>NW_027256881.1:67855845-69185845 GCF_029215685.1 Pituophis catenifer annectens | reverse complement strand
CCCATTTTAATGAAGGGGGGAAGTTGCAATACGTCACATGACGATAACGTGTTGTCACGAGTTTGACACCCCTCGTTTAGAACAATATCACATATACTTCAAATATTATGCGCCTTGTTTATTAGAGCCTTGATAGTACAGTGGTATACGCACCCTGTTATTAACACAGCTGCCTGCAATTTCTGCTGGTTCGAATCTCTCCAAGGCTCAAGGTTGACTCAGCCTTCTATCCTTTCTAAGGTAGGTGAAATGAGGACCCAGTTTGTGGGGGCAATAAGCTGACTTTGTATAAAATATACAAAAGTATGAAGGCTATTGCTTAACGCATTGTAAGCTGCCCTGAGTCTCCGGAGAAGGGCGGCATATAAATCAAATTAAAAAAATAATAAAAAAAATATTATTAAAATTAACATGGATAGGTGAGATTGTAGCTTATTTTCTGGCTCATTACAATGAAAAAGTTGTTAACTATCACAACTACTTGAAAATATCAGAGCTCCTATTTAAATGCATTTAACAATACTTCTGTGGATAGGAGCAGCTACAATATTTTCTATGACTGATTATAGGAATGTCATACAATGTATCTTTTTTCCCCAGAAACCTTCAGTTCTTACCTGGATTAGAGATATTTAGAAGTTTGCATGAATAAGGATCTTCTCTGTCTTCTACTGGTACATCACATCCATGTGTACCGATTATAAACTTCACAAGGACACTAAAATAAGATTAACAACATTTATTTTTTCTTCTATTAGCCCGGTTCTGTTACCTTTTTTTTCAAACAGTAAAACACATGTATGCATGTAAAATTCTAATTATACAGGCTAATTCTGAGAATTTCATCGAAACTATTAAGAAAAACAAGATTTTTCTTGATAAGGCACGTAAGGAAAGGAAAGGAAAGGCCATGTAAACATTTTGTTTAATATAAGTTTTGGGCTCTTATTCAAATGATGCTAAGAATTTCTTAAAATAATTCATTTAAATGAGAACCTATAAATGTTAGATTTGCATCTTCTTGAATGAAGGCAGTAAGAATGATGAATTACCGATGACTTAAAGTTGGATGCTGCTTCAAATGCCTAAACCAAGTATTCCTTATAGCATTCCGCAATCCATCATTGTGTCGTGCAGAGAGTATCCCTACAATAACATCATAATGTTTTGGTTTCCAGTGAGGAAAGAAAGCCAGTAGACCTAAGAAGTATAAATTAAAAATATTTTAGCAGAGAAATAAGGAAACAAGTATGCAGATCAATGTTATAAAAAAAGACATTTTTCAATTATTTGTAAACATTTTAGCCAAATCCATATAAAATGAGAAAAAAGATTTTAGAAGAAAATATTTACTAAAATTTAGAACAAGATACTGGAAATAGTTTCACATATCCTGACAACTGAAACATTAATACAAAGAATTGAATATAAATATATAAGAATACAGAATATGATTATATTGTGTGTGTGTGTGTATTTCCTATATTAAAAAATACTATATTCTCTTCCTTAAAAGGTTAATATTTATTTGCTGTATTTTAACCCAAATAGATAAAAAAATTAGATCAGGGGTGTCAAACTTGGGGATGTGTCACATGCTGGCCACGCCCATGCCCGGTTTAGCGAAGGGGGAAAAAGTTGCGATATGTCACGTGACGCTGCCGTGAGGACGCGAGTTTGACACCACTGAATTAGATGGTAAAACAGATACAGCTTAGATGTAATGAAATGATTCTAAAAATGAGAAGCTAAGTTGTTAATACAGTCATATGAGCAATATCCATGCATCATAAATATTTCAGGAACATAGGAAACAAGGCTTCCCAGATATTACTGAATTACATTTCCCTTACAGTAGCTTTATCTGGCAATAACAATGGTGAGAAATGCTAGGAAATGTACTTCAGAAGCATCTAGTGAGCCACAGGTTCCCAACATGCAGATACATACTATATTTAGATATACATAACTATAACCGACTATCATTAAGTACAGTGATTTAGTTTTAACTGTTATGGTTTCATAAATCCAATAAACAAGACAAGTAATTTACATTCCATCATGGATGACAGCATGTATTCATGGTTTATTTTTAATAAATTATTGTATAATGGATATATTGAGATTTATATTTAGCCCTGGCAAAAGATCAGTTTCATCTCATTCTGCTTAATTTGAGAATAAAAAGAATTAAGTGTCAAATCAACTAAATGCCAACTCTGTTTAGAAAAATGACTGCACATAATGTACAAGATATAATTTCAGTTTTAATTTTAGTATGAACTCCAAAAAAAAAAAAATCAACAAATTTTGTGTTTCAGATCTAGTATGGATCTTGATGATCTTCCAACTATGTCTTTTAATAGTACATTTATGAAGATTATCAGTGCTGCCCTCTTTTTAATTCAGAAAAATTGGTGGAAAACACAATTGGATTCCTTTCAACTAATATTTTATCATTCGAAGAAAAAGAAATTATTTGCTGATAAGCTGAAAACCAATGTACAATATGAATAAGAAGATATGTAGTCTGAATTAGTGTTATACACATTTATGTGTTTTCCTTGGAAGCAGCTATGTTAATGGAAACTGCCCGCATTTTATAATTTTTCTTTGTTCATCAGTGAGAATTCCATCATCTCCAGAAAGTCTGATCAATTACTTTATCATCATAATACATTTCTATGGGTGTATTTCATAAAAAGAAAGAAAGCATAACAGAGTTCAATAAAATCAGTATGAAGAATATAAAATGCATAAAAATAGCATTTACTTAGGTTTAATTACCTAAGACAAAGGATTTCGTTTTTCTCTAAATCAATTATTTAAATCAACAACATGTGAAGTGACAGAAATATCTCAATTTTGCATTCAAAACCATGTGGGGGACCAGACAAGCCTTTCTGAACAGAACATTTCATGGACAAAATGAAAACAGCTAAAACGATCACCCATTCTCTTATAGTCACTCATTTAACTTCAGTCAACAGAGGTATCTAAAGAAGAAATCCCCGAGATGGTCAAAGTATACATGGGGAAATAATTCCTCCAGACACTGTACACTGCCCCCTAATTATTTGGGGCTTTAATAGCAAGAGTCATGCTTTGAAATGCACTCAGAAAGAGAATGGAAAGTAGTGTAGCTTATGAAGAGAAAAACTTGGCAGACGAATTTCTCACTAAATGCACATCTAACTTTCTGGACTGAACTTTGGTCTCTGTCCAGTCCATTACTCAATTGGACACTGATTCAGGACATTCACTGTCTCCATTTGAATGAGATGAAATTACAAAAATAACTGAACTTCAGCTATATGCTGAGGATCTCTCAGCCTACATCCTCTGATACCATAATCTCTGCAGCAGTTACATGTAGAATAAAACATGTGAGATAAAACAGAGATCTAGAAAACCCTCAAATATTACCTTCTTACAATTGGTAATTCTTCAGCATAATTATATCAAATTAGACACCTGAACAGAAGCAGAATCACCAAAAAATTATATCTGTAACTTAGATGCCCATTTCAGAAATACACTGTGATTGATGATAAGAATGCTACTGAGAGATTCAGGAGAAGCTAAAACAGTTTTGTTTCTTTATTGGTAAATGCCATCCCTGGGGAAATCATGGCTGTTTCTGTCTCAAAACTGCACTTAAATCTGGGCTGAAATGGATCCTGAGAATCAACGTCATCCAAAAATGCCTGGAGTTGAATGTTAATTACTTGAGCATCTTGCTTATGCACCTGCTATTGGAAGAAAGGAGACAGATATTGTTGCTGTAGCTTTGAGAACATTAAATGGAAACTCCCTAAATCCCTGAGAAACTCATTACCAAAAGAGGGCTGTTTTCGTCTCCCCATTCCTAGTCTACAGTTGGGGAGAAAATCACAGATTTTCATGATTCTATGTGTGGTCAAGAGAAAGGAACAGGATCCAGTAACTTGCCAAAATCCACAGATGGTAATATATAGCTATTTTTATGTAAGAATTTGTCTTTGGTTCTTTTTTTTAGAAATTAATCTAAATAATGAAATGGAACTGGATTCAAATATCACACACTATAGTTTATTCACTATGATTTAAAACACTGATCAGATGAATTTGCACAGCTGCCAAACTATAAACCGTAGCTAGTTCACACAACTTCTTAAATCAAAATTGAATGAAATGTATTATTGACACATAATGAGCAAGTCTAGCTGCAAATGCTATACCTGTGTTTTAGCACTGAAACACAAGGGGTTGTTTTTTATGAACAATATGTTTTTATTTCATCATCTGGGATATTTGAAAAAATGTCTGAGAAGACTTTAAACAGATGTGGCAAGTAATAGCTCATGATGCTCAATCACAGAAGCTCTGTCTGTAAATCTTAGTTCCTTAGATTATCTATTTTTCTAGAGACACTTTAAAAAAGAGAAAGAGCTTAATTATTCATTATATCTGCTTCATAAGTGGTTTGCGGAATTTGATTTCAATTCCCTAATGCTTCTATTTAATAATCTGTAACAGAAAACTTCAACATGTTTGTGGAGGTCTGTATTTTTTATTAGCTTTCTGCCTTCTACCATTACTCTGGAAGAAGAAATAATAATACTTGACTACAACTCAAGATCTTGAAAAGAAAAGTTGTTTGGCCAAAATAAGAGGAAGATGATATAAACAGATGGTATTTACCCAACAGGAAAATGAAGTTTTCTCCCACATAATACCTGTGAATTGGGGGAGGGGGGAATATAATCTTAAAACTGATAAAAATAAAACAACTATTTTCTATTTCCCCTCTTCTTTTACAAATAACTCTTTGTTATTCTTCATTTCCTTTGGCTGTTTCTCCCAAAGAAGATAATACTTTGAGAAATTTGTGGGTGCAAAAAAGAATGATTGGTATATATTGATAAGGATAGTTTAGTTTTTTAAATGCAGCTTTTCATTTTATAGCTAATTAAAGTTATTAATTTAAACAATGTATTTTTTTTGTTCTGGCCTTGCCCTTTTTTGGGAGTGAAGCTTCTCGCTAATACACACCCACACACAAGAGATTTGCAAACTTCAAAGTGATTTGAAAGGACAGTTAGGGGACTGCAAACCCAACCACTTTTTAAAACTGCTATATCTTTTTTTCAGGCTTGCGTGAGATCCTAACAGTTGAAATTGTTGAGAAACACTGCTTTGTAGATATTATGCTTTTTAATTTTAAATTATCTTTGATTTTAAAGACAAGGTCATTCATGTATCATTGAAAAAATTGCAAAAAATTAAATTCAGGCTCAAAACCTGACTAATTATAACTGCTAGGATTGACAGAAGTCACCCATCACAACACTTAATACATAAGACTCTTAGTGTGACATTTACTAGCTCTTCTTTACCCCAGATAACCACAAGTTTCTCATATATGAGAACACCAGAACTATAGGTTACTCTGGGAAGTGGAAATAATATCCCAGAAAGCAGTAAACATCTCCTTCCCTACAGCTGTCAACAAAACCCTGCCTGAACATACCCATGAAATCACCAGAAGCTAAGGTCTGACTTGAAGGAAAGTCTCTATGGAGAGCAATCTAATTTCTTTTCTTTTCTTCTATTTCTCAACTCCTGCTCCATATTTTACTCCACAACAGGAATGAGCAAAAATTATTCATATCTACTGGCAGCTGTATCTAATTTGCAGTAGATTAGCAAGGATTTTTGACCTTAACTGTTTGAAGAATTGCAGCTATGCAAACATATGCCTCCAGCTGGTGGAACTAGTCAAAAAAAGCAACAACAACAAAATTCAAATTTTATCAAGCCCACTCCCTTCTTCAGCATCTGCCATTTCCCCCTCTTACTTTTATCAAGCCTCTCTCCAAACCTTTGGGGGACTGTATATCCCAATCCTGCACTTTTTCTCCTACCTGGTGAAAGGGCATCTCCCCCTGATCCAAACCCTCCAAGCTCTTTCCTCCATGAAAGACACCAACATACCCAAATGTGCTTTTTTTTTCCCCCAAGAGGCAACTGGACTTTCTGGTTTTTCTTCGAAGACGTTTCACTTACCATCCAAAAAGCTTCTCCAGCTCTGAAGAAGAAGCTTCTTGGATGAGAAGCGAAACGTCTTCAAAGAAAAACCAAAAAGTCCAGTTGCCTCTTGGGGAAAAAAAAAGCACCTTTGGGACAACCACGACCTGGATGAATGAGAATCTCCAAGACACGCAACATACCTCGCGCTTATTTCTCGCTTATTCTCCAAAGCAACCTCGGTTCGCCTGAGAAGGGCTGCTGGCCATTCCCTTCTTCTCGACCGAGATTGAGGAGCTGCCCCACCTCTTCTCGGCTTGCCCTCCAGAGCCCGGGCGACCCTGCCCCACCGCTCGGCTGCAGGGAGGAGAAAACAGCGCTGCCCGCCTCCTCCTCTTATCTCCTGCCCGGTCTTTCCGAAACCGTGAGCAGAACGGACGGCACAACGGCGCCGTGCAAAGGAGGCCCTCCCGCAAGATGCCTCTGTCTGACCCCTCGCCTCCCCTGCGGGAGGACGGCAAACGTGCAGGCTTGGGTGCGATGCCCGCCCTCCCTCCGCCACTTACCTGCCGGGTGTTGCTTCCCGGGGCCGCTGGCCGGGCAGCTGAGGAGGAGAAGCCAAAGGTGCAGCACGACCCCGACCGCACACGGGCAGAGAAGTACCAACCAATTTCGCATTGGCCGCCGGCCGCTGCCCAGCCGTCGCGGCCTCTCTCGGAGCAGAGACGGGACGGACCCGCAGAGACAGGCAAGGTCTCCTTCGCCTTCCCTCGCTCCGGCACCAGAGACCCTCGCCGGCCCCTCCCGCGCCCGGCCCAAAGCCAGAGTCCCGCCCCGGACCAGGAAAGCGTGTGCGCAAAGCCGGGCCTCCGCACTACAATCCCCACAATGCCTCGCCGCTGAGCGGAAGCGGCTTGACCTTGGCGCGATCCGACAGCGCCTCTCTCTCTCTCTCTCTCTCTCTCTGTGCCCACCTCGCAAGAGGCGAAGGCTGGAGGTGAGCAAAGGAGATCGCCTTCTAGGTGATTTTTTTTTAAAACTCCTGGTGACTCCGTGGAAAGGAGAGAAGAAAGAGGAGGTAGGAAAAGGCCCGCGCGGTGTTTATAACTGCAGGTTATTTTTGTACCTTTCCCCCCCCCCTCCACCTTAAATAATAAGAGAGAGAATGAGAGTTCTTCGACGTGAAGGTTAAAAATAGGCACCTAATGGGAAAACTTTTATTTCACACATCTGGCCTTTCCATTTTTACAAAAACACCCTCCCACACACACACACACTTCAATTGCTGAACAAATCTTTTTAAAACAAAATTTTGCAACTGAGTAGCATTTGATAAACGAGGTGGGATTCGCCCAATCTTTTGGGAAATGTGAAGTTTGTAAAGGGAACTGTCATTTTTGTTGGAACAGGAAGAAATCAAGAACTTGTTCTCAAGTCCCAGTAATCATGCATGAAGATGCCCTGCTTACCATTTTAAAGGAAATATCCTCCGGGTAAGGCTTTCATCGTGTAACCAGTCCACTAAAAAGGAAACCTGAATGTGCCTGTAGTTGTTCCAGTGTTAAAATAGCATCTTCCTTCTTCTGATAAGGAGCCAAGCCATAAGAACAATCTATTGTCATTGACAGTGTGGATGATGACAAAATCAGGGATGGGATCTGCTCAGGGCTTCTCCCTCCAGTTCGTGGCATGGCCCTCCATGGCCATTTTGGCTTCGATTGTTGGGAAAACTGAACAGCCAGCTTCTACAAGAGCTTTAGTCTAGGTCAGGATTGTCAAACTCAAGTCATGGCGGTGTCACATGACGTATTGGGATTTTTTTCCCTTCGCTAAACCGGGCGTAGGCGTGGCTAGCACATGATGCATCTGGCCCGCGGGCTGGGAGTTTGACAGCCCTGGTCTAGGTAATGCCTGACCAACACTTTGCAAATGTTCCTTATGTACATAGACATAGCATTTCTTTTGAAGAACGCAAGACCACTTTTTTTAAAAAATGTGTTCAGAAATTGTTTGATAGAGTGCTAGAACTGACTTTTGGGGGAAAAAAACATGGTCAGTTTAAGCTAGGAAAAGTCAAGCTCTGTCATTGTTAATTTTGGCTCAAATTCTAAGTTTTCTGCTGCTTCAGAAATACAAGGAATATTTTTATTACTTTTGTGAGGAGCAGTGCCACCATGTTGTGTACTACTTGACCTACTTCTGAGTACTATTAGCCATGGCATTTCACTGCCAGCGCTGCCATTGAAGTGGGAGGAAGCATACCCATGCTACTTGCAAACCTCAGGCTGTCACATATCAACTTGAAATATGTAAAAGCTGGGATGTGGTTTATTTATTTATTATTTATTATTGTGATTTATATGCTGCCTTTCTCCCTGGGGACTCAATGACAATTTCCAATACAAATCACAATGAAATAAAAATTAAAATCAGCAACCCTATTAAAACAATTAAAAATTATAACAGTGTACCCCCAACGGATCAGTTGAGTTGACGGAAGAGCCACGTCTTCAGCTCGCGATGGAAGGAAAGGTCAGGGGCTGTCCTGAGCTCGGTAGGCAATCCATTCCAGAGAGTCGGGGCTCCCACAGAGAATGCTCTCCTCCTAGGGGCCGTCAGCCAACATTGTTTGGCCGATGGTACCCTGAGGAGGCCCACTCTGAGAGCGCACAGGACGATGGGAGAGCGGCTTAAGATGGTCCTGCAAGTACCCCGGGCCTAAGCCATGAAGGGCTTTATAGGTAAGCACCAGCACCTTGAAATGAATCTGGAACGCCACCGGCAGCCAGTGCAGCTCACGCAGGAGAGGTGTTACACGGGAGTATCTAGACGCCCCCGTAACTACCCGCACGGCTGCATTCTGGACTAGCTGGAGCCTCCGGACGCATCCCAAGGGCAGCCCCATGTAGAGGGTGTTACAGTAGTCCAACCTAGAGGTAACGAGGGTGTGAGTGAGCGTGGCAAGGGCATCCCGGTCTAGAAAAGGGCAAAACTGGTGCACAAGACGCACCTGTATGAAGGCCCCCCTGGTTACGGCCGTCAGATGGTCATCCAAGGACAGCCGAGAATCCAGGGGGACACCCAAGTTGCGGACCCTGTCGGAGGGAGCAAGAGTCTCTCCCCCGATCACTAAAGATGGAACCTCCAGATCCCAGGATGCCGGCATCCACAGCCACTCAGTCTTGGAAGGGTTGAGTCTAAGTCTGTTCCTCCCCATCCAAACCCGCACCACTTCCAGGCAGTGGGACATCACGGAAAGGGCATCCTTAGGGTGGTCAGGGGTGGAGATGTAAAGCTGGGTATCATCAGCATATTGATGATACCTCACCCCAAAATCACGAATGATCTCACCCAGCGGTTTCATGTAGACGTTAAAGAGCAGAGGGGAGAGAATCGATCCCTGAGGCACCCCACAAGTGAGAGGCCTCTGGGAGGATCCCTGACCCCCCCGCCCAAACAGACTGCAGATGACTAGAGAGATAGGAGGAGAACCACTGTAAAACAGTGCCTCCTAACCCCATCCCCCTGAGCCGTTGCAGCAGGATACCATGGTCGATGGTATTGAAAGCCGCTGAGAGGTCAAGAAGGACCAGGATGGAGGAACAACCCCCATCCCTGGCCCGCCAGAGATCATTTACTAGGGCGACCAATGCCGTTTCCGTGCTGTGACCACGCCTGAAACCGGATTGGTAAGGATCAAGGTAGTCTGTTTCCTCTAGGAATTGAGGGAATTGCTGCGCCACCACGGACTCAACAACCTTTGCTAAAAAGCGAAGGTTGGAGACTGGACTGTAGTTGTTAAGAACGTCAGGATCCAGGCTAGGCTTCTTAAGGAGGGGTCGAACCACCGCCTCTTTGAGTGCAGCGGGGAAGACCCCTTCCTTTAACAAAGCATTGACAACAGCCTGGATCCAGTCTCCAGTCACCTCTCTTGTTGCCAAAACTAGCCAGGAGGGACAAGGGTCCAATAAACACGTGGAGGACCCCAGCCTACCCATAATCCTGTCCACGTCATCCAACGAAACAGGCTCAAACTCAACCCAGATGTCTCCATCAAGATTAGCCCCTGTCACCTCAATGGACTCTGTCCAGTCAGAGTCCAACCCGGTCCGAATCTGAGTGATTTTGTCTTGCAGAAACTGTGCAAAATCCTCAGCACGGCCCTGCAAGGGGTCCTCCCTCACTCCCTGATTAAGGAGGGAGCGGGTCACTCTAAACAGGGCTGCTGGGTGGTTTTCTGCAGATGCAATGAGAGTGGCGAAATAGTTACGTTTCGCCACTTCCATCGCCACAAGATAAGACTTAATATGGGTTCTTAGTTGTGTTCGGTCGGACTCAAATTGGTAGGATCTCCAACCACCTTCCAGGTGTCTTTTCCGACGCTTCATTTCCCTGAGCTCCGCGGTGAACCAAGGAGCCGCCCGGGATCTGCGTCGGATCAGAGGCCACAAAGGCGCGATTCGATCCAGGGCCCCCACCGCAGCCTGTTCCCAGGCTGCGACAAGGGCCTCGGATAAATCGTGGGTTAATGACAAGTCTGCATTCTCTTTTAGCCCAAAGGGGGACACAAAGTAAAATGGGAGAGAAATCACCTGTGTTCCTCTCAAACTTTCTATCACAAGTGACCTGTCACTAAAACTATTTCTAGACATAGGTCTAGTTCTCTCCTGGGAGACTGTTAAATTGATGTCATAAATAGCTGATATGTTTGTAGAATAGAGGAGGGCCATGGGACCAGGGGTGGGTTCTATTACCTTTACTACCGGTTCGCAACGGGGCCGCATGTGTTGCATGCACAGAAGCTTCCTGATGGCATGCGGGGTCGGTGGGGGGAGCCTCGCGCCAGTTTTACTACTGTTTCTTGTGAACCGGTCCAAACCGGGGGCAACCCACCACTGCATGGGACCCAATGACCCAACAGTCATTTAAACACAGGTTTAGTAGTCTTCCAAGGGAACATTAACCCCATGTCTGGAAATAGCTTTTAGGTCACCCATGCAAAGAACTGAAAGATTATGGCTCAATAAGAAAATGCATCTGCTCAATGCAAAAGAAAGTAATCCAGATGGACTGATAATAATAATGGACTGGGCTGGCTTGAGTTTAATTTTAAATTGATTTTAAATTGGGTTGTTTTAATTTACGGCCAAAATATTTAATTATTTTAATACTGTTTTTAAATTTTGTATGCTCTGTTTTTACTTTGGCTGTGCACCGCCCTGAGTCCTTTTTGGAGAAGGGCGGTATAGAAATTTAATAAATAAATAAATAAATAAATAAATAATCTTTACAGGGGAGGAAGAATTGAAATTATCCTTTTATTTGTCAAATATTTATGAGTAGGTATATTTATTTATTTATTTATTATTGCGATTTATATGCCGCCATTCTCCCGAGGGACTCAGAGTGGCTTACAAAAACAATATCCAATACAAATCACAATGAAATTAAAATCAACAACCCAATTAAAACAGTTTAAAATTATAGCAATGTACACCCATGGCGGATCAGCTAAGTTGACGAAAGAGCCATGTCTTCAACTGACGATGGAAGGAAAGGAGGTCGGGGGCTGTCCTGAGCTCAGTGGGCAAATCATTCCAGAGGGTCGGGGCTCCCACAGAGAACGCTCTCCTCCTGGGGGCCGTCAGCCGACATTGTTTGGCTGAAGGCACCCTGAGGAGGCCCACTCTGTGAGAGCACACGGGACGGTGGGAGAGCGGTTGGAGGTGGTCCTGCAAGTACCATATGAGGATTTTTGTGCTCGAAAACCGCTGTTTAGAACTTGTTAATTTTTTTGCATGTAAGTGGCATTTATTTTATTGTGATGAATTTGCATTTTATTCTTTTAGAATAATTTCTAAAAGTTTTCCATGATGCGATTAAGAAGAAATAAATTAATCTAAACATTTGAATTAGGGCTGGTACCAGTTGTTTTGATAGCCTGATATCTACTACACTACCAGATGTTATTTCCAACGTCTGCAGAAAATAAACTCTTTTTTCTTGATATCAAACTCATATTCATGGGGGTTTATTTACATGAGGTATTCCTCTATAATTTATTATTACGGAACAAAACATAACATCAGAGGTGGGTTTCAGCAGGTTCTGACCAGTTCTGGAGAACCGGTAGTGGAAATTTTGAATAGTTCAGCGAACCGGTAGTAAAAATTCTGACTAGCCCCGCCCCCATCTATTCTCTGCCTCCCAAGTCCCAGCTGATCAGGAGGAAATGGGGATTTTGCAGTAACCTTCCTCTGGATTGGGGAGGGAATGGAGATTTTGCAGCATCCTTCCCCCAGAGTGGGGTGGGAATGGAGATTTTACAGTATCTTTCCCCTGCCATGCCCACCAAGCGACGTCTACCAAGACATGCCACGCCCACTAAGCCACACCCACTAACCGGTAGTAAAAAAATTGGAAACCCACCACTGCATAACATCTATGGTCAGCTGCATATTGACTTAATCAATAATGTTCCTCACTATATTCATCCACATCCACATTTAACACATCTGTTGTCCTCATGAGCATACACATTTTCTTCAGTTGATGTATATAAAGAGTAAAATATAACAAGAATAACATTGCACAAGGAATTATTACTGACTCCTGAGGTCCTAATGGAATTACCTAATGAAATTTGGGGATCATATACATGATTATAATTTCTTTATCCAGCAGATGGCAGCAATAGTTCAGTTTGCAAATCATCCAAGAAAGATTTTGATAGCTGTAGAATCCTTATTTTGGATAATATTCCTCACCAAATATTCCTCTACCAATAAATCACCAAATAAGAAGTAAATACATATTATATTATGCAGCAGATATTTTAGCTTGCATTTTTATGTAGCTACTGAGGCTAGACAATTATATCATCATCATCATTCCTTTCATATGAAGCACATAGGGCAACAAGCTTCTTCCAATTGTATACTTCAGCCTAAAATAAATTAGCTTTTAAAATGACAATTCCATATATAACTAGACATACTTGATATCCTGTCCCAAATTCTTGCTTTTTATCTGCAGATCGACTGTTATTTTAATACTGGAAACTATTTAAAGCCCAGCCCAGCTTCTCCAGTCAGTACATGGCCTTCTCTATCAAAAATCAGACAGCAAAAGTAGATAGCAAAAAAGTCTTAAAAGCTGTTTGCTAAGCTTTTTGAGAATCAAATTTCAGGTCTGCAGAATTTCTGATGCCAATTTAGATACCCTCATGGGGACTGGATTAAGAATACAGCTGAACTAGATTTAGAGGGGAAAATCAGTTGCAGAGAGCCATGGGTGTTAACAAAATGCTTAAAAGTACTACTTGCCAGTTTTCTGCTTTCTGTCCCTTTACAGCGATCAGAATAAAACTGGTTGGTTGAATGCAGGTACTTTTAAATGAATGAATCCTTAGTACATATGTACTTAATTATCCAGTTGTGTGGCAGGGAGTCAAATACCTTCCTGTAATCAATCCAAGCTACATTCAAATTGCTCTTTTATAGTTTTCCAAAATCATCTTGTCAATTAGGGGCTGATCTTATGGCCTTCTGCTGTCTCCTTTCAGCTCGGATGGAAAGATCTTGTTTTCAACTAGATGGCTGTTGTATTGCATCAAATACAATGCCAGTTAGTACCGTAATTTGAAAGTTCATGCTAAACAGATTATTATTATTATCAGTGTTTTTCTTATTTATCTTCTAAAATTATCTCATAACTAAGTCAATATATTGGAATGCTATTAAAAATAAATGCACTTTTAATCTTATAGTTTCTTACTTACATTGGGTAGCAAAGAGAATAAACACTGCTTATAATTTCGAAGGATAAACACTCTGCTTATATTTTCAGTGTTCACTATGCCAGTTAGACTGCTATCATTTGGAAAAGCAGAAGTAAATATGTTGCCATGGGAACTGATGCAGCCTTGTTAAAATTAAATCAGTTATGATGTTGAAAGGGTTCCCTAGTTCCCGAGTGTCGTAAGCAACTAATATTTTTTTTGCTTTCCAAAACCATATTTAAGTATTGCCTTTTTCCCTTAAATACAAGTATAGATTGAATAAAGAGTGGATGTAAAGAGATAGCTCTTCCAAATGCATACAGTTCTAGAAACTAAAGCTACTAGTAAAATAAGATTTTACTGTGGTGCAGAAATTTACATTAAGAAGTAGTGTGGTTTTATTGTTATGCTAGGATTGATGATGAAAGAATGAATATGATGAAATACTAATAGTATATTATAGCCCAGTGATGGCTAACCTTTTTTGGACCAAGTGCCCAAAGTGTGCGCTAACCCTAACCTGAACCCCCAAAATGCAATGTGTGTGCTCCCCGCACATGCGCCCCACCCATCCGCATGCACAGCAGAGACCCGACAACCAGCTGGCCTGCAGGAAGCACATGTGCGGCGGACCTGAACTGGGGCGACCGCTCGCGTGCCCACAGAGAGGGCGCTGCTTGCCACCTGTGGCACGTGTGCCATAAATTCGCCAACACGGTTATAGCCATTCTACTTCTTTTTGCAGTTATTTACATTTTGTGATTTTCTCCAGGTTCTTTCTCTTCTATTCTGCTGTCTCCAGATACTGCACATCTACTAGCCAAACATTTTTGTCTTAACAATTGCTATTATGGTTTGTTGCATAGTCAGCCAGATGTTTAGACTGGATTTGGCATTTTTAATCCACCCATTGAGTCCTCCCTAAAGACCTACATTATGCAGGTGTTCTTGTTTCATTTTGTTAATGGTATCATCCCAAGATATAAGCTGTTCCAAGTAAACCTGTTTTTTACAATTGACTGATGGTGAATTTGTCAATGCCAAAGATGTTCAAGTGGTGCTCGAATTGTTTGTATATTGCACCCAAGGGTCCTATTATTGTTGATACTATTTTAGCTTTCATTTGCCACTCACTTTCTACTTCTCTTTGGAGGTCTTCATATTTTGTTATTTTCTCCAGTTCTTTCTCTCCTGTTCTGCTGTCTCCAGGTTCTGCCATGTCTACTCTCCAGAATCTTTTGTCTTTCTTATCATCAATTGTTAAGTCTAGAATATTATGTGGCAAGTGCTTGTCTGAATTCTGAAGTTCCAGAGCACTTTAGCTTCTTCATTTTCATTTGTCAAATTTGTGGTCCCACCAAGTTCTTGCTTGAAGATCTTCCAATGCACCATTGTTGCTACATTGTCATGCCATTCTTTGCAATCTGTCGGTGCAATTTTCTTGCAGAATGAATCTTCTTAAAAGATCTCTCTCTTGACATTAACTTCTCCCAGTCTATCACCATTGACCAGCAAGTGTATCTTCCATTGAGTCATTGATCTTTGCACAAACTTTCTGATGTTTCTATTGTTATTTCTTGTTATTTCTAGGCACTTGATTGTCCAATTTTGGCAGGGAGTTAATGCTGTTGTTTGTGGTCAGTCTGTGCAGTCTTCTTGCAGTAACTTATTATTATGCCTTCAAGGCAGTGTTGACTCCTGGAAACTCTCTGGACAATTCCTTTCAGTTTTCTTGGCAATATTTCGGAAGTCTCCACAATGGCTAGACAGACCAATGGGAAGCCTAGTAACATGTTTACTTTTAAATGGTTTTCCATTGGTCTGGCTGGCCATTGTGGGAACAAAATATCAGATGAAGTAATCCTCTAGATTTGTTTGTTTATTCATAAGCATCACAATTAAAATAAGATATAATCCATGACATAACATTTAAAATATAAAATACAAGATTAAAATATGTACATATTAAACAGATCTTGCCCAGATCTTAGTTTCTAAGTGACTTTGCATTATGGCTTGTTTATACACACTCCATACCCATAATTTTGGAACAGCTTTCACTTTGTATCACTCAAATTTAGTTGTCTCCCTCCAACTTAATTTTAATCCAGTTTCTTTCTCACTAAAGGAGCTATCAGTCAACCCCTCTGTTTGTCTCCAACCTTCCTTTTCATACTGTAAATTGTTGAAGAGGTGGTTGACTCCTGGTTGTCCCTGATCTCTCCATGGCTTTCAGTGCCATTGAACATACTGTTGCTCTGGACATTTTAATTGGGGACAAAACTTTGCTTTGGTTCTCTTCCTTCCTTTGGGATCAGTTCTAATTGATGTTAACAAAGGGGGGGAATTAAGCCCACATCCCCTTTTTCATGAAGGTCTTCTGGATTCAACAACACTCTCCCCACTCTTATTTAACCTACGCATGAACCCATTGGATAAGGTCATCTGTCAGAATAGGTAGTTCTGCCTTGGGTTGTGGAGATTCTGCTTCTATGTCTGTGTGGGCTCCAACTCAATCAAGCAGGACTGAATGGTTTTGGATTTTAGGGTGTCCAGAGGTCTGGACTGTAGATCTTCTGTGTATAGTTATGGATGGAGTTGTGTTGCCTCACACAGAACCAATGTACAATTTGGGGGTTCTCCTAGACTCATGGAGTTGGTGGTGGCCACGGCCAGATGGGCTTTTCTACAATTTCATGTTGTGCACTAATTGTCTCCTTTCCTGGATCAAGAGGAACTGTGTATGGTCACTCATTCTTCTTTCATCTCCCAACTGGATTGGAAAGCAACATATTCTAAATGGAGCTCTCCTTTCTTCAAAGGAAAGCTACAATTGGCAGCATGAGCAATTATGGGCGTACTTTAGTATGCCGGTACTACATTATCTGTATCTGCCTTTTAAACTGCACTAGTTCCCAACAGGTTTTGAGGTGTATTCAGGGTGCTGTTAGTACCTATAAAGCTCTTCATGGCATAGAGTCAGGATATTTCAATGACCACCTTCCTCCAATTGACTCTACCTGCCCCATCACACCTGGCAAAATATGCATACTCTGGGTCTTGTTGATCAGGAAACATGTCTTTTCTATCACAGTGTCAGCCAGGGGTGAAATCCAGCAGGTTCTGATAGGTTCTGGAGAACCAGTAGCGGAAATTTTGAGTAGTTCAGAGAACCGGCAAATACCACCTCTGGCTGGCCCCAGAGTGGGATGGGAATGGAGATTTTGCAGTATCCTTCCCCTGGAGTGGGGTGGGAATGGAGATTTTGCAGTATCCTTCCCCTGCCATACCCACCAAGCCACGCCACGCCCACCAAGCCACGCCCACAGAACCGGTAGTAAAAAAAATTGGATTTCACCACTGGTGTCAGCCCTTTGGAAGACCATTCCTCCTGAGATTAGATCCCTAAACTTGCTGCACTTCTGGATTGACTTTTCTTTTAGACATAGGATTTCAGAAATGGTGGAGCTTGTGAAGTTATGAATTTGTTGTTTGCCCAATTATGTTTGCTGCCCATTTTTTTTTTCTTTTTGATATGTTTCTATTTTTTTTGTTTTGGTGTTTTATTGTGTTAGTTGCCCAGAGATGGCAGCCATACAAATCCAATAAATCCAATAAATAAATGAATAAATCCAATCGAGTGCTCAATTTTGGGCTGAGGTTTTAAGCATAAATTTATATGCAAATTAGTTGCATTTTAAAATGTTTCAAAACTAAAAAAAAACCGTGTGCTTAATATACAAATAAGATTGCCCATATTTAGAGTATTAAAATACAGCATACCTACTTGGGATCAGAAACAGATTGAAAAATAACTATTTCACGAAGTCATTTAGCGAATGTATGGCATTAGTGGAATTTTAACCCCAGGTTACAAATAGTTTGTATTACTCCAATAGATAAATAAATTACTAGAAATACAATCCCAAATTAAAAGTAACTTTTATTAAAATATTCAAGTAAGGAGAATGATCAACAGTACATTTTATCATACAACATATATCAAATGAACTATATAATTGATTTTAGACAAAGAAGCTTTTACCAGCATAGACTTGAGATTTTTTTTTAAAGATAAGAGCCAATATAAAGACTATAGAAATCTATGTTACTTAATACACACTCAACTGTACTAGAAATCTGTATTTAGCATATTACAAAGGGTAGAGGTATATAATTTGAAATATTAAGGAACATATCAAGATGACATCCTTTGCTGCAGGCTGCATAGTTTATAGTATGAAATGGGAATCTACCCAGAGGAACGATAATGTGTTAAATTTTAAGAAATGATACTTTATTTGAACTGGACTCCACACTATGCCAGTTTGACCTATGGAATGAAATCAGTATGGTCTTTATTTGGCCTGCAGGTTTTTCATGTGCTGGTACTATTATTAGAATGATTATTAGTAGTGCTAGTACCTGCTGCAATTAGCATACTGCAGTACAAAAAAGAAGAAGAGTACATCTTAATGGTAAAGAACACGTTTTAGATTTTAAAAGTGCTAAATTAAATCCTTGGCATCTCAGTTGGGCCTAAGTAGGCTCCTGTTCAAAACCTGAAAGTGCTGCCCATCAGTACAGATAATTCCAAGTAAGTTGACTAATTGTTTGACTTGGTATAAGGCAGCTAATTGGGAAGCTTTGATTTAACTTTAATATTCATAATTCAAACATTCATCAAGCACATTCTCTTCTGAAATTCCACTTTTTACATGGAAATAAAATAGTTAAGAAATTGGTGGTGCATATTGCTCATCATAGTTTTTCAGTCCCTCTGAAAGACAGCCTGGGTTGGCACACAACACACCAGACTAAAAGACAATTGGCCAATTTGTGACTCAGTGTGTTGTGCAAATCTAACCTGTATGGTTGATTTATGATTCACTGTGTGTTCCGTCAGGCAATTTGGTTAATTCATAAGCCATTATTATATAAGCTATGGCTAGTCTACTGTGCAAACAAGCCAAAGACAGTTCATGAAATTTAACCAACAAAATCTAATTATCACATATTTAACAACAAATAGGATTCTTTTATTACAAAACACAAATAGAGAACAATAGAAATGTTGAACACATACCACTGATAGAAAAATTGACATTAAAAACCTTCACTTAAAATGTAGTAACTTAGAATATATTGTGTTCTAGAAAGGATTACTTTTAGACTAAATTACTACATGGGAGAAAACTTGAGGAAAAGCATGCACCATCAGTAATGTATTTTCACAGATAACATTTTTAATTGCAGAGTGAATCATAGGATAGTACATAAGAGCTTCTTCTCCCGGAAGGGATTTTCAGATGCAGGCACCGGTATAATAAGGGGATCTTCTCCCATATGAGCATCACAATATGCCAATAAATCAGCAGCTGCCTTGGATACCTAGGAGCATTTTAAAAAGAAGAAAAAGAACAAAAGAAAAATGGGGGAAGGGTTATCTAAGTATTATTACTATTGCAACAGTGTTAATAGATTGATCCAAGCAGTTAGAATATTTTCTGTGTAGTAGTCCTTTATACCAGGGGTCTCCAACCTTGGCAACTTTAAGACTTGTGGACCTCAACTCCCAGAATTCCTCAGCCAGCAAAGTCTTAAAGTTGCCAAGGTTGGAGACCCCTGCTTTATACCATAGTTGGGGAAACAGTTGCCCCAGACTTGCACATGAGTTTTGAAAGCTTTGTGTGTATCGCCCAGCCTTTCAACAAAATTCTCTGTATTATAATTTTGAATAAGGCAGAAACACAAAAGTATTAGGTATATAAGCAGTAATCATATAATTAAACAATTTAATGTTAAATTATTTTAAAGCTTTTGCCTTGCCACATCAGATTTTTTTTGAGGATATGATTTTCACACCATGCATACATATCAGACTATAGTTCAGTATGTAATTTATTAATCTCTCTGAAATTATAGTAAATTCCTAAAAATAGTACATATATGTGACAGAGCTGCATCATGCAGAAACGTTATCACAAGTTGTGTTGTCCAAACAGGGCAGATTGTTCTATCACCAACCATAAGTCACTCCAAAGAACGAAGTCAATGCTATAAGGAAGCCATGTGAAATGTTGCAGCAGAGCTGGCCAGCAAAATGCACCAAAACCAAGCATTTTTTTTAATTATTATTCATATGTAGCTCCTATACATGTTTTGTTTTTAGTCTATGATAATGTACCAAATGGTACATTCTGGCACAAGTACAAACGTGCAGGAAAAAAGGAAAAGCTCAATTAGATTTGTCAGTTATTTTTGTGCTAACGGATTGTAAAATAGTAACAGAAAGGAAAACAAGGAAAAATTAGATTAGAAATTTATGTAAGGAAACTAAATATTGGAATATGTGTCCTTCCCCAAGCAATGTAACTTGGAATCAACAATTTCTGATAAATTGGTTTCCAGATCACAATCCAAACAAGGTAACTACATTAAACCAATAGTTGATTGAATCTCCTTTTGTTTATTATAGATGAATATTACCACAAATTCTACCTCGGAAGGTTGTTACCAGATATTTATGATTTAAGACAAAGTTAGCAATCTCTGAAAGAACTAGAGAATGTTATCATTACATTTCAGAGTAAAGAAGGTGATTAAAAACAGCCCAAGTTAGAATATAATCCTGTTAGATACCCTATAATTATAAGATTCAGTGACAAGACAAAATGCTGCAATTACTACAGTCACCTTCCATGAAAAGACAGACATAATTACTGTTCATGCAATGACACCCACTCTGCTTTTGCTTTGTATCTAAAATGAGCACATCCACAAACATCTCACTAATGCCAGTGTTGATTTCACAACACTATTTTAGAAATAATTAACAATTCCATCTTTAAAGGAGAATGGGAAAAGCACAATAGCTGCTGTATGCAATTGTTCACAGTGCTACTTATGTTAAAAAAATCAGTGTTTCTTGACTGGACGTCAGCAGCATAGTTTCGTTATTCTAAAAGGTATCTGCAAACTTTAGTTATACCATACAAATTTCTTCTACCAATATTGTCTCTAACTTTTTCAATTTCACTGTTTTATTTTTAAAAAAGGAATTTTCTTTAATTAAAGTCTAATTTTTTAGTATATTTCATTCGCTATTCTGAATATTTTAAGAGTTTAATTTATCAGTTCCTATTTGGATAATCGGGTCTTTGCATATTAACTTCAAATATACACAAGTCTCTTGTTAATATAAATATTGATTACATCAAGAAGCCTCTCACGTTTTTTTTTATTTTTGCTGAATTGAAAAACTATTATCACACGCTGAGAATAAACCAAAATATTAAACTTTACAATATTTTGAAATCATTGTAATAGCTTCTTAAAGTTATTAGCTGTTCAAAACAAAGGATACAATAGTTAAATTAGAGGCATTATGGTTTACTTATTAGCTTGGTATACATATTAGCTATGTAAATAAGCTCTATATACTAAGAAACATCTATGTATTTCTCAGCTTAGTAATCAAAATCTTATTATCTGAACATACCATGAGCATGCATATGGTTTCCAGATGTGTGATCATCCAAGTAGTATATAAAATTGAACCTGTTTAGCTTTAAGAATAAAACTAGATTAGATAATGTTCAACTTCTGGAAGAGAAGAAATGGTGGCCAATAAACAGAATTAAAACCCCAATCTCTCTGTTTTCTTTTCCATAGTTGTTAGATCTAATCTCTCTGCTCTTTGCATGCATGTTCTTCATATATCTTCACTGAATACAAAGAGCTATGCTTGGCTACTAGCCTAAAATGTACAAAACTAAGTTTTGTGGTTTTTTATGTCAACAGTAATGGTTTAGAATATTATACAAAGCCAGCCAATGGGTCTTTTGAGTAAACCATGGTTATATAAACCATGGACTTGAGTATGAACTCAATTTTATAAGGCAGTAACAGTGTTTACCAATGGCATAAAAGATTGTATATAACATCATAAATCAATATAATTGATTGTCCCTATCCTCAGCATCAGCTTTTTCAAAATGTCAATTTAAATGTATCATTCAGAATGTTTTGTATTTATGGAAATGAGTCCTCTCTGTTTATGCATGTGCAAAAATATATTAATGTTTATGTGGGAATGTTATTTGAGAAAATAATAAAAGTTAATTATTTTACAATGTATGTGTTTCATTTCCAAAGAGAAGTAAATGTGTATAAATTCGTTTTACTTATTCATGAATGTAAAAAATCACAATCTAAAATATTCAAGTCAAAAATTTTCATGTGCAGTAATTTCAAATTTCAAACCAGAGAAAAATCTGCTTAGGCAGTGTTTTCAGAGAATGAGGTCTTTGAGAAACAACTTTAGTACTGTAATTGACAGTGTTGTCAATTACATAGTGTTGTCCTCTGTCCCCAGGTGTTCTGGGGAGAGTTTAAACTTCACAGAATTGTCACTGAGCCAACTTGTAACAACATTTAATTAATTTTATAAGCCAAGATGTTCTCTGTTCTATATTGTGGACAGAAAATTTAAGAAATGTCAATAGCTTTAAAACACTTCTAAATACTGCTGTGTTCACTCAAGTACAACAAAATTGCACTCTGTAAGGATGTATCACATCTAACATTCCACAAATCTTCAAACTCCAGTTACAATGGATATAATCCACTTTTTCCCTAAGTTAAAATGAGAGAGAGTCTTTTCTCAAGAGAAAAAAAATGTATCAACAAACTAAGTTACAAAGCTGCTCAGGAAATAATTCAAGGTTAATCTGATCCTTCACGTGCAATTAACTTTTAAGCATAAATGCTGTACCCTACAAGTAATAGCAATATGCCCTAATTTCAGCATAACCTAAACATGTATATTTAGGCAACTTGAGTAAATTCCAACATTATCCAAATGAATTTACATTTGAACAGTAGGACTTTTCTCTCTTTAATTCCACAGTACTGACCTTAGCCTCATTCTATCATGAGAATACCCCAAGGTTTCTGCATCAGATTTTGAGAATCCAGTGGGTTCTAGGAGAAAAAATATCTACCCCTTTTTTCTGCAATAGACACTGATCCATAAACAGTTACGGCTTCCTAATAACAAATATCACAGGATAATATCTGTAGGAGTTACACTGAGAACCAGAGAGTACCAAGGAAGGAATAATCCTTGTTGTGTCCATTGCCACCCAACTCCCTGCCTGAGACATGTAAAGCAGTTGTCCCTTAAGCTATGAGAAAACTGGTGATGATGGGAAAGCTACAGATTTAAACTGCGCTGGACAAAAGGGGAAATTGCACTCTCATATTAACAGATGGCAAACAACTAGCTTCAGCCTAATATGGATGCCAGTGTGCCATAAAAATTCTTATCTAGCTACGCTGTGTTGAAAATCTGAGTAGCTTCTGTAGAGTTCTAACCAGTGGGTGGTTAGAATTTGTAAATATGGTTACAAGTTCAAATTTACCTTTATCCTATCCAGATATGCTTCCATTTTTAACTGCTCCACTGCTTTTCTTGCTTGAGATATACTTGTTGTACTGTTATTAGGCATTATCTCCTTCATTCTGATTTTCCTAGATCAATAAAAATGAGAGCATTACAAATTGTTTATTTTCAAAAGATAAACCATTCTAAGAATAGATATATTTTTCTAGCTCCAATTTTTTCGTAGATACTTCTTTCATTTCACTGATCAATCCTAATTCAATTGCCAGTATGGAATTTTATCTCTACAATCTTGCCCAAGGCTTTTCAATATATTCAGTATCAAGTTACCTAATAATAACCTGTCATATTTAATACATAATTAAATCATTTATTATAGCAGGAGAGATCAGTTTTGGGCAACTCCCTAAATTGAGAATGAGTAAAGGCTGCATTGGCAGAGCAGAATCATAAGGGACAGGAAAATCAGGGGTTTCCCTCCCTAATTATATGGACAAGAGAGGTTGGGTTTTTTATTTTGCTTTGTTTTCTTTAATTGGCCTATTTCTGCGTTTCCTGCTTAAAAATATCAGGAAACTTCATATCCTCAGTGATAATAATACCACTGATTTTCATCTGTCAGTTTTAGGGCTTCTAGGATTTCAAAAATGCTTATGGGGGGCCACAAGTTACCCATTGCTGCATAATAGCTTTGGAGAGAAAGGAAAAAAGAGAAAGACTAATCGTGTTTCTTAGTTACTCAAAACCTGGATTGGTTTTACAAATCAGGGAACTCTGCATTTGTCTGTCAAGTGAAATTTCAGCCTTTGAAAAACACTGATATTTGTTTCTTTATTTTAAAGAATTGCAGGCCAGATTTAAGGGTAAAAGAGTGCCCAAGGTGGCTTCTTTCCTATCAAAATACAAATAAAAATATAAGACATAAATCACACCACAAAATTTCATTTATTCTCTGTTTCATATTTTCAATTCCAAATCCAGTAATGTAATTTTTAGAGCATAAACTAATAATGTTGAGCTAAAACAGTTTAACATCTTGTATATGTTTTTCTTGGTTATTTAGTTTTAGATTCTCTGTACATTTCTTCTTTCATATTAAAACACTGAATGTTTCCTATTCTCCTCTGCTTTATCTGCTAATTTATCTTACCTATTTTATAAAACAACTATAATTTAAAAATCATAGTTTAGAATAGAATACAATAGAATTCTTTATTGGCCAAGTGTGATTGGACACACAAGGAATTTGTCTTTGGTGCATATGCTCTCAGTGTACATAAAAGGACAAGATACATTCATCAAGAATCATAAGGTACAACAGTTAATGATAGTCATAGGGTACAAATAAGCAATCAGGAAACAGTATCAATATAAATCGTAAGGATACAAGCAATAAAGTTACAGTTATGCAGTCATAAGTGGGAGGAGATGGGTGATAGGAACGATGAGATGATTAATAGTAATAGTAATGCAGACTTAGTGAATAGTTTGACAGTGTTGAGGGAATTATTTGTTTAGCAGAATGATGGCATTCGGGAAAAAACTATTCTTGTGTCTAGTTGTTTTGGTATGCAGTACTCTATAGTGTCATTTTGAGGACAGGAGTTGAAACAATTTATGTCCAGGATATGAGGGGTTTGTAAATATTTTCACAGCCCTCTTTTTGACTCGTGCAGTATACAGGTCCTCAATGGAAGGCAGGTTGGTAGCAATTATTTTTTCTAATTATCCTCTGAAGTCTGTGTCTGTCTTGTTGGGTTGCAGAACCGAACTAGACAGTTATAGAGGTGCAGATGACAGACTCAATAATTCCTCTTTAGAACTGTATCAGCAGCTCCTTGGGCAGTTTGAGCTTCCTGAGTTGGCACAGAAAGAACATTCTTTGTTGTGCTTTTTTGGTGACGTTTTTGATACTAGCTGTCCATTTTAGATCTTGAGATATGACCTAGAAATGTGAAGGTCTCTACTGTTGATAGTGTGTTGTCTAGTATTGTAAGAGATGGTAGTATGGGGGGTTTCTCCTAAAGTCTACCACCAGTTTTGAGTGTGTTCAGTTCCAGGTTGTTCCGGTCAACGATGAGGCTAGTTGTTCAACCTCCCGTCTGTATGCGGATTCATCGTTGTCTTGAATGAGACCAATCACTGTTGTATCATCTGCAAACTTCAGTAGTTTAACAGATGGATCATCTGAGATACAGTCATTGGTATATAGAGAGAAGTGGAGAGAGCACATAGCCCTGGGGGGCTCCTGTGCTAATTGTACAGGTATCTGATGTGATTTTGCCTAGCTTCACCTGCTGCTTCCTGTCTGTTAGGAAGCTTGTGATCCACTTACAAGTGTGTTCAGGTACCACTAGCTGATTTAGTTTAGTTAGAAGAATGTCCGGTATGATGGTATTGAATGCTGAACTAAAGTCTACAAAGAGGACCTTTGCATAGGTCTTTGGAGATTCAAGATGTTGTAGGATGTAGTGCAGCGCCATATTAACAGCATCATCTGTCGATCTATTTGCTCGGTATGCAAATTGCAGGGGGTCTAAAGCGGATCCGTGATGGTTTTCAGGGGACATCACTAGCCTTTCAAAGGTTTTCATAACTATAGTTGTTAGAGCAACTGGTCTGTAGTCATTCAGTTCCTTGAGGAAGGGCTTCTTCAGCACTGGGATGATAGTGGAACATTTGAAGCAAGAAGGAACATAGCACATCTCTAGCAATTTATTGAAGATATTGGGTCAGCACAGACTTTTAAGCAAGGAGGAGTTATCTTGTCTGGGCCTAGTGCTTTTCCTGACTTCTGTCTGTGAAATAGATCTTGCACTTCCTTTTCTGTGATCACCAGGGGTTGTGAACCCAATGGGATGGGATCAGTTGTAGGGGGTTTGGCTGTTGTTGGTGTGTCTGGGATGGGGGTTGTGGAGATAGGTGTCTGCAGTTTCCTTTCAAACCTGCAGTAAAACACGTTCAGGTCATCTGCCAGTTGTTGATTTCCTTCAGCCTGGGAAGGAGGTTTGCTGTAACCGGTGATATTTTTAACAGTTTTCCACATGTTTGCTGGTTCGTTTGTTGAGAACTGATTTCTTAGCTTTTCAGAGTAGCTTCTTTTTGCTGCTCTGATCTCCCTTGTTAATACGTTTCTGGCCTGATTGTACAGCATTCTATCACCTTTTCTGTAGGTTTCCTCTTTGGTACGACGTGGCTGCTTAAGTTTAGCTGTGAACCAAGGTTTATTGTTATTGTGTATTCGCAAGTTCCTGGTCGGTACATAGGTCTTCACAGAAGCTGACATATGATGTTACAGTATCTGTGAGTTCATCTAAGTCTGCAGAGGTATTTTCGAAAACATTCCAATCACTGCAGTCAAGGCAGGCTTGTAGCTTTAGCTTTGCCTCCTCAGTCCAGGTCCTCACTGATTTAATTGTTGGTTTCGTGGTTTTAAGTCTTTGTCAGTAAGCAGGTACAAGATGAATCATGCAATGATCAGTGTGTCCCACAGCTGCTTGTGGTAAAGACCGATTATGGCTTAACATATGCCAATTCATCCTATGGCAATTTATTCAATCAGTAATAAGCAGAGAGCCAGTTTTGTCCAATGGTTAAGATGATAGGCTAGAAACTGGGAGACTGAATTCTAGTTCTGCTTTAGGCATGAAAGCACGCTGGGTGACTTTGGCCAGTTATTCTCTCTCAGCCCAACCCATCTCACAGAAAACAGAGGACAAAAGGAGTATTAGGTATGTTCACAACTTGGGTTTATAAAGTAATAAAGGCAAGATTTTTTTTAAAAAAAACCTCCCTTTACACAATATGTGAAGTCCCACTAAAGTAGTACAGAAATACTTATAAATGGTTAAAATGTTTGCATGTGTACATCATTAACATATAAAAGGTTGTATCTAGAGTTAATACAGTACCAGAAACAAAATCACTACAAAGGGAGAACTGAAATTGAGAATCAGTTGATTTATTTGTACCTTAAAAGAACCCATTTATTTGTCGTAAAAGAAATCTTATGACCAGATTTTGAAAGAGGTCATCAGTAAAAACCAGGCAATCAGTGAGAAGCAATGGCAACCTGTAATATGAACTTCCCTATAATTTGCCTGTCTATCTCTCCTATTATTGATAGTTAGAAAGGTTTGGTTTTGATATTAAGATGTTTTATGTATTATTTGTATTCTGTACTATTCTGATGCAGACTTTATTGCAGCATTACAGTTTTACCTGAGATACGCTAATTTGAGGGAGGTGGAAATGTTTTTATTACAATGAATAGCAATGGAATAAATAGCAAATCTAGCTTAGAATCTCAATTTAAATTCCTGGGCTATGTGATCTAAAAATCAAATGGATGGTTAAAGAAAAACTTGATATGAAAGATGTACTGCTCTCCTCTGTCTTTCTAGTTCTACAGAATATGAGAAGGCTAACAGATAAGACAAGTGGCTATTGTGCAGGCATATAGCCCAGGGGGAAGAGAAGCGCTACAAGAGAGCTGAATATCTGTGAGTGACAGGATTTTTTTAAAAACACAGGGTAAAATCTCTGCATACACTTTTACTAAATAAGGTACCAGAAGGTTATTTCAGAGTCAGATTAAAACAAATATACGCAAAGGCATACTGCAAATAAAGGAAAATTACTCCTGAACCCTCACATCTAATTTACTATTTTTAAAGAGGAGGGGGAAAACCAACTCTTTTAATATATTGCAATCAGTTCTGAGAATCAGTGGCTTCTTAAGAGGTTTGGAAAAAAGTAAAACCAAAAGTAAATTTGTGCTTTGCTTGCTTCTACTCAATATGAATATGAAACAGAAACAATAAGAATGTAATCTTTGTCACAAATTTTTATTTCTCTCTCTCTCTCTGTTTTTCAAGCAAGATTTCCTTTCCATAATCTATTTTATTTGATTCATGTTAAAGTTTTGCAAAGAAGCTACATTACATATCTATATCTCTTGAGAAAGAATTCCAAGGCCATACTGCCCATCAGGTTTTTTCCCTTTGAGGAAGCTTTTATTTCATTTTATTTATTTAGTTTGTTTCCCACCCATCTCGTTGCAAGGCGACTCTGGGCAACGTACAACATTTAGTTTTAGATTTGCCCTTCTGGACTCTGAGACCAGCAATTCCTGAAGAGAGAAACAGAGATATGAAAAAGAATGAAAATGGATATGGTGTGGCTGAGGCAAAGAGGGACCTTGGATTTGTAAGGATTTTCTAAACCAGTAAAATATTTGGATGAACAAGCCTACTCTGATTAATCAGTTTCTCGTAATTACTCTCAAAGAATAGTTCAAATGCCATTAAAGAACTTCAAGCAGATATGAAAACTGTTGTGTGGATTTTTTGTTCCTTTTTGGCCTCTACTCTCGTCTTAAAAAGGTTTTGCCTGCTGTAGACATAAGTAATTGATGTAATATACTTGTGATTACAGCATGGGTACATATATCTGCAGATATACAGTAGAACCTCTGGTCACGAACATTTCTGACAATGAGCAAATTGGGTTCCGACAAAAAAATTCACAATATTTTTTTTTCACGGCCGATTTCCCCTTCCACGTCATTGTTTTTGTAAGCGCCAAATTTCCAAAATTAGGTTCAGGTCACAACCAAATCAGTTTGCGACCAGTTATGGAACAAATTATGGTCGTCACCAGAGATTCTACTGTAGTTATAAACAATGAATCAATAACCTTAACCTATCTGGTGGGAAGAAAGCAAAGGACAGCCAAAACAAGCAGACATAATCTCTGTACTTTCACTTGGGGGACAAAAACAAACCATTTTGCAAAAAATATTAACCCCCTTTTCCCTGCATATTTTTGCCAATGAATATTGTAAGAGTGACATATAAAGTGAGAAAAGTGCATGAGCAAATAGCAATCAAAGTTTGGTGCTTGATTCATTTATTTCATAAACAAAGATATCTACTATCTGATGCCCCAGTGAATTGCCCTCCCCTCCTCTTAGAGGCAGTAACTAGTAACTAGTAACTAACTCCTCTCATTGGTGGTCAATCTCTCATACAACTGGATAAAAATTTTGGCCTATTTCTCCATGGCAATCTGCTTCAGCTCAATAATGCTTGAAATGAATTTACTAGCACGAATTGCTCATTTCAGACTCTACCCCCTTTCTCTTAAAGTTGATCTTTCCAAAACATCAAATATGTTCTTCTGCAGTCATTCTCTCCCAGACTTCTTTGTATGTTTGGGATCAGTATCTTTTGATCTAATGCTTGAAAAGTGGCATGAGTCACTCCTGGTGAAATAGGAAGCTATATAAATTAGACATGGTAGGTAGGTAGGTAGGTAGGTAGGTAGGTAGATGGATGGACGGATGGACGGACAGACACACATGAATGGACGGACAAGGGAGGGAGGGAGGGAGAGAGAGAGATTTTTATACTGTTGAATGCAATGTTCGTTTTCTGCCAAACATAACAATTCCATGTAATTGCAAAATGTTCATATTTGATTCATCTGTCCATAAAATGTTCCTTCAGAAATCTGGAAAGCTGTCCAGGTGCCTTTGGTAAATTTAAGACAAGCATTACTATTCTTAGCAGTGGCTTCTACCTTGCTTACCAAACTCCCAATAATGCCTTTTTAATCAGTTTTTTTCAGATGGGTAAATTGTGTAGACTGTTTGGTCAAGACAAAAAAAAAATCCTTCAAATCCCTACATGCTGTCCTGGATTTTAATTTCTTGTATGCTGTGCTCTTAGAATGGTTTTGAGAGGATGGCTGCTATTTGCAGTGTTCACTGATCTCCAAGCCTTCTCCATTTCAAGAGAGTCTCTGACCATGGATTAATGGAGAAGTAGTTTTTCATTGTTTTCACACTGAACATGTTTGAACATCTAGAACTGATATGGTAAGACTTTCACATTGATGAGCCAAGGTTTGCGAGATTTACATAGGGTAGGGTTGTTGGCACACATTAGCCCTGATTGTTTAAGGAAGCACTCACATACCTAGCCCTAGTTACATCGGTAATGCACCTGATTGAATTAAGGGGAAACTACAATTTTTCACACTTGCATATCATATGGATGACCTTTGTTTATGGAATAAGATAAAAATGAAACTTTATTTTTTCACTCAAATTCCATATATACAGTATAAAGTCACCCAGCATGCTATCTGATTGATAGAAAATTATGCAGAAATTCAGAAAATCTTCACACTTTTTCATAGAACTGAAATTATTCTCTTGCCTATTTCACACAATAACATCCTTATTTTCTTACAAGGGAGAGGCAGGGAAAGGACACCTCTACTAGATGAAAAGTCCACTGGTATATTGCTAGATGAATCTAAAGTAAATATAATTAACTGTTCTGAAAGCTGTAATTCCTACTTAAAGGACTTACATTTATATCTGTTTAAAACACAGCTACAACAACAAATAGGCTTCTAATGAAGTTCATCTCAAGCATGGGCCTCTGCATGGGTTAATTTCTGAGCACAACACAGATTATAAAATGAAGGGTTAGTTCCATGAATATAGATATATGGGGTTTTTTTTGACATCAGTTCACAATAATTACTATATCTTCCCCAGTACAGACTCTCAGATCACGTATTTCCTCAGGTTCTAAATTTCTTATACCTTCAAATCACCTGGCCCAGAAAAATACTCTCTGCTTTTGGTTTAAATCCCATTTTTGCTTCTATCGTATTTTCTGCTAAAAAAAAAAGGAACCAATTTTTATTTTCTATATCCATGTATCACAAGTTAATAGATGTAGTACTAAAAATGACAGAATTCAAAGTGTTCAGTATACATTTATTTAAATTACAACAAGGCAAAGTGATTTTGTTTGCTTGCTTTGTGCTATTTCCATCCAAATTATACTTGGGATTATAAAACAAAATGGGAAATATGCGAGTTTTGATTTAGAACAGGGGTACCCAACCCCCTGGGCCACGGCCTTTTTAGAATTGGGTCATGCGAGTGGCTGGCCAGTGTATGTGCATGCGCACGTAGCTCAACTTGTGTGACCCATCGGTCACACAAGTCAAGCTGCGCGCCAGCCTGCCACCCATGCAAGGGCTGCATGCGCACATGTGTACCAGCCCACTACTTGTACAGCCCAGTTCCCCTCTCCCCCCAGCCGAGCCGCCAAGCTGCAAAGGTTGGGGACCACTGATTTAGAACACAAACCAAATTTCCCTAATTCTTTGTGGCATTTCATGAGGATGAGGATGGTGATATCCATTTGGTTGTGTCTGACAATTGGCGATTGTATGGGCCAGGTCTCTCCATATCTTCTGATCTTGCACTACTTTTCTGAGTTGTTCTATGCTCTGCCTGGTGTCATTTTTGATGGAGTCCTGCCACCATGGGGGCAATTCCTACTAAGTATTTTCCCAAACGTCATTTTTTGATGAATTTTTGTCTAAAAGTTAAGTATCTACACAGCCTTTGATTTCTAAAATGTCTTGCCACTGGATGAAAATTTAAAATTTCAATTTGGTCATGTGTTCAAAACATTTCTCCTTTAGGACCTGCTCACAGAACCATATCTCACTAGTTAAACTAAGGTTATTAAACTAAAGTTGTCCTCAGACAGAACCTACAAAGAAAAATACTACCCGATAGCATTAACCCTATAAATAACAATCAGAATTGAAAATTTATTTATTTATTTATTTAATTTATTTATTTATTTATTTATTATTTATTTATTTATTTATTTATTTATTAGTTCAATTTATATGCCGCCCTTCTCCGAAGACTCAGGGCGTCTTACAATGCACTTATAGCAATAGCCTTCATTCTTTTGTATATACCTGCTTATTAGGGCTTTTGGCCCCCCATAAGCGGTGTTTCTACAAAGTCAGCTTATTGCCCCCACAATCCGGGTCCTCAATTTACCTACCTCGGAAGGATGGAAGGCTGAGTCAACCTTGAGCCTGGTGAGATTTGAACTCGCACTAATTGCAGGCAGCTGGCAGCAAAGTGCTGCATAACAGCACTTAGTCCGCTGCACCCCCAAGGCTCTTGGTGCACCAAGAAAACTCTGTAATGCTGCTCTGATTTTTTTATTAGATCATGATTTTAGGTTTTAATGGGTATAGAAACAGAAAAATTATAATCAGATGCAGGCCCTATAACTGTTAATAACTATAAAGCTATTTTTTTAAATTTTAATTATTGACTATCCAGTATTTAATGTAAATCAAATAAATGAACCATTAATATAGACCAACAGCACCATCTAGAGAAAGAACAGCAACATGCAATGGTTTGTGACCCTTTTTAATTGTACCACTAAATTCTGGCATAATGGCCAGAAATTAGATATATGATTTGCCACAGTTCCTCAGTGAAAAGTTATCACATGCACTGCAAATGACATTCCAACCTTTGCTTGAAAACCTCCAGTGATATGGAGTATTTATAACCCAAGGAGGCAGACTGTTCCACTGCTTGACTGCTCTCATAATCAGGAAATTCCTTATGTTTGACTCTCTGTCTATAAAGCTTCCACCCATTGGTTTTTGTCCTCCTAGAATCATTGGATGCCAGGCAGCATATACATTTAATATATAATTATGTTATGGTTGGTCTTACAGCCAGATGCTTAGATTGGATTTGGCATTTTTATCCACCTATCCTTCCCAAGGACCTGGAACAAGCAGATATTGTTGTTTGATGATGTAAGCTGTTCCAGGTAAAGCTGCCTTTTGCCATTGACTGATGGTGATTTTATCAATGCCAATGCTGTTAATGCTCCGTTTGGAGATTGCATCCAAGGTGCTTATTATTATTAGTACTACCACCAGTATCTGTGTTTTCTTTTGCCACAGTTGTTCTATTTCTATTTGCAGATCTTTGTATTTTGTAATTCTATCCAGTTTTCTATTCTGTTGTCACCATGTATTGACATGTTACTATTAATATTACAGTGGCTCTAAAGAGAATAACCCATAATATGTCAGTTCTTTTAATCGATTTCCATAGGATTTAGCCTCCAAGTCTGTTTCGACCTGCACTTTTCTTCTGTGCTCCCCTCCTGTCCCTCAAGCAGAGCTTCTGACAGACTGGATCTCTTTCTCATTTTACAAAAATAGAAAATTAAAATAGGAATTAAATATTTCAGCATTCTCCTTTATGTCCATCACCATCTTGCTATCTTCTCTGACTAACAAACTGATCATTTTTCTCTTGTTCTACACATAACTCCAAACCACTTTTTATTTTTGGCATTCACAGCAAGACTCAGCTCATTCTGAGCCTTAGTCTACCTGTTCCTTTCCTTATAAATTCAGGCTATTTCTTGAAATTTTGCTTTTGTTACATGTCCCTCTTTTCATTTTTTAAAATTTGTCTTTATTGTTATTATTTTCAGTTTATTACAGAACTGTATTTTTAATTCCAGAAGCCTCTATTCCTCTATTCCTTCCTCAGGCCTTGATCTTGGAAGTGTGTAAAAAAATACTACTTGTGCTCCAACCATTTTTGCTTTCCTGCCTAAGCCCTGATAGTCCCTTGATAACTCTTCCAGGTTGTTTCTGGCAGTGTCTTTGTTCCAGTATGAAATAGGAGAAAAGGACTATGATCAATACAGTAGGATTGATTAATCAGGTTAGTGTCTCTCCATCACTCCTGTATATACACACTTGGGAAACAGCATATTTCCCTTGATAAATATATATATAAGGTCTGTAGACTGCCGATTTGAGTTCTCTCAGGATCAGGTCACCCATCATCACCACATACCTTTGGGACAGTGGTTGGATTTCTCACCTCCATGGAAATTCAAGCTTCTCTCTTCCCTGTCCCTGGAACGCTGAGAGAAAAGTCTTTTCCATAAGTTAAAAAGTCTGTTTCTGCACCAATGAATACTTGCATCTTTAATCTCTTTTTAACTCATACCTTCCCATCATCTCCCTTTATCTCAATGCCCCAAGCAGGGATATCCCAATCAGTCATCTGTTCGTCATGCTTACAGTCCCCCTTTCTATGGTTTGGAGTTCAGCTCTTCCCTTTCTATCGTCTGGTTTGTTATTTATTTTTGTTCCAGCCAAAAACATTTTTCAAAAATCTGTACTGCAGAGCAAGGGCTATTCTCATTCCATCCATTGAGTGACACCTGGGGGGGGGGGAGGTGAAAACTGAAAAAATTATGCAGTAGGTAGAAAGGATCCATTTTCTGAGTCTTCTAGCACTTCAATTCCAATCACAGAAAAGGAGTCAATTAACCTCCACTGACTCTTCAGATAACAGATAATCCCAAATAACACAGTTGATCAGGGCCACTTACTTTAGTCTAGAACAGATCCAGAAGCGTTTGGGGCAAACAGTTACCTCTCAGAATTATTTGACTAAATCAGAGGGCCAGAGCATGATCTTTTTGTTGTTGTTGTTTTGTTTTGCTTGATAAAGTTCATCATCTACCCAACAATAAGATATTGTAAACAATAAGATATATGTTTATTTCCAATTTTTAGTATTAGATTATATGGTGAACAATATTTGTTATTTATATGCTGTGCTCTTATACAAATGGATTTGTGTGTGGATAGATACATTTACACACACACATAATACGTGCGGATTTTTTTCCTATTCGTTTTGGTGTCTTTGATTGAAGGATTATATGCCCTCAAATCATTTTCAATTCCTGGTGACCGCATAGATAGATTTTCTCCATGACCGATATCTTTAAACAGCTATTTGGTTTTGTATACTTGCCACTAAATTCTGAACATTCTGAAACATGTCCATAATTTTTTAAAGGATATGTAACTGCATGTTCCTCATCTCTTGCCTGAAAACAGTTTAAAATCTCTCTGATCTTTTTTTTTTGTATCTAATGCTAGCGCCCTGCTTTCATCACTGTAGTACAACTGGAACGGTCTGTCTGTTTTGCACTAAAATCTGTTCTGGCACTCTTTCATCCGAACAATTGAAATTCCTCAATGTTGCCTATCTATCAGCTCCCAAGTAGAGAAAAAGGAGAAGAGAGAGAAAAGCAACATTTATTAAAATGCTGCTTTGAAGGTTTGAGGCTTGTAACACTTTTCTTTCTTTTTCCTTTCAGGACTACCCTAACCTTCTGCACATTACATTCAGTGGCTAATCATACAGTTAAAATATTCTTCAGAAACCAGCTTACTCTAATAAAGAAGCATCTTCTAACAAGGCTCTTTTATCCCCAAAAGGCACAAACAATGGTGCCAGTTTGTAATCTCTCCCACTTCCTAAGAATATTTGCCTTCTGCCCACAACCTTCATTCTCTGATGGATGCACTGCTATTACCTCCCTAATATATGTGTTATGGACACACATACCATCTTCTGCCTTCTCAGATTTTCTAAATCAGGTGCCACATGGCCTGGAATACTGTACCCAGCAGCTCAAGAGACTAAATTCAGACACACATATACACACACACACACAACGCATATATAGAGCTTCTGTTCATTAGAAAGAATCATCCATGCCAGTTCTTGCCATACTCTTGATTTTATATGGTTGAAGTCAGATGAAAGGCTTAATAATTATGTGAGAAGTCTGTCTGTGCAGTGCAGAAAGTAGCAAAAATGAAAAGCAGAAAATGGGCCTCTTTACCGAAATACAGCCTTACTGTACTGTTTCTGGCAATCCCAGGGACAACTTCTTTAAACCAATTATTTTCGACTAAAACCAAGAATGCAACACGCACGCTTGGAAAACACTTGTGACACACCCCAACTCTTACTAGCTGCGAATCTGCCACCGGCTCAAAGTCTTCTTTCCCCCCCCCTCCCCAACCTCTTCTCAACCAAACCATTGGGTTTGAGACCACTGCCAGCAACTGGGAGCGGGGCTTTCCTTATAAATTCCCCATCCGCGCCCGCCTTCGCCCAGTGCTGAGACTCACCTTGCAGCAAGAAATGGAGGCTTTTGGCAGTCGGAGAGATTCGAACAGCGAAGCCACCAACCACACTCACGCCTCGAGTGCAAGCAGGGACGTCTTGAGGTTGCACATGCCCCGGAGAGGGGGGGGAGGGGGGAAGGGGGGGCTCTTACCCGCCTTGAGGCGAAGATATCGACTATACGACTGGCGTGTGGTTTTATTTTGTTTTGGTTTTGAAAAAGAACGCTACCTGTCCGTCACGCCCCCTGGCTAGCGGAGCAGCCGATAGCCGACTCGCCCGCTTGCTGTGGCTGTGGAGTCTCTGGAGGCGCGCGTGCGCGTCTCCGCTTTTGCCGCGAGGAGGAATTCCAGCTAGTGACGTCAATCGGGGCGAGGGAAAGCGCGCGTCCTCGGGGCGGCCCTGGACTTCTTCCCCTACCTCTTGGAAGATGTCGGCTGTCGGCGCGAGCGTCATCTGTTCCGTCCTCGGCTGCATGAAGAAGGCACGTATACTTCGTGGCTGGAAACGGCGGCAGAGAGGATGAGCGTAGCGGGAGAGAGGCGCGCGACTACAAGCACGGGAAGAAAAAGAAAAGGGAAGAAAAAAAAAAGCCGGGAATTCCGAGCCGCAGAGAGCAACGGCTTTTTTTTCCTCCCGATCTCCGGAGAGTCCCTGAAAGGAAAGCGCTGGGGGACGAGTGTTTTATCTCTGCTCGTCAGCGGTACGGCGAAGGCCAACAACCAAGGACCTTCAGCCGCAGATTTCGGGGCCAAATGGCCCGGGAGCTTCCAAGGAGCCGCTGGGAGCCTGGCTGTTGATGACGGCCGGGTATATGGACGGACACAATTAAGACTCGGCTTTATAGCTGGGAGGAGATTTATGCCTCCATTTTTCGTGACAATAACTGCCGTGTAAAACGAAACGAAAGAGTTTGTTTCCAAATAAATGTGTTCGGTGTCAGGGGAAGCAGAAACAAAAGAGTTTAGAATAGTGTAATTTGTTCGTTATGTTGCCTTCTTAGGGCCGCCTTCAAATGAAGGCAATATAGGAGTGCAGAAACGGGTATAAAGCTCGGAGGAGGACGGAGAGGAATGGAGGCAGAAGGGAATGAGGGCTTGTAAGAGACACTGCAACAACTATACGAAAAAGAAATCAGCTGTCTCCCATGCCAAAGCAATCTAAAGCTGCAAAAAGAATGTGACTCCAGTTATTATTTCCCCCATTGAGCCTAACGATAAATACAGTTCATACATTTATTTATTTATTTATTTATTATTTATTATATTTCTATACCACCTTTCTCCCGTAGGACTCAAGGCGATGTACAGTCAAGAAAAATATAGACACACAAACATCATAAAATTGCTAATTAAAATTATTACTTAGTTTATACATATCACATACATCAAATGTTCGTTACACCTTGAAAGACAATTTTGATTTGGAGCTGATGTTATTTTTTTACAAGGAAAAATGTGAATGGATTTTAAAAATTTAGTATGTAAAGTTTTCCAATAGATTATCCTGCAGTAAGCAACAGAATCAAATGTGTTTAAAAGGAAAAAGGTCATCCAATTCCCCAGTCTATAATTTAAGAAGACAAGTGAGGGGTGAGTAAGAGCCTGTTTCACACTTTGGGTAGGAATCATGTTTGCAAAAGATATACAGATGGTTCCCATATTAAACACAAAAAAAGTGTGAAGGACAAGTGTTCCTCAACACTTCAAAACGCAGGGCATCCTGGTGCATTTTGAAGTGTGTGTGTGAGTGAGAGAGAGAATATCTACTTTTCACATACCCTACAGAAAACACTAGTTAAATACTAACTTTGCAAGAAACAGACTCCAATTCAAAGCATGCTGAACTGAACATTATGTGGGCAACCCTTCAGTTATTTCTTGTGAGAAAGACAAATCTAGATAGAATATTAAAATGGAAAGCATTCACACTGACAATAATGACACTATTATCATGGCAATCATCTTCCCAGTTTTAATACGGTTGTGAAAGCCAGACATCAGAAAAGCTGAATTAAGAAAAATTAATGCTTTGAATTGAGGTCCAGGCTGAAAAAAATGGAGAATATCTTGGGCCACAAGAACAAAATTATCTAAACCTAGATTAAGTAGATGCAAAATGATCATTGAAACATTAATTATAAAGCTAAACTTTATCTATTTTGGATATGATAGGCAGAGAGTCCTTGAAGAAAGCTTGATAGTTGGTGAAATGGAAGCCAACTGGGCCTGGTGGCTCAACAGACTGATAGCATTGTGATTAACACCAGCTGTCTGCAATTACTGTAAATTCGAATCTTGCCAGGCTCAAGGTTGACTCAGCCTTCCATCCTTTCTAAGGTAGGTAAATTGAGGACCCAGCTTGTGGGGGCAATAAGCTGACTTTGTATAAGTATACAAAAGTATGAAGGCTATTGCTTAACGCATTGTAAGCCGCCCTGAGTCTCTGGAGAAGGGCGGCATATAAATCAAATTTTTAAAAAAATTAAAAAAATTGAAAAATAAGCTGGCAGAAAACAAGATGGCTAGATACTATTACTGATACCATGAGTATGAGTTTACAAAAAATGCTTACAGTCCTGGTGAACTGTTGTCTATCATGTCATGAAGAGTCAGAAGTAACAATAATAGAATCCCCCCTCCCCCTTGTGTACTTTTCTGCATAACACTACTGAATAAAATTTAGCTTGCTACAATTTAAATAGAATTTAATTTTAGTTCTACTTCATTCCAATAAGCCAATAATAGTACACTCTGTTCTAATAGCCCAGCATGATTCCACCCATGGTCATTGTCCTTTTATTTGAAGTCCCTAAGTACCCATGCGTTAGGCGCCCAGCACCTAGTAAGCCAGCCTGCAAGCATTGATAAGTAGTACCTCATCCAAATTTCACAAGCCCAAGGTCCTTGGTGTTTTATGTGCCCATTCTCTGTCATGCTCCAGAGTGTTCACAATATTTGTAACACAGGTAGCCCTCTGAAATTGGAAGTCCAAGACAAGGGAAACTCCTGTAGGCATTTTGCTTTATCATAAAGCTATAAACCTGAGCAGCCTCCCATATTGGAAGGAAATCATAAGATAATTCATCACAGTCCTTAAAATTCTTTTGATGTTCAAACACGGAATTTAAGGTGATTCATACAGAATCTTTCATGATTCTGAGACAAACTTAGTCATTTTTATACATGTATTCCTAAATAAATTTGCAGATACCTACCTCATTAAAACATTCATTCTGAAAAAAGAAGACTCCAGTACTATAGGAGCCTTAGAAAGAAACATGATTTTCTAAGAACAAGAGGAATGCCTGCATGATAGTGTTTGCCATGGCAGGCATTTTAATAAATACTTGTTTTCAAATTTATTTTTAAAATATCTGGTGCCCATCATGTTTTAATTCATTGAAAGTTTCTACAATATAGTACTTATTTTTAGAAAACATTTCTCTGTTATTTGGGTTCTGCTGCTAACCTGCAGGAATCATTTCTTGAGTTCAAGTCATGGAGAAGAATGTATAATACAGCCCATGGTGAAACCATAGTGCATACTACTTTTATTTTTATTTTTAAAAGTTTATTTTTATTTATTTTTATTTTATTTTATTTTTAAAACATTTTTAAAAGTGTTATCAGAATTCTGAAAGTTATTCTGATATAACAAATAATATTCCATTTATTCTTGGCATATTTTCTGAGTGCTAATTATGCTAAAGGCAAGTCACTAGTGCATCAGTTAAGGAATAAAAATGCATGATAGAGAAACAATGCATTTTTTCTGTTTTACCTTAAATCCTTGTAAGGGTTTGTGTTATCAAATTTCAGCAACTTCATTTTAAGCCCTTATAGGAGTGATTATCTGCAGAACTTTAGGTTTGAAATTGCTACAAAAGGCTATTTTTATATGTTATAAAAGGCCAAAAAAAAACTCTTACAAAGCATCTTGTAAACTATTGCTTACATGGAGGTTTGTGCAAGCATTAAAGATCCTTATTTATTTAAAAAAAGGGGGGGAGCTAAATAAACAGTTTTTATGAGAACAAGGTCGTCTGCAAACTTTCAGATACATTTCAAAAACCATGTCTGGAATTCAGGAGTTGAAATCGGGGGTTACTAAGGCTGTCAAAGTAAAAAGCCATAATTATTTAAATTATATGCAAGGGCAAAAACTAGCAGAATGAAATGCCAGATCTGATTCACAAATAATGTCAGGCAAGACATTTTCAAACAATTGTTTCTTAGACTGTAGATTATGGCCTGACCATATAAATCATTAAATAATAATGGGTTGTACATCACACTAATGAACAAATCACCTTTTTGACTGACATCATTTATGAACTAGGCTAGTGTACTAGTTATATCATTTCTCAGTTCCTGCATGATAAATCTAGTAAAAAAGTGAACTAACAATTAATTAAAAGGCACACATGTTCATGAAATACAGTTTGCTTTATCCAAATTTAATCTATAGCTAATGAAAACTTGTGTCTTTTTTAAAAAAACTATTGGTCTAGCAAGATGGGTAAAGATAATGCTTATAGTTTTAATAGATATATGCATTATGCTGTTTTTATTGCTGTTTTATTGTTAATTGAGTTTGATACAAAATGGGAGGCTATTTAAATTTTTAAATAAATAAAATTAAATGCATAAATTCAAATAATTTTGGTGGAGAGCACCTACTAAATTTATCAAATTCTCCCAAAAAAATTAAGCATTTAAAACTCTAGTTTTAAAAAACTTGAGATGGTTATATATATAGAAGAACAAGGTGGATTATAATCTAATAATGAATTAAACACAAACACTGGTTTTTTATATAAACCTTTGAAATATTTTAATTATATTTTTACATAACAGATGAGCAAAAGTTATCACTAGTGCTTGAAGATTTAGAATATGTATGTCCAGGAAAGTATCCATAAAAATATGTTTATGTTACATAACATATTGCAGCATATATACTTCTGAATTAGCGCCCTTAGTGTCCTTTTGGTACCCAAAAAGGCAAGCCAGAATTTTCTTATCACTGTGATATGGTTCATAAATTTGGTGCATGAGCATACGTAGCAGCCATTCGTTGACGTCATCAAAGGTCTACTTGCTGATGATAAAGTCATACATGTACTTCAAAATCTAGCAAAACCAAAAAGGCTTCACAGTCCACTCTGTACTGAAAGTGCTTCATAATTTACCAAAGCTGAGAAGCCGACAGAGTTGTCAACCAGCTGCATAGCTGCTGAGGAATGAGTAGAACATAGGAAGCTTCAAGCGCTGTTGGTCCTTGCGACACCAAGAGATCACCGTTCCTTCGTTATTTGCGGTGTACAAATGATGGCCATCACACGAAAAGGTAAGGCTATAAAGTTTTCAAAAAGACACAAATAAAAACAAGTCTGTCAGATAGCCTATATCCTAAGGTATATATCATTAAATGGGGAGAGGAACAAAAAGAGAAAGAGAAAGATATAGCCTGTAAATCGGCTAAAATTTCACTAAGTCTAGCCCGTCCTACTTGGGCCAGCAGGGAGGACTTACTGTGGATCCCTTTGGTCAAAAAATTCTGACTGTCAGGATCTAGAAGAAGAGCCTTCTCTGCCACCCTTTGGAACATCCTGCCCTCCAGGGTAAGATCTGCCTCCAGATCTTTATATTTCCTCAAGTAATTTTTTGCACATCTATTACATTGTGTACGAGCCTGAAGACCTGGCTCTGCAAATTGGCCTGGGGACTCAATGGGGAAGTTCAATTCTGAGGTGATGGCTATACTGATAGCAGAGTCCACTCCCAGCTCCCTGCACTCTACTCCCCACTCATCCATTTTTTTTTTAATTAATCATATTGATGTTTTTTCTTTGTTTTCCTTTCCTTGGTTTTTTATTGTTCTATTTCACTTTCACTTCGTTTAAACTTCGTTTTTATTTCTTCAGGGTTTTTTTTGGTTATATGCTGTCTAGAGTAGTCCCATGGTGAGATAGGTGGCAATTTAATTTAATAATAAGGACAATACAAATGCTAATCTTACTCATTTTCTGCATTGAATATATATATTTCTGCTTACATTGAATTTTATTGTTTACAAAAAATATCTCTCTACAGCAAACTGGCATGTAACCAATCACATATGCACCATCTAGTGTAGCCTGTCAAACCTTACTGATGTGATCTGGAACCCTATGGAATAGATGTGCAAAAAATTACTTGAGGAAATATAAAGCATACAGGTAGTCCTCACTTATTGTCTCATTTAACAGCCTTTTATACTGGGGATAAATTGGGGAGGCCAAAGATAAATTTAATTTCGTTTTAAAGTATTTTAAGATTTGTATTGTGTGTTTTTAATTTTGGCTGTTCACCGCCCCGAGTCCTTCAGGAGAGGGGGCGGTATAAAAATTTAAAAAATAAATAAATAAATAAATAAATAAATAAATAAATAAATAAATAAATAAATAAATAAATAAATACTGTGGTATAAAAAGATAGCTTTGCAACCATTTCTCACTTTCATAACCATTGCAACATGCCACAGTCATGGGATCCCTATTCGGGCATTTGGCAACTGGTTTGTCACAAGCAGAATTAATACAGAAGGTGGGAGTAAAATCATAAGTCACAATCATGCGATGTCTTGCGTAATAACTGCGATAATTCACTTAACAACCAAAGAGGAAATGAGATAAGCCCACCATGGTCATTTGATATTTGGCTTAGCAACCGTGACAGTTAGCGATGGAGTTGCTGATCCTAATTGCCATTACCAAGCAAGGACTTATTAGTGCAAGATGTTATATTAACAATTTTCTAACCTTTCCCCCTTTGATTAATTCTTCATTTTAACAAGGAACACATTATGGGAATAGTTTAATGTCATATTAGGCAGTGGGCACTTTCATTAAAACCAAAAGTTATTAAGTGCTACTTCCGAAAGAGAAACCTTAAGGGGACTCTAAAGATACGCAAAGCACTCCAACAATTATATTAACTTTTTGGAAAAGGCATAAAAATAAATTGCTAAATGCTACCAAATGATCATTTTTTTACCTGACAATTGGTTTATTTGATTTAGAAAATGTAATTTCTCGGACAGGTTTCAAATCCCATGTACTCCACAATCTATAGAAAAAAGACAGAATGAATGCTACTTTGTGCAACTTAAATGACAGAAATTGCTTTTATATCCTGCCATGATTTTTGCTCATGTTGCAGATTTGCATAATCTGTTGAATTAAAATTGAAGAAAACTGAATGTAATATTGAAAAACATGATTCTGATGCACTAATGCATACAATACATACATTTTGTTACGATTTTTACATTTTATTGTGAGAGAAATCAATTTAAGAGAAGGCCTGCTGTGCTGGAAGAGATCAAAACCCTTTTATTATATCATCTTATTTCCAAATGTGTCAGTTTTACCATTGGTAAAGGTTTGCCATCACTACCTCCGTGATGGCAAACCTATAGCACATGTGCCAGAGGTGGCACGCAGAGCCCTCTCTGTGGGCACGTGCACCGTCGCCAGCTGCTCTTCCGGATTACGTCGCGTGCATGTGTGCCAGCCATGGTTTTTGCACAAAGACCAGCATGCACGCGACAGAACACTGAAGAGAGCAGCTGGCCAGCACGCATGCGTGCCAGACCAGCTGGCATATGCATGTGACAGAACCCAGACGTGCAGCTGGCAGCCATGCACATGCGCATCGGCCAGCTGCTCTCTTCTGGGTTCTGGCACTCCAGTGTGCACGTGCACACCAGTTTCAGCACTTGGTGCCAAAAAGGTTAACCATCACTGGTCTACCCTGAACAAAAACATTTTTCTAGTTGTTTATAGATAGGATCCATCATTATAGTCAAGCAAATTCCCTTTCACCAAAGTTCTGTTTTATCTTCTGAAACTTTATTGTAATAAATTATTCCTGGATACAAAGTCTGATTTAAATCTTTTCATTAAGCAAAACAGTCCCCATATTTGATCTCACAAAATTACTACAAGACATCCACAGCATTCAGAAGTTCATTAGGTTGCTCATCTTTCATTACAATATAATGATTCATGATAGACATCTTCCTACATTGCACAAACGAACCAATCACTAAGCATAATCATTTATGGGCATAAATCAATTATGAAAACACCCAAAACTAAAATAGAGAAAATTTCAACCATCCAGATATATTTTTAATATTTGGCTGGCTCTATAAATGCTTGCCTTTCCTGCCCTGGAATTATTGATTTAGAAGTCAGGGCTGATACTAGCTGATAGATGTTAGACACAGCTAGCTACTTCACAATTCCTTGACTGGGATGCTAGCTAGTTCACTGGAGCGGATGCTGCCTTGTGCTCTGCCTACGCCTTATTTCTGAAAAAAAGACCACATTCTGAGGTCCATGCTAGAATCTTAAAGGGCTGCCTTGGCACAACTTCACAATTCTTTGGAGGCATTGACTATGAGGCTGCTGGGATAATTTCCTGCATCTTCTCCTCTTATTCGTTTGAAGGTCTTATTTTCTTTCCTGCATAAGTACAAGGAGAATCAACAATAGGTGAAGAATGAGGAATAGGAGGATTTATTTGATGGGTTTCTGGTCCACCTCTCTTCTTCCATCAAAAATCTTGGTTATCCATGAGCTAAATTATTACAGTTTATCACTGTCAGGCTTCATACCAGAGTCCATAGCAAATCTGGACCCTACGGATATTTTAACCCCTTAGTTAAGAATAGGCTTACTCAGCAGAAGACTCTCAGACATCATTCAACAAAATTAAAGTTTTTCTTATACATAGGAATTAAGTTATGTATGCACATTACATTTTGCCCATTGCAGGGCAAAAGAAGTCAAAGACATTATATTCATCTATTCTCCAGAGTTCTTAGGCTCATAGTTTTCCAGGTTAACATATGATGATTTACTTAGTGATCTTGTATATTCAAACATATTTTCATAGTGTTTCTCTGCTTCATCTGGTTGCTGCCTCATCAGATTCACTTACAAATGCCTTAATCCAGGAGTCTCCAATCCCCGGGCTGCGGCCCACTACAGGACCAAGGGCTATTCAGAACTGAGCTGCGCAAGAAGCATGCCGGCGTGCATGTGTGCAGCTCAACTCGTGCATGCGTAGAGCTCAACTCGCTTGAGCGGTGGGCTGGCGCACACATTCATGGGTATGCAGCTCCACTTTGCAGTCGAGCAGCGTGCACTGGCCCGCCGTTTGCATGAGTTGAGCTGTAGCATGTAATATCACTGTACTTGCACAGCCCAGTTCCCCTCCCCGTCAGCCAGGCCACCAAGCCACAATGGTTGGTGACCACTGCTTTAATCTATGTCAATATAGTGCATATACAAGAAGCCCTTGATTACTAATCACTCAGTTAGCAACCATTCAATGTTACAACAGTGCTAGAAAAAAAGAGAAGTGGTCCTCAAAGTTGCAGCCACAGCAGTCTCCCCTTAATCATGTAATAGCAATTTTGGTACTTGGCAACTAGCACACATTTGCAACAGTTAGAGCATCCTGCAATCACCATTTGTGATCTTCACAACTGACTTCCAACAAACAAAGTCAATGGGGAAGATGGCAAGAAGTGACAAGTCACAGTCATGTAATGTGTTTAATGATCCACTGTGATTTGCTTAACAACCATAGCTGGAACTGACAAACGTACATAAGTTGAGTGACAAACTTACGTAAGTCAAACTTACATATGACATTGCACTTTACGATTGCTTCAGTGAGTGACAGAGTTGCCAGTCCCAATTATAGTTAGTAAGTGAGGACTACCTAAACCCCTTGGTGGAATGCAAGCAATATTATGTTTGCCTGTGATGTAGCCTTTAGATTAGAGACCCAACTTTACTTAAAATAGCATGAGCATATTGCTTTAATTATGAATGAAACACTAAAATGTATGTCAGAAGAATTATGTTAATATTTCCTTTTATAAAGAGAAAGATAGTAATATTGAATGTACAAACTAAAGAGATTTATAGTGCTTGGTAAAGCATTTGGCAATATTCTGAATGGAAAGGTCAAGAGGTGAAAATAAAAAAATTTGGGAAACAAAGTATGGTTTTATGCAAAGATTTTTGCTTTTCAACAAACTACAGAAATGTACAAATGTGAGAAAATAAGTTTAGTGAACATTGTTGCTTTAAAGAAAGTATGGTAAAGTGAATAGATTTGAATTACAAAATCTCTATGTATATGGAATTGAAGGTTGGTTGCTGAATGTAGTAAGAGTGATAAATGATGGAGGTAAAACTTCGACAAGTATAAATGCTATTTTGTGTAAATGAATCAGCTCCAAGCAGGAAGTAAAATAAGAATGTGTAATGTTCCCCAATGTGTTTACAGTCCTCAGGATGCCCATACATCTGAGGAAATGAGCTACAGTGTGTAAAAGTCATGCCATTTAAGGGCCACAATTATTAGCCTTTAAGATTTTCAAAGGTTCTTTGTTCTTTGTACTGAAATTAAACTATAAAAATAGAATCTTTGTAGAACAATGAAGGAAAAAGTTTTCACTACACCATAGAACAAAACCAGAAAGCAGCCACATATACCTTAAAATCAGATACTTTGGGGTGAAAACAATGCACACCTTGAATAGTATCCAAAAATGCATTATAGTTTTATAAGTGACATATATCTCTAAAAACAAAAATACCCTATTAAAATCACTCACCTCACAACTCCATTTTCTAGCCCTCCAGCAATCACATTGATAGAGATTCCTTCAGGCTGGTTGGAGAAAGCAACAGAGCATATGATTTCTCTGCAATGCACATGTCCCACCAGGTCACCATTGACTGTCCAGAGTCTGAGGTCACTACCACCACCAACTGAAATATAGTCAAATTATTGAGTAAGCAAAATAAAATCTACAACACGATTAAACAAAGTAACATATAGGATCCAAATAATTCTACTAAAACAAAGAAAAGTTTATAGTCATATAGAAGCAATGAACTGTATACCACCATCTGATAGTAACTATGTCTACAAGATGCAATGAAAATGGTTATAATTGGTTGATATAAAGGTAAAAGTTTCTCCTGTCCACTCGTTTCTGACTCTAAGGGTGGTGCTCATCTCCATTTTTTAGCTGAGGACGCCAGGGTTGTCTAAGACATTTCCGTGGTCATGTGACCAGCATGACTATATGCCAAGGCACATGGAATGCTGTTATCTTCCCACTGAAGTGGTACCTATTTATCTACTCACATTTGCATTCTTTCGAACTGCTACGTGAGCAGAGCTGGGGCAAGTAATAAGAGTTCCCCCCATTGCATGGCACTCAGGTCTTGAACACGGGCTGTCAGTTTTCCAGCTGACAAGCTCAGTGTCTTTAACCGCTGAGCCATCACACCCTCAACTGAGTAATATAATCATCACTAAAAGACAAAAGATGTCACTGGATTTTGCGAAGACTTTTTGTCAATGGAAAAATAAAACTTTCATTTGAGGATATAAGAAACACTTGAGAAATTATACTCATGTGAAAAAATAAATATACCCCATTTAATTTTTTTTATTTTTTCCACATATTTCAACATACAGAAATCTGAACTTCATTTCAACAATACTAATTGATACATGGGATATAATATAACAAATATCATGCACCATTTACATTTTGTAGTCTATTATATAATGGTAAGTAAACATAAATGAAAATTTCCCATGTGGAAAAGCCTAAGTACATTCCTACAATTTCACTTCTTCAGATATCTAAAATTAGAATCCATTGCACCACATCAGGTGCAAATAATTAGAACACTGTTAGAGAGGATCTGGGAGGAACCTGTCTTATTTAAAATTCAAGTATTTAGTCTGATTTGTTCTTTGTTCTTTTAGTGTGTGTTATTATCATGCCTAGATTGAAACAGCTCTTTGTGGTCTTCAGAAAAAAGATTATAAATCTCTAAGAAACTGCAAAAGAATTTTAAAAGATCACAAAACAATAGGATATCAAACATTCCACTGCCTAGAAGATCATCTACAAGTGGAGAACTACCAACTTTTCACATCAGGCCAGGCCAAGTAACTCTCACACCACTGATCTGCATGACTCTACCATTAGAAAGAAACTACACAAATTAGGTCTACATAACGGTATGCCAAGAAGAAACTTCTGTTGCCCAGAAAGAACATCAAAGCAAGGGTAAAGTTTAATCATGAACATCTAAGCCAGGACTTCTGGTACCAGGACTTCTGGTACAATGTACTCTGACCAGATAAAGCAAACAGATATTTGACCATAGTACCAAAAGACATGTTTGGCAAAATCCAAAGATATTTCAGGAAAAGAACCTGATATTAGCAGTAAAGCATGTGGCAGAAATCTTATGATATGTGACTGCTTTGCTGCATCAGGGCCTAGGTAATTAACCATCATAAAATCCATTATGAATTCTTTATTCTACTACAGAGTCTGAGGGTAATATGAGACCATCTATCAAAATATTGATGCTCAATTGAAAGTGGACTATGCAATATGAAAATGACCTTAAACATTCCACTGTATCCACCATGGAATGGCTGAAAGAAAACAAAGAAAAAGAAATCGAAATCTGGAATAACCAAGTAAAAGTATAGATCAAAATTCCATGGGGTGCTTTATAGAGATTTGAAAAGGGCTCTGCTTGCAAGGAGCCTCTCAAATATCACACAACTGAAACAAATTCTCCTCTCAGGATGCTACTATAGAGCACTGAATGCCAAACCAACCAGACATAAAGATATTTTCCCCTGTGCCATCACTCTGCTGAACACTTAATTCCCAGAGCACTGCCTCATATCTCTTATTTTCTCATCTTCTCATCTTTCCTACTATCTTCTATTGGTTTCTTATAATTTATCAATTGTTGTTTGTAACTTATGATTAATGATTATAATTTATGATTATGATTTATGACCTATTACTTGCTGTTTATATTTACACTGTGAGCTTATGCACCGGAGACAAATTCTTTGTGTGTCCGATCTTCCTTGGTCAATAAAGAATTCTATTCTATTCTATTCTATTCTATTCTATTCTATTCTATTCTATTCTATTCTATTCTATTCTATTCTATTCTATTCTAATCTAATCTAATCTGCTCTACATCTTTAATGTTGTTTCAATGATATATATCCACATATGTTAAAAAGATTAAATAATTACATGGGGTATACTTTCTTTGTCAGATTATTCTCTTTTATTATCTGTACTTTTATTTATCTTTAGATCTTATTATACTCATTTTTCTGTATATATGTGCACATACGTGTGTGTGTGTGTGTACTCAACTTACAACAGTTCGTTTAATGACCAAAGTTACAACGGCACTGAAAAATGTGATTTATGACAATTTTTCACACTTACAACCATTGTAGCATCCCCATAGTCATGTGATCAAAATTCAGATGCTTGGCAACTGACTCATATTTATGACAGTTGAAGTGTCCCAGGGTCATGTGATGAATTTTTGCGACCTTCTGACAAACAAATCAATGGGGGACCCAGATTTACCTAACAACTATGTTACTACCATAACAACTGCAGTGATTCACTTAACAACTGTGGCAGAAAGGATGTACTGTAATATGGGGCAAAAATTCACTTAACTGTCTCACTTAGCAACATTCATTTTGGGCTCAATTGTGGCCATAAATTGAGGACTACGTGTGTGTGTGTGTGTGTGTGTGTGTGTGTGTGTGTGTGTGTGTGTAGAGAGAGAGAGAGAGACAGAGAGAGAGAGAAATAAATAGATATATGTTACAGTTCTATTGCATATTTTACTTTATCTGGCTTTATAGCTGTAATAAAAGATTTGATCTGATCTGATCTGATCTGATCTGATCTGATCTGATCTGATCTGATCTGATCTGATCTTAATCTTTGAAAATAGTGATGCAACAAAGTTACATCAATTTATTATTATGGTAGAGAAAAGATATCCTATACTTGAAAAGTCCTCTACCTTGCTCTGGTAAGAAGGTTGAAGATTTTAACCTTGATTAAGTAGAAAGCAGCTAATGTCCAATTTCAGATTACAGGTGAAGAGAGTGCCAACAAAAATTTAATGGAAAAAGAGAAAGAAAACATATAGCATTGCTGTAAATTGTCTATGGTAGATATCCCCACCATAGATATGAGGTCTTCACATTCCAACCCAAGAAAAGCATTTGAGAAAATCAGATATAATAGTATAAATGATGGCTATTAAGAAAAATTTCAAAAAAATTGGTAAGAGTTGGGAAGCTATAGTAACTTCCAAAACACTCCCCACAAGAATGGAAGAATAAATACTTGCCTCTTAAGCATTATTAAGGTTGAGATCATGAAGAACATTAATATTTACCTGGAGCTAACTTGAGCTCAGTCAGCACTGGTTCTGTTAGCATTTAGAAAAATTGCCATGACTTGGCTATTTAAAAAGCCTTTGGATATGATAAGTGATTTCCTCTCTGAACTATGGGATTGCTATGCTTTCAAGAGTGACATTCCTCAGTACAGTGGAGGTAAGACCTGTTATTATTATTGCGGGATTTTTATTGCATTATTATTATATACTGTTTTAATCCTTATATTGTGTTGGAGCGTGTACCTAAAAAACCCAAATAAATAAATAAACAAACACCTTCAGATATCTCACAAGCAGAAAATCTCTTCTTCTAACGCTAGCAACACAAGCCTCCTGAATCAACTTGCAAACACATATTATAAATCCACAGCAAAATGGAATAATAGAATTAATATTGCGCAAAAGGCCAAAACCTCTACTTTAATAAACTTCTTCCAGCAAAAGTATGTCAAGAAAAGGCAAGCAGTGCAGCTCAGCTAAAAATTCATTTGCAGTCCAGTGAGCGTTAAAATCCTTATCCATCTTATCAGAGCAAGGAAGAGCAATCAAGTATGAGATTCTCTGCTCTCCGCAATTTGGAAAAAAAAAAATCAGAATGTTGTTTACAGCTTTAGGAACCAAAATGAATTGGATGAAATAATTTGACAATTTTGGCCCCAATAAACAGGTCGCTGCAGAAGATAAGATTTTAAGAACATAAGCATAAACTTTTTTAAAAAAATAAAAACTTTGACTCAATAGAGGAAACCGGTTAAAAATAATATTTACAAGTCTCATATTTCATTCTGTGGGTCCTCCTCCCTCGACTTATGTTTAATTTATGATCAAAACTATCTTGCAAGCAGGATAAATGAATAAGTATCATGGTTCTATTAATATTAATATTCCAATCAAAGGAACAGATTAATAATTTTTGATCTGGCGGTCACATATAGAGTCCTTGAATGAGTCATGTTAAGGACAAGAGTACGGAAGCTTCTCTTTGGCTTCTATACTGTTTGCAACCATGCAGATGGGTGAGATAAAAGGCCGCTGCTGGAATGTGCTTATATAGGAAAGTATGGGATGACTCTTTTATAATATTAAAAGGTTGCAATAAATATTTTCAGATGCTAGGGACTTTCAGATAAGTCTGGGTAAATTCACACTATCTGCTGGATCCTTCTATTTTTAGAGACATCTATTCTGCTCATTTTGAGAGAGGGAGAGAACACAACATTTATTTGCTTCATTTTTTTCATCCACAGTTAATGAACATTTTAATGTAATCCCTATGCTGCCAATTATTTCGCATCTGGAGGCCAGAAGAAGATATAATTTCAACAAAAGCAATTTGGTTTTTATTTTCCCCATGCTGTATCTTAGTTAACAAATGTAATGTCATAGCCAGAGAAATGAAACTTTTAAAACATAATTTTGAAGCCAAAATATCACCTAAATGTGACTCGGTACATCTACAAAACATTCTCATAAGCAGTGCTGTGGAGTCGGAGTCGGAGTCGAGGAGTCAGAGTCGGAAGAAATTTTGGGTACCTGGAGTCAGAGTCGGAAGTACAAAAAACTGAGGAGTCTGAGTCGGAGTCGGAACATTTATCTCCCGACTCCACAGCCCTGCTCATAAGCATGCAGTAATCATCTTGCTAAAATTCAGAAACATTACAGGGTGTTTGGTGAAGATTCCAAATGAAGATTCCAAAATCTCAAATCTAGACAGAATGTCAAAGCCACAGAGCGCCACTACATAAGATATAGCATGCAAACTATGACAAGATGGACGATCAGTCTGAATCAATATAAGATCATTTCCTATTCTTGCCAGACCTAAAATGGAATTCTTCAAGATATTTGTTTTATTAATTTATTTACTAGAGACATATTTCTGAATTCAACTGAATTTATTCTATTGAATCACTGAGCAAGTGTTTAGATCATTCTAATTTCAACTACAATAGTGAGATCATTTGCTGGATTTCTATCAATATGGAAAACTCTGTGGACCAGTGTCAAACTCAATACTCTTGATTCCAGATGTACAAGTTCTTGAAAAATTCCCTTCTCTGCTAAAAAATATAGTGGTGGATGAAATAAATTCAAACCAGAGAGCTTGGAAAGCAGCTGTCAGTAATGAATTGATATATGTTTATAGAAAGAATTTGCTGTCTTAATATAATAAAAACAATTTTACATGTTGGTGCAATTACAGGATGGTCTTGGTTTGGGAGCATTAACTCAAAAACTAGACATTTTACAGTTTTAAGGTAAAGGAGAGGAGAGTTCCATAAAACTGAAACTTTCCGATAAAGCACGTTTGCATATTCTTAGAAGTGTGGTTATGCTTCTTCAAGTAGCTATGCTATATAGGACGGATGTCAAACTCGCAACGTCACATTGCCTTCAAGTGACATATCGCTACGCGGAGCTGGGGTGAGCATGGACTGTGCGTGATGCATCCAGCCTGCGGGCCGCCAGTTTGATATCCCTGCATATAGCTTTGAAGCAGCACCAAAGGTATGCAAAAATATAACTCCACTACCATGTAGTGGTAAACTGGATTTTTGCAGCCCAGATATCATATGCTTATCTATAGAAGACTCCTTCATAGAGAATATAGTAAAAGGTGTAATGAATTCAGACTTGATCCATCGAGAGAGTGTCAACCCTGGGTCCAAATCAAACAGAGAATTCAAAACTTTAAGAAGCTCTAGGATCCAGATCCAATAAGTCAGTATATAAATAAAGAACAGGCTTTTTCAGAACAGGAAAGAGTATTTCTAAAGCTTGATCATGGTAGACTTGCTTTGATTAGCTTTACAGTAATTTATGACCAACTACTGTTGGGAAAAGAGATTAGGTTAACACATTGTGCTAAGCTGTTGTTTATTTTAATAACACTGTACTTCACTGAATAAATCATACAGTTCTGGTTCAGACATAATACTATAAGATGTGGTTTACAAATCGTAACCAAACAAATAACACTCTGGCTTAGCACATTGTTTCCAAAGTGCAAATTATGACCTTCAATGGAATCACTTAGAGGACAGAAGGCCTACCAGTTTGATGCAAATATATGGTAAATGCGAAGCAAGGAAACTGCTTCAGGCCCTTTATGAAGCCTGAATGTTTTTTCATGTTTTTTCAATGCTTTGCTTTTGTCTTTTTAAGGGACAGCAATTATACCTGGAGAGCATGAGGCTTCAGTAAAAACTCTGACCATCTGACCTGATCCTTACCTGAAGAGGAAATTACAATGGAGAGGATACTGCCCATTATGCTGCAGGGAGGAGGAAATTATAAAAGGGGACCAGCAGTTTACAAGCACAGATCAGCGAGCTAGAAGTGACAGAGGACAAAATGGACTGAGGCTGTTATCTCTGGGCAGGATCAACTTGGAGAAAAGAGCAAAAGCGACTTGAAGCTTGCAAGAGATCAACATTTGAAGAAAAGGTATGCAGAAAAAGAAGGTAATGCAGGAAAACACTTTTTGCTCTTCCTTCTCTGGATCTTGGTGAATGACATTTGATAGCTGTCTTAATGAAACCCAGATTTCAGGAACTACGCACAAGTAAACATTAAACAGCTTGTCCCCAATAAAAATATATTGGGGCTATGTTTGTTTTCAATAAAAGAATGTTATAATTTATATGGCTCTATCATTGTTTTATTTAATATGTACATTAAAATTTAAGTATTAAAAGCACCATATATTGTATATGTATTTCTTGCACAAACCTAACTCCAAAAAATGTTTATTTGGAGAGAAATAATTGCATAAATCCATGCATCATTTAAGGAAGTCACAGGTCAGTGACTGAATCCAGACACATCTGGTTCTAAGCTCCTATCTTAATCTTGTTACTGATAACCTAAATTGAACTGACATATGATGAATCTAAATTTATCTGTTTGTCAAGGAAGCCCTTAGCTTTTAGTATGAAATTGTGCCTCCTAAAGGTTCAGGTAAATTGATTCTACACTGACATGACTGAATTCAGATTTTGCTTCCCTTCAAAAGTCTGCCCCATATAACCCATTTATATAGTGGCACAATTGGGGAAATTAGATTGTATTTTACAATTTCACCAAGGATCATTAAGAAAGTAGGTTTAGCTCCTGAATCAGTTCTGATTTGCTGGCTAAACCCAGGATATCAAGTATAAAAGCATTTTTATGTTTGGGCATAGCAGCAGACAATCTGCTCAAAGGGACTGGCTTTCCATAATCCCCCTTATTATTTGAAACTGAGGGTTGTGCTTGAGAAAAAGAAATTTCTGAGCAGAAAGCTGAGAAAAACTTCTTCAGTAATCTTTTGTGTAACAAGTGTGGAATGTGCACTGAAACCCACCAAGTTATTGAAGCAGATAAAATTTAATTTCTTTGGCTAGATTGTTTGTAGTGATTTTAGCTGGAATTTCTTTGTATGTTTATTTCCCTATTGTTTTTCCCTGAATTTTTCTTTTCCCAACAAATCCCATTTTAGAGTTGTGGTTTCATTGGTTTAATAAGTAAGTCTCCTATTAAAACTACACGAGACTGCATGGCTGCACTTTGCATTTAAATACTCGTGCATGGTTTGTTAAGTTATATATTTCTGGGCTTTTGGGTCAAAGCATCTTTCTTTCTATTCTTTTAGGACTGTTAGGAAAATCCTTAACAGGCTAAGAACTCCCTTGTTTCACCAACTAAGTGGGGCCAGAAAGTTCAGTCTGATATATATTGGCTTTTAATAAGTATTCATTTGTCAAAGCCCAAGAATCTATTACAGGAAGAAGTCCTCCAGTGATATTTAAATATAATTCCCTTCTCAATTTGTAATAATAGCAACCTGCTTGAACAATGTGCTGGACCTTAAACTATTTTCTGATTCTCTTGTATGCCAGTGACTTTCTGATATGTTAACTAGTTAGCCAGTCACCCAGGCCCTACACCAGGGGTGAGAAACTATTACAACTTTATAACCTATGGACTTCAACTCCAAGAGCACGGTTGACTCAGGAATTCTGCAAGTTGAAGTCTACAGGTTGTAAAGTTGCCACTGTTATTCACCTCTGCCATAGATTGAAGACAAGCACAGCAACCATATTCCCAATTCTAAACCATCTTTCTTGGTGATTTATTCTACACTTTTAAGACAAATGAGGGGCTAACGGGTATGCCAGTTTCATTTATAAACACTCATCCACCTGAAGTTAATACTGGAAATTAAGTTATTTAGTTAACTTCTTCTCAGCATAGTTGGAAATCAGTTACATTTAATCTGATCAATGGAGACTTCTGCAAAATTCAAAAGCTTGCATATCTTGACCAAAGTTAAGATAAAGATTTAACTTCTTACTATTTCCTTTGCAATTCTATGAAAAGCTGTATAAAATTAACTTCATAGACTTAACATTGCTAGTTTGCACTGCTTCCACTTGATAAGACACCTACCTGAATCGCAAACAGTTGCAATGTCCCCTGTTGTTTCACTAGCAGACACTGCCGTAACAGGACTTTTGTGCCCAGCAAGACTTTGCACATAGCAGAGCCTGTAACAATGATTTGATTGTTCAAAGAATAACTCTCATCATTAATAGCAGTTGTAACATTTTAAAGTAACGCTTTAAATCCTTATTTATATTGGAATATAATTGTTCTCTAGCATTTAGTGTAGTTTTGCCCCATCTCTAGTGTAGATGGGGCAAAATACACAGGTTAAGCAATCCTACTGTTAATTTTATAAAATGGAGCAAATCAACCTTCATTTTAATTCAGAAACTGGGGATATTTGATACAGTAAGGAGCGTGATTTAAAAATGCATATACCTGTTCAAATCCCATATGATACAGGTTCCATCTTTGCTCACACTTATCATGATGCTATAGGGTTTGCAGACGAACAAGCTGGTGATCTCTGCAGTGTGTCCATATAGATGCATCTGAGACTCCATGTCGATTTCAGAAGGCTGCAAAGGAAAACATATAACCATAAATTTAGAAGAAGGCGGGAACAAAAGTAGTATATTACAAGTCAAACTTGAGTCTAAATTACCTGCTTCATTCATTATATTACTGATTAACAAGTGCCATTTTATAATTTTTTTCCCTGAAAGGAAGGTTTCCCCTGTCCAGTTGTTGTTCTGTCCCCAACCCCATGCACACACACCAACAGACGTTCAGGAGTTAAAGACCAAACCAGCCGGCAAAATCCTTTTCCTTATGATAATGGAACTTAGCAACAACCTAGTGGCTGCCTGCCAAGAGTTTATTATTTACAAAGAGGAGAGATAACTTCTCCCCACTTCTGATACATCAAAGGAAAGCAGCTCAATAATTACAATCAAGTCCAGAGATAATCCAGTCTTAAAGCAAAAGTTCGGCAATGCAGAATGGTGTGGAAGCTTTCAGCTTTGTTTGTCACAAGGTTTGACTGGCCACCACGCTCCCTTTTATATCCTGTGGGGTGTGGTCCAGTGACTCAGCCTAATCTCGGGCACGCCCTTTCTTCTGTTGTGCGCGCTTATCTCTGCGACGCTGGCGTGGGTCCAGCCAAGACTCATTACCCTCATCACTGTCCATCTGTGGCTGCGTGGACGTGCTTGGCCCTGGCCCTATCTCTTGCCCTTCGGCAGACACCGAAGGCATTGCCAGAGAGGAGGGTCCTGGAGAGGGAGGCCTTGCCAACTCCTCCTCTTCACTCTCGGAGTCCTCTCCTGATGATGACACAGGCTCCGGTAACGGAGCCACAACAGTTGTGTCCAATTCTAGGGGCGGTACTCAATTCTGTTTCTTAGCTGAGGGAGCCAGCATTATCTGAATATGTTACCATGAACATGTGGTCAGCATGACTATGTGCCAAGGTGCACAGAAGGCTGATACCTTCCCACCGAAGGGGTACCTATTTATCTACTTGCATTTGCATGTTTTTGAACTGCTAGGTTTGCAGGAGCTAGGCCAAGGAACAAGAGTTAATTCCGTCACGGGGTGCTTGGGTCCCGAACTGCCAGCCTTCCAGTTGATAAGCCCAATGTCGTAACCATTTTTATCCTATATACCTGTTTTTCTCAATTTCAGTTACAAAAACAGTAAGCCAAGACTGCTTATGTCTTAGTTCAAGCTTTTCTTTAAAACCGAATGCTTGATTGACAAACAATTGCTACTTTGGCATTAACTGTGAAAAGTAGCTCATTTAGATCTTTCACATAGCTATTAGCACAGAGGAAAGCTCTAAATAGCTGCCTATTTTACAGCACATATTGTTGCTAGAGTAATTCATGAGCGGATATATACAATATACTTTTATAGTTGTAACCAAATGGTGTGCAAAATCAGAAACTTTTAGCCCATGCTGTTTTTTTATTTCTGCTGTTTCCTCTCTTAAACGTGAGAGAGCTAATTAAGATGCAGGAATGTAATAAAATAAGCTGATAATGACTGAAAACAGAGGCGATAGACAATAGCTTTGATATGCCAGGTACAGCATTGCCTTGTTGGAATCCCAGAAGGAAGGCTGCTAGACTTCAACAATCCATTAATATACCAAATCCCAAGATTTATTACATTGCAAAATAATTTTGGGCGAATAATGCATATTCAAATTGTACACTGAAAATAGTGTTTCAGCATCTGACCTATTTTTTATAGATAAGAAGGCCACTGAGAGGTATTTAGTCCATGTTCACGAGTTAGTGCATGTAACTGACATGCTTTTTCTTATTTATTGCTCTGTGCAAAATCTCATTGTTTCTTAATTAATATTCATTTTAGAAGAAAAACCTAAACAGACCTTAGCCAACATATTGTCATATCATATGGCCTCTTCTCATGCTACTAACTACACTATGTATCAGGGGTCCCCAATCCCCAGTCCATGGCCCAATACCAGACCACAGCCTGTTGGGAACCAGGCCCCACAAATGGCAGGCGAGCACGTGAGCACACGAAGCTGCATTTGCGCAAGCGGCATATATGCGAAACCATCCCCTCTCCTCCCCTGCTATCCCCATCCCCACCGGTCCACAGAGCCAGAAAGGTTGGGGACCACTGCTCTATATGTGTTGTGGTCCGCCAGCAGCCTGCGGAGCTGGCAGCAGAGTCGGACAGTGAGGAGGCTGGGGAGGAACATGGGCCAGTCCTGGAGTCTGGGGAAGGCTCGGACGAGGGCTCTGCATCGGAGGCAGAGATGGGGCCAGGGCCATCTGGGAGTTATGTGCAGCTTCCAGAGTCGGACATCAGAGAGGCAGAGGAACAGGGGGAGCCTGTTCCTAGTGCATGCATGCGCAGAGCTGCCAGAAGGCAAGAACAGTTAAAACAAAAGGGATGACTCGGGAGTAAGGTTTGGAGGTGACTGGCCCCTCCCATAAGACATAAAGGAAGAGCACAGGCATGTGGGCCTTTGCAGGAAGCAACGTTGTGGATGGTGTCAGTTTGTACTTTGAAGCTCCGTTTTCGACTCTGTGTTTCCATGTGGCCTTGCCAAGATAATTGCCAATTAGATCTTTGGCAGCATGTCAAAGAAGATAAACGTCGGTGTTTACCAGCCTTATCCGAAGGACTGTGGCAGACCTCTGTTGGACTATTTATAAACTCTTGCTTCATTCAGCACTTGCTATGAATGAAAGGAATTCACAGCCGTTAAAATAAAAAAAAAGGGGGTTTGGGGAATAATTGTGTGCTTTTTACTATATCAGGAAGCCTAGGTCAGAACAATATGTTCTCTACATGGGGCTGCCCCTGAAGACCACTCGGAGGCTTCAGCTGGTGCAGAATGCGGCCGTGCAGGTAGTGATGGGAGTGTCCCGACACTCTCATGTTACACCCCTCCTGCGGGACCTACATTGGCTACCAGTTGCCCTCCGGGTGAGATTCAAGGTGCTGGTAATCACCTATAAAGCCCTACATGGCTTAGGCCCAGGGTATTTGGTGGACCATCTGCGGCCAGCAACAGCTCCCCATCGCCCAGTGCGTTCCCATAGGGAGGGCCTCCTTGGGGTGCCGTCAGCCAGACAATGTCGGCTGGCAACCCCTAGGGAGCGGGCCTTCTCTGTGGGCGCACCTACCCTGTGGAATCAGCTCCTCCTGGGGCACCGGGTGGCCCCTGACCTTCGCTCTTTCCGCCGTGGCCTTAAAACATATCTATTTCGCCTGGCCGGCTTGGACTGAAGGGGTTCTAGAGGGGATTTTAATGGTTTTTATAGTTTTATTGGGTATTTTTTTAAAAATTATACTTTGTGTGTTTTATTGTTGTGAGCCGCCCTGAGTCCTTTCGGACATAGGGCGGCATATAGGTCTAAAAAATAAATAAAGAAATAAAGAAATAAAGAAAGAAAGAAAGAAATAAAGAAAGAGAAAGAAAGAAAGAAAGAAAGAAAGAAAGAAAGAAAGAAAGAAAGAAAGAAAGAAAGAAAGAAAGAAAGAAAGAAAGAAAGAAAGAAAGAAAGTCCAGAGTGTGAGGATCCTGAGAAAGGCAATTCAAGGTTCTACAACTGAACAGCAGTGACACAAATGTTCTCATTTATCTCACTGACCGACTGAACATGTTTACAAACAAAAGCAAAGTCTGTGTTGCAATAATTTATTTTGAAAAAGTACTGCTGTCACAAAAGTACTACTTTCAAATTGCAGAATCACCCAACAAATTGCTTAACCAGAGGAATAAGGAGACTTTTTTAAAAATTAAAACATGGAAAGATTATTTTCCATTTTAGAAATCACTTAATAACCGCATATTTTGGGTACAAATTCATATAAGGATCATTCTCTTTTATAAATCAGAGAACAATTACTTAAACTGACAAAATCCCTTTGATATGTGTAACCCAAAACCTGGTTGGAGAATTTCCCCCCAAGATGAAAATCTAAAGTGTGACTTAGAGAATTTTATGGCTTTCAGTGCAATAATCAAAAGTGAAACTGCATTTATTAAAATGGACCTAGATGTACCATAGAAGAGATCTATGTAGCTCAGGACTGAACTGCTTGAGTTTTGGTATCCTCTGAGCTTAGTTGCTTTCTTATAGATGTTTCATTACCAGGCTAGATAACATAATTAGTGCAAGAGAAAGTGGGATTTGCTGGCTGTTTATATATAATACCTTGCTCTGCCAGTCTTGATAGGGGTCGCGTTTCTTCCTTGATTAGAATATTGTCTCTTCCCTGATGGCTTATCTAGTGTTGGTCCCTGCTTATCGGTGTTATCTGCTACAAAAGATACATTCTAGCTTTTTGTTTCCTTCCTGGAAGCTTGCTATTCGAACAGATCAGCTATCAACAGGCATCAACATAGCGATAAACTCCATTTACGATAAACTCCATTTACGTACCATTTAAAAGATACAATCAAGAGCTCAGAAAGGAAACATACATAAAGTTTCTCCTCCACTGCCTGAATGGAGTGAAAGATGTCAATCCTGACAAGACTGTGTTGCTATAGGTATTTAGGACTATCCCCTGCCCACCCTCAGCCCTAAGATGAGAATTTACCACCTTTGGCTTTGAATGTGGTAACACTGATGCACAACTCAGGGCTATTCCTAGATTCCTAGCTCCTGCAGATGGTAGCCATGACTAGAGGATCTTTGCACAAATGCATCTTGTATGACAATTGAGCCTAAACCTAGACCAGGAGGCCCTATTCACTGCTTTGATCACACCCTGTTTGGATTACTGCAACATACTCTAGATCAGGAGTGTCAAACTAACGGCGTCACATGATGTATCGGGACTTTTTTCCCCTTCGCTAAACTGGGCGTAGCCAGCGCATGAAGCATCCAGCCCATAGGCCATGAGTTTGACACCCTGTTCTAAATGGTGCTGCTCTTGAAGATCATCTGAAAATTGCAGCTACCCTGTTTCCCCCAAAATAAGACATCCCCTGATAATAAGCCCAATCACGCTTTTGAGTGCATGGCAATAAGGCCAAGCACTTATTTCAGTTCAAAAAAATATAAGACAGGGTCTTATTTTCGGGAAACCATGGTAGTCTAAAATGCAGTGACATGGATGCCTCAGTTCACCTAGATACTGTAATACCTCTCCTCAAGGAATTTCACTAGTTTCCACTAGACCTCCAGGTACAGTTCAAGGTGTTGATTATCACCTAGTAAGCCTTTCATGTTTTTGTGCACTGCCCATCTCCAATTACAAGGTCTGGCAGGGTAGTATGCTGCTAGTACCCTCTATTTAAACAGTGCCATCTAATGCAATCCAGAAAGCAGGACTTCTCTGTCATGATACCTGCTCTTTGGAACAACATATCCTTGAGCTTTGGACGGCCTTAATCTTGCCAACCAGCCTTTTTAAGGCAGTAAAAACCAGTCTCTTCAACCAAGCACTGGGTGTCAGCATTGGCATAACCCCATTGTGGTGAAATGACTATTTTGCTAAATTTTGCTATGGGCAAAATTTGATTCTAATTGTTTATAATGATTGCTGTGTTTATTTTACTATTGTTAGCCATTCTGGGTCATATACTGATACTACAGCCATATAAATCTAGATAATAAATATAGAAAAACGAACAAACATGATCCTGAAAAGTTTTGGGGTCCTGCAAAATGGAACTGAGTGCTATGTAGCCCATAGGCTTGCTTATTTTTAGGGCAATAGATGAATACCAAAATACTTGAAAGTTAAGAGATTCCTAACTAGATTATAAATTATACATTTATATTTCAAGCTAATATTTGAAAGGAGCAACAATATTTGGTGGTTTTACATATATACTTGTATATACGGTATGTAGGTAAAATGATAGGTGCTGTATGTATGTATGTATGTATGTATGTATGTATGTATGTATGTAAACATTTGTTTTTATAACTATTAGCAAAATGGCAGAGGTAAAAGTTAAACATTTCTTTTATAGATGTCCAAACTTTAATCTAGCTGTTCAAATAAAACTGGTATGTTTGGCAAAATAAAAAAGTGAAATCAAATTATTTAATAATTTAACTGAGGGATGGGCAAGAAAGACACTAGATCTAAGATTAGGAAAGTAGGACTATATTAGGGAAACTAATTCAACTAAACTACAGCCAGATTTTAAGCAGTTATAGCCTCAATTTTTTATACTTACAGTGCTACTAGTGAATCTGTTGATATACGCTGTGATAACTCCACATTTACTTCCAGTAAAAAGTTGGCAGCTGTCTGGCACCCAAGCACAACTTGTTACCTTAGATACAAAAAAAGGTGAGACATTTAAACATTTTTTGCTTTATCTGCTGTTCATCTCAAAGACTGCCAAAGGGGATTATATTAAAAACAGATACATTTGAAGAAAAACACTTGGTTTTGTCTTCAGCTGTTTTGCTCCTGAACTCATTCCACTCCGCCACTGAAAAAAAGCCACAGCTACACTTATAATAATCAGGTTGCAAATCTACAAGCACTGACTCACATATACAACTAAACTTTCTCCTACTGTAGTTACTCTGCATCATATAGCGAACTACACAAGAAAGTTATAAGGATGCTGGAAATAAGCTTTCTAAGTAACAGACGGAAAACCGCAACTCTAAACTCTGTAGCTGAAGCTTTTGATATAATGCGTGTATCATGTACAATACATGTAACTGGAATCTAGTTTTGCCCAATTAATTCAGACGGAGCATCATTTTCTGCTGACTACTGAAGTGAGCAGTGAAGTCTGATAGTATAATAACCATAAAGTAGCAACTTTATCTATTTGGATAGGATCAAAAGCAAACACAGATTTAAGAAAGTCAGAGAGTAGCATCGATGTAAGAGCAGTTTATTGTGGTATTAATTTGCCTGGACCAGAGGCCATACACACCTACATTCTACAATTGTGTGGACAGGGTAACAAAAACACTTATGAATAGTGTGATCGATGAGAAGCATAAAAAACAGCAGCTGGCTCTTTGTTTGCAACTAGGAACATTTATCCTTTAATGTATTTGATTAAACAAGCTCAAAATCATAAAAGCTCACATCCTACTGATGACTAATTGTAACTGTATGGATTGCCTTCTGTTTTCTGTGTTGTACTACACTAACACTAGCATAGACTTAATCATTTCCATTATTAAGAAATTAAATTATGGATTATGACATTACAAGTGTTTAGGAGGGAGCTTGTAGCAAAGTTATAAGGTTCATTCTCAGTTTGATAAACAGTGATTTATTAGACTAGGATCAATACATCTAAAGCCAACTTTATTTGTTAAGGATTCCTCCCCCCACGCCCCCAAAATGCTAAGTTAGTTAAGCAGAAAAAGAATTAACAAGTCTTACCTGGTGAAACTGTGAACTCTGTATAAAATTTACTGGAGGTTCACTTTGCTTGCTTTTTAATCTTAAAATATTATCTGCATATCCCCAACTCAGAATGGCTGACCACTGGATATCTGTGCTGTGCATGCTTCTAACACCTGCAACAGAACTGGAATTCAGTTGACATTTCAAGGTATTCTATCATGTATCTTTTTTTTTATAAACGAACACTGGAATCTCTTCTTTTACTGTTAAAATCACTATTATTTTAACAACGTCTTATTTTACAAACCTATTAAAGCCTTAAATAATGTGGTCTTCATAAAAAGATAAGCTTTCCATATTCCCTACGTTAAAATCTGAACCAATGAACTTGTCATAACAAGAAAAAATGTTGGAGTCCTTACATTTCCTCAAAAGGTTTTTTTTTTTTTGGCCTAATGAATCTATAATAAAACAGAATTACATTACTTATACAGTAACTGATTCCTGTGGGATCCAAAACATATGTGAGCCATCTCTACAGGAAGCTACCTAAGGGCAATAATTTCAACATGGAGCAGAGAGAACCTTGTTACATCTGCTGAGCCACTTCATTGTGGATATTTCTACAGCTGACATCAGAATTGCTATAGCTCATGTGGGAGCCATTTCACAAACTTTCTACCCAATTTAAGATCTCTACAGCAATTACGCCACCCAGTAATATACAGCGTGGGCCTCAATAACTCATTTGTCATCTTTGGATGACTGAACCAAGGGATAAAGAGGATAATTTGACCTTTTTTGAACTCTGGTTTCCAATGTTTCTCTGAGGGCTGCGTACTAGAGTCCTTACCTTGCTCTTTGCTATAGATCATCAGAAGGCAGAACTTTCGGGACAAACCACAAATTGCTCTAGTTGGTAAAGCCTGCAAGGAGCCAAATCTTTCTCCATGTGGCTGGCTAAAGCAGACAAGTGGATCAGGGGCACTGGGAGAACCTACGTACTCCCCCCATTTTAAGCCTCTGATCCAAGGTAAAGGACTCTAAAACAAAACAAAACAAAACAAAACAATAGTCAGTGGCACCATTTTGAAACAATTTTTAAACACCAGGTTTAATGTGTTTTTATTTCTAATGAAATTGTTAGAGAACGTATTTACCCATCCAATTTTTCTCCCAAACATTTACTTGTGAACTAGAGCAGTGGTCCCCAACCTTTTTATCGCCGCGGACCAATCAGCCTTTGATAATTTTACCGTGGCCCGCTGAGCGCGCGCAGGGGTGGGGGCTTTGGGCCACACGTGCGTACCTGCGCGGGGCTCTCTTCCCTGGAGCCTTTGCGCACGGCCCAGGAGCTTTTGCGCACGGCCCAGGAGCTTTTGCGCACGGCCCAGGAGCCTTTGCGCTGCAGCGTTCATGTCCCCCGGCCGCTGCGCAGCCCGGTGCCAGGTACTCCACGGCCCGGCACCGGTCCGCGGACCGGGGGTTGGGGACCACTGAACTAGAGGGTTGGTTATTAGGATTTCTCATTAGAAAGCACAAAATGTGCTCCAGAGCGTATGAGGGGCTAATGCAGCACCTGCGCCTGACTCTTTACCAAACACGCTTTTCCCTGGCAGAGGGCCCAAATGCCAATGGCAGCCATGTGATCCCAGAGAAAAGGTTAGAGACAGTTGCGGCAACTGTGTGTGTCCCCATCCATTCCAAAGTCTCTTTTTACCTTTCATTTTGACTAGCTGCACAGACCTAGTAGTCAACTTAAATTGGCCAATTTGCATAAAAGAAGCCATTGACTGACAAAATAATTGGTGCAGATAACTACACCATCATTATTACAAATGATATCAGCCTTTGAAAATAAGCTGTTATTTAGGAAAAGTTGTTTGATGAATTTAAATCTATAGTCTTTTAATAATACTTAAATACAGTTTCTCTCTTTTCTTTGCTGTCCAATTGTCTTTGCCTCTCATTTCTCTCCAGTTTTATTTCTCCACTTTCTCTTTTCTGCCCTTTCCAGTTCAGTTATCTCCTACTCTAACTCCATCCTCCCCCCCCTCCCATCTCTGCTGGAAAGAAGGAAGGATGTTCATAGGTTTGTGCAAGTCAGAATCAGAATCTAACTCTGCATATGGGTAAAAATGGCTGCCATGTGCAATTGGGGACCCACTGATTACCTGTATATTTTAATTAATTTAGTTGAATTAGTTTAACTTAATTTATCCAATTAATATATTGCTTTTATCTTGATGCTTTTGGTCAGGTATTTATGTCATTTGTTGTGCAGTGGACAGGGAATCTTCTTGACTGGTTCAGAATTGACTGGTTCAGTCTATTAAACCATTATTTAGGGATTTGGGAAAGGTCACCCACATCTAAATGTGAAGAAGCCATGGTATCAGACTGGGACTATTACATCTAACCCAGGTCTAAAGGTTTAATAAAGCTGGATCACAATGCTATCTTTATTTTCTGAGTTTTAAAAATGTGGTTGGGTCTTTTGATTAAACTTATCTCGAAGGAAATTGAGTAACAGTGTTTGAAGAACAATGCTACTTTTAAAGCATTATTTTATATGTATATTTTTTTTTAAAAAAATAGCAGCTCTTGACTTCTCCATTGGGAGACACAGACAATTGCTCTTGTGGAAATATATATGAACATAAAATGAACAAGGAATCTAAAGCAGGAAGAATTACTTGATGCGCTTCCAATCCAGAAAAAAAAAGGCTTATTGAAAGAAAAGAGGTACTTAGGTAACACACAACCTTGACAGACACTTTAACAAAAGCTTTAAAAACAATATCGATTTCTCTACAGATATTCTCCACCCAAGATCCTCCCACCATTAAAAAAAGCAATAAGAGATAAATGGATAGATAGTGTGAGTGTCTCTCTCTCTCTCTCTCTCTCTCTCTCTGTGTGTGTGTGTGTGTGTGTGTGTGTGTGTGTGTGTGTGTGTGTGTGTTACATTGCAATATGTTGAAGGAAGAAGTTATGTTATATAATGAACACGGTAGCATTATGAAACATACTGGATAGACAATCTCTTTCGTATGCTCCCTTGTTTCTCTGAACGCAAACTGCACTAATAATCCCATTGCAGCAGGGAGTTCTCCTTCCATAGGTTTCGATCTGCTGACGTGGGCAGTGTGGAACAGCTGTCGAGGAGTCTGCCCATATGTTTTTATCATGGTCTCCAGAGCTCTTCTTTGGACTGGATCTTCAACAGCTGACACGTCCATTCCAAAATATGTCTAAAATGTAAATCAGAAACAAACAAATTATATCTATGTACATGTATAATAAGCATGTGTGTTCATTAAAGGATAAGAGAAGAATTCATTCTTAGGGCATGGATATATTCCTGTTATTAGATTTATGTTTTTTCTTATTGTTTTAAAAGTCACGGTAGTGTAAGTAATGCCTTCTCTTCCTATTTTCCCCACAACACGCACCCTTTGAAGTGGGTTGGGCTGAGAGAGAATAACTGGAGTAAAAGCACTCCATTTATTTCTCTGCCTAAGGGAGGACTAGAACTCCCTATTTCTAGTCCAAAACTTTAATCATTAATCGAACTGGCAGACATAAAACTTTTTAAATAAAAAAAGTTTATGGCCTTGGAAGCCATATTAGGCCGGAAGCTTCAATGCTGCCATAAACAGCCAAATAGTATACTATACAGCTGAGGCAAAACAGTAGCACCAAAGTTCCAAGCTAACTAAAGTTCTTCTGACTTCCTCTTGGTTCAGGTATCATCAAAATAAAAAGATCCAGAAAGCAGAAGGAAAGAATGGTAAGTTCCACATATAAAGCATTAACACAAGAGGCACCCTGTATCTCCCAGCTTCTGAACCTCTGCAAATTTACCTTTGATCCTTCTATAATTTAGTCACTCTAAAATATTTTAATTTTTATCACCACAGAAGGCATCTACACCTTAATGTGAGCCTCTTTCACCTGATTTTAGAACTGATACTGCTATGGATGCTTTACGGTAGTATTTCTCAACTTTGGCAACTTTTAAGACATGTGGACTTTTGGGATTGAAGTCCACACATCTTAAAACTGCTAAGGTTAAAAAAACACTGCCTTAGAGGATGACATTTATTAGGAACTGGACCAAGATGGTTTCTGTTGATTCTGTCTGACTTCTTCACAATCTTCAATTCTACCATCTTTAGTATCCTGTTGGATTCTGAAACAGAAACTGACACAATAATTCCAATTCTATCTAACACATCCTAAAAAGAGATGCTGGAAGATTGCTATTCGTTATTGAGGACCAAGAAACAGCTGAAGAGATCATTCAGAAAATTCAGCGACATATGGCTAACACCCAGTTTTCTTTCTTTTCTTTTTTTTAATGCAAAGAAAGCAGTGATAGTTTTGAACTAACCACTGCATATAGTAATGGGTTGGTTGCAAGCCTAATAAAGTACCTTAACACATAGAAGACAGATGTGCTGTTCTTTAGTCGGAATGACCAAACAAGAATGGGAATATGCTACATTTTAGATGAGCTTGGATCCCCCATACATGCTGGGTCTAATACTGTCATTGAATGAAAGGCAAATGTATTATTATTATTTTTTAAAAAAGGATACTTACAGCAGGATGAAAGACATTAATAGCTTGAACGGAGGCCTTGCCTTTTTGTTTATACCCAAATACTAAATCAATCCAATGGCAGATGGTTTGGGAAACATGGTCAGACTCTAAAGCTTGACGATGGATCAGGATAAATAATCTTGGATCATTTCGAGCCCAGGGTGGGAGGTTCACATGGTTTACTCTTTCACCATTCTGACGTACCCCAAAATCAAAACCTATAAATAGAAATAATTCATATTAGTTGGCTCAAATCTAAATAGCTAATACAAAAAATCATTTTCATGTTCACACCATATTTCTTAAAAACCAACTTAGAGCTTAGAGTTGCAAAATTCTGTTCTCCAAAATTTTACATTAACAACTGATTAAATTAATTGCATAGTTTGCATATAGCTTTAAATCTGAAAGTGAATTTTGGACTTGTGCACTTCTCCTGTTCCTCTCCTCCTCCAGGAAAGCTTTTTTTTTCAACCAACCTGCAGTTTATTATGAATGAACCATCTGAATGAACCAAACATTTTGAATCTATTACAGACCCATTTTTTAAGCAATGTTTTTCAGTAATAATAATGGTGCTGTTGACCTATGACTAGATGTAAATTTTAACACAACCATTGAGATCTATGTTTTGTTTGCCAATAGTTGAAGGTCCATTGTTTTCTTATTTTTTTGATTTCTGGATCACAGCAATTATATGACCCCCAGCAGTATACAGAAAACAAAATAAACAATAATGGCATAATAACAATATTATTTTAAAAAAAGAAAACTTACTATCTAACTGGAGCAATATAAATATTGGCATTTCACCAAAGGAATTTAGTCTTAACTAGTCTTTCCAGGAGGGGAGCAACACTGGAACCATTTTTATTCAGGGGGGAACTAATATGGGGACCATTTTAGAGAAGCCCCTCCTTCTGGCCTCAACCTCCGATTTCATGGTAGGGGGGAACTATGAGTGAATGTTTCACTTCAGGTAGAACAGTAATAGGTACACTAGTTGGAACTGGGTAAAAGCTTTTTGTGTCATAAACCTCACTTTTCCTTTCAGCAGTAGTTCTAAGTCCAGAAATACTCCTGAATCATGGAATTGCTTCCCTGGAGGGTAGTACCCGCTTCTTGAGAGATAAGACCAGATCTAGCAGAGAGCCTTGTGAATGAACACCACTTCATCTTGCTTTGATTCAACTTCAGATTGTTACTTCCCAATCATACCCAATAGCCTCCGGGCTCTGAAACAAGATGCTAACTACATTGTGTGGGTGGCAATATACAAGATACAGCACCCTAAACTAATTAATGACTTGTTCCAGTAGCTAAGATTAAAAAGTAGGGTGGAGAGAACCAAGTTCTGCGACACTCTGTATAGTAGGCCATTGGGCTAATCTTGTTACCTACAACCACTGATTAGAAACACCTACTGAAGGAATGGAAGGAAGGAAGGAATGGAGCACACTATCCCAATCCCTAGCCCACGCAGATGATCCAAAAGGATAGCATGGTCAACAAAGGGTCTAGTGGTTAAGGCACCAGGCCAGAAAGCAGGAGACCATGAGCTCTAGTCCTGTCTTAGCCATGAAAACCAGCTGGGTGATTTTAGGCTGGTCACTCTCTCTCTCTGAGACCAACAGAGTTGTTGTTGGGGGGGGGGGGGAGAGAAAAAAAGAGGTGTTCTGGATATGTTTGTCACCTTGAGTTATTTGTAAAAATAACAAGGACAGGAAATAAACAAACTAATGCAACCAGTATAGCTTCCATCCTGTATCCCGACTTGATGCCTGAATGAAATGTGTCCATCTCCACTTTTTCTTTTCACCACCCTCACATGAGTCAAGTATTTTTTTTCTTTCCCATTACATCTTGCAATCTACCAAATGAGCCCAAAAGTTCAACAATTCCGGCATTCAGTGTGTTTGAATGCTGGATGGATTATAAAAAATTATGGCAATGTCTTTTTGAAGCATACCTTCCCTGTTAACTAAAAATTCAGGAAGATAAAAAAATTCTGGGATGAGTTCCTTTACATCAGTCATGGATTCGTATGATGAAAGGCGCCAGGTTGTGTTAGTAGAATGGAAAGTTCTGTCTGGAATATCAAAACTCTGATCTGAAAATGATGAAACCATATTAAATTAATTAGAAATTAATATATCACACTTAAATATTTGGTGATCAACAAGGAATACATTTAATTCTCTGTATATTATCTATGTGTATGCACTTTTACTGGTGCAGACACACAATATATTTCAGCACTTCTATTTCTAAGGATTGTAAAAAAAAGAATTAAAATAAATATTTGTAATGATTTCTTGGTTCTGTATTGCAACTATCCAAATACTGCCTATTCAAAGCTTGTAAATTAAAATTATTTACATCATAGGAAAATGTACCTTGATAAGCTAAAAACATCTTTGTGAAAGGAGGCATTCTAACCAGAAAGTGAAGAACTGTTCCACTATTTGAATAATGAGAACCATAATGATATGGTTGTACAGGAGGCATTGGATCATCTTCTCTAGCTCCTTTACGATATTCTTCTTCTAGGTACTGCAGCAGAAAAAAACAGAATAAAGAACATGCATTTTTGGGGTATTTTTAAAAAAAATATTTCCAAAGTTAAAATGCAAAATTAAAAAAAACGACATGCATTTCTGGCTAATACAATTAGTGCTTGACTTACAACTGTAATTCAGCCCAAAATTATGGTTGTAAGTCATGCTAGTTAAGTGGATCACCATAGACCATGCCCGATTTTACAAGCTTTTTTTGTTGTGGTCATTTAGTGAACGTTGTGGTTGTTAAGCGAATCCATTCTCTGTCAGAGGTATTTTTTGCTGCAAACTGAAAGTAGACGGAGATTTCTGGCAAGAAAAACATGGTAAACTGTGGTCATGTGACTGTAGGATGCTGCAAAGTGCCGTAAATGGAGGCTGGTTGCCAAGTGCCCCAAATGCAATCAGGTCAGAGGTGATATTCAGCTGGTTCAGACCAGTTATTTAAACCTGCTATTTAAATTAGCAATATAGTGAACTGATTACTTAATCTTATCTTCGGACTGATAATTTAAAAGTCAATTTATCAATCACCATGATAAAAATGAAAATTTAAAAATGTAATTGCCTTTGTATAAAAAAGATTAAAACTTCAGATATTAAAATTGGATGTCATCAGGACTAAAAAGACCGTCAGCAGTGTCAGTGAAGACATCATGCAATGAACATTTCATTCAAGACAGTCACAAAGAGGAAATCTGAAAAGGTTTTCTTCAGCTGCTAAGTACATAAATCATTTATATTCTCATAGATTACTTAGTAATATTACTACCAAAGCAGCAATTAATTGAAACTAACTCATCAGCCTCAAAATTGGCTGGACTCTAAGCTGTAGCAACAAAGAAAAGTGGCTCCCACAACAAGCTCGTGATCACTTGAGAAGACAATTATCTCTTATCAAAAACTAGAATGAGGAAAAATATTGAATATTTTATTTCCTTTTTCTCATTTGAATAATCAGGCAGGCAGTTAGCAGAACACAAGATAAACTTCAAGATTTAATACTGTTCTCTCTCTCTCTCTCATACCTGTTTGATTCTAAATATGAATATGAACTGAAATATTTCAGTACCTTGTAAGTGTCCACATAACGATCTTCCTTTTCTTTTGACTGTACAGCTATTGGCTTGATCAAATTTCTGAAATTACACCAATATTACAATTTGTCAATTCCAGAACTTAAGGAACACAACAATGCAATCTAATCATTTTTTTTTCACTACCATATGTGAATTTTATAGAAAGTGATATAGCTAGTAAATCATTTTAAAAGGCAAACCATTATATTTTTACCTATAAACAGATGGGTCATTTAAGTCCAATGTTTCACTAGTATAGTCGGAAAGTATAAAGGGAAATACTGGATACTGCATGAGATCGTTGAAGGAACGGCCAGCATGTTTATTTAAATGAGTGAGGTATTCAAAATTAGTGATCTGTCCAGTATACCACAGATGGGTTAATGCAGTAATGTTGCCATACTCCAAGAGATTAGGAAGATTGTTTGTTAGGATATTGTGGTATACATCATCCCGCACCTAAAAAGAAACAAAGAAAATTTGTACCAAGCCTTAAATCATTTTTTTGAAATATACAAAAATACAATGACAGGGACGACAGGCACGTTAGTGCACTTATGCACGCCCCCTCTACTGACCATTTAAGTATGAAGTAAGGTCCACGGAAGTCAATTTGTGATTGAAACGGTGAAAATTTGTAGCTGAGACAACTGAATCAGGTAGGGCATTCCAGACTTTGACAACTCTTACAGAAATCATATTTTTTACAATCAAGTTTAGAACAATTTACATTGAGTTTAAAGCGGTTGTTCACACACGTATTATTGCAATTAAAACAGAAAAAGTCATTTACAGGTAAAACATTACTATGTATAATTTTGTATGCAACACCTAGGTCTGATAGCAAGCGATGCAAACTGTTATCCAAACCAAGAATTTCAAGCCTAGTTTTAGAACTGTAGCCAGAGTAATACATTCATATCTTCATGCTTCATTCACCTCTTGATATGTAGTCTCATGAATAGATACTTGTCTTCTTTCCAAAATAAGTTGCACACAGGTAAGTCCTCTACTTACAATGGCAATTGGGAACAGAATTTCTGTCACTAAGCAATGCAGCTGTAAAAGGGAAGGAAGGTGTGGCACGACTTGAGGACGATGCACAAGACTGCACAATGATGTGTGAGCGACCAGTGTGGCACAAGCACAAAGGGGTCAGGGAAGGGTGCGCAGGTGGGGGAGACTGATCTCAGCGACTTGCAACCTTCTCTGTCAGCTTCCCTACTGATGTTCTGGGAAGGCTGCAAATGACAATTCTGATTGTGGAGAACTGCAAACAGTTCTAAGTGTGAGTTGGTTGTCAAGTGCCCAGATCATGATCACATGACTATGGGGTTGCTAGGGTGGCTGGAAGGTTGAGGACGTGTCATAACCACCATCTGTTTAGTCCTGTTGTTATTTATGAACAGTCGCTGAATGAATGGTTATAGGTTGGGGACTACCTATACATGCACACTTGCCCACAAACCTGTTCATGCTATATGTCTATGGAGATTCTCAATCATCCAGGTCATGGTTGTCCCAAAGGTGCTTTTTCAAAAGGCAACTGAATTTTCTGGTTTTTCTTTGAAGACATTTCACTTCTCATTCAAGAAGCTTCTTCATCTCTGACTGGAAGGTGGGAAATGGAAGGATTTATAATCCTTGCAGACAGCTGATCATTTGCATTCTTTTAGCGAGGCATTGAGGCATTTAGTGACTCGCTAAAAGAATGCAAATGACCAGCTGTCTGCAAGGAATATAAATCCTTCCACTCCCCACCATCTAGTCAGAGCTGAAGAAGCTTCTTGGATGAGAAGTGAAACGTCTTCGAATAAAAAACAGAAAGTCCAGTTTCCTTTTGAAAAAGCACCTTTGGGATTGTTCATGCTATCAAATAAAATGCCATCACTATGACATCTATGGAACTTTTTCACTCTAATCTCTCAATATACAGAATCTCTCTCAAGAGAGAGAGATTCTGATCAATTATCTGAATTTAACCGTGATTATTTCTTTATACTTCTTTAAATACTTCTTGCTATAATTGGGATGGATGCCCTTGGGGGCAGAATATAACCTCCTAACTTTCTGGAGGTAGACAGGGGAGATCTTCTATGGTACAGTATATCTATGATCAAAAATGAAACTTTCCATCTACTGGATTCCAGTACCTCCTTCAGGATGCCTGGGTTTTAGCAAAGAATTGTTCCTTTCCAGACATACATGGAAACCAGCAAAGCTTGGAATTCAGAGATGGCTCTACTGCTCAGTTTTTCTCTGCCTGGACTCCTTTTGATTTCCTTTGTAAATGTTCATGCATATGAAACAAAATTACACAAAGTTCCATCCAACATTCATGTATAGTCATCCACCATACCTACCTTTGTGTTGTCAAATGCTAATAGTAACGTTCTGCCATTTGTTAAAAATATTTCTACAGCATTATCTCTTAACTGCCACCAACGCTTGTGCACTTCTTTGATTTCTTCAAATATCCAAGAAAATGATGCCGGCTCAGTTTCTCCCTGAAAACTCTAGAGAAAATTCAGCATGTTAAAGCAATTAGCTTCTTCACAATAATAATAATAGAAGCCAGAATGTACTTCTTTGACATGGACATATTTTAATGCTTTTGATATTTTTCCTACAGGATGCATAAATTCTTATTGTTATTGTTTTATTTTGATATTTTATGGCAAATGTCAGTGTTAATAAATATACCTATTCAATGTGTTTTAAATAAGTAATAAACACAAACGTTTCTAACTAATTTAAATACTTTCAGATGCCAGAGAAAGTCTACTTATGAAATTTACCTAACTAATGTTTTAAATTTTCTTTCAACAAATCACATAAAAATGGATGTCTAAATTCCTAGGATTCTTACATATTATAGATTTTACTTGAATTATAATAACTAAATTTACATAAACATATTTAAAAGTATGATTTAAAAACAATTCAAAACTTTTACTTACTGAATTTTCAATAATTTCAGAAGCATTGTCTTCCACAAAATACATTCCACATTTGCCTGCAAAGTGAAAAGTATTTAAAAATATTTTTAATTTATACATTGAGAGTTATCATGGTTTATATTTAACCTATATATGGTATCAAAAGACTGACATAAAAATAAGTTTAATTTAATTTATTAAACTTAGGTATTGCCCATTTCCAAACTGACCCTGGGCTGTGTACAACAATAAAAGCTAATAATATAGAAAATACAATATATAAAAGAGAACAAGAACCAATGGCAAATGGCTAACAACCCAACACGTTTTTAACGTTTTAATTTGTTTAGTTTTATAGTTTCAATATTTTATAGTTTAATTTTTGATTAAGAGCTGCCTAGATTTGGTTAGTAAATGGGCAGCAATATAAATATTTTGAATGAATGAATGAATGAATGAATGAATGAATGAATCAATCAATCAATCAATCAATCAATCAATCAATCAATCCAAAAGGTGCTCCAACCACCTTAACCCAAGGCTTGGGAGAAAAGTCATATTTTTAAGGCTCTCTGGAATGCTAGTAGGGTAGGAGTCACACAGATATTTTGGGGGTGGGGGGTGGGGGACCTCATTCAAAGTGGAAGGGGACAAGTCACCACAGCCAACTTGATGCAGCCCACTCACCATGGCCAACTTGCCATGGTCAACATGCCACAGGACAATTTAACAATTTAATTTAATTATTTAAAATAAATAAAAAGTTTTAATTTTTGTCATTCACATTTCATTCTGTCCCTCCTTTTGCTTCCTTTCTTTAATGATTCTATTCTACCATTTCTAGTGTAACTCTTATCCTCTAGCAAGTTGTCCCATCGCGAGCTGGCCACAGCAAGTTGTCCTGCAGCGAGTTGGCTGTGCAAGTTGGCTGTGGCGAGTTGGACATGGTGAGTTGGCTGCGGCAAGTTGGCCACAGCGAATTGTCATAGACCCTTCCTACTTTGTAAGCTGTACTAGTTTACTGTACAGTATCCTTTCAGGATCATTTCAGTCATTCCAGCTTGGCAGACACCATACCAATACCTTGAATCACACTTGAAAGGCTACTGGTAAACTAGTGCAGCTTGCAAAGCAGGAATGTCACATTGGCATACTCATTACCACTGCATTTTGGACTAATGGATGATAAAACCACTGTTAGCAGTTTTTTAATACTATGTATATTGTCTTTTCTTTTGTAAGCTGCCAAGAGTTATTAAGGAGTCAGTCAGCCTTGAAGTATGATAAATAAAAATGAAATATAGTGATAACAAGTTTAAAACTGATATTTGTAAAATATAATTCTGCTATAGCAGAATTCAAAAATGAAAAGAAGGAATTAACTCTACCAGAAATGGAGTTTTATCCTTTAGCTTTTGGACAGAGAATCTAGTTCAGTTACTGTTACCCATAAGCAAAGAAACAGGCAACAAACAAGATAAAACAGCCTAGCCTTAGGTAGTAAAAGAGTGGAAAATAAAAAGAAAATGATCACCCAAATCTAATCTAAAAACAAGTCTCACTTAAGCAGTTTGTACTTATTCCTTTGCCAACTATTCTCAGCCTCAATGACAAGACTGAAGTTTCAAAGTTGCTCATGTATAAGAAAAAGCATTGGTTAGCATCTAGAAATAAAGTTATTCAGTAAGTGCCAAATATGCCCCAACATTAAAAGCATTTTCCCTTCTGATCAACAGCAACCCAATCAGAAGTGAGACTATAGCTCACCTTGAAAAGGTCATCATCATCCCACTTTGATCCTATTAATATTCCTTTCTTCTAAAACTGCTTTTAAGACGTTTTTTGAAAGTATGGAAAAATTCCTACAGGTTAAATTATATCTTTGGACTAAATCACCTTTCCCATGCACTGCAGTATGTATCCCCTGGCTGTTATTCAGAATAAAACAACTAGATTTGCTATTTTTTGCAGGTATCAGAAGTACTCATCTCAAAATTGCTGCCTGTATATAAGAACCAAATTGCTTAGTCAAATACAGAGTTAAGGGGAAAAAAGATTTACCTAGTAACAATTCACCAGGAGTCTCTCTAGATGGGGCCACATTTATACACCTTCGATTAACTCTGCAAAGAGATACAGTAAAATATGACAAATTCAAATACTATGGTAATATAAAATCAAGAATGGTAGATCCTAGTTATCACATGGGAAATTTACAGGCAGAATATATGTCTTTCTTCCCCCTTCTTCTACCACCTCCTTTCTTCTGAGATGTAGAGACTGGCTGATGGGAGCCATGCATCCCATAGTTTGGGCTCAAACCTAATAGATTTATTATGGTAAATGGTCTTTTGCATTATAATCTATTCCCTGGATTTTAGCAGGATATACATACACAGAGAGAGAGAGAGAGAGAGAGGGGGGGGGGGGGAGGGAGGGAGGGAGGGAGAAGGAGAGGGAGAGTACACACACAGTGCATACCTACATAAATACAGGTGGAGGGACTTAAATAGTTAAGTCCAATGAATTGCATTACTAACACAGGCTAAATACATAAAAAATATTTGTATGTGATAATAACTGAGCCCTCCTCTTGTTAATTAAGTTAGCCTGACCTCCCCCCTACTTGCTTCTCCATTTGCTTGTTCAACATGCACTCATATTTCTATAACTCAGGCCTAATTTGCAAGAAGCTTTCTAGTTAAACAGATGATTCTTAAGCATCCTGTGTATAAATAATGACCCTGCTTTATATTACTTTTTTCACAACCCCTCTGACCCTTTTAAACTTTTGACCTTTCCAGAGAACTGACCTTATATGCTCACTGGCAGCTTTGTCTTTCACTGTAGAAGAGTGAGACGAATGTGTTTTGTCTTCAAACAGATAGGCCAGAGGGGGCTTAAGAACCTCTATTAAGAAACAAAAACAAAACTTTACGTTTTAAATTTTTTTAGAGAAAGTAACTGGACTCATAAAGAATACTATAACCTACCTTCCGATTTTTGCCTGTCTTTGAGGAGGTATTTATTTGGAATTGTTAAGTAGCACCTCTGCAAGCGGCGTCTCTCTCTGTTAGGTCCTTCGGTTGGGTCCAGCTGCCAAGATGTTGGGTAGGAGGCAGGGTCATACCAAAGAGCCCTGCAGAAATCAACCCATAAAGTGTGGCTGTAGTATCATTATTTGTTAATTATCTTCTTTAATTTTTATTGGTATTATTATTATTTTCTCTTTTATTGGTATTATTATTATTTTCTCTTTTATTGGTATTATTATTATTTTCTCTGTTGTCTTGCAAGTACACTTCTGTACCGGAAAGAAATTCCTTCTGTGTCTAATCACATTTGGCCAAATAAAGTATTCAATTCAATCCCACTCAAGTAGAAGCACTGGAGTAAGGCTGATACCCTATCCTGTGGCAGGTGCAGTATGCAGAGGGTCTGTACCTTCCCAATTTCACTTTATACATCAACTATTCCATTCTGATGAGCTTCAAAATATTACATATATAATATGCAATTTTTTTAAGCAGGGATAAGAAACAGCCAATCCCTCAGGAGAGAGAAAGCTGGAGATTATAATTTTGAAGGCCAAATAAATCAGCTTGATCGGCTGCTTCAGTGATACACTAATTTGGAATGTAAAAAGATTAAATCCCCCCCACCCCACATTTTACATTACTATAATTTGACCAGATTTTTAGGTTGTAACAGAGAAAAGGTTATTTGATTCATAGCAGTCTCACCCTATTCTGATTCTGAAGAATTGCAGAGTTTGCTTCTTTTAAGGGAAATAAAGGCAGCATTTCAAGGGAATGCTTGCAACTGCCCTTCCAAAATACAAATCTGAATATGAATCAAATTCTATTTCACAAATGGGAACAGCTATCTCAGATTTTTTTTCTCATTAAGCAATAACAGCAGCCATTAATTTTTTGAAAAGTAGAAAGGTAGCTGCTTACCTATCATGTGTAAACTGCTGAATGAGCTCCTGCCAGTGTCTGCTGGCACTTAAGTCTGTTTTATACATCCCCCTGATGTGCTGAATCACCTTCTTTCTTTCCATTCCCTGAGACAGAGAGGCAGCCTGAGTGATGTCCCCTGCAATTTTAGAAATCTCCTTTGACTTTGCATCCAAGCGCTGAAACAGACTAAATAGAAATAACCAATTTAAAAGGACAGTATCATTTACATCAAGGAACAAACAAAGTAAGCACTGTATCAATTTGTAGCTGGGATTTTCCATTTATTTTCTGTTCCTCTCTTGTAGTTTAACCAATCCCCTTCCCCCAAAATGTCTCCTCTAAAGCTAAAAGATTTTTTTCCAAATTAGGATTCAATATGAGTTGTAGGATTCAGAAGAAACTTCTCAAATCACTAACTTCTAAGATAATGCTGGGTATAACCATATTTTAATTCCATAGCATGACACTAAAGCTACCCTACTGTGAAAAGACATGGATAAAAAGAGAAGACCTTTGATGCCAGAAAGAGCAATTTTATGCTGTTTTGACTCTCCCATGCCACATTGTATAATGAAGCATATGGCATTTTGTATGCTTTTTTTTCTATTTCATGCTTTTGCCAAGATGCACGTAGATAATAATAATAATAATAATAATAATAATAATAATAATAATAATAATAATAATAAAAAAAGCACAGTGCAACAATATCTTCAGAGGGAAATAAACTAGACTGGTGCCTGTCTAGAAGGCTCAATGGTTGAGACAACATCTATTTTTATTCTTAGTAAAAGCAATAGCAACTTACGTTTGCCAGTTGTTGGCCATTATCTTTTCCCAAGCAGCTTTATTCACCTCTTCTTCGCCCATGTATTTCTTATGGTCCTGATAAGCAGTTTAAAAAAAGTTATTCACTTTTTCATCTATTTTCTTAATATTACTGCAATATCAAGTACAGTGGTTTGGTACAGCAACCAACTAGGGCAGGTACAGACTTCAACAGATAGTTAAGACTGCTGAAAGAAAAATTGCAGCCAGCCTGCCTTCCTTGGAAGATCTGTATATTGTGTGGGTCAGAAGGAAGGCTGACCTCTCACATCCTGGACATAAACTGTTCCAACTCCTTTCCGTGGGACACCGCTATAGGGCATTGCATGCCAAAACAACTAAACAGATAGTTTTTTCCCTCAAGAAATATATTTACTGAGACAAAGAAGCTCCAAATTACAGTGACGACATTACACACATATACATTTATCATCATTTTTGCATATCTGCATGCAATTTTCCTACAGTAGTATATGTACTTTTTGCAAACAATTTTCTTCAATTAATTTCCCTCCCTTATTTTTCCAAAACTACGGGGTTTTCTTCAAATCTTTTCCTAGTATGTTCAGTTTTACAAATATTTCTTTTTGAGACAACTGTACCACATAATTTGGAAAGAAACGTGTCTTTGAATGAATCTCGCTGTTCATATTGATTTGAAAATGCAGAATTGTTTAACTTTCCATTGAAATGGGAATTTCAATAGATGCCCCATATCTAATTTTGCAAATATGTTAATAGTATAAATGTAATAAAGTGATACGGTATATTTTATAGATTTACATACCTCTTCCATTGCTTTTATGAGGTCAGGTTTCGGTGGAGCATTGAGAGGAATGTATTTGTACCCACAAAGCTTTAATGTGTTCATGAATGCTCCGACCGATAGCTGTTCTTCTTTGGTTAATTCATCTTTATGATCGTGCATTAATTCAAATAAATACAGTGACAACTTAGGCCCATGCTGCAATAATAATAATAATAATATATAATAATAGAACAGTTACAAATTAAGGACTATAGAAAAAAAAAATCAGATAAAAATACTCATTTACATATTTTATAATTATTCAAAGCATATTCAACATGTTTATGCACACAAATAGATTTTAGAGTTTGTGCCGTTTGAATAACAGTTCCTTGTGTAACATGGTTAAAGCCTTTTAAAGTTGAAGGAACATAGATGGCTGATTTATTATATACTGTACCTTAATACAGGTAGTCCTCGATTTACGACCACACTTGAACCTAACATTTCTGTTGCTCAGGGAGACAGTTAAGTGAGTTTTGCCCCATTTTATGACCTTTCTTGCCACAATTAAGTGAATCACTGCAGTTGTTAACAACATGGTGGTTGAGTGAATCTGGTTTCCCCATTGACTTTGCTTGTCAGAAGGTCACAAAAGGTGATCACATCCCTGTCCCTTTTGTGTCGGAGCACCATTTAAGGCACTTCCGGGTTGAAAGGATTGGCCAGGAACATCACTGTTGCCTGGGGAATGCCCATGGGGCCTCTTTTCATGTCCCCATCAAGGAACTGAAGTGACACACCCTGCCACGCTGCAGCACTCAGGTCTTGAACGCGAGCTTGCTAACCTCTGATCCAGCATCCTAACCACCTGAGTCACTGTGCTCTGGGTGATCACATGATCCTGTCATCAATCTGAGTCACTTGACAAGTGTTTGAATTTTGATCATGTGACCATGGAGATGCTGCAATTATTGTGTGGAAAGTGGTCATAAGTCACTTTTTAGAGTACCATTGTAACTTTGGACGGTCACTAAACAAACTGTTGTAAATCAAGGATTACCTGTATCTACTATTCATAAAACCAGTATCAAAAATTCCATTGAGAATGCATAACTCTTTGGCATACCTAAATGTCTTTACAAGCTATTATATAAAGATACTTTCAAGAGGTCCATATCACCATTGATGCAAGATGACAAAAAAACATGGGCCAGGGCCTTTTCTTAACATGAATTGGTTCCTTTACCAAATGTAACTACTAAAACACTTACTAAACAAAAGACCAAAGCTCAATAGCACAGCACTGCTTTACAACCAACTTCAGATACAGAAAAAGAGCTTCCAGTGCACTTCAGGGTCAACAAAAATGAGCTAAATGGATCTGCAGTCTAACAGAGTGACGCTCTCTATTGCTATTGAAAGCTGAAGTGCTCTCAATTTACCTTGATTTTCCATATCATATTCCCATTGACAATCCTGTTAAGAACGACTTAAAGGCATGTCATGGAGACTTGGTAGGGGGAAAAAATGCCATAATTAGTTGTAAGAGGGGAAAAGCCCTCATAGGTGCCTCAGCTATACCACATTTTGATCTGAAAAATAAGTAGCTGATATAGAACACTGTTACTTATTTACTGATAACACAATATAGATCAAAAAGAATACTTTTTGATTTTTGTTTGCCTCCAGGTACAATCCAAGGTACAATCCAAGGCAATAATTTCAACCACAAATGAACTTCATATTTTAAACCCTATTTTCTCAGGCAATAATTTATCCCATGTGACTTCCTACTTCTCCCAAATTTTGACAATGTGGCTTTGGTTCAAAGTCTGTCTGTTCACAGGATAAAACTATCATCTATTAAGACCACATTTTTTCCATATAAATTCCTCTTATCAAGATTATGTTGAATAAATAAAAACCTAAAGAAAGGTAGGACTAGAAATCTAAAATATCATGTCTCATACATACAACAGGCTATTAACAAATGGTACCTCTCTCTATGGAGCTTGGACATTTTAACCATTTTAACCTCTCTATGGAGCTTGGACATTTTAGAGCTTAAATATCTGAATTCTTCAAAAAGCATTAGAGCAATCTCCCTTCAAGCTTTTAAAAGCACTACAATTCTTACCTGCAAAGTTGTGCTTAAACACTCTCGCAAAATCTCCTGGTGGTTAATTTCATGTAAGAATTCCAAAGTGTGCTTTCGTTCTTGCAAAGAGCGTGTTGGAGACAAAGCATGCACAAGCAGTCGCCCAAGCTGCACTCGAAAAGTATCCTTACAAGACAAGAGAATTTTCTTCCACTGTTGCTTGGGGGTGCTTAATCTGGAAGTGCCCTAGGCATGAGAAAAGTCAAGTTATCTCCCAATATTCTTCTTTCTCATCTAAGAACAAAACACATGACTAATACAATAAAAGCATTTGACTAAAATGAAGTACTCTTAAAGGGGTTTTTTTTTTTTTTTTTTACAAAGATACATATCACACCTTTGTTGGTAGACATAAACCATAAACTTTACTAAAACATCCAGAAGGACTCCAACCAACAAAACATTGATTCTAGTTAGATTGAAAACTTAGAAAGTTGTAATTCTGTACAGTCTGTACTGAAATAATGTGCAACATGTAAACTGTTATTTACCTGCTTATTCCCATTCAAAGTCTACTGCACTTTAGGCAGATATACTGACACATTCTAACAGGTACTCTATAGCAGAGGTCCCCAATGCCAAGATCGTGAACCAGTACCGATCCAAGGCCTGTTGGGAACGGGGTGCACAAGCGGCAAGCGAGCATGCAAAGCTTTATTTGCACATGTGCGGGATTAGGTTGCACGCACGAAACCATCCCCCCCCCCCCCTGCTGCCAGTCCATGGAGCCTAAAAGGATGGGTACCATTGTTTGGTTAAAAGTGATGTGGGGAAATCAAAAAGGAAGAAATGTCTGTCTACAAAGGGGATGAGGAATTAATTTTCTCAAGTAACTTGGACTTTTGTGGAGAGGTGCTGTCACCCTCTCAACCGCCATTCCCTGCCACCGTGGACCAGACAAGGATAGTCAAAGGGCTGAATGTGGCCTGGGCTACAATAAGCAGTAAGATTGGATCAGAGGAATTGATGAACTTTAAGAGGTAATACATAGCACAACCACTTACAATAGATAATCCGATTCCTTCAATCATTATTTTAAACATTTCTCTCAAGAAAGTGTTTCTTGGGATAAGTTCTTTCTGTTCATCCTCCTTTTCAGTCTTGTCCTGTTGGGAAACTATTCTGGAACATCTATTCTGGAATGGGATCTCAATCATTTCAGGACAATTTTCAGAAAGGTCTGCAAATGTGAAAAAGGATTATATGGTCAATGTTAACCCGGATTGTCTTGATCCAAGGCCATAGTCATTCCACTGTCCAAGCTGCAAGACCAAGGTGTAATTGGGATCCCCAAAACCATTTCTTCTAGACCTCTCCCATATAAATGCTCATTCTCCCTCCCTCCCTTCCTCAAGCAAGACATGGCATAGTCTACCACATTTTGCCATTGATCTTTCCAATTGAGTCTTAATGTTTCTAATTTCCTCCTACTCTGAGGCCTGTATTCCCCACCATTATCCAAATATCACCTTCATTCATTCTCAGTCTTTCCTTAGTTGCTCCAAATCTTACTAAATTATAAAAGTGGAATTTGATCTACCTTTTATTCCCTAAGAATGAATCCATATGGGATGTGGAGATATGCTGAAAAATTTAATGATAGCCAATTCAAAGCCGACACTTTAAATCACTTTTGCCTCTATTATTATTTTTTTAATTAAAAGCAATAGCCAGGACATGCAAAATACTCTGTCACACAACTTCCAACATTATAAGGGACCATAATCTGCATAATCCTTCTTTAGGGCTACTTTTACTATATTATTTAGTAGATAATTACAATATATAATTCTTTCTGCTGTAGTTTGACATATTGCTCAAGTGATGTGCCTTAATGGATTCTAAAAATTTCTTAAGAAAGCTGATATTAGCACTGTGGATTAATTTTCATAAAAATGTTGGAAAAATATTATTACCTTGATACATGAATCTATTGGTGGTTAGTACAGTAATCCTCTGTAACCTCTGTATAAGCTCTGCTTCAGTGGCACAAAGAGAACTGTCTTGATTCATTCTACGCAGCATCATAAAATCCAGTGCCTCGTTTGCAATTGTATGCATTTTCATTAGGAATGTCTCAGGCTGAGCAATAGAAAATTTTCTTGGTGCTTCAAAAATGAAAAGGAAATGCCAATAAAACTTCATTGATAAAATTCCTTGATGAAATTTTAAATTGTAAATAACAAGTGTCCCCAGTATTAATGGTGATAGCAGGGGGAAAAGTTTTTTTTTCTTTTGACAAGGATCTTTATATAAGGCAGAATGATATAGCAAAATGAATTAAAGGTTAAAAACAGGTAATGAAATTCTGCTCATAAACCTAACTAACATAATAACAAATATTTTGATAATACTTTGTTATAGAGATATATCTTCTTTTAATGTTTACTCATCTTCAATAAGTAAAACTTTAAAAAAACACTGTACACTTCACCACAGAACAGTGAGTAACCAAATTATAGTTGAAGATTGTTCAGTTAAAAATCTTACCAGCGATGCTTTTATGTTTTTGAAATATAGCATGATGATCTTCAAATGATAAAGGGAGTGAATGGCTTAAATGCTCTGAATCTGGATTTCCTACAGTTTTTATATACTTTACAGCTGATTGCAAGACTGTGAATTGCAAATTAACTGCCATTTCTGAAAGCAACAGAGATTAAATGAACAAGCAGTCATTTCTTCTGATTATTTCAAAGATTAAATAATTCAAACAGGTTATTCACACAAAGGAATTTGGAGCTTACTCTGTGTTCTGTCATTCTTGCTCATTTGCAGATGTCCAAGTAACACCATAAGATCTTCAATAATCCGAAAATATTGTGTTCCTGAACAGCTGCAAGCATGGATTGTCACTGCTGCAAGTAACTGCTGAATATCATACACAAGTAATCTGGAGTCATTTGAGAGAATGCTATGGAAAAGATGAAATCAGTTAATTAAATCCCATATTTTAGTCCCACATCCAAGTTCAACTGATCCAGCTCCATTTCATTCCAATGGCTTACTGGGCAATTCCGAATATTTTGTTTACAACTACATATGTTGTCAAAGTTGTAAATTTTCTAAAAAGGGTACATGAACCTGCCTAACTTCAAGCTATTTTTAGTGACTGCATTCAAAATTACATAATATGTAACATGGTAATTAATCAATGCCCTCATGTTCATACTTGTGATTGAAAGTCGAAAGTTATTTCTTTATATATTTATATAAAATATATAAGAAATGTATATATTTCTTTTTTCTTTACTATATTTATTTTTTTCCTCTTTTTCTTTTCTATTTTTTTCTTTATATTCTTTTATTTTTTTGGTTTCTATAAGTTTTTATTGTTGTAATTGTCATATCTAATTTACAATTAGAATTAACTCTAAGTTTCTATAAAAAAGATGACATTTAATTGATGGGACTTGGAGTACACCTATTCTGCCTGGACATACCTAAGACAGACAGCCCCTCAAATAACCAGAGTCTATGACATAAATGTCTTTATGTCTTCTTCCAATTCATGCTATTCCATGCAAGCCTGTATCTTACATGAATATCTCAAAAGTAATCTAAATCATCTCATGTTCTACAACAGAAGAAAAGTAACACTGCCACTTACTTGGCTTCAAGTCCATTAAGTGTTGCTAAAGTATTACAGAGCACATACAACAAGCCATTATCCAACAGCATGTCTGCCATTTTAGGACAAGAATTTATGATTTGCAGCAGGAAACAAAAGGAGTTATGTAACAGGATGCAATCATGGAGGGAATTCTCAATAAGGCCCAGAACAGGAATGACACACCACTTTTGAAAATGCCCAGCATTTTTCACATCTTCTAGATCAAAGCTATAAAAACAATAATAATGCAATCTTAAACTCAAAGCAGCAAGAAGGCTTACATTTTTAAAAAATAGAAATATTACGTATTGCTATTGGCAGTAAGAAATAGAAATATAATATGAATTTAACAATTTACATGTAACAACTTTAATTCAGTGATAAATTGTATGGATAAGTGGAACTTTTAGCGGTGAATAACTACACAACAAGAGTCACTACATTACCTTTAATTACTTATTTAGCTACCACAGCAAATTTTAGGATTTAATTCAGCTTCCATATTATTATAAACAATACAATGACTACTAGCCTGACATGGCTAATGAAAGTGCTATTAGCATAATAATGAAATAAAGCTTTGCTATCAATAAAATGTATTGGCCATGAACAAAGGTTACACTGAACAAAACTGAAATAATACAATTATGAATGATAAACTTCCTTCCTTCCTTCCTTCCTTTCAGTGCTTTAAAAGCCATGATAGTCTAATGACATTCTGTGAGTTTAATCTGGAATATGTCCTAATTTTCCTGGATTCTTCCTTTAGGGTACAAAACCAAGAATGTTACATATTTTCATATTATTTGCAAGATCTCAAAGATTACTTCTCTGTCTCTTAATATGAAAGCCACTAAGGAAAAGTATCACCTCTCAATCACCTTCAAAAAGGAATTTGAAGAAGAGTAAGGGTAGCACACTAAGTCTTTATAATAACTGTACTAATCAGTTTAACTAATCATTAAATTACTCAGAATCTCTAGAAATAGAGTGGCATAAACATAATATGCCCACAACAATTTACCAAATCTTTATTTTTCCTGAAAATGCATTATTGATCAAAAGAGGGGAAAAGGCTATAGTTACTCTTCATCCAGGCCAACCGATCGACCAAAAAGCATTTCTAGAAAGCATTCCATAAGTTCCTGTGTTCCTTGGTGAAGATACAGCTGATTAGCTAACAAGGAGAAACCTCGGTTCTTCAAAAACTTCTCTTTTTGTTCTCTAGTTGCTCTGCTGAAATACGTGTTCAAAAGCTAGAGAGAGAAAAATAAATAAGTACATTGTTACTATACATTATTTGTAAAGCTCTCAAGCATTACTTAGCTTTCATAAAATAAATTAATAAAATGAAATGCTCGAATTGGGGGGGGGGAAATCCCATCCTAAACTGTTTTATATTTCATTAGTAATAGATTAGAGTAACATACATGGGTTTTTTCAGTCTATGTCAAATTAAGACTAGTCCGGTGTGACAATATCCCATTTCCACATAACAAATACAACTTTTTTGCTTGTTAACTTTCCCCAATGAAAAATAATATAGTAATTCCAAAGCACAAGATGGTTATTTAAGATTATGAAGAATTAAATCTAAAATCAAAAAACTGAAAAGGTTCACAAAGCAGATCATTGCTGTAAGAGAAACAAATTAACAATAGTATTCACTCGTATTCACTCTCACCAAAAGGAATGTTCTACTAAAGGAATATAAATGCCACAGAAAGAGATGTTTGGAAAGATACATAATTCAGTTCATGTCGGATGCTATCTCGATATTTCAAAATACAGGCAGTCCTTGTTTACCAATGGTAATTGTGACTGAAATTTTCATTGCTAAGCTATGTAGTTCTAAAGCACAATGTCATATGACTTAGGGCTGCTTGGGGATGGCAGTTTCAGCAGTCCCCAATTACTGTTAAGCAAGGACTATGCAAGTCATTAAACGAGAACTTCACATAATTGCAAATTCTGACGTCCTGCTAGCTTCCCCATTCACTATGCTAGGTGGGAAGCAGTAGTGAAATCCACTTACCTTCGCTCCCAGTTCGAAAACAGGAGCACACGGGAGGGTGCACATGCGCTACGCTCACATGCACTTCTTCTGCATATGCACAGAGGGTAAAAAACGGGATGTAATGACGTCCCAGCGGGTGGGCGGAGCCAGTTCGTGTGAGCCAGATAGATCTGGCTGGATTTCACCACTGGTGGGAAGCTGACAGGGAAGGTTGCAAATTGTGATCTTGTGACCATGGGATGCTGCAATGGTTGGAAAACAGGGCCAGGTGCCAACCACATGTGCTACAATGGACACAACTTCAAAGACTGATCTTAACTACCACTTATTCAAACAGTTGCTGAATAATAGTTGTTAAAGAAGTGTGATTTGTAATCTAATTCAAATAAAGTTGTTTTATTGAATGAAACATATAACATATTTCAGGCTCTGCTTATTGTAAACAGTTTTGGTGAAGCAGAGAGTCCCTGCTGTAAAGATCGTGTCCTCTCATTTCGAGGCTATAAGGATCAGACAAACAGATTCTGGCTCCACCCTACCAAAATTCAGTGGTTGTGGATGTTTAGCTACCCGATCCCAAGGAATCTTCACCTTTAGTTCTGGATGAGATAGCACTCAGAACTGGTGTACAATCTGGACATAGCTCCTAATTGAAGAGAAAGTGGCAGTTGTGGCTCAAAAGGTCATTGCACAACACAAAAACTTCAGCTGATCCAATTTGTGATTCCAGTTACACCTATAAAGACTTTCATGACTTAGGAACTGGATATCTGAAGTAGCTTCTGCCTATCTTATTCAATCAGACATAGTTGGCATTCTATACGTTCCATCAAACAAACATAATTATTTGATAGGACTCAAAAAGCAGGCCTAATCTATCACTTAAATTTTTAAACTCAAATTTTAATTCGTTTTAAATTATTGGGAGTTTTAAATTGTCTCGGGCAAAAATTATTTAATTGGGTTTTAATCATGTTTTAACTTTTGTATTTATGTGTTTTATTTCGTGCCTGTTCACCGCCCTGAGTCCTTTGGGAGTAGGGCGGTATACAAATTTAATAAAATGAAATGAAAATGAATGACTGTGTCTGCCCTCTGAAAGAGCACTTTACCCAGAGATTCATATGTCTCTTACCCCGTTTTCCTTTAAAAAGTTTATAGAAATATGGCTTTTCCCCAGATCCTACTTAATGTGGATAGTGAGGCTCTCATAGGATTTTCTCTGTTGTGTTGGATAGCTATCTCTTATGGATCTTTCATATGTTTTCTGCTTCATTTATGGTTTTTGCATTATTTTTATTGTTGTAGGACACCCAGATTCATCATGGTGGTCTTCTCAATCTTAGAAAGGGGGGAAGAGGGGAAGGATATATTTTCTGGACCAAGGCATTTTATAAATATTTCTTTATATATATATATATGATTAACTTCAGTGGATGTTCTTAATTTCTATTTCAATGGGATATCCTTGCTTCTTAATTATTTTAACACATAATTTTTTCTCTCTAGCTATTTCTCTTATTCATATGCTCACTCACACACACACAGGTCCTTACTTTAATGACTCCTTGCTGAATGAGAGTAGATGGATGGTTCACAAGAACTATGAGAATGTCTGGCTGAATCAGCTTGTCCAATACATCTGGGAGCATCACATCTGGCAAAATTAAAAGAATTCTTCGCAGAAGATGATAAAGACCATGGCATATGAGTACGAGACAATCTTCTGTTGATCTGATGAAAATAAAACCCTGTATTTTTATGATATCCTATACTGGTATATAATGAAAGGAGATTGCATCTACCAGACAGATTTGGGAAAGGGGAGAATGCTACAGTTTGAACCAGGCCATTTCCTCCATATTTTTACCATAACACAAGTTTTTAATAACACATGGCATGCCAATGATTACATTATAGTCCATCAGTCAGCCTTTATTACCATCAACAATTAGCAAAAATTAAATAACAGATGTACAGTAAAACACTAAACACTGATGTCATTTTAAAGAAGAGTTATTGTACTGCTTAATCAAATTAAATAGTTACTGAACAAAAGTAAGAATTCAATTTGAAGTATATTCTAACACTGTCTCACAATATACAGTAATTGCACAGTATGATACATTACAATCCTAATTGTAACTAGGCAAGATACTAGAAATATTCTTACTAGGTAAATATTTTTTTACTGGCTTATGTAGAGAAGAATAATTCAGGCTCCATTTGCTTTAACATAGGTAGCATTTGTTATTAATATATAATTTATATTTCTGTACCACTCCCAATAGGAACCAGTTTGGTGCAGTAGTTATGGCATTAGGCTAGAAACCAGGAGATAGAGTTTTATTCCTGCCTAATGCACAAAAACAGCTCAGTGACCTAGTCATTCTCTTTCAGCCCTAGGATGTAGCTAATGGCATATCACTTCCAAAATCTTGCCAAGAAAACTGCAGGGACTTGTTCAGGCAGTTGCCAAGAGTCAAGACTGACTCCAAGACACATAACACACACACACCCAAAAAAACCACTGTGCTCCCAATGCAATTTTCACCAGGTAACTAAAATTAAATAGCATGAACGAACAGATTATTCCAAAACATACCAGTCACCACTTACCTATTAGACATGCTTTCAAATTTTTGTGGAGCCCATTCATTAGCTGAAGACAAGGTGAGATGTTCCCAATCTTCTGAAGGAACATTCTTATAGCTTGGCCAGCGATGTACAGTAGCTCCAGTGTGAATGGAGAAGGCTAACCCCAAGCCTGCAAAATTGCCATGGCTTTTCTGTATAGGAGACAACCCCTTCAGATTATCAGGCCGCTTCAGAGATAACTCAGGAATAACATTATATTCACTGGGTTTCACTCCTGGGACTGTTTCATGATTCTCAGAGGTTTTATCTAATGATTCTATCTCTTCTCTTGAAATACCCAGTGTTTCCGCAGGGGTTACTTCTCCCAATCCTACAATTGTTTTTGCAGATTCACAACTACTAATGAAATGTTCTTCCTCATTCCTTTTGAAGGCTTCTGTATGCTTTATCAAATTGTTTTTCTGGAGTGGCTCAACTCTTTTAAGCTGTGTAACTGCATGAAGATTCTCAACACTCCAGCCTATATTCCTAAAAAAACCTCGATGCATTCCTGGGGACGATATAGGAGATGATGGTAAGCTTTTGCAGAGCCTTTCGGGTGCTTGATGAACTGTGTTTTGAGAGTTGCTTGCTTCGGAAGAATCATTTCCTGAGAAAACAGATATGCCTAATATCATTCATATGTCTTCCAATGGTCCATAACAAAAATGATTGTAATGAAACCAGTACATTTATTAATTCTGTTCTTGCATTTAATCTGTAAAGCACTCCTGGGGAAACTTTATTTTATTTTTTTTTATAATTTTTTTTATTTGAAAATACAAACTAAACTAAACAAATCACGACAAAACATACAAAACATGTAAACATATAAACAAAAATTCAAATATATATCAAGTTTATTGTAACTGTACTGTATGTTCATATTTGTGCTTTTGACTCCTTAATATTATTAGTCTATCTCTTATGTCTATTTTGGTGGTTCATTGTTAACCTATATTTGTCCTAATTTTCCTTTCTCTGCCTTCCAACCAGGTGTACTACTTTCCCCATACTAAATAGTAATCGTGCTCTTCTCTATTTTGTAATTCCTTTGTGAGTCTGTCCATTTCTGCACATTCCATGATTTTACTGATTACTTTTCCTTCAATTGGTATGTCGCTGCTTTTCCATTGTTGTGCAAAAACTATTCGCGCTGCTGTCGTTATGTGAATAATTAAGTATTTGATTTCCTTTTCATATTGTCCATTGATTATACCTAATAGAAAGGTTTTTGGCCTCTTCTCTATTCTTTGCTGGGTTATTTCTTCTATCTGTTTTCTGATCATTAGCCAATATTGTTTTGCCATTGGGCAGGTCCACCACATATGATAATACATCCCTTTGTGGAGTTTACATTTCCAGCATGTTGAGGGAGTGTTGGGGAACATTCTTGCCAATCTAGCAGGTGGGAGGTGCCACCTATAAAACATTTTGTATAAATTTTCTTTATAGGGACTCCTGGGGAAACTTTAAACACACTTTGATAGTCTTCTTTGTCAAGAAATATTTCCATGTGGTTCATTCATCACCTTGCTTTCAATTTATTAAAAGCAGAGTGATGAATCCAGCCCTTACAAGGGCAAAATACCACAAGACAATAAAAAACAATGCCCTAATCCAGTTATTTATTAGGAGCTTCATGTCAGCATGTTCCCAAGTGAAGCCAGTTCTGACCCTACGTAATTTACGCTCCAATTATGACCCTGTTTCTCTCCTCCTCCCAGGGTGTGTCATCAATCACATTCCCAATGGAGCAATTTCAGGGGTTGTAGAGGTCACTCCCCTCCGGCTGCTGTAGGTAACCCTTGGATACAGCCTTGAGAGAGACAAACGTGGAATGTGCATCTGTCTTTGGCTGCTGTACCATTTTGCTGGTTTCCCATCCCCCCTGGCCTATGGCAACTCAAGAGCAGGCCAGGGATGCTTTGCGAGTTGACACAATGTACATCTCTGATTTGATGACAAGAGTTCCTATGACTCCGGAAGTCTACTTCCCATTTTTTCTGCTGCCAGTTTCCACAAAGAGCCTAGATACTATTTTTGACAACAGTAGAGCTATATCCTGTAAAGAGCTAAGATGTACTGTCAACTACAGCCCTTGATAGATGCTTTCTGCTCTATATTTGCTTCATAACATACAGTAAATCAGGAGGGTAAATGTATTGATTTCACCAATACAAACTGGATCAATGTGCATGTCACCTTTCAAATCTGTATTTAGTTTTAACAACTCTAATACAAATAATGTTCCAACGATTAACACATCTGCAGCCTTTTTAGGAATGATATTATTATTTTGATTACTTACCTTGCTGGACAGCAGAAAATCTAGCTGGGCTCATCATAGCTAAAACTGGACTGTCAACAGATTTTCCACCACTACTGGAATTTCTCATATACATGATGGATTGAACCTTCTCTTGAAAAATATTGCCATCTAGAAAAAGTACACACAGTGAGTTAACACCTCAAGATGATTTCACTCTTAAAGATAAAATTAAAAACTTAGAAGCTTAGACTATGAACTACACTGTACATCTACTATGATCTTAAGTCAACATCAAAGCCCTCCTGAACAAACATTCAATATTTCTTTACTTCTGTTGACACTAATCCTAAAAAGGAACAAAACATATGTGTCCTTTGCTCTAAGAGATGGGAAGAAGCCAGAAATGTGCAAGGCAACCATATGCATATTTGCTCAGAAGTACGAGTTCACCGATGCATATTAGCTATGGAAAGAATTGCATCACAATATCTGTTTGCATAGTAAAGAGCTTTAATTTTCAAAATTGAATTTTCAAAATTCAAAAGATGAACGCTACAAATAAACTGCTGGTCTCACTGAGCTTTTTAATAAATATGTTTAGCTATTTAAGGCTGTAAAAAAGAGGAGCTATGTGCAGTGGTTCGTTATTTTTCCACTTGAAATTAAAGATAAAACACTGAGGATAGAAAAAGACACCCATTGGCATTTTACTATTTATTTCAAGAGCAAAAACAAGTTGCCACCTGCAATATATAATATAAATGTACATGGGGGCTATGATGTTTCTGTTTAATCAGAAAGCTTTGCAAATTCCTTCTATACACTGAAGACCTAACAAGACTCTTTTGAGTTAATGGTTAAATAAACGTTTTTGAGAAGATGAAAATGAGCAACTTTCTAGCAGAATTTCACATGAACATAAGTGCTCTCACACAATAATCTATCAAAAAGCTTTATGGTCATATTAAGGCTACAAGAAGGTCATTCTTTATAGAAAATTGCAGCTCATATCAGCTAGGTGTGACATTAACACAAACTTTTACTGAAAAGATTCTTGGTGATAAAATGTCATGTCACAGCTACTCTTCACGTTTATACTGCAATGTTGCATTTTCACTAAATCACTCCTTTTAGCTTTTTCAAATTAAGTACCTTTTTTCCTAATACAATGAATTCAATATTGTAAGATAGAGACCACTAACATTTAACATAACAGAACTAATTATAGATACAATGAAGTTTGGGAGGAATAAATCAAATCAGAGGTTATAGAATGACTGAGATGGGGGAGTGGAATAAAATATTATTGGTAATAGTTCTACTACTTAGAATGGGAACATACTAGTGTCTTCCTCAATGAACGGCATGCTTTTATACAATAGATTCTCGCAGACCTTTCTATTTCAAAAATGCCTTGCAGCAGTGATGAAATGTAAAATTTGTTACTACCGGTTCTGTGGGCATGGCTGGGGGGTGGGGTGGTGGTAATGTGACCGGGTGGGCATAGCCAACTTTTTTTTTTTTTTTTTACTTTTAAAAGCATTTTTTTTTCTACAACCTCTTCGGTAGAAAAAATGCTTTTAAAAGGCTCTGACAATCCCAGCTGAGCCACGTGATCATCAGAGGCTTTTTTTTTTACTTTTAAAAGCATTTTTTCGTCCGAAGAGGTTGTAGAAAAAATGCTTTTAAAAGTAAAAAAAACAGCCTCTGATGATTGTGCGGCTCAGCTGGGCATTGAGGGGGGGGGCGCGCAGGGATTTTTGCTACTGATTCTCCGAACCACCCGCCACCATCACTACTGGTTCGGCCAATCCGGTCCAAACCAGGAGCATTTCCTCCCTGCCTTGCAGGGCTAGAAGACTTGACAGATCAGATCTTGTAAAGGAAGGAGGGCAAAAGTTATGTTGGGTGTCTAAAAGCCTCTACTGCAAAATTGTCATTTCCTGACTCATATCAAGTGTAATATTTCATCTACCTATATGCAAGGAAAAATAGAAATCTCTGGGATTGTGACAAACATATGTATTAGTAGCAGGGTGAACTGCTACAAGGAAATTGAAGATCAGGGTCAGCAGTTCCAGATCTGGTGGAGATCCAAGCACTTCTTCAATTATTTTCACAAATGAAGTAGAAACTTCTGAAGGAATAGATGTGAAATGTTCTTCTTTGTGCTCCTGAGAAAGAGAGAAATATAGGGACAAAACTGAAAATAGTTTCCTACAAAATTAGTATTGCATTTTATAGTTTATCCAAGGGTAAACTCAGAGTAAAATATTGTACCTGATGACAGTGTTTTCCTTAACTTTATGTTTTACTCATATTCCTTGAAAATATGTAGGTAGAGAACAAGAGAGATTACATCATGCCCAGCTATTGTTACAATACATTTTTCCTTGAAAAGGATGCAAAACTTTAAAGTTTTCTCTCTAGTATATTGGATTAGATCCTCATGTCAATTAAAAATCCAGATATATAAGGTAATTTATAAGTAATTTGATAGTAATCCCAATTCTCAACAATTATGGTCAATATTACCTGCACAAGTGTAGCAATAAACTCTTATCTAAATCTTTTCTTTTCTTTTTCCCTGTTCCAAAGAATTGGATATAAATGTCAACTAGTATTAGTGGGCTCTTTTGAGGCTGATTCCAAGATCTGAGGGACCAAAGGACTTGCAAAACTAACAGCCTTTCATGATTCTTGCCCTCCATCCTCATGAAGATGTGCCAGTGGCAAAGCAACAGCATACAAGGTATTTGCCACATAGACTAGCAGTAATAAAGTGAGTTGGAAAATAAGGATATATTTCAATAGTCAACAACTTCTGCTTATAATGGCATTCTGGCTACTTGTCATTTGTAATATAGTTATGAAAAGGACAGAAAGATTTGGGGGTAAAAAATAGAAAAGCGTTATCAAAAGCTGAGAGAGAGAGAGAGGGAGAGAGAGAGGGAGGGAGAGGAAGAGAGAGAGAGAGAAATTTCAGAGTTTATAAATTATATTCAAATTAAAAATGGCACGGTACCTGCAGAACTTGACATGTCCTCAAGAAATGATGCACAACTCGAGCTTTAAGAAGTTGTTTAATGTTAAATTGCTGTTGCCAGTGATTATCTTGGATAAGTGTTTCTAAAGCTGATAACAGTGTTTTCCACACACCTTGCTAAACAAAGCAAAAGAGCAATAATATAAGCAGACAGACAAATCAATTAAGTTAAAAGCAAGTTACCATAAAAACTGTATTGAAAATGGAGATTTCACTTTGTTGCAAAAAAAAAAAAACCCTATATACAACTGTGTGCAATTTTATGATCATGGAGCTGCTTTTCATAATTTGATGTGCTGGAATTAGGACAATATTTAGAAATATCCTTATTGCCATTTGGCAACAATTTTTGGAGAGGCTGCATACAAGGCCTCAAGGGATGCCTGCATTCTACACACAAAGAACTTTTTCTCTTTGTCATTTGTCTACTATTAATGAAGAAACAGATAATGCATTTCTCCCATCTCCTGACAAATGCACAATTTACTATTGCAACATTTATAAGAGAATGGAAAACCTCAGCCAATTATGTCTATAGATATTCTCAATCATCCATGTCATAATTGTCCCATATGTGCTTTTCCAAAAGGCAACTGGACTCTCTTGGGTTTTTTTTCCTTTGAAAACGTTTTGCTTCTCATCCAAGAAGCTCCTTCAGTTCTTCATGGACTCTTCATGGACTTTGAAATGTTTTCAAAAACAAAAAACAAACAAGAAAGTCCAGTTGCCTTTTTGAAAAGCACCTTTGGCTCAGCCAATTACTTCTGTTTTTTAGATGTTTAAGCTGTGGACTCCCAATATGCTTATCTGCCCTGCAAAACTGAATTTGGTTCCTAGCAGGTTAAGGGTGTAAATGGGGCCTGATACATGGGTTGTTTCAAGAAGCCAAACCCTTGAAGTACTGGGGTATCAAGTGATGGATACCTTTACAAAAAGCCTTTCCATTCCATTACAAAATTGCATCCTGTGACTCTAAAGGCAGATGGCACTGAAATAGCTAACGTAGCCAAGGAGTAGCAGAGGGAAACAAATACACCATAGAAGTGTTTTCTCAACTGGAATTTATGTCTACTTCTGTATAAATTAAGTTTCCATGGGCAATTATAGTTTTAAGAGATTGATTAAATATTGGCAACAAGAGGAATAACCAACAGAAAGTCATCTTTCTTTCTAAAAATTATTTTCTGTGGACAGAGTAAAGAGATATTTTATCTTAGGCACAGTAATATTTTACCATTAGTTACAAAGCAGTTGTTTTCTGATTAGTGCAACCTACCTGGGCTTTAGACCATATCTTCCAATCAAACAGTAGCTCTTCCAACAATTTTACATCCTGGATTATTGCTCTGGATTCCACATCAAGCATGAATTGTCCATTGTCATCTTGATGAATCATTTTCTCATTACAGCATCCTTCGAGAAGAGTCTTTCAAAGTATAAAAACATTTTAAATTGAAAACATTTTAAAAACACCTTTCAGAATTTGTGCATACCCTATACTGCATTGCTAGCACTCGAGATATTTCCTTTCAAAGAATACAAGCTCAAAACACAAATTATAGTAATTGTTGGCTATTGAACTTATATTATAGTTTTAGCTCTAAACCTAATACGATGTTTGTCTGGCTGAATAATTTATTTTAGTGATAAAACAGATTGATATAATATACTATAAGTTTAATATAATATATTTGTGTCTTTGCTGATACAAATCCCAAGAGTTCAAAAGTCAAGAGTTTTGAAGAGTTCAAAAATCAAAAAACATAGTTTATGAAAACTGTATTATTATTACTGGTTTAACTAGCTGACTCTATCTCCCCCTCCCCCGCACTTCCTGCTCCTCCTCTGCCCGTGTTTTTAATTTCATATTATTGTACTTCTGCTCTTTTTTAATTGTTTTGTTCCCTTGCTATTGTTATGTTTACATTTTTTTATCATTTCATTGTTTTAAGATGCCCAGAATAGCCCCAAAGCAAGATGGCCAACAAATAAATTTAACAAATAAATAAATAAACTATCTTGCTAACTGGAAAAGGGAATGTTTCAGTATCAATTCTTACCTGCAAAATGTGAAATCCAACAATACACTTTGACTTTATCAACACCTGATGAATCATTGAATAACCATTGCAGTTTTCTAACTCGTGTATTCTCTGCTGATTGTGTTTTGTTAAAACAAGGATAATTTTCAGAGCTAAAGCTTGTGTTTCTTCACAAGTGCTGATCTCTACAACCTAAAAATAAACCAGTGTGTTATTGAAGAAAAGAAGTGTTTTTGAGAAACTGCGATTTGCCGTACCAGTTGCAGCTAATTTTACTGACTAAAAATTTATGCTAGATCTTTTATTTGCAAACATTCATTTTGTCAAAAGAAGTGATGCATGAATAACTTCATCAGATGGATTGTTTTGTAATGAAACCTGCACAATGCACTCTTGAAATGGGGCATTTAACATAAGAAATAATACTTAAATAGCCATCATTTACAGAGCTGTTCAGAGAATTCCGAGAGCTTCAAATAAATTACAAAGACTTTAAAACAGGTACTCCAGGGGTGAAATGTTCCCAGTTCGGACCAAATCACCCGATGGTGGTTTGGAGAACCGGTAGCAAAAATCCCTTGCCCCCCATGCCCAACTGAGCCGTGCGATCATCAGAGGCTTTTTTTCTTTTAAATGCCTCTGACGATCCAAGCTGAGTTGCCTGATCGGCAGAGGGTTTTAAAAAGCTGGGATCGTCAGAGCCTTTTGAAAGCATTTTTTACAACCTCTTCGCCGAAGAGGTTGTAGAAAAAATGGTTTTAAAATTAAAAAAAATTGGCCACGCCCACCCAGTCACATTACCCCCACCACCACCAAGCCACACCCACAGAACCGGTAGTAACAAATTTTAGATTTCACCACTGAGGTACTCCTATTATTAACTTTATTATGGTTGCTGACTAACATGTCTAGGAACAGAGAGACCCAATTTAAGTCCACTCTCAGTGCTGCAAACTCGGTGGGTTATTTTGGGTTGTCTCAGTCTCGTAGCCCAAGTCTAATGTTCTAAGGGGGGTAAAAAAGGAGGAAGTACTATGTGTACCATTGCAATGCTTACAAGGAAGGTGGGATAGAAATCTAACATGTACATAATACTGCTTTATTTTTTAAAGGGTTGCTTGGGTTTTTTTTTTTTTTAAATTAATGCTCTGACAAATTGGTCATTCCTCTTCCATACTTATTACAGTGATGTCACACCCATTATCATGATAGATCACAGCAGGATAAATACACAAAAGTGGAACCCACAATGTGAAGATTCAACGTCACTTTTACCTTACGGCAGAAGAGCAATGTTAAGCATAATTTCTGGAAGTCACCTCTTCTTATGGAATACTCTTTTTATACTGATTCCCATACCCTAGTTACAACAATAATAGCAAAAACCCTGAAAGCCTACCATAAATATACTATATAATGTTTTTAACATCTTACTCTGGCAAAAAGGAAGACAAATGACCCAATTCCACCAATCTCATGAAGAATGCCTTGGAGACCTTTGTATTTGGCAGGCTGCAGCATTTTCAGATAATGAGGATCTGATAAATTGCTTTGTACTTCTTTTGAACTGAAAGGTCGTTGAGAAGGAATGGTTTTCGCTTGACCTTTAAGTCTGATTACTGGCTCATAGATTGTGTAGTAACCAGGGCAGCAAGTGGTGTATACTGTAGCAAGGTTTTCCTGAAATATAATAGACAACATTTAAGAAGGAGAGAACCTGTGGGAGATTAATAGGATTAAGTTGTCAGAAAAATGCATGCAATATTTCATTTTACCACCCTTTTTCATTTACACAGGTTTTTGGTTCTTCAGATCTGGGACCAGAGTAGGTAATGTCCAAGATGGGAAATCAGGACTTCTTCTGAAATATAGACCTTCTCACAACCAGATTGCTTGATGACAGTTAAGAGATTTAAGGAGTTCTTTTTTCTCTACGCTATCTAAAATTTCATTCTGACACATATTCTAAATTGAGGTATTTAGATGTCTGAAATCAAGCAAAATAAACTAATGCAAAACAGGCAATAAAGTGTATTTGCTGTTTCATAAATACATATTCCACTTGATTCAACTTCATTTCTCATGATGGATCTTTTGTGGTGGTGCCTTAACCTAAACTGCCGTAAGAAAGATAAGAAGTACCAGGATTACAAACTTACAATTAAAGGCCCAGTGTCTACTTCTTTTTTTGTCAACAGAAGTTCTTTGATTTGTTCACACTGTAGAATCTCTTTATCTATATATTTGGAGTAATTAGGTATTGACTTGCCATATTTACATGGCATTACAGACGTGAAATCTGGCCCACAAGCATACAGATAAAATGCCTCTTCAGGACCCACTGTTGCACCTACAGAAAGACAAACACATCACACATTGTGTTTTAATACATGTTGCTTCATATACATAAATTATATTTATATTAATGTGGAATTAATACTACTGAAAATTTAACTGAGTTACTAATTCAGCATAAAAGATTATATAAACTTCCTACATAGGCAATATAAGATGAATTTAAGAAAGTAAAGTGGCTTAGCCACAGCACACTCCCAAGGCATGCAGTGTTCAAAATAAGTGTATTCGTAAGACATACAGGGGTTGAAATCCATCTGTTACAGGCTAATAATTACGTTGCTTCTTATATTATTCCAGCTGAATAAATATAATGCATAATGTAATATGAACACGAGCCTGAATTATAATTGAAGTTTTTTATCAACGATGTAAAAGTACAAGTTCAAGCTTCATTGAAGAAAGATAATGAGGAATTAAACACTGAATAGAAGCAGCTCTCAAATGCTTGCAAAACTCCCTATAGTAAAATTATAAGAACAAAAGCATTACATTTACTCTCTAATGCCATGGTGACCCTGGGAGAAATTCATGACCTCCCCCTGAAGCTTTCCCTGATGATTTTCTTTGGTATCACTGTTTGTCTGCCTTTTTCTTAAGAAAACTCATATCTTGCTGCTTTTCTATTTCTAGGATGAATAAAAGCTTTTGAGGTGCTTCATTGAAATATATAAGATTTTTTTTAAAAAAAACTTAAATGAACTGCAGCTAATTCTTTACAGAGATATGCAGGAGCATAATATGTTAAGCACTCATGAGGCTAAATGCTGAAAAGTTTTAATAAGGTAATAGAAAATCTTCACAGAACAGGAAGGATGACTCCCATTTAAAAAATGTCATAGCCTAAGCAAATTATGTAGTTATCTTGCATTCTGTAATAAATCTTATACCTGACACTGGGGCATGGAGGAGAGCTGATCTTAGTACTTTTTCAGGTTGAGAAGCAGTCCTTCAAATATATTCTTACAAGCAGAGTTCTGCCTTGTACCTTTTGGGAAATTTCCAAGAGCTTTTCAAAGGGCTATATTACAATGCTAAATTTCCTTTCTCTAGAAATAAAGTGCAGTTGCTGACATAACCAGTGCTGGATAAAACATTTCAGATGACCTGAATATCCGAAAGTGTTTTCTTACACTGAAAACCTGAGTCTCAATATGGGGTGTTATTCTGTCTTGCAAAGATGCTTTTATATTTTTCTTATACATATTTCTACCCACTTTGACTTAACTTAAACTTTCATTGGTTGATTCCCATTCATTGCAACACCTATCTTAATTCTAAACAGCTCCCCTGGATTGTAAGAAAGTGTTACGCTGACTGTGTATGGATGATACCATCATTCAGATCCTCGGAAGACTTCTCCCAGCAATATCAGGTAGATATTCACAAGTATTGGGAACTCCACAGTCCTATACTGCTGCTTAAATGCTGCTTAGTACCACTTTCTACAACTATTGCTCCAGGAAAATCAGAACATGAAAACACTATATGCCTACAGTTTCTTCCCATCAAGTGGTGCAGAACATTTCCATGGGTGATATATTTAAAGATGTCTAAGGAAAGGGAATAGGATTGAGAAGCTTGAACATTCTTGGACAAGGGATGAGAAGTCAAAACATTCAAGGGAGCCCTGTTTTCTTGCCAAAGAAAACAGAGCTCTAAATGAATAGCTATAAATTTATTTCCTTAACATTTGCTGCTATAAAAGGCTATTCTACTTTTTTTTTAAACCATGGCTAAAATTAACTGGTCTGCATTTATAACTTCTTGTATCTTTATTATGACTATTTGATAAATCAAGTTCTTAAGATTTCTAGGACATCTAATAGTAACAGAATCACAGAACAGAATAACAGAGTTGGAAGGGACCTTGGAGGTCTTCTAGACCAACCCTCTGCTCAGATAGGAAACCCTATACCAGGGGTGGGCAAATGTGGCCCTTTTACAACCTGTGGACTTCAACTCCCAGAATTCCTGAGACAGCTTGGCTGTCTCAGGAATTCTGGGAGTTAAAGTCCAAAGGTTGTAAAAGGGCCACATTTGCCCACCCCTGCCCTATATCATTGCAGATAAACTGTTGTCCAATCTCTTCTTAAAAACTTCCGATGGTGGAGCCCTAATCATCTTTGTTGCTCTTCTCTGTATTCTTTCTTTCTTTTAATGCCTTGCCTGATTTTATACAATCTAAATTTATAATAAAGCAAGATATAAGTACTTGTAAATAAGCCTTAAAACCAATTCCAATATAAGGCAGAAATTCAGGCCAAGATAAGAAGTAGTTTATAAAGAGCAAAAATTATAACATACCATTGAAGAGAAGCAAATTTCCAAGGCTCCACCTCCCAGTCAACTGCAAAAAATCATCTTGGGATGATGTATAATGGCCTGTCATGCAGAAGGTCTTATTAGAGTCGGATGACAAACTCATTTTTCTTGGAAGTGTATAATCTAAACAAATGTCAGGTTTTCTAAAAGCAATAAAGAGATAAATAAATAAATAAATAAATGTAGCTTTTTACATGTCCTAAACATTTTTACTGAGGAAAAAAGGTAGTAAGAGCTTTATGTTATTTGTTCTCTATCATGTGACATTATGTCCAATTTGCTTTTTTTCCTCCCTTTTTTGGATTTGTTCCAATACACACAAAGGGAATAAACATGTGTATAGCAAAACATGTGTTACTGCAGTACTTTTCTGTGAGAAATACTTCATTTTCTGAAAAAATTTCAGGGGTGCAACATTTACGGCCATGACTGTATACTGAAGACCTGTAAAATTATAAACCATTTGAAAAGTTGTCCATGGAGATCCTCAATCATCCAGGTCATGGTTGTCCCAAAGGTGCTTTTCCCAAAAGGCCACTAGACTTTCTTGGTGTTTCTTTGAAAATATTTTGCTTCTCATCCATGAAGCTTCTTCAGTTCTTTTTTTTTTAATTTGATTTATATGCCGCCCTTCTCCGGAGACTCAGGACGGCTTACAGTACGTTAAGCAATAGCCTAATAGTTCTTCAAAGCTTTTTGAATGACAAGCAAAACCTTTTCAAAGAAAATGTTATTTTTTAAATCAGATCTTAAAAGAATAGACAAGGCTTCCCATGATCTCCTTAGTTATATGTATACAGGTAGTCCTTGACTTACAATAGTTCATTTAGTGACAGTTCTAAGATACAACTGCACTGGAAAAAGTGACTTATGACCATTTTTCACACTTACGACCATTGAAGCACGCCCATAGTTACATGATTTACATTGCTTGGCAATTGGTTCATACTTATGACAGTTGCAGTGTCCCGGAGACATGTGATCTTCTTTTGTGACCTTCTGACAAGCAAAGTCAATGGGGAAGCCAGATTCGCTTAATAACCGTGTTACTAATTTAAGAACTACAGTGATTTACTTAACAAATGTGGCAAAAAGTCGTGGGGCAAAACTGACTTTTTCACTTAGCAACATAAATTTTGGGCTCAATTGTAGTCGTAAAGTGAGGACTACCTGTATATTATTTATAATCTTGGAAAAGCATACCTCTGACCACAAATCCATAAAGAGAGAGTTCCATGGATATTTTTCTTGTTTTCTGGTTGTTCAGTGTAGGTTAGGGCCAAATGCTGCCATTTGCCTACAAGGAAGGTATTCTCTGGTGTTTCAGCTTGTGCTAATAATCCAGCTTTCATTTCATCATTTGGATCCATACACATACTATGAAAATAAAAAAGAGGAAAATCACTAAAAAGTTATCAAAATATCTTTCAAAATATATATTACCCCTTTCCCAGTACTACTTTGCTTATGTTATTCTATCATGTGCTTTATTGATCCAAGGCGTAACACAGGAATCTGATATACACTTTTAACAATGGACCAACTTATTTTTCTAGAAGCTGCAACTCTATTGTATATGCCACTTTATTAATGTTATAAAGCACTATTTTCATCCAACTGGTTTCTAGGGTTAGTAAAACACAAATGCAACCAGTTAAATTGATTAAGCAGAAATATCATTTTACCCATTGTGCTTGACTCATTGTTTGAACTCGATGCAATATGATAAAATCAGGGTATATAAAAGTACAGAACATGGCATCATATCATTGGATGTTATAGCAAATCCCTGATGATAAATGGCATAAATAAACTGTTCAAATGCATGTTTTTCATCTCTAAAATAAGATAATGGTACCGAAATGTGAAAGCTCCTGAGTTCACATTAGCCCAGACTTGTATCATCAATGCTTTGGAGCCCAGTGAAAATATATGAAGGTTGCCATCTTCAAGAAGTTTGTCTCCCAAATTGAGGTAATCAAGTCCAGGTTTGCTTTCTTCTGTAACACATAACAATTATAAAACTAGCATATCATTAATCAGAATATTATTCCAGAAAAGAGAAGAATCTGGAACTTTGGTTTATTTTGAAATTTAACATATAGACATGCAGAAGTATTATGCACAGGAGCATTTCATTTCGTATTTCTCATAATTTGGAAAAAAATTAAGCCAAGTTTAGAACAGCTGTATAAGTAACAAAGTAACAATTGTATAAATAACAAAGAATGAAATTGTTGCAGTGGTTTTTTTTTTTACTAAGGATTAAAAACAATATTAATATAAATATTAATATAGGAGCCAATTAAAAGAAAAATGAGAATGCCTCCAAAGGAAGGTGATTATGCTTCTACATCCTCATCCAAACTGATTTAGAAAGAGTACATAAAATTAAAATTGTGAAAAGTATTAAAGACCATGCAGATCAAACTGCAGTCATATATGAAGTATTAACTTAAAGCTATGATTAACAGGTTTCAAGCAAAAATGCAATGTTTTGTTTTCTGTACCAATAATTTAAATCTTTATAGCACTAAGTACAAATATATCAAAAAAAACTGATAAAAAAGACTAACCATGCCAAAATTAGCTTCCTCAAAGCTAATAATATTAAGTAACAGAACTTAATCTCAGCCCTCATCAAAATTAATAAGCAATATATAAAATTAAGCAAAAGTCCCTGTTATTTTGTGGGACCCAGAAAATGTGCCCTTTTGTATGGTACCTGCCCTATGAAATACCTTACCACCTGAGAATGGCTTGATACCAAGCCTGTTGGCCTTCCAGAAGGTGCTTAAGATCTGACTGTCTGCCCAAGGATGAGATCAGGAAGTATGGAAGGTGTAGATACTTGTCACTGTTTTGAATTTTTTCATATTTGGTGCTGTTTCTTTTTCTTTTAGTACATGTTGTTTTTTTTGCAGTTTATAATCGTTTTAATGTTTAATTCTCTTCAACACTCAGAGGAACAGTCATATAGATATTTTTAATAATTTCCACAGCTTTACATGTGTGACTTACCTGCTTCATCAAAACTGCTTTCATGTGATATTAGTGACTTGCTCCTTCTTTTCATTTTTTTGCCTTTCTCCAAGGAACTGCTTCCTCTGAGAATACATTCAGCACTAAACCACAACGAGATACTGAATCCTTCAGACATATGTGGCCAACAGTTTTGTCCCACCAGAGGTAAATGGACTGGAGCCACATGCCATGGAGAGAGAAGATGGTGTGGCAAACTCTCACCCTCTGGTTCTTTCTTTGACTGGACTAATTTTGCTCGCCTTAGTAATGCTACAGTTTTGCTGCCGAATGTAGGGGCTGATTTTTGGCAAGGGCTGCTTCCTAAACTTGGAATTTGGCGCAAAGGAAATACGATATGCTGTAAAGGCCTCATCCTGGTATTTGCCTCCAAAATCTTTAGGATTCCTTTAAGGAGGATACCCTAAAAGAAATGAACAAAATAATTAACAAATGGTCATTATACCACATATTTGGCTCCCTAACGCAACACTTATAAGTGTCAATGTGTCTGCTGAAAGCTCCTGCTCACTTTCTAAAAAGTTTTTTTAAACAAATTAATAGATGCATACTACAAAATTAAGCACAACCCTGAAGCATAATCTATTTCTAACAGAGTTTCTGAACTTCAGACAGAATACAGAGGCATTCTGAGAAAATAAAACAATAGATCAGTGGTTCTCAACCTGTTGTCCGTGGATCTCTGGAGGGCCATGATGTCATCACAGGGGATCCACTAAGGCTTGAAAAAATGTTATTATTTAAATATTGAATTAAGTCTTGTGGCCCATGGCCATGGTCTATGACCACAAAAGATATTTAAAGGGAATCTGTGATGAAGAAAAGATTAAGAATCACTGCAATAGATGAATATTCCCATATAAACCCTATATGGATTGTCCTGTCCAGAAGAAAAGCAGGGCAGGATAAACAGAGGATATCCTGGAAATCTAGAAAGTATAGTAAGAAGGGAACCAGTTTGCTGTCCAATGAATGGATGTTTGGGATTTACCCATGTGCTATCTTCCCATCATTGCTATCTACCTATCTTATCACCACCAAAAACCCCTCCATCAATGCACAACCATAAGATTAGGGTATAATCTTATGTCTGAAATTTATATTGCTGAAACTATTTTTAACCAGAAGTGTTATTTCCCCCTATGATGAAAGTAACAAACATAAACTATAATAATAATCTTTAAAACACTATTTTCAAGCCATCAAATTACCTTCCCTGGCTACTTTTCCCTAAATTTCTAACAAAAAAAAAAAATACTCAAATCTATACAAACTGTTAATATATTTCAGTTACAGCAGCGGTCTCCAACCTTTCTCGCTTGGCAAACTGATGGTGGGGGGGAGAGGAGATGGTTTGTGTGAGTGGCAGGTGGCAAGCACATGCACAAATGGAGCTGTGCACGCAAGCATGCTGCTTGCACAAGTAGAGCTGCGCACACATGTACTTGCCTGCCGCTGCACGGTTTGGTTCCGAATGGGCAGCGGCCTGGCACCAGGCCACGGCCCAGGGGTTAGGGACTCCCGAATTAAAGGATAAAATGTTAATTTGACAATCTTAGTAATAAAACACAAATATTAAATCAATAATTAACTTCAATTCAAAGTACTTCCCTTTTACTGTTATAATCTTACCGTAGCAGGTGTTTTTTCTAAAAAGATCCTTAGAAGAAGTGTGAGCTCTTCTGAAGATGTGCTTGAGCTCATCAGAGAAACCAGCAGATCCACTAATATTTTCTGACATTCTGAAAAGCAGAATCATAGTTTTAAAATTATTCCCTATTAAACTCTGTTAAATCTGTTAAAAATAGGGTGCAATCCAACGAATTTAATCTAATAAACGACTCAGTATGGCTTCTAGGCTTCTTTTCTTATTTGTCCCAGAAGCAATCTCTACATTGCTGGATTTTTTTTTTCTTACATCAGAGGAAATAACTGAAAACAACTACATAGACTTGTGATTAGGAAGAAGTATCTTGCTTCATATCCATCTGCTCTTTGTTCACTGCTACAATTTCTGGTGTGTAATCACGAGCACAAAGACTTGCTGCTCTAGAACAGGGGTGGGCAAATGTGGCCCTTTTACAACCTGTGGACTTCAACTCCCAGAATTCCTGAGACAGCCAAGCCAACCGTCTCAGGAATTCTGAGAGTTGAAGTCCACAGGTTGTAAAAGGGCCACATTTGCCCACCCTGCTCTAGAAGATATTTTTCCCCCACCTAATAACAATGTACAAATGTAAATAAATATGGTGTCATAGCGATGACAATATGCACAAGAAAGGGCAAGTGTATTTTAAGCCCTTTGGGTTACATTAGGAATAACAAAGGCAAAGCAACTTCCAATAGCTACAAATAATACTATATATTATATTCAGCATCTTTTGCTTGTGGGAACTCTATAACTGATAATAGTTTTCACCTCAAATGTGATATAGATTGAGATATAGATTCCCCCGAGGGAGATACTAGACCCTCTATCTTAAACAACATTGTGAGGAAAGCCAGACTGCTTTCATACCTATACTCTACCCAAACCTATGGTAAAATAAGTAGAACTGAAGCAAAATCAAAACTTTACAGAGAATAAGTAAAATAATCTATACAAAATGTAATTTCCCAGTCAAGACAGGCAACTGAAGCCACATGATTATACAGTAAATAATATATTATGAAGACAATATATATGAACATCATTTTTTCTTGAATTAATGTCATTTATTTCATTGTCCTTATATGAGTTTTAAAATATCTACCTATTTATCTGAAGAGATTTATCAAACCAGAAAAAAAATCAATACAGAATGTTATCGATTCTGTATCTAATATAATAGAGGCTATTACCTAAGAGTGATGATTCCCCTCCCATGGTTATATATCTTTTTTAAAATTGAAGATTAAAACTGGTTCTCTTCTGAAACCCATTAGAATATGAAATAGGACGGAGAGAGTTTGAACAAATAGTTTACGAATTGAGTAATTTCTTTCACACCTAATCTAATCATTATCCTGGAGCAAATATGAAGTTAAATGCTCATTTACAGACAAAAGCTGTATATAATCCAACAGAAGAAAGCACATTTAAATCTCAGTATTTCATTAGGAGTTTACCTTATTACTGTAATGTTCTCTCACATAACCCAATAAAATGCTTAGCTTTGCTAGACTGTTGCTCATATTAGAAGAATATACTGAAAATATGTAACTGAGTAAGAACATCTAGCATTTCAAAATGCAGGTCTATTCATTTGTATCAGAAGCGTAGCTGCCAAGTGTTAAAGCAAATCAAAAGGAAATATCCATTTTTATATACAACTCACCATGAAAACAGGAATCTGTTTGTGTCAATACATGGAGGAATCCTCCCAGAAGGCTCTTTACAGCTCCCTATAAACCAACCAAGATAAAAAAGAATTATACTCATCATGAATTAATAAAATATCCAGCAGTGATGGGGAAGTACTGTCCAGCAATATTTTACAGTTAAATGAGTAACAACCCCAGCCCCAATGTTCCAATGTATTTTTAACTAAACCCTTGTATTGCCCTCTTTTTCCTCAAATTCATAATTATGTTTTCACATTATCAAGCTCATTGCCAAGTTATAAGATGCATAGACTGTAGTCTAGATATATAAACATCTAACATGTGAAACAATTTGCTCTTGTTCACACCTCTTCTCTAAATTCTAAATTTTCCATCAACACAGTGTTTTCATAGCAAATGGTCTCATCCATTATTCCCACATTTATTCCCAATCTTTTATTTCCATGCCTGTTAAGAATGTCTGTGTCTCTATTTAATGTAAGGTTGATGGGTATATGAATAGACATGAGATAAGCCTGGACAGTGACCTCCCAAAGGTACTTTTTCAAAGGGCAACTGGACTTTCTTTGTTTTTCCTTGAAGATGTTTTGAAAAAGCACCTTTGGAAACCATGACCTGGATGACTGAGAATCTCCATATAGACATGCAGTGACTTCGTTTACCCAACATAATAAAGCCATCCAAATGAACAATAGAATAATGTGCATTATCATTTGACTCCTTATCCAACAAAGTCCTTTAAATGTGCTTTAAGTCCTCCCTAAGGTCAGGTGTGTCAGTTAAACTAGGAGTAGCAATCATTTCTAGTTAGCAGCAGGAGGAATTTGAAACCAAATATTAACCTGATATTTGAATGACATTCCACTGTTTGATGGAATATTTCAGTTCTGGAACAGCCTGATTTCAGAGATGGTTTCTCTATTTTTGGAAGTGAACTCTCTACAAAAAAGAGTCATCTGTGATCCAGAACCCAATGGATTAACATTATGAACATTTAGAACACAATGGATTACTTAGTGTTCCAGAAGACTCACTTCCAGAAACAAACCATTCTTGGAATGCTTTGATTAGCACATTCCTTCCTTGTCATAAGAACATGTTTACTAATTATTCTCCTAAAGCAGAAAATGACAATTGCATGAGATATGGGAGCCTTAGGATAAGGATTCCTTGAAGGCTGAAATGCTGAAGGTTTCTCAAATTGTCAATTGATTCCCCTTTTTTCTAGGCTTTGTAGAAATATCTCTCTTGCATCTTCTGTCCAAGCAATTCATGAACAACAGAAATATGAATATAAAAGCAATATATGGGTTATCTTCTATTCTAACGGTGTCCACAACTTTACACAACATAACCCACAACTAAAATCATGTATAAAATAATAAACAAAAATTATCCACATCATCTGGTAAAACAGGAGATACAATGGAAAACAGAACCTCAACTCAAATTTATATTCCCTGTGAAGTGAACATCTTTTGCAAATAGAAAGTCAGACAATGAAAACCAATGTCTGATATCCCAAGGCAGAACATTTTTATAGCTTAAATATGGTTACTGAAGGGCCATTTTTTTTTGTTCCCATCAACACAAGAATATTTCTCCATCAACTCTTACAGCATGAACAACCTAGTGCCAGTCAAGTTTTAAGCTCTTCATCACTAACATGTTGAATTATGTCCTCAAATGAACCAAAACGTATGCTAGATAAAAACCTTAATTCATTGGCTAGGTTGGCGTAACACCATATATGGATTAAAAGGGATAAAACAGTTTCTGATCAGAATGTTGTGAGAAGCCAATCATTGTTTTAATAGTGGGCTTCTGAAATTTTGCAATGAGGTGACCCCTTTAATTAGTAAATTTGAGTGACTTCCAAAAATAAAACTCTAGGCTTAGAGTTGGGCAAGAAATATACTTTTAATAATTAAATTTAAATTTAGTAAACAAAACAATGATAGGATCTTCCCACTTCATAAAATAAAACAATTTATTGGAAATAAACAATAAAAGAACCAAATTTTAAACCATATTTCTAATAGGAAAAATGTTGAGTTTTACGTTATTTCTAAAATCTATTGATGGTTGAGATAGCCACTCATACTTTTAATTCTAGTATTTTGGAATGGTGCCTGCTCTTTACAGCAGCATGAGAAAGTACTGCCAGTGATCCAGCTTAGCATCTGTAAACCAATGCTCCAGATTCACCCCTTGATTTGCTTGGACAAGCCAAGCAAAATGGGAACAAACGTGACAGTGATTCAGCTTTGGCTGTCCAAATCATAAAGGGTAAACCTATAAAATCAGAACTCAATTGGCAGCTGGCTTATTCAAACAAAGTAGAGAGAAAAACCAGAGCCCTGCCAGACAACAGCAGAAGCTTTCCTTCCCATTTTGCTTGGACAAGCCAACAGACAGCTTGTCTAGGGAAAATAGGTGCAAGTTATGACAGCAATGCTGAATTTCAAACACAAATCCCCCAAATTTGCATTGTAGCACGCTGTGAGAACTAGGACATAATATTCAGCCATTACACTTTTTCTTTGGGCAACTAGATTTTGTAAAGTTGATTTTGATGCTTAAGAGACTCTGAACCAGAGGACCATAATGTGTTTTCTTTGATTGGGACAGATGGATTTTGTCAAGCTGTATCTGTGCCTAGTAGGTTGTGTGAATCCAGCCACAAGGACATATACCTGTTCCATTAGTAATGTTGCATTTTTTTCTTTCAGCCTGACTACTTTCAAGAAGCTGTGGAAAACATGAGTGAGCACATCTAGGCTCGGACTGCCAACGGAAAGTAAATGTAATTCCAGCATACATAGTTCAGGATATATCAATTCTCCTTGAATAATATTTTCAGCAAGATCACTAGGAGCACTGCAATAGCCAAAACATACTTGCTCTCTTTTAATGTCTGTTCCTGGGGGGAGAAAAAGCGACACATCATTATATATGGAAATTCCATTATTCAGAGGCTGTTTGCCCTACCCACCTTTGTGTGTGTGTGTGTGTGTGTGTGTGTGTGTGTGTGTGTGTGTGTGTGTCTTATCCTGCTACCCAACAATAAAGTTCATTACTTGGCAATAGAATGGATGACTAGAAATCAAATTGAGGAGTTTGATCTGGTGGCTCCCGAGGACGTGGACAGGATTCTGGGCAGGCTTAGCACGGCCACATGTTTATTGGACCCATGTCCCTCCTGGTTGGTGCTGGCCTCCCGGGAGGTTACAGGAGACTGGCTCCAGGGGATTATTAACACTTCTTTGAGTGAGTGTTACTTCCCCGCCGCCTTGAAGGAGGCGGTGGTGAGGCCCCTCCTTAAGAAGCCTTCCCTGGACCCGGCTGTATTAGCAAATTATCGTCCAGTCTCCAACCTTCACTTTGTGGCGAAGGTTGTTGAGAGTATGGTGGCGCGATAGCTCCCCCGGTACCTGGAGGAAATGATCTATCTAGATCCGTTCCAGTGGGGCTTCAGGCCTGGGTACAGCACGGAAACGGCATTGGTCGCATTGGTTGATGATCTCTGGAGGGCTTGGGACAGGGGCTGTTCCTCTGTCCTGGTCCTATTAGATCTCTCAGCGGCTTTTGATACCATCGACCATGGTATCATGCTGCGCCGATTGGAGGGGTTGGGGGTAGGGGGCACCGTGTTATGGTGGTTCTCCTCCTTCCTCTCTGACCGGTCGCAGTTCGTGTTGACAGGGGGACAGAGATCAACCTCGAGGCGCCTTGTGTGTGGGGTGCCGCAAGGGTGAGTTCTCTCGCCCCTTTTGTTCAACATTTATGAGAAGCCGCTGGGTGAGATCATCCGTGGTTTTGGGGTGAAGTGCCATCTGTACGCTGATGACACTCAGCTGTACATCTCCACCCCGGACCACCCCAACGATGCCCTTGATGTGATGTCCCAGTGCCTGGAGGCCGTGCGGATCTGGATGGGGAGAAACAGGCTCAGGCTCAACCCGTCCAAGACCGAGTGGCTGTGGCTTCCGGCATCCCGATATAGTCAGTTGGTCATCGCTGACTATTGGGGGCGAGTCATTGGCTCCCACAGAGAGGGCTCGCAACTTGGGCGTCCTCCTGGATACATGGCTGTCTTTAGAAGAGCATATGACGGCTGTGGCTGGGGGGCTTTTTATCAGGTTTGCCTAATCCGCCAGTTGCGTCCCTTTCTGGATCAGGATGCCTTACGCACTGTCACTCATGCTCTCGTCACGTCACGTCTGGACTACTGTAATGCTCTCTACATGGGGCTCCCCTTGAAGAACACCCGGAGACTCCAACTGATCCAGAATGCGGCCGCGCAGGTGGTTATGGGGGCGACTCGGCACTCCCTCTCCTACGCGATCTGCACTGGTTCCCGGTGGTCTTCCGGGTGCGCTTCAAGGTATTGGTTACCACCTTTAGAGCGCTCCATGGCTTAGGACCCGGGTATTTACGAGACCGCCTTCTGCCATCGATTGCCTCCCACCAACCAGTACGCTCCCACAGAGAGGGGCTCCTCAGGGTGCCGTCGGTCAAACAATGCCGACTGGCGGCCCCCGGGGGAGAGTCTTCTCTGTGGGGGCACCTACCCTCTGGAATGAGCTGCCCCCGGAGATACGGCGGATCTACGCACGTTTCGCCATGCCCTAAAGACGTTTTTATTCCAACAAGCCAGGTTGGCCTAACTCTTTTAAATTGTTTTAATTTTTAAACTGTTTAATTATGGGTTTTAATACAGGGGTGCTTTTAATTGTGGGCCAAATTAATTTAATCGGATTTTAATACTGTTTTTAAATTTTGTGTTTTTTGTGTTTTATCTGTTGGCTATTCACCGTCCCAAGTCCTTCGGGAGAAGGGCGGTATATAAATATAAACAATAAATAAATAAATAAATAAATAAATAAATAAATAAATAAATAAATAAATAAATAAATAAATAAATAAATAAATAAATAAATATTCTACACAGTCCCAAGTCCCAAATCAACTGGAAAGCTTGGGGACCACTGGTTTATAAGATGGAGCTCCCATAAACAAAAAATAAAAACTCAAGTTGTATTCTTGAATGACAAAATTATGAAGCAAACAAGAACGGAAGAAATAATGTAGCTGCTTCTGTTTTTTCATAATAATGCTATTACAGAATTTTCAAGGACTCTGGTATAGTTGCCTTTATATTCCTCTCAATTTCTGACTCAGAGAGCAAACTATAATGATGAACTAGGATGGGGGGGGGGTTGAAAGTCTAATATAGTCAGTTTTAAAAAAACTATTACACAAGGCTTGAACAGGTCTGTATCCTAAAGGACTTTAGGATTATCAACTATGGAAAAATACAATTTGCTATTTCAGTGCAAAAGGGATTACTCAGAGCTCAAGTACTTGCCTTCATCCTTGCTTTCATTGTCATCTGAATTACTTTCACTATCAGCATCATAGCCTTTTTCTTCAGCAAAAAATTTAAAGCAATAGCATTGTGATTCATCAGCTTCTTCAGATATTTCATCAGGCCGAGACACAGGCTCCTTTTCAGACTGATGGGTCTGACATGATATTACAGAAGTTTAAAATGTGCAATTAGAAATTCGACTATCATCTATTTTCATAGATTCTAGACTTCATAGCACTGAGAACTATGCTGAAACATTGACAGGTAAAATAGGATAGAAAATATCTGTCTAAATATACTAACCCCCACTTCCAATTAGGTACCTACCCTATTTCCCCAAAAATAAGACAATCTTAATAAGCTCAATCGGGCTTTTGAGCGCATGCGCTAAAATAAGCCTCCCCCTGAAAATAAGCCCTCCCCGAAAATATTTAAATGCAGATCTGGAAATCAGGTAAGATGGTAAGAGGAGCCCCATCTTACGCGCCTCAAAATAATAAGACTTCCCTGAAAATAAGGCCAAGCACTTATTTTTAGGTTCAAAAAAATATATGACAGGGTCTTATTTTCAGGGAAACACAGTACATTCCTTAATATTTTCAATTCAATGTATGCAGAACACAGCAGACAAAACAGAAATACAGGGGACTCTGAATTCATACTAGGCAGAACAAGTACATGAGAAGGCAGCATTTAGACTAGTATGTTTTTGAAATTCACATTCACATTCTGGCTTAGTCTTTCAGTTCACCATGCATCCTACCTTGCCCAGTTGTTTTGCACACTTAACCAAAAAAAAAAAAAAAAAAACATTCTAGATCAGACTAAAAATCTAGTCCAGTATTCTGGTCCAGCTACTGGTATTTACAAAACTGCTGAAAAATGAGACTGTATTTAAAAAGAACACGAAAGAGGAATCAAATTGTTGCAGAAATCTTGGAAGTTAGTCAAAGTTACCACAATAGTAGCTCAGCTAGAATATGTATGCTACCCATTTCAAGAGGATGCCAACATGCCTAAGAGCAACCCCATAACTGCAGGGTTTGGGACAAGTAAGCGAACAATGAGAAACATGCAATTTGAGCGAGTTATACCTTTTCTTTCTTTTCTTCTGAACGATCCAGATCAATAAAATATGTTCCCAATGCAACTCGAAGCAAAGAATCAAATAAAGGCTTCACCAACTCTGTTTCCATTACTCTAGCTTTAGTAAGCTGTTCCCTCATTTCAAGTAATATATCTTCCACACAAATGTTCTAAATTTAAGCACAAATAATTATTCACTTTTAATTCATGGAAATGCTATCAAAACCAACTATAGTTTCTGCTCTCACTTGTATTCTACGGTAAACTGTTGCTGAAAACAAGAATCAACATTCATTTCTCAAAGGGCTTTTTTTGTATGCTGTGCTCCAACTAAATGTATCTATTGCATTCTAATATAATATGCATAGTTTAATTTTTTTAAAAAACCTACAAAATTAGTAAAAACACTCTTGCATTACTTTGGGGTAAGGGATACTACAATTTCCACTACATCAGAAATTGAAAAGTACACTGTGAGTAAGAATTCGTGCTGATTATCCCTTGGCAGTTTTTATTTTGCTCTTATAGACTTCTTTATGGAAATATATTTCTATTTTTTTTCAATGCAGTTATTTGTATTAGTCCTATTTTATATTATTTGCTTTCTCCTCAGAATTACCTTATTAAAAGGAATTACACTCCCTTTTAAATGCTGGTTCTCAGCTGTCCATTTGCAATTATATTCTTGCAAAGGGCTCATCCAAATTACTTGCACTTATTATTCACACAGGATTTCCTCTTGGTTTTACCTTTGCCACAAACTCTGCACTATACTCAGCCCACCCCCCACAAAGCTGTTCAAGAATATGGAGAACTCACAGCACAATAGATGGCATGGGTTGAGAGTTTTGTGGGTGGGGTTGACAAATGCCATTCTGATACATTTGGTAAACTTCATTAAACTTATAAATTCTGCTTGTCATGAGATACTTATTTCAACATGCCAAACAACTGGCTTTTTTGATCTACTTTCTAAAGCATCTGTCAATTAGAACCGGGAATATCAATATTTAATGCACAATACCTGAAGAGACTCCATTTCAGCCTTCTGCTGGAAATTAGTTGCACTGTGTAAACAAATTGCCAGCAGAGCTTCCAAGAGTCTTATACCTTGCAGCGACCAGTCATTTTCTTGCATTAAGACATGTTTTGATTTTGCAGTGCCATCAGTCAAAGCTTGCTCTGCATCTGAATGCTGATAAGAGATTGATTTCTGTTGATCTACATTGTTAAGATTTCCATCAGTATTATTGTCCGACTGCCCTTTCCCATTGTTTATTATCAACTGCGATGAGCCATTTTTGAAAAGAAATTCAGTAGGTTTCTCCTGCATACCTTCTTCCTTTTCTTCTTTCATGCCAAGTTTCTCAATAATCATGGCTATTAATCTGTGACATACCTCAAAACCGCCAAGTCTATGGAATTGTCTTTGGAATATTGCATTACACAAATAGATCGAACGACACATTGACCAAGTATCTGCTGCCCTGTGTATATGTTCCAAGGATGGTAGAGTCAAACTTTCAAATGACAGACATGGAAGCTTATGGCTGAAAGGTTCACTAGCAGTACTATCATAACCTGAAGTATCTTCAGAATCATTTGTTGAATCTCGGTCAGCCTCTGCTTCCTTACTTACGCATAAAAAAGTAACACAGAGAAATAGATTTATCATATTGAGGTGAACATCTTGACTGACTGATTTCTTCCTTTTCGGATTCACTTCTTTGAGCCCGGCATAAAATTTACTTAGGCTCTGAGGCACATCGGAAACCATTTGCTGTCTGTGAACAGAAACATCCAAGTCTAAGGCAGGCACTTTTTCTTCACTGTCCAAACCATCCACATCTGGCATCAATTGATCTGTCTGCTGATCTCCAAGGGAAAATATTAATGTTTCAAATACTTTCAATGAGTATGCTCTCACACTGTCCAAGTAATTTAATTCAGTTATTTGATTTATTCCATTACAGCTTAAAAATAATTCTTGTATTATTCTGTGGAGAAAAAAATATTTTAAACTGTTATCAACTAAATGAAAGAGAGAGAGAGAGAGAGAGAGAGAGAGAGAGAGAGGGAGAGGGAGAAAGAAAAAGAGAAATAATTTACTATAATGCCATATGTTATTGGGGGTTGGCTTATTAACGCTAAACTTCTAAATTACTTTACAAACTTTTTTTCATTAATAAATAGTTTCTTGTAGCTAGTACAGGATGATCTAGTGAGAAGAAGAAGAGGATTCAGTCAGCAGCTTTCCCACACTTGGAGATGACAAGAACTGAATTTGCTCTTCTAATCCAAAGCATGTGCTATGCTGCCAAATTATGCTATGCTATGCTATGCTATGCTATGCTATGCTATGCTATGCATATTTCAAAGCACAGCTTCAGTAACTAATTGCTTCATTTACATAAATGAAGAAAGCAACTGAGAAGTAGAATGCAATAAGCATACAAGCTTTTATCGGAATACTAGACTTTGGCCTTGAACATATACTATGGGAATTATAGAATATGGGCTTATATATTTCCAAACAATACAAGAGCTGATTTTTCTATGAAGCAATAGTTTTTCAGAGCATTCAGGAGGTCTTTTGGTAGGACCTTAACCGTCTGGAAATATATGTGCTTATTTATTTTTAAAGATGCAAGATTTGTCAAGAGAGAAGAAAATAAATGTGGCCTCATATAGATTTAGTGTAAAAATAAACTCCAAAATTGGGCATTTATGTAAATCTAGTATGGAATATAATCTTGTTAATACTACACCAATATAATTTGCTTAGTAAGACCATAAAGAAGTTTAATCCAAGGCCAGTTTAAAATGGGAGCTGGTCCAGGAGCAGGAATTTATGACTTTGGTGATCTTTACTCATCTTCCTTTACTATCACCAGTGACATTTTTAGCTTCCAATTTTATTATGCCAAGAAGAGGTATGGAAGTAACTGGCAAATATATTTGTTCCCCCCAGTGAACAAAATGAACAAACCTGGATTTAAACAGTATTGGTAGAGTCTGTAAATAGATCTGAAGGACTTCCTGAGGCAGACCTCTTTTTTGATAGCCACTTGTTTGACTAAAAGCAGTAGTTGCACCAGCTTGTTGGGAGTAATGAGCCAACTCAACACCTCTCTGGAGCACTGGGCTGAATATATAATTGTATAGTTTCCACTGAATAATCTCATTGCCTTTTTGGATCAAACTGCAAATATGACTAGCAATCTGCATGCAACGCAGTTTGTCATCATCCTCAAAAACAAGGCTCTGATATGCCTCCAAGGCATCCCATTTCAGAAACATATTTTCAGATCCTCTGCTAGGCAAAATTCCTTGAAACCTGTATGGAGCTGATGAACTTGACGCTGATACTTCAGCAGCATTCCCATGTAGGAAGTCATCAAGTTCTGCAAGTTGATCACAGTCAATGCTACAGATGTTGCAAGAGGCATATGTCACTCTCTGAGAAATTTGTAATCCTCCAAGTTGTTCTAAAATAAATTTATTAAGGATGCTTAATATATGTGGCTGAAAATTCTTGAATGTTTGAGATCTGAAGGAATGAAGCAAGGGGCTAATTACTGATTTAGGATCCATGCAACAACATATGCCTACATTATGGATTCCAGTTAAGATCTGAAAACATGTACTGTTCAGAGAAAGTTTTTGCAGCAACCTCAGACACTGGTGAGCACAAACAGCAACGCAGCAACACCGGTCAGGATAATGAACTTCCCCATCAGCTGTTTCTTCAAAAGGACTCTTAGAAGCTTGATTTTTAAAAGTAGAAACTGGCAATCCTGAGAGATCTCTGTGGTGATGCATGAAGTGAGAATACTCACATCGCCTATGCCGTTTTCTCGTACACACAGACTGATGAAGTTGTTCCGATTTCACCTTTTTGATAGTGCTGATTATTTTCATAATGCTGTTGATGAGGGCTTTGAGATACTCTGACGCTTCTGTGTTGACCTCTGGGCCTCTGGCGCATAATCCTTCCATCTGGAGTGCTGTGGTTTCAAACAGTTTGAAACCCTGCTGCTGTATGAATTCGTGAACCAGATCCATTGCTTGGCTAAAATAAATTGGATTAGAGGCTGCACTCTGAAGGCAGCAGATTAGAATTTGCAGAACTCCTTCTATGAACTCGGGCAAAAGAAGGAATCTGTGGCGACTCTGTGAGAAAAGATTAACCTGCAATACGTTTTGTAAAGTTCCTTGTGATCTTGAAGGAAAAGGACTAAATAGTGCATCTAGAATACATTTCACTTTTAAGGCTGCTTTAAGTAAATCAATAAGATTTTTTCTCAAATTTCCGGGCATAGTATCAGCATTATTAACATCCACTGCCATAAGATGCAGCACCGTCCTAAAGAGCATTCTCTGAACCAGAGCAACTGATTCTTCTGTCCAACTTGATGAAGCAACTTCATTTTCAGCAGCACTATTTATATTGTAACAATCTCCAAGTTTAGACAAGAATTCAGTTAGAGTGCCTATCACACTGGCTGCCAATGCAGACTTGTGGTTCAATGCAATGTCAAACTTACATATTTTTTCCAGCAAGGACAGTAAGACATGACACAAATCAAAAGGAGAGTTGTCTAGATAACTGGCAGATGGTGTAACTGACTCATCTGAAGCCTGAACAATATTTTCTTGAGCTGGAATGAACTGTTGAGAGTTCTCCCTTCCATAATTACAGCTCTGGACCATTTCAGATTCTAGAAAGTTACATCCACTTGTTACAGATGGCTCTTTAGACTGGTTTGCTGGAAAAGGCTGCAGAAGCTGCGGTCTCCTGTGCCTTATCATAGCGCTAGTCTTCTCATCTGAATTGCCTTCTGAATCAGAGGTGGAGATTTGGGATTTCCTTGCATCCCTCACAGAATATCGATGAGTAGTTTTGCGCTGGCGTCTGTTCTTCCAAGAAGAATTTAGTTTTCCAGAAGCCTGAGCAGGCAGATGAACATTTTCTCCTATATTTTGTTTTTCCTGAGTAGGTTTCAGAGAACTTGTCTCTTTGGTCAAACATATTTCAACAGAGAAGGGCAGATTAAAATCTGTTGGAAAACAGGAAGATTATTTCAATTGATACTAGAATCTCACAGCTTGAGATATAAATGTGTCATCATACATATCTAGATGCAAACTTATATGGCCAACCTATTACTTAAAAGATCTTTAAAGACTTGCCACGCAGAGGGCAAGACCTAACTGTGTAATATATGCACTTAAATGATTTTAATATGATCTAAATGTATGTTATTAAGATTCGCCTTGTAATAAATATAATCTATCTAGTAAATTCAAATGTGTCCTGACCAAATCCATTTTCTTTTTTTCTCTTTGGTTACATATAACAGGAACTATAGTTTTTAAAAATGAAGTGCTACAGATTATTTGTTTTGGGAAAAGGATTTAATGAAATTAGCTGTAATACACAAATTAGCCCTTGAACACAAAAACCAATACCAAACTTTGAATATGAACTCTTTAAATCAAAGCTAAAAAAACCCTCAGTTTAATTTCAGACACAACTCAGTTCTGTACTCTGCCTACAATATATGACTCTTCATTTTTCCAAGTTGTCATGAATATTTATGAAGCACTTTAAAAAGTACATTTTATAAGGTAATTGAAAGATGTAGAATACAATTGTAAAAAAGCTCTACGATACCTATTAAACAACCTTGCTTTTATACAGTTATATGCACAGAAATTTTAGATGTTCACTTAGCTGGAAAAATGTATTTCAACTTATAATTATAAAATATATTTTAAATTTATGCATCAAGATTACAGAGAATTTACCTATGGCCTTTTCTTTCTCCACAGGTATTTTCCATACTAGCGGCAGAAGTGATAGGAGGAGAGTAAGGAGGTCTTCTCGACAGGTAAGCTCCTATTAAAGAAACAAAAACTCATGTTTTTATGATAATTCAGAAAAATAATTTACCATACATTCATAATCAAACCTGGGTTAAAGGTTTATTATTTTTATTTCTTTTCAAAGCTTCTAATACCAATTTACAGCATTCTGTATTAACATTTTAACCATTTAACCTGAAGTGAAAAAAGTTACAGGTAATCCTCAAAGTAATGACTGTAATGGAGCCTCATCAGTCCCCTTTTTCAGGTCATAGTAACTTGAAACAGTTATTAAGTGACAAATCATAAATTGAGGACTACCTGTAATTCAATTGAGCTCTAATCCTGAGAAATTTTCTTTTTTCCATCTGTCAAGATTTTCTCTAGTTCTTTCAATTTAACCTAAGGTTTGGTTTTAAGACTGGAAATGCCTTACATAATCGGTGTGTTCCTAAGACTTCCTCTTAGATTTCAACACAGCTAAATTTACAATAACATTTTAGAACAGCTGGCAGAAGTTTAGAGTACTGTTTCATAACATTTTTAAGACTACCTTATTTTACTATGGCAATTGCTTCACAGAATTCAGTTTTATTGCACATTCTTTTTAACCTGTACATTAGTAATTTGGGGGTGCCCTCCTTTAACTTTCTATTTAATCCAGGTGAGACAACAGATACTGTGATCATTTTTACCAGTTATTTTTAGATGATACTGAAGCCTACATCAATTTCAATCAGGTTTTTCTTTGATCTCTAGATAGGTTGGCCCCCGGATAGATTTTTCTTTTTACTAGCTTGATCGATTCCAGAAAATACTAGGAGTATAAAGGGTTCTTGCCTTGTCTCCAAATACTGTTTAATATTCACATTAAAATGGTAAATGAAATAACTGATTTGGAAAAGAAATAACATTAGTGTGACAACAACCAGGTTGCAGACATACAACTGCAAAAAATATTGTATAGCCACAAAAATAAAACAATAAAAAATAGAAGTAATATTGTCTAAGACAGTAATGGCTTAATCGGGCTATTAAATTTGTACTGGCTGCATTTCCACACCAGGTTAACTTGATAAATTGCAACTCTGGATTATTTTTAAATAGCAATATATTTAAACCTACCTATTTACTTAATTTATGATTCAATGTATTATGAATACTTTGAAAAAATTTCCAAGTTTAGTTAACCTACGAGTGAACTGGCTGGAAAGAGATCCTGTCCTTCAAGTCATTCATATCTGATTACTTCATGTAAAAAACCCCACCATGTCCTACATTATTAGTACAGTGACTAAAAGCTACAGCACTGGCTCCCATCTTACAATATTGGCCTAATGATGATTCTTGATGAACGTATCTTTCTTTTATATACACTAAGAGCATATGTACCAAGACCAATTCCTTGTGTGTCCAATCACACCTGGCCAATAAAAAAAAAAATTCTAATGCAGGGGAGTCAAACTCATGTTGTGATGGCGTCGTCATGTATCGGGGCTTTAATCTCCTTTGCTAAACTGGGCATGGGCATGGCCAGCCTGTGACGCATCCGGCCAATGGGCCAGGAGTTTGACAGCCCTGGCCTAATGGAAGGCTTTTGTGTGAACCATACAATGCAACCAATAAAGCTGATTGTCAAATGCATCTGTCATTCTGATCCTGACTGATGTAAAAATCCAATTTCCAAACAGAATATGAAAGTGATCCCAATTAGTTAGTCTTCTTTAGTTAGTCTAAGCACAATGAAGGATATGCATCATATTTTTTCATTCAAATATTGTTCCAGCTAAATACATCATATTTTGACAAATATGAAAACAACATTTACCTGGTCAATGATGGAATTAAGTTTAGTAAGCAAAATGAATCCATGACCTTGAATAAGATATTGTGCAAGGGCAGCTATATGTGTTTTCTCTTCCTCTTCCTCCCTGGCTTCCACCCTTTGGTCCACTGCATTGCAAAGATGGCTGACATCAGACAAAAACTCTCGTGCCAGAGAGTTACTCGCACTGCTCATGTCTGAGCTGTCACAAATAAACAAAGGATTTTCAACATTAATAAAAAACATGATTTCCAAAGATGTAAGGAAGTTAGAATAGTTTATATAGTTTGTAGAGGTATCATTTTTTAAAATTTGTCCCTTTGAGTCAGTTTTTGACTCCTGGTAACTGCCTCGGCTAGTCCTTGCAATTTTCTTGGCAAGATTTCATTGGAAGTTGTTTGCCATTGTATCCTTTCTATTGTATAGTTTAGCAACCTAAAATAGCGACATTTGTCAGCTAACTGGCTGCTACTATAATCTATAATATAGTACTAAATATTTTGTTTCCTAGATTTGAATACTTTTCCCATATATGAGAAAATATAAGTGAGAAATCACCTTACATTGCAAGCCTATCAGTATTTAATCATGTTTATGGATGGGGAGAAACAGGCTCCGACTCAACCCCTCCAAGATCGAGTGGCTGTGGCTTCCGGCGTCCCGATATAGCCAGCTGATGCCATCGCTGGCTATTGGGGGTGAATCACTCGCCCCCACGGAGAGGGCTCGTAACTTGGGCGTCCTCCTGGACGCACGGTTGTCTTTAGAAGATCATTTGACGGCCGTGGCCAGGGGGGCTTTTTATCAGGTTCGCCTGATACACCAGTTGCGCCCCTTTCTAGATCGGGACTCCCTACACACAGTCACTCAGGCACTCGTCACTTCCCGCCTGGACTACTGCAACGCTCTCTACATGGGGCTCCCCCTGGGGTGCACCCGGAGGCTCCAGCTGGTCCAGAACGCGGCCGTGCGGGGGATTATGGGGGCGATGAGGCGCTCCCATGTGACACCTCTCCTGCGCAAGCTGCACTGGCTCCCGGTGGTTTTCCGGGTGCGCTTCAAGGTGTTGGTGACCACCTTTAAAGCGCTCCATGGCTCAGGGCCGGGGTATTTACGAGACCGCCTTCTGCCACCAATAGCCTCCCACTGGCCAGTACGCTCACACAGAGTGGGCCTCCTCAGAGTGCCATCTGCCAGACAATGTCGGCTGGCGACCCCCAGGGGGAGAGCCTTCTCTGTGGCGGCACCCACCCTCTGGAACAACCTCCCCCCAGAGATACGTACAATAACAGACCTCCGGATTTTTCGTCGGGCCCTGAAAACCTATTTATTTCAACTAGCTGGGCTGGCTTGAGTCAAATTTTAAACTGATTTTAAATTGGAATTGTTTTAATTACGGCCAAAATATTTAATTATTTTAAACAGTTTTTAGATTTTGTATGTCTTGTTTTTACTTTGGCTGTTCACTGCCCTGAGTCCTATATTGGAGAAGGGCAGTATAGAAATTTAAACAAACAAACAAACAAACAAACAAACAAACAAACAAATAAATAAATAAAATAATTAACAATATGCATATTATTGGCATAAATGCAGGACAGATACTGATTTTTAAAAAATAAATAATTTATACAATAAGCTAACATTTTTTTAAAAAATGATAGAAGCATTCTCGACTCTTTAAATCTTTGCAAAACTTCAGTTTCAAATAAATGGACATTAAAACATTTTAAAAAGCTATTAAGAGAATTGGCTTTGAAAAAGCTACAGCATTATACATTCTGTTTTCATCTGAGCTGAGGAAAAGAGGAGAATAAAAAGATTAAAACAGGAGTACCTTAGAGAAAATATGAAAGCATGTATTAAAATTTATGCACAAATTTAAAATTTTTAATAAGCTACATAAAAATTAGGATGGTTTTCATATCCATTCCCTGATAAGAAAGCAAAATAAGAATTTATGTAAGGATTGCTACATTTAGCTGTTTATAACAGTTTTCCAAAATCTTTTCTAGGAAATTACTTCTAAAGCATTACACACAACGAAAAATAAGTGGAGAGGAAAAAAGAATCTCTTATATCTCTTCAAATTTACGTGATGGACAGGAGTAAGTGTCCATACATGGAAACACTGTAAACGTTGGAAGCTATCTTGAAGTTTCATTATCCATTTTATTCACAATTAAATTATGGTACTAATGAAATATGATGTAAGATACACACATATTTATTTTTTCTTAAAGGTCAAGTGGGATTCATGTCAGCAATACTCCAGACTATTTATTAACTAATATTAGTCTGTAAAGTATCCCAAGTTTACTTAAGACACATGAAAACCTATACAAGATTTAGGATCATACAAACCATCCTGCATCACAGGAAGACCTACTATTTAACTTCTAAATTTATAATTTCTTTGTTATCGCAGCCAGTAGAATTGTAATGGAATTATCCTGTTTTCTACAATCTTCAACATGATCTTGATTCAGTTCACTTTCATGCTTATTTAAATATCTTAAAATATGCTCAGTCCCCAAAACTCACCAGATTATACTTCCTCTCTCATTGATAGTAATTATCAAGCGTTAAATGGATATGTTCTCAGTATGTCCGCTAGCAACTGACCTGTAAAACAAGGCATATATGAAATAAATAAAATGCATACTATGGCTAATAAAAAATGTGCCTAAAAATAATTGTTAGAATCCTTCACAAATTAAAGGCTTGATTAAAAAACACAAACTAATTCCTAATGGCTGCATACTGCATGCTATATGTTTAATCTATGCTGCTCCCATTTTCCTCCAAATGGGATCTGTATGCCAGAAATCAGCAGAATACAGAACATAATTAATTACTAAAGACAGGCTGTGTTCAAAGTGAATAAGTGAAAAGGTAATGAGAAAATGACTCAAAATGAACATTACAGCTATTCAAGACTCGTGCGTTTTTTAAAGCAATTTCTATTGAAAATTTTAATTATAATAGTTAAAGCAAATACAAACTAAACAGTTTAGTTCCCATGAAAATCTTCTTATTTATATAATTATTTCCTGGACTCATGTGTTTTTGACCTTAAGACTTTTACTTAATTTATTAAGAAATAGAAAAGGTAATTAATAAAGGTTATGTTTAAAAATGTGCTCTAATTTCTTGAAAATTTAAATATTCTTTCAAAGAAAACTGATTTAGAATTAAACAGTTTGAACAAACTGGTAGAAAGTAGCTTCCTGCTACAGCATCTCTCCCAAATTATCTCTTCCAAATTCACCTTTGCAAAATATTCAAATGTGACCAAAACCTTTAAAGTGCTATATAAACTAAATAGTGTAATAAAAATATGTAATAAAAATCACTTAAATATGAGCCAGCAGTATGCAGCAGCTGCCAAAAAAAAATTAATACAGTTCTAGACTGCATCAACAAAGGGATAGAATCAAGCTCATGTGAAGTGCTAATACCACTTTATAATGCCTTGGTAAGGCCACACTTGGAAAACTGCATCCAGTTTTGGTTGCCATGATGTAAAAAAGATCTTGAGACTCTAGAAAGAGTGCAACAAAGATGATTAGGGGACTAGAGGCTAAAACATATAAAGATCGGTTGCTGGAATTGGGTATGTCTAGTTTAATGAAAAGAAGGACTAGGGGTGACATGATAGTAGTGTTCCAATATCTCAGGGGCTGCCACAAAGAAGAGGGAGTCAAGCTATTCTCCAAAGCACCGAAGGTGGGACAAAAAGCAATGGATGGAAACTAATCAAGGAGCAAAGCAACCTAGAACTAGGGAGAAATTTCCCGATAGTTAGAGCAATTAATTAGTGGAACAACTTGACTCCAGAAGCTGTGAATGCTCCAACAGTGGAAGTTTTTAAGAAGAGATTGAACAACCATTTATCTGAAATTGCATAGGGCGGTGATGGTAAACCTTTTTGGCACTGAGTGCCCAAACTGGAACATGTGTGCGTGCACGCGCTGGAAACCCGAATACCAGCTGGCCAATGTGCATGCCTGTTTTTTGGGCATTTTTGGCCGTTTTTGGGGCTGTTTTCAGGCTGTTTTTTGGGCCGTTTTTGGCCTGGAAAGGGCCTGAAAATGGCTTGGAAAACGGCCTATTTTTTGGCCATTTTTTTGGCCGTTTTCTGGCGCTCCAGCACCCGTGAAGAGCAGCTGAGAAGAGCAGAAGAGCAGCTGGCAATGGCGCATGTGCCTACAGGGAGGGCTGTACAGGCTCTACAGGGAGGTTCGCCATCATGGGTATAGGGTTTCCTGCCTGAGAAGGGGGTTGGACTAGAAGACTCCAAGGTCCCTTCCAACTCTGTTATTCTGTTATGTAACAAATGTTTATTGTACAAGGATTTTTCTGAACAAAATTTAATTAATAAGCCAAGAACACACATTATGAAGTAGTATGAATGGAAAGTGTACATTAACTAATTACTGTGTTTTGTTTATATTCTTATCTCACATCTGAGGACTAAAAATAATCCGTTTATATCTAACTAAAATGGCATAGGAGCTATTTTTTCCTTCCTTCAATTCAAACATTGAGATGGCATAAGAAGCACAGAAGTAATTGTACAAAACAAATTGCATGAATTATTTTAATTGGGTATCAATCTGGAAAGTCAAGCACTTTGTCCACTGATATGATTGCAACCTTCTTTATAAGAGCAATAATAACATTGGAAGAATCCACAACAATTGAACTGTTTGCCAGAAATGCTTTTCTCTAATTGATGCATGCATTTCTATGGACACTCAATTCGAGGTGTGTGACTAATAATAAACCTTCTTGGCTGCACTGCTTGTACAACAGTGGACCTGACTAGTGCCCCAAGGCATCACATGCTAATGAGAGCTGTCCTCCAGAATTCTGGATCTGCACTTGCAATTGATTGTGGTCATTGTTTTTGGGAATTTAGAGCAAAGGGGCAATGAACAAGCAAGGCTTAACCAGCTTTGATGGTGGCATGGCAACCATGGGTTTAATAACAACAACTTAGCAAAGCTTGTCTTTTTTGCCTCATAGTGAACTTGGAACAATAATAATTCTATATCAGAATGTGTGCACACACAGAGTGTAAAAGAGAGGAAGAGAGAGGAAGAAAAAAAAATAACCCAAACTGGAATCAGTACCTCTTGAACCAATTCATACTTCTATAATTAGAATGCCTTCACATAACAAAGCATTTCTGGACTAAGTTGGTTTTACATTTGTTTGAAAAATCACCAGCCTCTAGTTAGAAAAGCAATATTTCTTTGATTCATACCCCATGTTCTACAGCTTATCTGTATCCCTTTAACCTTGCCATATGAATTCTTACTCTTGGTTTTTGTATCTGTCTCTCTGGAAATTCAGATGCACAAGATTCCATGAGATAGCATTGATTTGCAAATAACTGATTTTTTTTTTAAGAAACCTGTGCTTGTATCAGAACTACAATGTTCAATCAAAAATATTTAATGAATTAAAAAGATGCCTTAATGAACTTGACAGCAGATTTTGAATTTGTAATAGAAGTCCTTAGAAAATGCATATAGTAATCATTTTAAAGAAGGCAAAAAAGGAAGACCTTTCCTACGATAGTTCTGCGTTTCTTTAGTCTATTTTTTTTCTTCAGATCTATTCATATTTTGGAGAAGTTGGAAATCTGGAGACAGGTGAGTTTCATAACTCACCTGTCATTTAACTCACCTGTCACCTCATTTAAGAATTCCTTAACCTTATCTAAGTTCTGCTTCTTTTTATAATATATAAATTATAATTATAATATTATTATATAATATTATATATAATACAACTTCAAATATATGCTTTTGGAATATGTATACTCCAAAAGCATATATTTGAGGTTATATTATAGCAGACAGCAATATACTCATATTTCTATTAATTAAAAAGAAGTCTCCTGCCTTCTATTCCATTTACCTAATTAAATACTTATTCAACAAAACTAATATTTAGGGACCATTTTTAAAAATATTTAAATTACTGACACATTTAATTATACATATCACAGAAGTATGTGCAAAAATAATTATATCATCTATTTTCTTAATAGCTTCAAATATCTACTAAATTTAATTTGCACATATCATTTTTTAAATCATTATAAATCCAAGGTTGTAATGTTGGCCAGGGATGGAAAATGTATCAATAGTCTTTTCAAATGTTATATATAATCCACCAGCCTGACATGCAAATATTGAGAAATGGTTATTTGTTTAGAAAGTGTTTAATACATTTTCATTATAACATCTGCTTATCTCTACCAGAACTCAGATAAGAAAACAAAGAACTATTTTAAATTTGAATTTGCTGAGAAGATATGTTTCCCACTGAACTACTAGAAGTGCAGGTTAAAAGGATTCTGGCCCAACTTTGATAGAAATATAGCGAACATTTACTGTCTTTGAATAAGTTCACTTCTCCTGGGCCGGACTGAGTACATCCCAACTAATAAAGAAACTTGTGATAAGATTCTGAACTATTTTTTCTGAAAAATCTTGAAGAATGTGTGAAGAAAGTTTCAAAATGAAGAATAGTGAATTTGGGTTGTCAGTCTGATAACAAAAAGCAGATTGTAAAATTGCTAATCCATAAGCATTTTGAAAATAATGTAGTAGTATTTCATTGTAAAATTAATTATATTTTAAAAATTGGATAACAATGTACCGAGATTGTAGAAATGTTGTGGACAGAATTATTTTGACTTCAACAAATATGACATGCCAATACATATATATAAACCCAATAATTAAGGGGTTAAATTTGGGCAAGGTGGATGGCGGATCTTTTTATGGCAAAGTAATAAATCTAGTAGACCAAGGGAATGCTGTGAATGACATATATCTTGATTTCACTGAATTGTGTTATAGATTCTTTCATGATATCCTTGTGGACAGATGGATAAATGTGAAGTAGAAGATACAGCAACACAGTAGATTTCAAACTAAATGAATAAGCGCACTCAGAAGATGTTTTGCATCATCCTGAAAAGAAGTAACTGTGGGGCTTTCCCAGAATTTTCTCTGTCCTTGACCCAGGATTATTCAACATCTTTACAAATGACTTAAAAGAACACTTATCAAATTTGTTAAGATATTTGTTTTTGTGCTTTTATACTTTTGCTTTTTGATGATGGCTTTAGCTTGCTGTTAGAGTATTATGTATGTTACCATGCATGTGTTCATATACAACATAGGGAACCATACTCTAAATAATTAATATCCATAAGTACAGTCACCCAGAAATCAGAATAAATGAGTTTCGGGATATAAAAATCAAGCAGCACAATGTAAAAATGGGACTAAAATTAAATATAAAGAAATCTAGTTAATGACAATAGGTACAACAACTAGACTTAGAACTGACAATTAGATATTGAAGTGGTAGGTAACTTCTGTCTTTTAGGATCAACAGGTAAGGAACAAGCAATCAAGAAATAATTGCAGACTATTACTTCACAGAATAGTAATCAAGGCCATGGACATGATATATTCAGATGCTATAATATGTCTACCTACAAAGATCAGACTCATGCAGGCAATGGTTTTCCCAATGACAGTCTATAGCCGTAATGGCGAACCTATGGCACGCGTGCCACAGGTGGCACATGGAGCCATATTAGTGGGCACGTCAGCTCAGCTCTGGGGTGCATGCGTGCACCGGCCAGCTGATTTTCGGGCCTTCTGGGCCCACCAGAAGTAGGGAAACAGGCTGTTTCCTGCCTCTGGAGGGCCTGGGGGCGGGGTGGAGAAGGCCCATTTTTCTTTCTTACCTGGCTCCAGATCCTCTCTGTGTATCTGGGAAGGGCGAAAACAGCCTTTCCCACTCCCTTGGAGGCCCTACGGAAGCTGAAAGGGCCCATTTCCCAACTCCCGGTGGGACAGGAAGTGACGTTTTTTCCTGTCCCCAGCCTCCAGAGACTCCTAGAGAGGCTCCTAGAGACTCCTAGAGAGGCTCCTAGAGACTCCTAGAGAGGCTCCTAGAGACTCCTAGAGAGGCTCCTAGAGACTCCTAGAGAGGCTCCTAGAGACTCCTAGAGAGGCTCCTAGAGACTCCTAGAGAGGTTCTGGAGGCTGGGGACAGCAAAAAATGTCACTTCCTGTCCCACCGAGAGTTGGGAAATGGGCCCTTTCAGCCTCCGTAGGGCCTCCAAGGGAGTGGGAAAGGCTGTTTTCGCCCTTCCCAGATACACAGAGAGGATCTGGAACCAGGTAAGAAAGAAAAACGGGCCTACCAGGCCATCATGTGCCAGGAGCAAGGGGGGAGGGGGTTGCGCACGCATGCGCGTGGGCACGTGCATGCGTGACCCTCCCCCGCCCCCCCCTCTCCTGGCACGCGATGGCAAAAAGGTCAGCCATCACTGGTCTATAGAAATGAAAGTTGACCGTTTAGGAAGCAAGATAGAAATTATACTGATGCTTTTGAACTTTGGTGTTGGAGAAGACTCTTGAGAATACCATGGGCAGCTAAGAAAAGAAATGGATTATTCAATAGATCAAACCAGAATTCGCATATGCAAATGACCAGGCTCAAGTTTTCCAACTTTGCTCACAATACACAAAGACTCTCTGTAGAAGGCTGTAATCCTGGGAAAGATGGAAGGAAAGAGAAGAAGAGGATGATCAGCAGCAAGGTGGATGATCCAAGCTACAGTGGCCATGGATGCATCACTGGAAGATCTGAAATACCAGATTAGGGATAGGTTGCATTGGAGAAAATCTACCTATGTGGCCACTGTTGACAGTGACTTGGTGACATATAATCAATAGGAATTAATAATAGAAAGCAAAGCACAAGCCCAGTTCCAGTAAATTGCTTGGTAAATATGTCTAGCTCATGGTAATTAACACCATTTGCTCAGACCATTTAAAACATTTGGTCCTTCCATGAACACACCATTGTACTGCTTTAGAGAAAGCTAAAAATATTTTGTGGTTGTTTCATTTGTTAAGTATAAAGTGATTCTTCAACTGGCTTATCACTTGACTTCTTAAAATTTTAAAATACAATGGATACATATCTATTTGAAAAGCTAATGTATCATTAATCTTGTTTTGAAAGTAATAATACAATACTGATACATTGGCTTTTCAAATAGATATTTAAGAGTACATTTCAAATACCCTTAAACAAAAAAAACTGTATTAGCCCATGAAACTACCACTACTACTGTATTATTAGTCAATAATTTCTCATAACAGTCTCTGTTCTAAAGATAAGCTTGAAGTTTTCTCAAAGGCAAGCTTTTGTCTTTGTTTTTCTATGTCAACTCTAAACCAAGTCAAAATCAGCATTGCAAGATACCCATTATTAAGTTACACAACATGTACCATATTTCACTGCTTTTCACTTTAGACTTTCAGTGAAAATAACAATTTACTTCCACTTTTAGAACTCTTCGTGAGAAGGGATTAGATGAGCTACATTCCACTACACATGTGATACATGGCATTAAAAGCAAATTTTATTTCTGCAAAAAGTGGAAATGTTCTTCCAGAGAGTGAATTCAGAGTAAATTGATTTTGTACACTGTAGTACTAGAACAGCATTCCTGAATCCAAAACAAGGCAGTCCCAATAGGAGCAATAATGACAAACTACAATTCTCTACACCAAACCAGAGAAGCCAAAATTATCTTGCATTCATCTCGCATTATCATACAAAAAACAATATGACACATAAATGGAAGGAGGGGAAACGATTTTAAGTCAGCAGATAGACATATTGCAGAGCTTCTGACTCAGCCTCACAACAAACAGCTCCACCCAAAGCAATTACCGGTATACAGAAGCGAAGGGCAGAAAAGTTCTAGGGCAGCTGTTCTTTAATTAAAAGGACCAATCTAATAATAATCTAATGTTAGCAAAGACTTATCTAACAAACTTTCCTGAAGGATATTACTATCAAATTTTTCCAGTAATATCTAATTAGTGTTGTACATTCAGGTCAAGCAGAATAGCAACCATTGTAATTATGGTATCTCACACAAAATTAGAATGGTGTATCTTCTGGTATGCAAATCTGAATGAAGAGGCAGTGTGTGTAACAATTAAAATGTTGAACACAGGTTCAAATCCAGCCTCAGCCATGGAAGCTCATGAGATGACTTTGGATCAGCCATTTCTTAAAGGGTGTACTATGTATGCCATCTTGTGCTTCCAAAGGAAAGGAAAGACATATAGCTAATCAACAAGCAAATGAATAAAAATCCTTAATAACACAAACAACATAAAAGAAACTAGTTGAAAGCAAAAGATTTGCAAAGAATCTTTCAATACTGTATTGAGAGATCAGGAAAAGACTTTTCTGAAAAGGAAGTAGGCACATCCTAAAACTGTGGGTTAACTGACCACAATACCAACAAGAAATGAAACTTAACACCATAAAAACTGGCTCATCAGGCTAAAATATAAACAAACTACAAATTCCATCATCATGTTTCAGAAATAGACATTCCAGATATTTAAGATTAGCCACCCTAAGATAACAATCTTTTTATCTTAGGGTGGCTAATCTTAAACATCTAGAATGTCTATTTCTGAAACATGATGGTGGAACTTGTAGCTCATCAGGCTCATTTTAGCCTGATGAGCTAGTTTTATGGTGTTATCTTTTGTCATTTAATAGAAAAGGTTGAGGATGTTGAAAATGCATATCCACCTGGATGCATCTCTACCCATATTAAGCTGTCTGGACATAAAATATATCCTAAATTATACATAAAGATCTGTAATAAAGAAGGAACCGTAAGTATTTCATTATGCAATAATGAAGGTAGAGCATGGCTATTTTTAATAAACATCCTTATATTCCTAATAACTGCACTTCACAAAGAAATTTGGCAATTATGCAGTCTTTAGGTACAGGTGGAACTCGAAAAATTAGAATATCGTGCAAAAGTTCATTTATTTCAGTAATGCAACTTAAAAGGTGAAACTAATATATGAGATAGACTCATTAAATGCAAAGTGAGATAGTTCAAACCTTGATTTGTCATAATTTTGATGATTATGGCTTACAGCTCATGAAAACCCCAAATTCACAATCTCAGAAAATTAGATATTACATGAAATCAATAAAACAAGGATTGTACATAGAACAATATCGGACCTCTGAAAAGTATAAGCATCCATATGTACTCAGTACTTGGTTTGGGCCCCTTTTGCATCAATTACTGCCTCAATGCGGTGTGGCATGGATGCTATCAACCTGTGGCACTGCTGAGGTGTTATGGAAGACCAGGATGCTTCAATAGTGGCCTTCAGCTCTTCTGCATTGTTCGGTCTCATGTCTCTCATCTTTCTCTTGGCAATGCCTCATAGATTCTCTATGGGGCTCAGGTCAGGGGAGTTTGCTGGCCAATCAAGCACAGTAATCCCATGGTCATTGAACCAGGTTTTGGTACTTTTGGCAGTGTGGGCAGGTGCCAAGTCCTGCTGGAAAATGAAGTCAGCATCCCCATAAAGCTCGTCTGCGGAAGGAAGCATGAAGTGCTCCAAAATCTCCTGGTAGACAGCTGCGTTGACCCTGGACTTAATGAAGCACAGTGGACCAACACCAGCAGATGACATGGCTCCCTAAATCAACACAAACTGTGGAAACTTCACACTGGATTTCAAGCATCTTGCAGTGTGTGCCTCTCCATTCTTCCTCCAGACTCTGGGTCCTTGGTTTCCAAATGAGATGCAAAAGTTGCTCTCATCAGAAAAGAGGACTTTAGACCACTGAGCAACAGACCAGTTCTTTTTTTCTTTAGCCCAGGTAAGACGTTTCTGACCTTGTTTGTTGTTCAGGAGTGGCTTGACAAGAGGAATACGACATTTGAAGCCATGTCCAGGATCCGTCTGTGTGTGGTGCACTGACTCCAGCCTCAGTCCACTCCTTGTGACAGTCCCCAACACTTTTGAATGGCCTTTTCCTGACAATCCTCTCCAGGCTGCGGTCATCCCTGCTGCTTGTGCACCTTTTTCTTCCACACTTTTCCCTTCCACATAACTTTCTATTAATGTGCTTTGATACAGAACTTTGGGAACATCCAACTTCTTTTGCAATTACCTTTTGAGGCTTTCCCTCCTTATGGAGGGTGTCAATGATGGTTTTCTGCACAACTGTCAGGTCAGCAGTCTTTCCCATGATTGTGATTCCTACTGAACCAGACTGAAAGACCATTTAAACGCTCAGGAACCCTTTGCAGGTGTTATGGCTTAATTAGCTGATTAGAGTGGGACACTTTGAGCCTAGAATATTGAACCTTTTCACAATATTCAAATTTTCTGAGATTCTGAATTTGGGGTTTTCATGAGCTGTAAGCCATAATCATCAAAAGTATGACAAATCAAGGCTTGAACTATCTCGCTTTGCATGTAATGAGTCTATCTCATATATTAGTTTCACCTTTTAAGTTGCATTACTGAAATAAATGAACTTTTGCACGATATTCTAATTTTTCGAGTTTCACCTGTAGTCATGTTTTAGCAGCTATTATCTATCCAGCTAAGCTTTTCCAGCATAAAACATTAGGGCGTTAACTGACTTTTTTTGTTTTGTTTAGTACAAAACAAAGCCTGATGAAGGCAAATATATTTCTATATCAAAAAAGCTTTATTTGACATATATATAGTATCACTTGATTACAGCCTGTGTAGCTTTACTGTAAAAGAGGACCAATGGTAACCATATCTTCTGTAACTGCAGGTGATCAAAGTTTAGACAAAACAGCCAGTGGCAATCTGTTATGACAATAGGAGTGCTTTCTTTGCATAATATCTCATTTCAATCCCATACATCTTTCTATAAAAGCTCTTGGTAACAGAGAATGAGAATGGTCTTTGCTTGACATTCTATTTGTTTTATTCCAACACTAAATGAAGTATAGCTGCCAGTTATAGTTATATTGAATCAGATAGGCCAATGATCCAACTCAATAGAAAGCTATTCTAAGTGCTAATTTCTTCATTCACAACTACATTACAAGCACAGATATTTAGCCTTAGGCATTTTGCTACATTAAAAAACTGAATTAAATCCACAATATGCAGGCATCAGCTAGTTCTAGAAGACAGAGAAGAGTGTCCCAATGCCATGAAACTTCAGATTAGAGGTTTTACTTCCACATACATAAAAATAACGATATATTAATGCTATCACTATGATCACAGGAGTACATATTGTAATTTGAGCTGGCAAATGAGCTGGGATTATATCTGTTTTTCTAGAATTATGTGAGTTTGAATTATTTCATTCCTTCATTTCAATATTAAATTGTGTTCTAAAATAGTTTTGCAAGTAAATCTATAGAACAATAGCCTAAATAGATGATTATACCCTTTCACACACATGAGCCAATTATCCTTTCGGAAGACTGAACTTTATAATTCTTTTCTTGCCTTGTTGACATATTGTTGATTTGTCACAGGGAATGAAGCAAATGATTATTTACTCTTCATATTTGTATGTATTAAATTTACATGCTGCCCATCTCACTGTTAAGCAACTCTGAGTGGTTTACACATCATGAAACAATATAAAACAATTTAAATGTTTAAAACGTTAAACCTTAAAAATTAAAAAGTGGATAAAAAAGGACCAGTATACAAACAGGCTGGAGATGGGATCTCTCCTAATCTACTAGCTTTCTCCAAAGTAGGAGGCACACTCCCATCAGAGCCCCAAGCTGTTTGCAGAGCCAGGTTTTCAGAAGGCCAACGGGTTTAACTAGTGTCCATGTGAACAAAAGTTCTTGCTTACAATAAACAATCTACACGTTTCAGTTGCACATTTATTTGGCTGGTATATGTGTGTGTGTCATTCTTTCAATATCCAGAATTACATGTTACCATCCATTATCCAGCTAGAAAGGCGTTTGACTGGACTTCCAGCATTTGTTGAATGATCTAACAACTTTTACATCAAGGAAGAGAGAGAGAAGGAATAATAAAGCATATATTTGTTACATAATTACTATTAGGAATAAGAAATTTACTTTGATGCTCAGAACTGAAGCACCGGAGTATAATTACTCTTTTGTAAATTCATAATGTATTTAATGTGTTAACATACTGTTTTGCATTTCTAGCCATTAGCTTTTATTCCAAATTTGAATCTATGTTCCAGATCTTTCATAAATTTTCTAAATGTGAATGTAATGTAAATTCTTGAAGTTAGTTTGCAATCATGTTTGTATCTTATTCAGTTATCTTCCTCCAGAGTTTAACACAAACTTACTAAAGAATAACCTTGTAATTAGTATTCACATAGAATCCATAAAGTTTCTGATAGCACACATTAGGAGTTTTATTTTTAAACTCTGTTTTATATTTATGAATAGGCTCATTTTCATCATGGCACTGAAATGTCATGTGTGAAATGTAACAATAAAATATACACATCCGTATTTGGTTGGAATTGCTGCAGGGCCCTCAAATGTAATAATTTGTTATTAAGTTAGGGTTTCTCTTTTTAAAAAATCCAGTTAAAATTATCAGATAAGAACTGCCCTGCACACTGCATGAGATTTGGTCTCTATACAGAGAAAAAGTTTGTGGTGCCTAACATGTTTTTACAAGCAACCCATTCAATGCTGTCTTCAGAAATGATCACTGGTAACATGCAAAGAATTATATTGCTTAACTGTGTTTGTTTAGTATAAGAAATGACATGTCATGCAATCTAACAGAGATTAAGTTATCTAAATTACTGGATAAATTCTTCATAGAACACATAATGGCTGAAAAGATAACAAATTGAGATTATGCTTAAGAGACCATAATGAAGAAGATAAAACTTTGGCCGAATATATAAAATAACAGGTTCTAGTATCCATCTGGCTAGTAATTCGTTTAATTCATTACATAATTATTTCTCAATCTAACCTATTTCAATTTTATATTCTACAAATAAAAAGAATCAAGCCCTCCTCAAAATATGATATATAACCATCACAGCTTTTCAAAGATTAAAATACATAGATTATCTTCAGTATTTTTAAGCAGTGAGATATCTTTGCTATAACGTATAATACAAAGCAAATTTCCTAAATCCCCATTAATCTCAGAATGTATCATCCTTGTGTTATATCATAGTGACCATTATATTAAAGTAAGCCATAGTAACATTATAAACCTTCTTTGTAAAACAATTTAGGATTGTACTAAAATTCACACAAAAAATTATCAAGTGAAGAAGAAATACAATCTATTGCTTGCTTATCCCAATTTAATTTTTCTAGGCTCAAATCAAGTCTGGATATAGCATTAACCAGTTATGAGGGCTTGGCATTTAATGCTGAGGGGCAACTCCTAAATAATGAAGATTTTTCTTCTTTTTTGGAGATTCTGATGTGAGTAAAGCATTCTTTAACTCTTGTGTTTCCTTCCCTTTATTCCAAATTTGCTGTTATTCTTAAAGCAGCAGTCATAGAACATGTTTAACCAGATCAGATAGCTTAATAGATGCATCTGAACAAAACATTAAGCCTGATTAGTGCTAACATTAGTTTGGTTATTTAAGTTGATTTTTAAAATTGTCCAACTCTGAAGAGAGTCTGGGCAGCTTTCAATATTTGAAACACATAATTTACGTCTTACGTTTTGTATTAACCCAATCTATTTTGACAGTTTATAGGTCAATGGGTCGTGCAAATCCCCCCCCCCCCAAAAAAAAAAGATATTGTCCATAACCAAGTTATGTGTTTACACAAATTGGCCCAAGTCTATTATGTGACCTGCCCGACTCTTGGGTTTTCTACAGCACAAAACAAAACACTGGGGAATCATAAATTTAACCAAGGCAATTAGAGACAATCTGCGGAAATTATCCAAGGCCTTACAGGAAAGGAAAAGCCCTAAGTGTATTTCATATTCAAGATTTCCAGCAAGGCTTGTGGTTTATCCTCTGCTATAATGAAGTTCTCACCTTCACCTGGCAACAGCACTGTGCTGCTGCTGAGTTAATGAGAACTGGTGCCCAGGATTAACAGTGCATTGTTTTCCCTCTACATCCAACTCCAGGGCTGCTACAGCTAATTAACCATCCCTGCTTCCCTACCATTTTCTTGCAGCCAGTCTGATGATCACAGACAGACATGGGGAGGGGGGGAGTTAAGCGGGGGGGGGGGGGGGGTGTTAAACCGAGTATCGGCCTCCTGACAAGAACAAGTCCTGCATTCTCGTCAAAGCTGCTAATGTATCAGAGATGGTGATGATGATGATGATGATGATGATGCAGAGGCAGCAGCAGGGAGCCCAAGAGGCAGAAAGGAGAGGCAGAACCTATTCTTACCCCCATGAAACAGCAATCTGCACTTGACAGGATGGAGGCAGGACCCACTTCAGGGACAGCAAACTCCATTTGATTGTTGGTTTAAAAACAAACAAACAAACGCAAAAGTTACTAACTGTCCCAAAAGGTTGCCAAATCTGAACGTGCCCCTCCTTTCCTCTACCGGCGGATAAAAGGTAGAGCAAAAGGGTGGTGGTTGGAATGATGATCCTCATTCATGAAGAAATGCCCATGGGAGCAGAAAAGACTGGGGGGGGGGGGAAGAAAGTGCCTGCAAGTTTTAAGCCCACCCTTCTTCCCTCCCTTTTGCACCCCCCCCCCCAGCAGCCCCGACAGTGTCCCGCGAACCCAAAGGAAAGCGGCCCAACGGGAAGGTTGGCAAAGCCCGGCAGGATGCAACTGCTCGGAGCAAGTGCGGCATCGAGAGCCGCTCTTTAAGGGGCGGAGAGAGGCAGCGCAAGAAGCGAGGCGGTGTAAGCCTGTCCGTGCCAACCAAGCAGCCGAGGAGAGATGCCCCATTCGCTCGCTCGCTCCCTTTGCTTTGCCTTTTAGGCCCCGGCTCCGACTTCGAATTCCCTTCACTTCCTTCGCGGCCGCTTACCTGCTCCCGCCGCCCGCGGAAAAACCGCCTTGCTCAGCCCGGCCTTCCGCCAGCCTCGTCCTCCTCCTCCCTTTGACAGCGGAGCCGGCGGCGGCCAACTACCGCTGCCCATGGCAGAGCAGAATCCGGCCTCCTCAAAGCCCTCCCTTTCCCCACTTCCCGTCGCCAGGGAAACCCCAGAGCCCGCCCACTCCAGCAGTTGCAACAGCGACAGAGGCAGCAGCAGCAGCAGCAGCAACTCCCTGAACCAAAACCACCCGCCAGGCCACGCAAGGAAAGTTCCCGCCCCCTCCCGTCCGAAACGCCCCCCCCGCCACCTCAGGCCTCACGTGCAGCCGAAGGGCCAATAGGAAAGTAGCTCTAAATCTTGACCTCATTGAATGAACGCCCGTTTCTTACGCAGCGGCTGGGAAAGCCTGTGTTCTTTTGTGCGTGGGGGGGGGGGAATTTTAGATTCTCCTTCTCGGCTTTTTGAATTCGTGGCTTCCGAGATCTCGATTTCTTGTGACCTCGTTTTTGGATATTTTTTGTTTTTACACTATTCCGCTGTTACTTTGGTCTGGGATCTCTCAGCTTTAATCTGATTTCCCGGTGACTTTTTTTTTTCCTTCTCAAAGATTTCAAACGCAGGTCCCATATTCAGATTCGGTAGCCAAGCACGCTATAGATTCAGAATCAGAATAGAGCTGGAAGGGACCTTGGAGGTCTTCTAGTCCAACCCTCTGTTCAAGCAGGAGATCCTATACCATTTCACACAAGTGACTCTCCAGCCTCTCCTTAAAAACCTCCGGTGATGAAGCACCCACAACTTCTGAAGGCAACCTATTCCACTGGTTAATTGTCCTCACTGTTAGAAAATTTCTCCTCAATTCCAGGTTGTTTCTCCTGATTAGTTTCCATCCATTCTTGTCCTGCCTTCAGGTGCTTTGGAGAATAAGTTGACCTCCTCTGCTTTGTGGCAGCCTCTCAAATACTGTAATAGTGCTGTCATGTCCCCCCAGTCCTTCTTTTCTCTAGGCTAAAGTAAAGGTAAAGGTTCCCCTCGCACATATGTGGTAGTCGTTCCCGACTCTAGGGGGCGGTGTTCATCTCTGTTTCAAAGCCGAAGAGCCAGTGCTGTCCAAAGACATCTCCGTGGTCATGTGGCCAGCATGATTAAACACCAAAGGCGCATGGAACACTTACCTTCCCACCAAAGATGGTCCCTATTTTTCTACTTGCATTTTTTACGTGCTTTCGAACTGCTAGGTTGGCTGAAGCTGGGACGAGTAATGGGAGCTCACCCCGTTACGTGACACTAGGGATTCGAACCACTGAACTGCCAACCTTTCAATTGACAAGCTCAGCGTCTTAGCCATTGAGCCACCACGTCCCATGACTAGGCTAGCCAAACCCAAATCCTGCAACTGTTCTTCATATGTTTTAGTCTCCAGGCTTTTAATCATCTTATTTGTTCTTCTTTGGACTTGTTCCAAAGTCTCAACATCTTTTTTGCAATGTGACCAAAACTGGATGCAGTATTCTACGTGTGGTCTTACTAAGGCTTTATAAAGCAGTACTATAGCTTAGGATATTTTCAGAACACTGCTGTGGTTCAAGGTGTTATGCAAACTCGGACAATTGGTTTGAGTAAATCATGGATCAGTTAATAATAGGAAAACAGTGAGAACCCATTCGGTAATACTTAAGAGATTGGACAACCATTTGTCTGAAATAGATGGGGTTTCCTGCTTGAGCAGGTGATTGGACTGGAAGTCCTCCAAGGTCCCTTCTCCACTCTGTTACTCTGTTAATCTGTCATACTTAATTTACAATGCAGTATATTGTTCAAGAAGTTAGAGTCATTCAGTAAAACAGTCATCCACAGCAGGGGTCTCCAACCATGGCAACTTTAAGACTTGTGGACTTCAACTCTGGGAGTTGCCAAGGTTGGAGACCCCTGATCCACAGGATCACAAGCTCTGTCAAAATGATGAAAACTGAAGAATTTGCTTTGATGTAAACACTGCCCCTTCGGCAGACATAGATTATACAGTGTTGCAGATATAAATGCAGTGGAGCTTGTCTTGCAATACTCTTTCATCAATAGTAAGCAGTAAGCTCTGCAGTAAGCAGGAGGGGCAAATGACGAATCGTGCGTTATGATATTATGATGCAAACTATGTGCCTTCCCAAGCTGTTAAAATACAAATAAGAAAGGCTCGGATTTGTACTTTGATACTGCAGTACACAGTTCGTCAGTTTTTATCACAATTTGTATCAGATGCCTTTGTGTTGCCAATTATGAAATATATGGCTTATAAAAAATACTAGCAATTCTATAGTACTATTGTCAGGTGCAGACTTGTATCATCACCTTGTAAATTAGTGTAGCTGTATAAAGATATAATTATGGTATAATTATCCATGGTGGCCCCCTCTCTGGAACATCATCCCCCCAGAAATTAGAATGGCCCTCACTCACTCACTCACTTCCGGAAGGCGCTGAAGACTTGGTTCTGCCAGCGGGCCTGGGGAACCCAGAACGGGATGGAACCCATTAAATGGCTCGTGTGAGGTGTTGTCGCCGGGGCAGGGGATGGGGGTGATTTTATTATATTAATTTATTACATGACTCTTTTTAAATTAGTTTTATTGTTTTTATGTGAAGTTTTATATTCTGTAAGCCTCAGGATTCACAGGATTTAGTTACTTTCTAAACTGACCAAGACGATCTTATGAAGATTAAACAGTGTGAATTAGTTAAATTCTACTGTACTAAAGGAGAAGTTTCACCTTTGACTTCAAGTAAAATACAAACATCTGTATACACAGAACTGTTGCAGATAAGACACACATTTTATGAACTTGCAGTTAAGAAAAGGGATCGATGTTCTGAGTTACATTACTGATAGGCTTAACAATTGGAACATGTCAGTGTCAATTTCTTAATAGTCCAATACAAACCTAAACTTAAACATTGAAAGTCCTCTCTAAATAGTTGAATAATAATAAATATACTTATTTGCAGTCTAGAGCTAAAATCCTAAGCACAATTACCAGGAAATAAGTTCTTTTGAACTAAGTGGAACATTTTATTAATAAATGTGCATATAACTGCTATAAATATAGTCATTTATAAGTATTCATACTTATAAGTATGCGCAAAATGTAAGAATTTACAATTTTCTGAAATACTTAATTCTATCTTAAAGATTACATTTGTATCTGTATGCATTTAATAAACATTCTGGCCATCAGCACTCTTCAAATAATGTGCTTCTTGTTTTCTACTTAAGGCAGATTTTTCAGGACAAACTCTAAATTTATCTAAATATAAAATATAATCATTGTGCAGTATAATTGCATACTGTACTAATTTACTGAGAAGGTCCACTTTTTTTAGCTTTCACTAAGTGTATGTAGGACTGTATCCCTGAAAAAAAATTTCTGCCCCTTTAAATTACTTTTCCTCCCTCATGCACATTAACCATGGATAAAACATATAATACAAAGGGAGGAGGTTCAGCTCAGTATATAACAAAATAGCCGTAATACCTGTATAAACATATTTTAAATATTCTTCACCATGTGACAAGTGAGCAACTAGCTACTCAGTGCACAAACTAGTCTGTTCACTAATTTATATAACCACACGTGTGAGCAAAACTTTATTTTCATTTTTAAAACAATGTTATGTAAAACATAGAACAAATGTGCACTGAATTAAGATGCATACTGATGGATGAGGCTAAAATGCCCTACCCTTTAAAGTTATTATTCGTTGCAGAGCAGGAGTGTCAAATTCAATTTCATTGAAGGCCACATCAGGGTTGTGTTTGACCTCAGGGGGGCTGGAGTGGGTGTGGCCAGAGTGTGCATGGCCATCTGGACATCACTTGTGTCGGGGGCTCCCAAGTTCTGTTTCTGGCTGTGACGGCCTCCTGCAACCCTTTGCCAGCAAAAATGGAGCTCAGGAGGGCCGCGCGTGGTCTTCCGCAACTCAATTTTTGTGGGCAGAGGGAGGCACCATGGGCCAGTCCTTCACTGTTTCTATGATGGCCCTGCGGGCCAGATATAGCAACTTGTGGGGCGGATCTGGCCTGCGGGCCTTGAATTTGACACTCCTGTTGCAGAGAATTAAAAGATTATAGTATTATACCTGTCTCTTTATTTGGTAAAACTGTGTATATAACTGTAACTTAACCTGATTGTATGAGTTTATATGAAAAATAGAACCATAAGCTGATTATTTGGGCTGATTGTCTAGAACAGCGGTCTCCAAACTTTGTGGCTTGGCTGCCCGGCTTGGGGGAGGAGGGAGAGTGGAATTGGACCGCATGAGCGGTGGGCCGGCTTGCATGTGTTTGTGTGCCGGCCCACCACTTGCATGAGTAGAGCTGCTTGGACTCAGGCACGCTGGCCCACCTCTCACATGGCCTGGTTTCAAATAGGCTAAAGTCTGATACTGGGCCACAGCCCAAGGGTTGGGGAACCCTGGTCTAGAATATGATAGCCTAAAGTGCATTTTCAAGCTGCTTTGCTGCCTTTTCTCCCTTGTATTTCCCCCACTGCAGCTAGTTCTAGAGTTTCCATCATAGGGTAAGGAAAAGAGAAGAAGATAGATTGCCACTAAACCCATCCAACTTTTCCACCACAATATGGCTGTCACAGGAGAGATCAGCCATTACTATTGCTCTTTTTCCTATATTCTTGTGCTGCTTTTCTTAGAATGTGTGTTTTTCCACATTTGCAAGAACAAACCATTTACCTTGCCTATCTTGTATGACTGAGCAAGGTTACCCATCTTCTTTAGATAATCTGTGACGTTATTCCACTGCAATGATAAGCAATCTTGTTTACCTTTAAATCGGAATAATCCATGACTTTTACACAAATGTCACCTCTGAAACATAGGTCTTTATGACTCAGCAGTTTCAGTCAAGATTCAGAAAACATACATTTTAAGGTTTATATTTCTTTCACGTCTCATCCAACAAAATCTGAATTATTGCAAGTGAACCAAAAGCATAGATTTTATAGAGAAATAGAGTGGTATATCTTACTACGATTGATTAACCATTATACCAATAGCCTTGGTATTTTGAGTAGATAAATTATATGCATGCTTAATTTTTCTATCCCTTAGAATTTCTGTCTAATCTCTCTCCATTTTATGTTTTCTATATATGTAGTACTTATTTTTGAGATTTGTTGTCATTGTATCTAGACATTGCCTTCCATAATCAGAGTATCCTCTCTACAATGGATCAGTAATTCCCCTCTCTTCATTTTCTCTTTTACTTCCTTGAATTAGGAGTTTAATGTAGCAAATTTTGCTCCAGGCTATCTTGTATGAAAGACATACATTAGCTGAGATTTTACAACATACTCGTCTAAATTATATTGTGGATGGTGGCTAATTTATGGTTCAATGAACTAAGGAAACACAACCACTTTGATTCATTTTTGCTTTGATGCATTAAAGGTAGTCCTCGACTTACAACAGTTCATTTAGTGACTTTTCATAGTTACAAGGGCACTGAAAAAAGTGAGTTATGACCGTTTTTCACACTTAACGACCTTTGCAGCATCCCCATGGTCACATGATCAAAATTCAGGTGCTTGGCAAGTGCTGCATATGATGGTTGCGGTATCCCAGGACCATGTGATCACCTTTTGAGATTTTCTGGGAAGCGGAGTCAATGGGGAATCCAGATTCACTTAACAACCATGTTACTAATTTAATAAATGAAAGTATTCGCTTAACAATAGTGGCAAGAAAAGTCGTAAAGTGGGGCAAACTCACTTAACCAATGTTTCCCTTAGCAACATAAATTTTGGGATCAATTATGGCTGCAACTCGAGGACTACCTGTATAGAAGTTCAATAAATGGGCTTAGTTGAGATAACTATAAGTGGTCTGCGAGAAAATTTTGGTGGTCCACAGAAAAATTATTTGCATTTTTTATATTCCACTAAATCAAGGGTCCTCAAACTACAGCCCCTGGGACAGATACATGCAATGAACGTTTGTGTTGCTGCAGAATCTCCCCCTTTGGGGTCTTTTTGTGTAGGTTGGAGGGGGACAGAAATTCCAACTTGGGGTCTGCTTCGGCCTCCTGGTGCAGGGCTTTGGGCGAAGGGTGGAGGGAAGCACCACTGGTAGCAAAAAGCCAGAAGGCCTTGTTCCAGTGGGACTGAATCATGGCCAGGAACTGGCTGACCATCTCAACCGGCTGAGCCTCCAGGTGCCAGTACCTGGCCTTGTAATCCTGCAGGTCTTCTCTCTGCTTGGAAAGCCTATGCTCGTAGTCCTCAGTGAGGTGCTTCTGCTGGGCCTCCTTGGTCAGATCCAATTTGAACTGAGCCAGCTGTTTGCCAACTCTTTCTCGTGGTGGCTGCTTAACTCCAACAACTGCTTCCTGTTGGGGCCCTAAGGAGCCCGGGCAGGCAGGCGAGAAGTGGCTGAGAGGGGAGGGGCAAGTAGAGGCCGGAGAAACGCCCCTCGATCTGAATGACATCAAGTTGGCCACGCCCACCCAGTCACATGATCACCTAGCCACACCCACCCAGCCGGTCATTAGGCAGATCATATTATTAGTGGTCCACAAGATTTAAAATTATGAATTTAGTGGTCCCCGAGGTCTGAAAGGTTGGGGACCCCTGCACTAAGGCATAGTGCAAAAGAAGAGAAGACTGGAAGAGAAATTTCATTTTTGATTCAGTTCTTTCCATCTAAGATACAAGAAGCATACGCTAGAAAAGCTGCACTACACGTTCTTGGCTTTGTTTATTAGAACAACGATAGGCTGTTGTAGAACAGCTCATTTATGGCAAAAGCTTTCAGCAGCAATTGTTTAATGATGACCCAGAATCTGCCAATTTACATCTTCTTCATTTTGGGAGGTAACCCCAGCTAAATTGTTCCATGCTTAATGGAGCAAATACTGGTATTTATTAAACTCAAAAAAATAACAAGTTTTAAGAGGAGGATACAAAAACAATAATTCAAGTAAAATGAAAGAAGGTTATTACTGAAATCAGCTCTACTCATGAGAATTTATTTAAGGCAAGGTTCTTCAAACTTGGCAACTTTAAGATGTGTGGACTTCAATTCCCAGAATTCTCCAGCCAGCACTGAATTATATCATGTAGACCCAGTTAATTACAAAGAAAGCTCCATAATCAGCACCACTCTATTACATCTTTCAAAAATCCTGGAGCACCGGAGAACTACCAGCGAACTGGAAAAGAGCTGATGTGGTTCCCATCTTCAAAAAAGGAAGAAAAAAAAAAGACCAATCAGCCTAACATCAATACCCGGGAAGATACTGGAAAAGATAATTAAAAACAAAAACAGATCTGCCAACATCTAGAAATGAGTAAAGTAATAACTAGCAATCAGCATGAGTTTATTAAAAACAGATCATGCCAAACCAGGATGTCAAACCTGGCCCCGTGGGCCAGATCTGACCCACGGGGCCATCCTGAAAACAGTGAAGGATTGGCCCGCAGTGCCTCTGCCAGCAAAAACAGGCTCCCAATCTCCATTTTTGGATGGGACAGCCTCCTGCAACCCTCTGCCAGCGAAAACAGATTACTGGTATAGGGTCTCCTGCTTGGGCGGGGGGTTGGACTAGATGACCCACAAGGTCCCTTCCAACTCTGGTAATCTGTAATCGTAGAATGAAATGATTCCAAGCAGCTCAAGGGTTTTGTCCATCCTAAAAGCATTACAGCTCTTATTCTTTCATTCCCCCCCCCTTCTTCCCTCTAAGTACTGCAGCATTGGTACTCTTAAGAGGGTTTAATCATGTCATTGATACAACCCTGCAACATCTGATTTATTTAGAACCTTTTATACAAAAAGTTAGGAACTGATGAACCTTAGCAAGCTGTGTGACAGTAGCATTATATGGTACCTTTCCTTCCCCCCCCCCTTTGTTACATGTTGGATTTCTGCGGTAGCATTTCCCTCCCATTATACACAATTTGCTTTTCAGTGTCTCCCACCTCTTGTGTAATTTTTTGCAAAACCATGAAAGCTTCAGGCAATTTGCACATATGGAGGGTGGAGTAGGGTTTTGGTTTTTGTTTGTTAAAAAGCAACTCATCCTTTTATTCATACTATGACTCTCCAAATTTGGAAGCTGCTCAATGACTATTTAAAGGGTGAAAGAGAGCAAATCTGAAGAGGCCAAATATATATGCTTAAGGAAAGAATTAGTATATCTGTTTACCTAGAAGTATCATGTTTCAGAATCCATAATCTATTAGCCATGTGATTTTATTTTCAAGAAGAATATTGACAGACTCTACTTTGGATGGGAGAAGATGCAAAGATTAAAAAAAGGACAAGGCAAAGCCATAAAACTGTATCAAATTCACAGGAACTATTAAGCAGTTCTACAGTACAAACATTGCATATATTTTTATTGATAGGTCCTGTTTGTGGATGTGAAACCTTTACTGTAAAATACGCACACAAATGTGTACCCATACTGTCCAATGTTTCCCTAGCAACAAGTAAAGTGTTTTGAGCCCTTGTGTTTGGGAAAGGAAGCCCACAAAGTGGATGCTGTTGTAGCCCACCAGCGACCAGCAGAGCTAGCAGCAGATTCGGACAGTGAGGAGGTTGGGGAGGAACGTGGGCCAGTCCTGGAGTCTGGGGAAGGCTCAGACGAGGGCTCTGAGTCGGAGGCAGAGAGTGGGCCAAGGCCATCTGGTAGTTCTTTGCTGCCTTCAGAGGCTGACATCAGCAAGGCAGAAGAACAGCGGGAGCCTGTTCCCAGTGTGTGCATGCACAGAGCTGCCAGAAGACAGGAACAATTAAGAAAACAGCATCGACTTGGGAGTAAGTCTTGGAGATGATTGGCCCCTCCCATAAGATATAAAAGAGGAGCGAACGGGACGTGAGCTTTTTCAGGAAGCAATTAGTTCATCTGGTCGGTAAAAGCTTTGGGAAAGTTCTGTTTGATTCTGTGCTAAGTTTGGCCTTGCCCTGCATTTGGCAATTAATTCTCTGGCAGAGTTCCAAGGGAGATAAAGTAGGTGTTTGTAAACACTCCCCTGAAAGACTGTTTGAGAAGCCTTTTGGACTGGGAATGACAATAATTCACATCCGTAAGAATAAAAGAGGTTTGCCGGGACTAAAATTGTGCTGTATATTTTCTAAGGAAGCCTAGGTCAGAACAGATGTCACCTTTGAAATAATCCATTTGCTCATGGGGCTGTTGTGGTTGTGGTTGTGTTAAAGAGCTTTCCTCCAGGCTTTCAGTCAAAATAAAAGTAGGAATTGCACTGCTCAAGCTGCCAAATACTTGGGCTACTGGTTGTGCTACTGTCATGAACCCAAAGAACAAGGCTGCCCTTACAGCTTTGTCACACTGGTTTTGTGTATGCACATTTAAAGAAAGCCTGAGTTTCAGTTGATATTATGCTGTATCCTTTGGACATAGTATAATACAGTGGTGAAATCCAATTTTTTTTTACTACCAGTTCTGTGGGCGTGGCTTGGTGGGCGTGGCTTGGTGGGCATAGCAGAGGAAGGATATTGCAAAATCTCCATTCCCAAACCACCAGCTAGAGGTGGTGTTTGCCAGTTCTCTGAACTACTTAAAATTTCTGCTACCAGTTCTCCAGAACATGTCAGAATCTGCTGGATTATACCCTTGGTATAGTACCATTGAAATCCAGTTTGGTCTGGTGGTTAATGTGCTGGCCTAGGCCCAGAAGACCATGAATTAAATGGGTGATTTTGGACCAGTCACTTTCTCTCAGCCCAACCCGCCTCACAAAGTTGTTGTGGTGGTGAAAACAGGAGGAAGAAGGAGTATTAGGTATATTTGCTGTCTTGAGTTATTTATAAATGATTATAAAGGCGGGATAAAGTCAACTAAATACATTCCAAAATAGCTATCACTGTTCTAGAAGAGTGCTAAACTCATGCATAAAAGAAAACTGATGCATGTGGGATGCTGCAGTTACGAGATGAAATGAGAATTACTGGATATTGGGAACAGATATGAATATGTGTATGCATTAATTCATTCTTCCTGTCCATTTAAACGTAATTGGTTCTTCCTTTCCCTTTTAAAGCTAAAGGTATTCAGTATAGAATTCAGTAATGGATTTCAACTTTGGAGAGGAAAGGAGCCCTAGGAAAAAAAAGAACAGACCAGCAATCAGAGAAGTGTCTTCTCTCCCACCAGCATAGACACTGCAGCTCTGGCCAATTTCTCTGCCTTATTATGGCCATTTCAGTATTAGCAATTTGTAGTGCCTTCTAGAGTTATCCAACAGTCATTGCGCCAATATAACATTAATGCAAACAGGGTTTTCCCTGGCTGGATAATCTTAAAATGCTACATGCATATATTTACTCGCATCCAAGATAGCTATAATAACCCCATTGCTTAATAAGATATGTCTGCCACACTTTCAGAACAGCTATAAACCTGGTTTTATAAGGAGTCCATGTAAATACCCAACACGTATTTCAGAAAGCAGCTGGGAAGGCATGACATGGACAAGTGGTTCTGCAGGAGCCAGGTGTCAGGTCTCTCTTGCAGCCCAAATGGCCTTGTGGGAGACATGCTAAACAAGTTCTGGGAAATGCCTGCACCAATAGATGGTGCAGGCCTATCTAATACCTTCACCAGAGGTGGTTTTCAGCAGGTTCTGACCAGTTCTGGAGAACTGATAGCAGAAATTTTGAGTAGTTCGGAGAACTGGTATTCTGACTGGTCCCGCCCCCACGTATTCTCTGCCTCCCAAGTCCCAGCTGATCCGGAGGAAATGGGGATTTTGCAGTATCCTTCCCCTGAAGTGGGGTGGGAATGGAGATTTTTACAGTATCCTTCTCCTGCCACACCAACCAAGCCACGCCCACCAAGCTACACCCATAGAACCAGTAGTAAAAAATTTTGAAACCCACCACTGCCCTTCACCTATGCATTTCTAGCACTGCTGAAGAAGCATCATAGATGACATCGCAGTGGAAATTGTGTGTGGAGAAAAAAGAAACTGGAACAGTTAAAGATAAATGTAAACTGCCTCTACGGTAGGTTGAAGATGAGATGAATGGCAGTATCATGAGGATCTATCCTTCAAAATTGCTTAGGGAATCAGTTTTAGGCTGAGTGCTAACTTTTAGGCTGTTCTTTCCAAGACGGGTTTACTGAGGGAACCACAGGGAGATCAAAAAAGTCAGAATGGCAATCCTGCAATTGAAGTTCTGCTCCTTTTTAATGTGTGTCATTGACATGTTCAGAAAGACAAGGCTTCAATTGCACGGTTGTTAGCTACTGTCTTGACTTTTTTTGTTTTAATTACCCTACACACACCTCAAGGTAACAAACAGATAGAAGGAAGTAGTTTCTGACAGGCACTATTAACTCCTGAAAAACAAAACAGATTATTTGACGGTCATTTTGACTTGTGTGGTCCTTTTTTTTTTTTTTTTTACCTCATTTAGATGCTAAGAAGAAATAGAATCCCCAAAGCGAAGAACCAGGATAATGAAATGGGAGGCTTAAAGGATTTAGGAATACAGATATTATGCAATTTTCTTCTCACTTTGTTTATCACTTATGCTTATGGCGTTTTATACTAATTAAATTTAGGTGCGCATGTCCAGACTGAGTATAATTGGAGACAGAGTTAAATATCCAATAGCCCGTATAAAATCTCTAATGAAAAACAACCCCGTAACACAGTTATCTAATCTAACCATTTCTGATTTGCATAAGCATTGCTCTGGCTTTCTTTTCCTGTGATCCATGAAGGCACAAGAAAACAGAGGAATAAGCCCTTCAGCACTTTCTCCTTTGCATCCTGGCTGAGCATCTGCAGCACATTGACATCTGCTTACGCTCTATTGCGTCTACAGAATTCAAGGCTACAATAAAAGTGGTGCAAAAATACTTTTAGAAATTCCCATTAGGTTTGTCACTGCCAGCAAGCAAAGTTATAATACATGCCTAAGACACTACATATGGATAAATAATTAAAGTGCTCCCCAAAGTTTGTTAGGTTCTAGTGAACCCAGGTTCATAATAAACCCAAACTATAAACAAGCTTTTCAGGGGTCTCTTTTGGTTTTAAAATTTAGTAACAGATGCTTAGTCTCGTTTGTTTTCACAGTATACAGGACTGGTCCTGCAACTGTGCAGCTCTTGTGCAAAATTAAAAAGCAGAAATCTTTGTGATTTGTAATTGGGTCAAATTGAAAAGGGCAGAAAAACCACACCAGGCCAGCTGACTGCAAGTTCTGAGGTTGGAGAGAATTGGACGCAGTTCCTGCAGGAAATTAGAAGGAGACAAAATTAATCACTTGATGAAGAGGCATGAGACTGAGTATCATGTGGTAGCTAAACCTCTAAGCTCCAATCTCAGGCATTCATTGGTACAGAAGAATGTGAATAGACAGATGGCAGAAATGAGCAAGCTTTCTATGATTATGTACAAAAACAGTTTGTGTCAATTATCCATGGAATGCACAACATTCAGGCATTAATATAAACTGTTTTAACATGTTTCTGAAAATCTAAAACACTCTACAGTGTAGTTCTATGTCCAAAGCTGCAGCGTTTTAAAAAGTTCCCAAAGGGCCCCATTTGAGCAGAATAACATGAAGTTTGTTGGTTTGAATTAGTTGTTCAGTAACAGCTACTGATATTTGCCTTTTGGCATATATTATTTTTACTCTCCAAGCAGCCTATGAAAACTAAAAAGTCTGCTTGCAAATGGAATGTCAGTGGCATTTCTCTCCCAGTCTTCTCTTCTTTTGCACGGCATCATATGACATGGAGTTTGATTCTCAGATGCAATCCCTACTCCAGTGATGGAGAACCTTTTCGGCACCGAGTGCCCAAACTGGAACGCATGTGTGTTTGCGCATGTGTGCACACATGATGGAGCACCAGAAACCCAAAGACCAGCTGGCCGGTGCACATGCGTGCTCCGGCCACCTGGCCTTCAGGTTTCTGATGTACACATGCATGGCACCCAGCTGGTCTTCACCCGCACCAGAGTGCTGGAAACCCAAAGACCAGCTAGTGATGGCACGCGTGCCCACAGAGAAGTCTTTACATGCCACCTCTGGCACGCGTGCCATAGGTTTGCCATCACAGCCCTACTCTATCCCTCCACTGCTGTTCTCTGTTTTTTTTAAAGGAGACATATCAAAAACGAAACATGATCTTTATCAAAGAACAATGGTCTCTTCCCCCAAATGAAACAGGACTTGATGTGACTGGGATCACATTAATGTCCATTCACCTTTTCAATCAATGGTAATAAGCTGCAAGATGAATCAGATCTCATGATCGAAGTAAAACCAGAGACTGAAAGATCAACAGAGGGGGATTCATGTTGAGATGAAATACCAGAGTGTTTTAATAGGCTGTGCATCCCCTTACATTAGGTCTTTGAGGTGGAGCTGATCAGGAAACTAACTCCATAGAAAGAACTACGGTATACTTTATTATTATACCGAGAGGCTGTAAGAACAAAATTTTGCAAGTCTGATTGCGCTTCTGCTTCCTTTCCTCTTATGCACCAGTGAGTCAGAGAAGAGTCATCTTGAATCTATTCATAATACTATCTTCCATTCCTGGACTTCGCTTTGCCTAATAGTTTCTGAATATTTGCTTCAGGGCCATCTGTTTGGCTCTCTACACCTTAACAGAGAAATCAATGATTCAAAAGGCAAACAGCAGCAGCAGTTGCTTCTGGATCAACGGTGAGAAGCGGCATTGAAACTGTTCATATTTTGAAAATGTTTTGGAACGTGTGCTTTGAACCACAAGTAAGCACAACACTACTTAGTTGTGCATTAACGATGCACCTTTTTTTCTGCCTTGTGCAGAAGATGGGAAAAAAAACCATGACTTGCTTTACTAAAAACAAAAAGCTGCTTTGCTGTAACAAGGTCTAATGGACTTCTTCTTTCACCCAAATCACTTTAAAGCAGGGACTGCCCTAATTAAAAACCTTCTTCCTAGGCTTGAGCAGCAAATTTCATTTTCATTTTTTCATTTTATTAGATTTCTATACCGCCCTACTCCCGAAGGACTCAGGGCGGTACACAGCCAAACAATAAAAACACATACAATACAAAATTTAAAAAATAGAATAAAATCAAATTAAATAATTTTGGCCCCGACAAATTTAAAACCCCAAACTTTTAAAACCAATTTAAAATTGAATATATAAATACTAAAAGATATTTAAAATTTTAAAAATCTTTATAAAAGAGGGGGAAAATTAGGCCAGGCCGGCCTGGTGAAATAGTAAGGTCTTTAAGGCGCGGCGGAAGGTGCGCAGATCCGGGATCCTCCGTATCTCTGGGGGGAGCTCGTTCCAGATAGTAGGTGCCCCCACAGAGAAGGCTCTCCCCCTGGAGGCCGCCAGTCGGCATTGTTTGGCTGACGGCACCCGGAGGAGCCCCTCTCTATGGGAGCGTACCGGCCGGTGGGAGGCCATTGGTGGTAGTAGATGGTCCCGCAAGTACCCGGGTCCTAAGCCATGGAGCCATTTGAAAAGGATAACTTATTTAAGGGCAGGTTTAAATGTTTCCTCCTGGTGATTTCATTGCAGTTTTCTTGGAAATGGTATGGAAGTGACTTGTTTTGCCTTCTTGCAATCTTTTGATTTCCCAGCTCTAGGATTTCCTGTAGGCCTCTTATCTGAGTATTAATCAAGCTTGATTCTGCTTGATTCAAGCAGATTGATTGCCTGATAAGGTCAGCCAGGAGGCAGTCCGAGTATGAAATTTTTAAAAAACTACAGATATTGGGGAAAAAATTCTATGTGACCTGAGTCATATTGGCAAGGCAGAGATCAAGGAGAGTCCATTTATTGCACAATTAACACAGCACCAAATGACCCACCAATGTTGCTGGTGAAGTTCCACCCCCAGTTTTCCCTCAGTCTGAATTCCCTGGTTCCACAAACTATGTCCTAGCCAATCCACAAGGCAAAGAGGGAAGTCCCAATACCCACACAAGTACCAAGTCCACAGCACAAAGTCCAGGGTTGCAAAAATCAAAGCACAGTCCAAGAGCCTGAAGTCAAAAAGCCAAGTCCAAAATCCACAAATAATGTCCAAAATTCAGGATCACGAAACATGATCCAATATTCACAATGCAGCGTCTACGTAAGCTGGGAAGATACACATCAAAGCAAACAGATATTCCTGACAAACGCTCCTTCCCCAGTGTCCAGCTAAATTACCCCATCCCAGGTGTTCCTTGTGAGGAAGGGTGGGGCTGCTTCCTCACGAGCAACCTCACTAACCTCTGTTCATCCACCCTCTCCAGACCCACCATGGGTCTGCTTTCCATGCCCATAGATCAGGTGAGGAGCAGCAGGTGTTCCTCAATGGAGACAATCTGTGTAGCCTGTTGTCACTGCTGACCTTCCATAGCTGATCCTCTCCGTGTGGATCCCCATCCACTTGACCACCCCTCCCAATGCTGGGGCTGAATGGCCCCAGACTACATCATCCTCAGCCCCTTCAGGGGGGGACGGTTCCAACTTCTCCTCATCCTCCAAATGAGGATTCAACAGGGAAATTACTATCAATGTGGAATAGAATAGAACATAATATTTATTGTAGTCATTGACCAGTCAATTTGGTCACACTTAAAGAAATAAAATCATTTGAATCTAAAAAGTTTAAATAGATCTAAACAGAGTGACCAGGATAATACCAAATCTGGAATTAGCAGTTCATAGAGCATGTTGGGATAAAATGAACAGTATGTTTTAGATAGTACTTGATTTACAACCAGTTGCATAGTGACCAAAGTTCCAACGGACCTACCTTATGACCAGATTTGAACTTGTGGTTGTTACTTCCTGCCCCCATCACGTGACTGCACTTTGGACACTCAGCGACTGGATCGTGTTCACATGACCACGTTTTACAAAACAATCATTTTGCAGTAAACTGGCATTTTTTCCCCCAGTTTTTGGCAAACTCTCTCACCGATAGCAATCCATTGGTTCACTTAAAACTGGCATTTGCTTAACAACTAGCAAATGTGTTCTATAAGCTTAATGGTTGGCTTAACAACCACTGCAAAAAAGGTTGTAAAATAAAGGACTATCCTCTAAGACCGTGATGGCGAACCTATGGCACTCTTTCCAGAGGTGGCACACAGAACCCTCTCTGTGGGCATGTGCACCATCGCCAGCTGCTCTTCCGGTTTCTGGCATGCACATGCTGGTCTTCACGGGCCCCGGAGCACTGGAAACGGCCTGAGAACGACCCAAAAAACAGACCATTTTTGGGTCATTTTCCAGGCTATTTCCAGGCCATTTTTGGGCTGTTTTCTGGCCTGTTTTCAGGCCGCTTTCAGGCCATTTTCTGGGCTGTTTTCAGGTCAAAAAAATGGCTTGGAAATGGCCTGAAAACAGCCCAGAAAATGACCTGAAAACAGCCACACTGGCCAGCTGGACTTCGGGTTTCTGGCATGCACATGCTGGTCTTCACGGGCCCCGGAGCACTGGAAACGGCCTGAGAACGACCCAAAAAACAGACCATTTTTGGGTCATTTTCCAGGCTATTTCCAGGCCATTTTTGGGCTGTTTTCTGGCCTGTTTTCAGGCCGCTTTCAGGCCATTTTCTGGGCTGTTTTCAGGTCAAAAAAATGGCTTGGAAATGGCCTGAAAACAGCCCAGAAAATGACCTGAAAACAGCCACACTGGCCAGCTGGACTTCGGGTTTCTGGCACTCCGGTGCGCACACATGCACGCACATACACATGTGTTCCAGTTTGGGCACTCGGTGCCAAAAAGGTTCACCATCACTGAACTATACTATTTAGATTTATAATTATGAATGGAAAAGAGGTGAAGAAGCAAAAGAGTTGTTAAAAACCTCTCCAGGATTAAAGGTGTAAACCTCTGAATTACATAATGCAGCTATGATGGAGCTTTATGTGGAAAAGATAAACAATAATGTATCTCCTGCTCTGCTTGCTCTAATTCTGTAAGCATATCAAGAAACAAATGGTATACTAAGCTAAATCTTCTGTTTGAGACAGGCATATATACCTTTAACTTGTATTAAGTGTGGCTTGATAGTTTCTTGATGTCTGTTACCCTTCGATATCTCTGAGTTGTAATTTGAACTACAGTGCGGAAATAATGATAGAATAGCTCTTTCACTAATTAGGCTTTCACTTAGTTTGGTTATCTAGATTCAGTTTCTGAACTTTCCAATGCAACCTCTGCATTGGATGTCACAAGAATTGCATCTACTTTCAAAAGGCATTAAATAGTGAAAATGAGAAAGAAACTCAATTGGCAAGCGAGCAGACATTAGTAATCTGATATCAGCCACACTTGAATACAGTTGATATCTACTACATTGTAAATGCTATTTGCAATAGAGTCTGACAATCATTCTAACATTACTCCAGAGGATGGTTTTAATGGCTGTGGGTTTTTTTTTTAGGAAATTGCCTTAATTTGTTTTCAGATTGTATGTAGATTAGTGTCCAGTATTTTTAATGAACAGGATGTAAGAGCAGCCAATTATTAATTGCAATTAATGATTCACCTTTTAGAAAAACAACTAGGTTATATATATAGCTGAAAAAGACACATGCGAGGTACAAATACCCATTTCCTAATTGCAAATACACCTACATTGACATATCTAATGTGTTAAGAATCCTGCACATTCCAAAGATTTTGGATTCTGGAAGTTGTTTTATCGCAAAAGAAAATGTCAAGCCATCACTGCCATCTCTTTGATCCTCCTCATCTATCAGTTCTTATTTTATGATTTTTTAAAAAGTTGTATTATTTATTGCTTAACAAGTTTACAGAAGAGATAGAAAAATTAGAAAATAGCAATAGTAATAGTAATAGCACTTAGACTTATATACTGCTTCACAGTGCTTTACAGCCCTCTCTAAATAAAAGAAAGAAAGAAAGAAAGAAAGAAAGAAAGAAAGAAAGAAAGAAAGAAAGAAAGAAATGCATTCATAAGTGCAAAAAGAAAGAACAGAGAAGGAGGAAACTATTGATATGTCATATACTAATCAAATGTCAAATAGATTGCTAAATTTACCTTTGGAAATAAATAATTATTGATTTTCTAGTATTACAAAAGATTGTAATATCTATACCATAAAAAACAAGCTAAGTTATTTTTTGATTAGTAGCTCAAAATGTCTTTCGCCACAAGAAAGGGAGATGATCTGCACCCACAAAGAATTACAGGTAGTCCTCAACTTACAACAGTTCATTTAATGACCATTTGATGTTACAACGGCACTGAAAAAAGTGACTTATGACCATTTTTCATACTTGTAACTATTGCAGCATCCCACAGTCACATGATCAAAATTCGGATATTTGACAAGTGGTTACTATTTATGATGGTTGTAGGATACCAGGGTCATGTGATCAGCATTTGCAAGCTTCTGACAAGCAAAGTCAATTAAGAACCCAGATTCGCTTAACAACTGTGTTACTAACTTAGCAGCTACAGTGATTCACTTAACATCTGTGGTAAGAAAACTCATCAAATGAGGCAAAATTCTCTTAACAAATATCTCACTTAGTGACATAAAGTTAGGGCTCAGTTGTGGTCTACCTGTACTGAAAGTTTTGGAAATACTACAGAAATATTCTGATCATTCTGAACTGCTCTGATTGTTATGAAATAAAGCATCCTTTAACACTTCAGAACAATCTAACATCTTAATAAATGCCAGTTCATTGAAGTTAAAAGCAAGTATCTTATGGATGTATTATTCAATTGGATTATTTTAAAAAAATTATATATCAAAACAATCTGTGAAATTGAACAAATTTCATCTCTTTGTAATCCCCCAGTATTCCTGGAAATTTTGTTCCAATTTATTTTTTAAAAAAAAAAATTATAACCAAGATTAGGCAATTCCCTCCACCTCCCTATTATCCAATAAGAGAACAGGGTTCATGACTCATGCTTCATAATCAGGAATGAATAGGCCTAGGGCAAACCCAGGTGGGAAGGGCTGTTTCCTAAATATTAGAGCCAGCCTTGAAGCAAATTAGAGGTATCTACGCAGCCATTTTAACCAGTGTCAAAGCTCAGATAGTCCAGATAGTAAAGGCGTTTTTGACAATACTATGATCCAGGAAGGACGCAGTTCCCAAAAGCATGTGATGAGTCTCCAAATAGTTAGTACACATCATAAGACTGCGTAAAACACAAACTAAAACAATTATGACTGATGAAATCCTGGCTGAGTCATCCAGCTGTCAACACAATGGCATACAAGTCAGAAGAATTGCAAACAATTTTGTTTGCAAAATGTAATCCAAATTGACTAGAGAATGAGAAACCCCAATGAGCCTTAAATTTCCATCTGTAAGTAATGAATATATTAATAATATATTTAATTAATAGTAAATGAAGAGTGTATAAGTTTTATTTTGAATTATATTCTATCTTAATAACAGGTAAAATAGATGATGTGTACAAAATGGGGTTGATGAGGGGAGTGTCTCTTAGTCTACAACAAGAGTAACATCAACAGTGGCACTAATAAACACACCTTTTAGAGGAAAAATTAAGGTATTTGTTGTGGGACCACCTATTACCAAAAGATTTAGGAAACTTGACATTGGAAGAATAAGCAATAAAGTAAGCAGTCACCATTTTTTAACATTAATGTCAGTGGTGGGTTTCAAAAATTTTTACTACCGTTTCTGTGGGTGTGGCTTGGTGGGCGTCGCAGGGGAAGGATACTGTAAAATCTCCATTCCCTCTCCACTCCAGGGGAAGGTTACTGCAAAATCCCCATTTCCTCCCGATCAGCTGGGACTTGGGAGGCAGAGAATAGATGGGGGCGGGGCCAGTCAGAATTTTTACTACCTGTTCTCCAAACTACTCAAAATTTCCACTACCGGTTCTCCAGAACTGGTCAGAACCTGCTGAAACCCACCTCTGATTAATGTCAAACAGCTTTTTTGTATCGTATCCAAAAATGTACTTTTTCTAACATGATATCATTTGTGGGAATACAACTCTCATTATACCCAGCCAGCATAACCATCTGAAAAATTAAAAGTTAAATTCTAAATACAGTTCAGCAGGTAGAATAGTTGATCCAATAAGAATTCACTACATATCTATTTTCTATTCAGTGCGTTTATAGGATTTAAGAACATGGATAAATCTTAGCAATTCTAACACAGGCTCTTTCTTTGTGTGAAAAATAGTCTAGTTAAGCCTTGTACATTAATGAGTTCTGTGCAGATACATACAGATATTCATCTGATTTGGAATAATGCATATATATTTTAGCTGACTGAAGTTCATTCTCCCTGCTTCAACTAAGCTCAGTTTGTCATGGTCCAAAGAGACTGTCCTGATGAAGCCAAGAGAATATAGCAGACTTATGTTTGAGGTTTTACATTATTCAGTGTGCCGGCTTCCATGCTCATCATAATGAAAAGAATGCCTGTGTCAATTATTTATGGAAGACAGCTTAGTTACGATCATTCACATGGATCACAAAATTAATTCCTTCAAACAGCAAGCTTCATTATCCAAAGCTGCCTGTGGCTAACTCAAGGCATTCAAAATATGTTCCATTTTTGTGCAATGGACACAAAAAGGAAATCACAGAGGAACTTTTAAAAGAATTATAGCAATTACTGATTCCCGCAGATGCCCAGAGATTGTATTTCTAACCAGCTTTTTTTTTGTTGCAATTGGCATGAATAAATGGTTGTTTACTATTAACTGTACAAAAGAGATAAGGCAAGGAACTCTTCTTATTGATAGAAACAATTCAAATCAACTTTCCCTCAAGAAGGATTCTTTATAATTAATTCCAAAGTATTATTTCAAACTTACCTGATTTGAATCTAATCTGTTTATAACTTTCTAGAACTAAAATCTTAATTAGCATTTTGCTGTTTACTAAAAAAAAATTAAGTTCTTAAGCTTGTAATTAAGGCAGACTGACCCAGTCTTTTCAGACATATGGATCCAAGGGTTTTTAACAGCTGAAAAGTAATTAATAAGCATTTTGTGAATGTAGTTAGAAAAGGAAGTATGGAAACATGGGAGTTCGTTTAGATGCCAATCATGATTTGAGCAAGATTGCTATGTCTTCATCTCCCAGTACTCAAATGTACTGCCTACTGTCTTGTGGTCTCCTCATGAGAAGCAACTGTTGGAATCACTTGTGAGCAATCTCCCATCTTCTCTTTGTCCAGAGAGGTTTGCAGAGCCAGTCTACTTGCCGATTCTTTGTTTTTCACTGTGGTTTCAGTTCTGCTTTTCTCAGCACCATTTTCAGTTGCCATTTCTTCCTCTGAAAGCTGTAACACAACTTCATAACATAAATCCCCTTCAATTGTTTTAAAATCAGTACAAAAAGTGGAGAAATGTAATAGCTACCATACTGTACCTGGTTTTCATAAAATTTACAAATAATACATTTGCATCTGAATTTGCAGACTGCAGTAGTTCATGCTATGGTAGGGGTTTAGTTTAGGGATAGGGAACTTGTACACTTCCAAATGTTGAAAAATTCCCAATGTTGTCCTTTTACCATTACAGATAGTCCTTACTTACAGCTATTTGTTTGGTGATCAATCAATGTTACGATAGTGCTGAAAAATTATTTATGCCCTGACTTCAGATTTAAAACTGTTGCAGTGTCCCTGCAGTCATATGATCAAAATTCGGGTGCTTGGCAACCAGTATCTTTTTATGACAGAACCTTGGAGTTATATGATTCCCATTTGCAACTTCCCAGAGGGCTTCTGATGAGCAAAGACAATGGGGGAAGCTGAATTCGGTCCATAACTACTGTGTTTTGCTTAATGACAATGGCAAAAAAGGTCATAAAATCAGATGCAGCTCACTGAACAACTATTTTACTTAGGGATGAAAGGTTTGGTCCCAATTGTAGTCAAAAGTCAAGAATTATCTGTAGTCATTCTGGCTAGAATTGATAGTGGTTGGAGTCCATCAGTAATTGGAGGATAGTTTTTCTATCCTAGATTTATTTAGGATAGATTTTCCACCCAAGTAATTGGAAATGTTCTTCTCTTCAACATATCATTTCACACAGAACAGTTACAGGTATGGGGAGGATATTTAGTGTATAATAATTTATTCATGTTAGACTAGTTTTGTGCACATAGGATGTATTATTTTCCTTGTATTGTTTTTCAACATTCATGCCTTGTATCCATGAATGAATCACGTGCATTCTGTTGTAGATGAGAAGTCTTCAAAGAAACATGGAACCAATGAAGTACATATTAGTTTAGTCATATGGAAACTACTGAAAATTTGTCCCTGTTTGAACTTAGAGTACTAGCCATCAGTCAGCTTAGCACAGAGAAATGCAATTGTTGCATTTCCATGTCCCAAAGGGTAATATTGCAGAATTTTTCACTTCAAGGGAGCAAGATGGTATGAAGGCATTAATTAAGGCTTTCCCAGAAAAATCTCTGGAAAAGTCTAGTTCCAAGTTCTAGTATACTTGAAAAGATGGTATTTCATGGAGAAATACCCCTAGATTTTGAAACATCATATACATCTGATATGGCTAGCTCCTATCTGACAGTTTTCCCAGTTTACCCAAGAATTTGTTTTCAGACAAATATGAGATATGAGTTGGATTGATGTGAAGATTGGTGAAATATCAGACAATGGTTAAAAGCTTCTTTAATACTTGTTCAGTTGAACATGATGCTTCTAAGGCAAACTTGCCCAGTGGTCATACTGTACTGCAACTCTCAGAAGGTACAAGAGTGCAAAGTCTGTGCTGAAAATGCCATCATCATATTATTTAGAAAAGCTCTGTCATTCAAGACAGGTAGATCAGCAACATTAATAACAACAATATTGATAATAAAAATTGACAACAATTTTTATTATCAATATTGTTGTTATTAATGTTGCTGATGGCAACATTAGTATTTGGGAATCAACAAAACATAGTAAAAATTATTCAAGAACAACTATTTACTAATTTTGAAAAAAATTATAATTTCAGATTGTAAAATGAAAAAGTCAAACTTGTCCTGGTTATGAAGAACATAAACAGTGAAAATAAATATTCTACCAGGGACCAGGTTTCTATTTCAAATGATTCCAATGACAATTGAAGAAAAGCTATTGAATGAGTGGTAGAGATTAATAACTAACTTTGTTTTGGTTTCATTTGTAGATGGGGATTAAGAATAAGATTACCATATTTGGACTACAAAAATCTGTGTTAAAGTTTTCTGCATCTCTGTATATCGTGGTCCCCCAGATTTTTGCATCCCGACTGTAGAAATTCTAATCAGGTATAACACAAAATGGATGTCTTAGGCCTAGCAGAAATTTAAGACAACAATTTCCCCATTAAAACTTCTGAAATCCCACTCTAAAATGGATCCTATCTCTGCCTTCAGGTCTCCACAAGTCATGTATGGCATGCCAGAGCATGCCAAGCCAAGCCCTCTGACTTTAGACTCTTATTTGGTTACAGAAAAATGAAATTAGCTCTGTCATCTCTTGAGAATGGTTTGCTTTATTGTGATGGAATAGTATTTATTTCTTCATGTCAGCCTTTTGCAAAACACACCATACTCACAAGGAAGTACTTTCTTTTATTTTTTTAGAAGCAGGATTTTCTACAAGTGATTGAAAGAAAATAAATAGGTTAAGCTGAAGAGTATAAGCAATGATCTTTAGTCTTACAATATTTCCTGAAAAACTGGAAATTCCATATGAAGTTTAATGTTCCACCAGAGTGATGGGGCTGTTTTATGTCCTCACCCTTTCTTTCACACAACAAAAGCATAGAAAGAGCAGAGGGTTTTTCTTGTGCAAACTTGTATGTTAAAAGTGAAAAGGGGCAACTTATTGGTTGCCAGGTGTCCACTATTTGAGCGGACAGTCCGCTTTTTTCACATTATGTTCACTATTTTTTTTCACGAAATAGTGGACTTTTTTTTATTCAAAAGCTTTATGATGAAATGGTACGTAATCTAAAGCTGTACAGTCTAAGAGAATAAGGATAGGAGAATCGCGTTTTGTCTTTTTTTTTCATAAGTTAGAATGAGACAAAGATCGAATATCCATTGAACTCAATTCTCTGAAAAAATTAATGATGAGATTAAAATAAAAATATATTATAAAATTATGTACAGTTCACATTTTTAAAATGTATTGTAGCTTGTGTCGACTGTCCTAAAATGGTGTGTTAAAATGTTTGTAAGAAAATATATAATTTAATTGTAAATTTTTTTTTTATTTTTTTACTACTTAACACACACACACACACCCGCTTGTCCACTATTTTTTTGGAAGCAGACCTGGAAACCCTAACAAATTAAGACATTATTTATATGAGAAGAGTAATTATAGAAAAAGTGGATAGAAAACAGAGGATGTTTTAATTTCTAGAACTACAGTGCCCTCTAATGGTAGATGTGATGAAGCCTCAGCAAATAATAGGCTGCAGGCAAGTTTACATTAGCTTTTGGAAATAGTAGTATCACTGAAGAGCAATAGACAGGAGCAAAATAATAATAATAAAAAGAAATGCCTCATTTCTCTGCAAAAGAGATGCAGGTTATGCATGTGTGTATAAATATTTGTTTATAAATGAGACATGAAAGAGTTAGAACAAAAGTAAAATGGAAAATTAAGTGAAGAAGACTATTCAACAGCAGCAATCATTTCATCTAAGTTAATAGCTAGAAGAACAAGTCTTAAAAACATGGGAGACAAGCAGGAAGGCTTTACATGGACTACTGCAATGTGTCTTACAAGGGGCTGGCCTTGAAGAGAACACCGAAGGTACAAATGCTATAGAATGTAGTAGTTATATGCACTCCTGCGCGTGCACCTTACACCTCTGGTCCGTGAACTGCTTTGGTTACCAGTTTGCTTCTGCATGCAGGTCAAGATCTTGGCTGTAACTTTAAAAGTCGTTCATTGCATGAGACCAGATTATTTGATTCATTGCCTCTCCCCAGCTATACTTACCCATCCCATCAAGTCTAGCAGAGTGCAGAGAAGAGCAACAAAGATGTTTAGGGGACTGGAGGCTAAAACATATAAAAAATGGTTGCTGGAATTGGGTATGTCTAGTAGTTTAATAAAAAGAAGGACTCAGGGTGACATGATAGCAGTGTTCCAATATCTCAGGGGTTGCCACAAAGAAGAGGGAGTCAATCTATTCTCCAAAATACCTGAGGGCAGGACAAGAAGCAATGGATGGACACTAATCAAGGAGAGAAACAACCTAGAACTAAGAAGGAATTTCCTGACAGAACAATTAACCAGTGAAACAACTTGCTTCCAGAAGTTGTGAATTCTCCAACACTGGGAGTTTTTAAGAAGAGATTGGACAACAATTTGTCTGAAATGATATAGGGTTTCCTGACTGAGTGGGGGTGGGGGTTGAACTAGAAGACCTCCAAGGCCCTTCCAACTCTGCTATGCTATGCTGTGCTGTGCTGTGCTGTGCTGTGCTGTTCTGTTCTGTTCTGTTCTGTTCTGTTCTGTTCTATTCTATTCTATTCTATTCTATTCTATTCTATTCTATTCTATTCTATTCTATTCTATTCTATTCTATTCTATTCTATTAAGGAACACTCAGGGTAGAGAGCTTTTTCTGTTTTTGTGCCTGTCCTTTGGAATATCATCTACCTGGATATTAGATTTGACTGGAGACTGGAGAATCCTGGAGACATGGTTTTGTCATTGGGTTTGGGGATCTAGATATGTGGTAGAGACAGAGAGAAATTGTTCTTTGATTTGTTGGTGGTGGCTCTGTTCTGTTTTTATTTTAGGTATTGATTCTGTGCAGCGTTATACTTATGTGTTTTGTGATTTTTTCCCCCCATTTAGAGTTGTGAATGTGAGGTGGGTGGCTATATAAATTGAAATCATAAAGTCGTTTTGTACAAAAGGGATGTTTCCTATCAAAAACATTTGTGTCTTTTTGTGTCTTACTGTCAGCGTTCCAGAAAAACCCCAACTCCAAGTAAAGACTCTGAAGCAAGCATTTTTCAAAGTTCTGTTTACTGGAATAGGTAAACTGGCACATCTGGGAAAACCCAAAACTGAGAGGTCCGGGTTTTCCCTCAGTAAATCAAAACCCTCAAAACCATTCCCTCACTCCTCAGTTGATCACATGCTCCAATCAACCGCTGTCCCATCTTGAGACATCACTCCGACAACTCCTTCTCCAGATGCAGGATCGCCCTGACCTTGACCGACAGGAAGAATGCTATTATGTCTACAGACAACCCCTCTACTTAGGGTTGCCAGGTCTGCTTCCAAAAAATAGTGGACAAGCCGGGGGGGGGGGTGTTAAGTAGTAAAAAAAATTAAAAAACATTACAATTAAATTATATATTTTATTACAAACATTTTAACACGTATTAAAATAATCACTTCAAAACTTTACTTAAAATTCAAAACATCAAATATATTATAATAATATGTAAAATATTAAATTTACATTTTAATTTCATCATAAAGCTTTTGAATAAAAAAAATGTCCACTATTTTGTCAAAAAAAATAGTGAACATAATGTGAAAAAAGCGGACTGTCCGCTCAAATAGTGGACACCTGGCAACACTGCCTCTACTAAATCCCCCTCCTACTTTCCTACACATGAGAAGGTGGCAGCATGGAAGCTTCCGGCCTAATATGGCTTCCAAAATTGACACTTACAACACAAAACTTTAGTCTTACACTAAAGTTGAGTCTAGTTCCCTTTCTCTTTGTGCACATGTTGTACACAAATTGTACAATCTATAATGCAGGAACTTTTAAAGAAGATAAGGTATAGCAATGGAGGTTCCAGGCAGACAAAAACATTGATAATCTATTCTGGATACAAGGCAGGTTATCTTTGAATATACCACATACAATCCTAGATTAAACCTGAACCTGGTTAAGTATTACTGTATAGTCTATTGGAAATATCTTTGGACAACACTGGCTCCCTTGGCTAAGAAATGAAGACAAGCACCGTCCCCTAGAGCCAGACACAACTGGACAGGGGAACCCTTTATCTTTAGACTCTTATTGAGAGACAATTTTATTTTTTTATTGTTTAATAATCTCTTGTCATTCTATCAAGTTGATGTCAAATGTATTGGGGCAAAATTGTACAATCAGAGAAATCCCAAGCAAGCAGATTTCCTATGTTAGGATAGTTCTGCAAAGGAAATTGAGATTCTTCATGATCTTGAACTCTGTGACAAGATGGTTTGTACTTCTCCAATTGTAAGAGGTGTCCTCTGGTTCAGAGCAAAGGCCAGTCTACTGCACCATCATGTTCTCACTAGCCAAGTAAATGCTTCTGGAAAGCCTATAAGCAGTGGTGGGCTGCTGGTGGTTTAACAACCAGTTCACCCAGCACCAAAAATGTGTGTGGGTGCATCCTTCCACGCAACACGGTGATATAGGACGGGATAGCACCATGGCGGGCGGGGGCAGGCCCACTCGCAGGTCGCAACTACCAGTTTGCCCGAACTAGCAGCAGCCCACTTCTGCCTATAAGTAAGATACTCAGCCCACCTCTGCCTATAAGTAAGATACTGTGCAATAGCATCGGCTGCACCTCCCACCAACTGGTAGTAAGAACTCACCTTTTCAGCTTTTTGTTATTTTATTTCCTCAGGGGATCCCATTTCAAAAACTGAGGGAGACATGAATTCTCACAGAGCTCAAGCTTTATTTTTACTCCCTGCTGATGAAGCAGACTTGGAACTTCTTTTCACTGTTTTACAGCTAATGCTCTCTGTCAGAGGAGCAATAGGTGCTCGCAAACCCTTTGTAAGGTTTTAATGTGATCAATAAACCTTGATGAACATCCACTATTAGGCGATTTAAGACCTTCCTTTCCCTGTGTAGAATTGCTTGGAAAGCTACTTTTTGTAGCATAACCATAATCTATAATAGCAAAGTTGTGAGAGTTTCTGAGAAATTGCCCTCCAGTAACCTAGCTTAAAAGGCCTTGGGAAGGCCATATGGGATAGATAGCGCTTTAATTCAATCCCACAGCATCTTCTGCCTGAATTATCTGCCTTATTAGACCTACCAGTAAGGCCAGATCTGCTCATAGATCAACCTTACACATGGTTTAAAAGAACAATTAAAGACAGGAGGAATATATTTATTGCTGTTTCTCTACAGCAGGGGTGTCAAACTGGCGGCCTGCGGGCCAGATGTGTCACGCACAGGGCACACTCCCCCCAGCTCCGTGAAGGGAAAAAACACCGCAAAATTTCATGTGATGGCAATGTGATGCCACAAGTTTGACACCCGTGCTCTACAGCTTAACTGTTTGCACGTCTTGTCAACTATGTTAAAACCCATATTTTATGTGCAATTGATTTTTTGCCTCCATCTCTCTACTGTATATATCTGTTATACTTGATGACAAAGTAAACTACACCAAAAAGTAGCTGCCAGAAGTACCTGCAACAAATATTTTATAAACCAGGTGACACTTTCAAACAGCATACATATAGTCCTCAATTTACAACCACAATTGAGCCCAACTTTCCTGTTGCTAAGTGAGATTTTACCCATTTATGATCTTTCTTGCCACTGTTGTTAAGTGAATTGCTGCAGTTGTTAAATTAGTGACACAGCTGTTAAGTGAATTTCAGCTTCCCCATTGACTTGCATGTCAGAAGGTCACAAAATGTGATCATATGACCCTGGGACATTGCAACCGTCATAAATATGAGACAGTTGCAAAATGTCTGAATTTTGATCATGTGGCTATGGGGATGCTGCATTGTAGGTAAGCGTGAAAAATGGTCATAAGTCACTTTTTTCAGTGCTGTTGTAACTTTGAACAGTCACTAAGGAGAACTGCTGTAAATTGAGGACTACCTGTAGTGTATAAATCTCTTGTTGAAGAAACTTTCTGTTTGTAAATAGGATTGGTAGAAAATTATAAACAGAGACAGAGATCTCAACTATATGGAAACAAAAGTAATAGATGATTTGAAAAAAATAAATCTAAATCTTTCTTATAAAAAAAGAATATCCAGACATAGTGTTGTATTTCAAAGGCAATGTTTTTTTACAAAAATTATTTTATTGGCAGTGTAAAAATTATTTGAGTACAGTGTAAACTTTTTTGTCACCTGAACTTGAAATAACACTGGTTACTGTTTTTTAAGAAGCACCTTTTGTTTGTTTCAGCAGTTATTGTTTTTTGATTTACAGTTTCAGATATTTCTAACAGAATGAAAAAAAAATTAAATGTATTAAAGTTATACAAAAGTTATATCAAATTTAAACATTTAATATAGTATTTTATATTTCAATGATAAATATAACATGAAAATGTAATCAGAGACTTAATATCGGCTCTGCTTTCCTTACAAGGAAGTCTGATGGGCTATGATTTCTGATGCATATTTTATTTTCTTAAAAAAATAAATTGCTGCCTTTTAGAACAGCTATCTTGACAAATTTGATTTGCTTGTTGGACTGTAGATATACTTTACCGCAGCAGCAAACCTTCCTAAACCATTTGGAAATATTTTTATTAACCCACAGATTGTGGGATATAAGATTCTATTTTGTTAATTTGAAGGCCAGCAAGAGGCACAGAAAATCTACTCCTTTTTTTCTTAATATCAAGGAAATCATAGAATAAACACAGTGACTAAAGAAAATAAGTAATCTTCCCAGTGGGTTGTTTCACAATAGCAATTGCTCTTGCCATATGTAATTAAAAAGCACATCTAAATTGGACACAAAGAAACTACAAGTAGTCCTCATTTAGTGACTGCAATTGGTTCCAATGACTCAGTTGTTAAGTGAAATAAACAACAAGTGGACATATGACAGAAAGAAGAGAGAGACACTGCAAAGGTCGCAGCCTTCTCCTTCAGAAAGGCTGCCTCATACAGTGCCCTGTGCCTGACTTTCTTCTTTTTCCCTCTTGCAGAGAGATTGCTTAAATGAGTTATTACTGAGTTGCTTTTCTCCACAGCCCAGCACTTCCCTAAAAAGTGCTAACCCCAAGTTAACATTCCATCCAATGCTGGCAATTGCTGCCTGAAACTGACTAGACTTTAATCAGTTTCTAGACTAAAGGGTTTTTTTTTTGTCATAAATGCATGCATTGGTTGGAAAATGATTTTTAATTACCATTTATTACAATCATATTTATGAACAATCGCCATCCAAGACAGTTGCTAAACAATGACTACCTCTACTAGAAAAAATGGATATAAAATTTATTAAGTATATTTGACAAATTTTCACCTGAAATCATTTTTCCCACTGTTTAAACTTTTTGCTGTTCAATGTAGACATCCACAAGGCCATACCAAAGAGCAAAGGAATTCTGCAATCATTTGCTAAAGGCTGTTTATTCTTCTACTGAAATTAGACAAATAACTCATATATATCTTTTTACTTCCCCTATTGCATTCTGGAAAATTAAGTTGGGGAAAAGATAGCATTAAGAGATGTTGTCAATTTTTAATATCACCCTGCTTTAATCCTTCTTAATAGAGATCTAATATTATTTTTATTTTCAAGATTTCTGTGGAAAAGTGATTGTACTTAAGATATTTGGCATAAAAACATGAGATTCTCTTTGGCTTAGGTAGCTGATTATAATTACAAATAAACTCCTACATTTTGGGCTTCAAGTCATTTCATTAAATTCCTTCTTGGTGTTTTACTGCCCAGCATGCAGTTGTATTAGTTATACATGAATTGCCAAAATATGATTCCATACTAAATAAACATGGATATTTAATATTTGATTCTCTTGCCTTTTGTAACAGCCTGTTACCATAATTCATACAATAACTGGTTTAGACGGTTTTATTTAACTGGCACAGTTACAGGTAGTTGTTATATTTTGTGTTCTTCTGTTTCTTTTAAAAAAGGAATGTATAACAAGTGGCTGCAGAGAAGTACCAATATTCGATTGCAATGTGCTTCCAGCTCCAAGAAAGAGCAGTGATTATCTTAGGAATCTTTCCATTATCTTAAGGAAACTTGCTGCTTACTTAGTGGCAGTGTAGTTCCCCAGGGTGGGAGCTACAGTTTTCAGTTCCTTTCTATACAATCCACTCCAATGATGTTATCTGGGCATCGGCAAGAACGGCCTCCTGGGGTAGCCAGACATAGATGAGTACAGCCTCCATTATTCACGGAACAGTAGTTATGTCCTGCAAAATATATATGCCAGCTTAATGAATCCAAGTGCTTTATTTATTAAATAAAACCTTTTTACAATGGTGGCAAATATCTGTAGCTCAGGTGGAGGATGAGGGTGGAGGTTCATTCTCCAAGCTTGTGGGTTTATTTCTAAACATTTCATTAACAGGATAGGTAACAACTTCAGTGGAGTTTAGGTCCTTATAAACAGAGGAACACTGACACTGACATCCCTTAAACTCAGGGGTGCTATTCAGCAGGTTCTGACAGGTTCTGGAGAACCAGTAGCGGAAATTTTGAAGTGATAACCGGTAAATATCACCTCTGGCTGGCCCCAGAGAGGGGTGGGAATGGAGATTTTGCAATATCCTTCCCCCACAAGTGGGGAGGGAATAGGGATTTTGCAGTATCCTTCCCCTGCCACACCCACAGAACCAATAGTATAAAAAATTGAATTCCACCACTGCCTAAACTCTACTGAAGTTGTTACCTAGCCTGGTAAAAAAACATTTGGAAACCAACCCACAATCTTGGAGAACAAACCTCCACCCTTTTAAACGGTTTTTGGCAAAACAAATATTAAACCAGCTTGGATATGTAAGCCACAATGTACCTTAGGATGAATCATGCATTTCCTTTACTGTCCACCTTTTGCATACAAAAGTAAGGAACTTGGTTCTTTCAGAGAATCCAGGCTAAATATCTCATAAACTGTGTGACAAACTATAATAATAATGGATTGGAAAACCTGTGTATTTGGTTTGTGAGTCACATATCACAGGGAAGGATAACTAACTTGGGTAGTTCCTTCCTAGAATTCTTTTCAGTGGTCTTGAATAATACTTGCCAAAACTCTATTTGTCAGCTCTGAAATGGCATTTTTGTCACACAAGCTGTAACCAATACTCAAATTTCCCAAATATTAACCGAGAGCTTTGTATTTGCTTCTATAATAATTTACTTCATTCAATCCACCTTCTATTTTAGCTCTTTTGCCTGTTTAACAATTGCACAAACAAGGTAAGAAATGCCATGTTTCCCCGAAAAATAAGACCCAACTGGAAAATAAGCTCTAGCATGATTTTTCAGGATGCTCGTAATCCTGAACCCTACCCCCAAAATAAACCCCAGTTAAGATTGTCAGTCAGACAGACAGATTTTACTACAGCATTTCTCCAAAAATAAGGCCTAACCAGAAAATAAACATTAATGTGTCTTTTGCAGCACAAATTAATATAAGACCCAGTCTTAGTTTTGGGGAAACACAGTAAGATAAGCAAGGAATATGTTAAGATCTTTCTTTATTTCTAATTTCAGCAGAAAGCATGCCAAACGCTTTTTATTCTTGATAGCGCTAAATTCTTGATGGCACTGATCCGTCATGAAAACTGACTGAATTGAAAAAGGATACTCTACTAAAATATATTACCAAGCAGGAAAAGATAATATTTTCTGTTTGTTTTAACTCTTCTAAAGCAATCAAAAGAAAGAAATGCAATAAGTTAATTAAATTTGTACTATTAGGAATTACACTGATTTTTATTGGTAGTGGAATTTCTCCAGAGAATTTTCTAAAATCCATGGTGTATCTTCTTTCCTATTTCAGCCTCTAGTTCATTATAAGTTTGCACCATTACCTGCTGGACATTGAGCCAAGGCTGTTGTTATTCCATAAAGACGAGTGCGCTTATAGGGTTGGAAGTTGTCATTCTCTTTAGAGATTGTGCGATCCACTGCTACCACAGCATCTCTATGGACATAAAATAGTGACATAAATAAAATACGAGATAATGGAGAAAGAAGGAGAGAGAAAAAATTAGACCTTAATAAACCAAAACTTGTTGGTGTGCATGCAAGCAACCACACATAGACCTCAGGAAATTTATCTAAGTTATCTGCCTGCAGTGGATGTAGCAGTTTTTAATATACAGATTTTCCCTAACAATATTTGAAGGCTTTACCACTTATATGAGGCTTGGGGGTAGGGGAGTGGAGACGATGAGTAAAGTACAAGCTTTTTTGTAAATAATATAAAACAAACAAAAAATAGGTAAATCATACCTTCTCCAGTCAGTGTAAAATAAATTCTTCCCATAGCTTGTAATGCTAAAAGGATATTGAATTCCTTCTAGGATCTTTCGACGGCTATGCTGGTTGAGATCCATACATTCTACTCTTTTGGTCCCTGCGTGTGAAAAAAATAAGCTGGACTTTGCAAAAAACTGATGACCCTTTTCTTAGTAAGAAAATTTAGTATTTACTAAATTAGTATTAATTTAATATATATTCTCGGTTAAAGAAAATAACTTCTCTACATATAATTTGGACATGATTATTTGAGGATTTTTTTCCCTTTTGGATAAATACAGTGTATATACTATTGTGGCTTCCTTTTCCATTCTTCTATATTAACCCATGTCAAAACCTGTCCACGTCTTTTCCAGACATTCATTTTGAAAATATTAATTACAAAGTTTCCTTGCTGCCGCCAAACAGTTTTGTGTTGGACACCCAAAGATCAATGTAAATAAAACAACAATTCTTAACATTTGCTTTCCTTGCCCCTTTTTGTATGCTTGAGCTATTCTAGAGCTAACCATTACCCATTACCCATCATGGGTAATTTAACATAATACTTTTTGTAATGACTGACAGTCCTGAGAATTTCAGATAGCAGACTTCCACAGCTGTGCCTTCAGACCTGAGAAATTAAAACTGGACTATGATGAGAGGTTAGGGGTCACCTCTAAACCACTGCTATTTTGAAACAGAAAAGAAAAAGACAAATGGCATAATTGTTGAGTACTGAGAAGTAGCACCATCATGATTACACCTTAATATTTTTAGCATCCAGCTGCTTATTTATTTCATCAGTTTCGTTTATTCTACAGTGTAAGGCTTTACCTGCATCTACCCAGCACAGCAATGAAGAATAGGCATCAAATGTCAGCCCATTTGGCAGTCCCAAATCATCCTTAACAAGAATTCTTCTATTGGTGCCATCCATATAGGAGGTTTCAATTTTAGGAGCTTCTCTGTTCCAGTCTGTCCAGTAAAGGTTTCTGAGTGTATTGATAAAGACACATACACAAATAAATAAATAAATAAATATAATTGTGCATAAGGAGGGTATTGGTATTATGTAGTATTATTTCTAATAAAATTACATGGATATTTCCATTAAGGCACCAGGAGTCAAGCTTGACTTGGGGAAGATGTACCTTTGCACAGTATTCCCCTCTTCATTTTAGTTTGATAATAATTTGATCACTGATATTTTAAAATTCAAGATTTACCTGCTATTTACATAACATAGTGAACCTCCAATCACTTTTTAATCTAAGGCACTGTGCAAACTCAAGTCAGGTAGTTAGTTTATACATTGAATCTGAATGAAGTTGGGTAATTTATAGTTCAGCATCACCTAAGGAAACAGCTATTATGTCAGCATACTGAGTGAACAACTTAAGCCATCACTTGTTTTTTGAAAAGAAAAATAGGACATAGCATATTATATTTAGCCAGTTGTGTGATATTAAATCATGTTTAAATTTTAGCCTTTTTAGTATGTTGCATGATCTCAGCCAGTATGTTGTGGGAAACTAAAATTTGGGGTAAACCCATCGCTCAGTGAATGGTCAGTGAGCTTTTCGTGTGAATACAGCTTTTCTTCCCAAGGAAAAAAGGTCAGACCTTTTAAAAAAATCACTTGTTACTAAAACACATGGAAAGTTTTTGCAGTAGCTATAAAATTCTAGGCACTATATACCAAGCAGTAAAAATATTATACTGCTTCTTATTTGTTAATTTAGCATACTGCTTCCATTCTACATTTTTTTTCCAGTTTTATAGCTTAATCCTCTTTTTTTTTTTTTTGCACCAGAATTACAGTTAGGTTTGTAGCATGCTATGGGACTAAGACTGTCGCCCCTGTTTTCAATTTAGGCTTTCATTTGAATTCATGAATTCAGAATATTTTACTGGTGTGCTGTATAAGATAGGTTGTGATTAGTGTGAGTTCAAGTACTGTTGTGTGATATTCAATTTAGTGCAATTTATAAATTGATATTAGGTATGTTTAACATGAGCCAAAATTCAGTTAGTGTGAGGCTGGCACATGCACAGTTAATATTAGTGTATGCACAGCCTCCCTTAATATATATTTAGCATATAGTTTGAATGAATAAAGACAAGTCTCATCCCTTCGCTGATCTGGAGCCAGTCTGTTTTCTCATGTTTCATCCTGTCCTGTATATAGGTTCCACCTGGGATTCCTCTTTTCCTAAGGACATTCCACTGTTTGGCATAGTCCACACAACTGAATGCCTTTCTATAACCAATGTTTCTTAAATATCTCTCGGAGGGTTTTTGTTGTTGTTGTTATTGTTAAATTCCTTCTTTAAATCATTATTTCTCAACATTGGCTTCTCTTCTCTTGGCAAACTCCATCATCTGTTCTAACATTCCCTTTAGATTCTTGTTTTTCTTAGTCTTTGGCAGTTGTTTTTCACATTCATCCTTAACGACTTATTCTATTTCATTACACAGTTCATTTGGTTCTCTCTCAATGAGGTTTGGGACTTTGAAGCAATTCCTGATCTTCTTGAAAATGCTGCAAGTGGGGTCAAGATTGTGGAAACTACTTGGGTTTGTTCTTCCACTTTAGCTTGACTTGGCGCTTGCACATGAGCAGTTTGTGATCTGTTCCCCAATCAGCCCCTGGCCATGCCTTTGCTATTATAACTGAGCTCTTCCACTTCTTGTACCATTAATATAGTCAATTTGATTTCTATATTGTTCCATGCAACACTAGTTCAGTTTCATCAGCTTGTACCTGATGTGAGATACCCTTCCCACCTTTTCTAGTCTTGAGTTACTGCTGGATTCCAAATTAAGATCATTTGCAAAGAAAACATGATCTCATACTGGCAGCCTCAGCTTGTATACAATATTAATTTTTGCCAGTTGCCCAGGGTCATCTCTAGACGAGATGTGTGGCACATAATTCAAATAAATGAATATAACAGGAAATCTCCAAGCTGCTCTCTAAACTGAAAGAAATTCAACATTCAGAGGCTGGGTTCACACAACATATTAGACTAAACTATAATGGATTGGATAATTTGTAGTCAGGTTGTTATCAGATCTTACCCTTGTCTTACTAGGTTGTGTGATTCATGCATCGTATTAAGCTGCAATACAGTTTATGTCATGCCTGGAAGCCATATTACCTGTGTGCAGTGGTGGGATTCAGTCAGTTCGCACCAGTTCGGGAGAACCGGTTGTTAATTTTCTGAGCAGTTTGGCAAACTGGTTTTTGGAAGAAATCATTAGGGCAGAGAACCGGTTGTTAAATTACTTGAATCCCACCACTGCCTGTGTGCCTTGAAGATCCAGGCCTGCCACAATCATACCGTGGGAAGTTGGGACGGGAGATTGCATGAGTGGAGTAGAGATAGCCATAACAAACTTCTCTAAGAGAAGTTCAAGGCCATGGTGTCCGGCAGCTGTGCAAAGAAGAAATTGGAGGATGTCTTCTGTTTGGAAGAGAACTGATTGGAGCTGTGTGACATGTGGGAGATGTGGGCAAGGTCTTGAACTTTCTTGTGGGTGGAAGCTTTCAGATTCGGGTTTTCCCAAATTTGCCAATATGACATCTCTAATAAAAGTTAATAAAAAAGCTAATAAAAGTTAGTTTTGAGGAACTTCAAACCTTGGAATTTGATTTCGTTGGGGGTGTTACTTGGAACCCTGACAGTTTATTTATTTGGCTATAACATGTTATGGACTGATAGTTTTAGCATGGGAAAAGAACCTGATATAGGTATTGAAACAGCATGGGCTATAGGAATAGGAAATAGATGAGAAATAAAATAACAGGATATTTATACATCCCTACCCCCTCACAGGATCTGCAACAATGGCTCGAGGATTCACCAGCTCAGTATCAAACAACACACGCCGATGGGTGCCATCTACTTTGGCTACCTCTATTCTGTCAAGCTGAGAATCAGTCCAGAAGATGGTACGACCAAGGTGATCCAGTGCTATTCCTTCAGGACTTTCCAAATCTTGAAGAAAGAGATATAAAGAGAAAACATCAATCAAAGGGCATGACTAACATTCAAAGCCATGCCTGAGTTTTGAGGATGTTTATTTTGTTCAGGAGATATCCCTTCCACATTTGATCTCAAACTTCTAAAAAGGGCTTGAGGCATCTAATGTTACAACGGTAATACAGTACCTCAAACACCAAAAATGCAGGGGTCCCTAATAAGCAAAATGCTGAGACCTAGTGCCATATTTTTATGTATATCCAGTGTGGGTATTGAGGATTTTGAACCAATTTCCTCTGGAGTGGAATATCTCATCTTGCTCCAGGCAAATTCAAGGAAAGTATATGTTGGTTGTGAATAGGATTTGCTAAAAATCACAGTAATAACTCTTTAGTGGTAAGGCAAAGGCAGACAATATGCTTAAAGATATCGAGAAACTACATGGGAGAAATTATGAAACAAAAATATCCATTCTGTTGAAGAGAAGGTAAAAGTTAACTAGCACTGGTGGATTTCAACTGTTATTTCAATATAAAATTTCTTAGTTATGGATTTACAATAATTGTTGGAACACTTGCCCTAATCTTCAAGTTAATTACTATAAGTACCATGTTTCCCCAAAAATAAGACCCTGTCTTATATTTTTTTGAGCCCCGAAATAAGCGCTTGGCCTTATTTTTGGGGAGGTCTTATTATTTTGGGTCGTGTGGAGCAAAACGGGGCTCCTCTTGCCGTCTTACCTGATTTCCAGCTCTGTCTCCCTAACCCTAACCAGAGGAAATGACAGGGATCAGCTGCGGATGCATTTAAATATTTTTGGGGAGGGCTTATTTTCAGGGGGGCTTATTTTAGTGCATGTGCTCAAAAGCCCGATTGGGCTTATTGTCAGGGATGTCTTATTTTCGGGGAAACAGAGTAGTATAAATACAATGTTGAGAAGAATGTTTCTTTTGTTAATTGACTGATACAATTTTGTTCTGCATTTCCTCAGGAGCTCATGGTAGTGAATAACACAATTGCTCTCTCAAAACTTCCCTGTTGAATAGGTTGAACTAAAGAGTATCACTGGCCCAAAGTTACCTAGTAAACTCCAAGGTTCAGTGAGGCTTTAAATGTAGGTCTCCCCTAACCCTAAATTATAGGGGTATAATATATTGTGGTACAGTATAAGTCACTATACACATTAGTACTTATCATATTGTGACTTTTAACATTCTAATTAAATAAATACCGTAGGTTCATTCCATATAGACATCTACAAGGAAATATCTACACTGGGTGACTGTATAATTTCACAAATATGACAAAGTCTGTATTGTTTTTTAGTAAAAGAAACAAAATTGGGGCAAACTTATAAATACTTAAGTATTGTCAATAAAAGATACACACTTTTCTGATAGAGATACAATACCATGATGTTAAATTATTGACTGAAAACAAATAGAGAAGTACCCATTTTGAGAACTTTTTAAAATCAATTGGTTTTTAGTCATTAGAGGAAAATTTAGAGCTCTAAACAGCTAATTGTTTTGGAAAAGAGATTTCAGCTTTAGAAGAACTCCTAAAAATGTATGCAACTAGTTTTTCTTGGACAGCGACCAGGCCCAAGGCAACAGGAAATAGCAGATGATAACCTCTACACTGGTTCCAAGGACTGATCACAAACACAGATTGAGTATAGACATCTTTTTAAAAGTTCAACATTCATTCAACTGTGCTGGATTTTTTTCTGCTCAAAAAGGGTTTTGTTCTATTCAAGAGAGACTGACGACAATTCAGGCCAAGACTGTAAGCACATTCTGTTTTTAAATTAATGTTATACAACTTTGGTTTTTGTTTTTTAAAAAGTATACTGCATTCTGCCTGTTAAAAATGTTAACACTATCCTTTATGTATAAACCCCCAGGACATTCCCGCTCCCTACTCCATTTCTTATTTTAAATAAGATAAAAAGAGTACAGAACTTTTTCTTTTCTTTTCTTTTTTCAGGTTTTCAAACCTATGTTTTGTGATGAAAAGTTTCTAGTTGATTCAAGCGAGTAAAAGCCACTAAGTTATTTGACTCTGCCCACATAGGTAGTGAAATGGATGTAACCATTTTAAAATACTTATTACAGTATGTAACTCTTCAAATACTGTTACAAAATTGGATTGCTGTTTGATTATCAGACCACCTCACAATCAGTCAGGCATAATCGAAGAATGGAAAGGAGTTGAAGGTTCAGGGCACAATGCCGCATTTCTCCCCATGTGGTAGCTTCTGCAGCTGATAACTTGAGCAGATGATTATAAAGGTCATAGGCTACTCAGCTGACATGGAATATAGGTTTTAATGGGATTTCATGTATACAAAGCCACTTCTACTCATTAGGAAGGGGTTAATGCAGACTTCCCTGTGAAAACTCTTTCACAGAGACAGCTGTGCTATTGCTCTGTGGCCTTGAGAGATATAAGCAGCCAGAAGAGTTCCATCCAAGTTGGCACACGTCCCTTACATACATCTTAAAGAATTCTTCTAAACAGTCAGTAGGTTATTTGTTCTCATTGAGATGGAAACCTCCATTCTAGGCAATAACTCTCACTGAGCTCGGGGATATTTACTTCTGAGTTATATATAAAGGGACTGCACTATACATACAAATTAGGGATACTAAAATAAGCCACTGTAGGAATAGATGCAATCAAAATGACATGCAAAGTATTATAACAAAATTAGCTTAATACACATCACTTTAAAGAAATAAATTACATATAATTATACGATATGTTAAAAATGCAATACATAATAGTGTTTTATTCCAAAACATTTTTAAAAATAGCAAATCAAATCAGTATTTACTGATTTAGGAACAAAGTTATCCCAACATTAATCGGTACCATCAGTCTGGTTTATCAACACTATCAACATGTCAATTCAAATCTACATAATTTTTCAAAGTTCTTGGCTGTACCCAATAAATATAACAATCAATGGATTCTTTGAACAGAGTAGAATTAGTACCATTCTACACTAAAGTATCTTTGTTAAGTTTCCTGGATCTGGTTGCTTGTATGAGAACTTGGATAGTAGTAGTAATAGTAATAGACCAAGTGAATCTAGAGTTTCGAAATAATTGATTAGGTATTTTTCTGCAACTAAAAAGCTTTTTGATGTAGCAGAATGTTGAGCAATTTGTTAGCAAAAAAAGACAAGTATTGCAATTCTCTATCTGTGCATTAATTTCAAACTTACCCCATAGGGCTAAATCAGTGGTGGGTTGCCCCCGGTTCGGACCGGTTCACAAGAACTGGTAGTAAAACCGATGGGAAAACCCACCACCCCAGATGTCTTCATTGGCGATCTACGCATGCGCAGAAGCAAGGCGCGTGAGTGAGGGAAACATGATCCCATGGCGAACTGGTAATAAAGGTAAGTAGAACCCACCCCTGGGCTAAGTGTTTTATCAAGATATTGTGAGAGGTTATGCTGAGGACTTCATTTCATTTCATTTCATTTTGTTCAATTTGTATACCGCCCTTCTCCTAGTGGACTCAGAGGGAGAAGGCCCTCCCCCTGGGGGTCGCCAGCTGACATTGCCTGGCTGACGGCACCCTGAGGAGTCCCTCTCTGTGGGAGCATACTGGTCGGTGGGAGGCTATTGGTGGCAGAAGGCGGTCCCGCAAATACCCAGGTCCTATGCCATGGAGCGCTTTAAAGGTGGTAACCAACACCTTGAAGCGCACCCGGAAGACCACTGGAAGCCAATGCAGCTCACGCAGGAGAGGTGTCACATGGGAGCGCCCCCTCGCTCCCATAATCCCCTGTGCGGCCGCATTCTGCACCAGTTGGAGCCTCCGGGTGCTTCTCAAGGGGAGCCCCATGTCAAGAGCATTGCAGTAATCCAGGCGGGAAGTGACGAGTGCCTGAGTGACTGTGCGTAAGGAGTCCTGATCCAGAAAGGGACGCAAGTGGCGAATCAGGCGGACCTGATAAAAAGCCCCCCTGGCCACGGCCGTCATATGCTCTTCTAAAGACAGCCGTGCATCCAGGAAGATGCCCAAGTTGCGAGCCCTATCCAATAACTCGCCCCCAATAGCCAGCAATGGCACCAGCTGGCTATATCGGGACGCCGGAAGCCACAGCCACTCAGTCTTGGAAGGGTTGAGTCGAAGCCTTCAGTGTTAACTGCAGAAAATAATCTTCCATCTTTGAAAATATACATTGGATTCAGTTTGATATGGTGAGGAAGGAAATCTATAATTCCTACCTGTCTTTATGATGGATACTGGCTCTCCTCCACCAAGGCTTGCTCTACTGATAGATGGGCTGCTGATATCTGTCCAATAAACCATCTTCTCCAAGCAGTCATAAGCAACTCCAATAACAACTTTATCCTGCATTTTAGACAAACCATTATAAACCATTATATCACATTTGTAATGCTAAAGAAATGGATAAGAATTTAGTGGCTTGAAAATTCCACAATGAATAATAAAGAGACTAGTGAGGAAATTCAAAGGTTAAAGCCTTATATCCTAGTCCAAATCAAATTTAGGAATCAGTCCAGGTGGGTTAAGTGCTGCCTTCTGGCTTAAGGCAATACCCAAGATCAGAAACAAATTATATTGCAGGAATAGAAAAGGAATAGGTTGTGTCACCTAAATCTTGGGACCCCTGTAAGCCCAGCTAAAAAACTGAAGTGACAGAACAGTAGGACTACTCTACCTTATTATTTCAGTCTTTCCCAATTTGATAATTGCAAATGAAAAATCTCATGATGAGACCTTAGGATGTCGCCATCTGCCAGAATGTGTGAAGTCAATTGTCTGACCTTCTATAAGGCAGGTTCCTATATTTAAGTGCCAAATACCAATTATAGATAGATTAGGCTTCTGGAAGAATCAGAATAGATTACACACAGTCACGAAAGAATAACTATTCTAATTAATATTAATTTGAGCATAAAAATCAATTCCCCTCAATCTTTGTGCTTGATAAAATTCTAGTTTCCCTCTATCCTTTATCTGCCCGGAAGTTACTATCTTTATATTGCTTGTCTTCTCTTCTCCATATTCAAATTTATCATTCTAACACCTGTTGTCATTGAAACAATACTGCAATCAACTAAATTTCCTGTCACTGTTTAATTAGCCTCTCAACTTTGGGGGAAAAAAAGCTATGTACAAACATGGCATGAGTACTGGGAATGAAGGAAAAATGAATCTTTGGTTGAACGTGCAGGATCAATGGTTTCTATTACCTTTTCAAAAAAAATATAATGCTAGCATTTTTCAAGGCAGAGAAATGGATAACAAAGATGATAGAACTTGCTGAGATGACTGCTTTAATTAGAGATAGGACATTGTATAAATTTAAGGATGATGGGAAACTCATTGATTTTTTGTGGAAAACGGGAAAAAAGGATATATGGTTTTAAAAATTAGAATAAAAACAATAGATTATAGAGAATTTTTTTTAAAAAGAAAAGAAATTGTATTTCAGACATCAATACATTAGAGAGGGTTCAGAGACATTTTACTAGAAAAGTACTTAAATCTTCTGCTCAAAATAAAATTCTCTATACCACCAGGCTTGATATAAAATTCCCTATACCATCAGGCTCCGACCTAGGCTTAGTTCATAAGATTATTTACCAAAAAGTCCTACCTGAAATGAGTACTTTAATTTCAACCATAATAACACAAGGGCTATCAATAGATTCAAACTCAATGTAATTCGCTCTACCCTGTTTCCCTGAAAATAAGACATCCCCTGATAATAAGCCCAATCGGGCTTTTGAGCGCATGCGCTAAAATAAACCTCCCACCGAAAATAAGCCCTCCCCGAAAATATTTAAACAGAGAGCTGGAAATCAGGTAAGATGGCAAGAGGAGCCCCATCTTGCTCCACACACCCCAAAATAATAAGACCTCCCCAAAAATAAGGCCAAGTGCTTATTTCAGGGTTAAAAAAATATAAGACAGGGTCTTATTTTTGGGGGAAACACGGTAATCTTGATTATAGGAAATATGATTTCTGCAATGGAGTAGTAAATGTCTGGAACATTCTACCTGATCCTGTTGTTAGTCTTTCTAATCCCCATACCTTTCACCGTAAACTGTCTACCGCGGACCTTTCATGTTTCTTAAGAGGTCCCTAAGGGGGCGTGCAGAAGCGCACCAGCATGCCTACCGTCCCTGTCCTACTGTCCCCATTTATATGTAACCATTCTATGTGTTTATGGCTATGTTTTGCCTATTTATACCCTTTTGTTTGTGCCAATTTTTTTCATGTGTCCATGTCTATGTCTATACTGTTGTTTCCTTGTACTTGTTGATAAACAAATAAAGATAGATAGATAGATAGATAGATAGATAGATAGATAGATAGATAGATAGATGTATCATGTTCATGGTATACTTACTGGCACGTACAGCAAAGCTTTTGCATCTGATTTCTTCATAACATTCCCCTCCAGAGGGACATGGTCAATCTTCCCACTCTGTGCAATGAGTAAGTGGCTTCCTGGAGGCAGGGGAATTGCATCTGGTTTTACTGAAGGTCCAATTGTAACAGGAGGAGCAACTGTGCCCAGACCTTATTGACCAATAATATAAAACACATATTACTCAAAGACAAGACTTGCCATATCTACAAGGCCAGGTAAACTTACTGATTCTACACAAGCCTGGCAATTTAGCACATTTAAGCTATTGCTACAATACATGCATAGGAGATTGCAATTTGGTGCATTGTTATTTGAGATTTAGGTCCAATGACCTTAGCTGCCCTAGTCTCAGATTGCAATGCATGTCTCTACCACAAAAAGTGATCAAATTCTAAATGCAAAACTTAATAATGATTACACCATTGTATGCATGCATCATCAAACTTGCACACATAAAAACCTATAGCATATAAATGTTCATTGCATGCTACACTTCTTGCTTAAGAGATGTAGCCATTAAAAAACAAAGGTAGCCAATCCACACATTAATGTGCAATACTGAAAACTTATTTTATTTCTCTTACAGTTGATGATTTATTTATACATACATACATACATACATACATACATACATACATACATACATATATATATATATGTCTTCTTAAGTTTTCGCGGGTGTGCATATGCAAAAAATTAAAATCTCGGGTGTTTTCCCGAGGGAAAATACCCGAGATTTTAATTTTTTGCACATATATATATATATATAGGTCTTTGGTTATTCGGGTCTTCTCCCACGTAAAATTGGAAGTGTCTTGGCGATGTTTCAACGAAGTCTCATTCGTCATCTTCAGTCTGGTGTTCTCGGCTTCGTGCTTCCAGGAGCAAGGACCACGGACCAGAAGCCAGACCACAGCTGTATCATTAGCCCCTTTAAACTCCTCCAATTCATACATGAAGCAGACTGACACCCACCATGAAGAGGTAGCACGGCCACGAACACGAAGCCAAACAACAGCAACACAGCTCACCAGCTCAAATTCCCCTGCTACTCAGACTAACCCGAGCACAACCAAGCCCCCAACTAAACAGAACACACACCCATCCAATCAGAGCACAGCCAAACCCCCAACCATCAGAACACACCTCCACCCAATCAGAACACAGCCAAGCTCCCACCCAATCAGTTCATACCCCCACTGGCAGTTAAAAGGAAGAAACAGCTGCGATCACACACATTGCTCCTAGAAGCACGAAGCCGAAGACACCAGCCTGAAGATGACGAATGAGACTTCGTCGAAACGTTGCCAAGAAACCTCCAATTTTACGCGGGAGAAAACCCGAATAACCAAAGACCTACATACAAACACCCGTGAAAACCTCAGAAAACAAATATATATATATGTACGTACGTACGTACATATGTACATACGTACATACATACACACAGCAATAAATTTTAGGTCTGAAGTTACATTCCTGTGATCCCAATCGTGCATTACTAACAATATTAAAAACATTGGACAATTCAGAAAAACCAAGAAGGATGCTCTTCCCCAATTAATGTCCACTCCTCAGACATCCATGGGAGAAACACAGGAATCAATTGATGAAATGTGCATTATGATACCTCAATACAAACCACATGAGTTACATGTTTATGTCTGACATCAGGAAGCAAGTCCAAAGTATCAAAGTTTGATATGTGCTGTGTCAATATATGTTTCATCATTGTACCAGGGACCTATGATTTAACTTTCTGTTACCTACTACGGCAGTGTTTTTCAACCTTGGCAACTTTCAGATATGTGGACTTTGACTCCAAGAGGAATTCTGATAGTTGAAGTCCACGCATCTTAAAGTTGCTAAGGTTGAGAAACACTGAACCAAGGTAAAATGCAGAATTGACTGGAAAACTTATCCAAAACGTTTCATGCTAACAATATTTTACATTTTCTTCTGCAGTTTCTATTATTGGAAATACAAATCTAATTATAAAATACAACCAAATAATTCAAATCACATATATAGTATAAATGTACCTTTCACTTAATCACAGAACTTTGATATACAAATAACTGCAAATATCTCGAATTCATACATATCAATCTTCTTAATTAAATTGAAAGTAAGAATAGGCAAAATCTAAATGAAGAAAATTATTGCACTAACTTATTAACTTAGAAGCAACTTACATGGAGGTTGGATACCTGGGCCACTTCTAGTACCATCCATCTCATTACCATCTCTGTCCACACACCAGCAGTAACCAGTGCTAGGATGGCACTGGGTTGGCAAGTAATTCCCATAGATATCACACTGGGGAATAAATTGGCCAATTGGCCTAGGCCCTCTTGGGCCCAAAGCCAGAATTTGTTCTTGTTCTCTTTGACATTTGGTCTTCTCTACTTCTGTAATAAAAAGAAGAAGAAAATGTAAAAATTCTTTTAATTTTATTTCTATTAGGTGGGTTACCTAAGCCCATACCCTACCCACACGAGTTCTTCAAGGTCAGCTTGCTGTTTATAATTGCAGGGAAAAGATACAAACTTATTTTTTTTCTTTACACAATATGCATTTAAACTTTGGATTCACTACACTAGGAAGGCATGGGGGGGTCAATGGTTATTAGCTTTCATCGTAGTGTGACGGTTTCTGAAGACCATCTGCTGGCTTACTTATGGAGTTATTTGGCCACTGTAAGAATAGACCAGAGGCCAGAGAGCCAATCCAGCAGTACCTTGCTTATGTCTTTATTCTTTCTCTTTTTCTGGAGGAATAGTGTTTCTAAGTAACTATCATTGTTTTCTTTTGGATTTTAGGGGAGCGGAGCAGAACAAACCAATTGTTATTTTTTCCACAGCTGTAAATAATATATTTGAATAAATTAAATTCAGAAAACATCTGAGTATTAGACTACAAAGATACTCAAGAGAGATAGAGATCCAGTAAGGCTGTTCCTATGTTCTTAACTATGTGTGCCCTAAACATTTTTAGATGAAAAGATCCTAGCAGGATAGCTGTATATTCTACAGATGTAGTCCAACCCTTCTGGAGGATATCAAGTTGAGGTAGATTGGTGTAAAATGAGTCATCCTTCTCATGATAGCTCTTGGAAGCAACATGTCATTTTGAAGTGATATTCTTAAGAGAAGTTCAAAGAAAAATTATTTTAACACTTCAATATTAGGAGGTTATAATTGAAATCCATTCACTTTTACCTCTGTTATAAAGAATTACCAATTTGATGCAATTTTTTAATCAACAATTCATTTCCTTTGTGAAGGATAACACACTTTACAGTTGATGAATGGTACTTAGTGATAATACCCTCTAGCCAGTGTCTGGATTTGTTTCTGTATGGTAAATAAAGTCTATGAAGAGAAAGAGGTGACAGAATTCAGACAGCTGTTTCTTTTTGAAATCAAACAATAGAGTGTGAGGGTATAATGAATTATAGACACACTTAGTACTTTTTAGAGCGCTACTCTTACATCAGTACCTCTTTTACTGGCAAGCTGGATATGTCCTGAAGAGATGCAAAATTCTGCAACTTCTTTAAAGAATGAATTTGTTAAATGAAAACAATTTCTGCATTGTAGAATAAATACTTTTGTTTAAGTTTAAAGATGCAGAAAGCTGTGTTAAAATATTTCAGCTGTAATACTGTTGAAAAACTGTAAAAAATATTGGTAATAGAAGTATTGAATATGACCTTGTAGTTCTATCTTACAGCTATATATATCAGAACTGGATGGCTGTTTTTTCATTTCCTTAACTACAAGGAACAATTATCAAACAACAATAGATGGAACAGACAACAACAGATCTGAAGAAAGAGCAAAAAACAGTATCAAATAACTATACCTTAATCAAAGCTTGATTAATCACAGTATGCAAAACATAATTGCTGCCCATCTACTATTCCATGGAACTCAGTGATGAAATGTAAAATGTGTTACTACCAGTTCTGTGGGCGTGGTTTGGTGGGGGGATAATGTGACTGAGTGGGCATGGCCAATTTTTTTTTTTTAACTTTTAAAACCTCTTCGGCTGAAGAGGTTGTAAAAAAAATATTTTTAAAAGCCTCTGACGATCCCAGCTGAGTTGCCTGATCGTCAGAGGCTTTTTTTTCTTTTAAACGCCTCTGACGATCCCAGCTGAGTTGCCTCAAAAAAAAAAACCATTTTTTTCTACAACCTCTTCGGCAGGGATTTTTGCTACCGGTTCTCTGAACCACCCGCAGCCATCGCTACTGGATCGGGTGATCTGGTCTGAACCGGGAGCATTTCACCGCTGATGGAACTACTCTTTAGCGCTTGCACTCTAAGAAAGTTTTATATATTATTCCAAAGGTTTACCTTGTGGTGCACAGTGGAAGCCATCTCCATGATAACCTGCTTTGCATTGGCAGCTAAAGGACCCTGGGCTGTTGTAGCAGACAGCATCTGGATGGCAACGGTTCGATTGACATTCATCTACATCTATTTTTTTTTAAAGAGAAGAATAATACAGGATTTACTGTAAGGCTCTTCCATGCAATATCTTATTGTAAATCCTCTGCAAAATATTTGAGTCTGCAATCCCATGGACTTTTCTGTGCAGAGAATCAAGGCACAGTGCCTACTGAGTCAAATAATATCAAACTATTTGTTTGATCATTCAGAAACAACATTTATGCACATAGGTTTTGGGCATGCTAAACGGCTCCAAGATAGTTGTAACTATCTTAATCAACAATTAAGATACTTTAAAGAGGAAAAAAAGTACAAAATTGAATATGCCAGTATCCTGTGCATCTTCTATACAAATAAATAAATTGTTAATGGCACAGTAAATTCAATGGGAATCAAATATTGGAGAAACATTTAATTTCCCCCATTAACATAAAATAATGCATTTGTAGTAATATCACAATATTCACAATCAGATTATTTTATAACTGTTAATATTGAAATTAACAATTGCTATTTGCCTGCAAAGCCTGAGTATTCTAGATGGAATCTGTGAACTTTTGATAAGTGCAACTGTTAATAATTGGTTATTTCTGCCTTTTTAGAATTTCTGAAGATATATTTGTAATTAATAACATTTTCATATAAACTGTCATTGCACAGCATGCCTCACATTTACTTTCAAAAAATTAATATAAAAATAACTTTTAAAAAATATGGATTGTAGAATACTTGACCCCAGCAATAAAAAAAGCTTCTTTTGGTCCATTTCGGTTATTTTCTTCAGCACGTAAAAATTATTATGATAAAAGGATTGAACACAATTACCATACAACAGAATTGTATGTATGTAACAGAAGACCAAAAAAAGACAAAGAGGAAAGGGAACAATGCTATCCCTCACCTTCGCAGAAACGTCCATCTCCAGAAAATCCCTGAATACATGCACAGATATAAGAAGATCCACCGGAGTAGATGCAGCGGGCACGTTGGGGGATATCACATGTATGTGAACCTCTCAAACAATGATTCACTACATGGTCAACAGCTGTAAATCAGATATGCATATGTAAAGAAGATTAAAGTTGAAGCTTTTTCTTTAAAAAAAAAGTTCAGAAGATGATGAAAACTGAGAAAAAACTGAGTACTGTAGAATTTTTTAAAGTAATCTTTCCAAACTGGGATTTCAAGATATTGTTAACTTTATACCTTAGATGTTGCAAAATTTGGGAGAAATAATAAAAGCACTGGGTAGCCAAATTCTTACATAGAAGTGTAAAGTGTGTTATGGCATCTAGCTAGTACCCATGTCACCAGTACTCTGTATTTATTTATTTGCTAGTGTTTATCAGATATATTTTGGTTTCCTTCCTGTCAGTCTTGCAGTTTATATATAGATGCTAGAGTCATCTTTTGGTTTAGCTGCTTCTTTTTACCAAACCCTTGCCACATTTCCTGCATTCTGCTTTTTCTCAAGCACAGATTCTCACATTCCTGGTAGCTTTTTCCATCATTTAGTTCATTATGTTATACAAATTTATTTGATGTTTCCCTTCTCTACAATTCAACACAATTCCATACATTTTGCTGTTTGAGACAGTAGTCAAGGTGACAATCTCCAGACGTAGAGAAAAAGAAGCGTGGCAAACTTAGTTTGTCCCATACTTCTAGCCTGCTGATTTGTCATTAACAGGGCTAGGAGATCTCAGAGAATCCAACATTTGCTATTCATAATGTGTTATGAAGAATTTTTCACCTTACTTTCTAAATTATCTCTCCCACCTTCCTTTTCCCATGGCATCTAGACATGAATTTTCAGACAGTATTCTATTCCTGTTTGAAAATGAATGGGGAAAAAGGAGAATGTCGGCTGTACCTTACATAATAATCTGTATCTTGAACAAGAGAAAAAACACCAAAGATGATAGCCATTAGAGAGAGAGAGGGGGGGGGGGAGTGTCTGTCTGTCTGTAGCAGTACTAGCATTTATTCAAAATCATTCCAGTAGAGTTTACCACCAGTTACTGTTTTGCACCTGGGGAAGACAGACAGATACTGTAGATATGCACACAATATATAGCACAATATTATAACCTACTTTTGTTCAAATATATTTTATGACAGCAGCTACAGAGTAGAATATGTTTTTGAAATTCTGCAGTATTGCGTGCAACATTAATATCCTGGAAATTAATCAATTATGCATAATTCAATACATAATCAAAACCTCAAATGCAGCATTTTCTTTACATAATTGCTGAGTAGCAATGGCTCCATGTGGAGAAACAATAAAACCATGAAAGGGCTCTTTGCAAACTCTGGTTGCTTATACAAAGAATGATTTACTCTCTTACGAAAATTTAAGCCACTGATGACCCAGAATTACAATTTGGCAATTGACTATAGCTGCAACTCAGTGAGATATAAAAATGTTGGCAGATTAATGAGTTTTAAACAAATACAGAACATTTCCAAACTGAATAGTCATCAGTCATTTGGGAATTAAATTGTCTCTAAAATCTGAGAGAAACTATACTATTCATAAAACGATACATTTAAGGAGCATGTCATTAACATTCTTTTTAAACTCTGAAAATCTTCATCTATACTGTAAAATATCCAAAGGCACATTGAACCTTACTTAATTTTTTCTACTATGAAAACAATTTTCCATTTAAAATAATTAAGTAATGAAATAAATATATTCTACAATTAATTAATTAAATCAATTATTATTTCCAAAATATTTTGTATGACACTGGCAACAAATAAGGCTATGTCCAATGTTGGCTATACATAAGGAAAATATATAGTGCATATATAACACAGATTTCTCTCCTGCTGCAATTCTTCATGACTTCTTGTAAAACCTGACATATTCTCCCAATAAGACAAAATTGTCCAAGTTTCCTATACAATACTGCAAAGCATATCTAACTGTTTTCCTTTCCTTCAGAGCTATGTATCTATTGGGTCTGATTCCTGGTGACTAGATGGACAAATGATACAATCTCCACTTGTATCGAGCTATAGCCCACAGTATTTCCAAGGTGATCTGAGGATCTTCCTCATCCTTTAATCCAGGTGATTCTTTTCCTCTATTTCCCTCAACTTGAGCAAGCATAATAGTTTGTTATGTCAATCAGCTCAAATCATACTCCTAAAATCTGTGAGTTTCTGCTTGAAGCAGTCAGTTTTATTTAGTCCAAGACCATTTGATTAGCTACTTTGGGTAGCCAATGGTAATAACCTCAGGGACATAATTCAAAGGTATCCATCTTCCTTCTTTACTACTCAAAAACACTGCTTCAAAGTTTGGGGTTGTTGTTTTTGTTTCTAAATGGCTTCAGTATTGTCCGTCTACTTTTTCTGCATTCATCTGTCTCTTTTTCATTTCTCCTGTGCTTTCTCTTTAATAAACCTATCTTAGTTGTAAATTTTCTTCTGATTTTGTTATAAGACAGCTCTCTATCTGTTTAGCTATTTTCTTTTATTCCTTTGAGTTCTGAACTGAGGTGTATTACCTTGTGCTTTCTAGTTTATACTTTAAAATGCTACATTCAGTCATTGTACAGCTTTCGTCCTCTTTTTCTTCCCTGACTATAACAATAGCATCTTTTGATGGGTACTTGGATCCTTTCCTCTTCAAATATTTTTTCCTCTTTGGTTTTTTCATTATTTGACGCAGCTACTCAGATTCACTTTTGCATAAAGTAAGGATAGCAGATCTGTTCCTTATACTGATCTTATCTTTTGACTGTAGAGCAGGGGTGTCAATCTTGATTTCATTGAGGGCTGCATCAGGGTTGTGTTTGACCTCGGGGGGCTGGAGTAGATGTGGCCACAGTGGGCATGGCCAGCTTGGGATCACTCACGTTGGGGGCACCTATGGTAGTCTGAGCACTCTGCCAGTGAAAACGGAGCTTGGTAGGGCCTCCATTTTCACTGGCAAATACACCGTAGGCCAGTCCTTCACTGTTTCCAGGGTGGCCCTGAGGGCCAAATCTCCATGGGCTGGATCTGGCCCCCGGACCTTGAGTTTGGCACCCCTGCTGTAGAGACTTGAGGTCACACTTTTCTGGTATAACTGCTGGAAAAACTGAAAACATTTTTTTTCATTAGAGAATAGATGACTATAACTCTGGAAACAATGCAAATCAACTTTAAAAGAAAAGGGAAAAACTATGTGTGAAGAGAGGAGGCTGAGTAAGAAGTGGAAGGAACTCTGTACATCAGTAACTAATAGATAATGCATTGTAATAGAGGTTTATCTAATTAATGACAGTTCAGTCCAGGGTACAGGAAGAAAAGATTCAAAATATTCAAAAGAGAGGATTTACTTTAACAAGTAGTTACCTTCTACCTTAGTGGTAGAAGAGGGCTGGAAGTTCTTGTTGCATTTCTAGGAGTCTGTATCAAATTCCTAATTCCTATACTAAACTTCCTGATTGGTAATTCTTGATCATGTCCTTCTGAATGGGGCTTGACAGTATAAAACACTTCAATTTACAAGAAGTATTTTGTAAACTATTGAAGTTATTTGTTGCTCCTCAAATAACGATCATAACAAAAGTTGAGCTACTTTAAGACCCAAATTATTTGGGGTCGTGTGAGGCATAAATGTGGCTGATTGTCTAGGGTGTTATATCCCTTTCTACCTCCTTAAATATATACATGGAGTCCTCAACTTATGACTGGCCACTTAGCAATTGTTCAAAGTTACAATGGATTCTTACAACCCAATTTTGAAGTGCTGACATCTGCAAACACAGATCACATGGTTGCATTTTGGGCACTGGGCAACCAGTTCATCTTTATGGCTCTTTGGATCATCCCGTGGTCACAGGACAATATCTTCCTACACTTCTTGCTAATTCCCAGCATTTAGTCCCAGTTTTTGGCAAAAAACTGTCATTAGATAAGATGGATTCACTTAACAGCCACTCTGGAAAAGGTTGTAAAATCAGGCAAGGCCAGTTGTTACTTAACAACTGCAATGACTTATGACTGTAATTTCAGGCTCAATTAAGGTCTTTAAGTCAAGGACTATGTATATACAAAATACAAGTTGTCTTATACTGCACTAAAGCCCAAAACTATCTCCAGATTTCAGAGGATATTTTTTTACTTCCTTCCCCTTTACTAAACATACAGTTAACTAAACAATTGCATTTGACAGGGAGAAAGAAAAAAAATAATTAAAGACATGCCTAGCTACAGCCAAGCACTAAACTTTCTTCCAAACAGATGTTGAAGCTACTAAAATATAAGAAAGGAAATGTTTAATATAGCTGCTTGGCAGACAATAAAAATTTTTTCAGACTAAAACTTTAGAAACCTTATCACATATGCCTTCACTATAAACTATCCAGTCTCCCTTTATTCAAAGTTTAATCTTAACTCAGCCACAGTTTTATGTCTCCTCTTTCCTCAATACAGTTCTTTAGGACATTTTTAATATAGCAAATGATTTATTCAGTAAAGGTTAAAAAGACACTTCACCACAAATTCTGCTGGGATCACTTTGTATATTTCTCTACTAGAGGATCCATGATAGAACAAATGTTATTAGTTATGAAATCCGAGACTGTATTAATTTTTCCTACTTAATTTTTTTTTAAAAAGGAGCACAGGTATTGGTTCTACTTTTTTACATGCATTTGTTGATTGAGCACCTTCCATTTTCCATTATTTAGCTGTTAAAATCTCCCAGGTGCTCTTTGCCAAGTGTCCTCATCTTCTCTAGCAATACCGCAATGACCCAGAACCACAAAGCAGAATGGGATATTTTTACACATAAACAACAGCAGAACAAAGACCATAGTTATCCACAAGAGGAATAAGGGGAATGTAATTGTAATAAAATGTTTTGCAATACAATTTCTGCCCCTTATCTACCTGTGTAAATGGAAGCATGGCGGGATGGAAATTGTATCATGAAAGGTACAAGGTACACCAGATTAATAAACCAATGACATAGAGGTGAGGGCTACTTTTATTGTACAGGTAGTCCTCACTTAATAGGGACTAAAATTTTCGTTGCTAAGCAAAGCGGACATTAGGCAAAATGTCAATTGACTGCACTGCCTAGCAACAGCTATTCCACTAGTCCCTGTTTTAGCCAATAGGCTGGGATTGCACACTGTTGTTAGTCCCAAAGTTGCTTTTTCAAGAGGCAACTGGACTTTCTGGTTTTTCTTTGAAGATGTTTCGCTCTCAGCTTCTTGGATAAGAAGCAAAAAATATTCAAAGAAAAACCAGAAAGTCCAGTTGCCTCTTGAAAAAGCACCTTTGGGGCAACTATGACTCCTGGATGACTGAGAACCTCCGTAGACATACACTATTGTTAGGTGAGGACCTCATGCTTCTCCTACTCTGCAGTAGTCCCCTCTACTTCAATTCCCCCATCTCCCATCTCTATCCTCTTCTGTCCTTTTGGTCATCCTACACTCCATCACCTACCCCTACCATCACCCACCACTTCCAGCCGACCTTTGGTATCTTCTCCCTCTCATTGGAGGAGCCTCTGGCTGTAGCAGCTGCTGGACCTGTCGCAACCTCGCAAGCACACTTCATCAGCAGCGGAAGAAGATGGTGAAGGTCAGCTGGAGTGGCAGGATTAGGCAGCAGCAGAGTGCCTGGTAGCCAAAAGGGCAGAAATGGAGGGTGCTGGGGAGAGTTGAAGTGCATGCTACTGTTGTAAATGCCAAGTGACTACAATTGGGACCAGAGTTTCTATTGTACGTCGTTGAACCCAATTTTTACAGCAGTTGTTTTGCATGAATCAGGTAGTCATTAAGTGAATCCAGTTTTCCCAGTGGATGTTTGTCTGCTGACCATTAGCAAAAAGTTTGCAAATCAGAATCATGTGATCACCGGATGCTGCAACCAGTTGCAATAAATTGCAATTATGTGACCATAAGCACCATAAATGCAACTTCAAGTCATAAGTTCCTTTTTCTGCGGCATCATAACTTCAAACAGTCATTAAACTAATGGCTGTAAGTAATGGACTACCAGTAGTACTTTCTTTAACTAGTCTGGATTTCCCAAAACAACAAAGGAGGTTTTGAAATAAACTTACCTATGCATGTTCGCCCATCATCTGAAAACTGATAACCCTCTAAACATTCACATCGGAAAGTTCCCGGCTGATTATTACACACAGCATTACTGCCACACACTGTTGGCTGCTCCTGGCATTCATTTACATCTGTGTAGAAAAGTAACATTATTATTCAACTGTCACTCACAATTCTTTAAAGAAAGAGCACGATGTATCTGTGTTTAGCTTTAGTTCAGCTGAAAGGCCATCTCTGTTTTCCAAGCAAACCTGTTACAACAGAGATTAGAAGCACCAGCCAAATGACTTGTCAAGACATAAGTGATGAAGAACGTAGTATCTGATTTTGTCAGATTAGAATATCAGGGTGTTTTTATTCCATCTGATTCTTACAGCACAGTAATTTAATATCATGACAACATCAAGGTGTGCACAAGAGGGGATGGGTATTTATCTTTAAACCCAAAGTACCTCAGAAGATTGCAGCCTTGCAGAAGATGAATAAATTGTGGAGGGACATGGCTAATCCATCCTTTTTCTCCTAGTCACCATGCTGTTCAAAATTATCTTCAGATTGCTGTGTAGCTGCTGTGAAAAATTCTAAACATAACTCAAGCAGGACAGCAGCAATTCTGTACTGCCACTCCTCAGCTCTGATACACCATCTCCCAAGAAAGCATTTTTGTTTTCTTAAAACAACAATTGGCGCAATAGCTATTATTGCAAATCACCTTTAGTTTGGCCCTGAGAAACCGCGAGCAAAAGTCAAGGCAGTATTAATTGTATGGATTGACTCGGGTTCCCCCCTCCCCCACCCCTCATTTTTGCAGATGATAGGTAGGAATTGAATTTTATCTTCAGCATTTTTACGGTGGCTCCCATTTGGATTGCATTCCTTATGGATATGGGCAAAAGACCATTTCCAATCGGAACAAAGGATTAAACATTCTTCCTTGGTTCTACATTCCCAATCTGGGTCTACTTTAAAAAAAACTCCCAGCAGGAACAGGTCAGATTATACAAATAACCTCTATGTGTATACTTCACACATAGTTCTGCCCTAATTTGCCCTAATTGGGCTTCAGGATAAGCAGAAATGCTATAAAAAGATATTATATAGAGTACAATTTGATCATATTGCTATTTCTGTTGAGGAAATCAGGTGTCTTTCTGTTGGCACACATATACAAAGGGGAAATATATCAGAATTTGTCATGTATAGCAACTTTATAACAAATAGCAAACAGCAAAACCTAGATTCTGAAAGTGAATACAGTGATGAAAAATCACATTGATTTTACATATGTCCTATTAAAAATAAAATTCCTACCATAACATGTCCGTCCATCTCCTCGGAACCCCACTGAGCATTCACAGGTAAACTGATTGCCTGTTCCTGGACGACAAACTGCATTAATGTCACAACCATGGGTGCCTATGTAACAAGGATTGCGGCTTACATCACCCGAACCATCTGCCAAGAGACCATAGAAGATACTTTTAAAGAAGATTGTCTGAAAAAATAATCTTTCTACATTTGTGCTCTTGAAAAAGTGGTTTAAGTTAACATTGAACGGTTTCCAGGTCAATAAGATGCCGATGGGTGTAAAATCTGGACAGCATAGCTTTTAAATGCTCAGCAAAAAAAAGTTTATACTCCTCATGTTTGTAAAGGTTAAGATAAACTATGGAAATGTATCTTAAAGGTAATGAACAGAAGCTCTAAGTTCTTCTAGGCCCATGATGGCGAACCTATGGCATGCGTGCCAGAGGTGGCATGCAGAGCCCTCTCTGTGGGAACGTGTGTCATTGCCCCAGCTCAGCCAGCTGGTCATCGGGTTTCTGACGTGTGCATGCACGCCTGCCGGCTGGTCATTGGGTTTCCACCATCACTGTTCTAGGCCCATATATTATTTCTACATATAGAAACTCTAAGCATTTCTCTCAGTTCAGAATAACTATAAATATAAGTTTAATAAATAATAACTATGACTTAATAGAGTGAATTATAGCTGTATTCACAAACAGCATGCTGCATTTCTACTCAATTTTTCTGCAGTCCAATTTTGTTACCTATCCCATATGGATGGTTTATCAAATCCAGCTTTTAGAATTCTGTCTGTCTGTCTGTCTGTCTGTCTGTCTGTCTGTCTGTCTGTCTCTATCTATCTATCTATCTATCTATCTATCTATCTATCTATCTATCTATCTTCCAGTCATAACTCAGCCTGGCTTCTGAACAATTTTAATCATTTTAAAATGCAATCATTTTAATAATAATATATCATTGTAGTCAAATTCCATTATGCAATGACTTCATAAGTGATCTTAAGCACTGACATCTAATAAATGAGTTATCTTACTTATGAAATTTCATGGTAGAATGTTAAAAAATCAGATAGCGAATATTCAGAAAGAAAATATTCTTTAGCTATACCCAAACAGTAAGGTATTTCTCATTTAAAGAAGTAATCCATATGCACTTACATGGAAATAAGCCTTACTGAAATCACTGAAGCTTACTTTAGAATAGCCATATATAGGTTTGTATTATTGTCAGTGTAATAGGTCCTTTAAAAAACAAACTGCTTTTATGTCTGTTCTTAGAAGATCAGAAAATCAATAGCGCTGTTCATGAATCAACCCATTCTGAAGTGAATATCAGAGAGCAGAAGAAAAAAACATTCTTCATTTGAAGAAAGGTTGAATGATTGGGTTTTCTAACTAGCAAAAATATCACTAAAGGAGCAAATAACAACAATTTATGAATTTATATATGGGGAATGGATAGTGAATACTTTTTTTCTTATATTACTAGCACTCAGGGATTTACTGGATGGCACAGGTAGTTCAAGGCAGGCACAAGAAAGTAATTCTTCACTAAAATATATATGGAATTCATTGGCACTATACAGTGATGGTCACTAGCTTAAGTTACTTTAAGCAAAGATCTGTGAAAATCATAAAGAATAGAACTGTTAATGGAACTTCTAGGATCAAAGGCAATATGTCAGAAACTAATTTTAGAAATGAACAGCAGGAGGCTGACTGTTGCCTTCAGTTATTACATCCTGGAGATGTTTGATTTGACTCTGTGGGAAGCAGGATGGTGGATTAGCAAAGAGAAGGGCTCTTTCATATGGACTGTTGCATCTGAAAACCCACAAGTATAAAATCAAAGACAGGCTTCTATGCAAAGGCAGTGGAAGCGAACCAGGCTAACTGTCACCGAACGTACCAATTGGGCCAATTGAATTGCTCATTGCATATCGCAAAATCTGTTCCTCTTTGTTATATAAGACAAAGACACTGTCCACTGATAGCTGCTGAGTGGCTGAATTAGAATGATGGGAATCATCATGGATGCATTCATCAAACGAAATAGTTTGTCGCCATTGATAAGAAACTGTGTATGTTGGCGATACTCCATTTCTTTCTGGCTCCGTCACGGTATACTCTCTGGTAGAAGAGGATGTGGTAACTGAAAATAAATTCATATTAATAAAAATTAGCGACACTTGAATATATTTCATTTAACATAAGAGTATTAAACTATGACAAACAATCTAGCTCTACAATGATGGGGCCGACTCTTGATAATTCATTCACAGAAGACTCCAAAAGACATCTTGTTCCTACTGACAGAGGAAATGGGGTGGGGGACTTATTTATTTTCTCGTGCCTCCGCACTCTTTAGTCACATTTCATGCTGCTTTATTGCTATTTTGCTTCTTCAGAACAGCTTTTCAGACTTACAGGGAGGAATGTGAAAAACAAAAATTTTTTTCACTGTTTCTTTCTCCACTATGAATTGTGTGTGTGTGTGTGCGGGGGGGGGGTTGTCCCAATTCATTCCTTTATAAAAGGCTAATGTTTATTTTATCTTTTTTATATATTTATGCAATAGTTTAAGCCAAGGCTCAACAATATCAATCAGCTTGTGTTTAATTTATATTCAGTTCACTTTTATTCAACTAAAGACATTAACTTTGCAGTGTTGCAAAATGTAACTTTTTATATTGCGCAACTAAAGACTACAGCTGACTTGTTCAAAATGTTGAACTGGGTTAAAGAAAAGCAGTAGATCTCCTGAGACAAGTGTTTCCCAACCTCAGCATCTTTGTGTAGATTTCAGTAGAATCTTCTTAAAATAATCCATTTTTCCCATCAGGTTTCATAATAAAGCAGAAATATTTCCCATTGCATCACACAATTCAATTTTTGTACTATGTCTTGTTTTGCAATCTTAAATTCCATCCATCAAACAAATGGATGTTTTTGAGAGCAAGCTCTTAAAATCTATGAAATGGTAAACAGCACTGATCATAGGTCTTACAGATCTGGACTATAAAAATCTGGACAATTACTAGCTGTCAGCTAAGAGGCACAGAGAACTCAACACTCTCCTGTCATCTAGTGGTCATCTGGATTTTTGCAGCCCACATCTGGTCAGTCTAGCACAGTGATGGCTAACCTTATCTGGACTGAGTGCCCAAAGTGTGTGCATGCGAATGCAATGCGTGCACGGCCCTAACACATGTGCCCCACCCTCTGCACATGTATGTGCAGCCCCTGCACATGCCCTGTGCATGCACCATGGCCCCCCGTGCATGCCCCACCCCCACATGTGCACACAGGCCCCCCGCATACGCCCCACCTCCTGGTGTGTGTGTGGCAGAGACGCGATGACCAGCTGGCTGGCGGGAGGTGCGCGCGCTTGTGGGCAGAGCTGAACTGGGGCAATGGCTCGTGTGCCCACAGAGAGGGCACTGTGTGCCACCTATGGCACACGTGCCATAGGTTCGCAATCATGGGTCTAGCAGGTCACATCCTCAGTTACATGAGTGCAAATTGATCAGACTTGAGTAGTGAACAATTTCATTACAGAAAGGTTTGTCTGGCAAAGTCTTTTCAGTAAAGCATGTTCCACACAATGGATGTTTACATTTAAATATAGTAAGAACAATGTGAAGTATCTTTTTTATTGGTAATTATAAATGATCACATAAGGTTTCCTGGAATATAAATTGGGGAAATAAAAAAAACTGTGGCTCTCCCAAAGCTTTGATTGAAGAGTTCCTGGGGGGCGGGGGAATGATTAAATACAAACTGTGTCGAAATAAACTGCATTTGTGGAGTGTAGTTCTTAGCATGTCCCTCAAAATTCCTAATCAAGATAATCCTTTATTTTGAGCATATGGCTGGAAACTAATCATTTTGATCAAAATTTTTGTTACCAAATATAAAGGTAATTTGTTGGCTAAAACACTGCAATAAATTAGATAACTTCAATGTCTTGCTACAAATCAAAGATACACGATACCAATTATATAATTATACATGATGCATTGTGCTAGCCTGCAGATATAATACATATATATGGGGGGGAAATAATGGAACAAAATACATGTTTAGCAGAATTAGCAGAAACTGACTTATCTACCCCCTTTTCTCTCAGCAACCCCCAAGCTCCCCCAATCCAACAACTCTGCCAAGAATTCTGAAACTAGTAAATGCCTGACTAGTTAGGAAAATCTTTGAATAAAAAATGGTTGTCATTAATCATATCAGTTATCTCCTTTCTTCAATAGTCCTTAAGACTATTTGAAGGAAAGAGTTGCTTTGAAGGGGGAAGGGATGAGAAGTTAGCTTTGAACACCTGTATTTTGCATACGTTGATTTGGGTTCCAGCCACTTAATGTCAATTAGTTTCATAAATGGTGTGATATACCTCCTGTGGTTAAAAAGAGTTCCAGTCTGGAGAGACCAGAGACTGAATAGATGATTTCATCTTGCATTAATAGATTTGGCTGCAAGCTTTCCAAGCAACAAGCCTGCAAATGTATTTAACTTACCCGAACTAGAAGAGTGATATAGCTCAGTGTAAGGTTCTATATGGACAGATGAGCCGAATGGGATCTCAGGTACTTTGCCTTCAAGTTCCGTGCTGATTGTAAGATGCCCATGTTCATCAATCCCACTGAACTTCTGCTTAATTATCAGCTTTTCATTGTTGTTGAGGAATGTAACTTCTGCTTGCCTTGTAAACTCGCCACCTAGAAGATAAATTACATTATGTTTTATTTATCTGTTGGAAGAGCCACTCTCTATGTTGAAATATTAACCTTTAGTCTTGGTTCACCTAACCAGCTAAACCTTAAGTGGATTGTTTGCTTTTGGTTTAGTATCAGGGGTGGGATTCAGCCAGTTCTCATCGGTTTGGGTGTACTGGTAGCTCCAATGATCAGCAGAGAGTGAACCGGTTTGCTCCGATGATCAGATGGGCCCACCCACTCTCCCCTGCGCTATAACCTACCTATATTTCTTTTGTTGATAGACGCGGCAGAGCAGATTGCCGCGTCTCAGCTATTTTACTGACTCTGGATTCACTAGAAGGTAACTTTTGGTTGTAATGTGCATGCGCGGAAGCGCAAGTTTGGTGCGTATGTGAGTGAAGCGCGCATGCAGCGAACCAGTTGTTACAACTGGTGAATGCCACCACTATTTAGTCTTATGTATATACACCGCTAACTGTGACTTTGTTAACAAGCTGTAGTTTATATGTCTGAATTCTAAGAAAATTTAACAATTGTTTAAACAAATCATGTTTTAATGTGATTATGGAATTAGATTCTGCCTACACAACCCAAGGTCTATTTTTCTTGCCCATCTTTGGACCCACATTCTCGCTTTCTGCTTTTGGTGTCTCCTTGCTTTTATTATTATAATGGCTTGTTGCACAGTCAGCCAGATGTTTAGACTGGATTTGGCATTTTATCTACCTATTGAGTCCTTCCCAAGGACCTGGGATAGGCAGAGGTTGTTATTAAAGGTATTCATCACAGGCTGTAAGCTGTTCCAAAGTAAAGCTGTCTTTTGCAATTGACTGATGGTGATTTTGTCAGTCTGATGGGGTTTAAGTAGTGCTCCTGATGTTTTTGGGCTGCACCCAAGAGGCCTGTTACTATTGACAGTATTTTTTTTCTTTCTTTTGCTACAGTTGTTTCACTTTTATTTGAAAGTTTTTGTATTTTATGATTTTTTTTAGTATGTTATGATGATGATTATATTTTTATTAATAGGATGGGGGAAATGGTGAAAAAATAGTTCATGAAAGAAAAAACAGTATATTATGGTGTAGTTTTGCTACTTGTCTTCTTCTGAAAATAGTTATAATGACCTTACAAAGTCTCCCCTATGAGAATGTAGAAATCATCACAAATATTAAAACCTAAATATAAATATAATTTTGAGAACAAATGTTAGAAATTACCAGTAACGCTGAATCCATTTTGGTAACCTTCCTGTTCTACGGCAAACATCCATCCAATGATACCCCCAATGGAAGCGAGAGGAAGCAAGGAAAAACCCAGAGTTTCTGGAATTGTGCTAATGGCCGTGTACGCACGGCCATGGTTCATCACAACATATGAGTGGAGGTCGGTGTTCTCAAATACAACTGGTACTGGGTTGTTTCCAACAAAGATCCGTCCTTTGACTTTTCCATTGACTCGCTGAGGAGAACCTGGTAAAATAAAACAGGAAACTGTAAGTATTGTATTCCTGTAATATTGTAGATCTTGGTTAATGTGATGGGGCTCAAGGTTGACTCAGCTTTCTATCCTTCTGAAATCAATAAAATGAGAATACAGAATGTTGGGGGCAACATGTTGACATTGTAAATATTGTAAACATTGTAAAACACTGTAAAGAGTGCTGTAAAGTACTATGAAGTGGTATGTCAGAGGTCTTCAAACTTGGCAGCTTTAAGACTTGTGGACTTCAACTCCCAGAGTTGTCGTATCTAAGTCTATATACCACTAATTGCTATTGCTATTAACCAACTAGCAAGTTGTGTTCTTTTAATAATAACTTTAAGAACACCAGGAAAATGTGGAGTTAATTCCTTTTTCAGATTAACAATTTTAAAAATAATTATGTATTAATTTGAAATCCTGTAGTAGCTAGTAACATTTTCTTTAATCATTTCAGAAAGTTAAGTATGTCAGAGTTCTCTACTATATCCTGGACTGGATATTGTACAAGATCTTGCACAGTGCCTAGTCTGCTCTAAGAGAATAACATTTACATTCGCCAAAGAAAAGACACTTCAGAAAAATGCTGTGCAATATTTTAGATATTTAACTTGGAAACCAACATTTACCTTCAGCTACACATTGCCTGCCATTTCCTTTGTAGCCAACAATGCAACTGCAACAAAAGCCACTTGGGTAGTCTTTGCAAACAGCATGAACTGAACACTGATGGCGGTTGTTTGCACAGCTTTGCTGGACATCTGTATTGTAACGGAACACTGTAGACAGAGGAAAAAAATACAATGCTTTCTGTGGAAGACTGGTTAAGCTTGCAAAATTTTAAGAGTTATGGTGTCTTTTATCTCCCCATTTTTTAGCTATAAAATGTACAGAATGCAGAACCACATAATATAGGAGTATGTTTCTTATTGTAGAAGTAATGTCTCCTGAATTACTATTGGCCACATTTAGTTCTTCAGCACCCAAACCTCTGCCGGTTGTGAAACAGAATAGAAATTCAGCCTAGTAGAGCCAGAAGAAACAGATCCATGGCAAGGTCCAATTTTACAATTTTTCACTTACTGATAGCAAGATGCTTTTTTTTAATCTCTGGCACCAGACTTTCTCTTGCATTGTTCCCAGACTGTCCTCCCTCAGCAGCTGCCTCTAGCCTCCACTCTCCAAGCTTTTAAAAATATTTTGCAATACTTTGAGTTGTTAGGTGGTGCTGGTATTTTTTACTATGAATTTTAATCTTCATTATTGCCTCCATTGAGCAATGAGATATAATCCAAAATGAGAAGACATATGTTTGACAAGAGTACATCTCTATAATGTGCCTCAATTCATGTCAGGATTGTTTCAATGGACTTTGATAACAAAGAAGTATACAAGTTATTCACAGTGCACTACTAAATAGTCCAGCTCTTTCCCTTCAGTTAGTTAACAATGCTATTTTCTCTATCTAATACCAGGATTGCAAAGCTTTTATAAGCTCTACAAGGTAGACTAAACTAAAAAACCAAAACCATATAGGGCAGGAGTACTTTTATTGAAACAGCCTTAGTAACAGAATCTTGCAAATCTGAATGTGCTTCCCCCTCCTCCACTTTATATTCTTGTGAACTAGAGAGGGGCCTCTCTGAAACATTTACTCAAACTGGTTTCTTGGAATGGGTTCAAGCAGTTCTGATCATTGCCTTGGTAGCAGTTCTTCATCCCGTCCTTCAAAGCCATTCCCTGTATCCTGAACAACTTTTAACTTTGCAATGTTGGGAGAAGGGTTATTTTCTTAGGCAGCTAAGGGCCACAAGAGGCAAGTCAATGGCAACATAGCATTGCATAAATTCCTAATGTTTAGGAGGAAGAATTTTGAACTGCAGGTTGCCTCTCCTAGCCGAATTAGTAAATGGTATATTAAAGGCAGCTCACATTGGAGACATGTTTTGTTCATCAACAACCCCCAAATGAGGACTTTTTTATATGATGCAAAGTTAGCAAGTGAAAGACATGCTGTGAGACTTTTAACACTTCCTATGCCCATGCATATTTAGAAACTGTTGGGGGGGGATTCTTTCCGATTTGTTGTTCATCATACAATGGACAAATAAATACTTTTGTATCTCATAAAACAGCCTATAGTACTGTATTTATGTAAGATAATCAATAGAGATTTTTCTAGGTGATCTTACCAATTCCAGTTTCATCATCTTCTTCTACTTCAATAATCTGAGCATGCTGGTTGGGAAATTGGTGGATTGGAAACTGTAGAGGTGGATTTTTCCCTGTTGGGAGTGGAAGTTTAACTGGAGGCTGATCAGTTAAAGTTTGGTATGGAAGCTGCAAATCATCTTCTATTGCTGGCTGAGGTAAGCTGTATCCAGTCTCAAAATTATCTCCTCTATCAGAAACATCATAGGAGACTTCTGGATGGCTTATTTCAATGGGATCTTGTTGAAGAATGGAAGGGTCTAGGGTCACTTCCTGGAATTGCTCATAGTCACTGTATTCTACACTGGCAGGAGACTGAGTACCTTTGGCCGATAGGATATCATTTGAGCCACCAATCTCAAATGCCCAAACTCCAGGTTGTCCCAAATTGCTGGCCCTAAAAACAAAACAACAACAAAAAAAATCTAACTATACATTACTAACTATACATGCTCAAGCATTGTAATTTTTTTTTATATTTAAAAAAAATAAGTTCCACACCACAAATTACAAATATAGCTGGGGTAAGATAATCCTCATGAACTGTTTTGTTCAACCCTAAATGGGGAGGCCTGAGCATAAAAATTATTGGACAAGACTAAATAATATTTAAGGGGTACTTATGACCTTAGAGAAAGTAAATATATAAATATAGTAAACACAAATATAGAGAGCACACCACAGACCTGAATTTTAGAGAGATAGGAAATTCATTTCTGTTTAATATATATTTTTATTTCAAAGTCATGCTTTCCAAGCTGCAGAATAAAAGCTGGAAACTTACAATTGTTATCTATTTCTTGGAACCGGTATTGTCTGAGGAAGTTCAACTGAAGTTCCCAGAAAGATAATGAGCATTTGGACTGGGAAATGTTATAAGCCTTTCTCTCTTTGAATAAAGAAAAACTATGCATTGCTTTATTATTTAAAAAAATAGTAGTGGTATAAAGTTTTTAACTAAATATATTTTGTTCTCTTGTAACTTTTATCCCAATAAACATGCATAAGGTCCACACTGGCATTTATTATAGCAACACATTGCTTCAGGCTAGCTCTGAATACACCCTTGCAGTTTCCAATATGAAATGCTACTCACATGTTATTAACTTTGAACAGGTTCTGTAACTTCTACGTAATGTATGTAGGGACATCTAATATGTTCACACACACTGATACCACCATACCTCTTCCTCCTCTATCCTCTTTTTGTCTTAGTTGTCCATTAGGCTATTCTTTTAAAAAAACCTGTCTCTTACAATAGGAAAAGGATTATAAATTCTTAGCTACCGGTATCTCTCCACCTACAATTTTGGAGTCCTTCATGTGATGCAACTTAAAGAGTAAAATTTTATTCATAGAAGAACACTGTCAAGATTTATAGAATTACTAGAAAATAGAAAATTATTTTGGAAAAAATAATGAAAACCACATACTTGCACAGGTTCCTAAGGATCTCTTCATCATTAGCAATTATATTGTATGATCCAGCTTTTTCCCATAAGAAGTAATATGTAGAAGGTTGGCTGAAGCCAACAGTTGCTGGGACAAGTATGTTATCATTTTTGGAATGTGTACTATAGAACTGCAGACCATCTTCTGGATAAAGGAAAACTGCATAGGAACTAGAATCAGAAGACGCTAAAACAGCCTGGAATGTGTTTCTCTGTGGGGAAGATTTAAATTTAATTTGCAAAAAATTAAAAAATAATAATTAAATACCTGAATGATATACATTTCATAAAAGAAGCCATTTTAAGTATTTATTGCAGAAGGCAATAATAAGCTTACCCATTTTAGCATGCTCCAGTTCCACTCAATTTCAAGTTCCCAGAATTCCTAGCTAGCATGGAATTCCATATTACGATGCAGGCTAGAAATTCTGGGAGTATCTGAAAGTTCCAAATTAAGAAAAGCTGGAATACAGAATCAACACTTTAAAGAAAGAAAGCTAGAAAATTTAGAATTTTTATAAGAAACATTAAATTGTTCATGCCAAAGCAAGTTTTTCTCTAAGCACTGAACATCACAAAGTTGTATAATTCAGAAATGAGCAAACTCCCTTTCATAAGTCATTATTTATTAAACTGTTTTATTCTATTTCCAAAATATCTCAAAGCAATGAAGAAATAATAAACAGTATTCAAGTGCAAAAACAAAATGTAATTGAAATTAAATTAATTAAAACATGAAGAGAGCCTTTTTTTCCTGAGAGATATATATTAAATTCCACTTTAAGGTTGTACTCCTAAATTTCTAGGAGATAAAACCTAGGTAGTTTCAGTGAGAATTAATTCTCAGTAAATATGCACAAAATCATCTACACTTTCAGCATTAAAAAATAGTCAGTGAATGAATTTTTTTCAGTGGTAGGCTGTCACCTGCTTACCTTCACTTCTAAAGTAGCATCTTGTCCAGATCCTACATAAGGAGCCACAGAATCCCAGGTAACAATGACAACACTCTCTGGATCAAAGGTAGTATTTGGAAAGCCCCTTTTGATGTACGTGGCAGCAAGTTGGAGGATCTCAGGAGAAGAATCTTCCCTGTAATACACATTTCCATGTCTACCTGTAGTATCCAAGTCAGCATAAAAGGGAGCAAGACCTCCAAAACTAAGAGGAAATTGACCAAGATATTCGTCTTCTCTTGATGGCTTACTCACTGCTATGATGCCATTAGTAAGAACCTAGTTAGAAGAAAAAGTATGTGTTGCAAATGCTCAGATATAATGCAATCAAACAATGCTTACCTCCCTTTTTGAAAATATAAAAAATCTAAGAAAATTGTGTATTTGCTTATCTGAATAATAGGCAGATTGTGTATTTTCCAAAATGAAGGAATCAGCCATTGGTGCAGGAGTGCTGAAGGCAGTCCAATATACAACCTGAAACCATCACAGCACTGGCAGAGCCTAACTTGAATATTTGCAATCCTTATTGAAACTTAAGGCCATAACAAATGTTACTCAAGCAACATTCTTTTTATCATCTAGCTTGATGAAGGAGTCAAAAGCATAAATCTTAATGTATTCTTCAGGTTGGCCTAAAGATATAAGGTTATCATAATATGGATTTAATTTAGTTCATTCGACACTCAACACTTTTATTTTTTTGTATGATACTATCTTGGGTAGCAACTTCACTTATAGCATTAAATGTATAAAACAGTCAGGAAATATATAACTAGACTCAAATAATAGAAACCAGTATTCCACAACTCCAAGTCAAATTAAATAAACTCCTTTAATACAATTGCAATTAAGAGTAGAATTTCATAATTGTATTCCGCAAAGTTCAGCATTGATCTGATCAGAGTGGAACTACAGCTCTTTTCAGACATATAGTCTATGTGTTAAGAAATTCTATCTTGATTTTTTTAGGCATTCATGACATGGACACTATGTTTCTGTTAACAAAGCCTAAAATATTTTTAATTTCTTTTTAAGCAACTGCATGACACAACTGGCACTTTATTTGTCCTACCATTGAGAACCTTTTGACACATCCTGCCAGGGTGGATAAAAATCAATGATCTTTTTTAAAAAATCAAAAAAATCAGATTTTTTTTATTTAAATCGGATTTTTTTTATTTAAATTGGATTTTTTTGATTTTTATCAAATTTATTTTAATAAAAAACTTTTGGGGTAAAAATCTATTGTAAGATAGTTTTCTATTTAAGATACATAAATAATTTAGTTTATTCAGCATGAAATGGAGCTAAGTTATGTAGCATGAGGCTGTATATTCTGCAACACTGGGACTATCGGTGAGTCAACAGTGGGTCAAAGGAGTAGCAGAGATGACAGTTGCTCTTTAAAAATTATGTTTTAAATCGAGTTGATTTAAATCAAGCCTTTTTACTAGTGATTTAAATTGCGATTTAAATCAACTCGATTTAAATCAAATCCACCCTGCATCCTGCTAAAGCAAATCCTCGCCTTCATTTGCTTTGATGTGATGTGATTGTTCCCTTCTCTTCCCAGAAAGCCCTGGTTGTACATTTTTATTTTATATGCTTCCCTGTTGGTTAGAGTGGAATCCTGGTCTCTGATGTGCTACTTTTCTATTTACGAAGAACTGCTTTCATTTAAAAAAATCAATATAGTTATGAATTTAATAAGATTACGTATCATGTTTTCCTTGAAATGTCACTGTCTGCTCCACCACTTCAGTGTTCTAGTACAACTTCATATATATGGGGGGAGGGGTAACTACGGGGTGTGGGATATTTTCCTCCCATGTGCCAGATATAACAGCGATAAGGCCCGCGGGAATCAAGGTCGTCTCAATGAGAGTTCACAATGGCCAGAGGGAGTAGCTGAGCAGACTGCCATCTACCTGGTAGGCTAACATGACCTGTGACACTAGGGAGATGGGGGGGATGTCTATTTCTTCTATTATGACAAAACGCGGGAAATATTTAGAGTTGGTTTCACATTTGAACGTGCCAATATGATGTACCCAATAAAATGGATCTTTGAGAAAAGCCACAGTCTCAGAGTCCTGAATTGATTGGGAACCATGATATTAAACTAACTAACTTAAAGTAACAATGCCAACAACCAAAGATACTTGTTTGTAGTACTCCTTTTAGAATATGACCTGATATGACATCATTGTACTGGTTGAGTTTCACACCCTATGCTAAACCATAAGTTATGTATGGTTTATTAATAAACTAATAGATGGATTTACACTTCATGCTAAACTACGAAAACAATGATTTGTAGACAATAATGGCTGAATTCATTGCACATGATAAGCCAAGCACAGTCAAATCACATTTTGGTTTAGCATAATAGATCACTATATCTACCTCCCCCAGTACAATCCATCCTACTATTTTCCTTAGCCTCATATGTATATCGCACTATAGATGCTAATTTAGCAGGCTTGTGTTTTCAATATTCTGCTATTTGACTATGAGGCACAAACCTTATAAGGATGTCAAAAGAAAACAGAACAGATTCCATCTTTGCTATTTACTTTACAACTCTGGCATTTCCTTACCAAGATAAGATAATTGCTATACTCATACTTTCCCAGAAGGACTGAGAAGAACCGTCTCAAACAGATGCAGCTGTAATGCTTCTGGATAAATATATACAGGATGCCAAACAGATAAAAACTAGTTAGGTTGTCTGGTAAGAAAACTAATGCTACATCTTTCAGAGGCGAGAAGTTTTGATTCAAGGATATTTATTAAAAAATTCTGATATCACACTAATATCAGTGAGTAGGAATATTTAGTAAGTAACATAAACATTTGTTGTTAAACATTTCTAGCTGATTTATGATGGGGTCATATTGTTGTAGAAGAAGTGACATCATAAGGGAATTTTGCAATGATTTCTTAACTTCAAACTGAAGATAGGAATAAATAGATCCCTCAACTCCAAAATCAGGTTTGCCCATTATTCATACCACCTCAGAAGATCATATCTTCCCTGAAATATAACTTCCTCAATTTAATCCAAAATCACAAAATTTATTCGAGTTGATTAAATACTAAAAACTTCAAAAATAGAATATTTGATAAGTTATAAAACAGATAGTTTTATGTCACTGAATACACATTTAAGAATTTGCTCTAATTGTGTAAACTACTATAGCTAAAAAAAATGCTATTCATCCATCTCTTCATCAGATATCTTTGATGATATGACTCAAGAGTAACAAAAAATACTAATATAACACTATGTTTTATAAAAGCTAAAGACTTCTGTCTATTCATCATCAGATACTGATTTGCCACAGAAGAATAATTGTGCTTTGAAATGAGATAGCTAATCCAGACTTTGCTTTAGATAAGAAAATAACTATCAAAGTTTTCTATCTGTCTAAATCTAAGTACTGTTGCTGGTCAAATGCCTCCATTTGATTCTTCCATAGACTATTCACTGGTGTGGAAAGAGGTTCCTCTTCACACGGGGAACACAGGAAGGGCCAATTATAATGTTAGAAAGTCACAATGTTATGTGTCATTCCTCTTATTGTATTTTTGAATTTCTGTTGCTGTTATCTGTATTTTGTTTTATATGGTGGTCCACCCAAAATAAATAAGTAAAATTTCTGTGCCCAGGCTACAAATCCAAATTTTGCAGCACAAAAAGAAGTAAGATAATGAAACTTGATTTTACAATCACTAAGATAGAATCATTTGTGATTTTAGTAGTTATTACTCATATGCTTACAAACATTGAGTATTTGTATTTTTATAGTATTTTATTTGTTTTGTGTATAGGTTTTATAGTTTTATCTTTTTAACATTGTAAGCTGGGCCAAAGTTGTCCTGTAGTGAGATGGGCATCCAATAAATTTAATAAATAAACATATGTTGAAGCCATGGAGGTTCAAAACCAACGCTCTTCAAAATTTTTGAAAGGGATATTTCTTAATAAGTGATAGCCTTCTTTTGAAGCAATAAAGCAGCTGCATCTTTTTCTGGCCTGAACGAACAGATGTGATGAGTAATAAATTGGATTTGATCCTAACAGATTTAGATTCGTCTCAATGAACAGCCAATCGATCTACAGATGTTCATATTTCTCTCATTCCATTCTGTGTCATGTTCATAGATGTTAAGCATGTCTCATTTGTTGATGTCTCTGCTTTATGGAACAACATTACCTCTAATGTCCATATGGCACCAACCCTGTTATTCTTCAACTTGTTTTCTGGATCATTTTCCTCAGTGTTTTAAATGGACAAGTATGATGGGTTTTTTATTTGTTCATTTGGATGCTAGCTTTAGGACTTGTGTAGAAAACAGGTCACATTTTAGGTCGAATTTATGCAGAAATATTGAACATCAAAAAGAGTTCATAAACTTTTAAGCACTACTGTAAGTTACATTTGTAAGTAAAGATTTCTCTTGCATACACTACACATAGTTAGCTAGAGGAATTTATAAAAAGCAGCAAGAGGATAAAAAGAGACTTGAGGAAAATGTCCAGTGTTTCAAACTATGACATTCTTAGTATGAATGTCAATCAATCACATCACACAGTAGAAGGACATTACTATATACATGAGCCACAGCCCATTACTGTAATATCAAGAGGCTATATTTCGGTTGTGACAGAAGGGACACAGCAGAACTCGTAATTAAAACTTGGCAATTAAACAGCTTGCAAAAATTAGGGCAGGCAGGGTGAGGAGAGGTTTTTATCTCAAATTGTGAGGAGTTACTGCTTACCAAAACAAATAACAGTAACTATATGGGTCAAATATCTCATTCAGGACACAGCGGTTTCCTGTTTGCTTTCACAATCAATAGATTTGTATAAAAATGTTATTGTAGCTGAAAATGCAGGTAACATTTTAAAATATACAAGGCTTTCCAAATCTGTTTAGTTGAATATGATGTTCTCCCTTTAACACAGAAATTAACTCCTGCCCAGTGGTGAAATCTAAAATTTGTTACTACTGGTTCTCTGGGCATGGCTTGGTGGGTAGGGGGTGGAGTAATGTGACTGGGTGGGCATGGCCAATTTTTTTTTTTTTTACTTTTAAAACCATTTTGAAAAATGCTTTCAAAAGGCTCTGACGATCAAGCTGAGTTGCCTGATCGGCAGAGGCATTTAAAAGAAAAAAAGGGGTTTTTTCTTTTAAAAGGCTTTGAAAATCCCAGCTGAGCCGCACGATCATCAGAGACTTTTTTTTTTTACTTTTAAAAGCATTTTTTCAGCTGAAGAGGTTACAGAAAAAATGCTTTTAAAAGTAAAAAAAAGCCTCTGATGATTGTGCAGCTCAGCTGGTCATGGGGAGGGGGCAGGGATTTTTGCCAGCGGTTCTCTGAACTACCCGCCTCCATTGCTACCGGATCCGGTCCGAACCGGGAGCATTTCACCCCTGCTCCTGCCCCTCCATCTGCATTTTCCATGAACAAGTGCATTTCCAGAGCAGAGGCTTTCCATACAGATGGGTAGGTGTGGCATGAACAAGAGACTTTGCTCAGATTTGTACATTGTGCAAACTAACCCATGTTATAACGATCTAAGTGTGAGGTGATCATTATTTTCAAAAATGCAATTGATGACACCCACTTACAAATCTATTAACAAGTAAGTGAAATATTTCCATATTCTAACAATTCATTCTGCAATGCATGTTTCTTTGTTCTGATATCTATTGTCCCACTTAATTCCAATGACAATGAGAAACAATTACTCTGAATAGATTTTCCAAAATCTATTGTCCCAAAGACCAATTCTAATATACTGTATTACTTTTGTAGAAAATATACCATATTTTTTGGAGTATAAAATGCATCCTTTTCCCCCAAAAAAGAGGGTGAAAATCTAGGTGCGTCTTATACTCCAAATGTAGCCCCGCCCAGCCTCTCAAACGGAGGTTTCAGAGGCTGAAAAAAGCATCAGAAATGAAGCTTCAGGAAAAAAGCCTCCAAACAGAGCTTCAGAAAAGAAGCCTCAGAAACAGAGCTTCAGAAGCTTTTTTTCTGAAGCTCTATTTCGGAGGCTTTCAGAGACAGAAAAAAAGTTTTTTCTGAAACAGAGTTTCAGAAGTTTCAGAGGGAGAAAAAAAAGCAAAAAAAAAAAAAAAAGCAAGGCACAGAGCTTACAACCAATGAACCTGTTGCTAAAATTCACCTCTGGGAATAGCTGATTGGGGATATTCCGGGAGGCCAACCCACCCGCCAATCAGCTTTTTTCTTATTTTCCTCCCCAAAAACTAAGGTGCGTCTTATACTCTGGTGCGTCTTATACTCCGAAAAATACAGTAAGTGATCCCAAGAAGTTTTCAACAGAGTGATTTCCAAGGAAGGATTCTAGAAAATTGTACTTTACATTAGTGATGCATAGGAATAAAGAAGATTTACTCAGAGCAAATATATTCCATATCTTCCATATCTTATTTTCCTATGTCCCTGTGTAATTTATGATTTCCAACAGTGGTCCACAGAAATGAGCCTCTTCAAAACATCTTAATGTAGGAGGGAGCAGGACAGATATGTGCAGAGAGAGAATTGCACTCTCTCAAGAATCCAGCACATAATTCATGCAGTGCTTTACATGCCATTTGTGAAATCCTGAACTTGCTGCAGTCCCGGCCAAGTCCTTTAGAATTTATGTTTTATGAGTTAATCCTGAGAGTACCCAGCTGCTGTATTCTGCTCTAGCTACTCCTGATGTAATCTTCAAGTGCAGTTTCACATAAAGCACATTCCAATAATCTAGAAGAGAAATTATTGTTAATTTTATTATCACTACTATTAAAATAGAGGCTCTTAATTAGGAAAAATTAGTATAGCCAGATTATTCCTGTCTGGGAACCTCCAATAAAGATGAATCAAGTAAAATTCCCTTGTACTTGTCCTAAATAAGAATGCAATACCATTCAGAGCAGGATATTTACTCAATATCAATACCTGGGAAGCACTAATTCACAGAAACCCTCTTTGCAGGGGTCAGCTCCACATTACTGGTTCAGAGCCAGCTCATAACACACAACAGTGACTCCTGGATCTCTTGGATAGGGAGGGAATTCTGTACTGATGACACCTGATGAACTAAGTGTCATATAGCATTATGGAAGCAGCAACTTAGCAGCCATGGAGCCAAACAAACATTCTCTGAAGATCAGAGCAAAACTACTACAGAAGTGAGGTGGTGAACAGATTCTGGCTAGTTGACTGTTAAGTGGGCATAGACAGATGGTGGTTGTGGCTCTAGCTAGCGAACACAAGGAGAATTAAATGGTGGGCTTCCACAGGTCCTGCAAAGGAGAGATTTCTTTCTTTCTTACATTATCTCCTGCATTATATTCTTGAAGGATCATCCACCAGAGTTGGCCAAATCTTGTTGGCGTTGGACTTTGAGAGACGTAGAACAGGATCCTTGATTGGCTACTGTGATTACGGTAATTAGTTCAGCACTGTTCCTCTATACATGCATCTTGCAGTTGTAGCATAGTGATTCTTAAAATGTGATTTTCAGGCTACAGAGTACTCTAACATGGACAACTAGGTGCTCATTAAATCTAGTTTATAGCACAGGTTATCATCCAATGAATTTTGAGCAATACTGCACAGACCCTTTCAACATTTTATCCAAGGTAAAGGTAAAAGTTTCCCTGTCAGTCATGTCTGACTCTAGGGCCCGATGCCCATCTCTGTTTCTTGGCTGAGGGAGTCAGCGTTACCCGAAGACAATTTCTATGGTCATGTGACCAGTATTGCTATACGCCAAATATACATGGAACTCTGTTACTTTACCACCAAAGTGATACCTATTAATCTAGTTGCATTTGTAAGCTTTCAAACTGCTAGGTAGGCAGGCGCTGAAAGCAGCAGGCTGGGATAAAATTGCCCCATACACCCTAGGTATTAATGCAGTGGTGAGATGAAGCTAGTATGAATGTCTTTGTAATACAGGCACTGGAGAAGCACACGCTCTGTTGTTTCTGTGTGTCCAGAGTCTTTGGGGTATTGTCTCTCTGGGTAAGGAATTTTTCTGTATTGGTCTTTGACAACACCTTGAGGCATGACATTGTGGCAGAGTAAAGGCCCTTCAGTGTTTAGGTATTTTGAGTTTAATCAAGTATGCCATAAAGGAGACATAGTCCTTGTTGGATTAACTGGCAATAACATTTGGGATCCTAACTAGGTCCACTTGGTACACTGTGTCTGCTATACTCTGCTTAATAAATGCTTTGGCCTGATTGTATCACATGCTAAGTAGAACACCCGGAGAGAAACCCAAAGCTGAGATTTTAATTATGGCTGTCTGCTTACATGCGGATTGAAAATCATTACTCACAAACATCAGAAGTATAGTTGACTCAGCCTTCCATCCTTTCGAGGTAGGTAAAATGAGGACCCAGATTGTGGGGGCAATAAGCTGACTTTGTATAAAAAAATAACACAACTTGGGGGGGGGGCGAAAGCCCTATTAAGCAGGTATATACAAAAGTATGAAGGCTATTGCTTAACGCATTGTAAGCCACCCTGAATCTCCGGAGAAGGGCGGTATATAAATTGAATCAATCAATAAATAAATATTCAATCAGATGACAGGTCTCTCTAGCTCAGCATTGTGTGGCCCAAAATTATCAATCACATGCTATAGAAACTCCCAAGTAGGTCTTACAAGTTCAACAGCATTATCCTGCTTGTGTTTCCCAGTAAACACCAGGAGAACATTTTATGAGACTCCCCAACTAGTATCAACAGTAAATCACACCCCTGATACTTTCAAGATTTAGCTTGTCCACACTCAGCAGAAGACTCTAAAACACAGTTTAGCTAGATTAGAATCTTTGTTGAAACAAGAATGAGGCTGCACACAACAGCTGATACTTTACTATCAGGAAAAATATGTAAATGATTTGTATACCCCTAAACTTGTTATTCCTTCCTTCTGTCTTTTGGAATTAATGGATCTTGGCAAAGTGCTCCATGGTCTTAAAGCCAAACAGCTGTTGCATGTGCACATAAGGTCGCTTCTGCCCAGGAACCATTCATTGCAATTTCCAGCAGCTTCATTGTATGTTAATACAATATTTACATTGTCTAGTAGTTATTGAGAGCTTTACAGCAATGCTGTGACCTGCAATAATTTTATATGATTTTTCTAATTTTTCTAGATTAAAAAAAACCAGATTTATAAATGTTCAGCATATTTCATAAAATTAGTAACTCAAATAACCAAGAATAATGTAGGAATATGAGGCAGCACAAAAATATGGAATAACATAAAGCCTCAACAGTTGAAATGTATGGCAAAGAAGAATTTTTCATTTGATGGCATATAAAAGGCAGTAATGAAGATGACTGATGAGCAAATTCTGGCAGATAATTCTTCAACTTCAATACAACCACTATCATAAACATTAACCTAAAAAACCAAATCTTTTCCGGCTCTTGACTGGTATATATAATATACCAGCCCCGCTTCTACTGGGAAGATTTACAGGGGCTGATACATTGAACTTATATACAGGCATGTTGAATGGAAGACAATCATCCCTTCAATACCTAGGACTACCAAACTACTTTGAAGAATAGTGTAACCAAGGGTGTCTAACCTTGGCAACTTTATGACTTGTGGACTTCAACTTCCAGAATTCCCCAACCAGAATGGAGTTGCTCACAAAAGACATGGTACTGTCTTTTATATGCCATCAGATGAAGAATTTTTCTTTGCTGTACATTTCAAATGTTGAGGCTCTATGTTATTCCATATTTTCATGCTGCTTCATATTCCTACATTATTCTTGGTTATTTGAGTCACTAATTTTATGAGATATGCTGAATATTATAAATATTCCATTTATAAATATAAATATACAAATCTTAAAGTTGCCAGCGTTGGACACTTCTGGTGTAAACCTTGGATTTCCTGAAGATTTAGTCCAAAAATGAATGAGTGAATGAATGAATGAATGACACAGCTTTATGAAAATGACATACACAACCTCTAAATAAATGCTTTTCATTCCTTGCTACTGTAAGATTTCCTTATCATCAAGCTGAATTTCTGGTGACTTCAGCAATACATCCATATGGCAGCAATATGGAAAGAGCTTAATTACCTCTATGATTTTTTTTCAGCTCCAGCCTACAAACCGAGGATTTCCTAATGACTTCCCATCCAAATACAAGTAATCCTCAACTTACAACAGTTCATTTAGTGACCGTTCAAAGTTACAACAGCACTGAAAAAAGTGATTTATGACCATTTTTCACACTTCTGATCTTTGTAGCATTCCCATTATCGTGTAATCAAAATTCAGATGCTTGGCAACTGGTTCATACTTATGACAGTTGCTGTGTCCCAAGGTTATGTGATTACCTTTTGCAATTGTTTGACAAGTAAAATCAATGTGGAAGACAAATTCACTTAACAACCATGTTACTAACTTATCAACTGCAGTGATTCATTTAACAATCATGGCAAGAAAGCTCGTAAACCGGGGCAAAACTTACTTAACAAATGTCTCGCTTAACAACAGAAATTGTGGGATCAATTGTGGTCGCAAGTCAAGGACTACCTGTATTAACCAGGTGCACCTCTGCTTAACTTTTTCAAGAACAGTCACAGTCAACTAGGTGCTACCACACATGTGAAAGCATTTTATGTGGATTTGGCTGTTTGAACGAGATCAGAATATAACAAACCCACATATTCTGAAAACTTTCAATTTTAAGTACAGGAAGAAAAGCAAGATGACCTAACCCTATCATTGTTCCAATCCTCACCATGCTGAGAAAAACCAAGATCAGATAAATTCAAACCAATAATTAGCGTGAAAGAATAATCATGGATTAGATCTGTGGCTTGAACTGTACTAAGAAAGGAATGTAAATATTTAGAACAGAACAGGGTCTGCTTTTTTGTGCTGACATGCATGAGCATTATTTTATTTGCATGACCTGCAACTTCAGTGGATTCAACTGCTGAAATGATAGTAACAATGCTTTTTCTAGTTAGTATTGTAAATCTTGAGGAAAAAACAAAGGACATCTGCTTTCTATTTTGTTTGGAATTAGCAAAAGTCTATCCTAATTGCCAAAACAACTCTGAACAAATCCTTCCCACCGCACCCAAAACATCTCTTTGCTTTCCTTCTGCATAATTTCTTCTTCCAATATCCCGTGCAATTTCTCAAGCATTGACATTTTATTGAAAAGATTCTACTTATATCAGATCACCCCAGATTCGCAGAAATTCAAGGGACACCATTCGGTTTAGAATAGCCTGATGGAGGATAGCTACAAAGAACATAGGAGTTTCTTCTTGATTAGGAATGCTGATTTACAAATCCATATTCCAGGTTTTGACCCGGGGAATCAGTTTTTAATTATGAGACTTAACTGCAAGCTACATGGACTCATGTAGAATTACAATCAATTCTAGAGCCTTGGTGGCGCAGCAGACTAAAGTGCTGTTAAGTAGCACCAGCTACTTGCAATTAGTGCAAGTTCAAATCTCACCAGGCTCAAGGATGACTCAGCCTTCCATCCTTTCGAGGTAGGTAAAATGAGGACCTGGATTGTGGGGGCAATAAGGTGACTTTGTATAAAAAAAGAACACCGCTTAGGGGGGGCCAAAAGCCCTACTAAGCAGGTATATACAGAAGTATGAAGGCTATTACTTAACGCATTGTAAGCCGCCCTGAGTCCCCAGAGAAGGGCGGCATATAAATCGAACCAATAAATAAATAAATAAATAAATAAATTCAGACAGAAGGATAACATTGCCCTGAACATAGGCATGAGCGGCGCCTTGCCCAAGACACAACCCAACTGTAGTCATGCCTCTGCAATAGGGACAAGAGATTCTCAACTCAAAGAACAAGCCAAGGAAAAGTCTCTCTTGAGTTGAGGTAGACATCTACCTAGCTTTATGGACGATTCACATGGAAGATTTCAGTTTCCCAGACTTTTGATTTCAAGTCATTTCAAGCCTGGTTAGGTGGCTCAGTGGCTAAGACACTGAGCTTGTCAATCAGAAAGGTGGGGGGGGTTCAAATCCCTAGTATAGGTCTCCTGTGTGAGCAGGGGGGGTGGACTAGATGACCTCCAAGGTCCCTTCCAACTCTGTTACTGTTACAAGTCAGTTTTTTTTTTACTCTTGGAAACTTGTCCCTGCTGTTTTCTGAGGAAGGGGTTTCTTCCCCCCAGAAGTGGACATTGTCTGCTTGGTAGGGTTGAGAGAAGGTGACTGGTTCAGGGTCACCCAGTTGTCTTCGGGACTAAAGCCCGGGACAAGAACTCTACCCTGATGCCTTCACCAAAGCCAGCCATCCTCTCTCTCCCTTTTAGGGATGAAGCAGCCGCTCCATCAGAGCAAACTTCCTCCTCCTTGGCTGGAGGCCCGAGCAGCAGCAGCAGCAGCAGCAGCAGCCTCTTCCACCCGCAGTGACAGCAACCCCTTTTCCCCCTTTCTCCCCCCCACCCCACTTCTCCATCCTCAGGCGCTCCTTCTTTGGAAATCGCATTCCGGGACCCTGCCTTCCACCCCCCTCGCCCCCCGCCCTTCACCGTTCAGGACCTCGTCCTCGGCCCGAATCCACTCGCCACGGCCCCTCCTTCCCTTCCTCTTCCCAGCTCTCTCTCTCTTTTCTCTCTCTCTCCAGCCCTATCCCCTTCCCTTCCCTTTCGCCTCCCGGGCACTTACATAGAGAGAGTGGACGCTTGAGCCGTAGAAGTGAAGCGGCGTGTCGAGCGAGAGAGGCGCGGAGCTGATATCGTCCCCCGCTTCCAACGCCTCGTCGCCCCGACCCAAGCCGTAAGGGAAGAGGATCCCCTCGCCAGGGGAGCAGCTCCCCAGCGCCGGCAGCAGCAGCAGCGCCCACAAACTCAGCCCCCTCATGACCCCGCGCTTTTTTTTACCCCCCTTCCAGTCGCCTCCAAGGGCGAGGCGGCGAGACGCGCTACAAGTTTTAAACCCCGCCGGGGCTGCGAAGGAAAAGAGAGGAGGGGGACGCGTTCGCTAGAATGGGGAAGCGACCAATCAATAGATGATTGAGAAAAAAGCTACCCTATCGCAAGGCGAGGACTTGCCTGGGCTTCCCTCCCCACCCACCCCCCACCCCACGACTCCCTCCCCCCCGACCCACCCCACAAGCCATAAAAGAAAGACTCGAAGCGTGGGATCGTTTTGCTTCCTCCCCTTTCCCGCCTTCTTCCACGAGCTCCTATGGTCACTTTCTGTAAGATGAGCTCTTCTGTTTCTTAACTCGCCTACTCGCGTGAATGGTTGCATATTTAAAAAAAAACTGAACGAGAAATGTGTCCTTTTTTTTTTTTATTTATTTATTTATTTATTTTGCCGGAGGAACTGCCCGGCTGGGATTTACGTTAGAGTTGATCAAATTGTAACCAGAAAAACTCCGTTTCGTTTTCGCCGGGCGTTTAGGATTGTTTTGAGCGTACTGAATTTTTGCAACAGTAACTGTTTGTCCCTATTATGAACGTCTTGTCATCATTTAATGGCTCGGGTTAGGAGGATCGCTTATTCTTTGTGGATTTGTTTCATCTTTCTTTCTTTCTTTCTTTCTTTCTTTCTTTCTTTCTTTCTTTCTTTCTTTCTTTCTTTCTTTTTTGGAAAAGCATCTCACAGTAGAAAAAGTGCTCGGGGGCCAAATGCTCCTCTTTGACTTGAGGCACTTTGACAACAATACAGTGTTGCATTTGAAAAGTATTTGACAGTATTGTTTGTTTAATTAAGTGCTGTGTACACTCTACACAGAATTACTGTCATCTGACATGGGTTTCATAATAAAGCCTGATCGGTGGTTTGAAGCCAAGGTACAGTCCCCTTTGCCATCAATCTAAAGACAAATGAAAAACAGGACAAGCAAATCCTTTCTTCCTTCCAGCTGACAGACATTCACTTTCTGGTCTCCCCTCAAGCTTCAGTTCATGCAGGCTGCATATCCGGGTAATTTTCCTCCTTGCACACGTAGCTTTTATTTATAAAGGGGAGAAATGTAAGATGTCAAAGCTCCATGGCAGCTGAATCTCTAAAACCACAGGGAGAGAATTTAGTTATTTAGAACAAAGATGAGGCAACTTCCACTCATAGTGTAAACAGCGTCCATAAGCTGCAAAACATTCATTGTACAAGTACTGTAGAAAATTTCTGTCTCTGTGTGTGTACCTCATATAGCCAGAAATGTACTGTATTGGTTCATTAGAGAAACAGAGATGACAGGATTTATCCTGTGTCAGTGATTTTTGAATGGTGTAGGAAACTTTCATGAAAGAAGATAAAGAGACTTCCATCATCTTAGATGGCACATATTGGTTAGGTTACTTGAGTCATGAGAGAAATCTACTCTGCTATCTACTAACTAAGACATGCCCTTGAAATTAAAGAATTTCCAGCCCAGACCTATGTTTTGCATATCAAAAACTGACCAGAGCTTATGACTTTTTTTGCAAGAAATATGTAGTAAATTTTATTCCAGTCTTTGTTATTTCAACAGTGTAATTGATGAAAATCATGTGGTTATTGTCCTTAAAAAAAACTGGGAATCAGAACTCCCTAAATTCAAAGAAAATACTTAAAGTGTTAAGGCTGGAAATACAGTAACTGTTTTGTATGTATTGTACTATATGTATATACACAAAAATAAGCAACAAAATTGAATAGGAAAATAGGATCTAAAAGAAATTTTAGCTCTATGTAGTGTTTTTTAATCTTAATAACTAAATCTCAGGACTTCAGCTTCCAGAATTCTCTAACGGGCATCCTGGCTGGGGAATTCTAGCTCCAATAAGACAAATCTGAAAACTATTTCTACCATAAACTACAAAGATCTATGACTCAAGGAAAGAACAACTTTGACTATGTAACCCTGAGATCCTGTACATTTCTTTGTTATAGTATGACAGTAAACTGTCTTCCCAAAATAACAAAACTCTAAAAAATGCTTTAAACATACAGTTTTAAATACCCTTATATTGTTTATAAAGAGGAAGGAAATCAGTTATTTTATGTGTTTAATCTTTGTGTTTGAATCACATTATTTTAATTTATTAACCACTTTCAGCACCATCCTGTGAAATGAATATACAGTATAAACACCATACAGTAAGTCATTTACTAAATGATTTTATATTCAATACCATCCTCTATAAATATGTGGAAAGAAACATTAATTAAATCAAAACAATTCACATAGCTGCTTATCTGACAGTTGTGACTCTGTGCAGCACACATAGGGATAACATTAAACATGCACAACAAAAATTAAAACAGTAATGGTGGCAAAAAACAAGCACAACTTAAATAATAAAAGAAAACATTTGATGGGTTTACCTAACCTCCAGACCTGAGAAACAGAGACACTATTAGATGTCAGATCATGCTACTATCTAATGGTCATCAATATTTTTGCAAAATTTTGGCACTAGCAGTGGTGGTTGTAACAAGGAGGTTATTATTTCTACAACTAATCCTAGTATATCAAGTCAACTGGATTTGACAATAGTTGCTCATGTTTAGTTGAATCCTGTCTTGGTTATTATAGGGTGTTTTCAAGGGTTTCCCCTTGAAAGTGCTTGGAAGTTTCACTTAGTGCAAAGTCTAAGCTTCTAATGAGTTCTAAACAATTAACAGCTTGCCAAATGCTGTTTGAGCATCATAAAGTATTGATCTTACCTCTGAAACCTTAAATAGCTTCATTGTTTGAAGAATCACCATTCCTGTTAGGGATCTCAGGAAGAGAGATCTGCAATAACAGGGAGGCCCTTAAAGATGTCCACTCTCACAGAACCTCATCCAATGCATCTTCTCCTGACTCTCTCTGATAATGCATTCTCTTTGTACTCTGTCTACTCTTTAGAGAAGACATACCTCTTAAGTTAAGCCTTTAAATAGCAATCATTTTTATTAAAAGTTGCTTATTTTAATTATTTTTATCTATATTTTATTTTAAACTGCAACTCACCTTTGGTGTTCATTTCAAATTGAAAAGCCATGTACAGACCAAATAAGCATGTCCATATTTAACAGAATAACAGAGTTGGAAGGGACAGATGGTTGTCCAATCTCTTCTTAAAAACCTCCAGAGCACTCACAACTTCCGGAGGCAACCCATTCTGCTGATTAATTATTCTGTCAGGAAATTTCTCCTTAATTCTAAGGTAAGTTCTCTCCTTGATTAGTTTCTATCCATTGCTTCTTCTCCTGCCTTCAGGTGCTTTGGAGAATAGGTTGACTCCCTCTTCTTTGTGACAACTTTAGATACTCAAACATTGCTATCATGTCACCCAGTGGTGGGATTCAAAATTTTTTATTACTGGTTCTGTGGGCGTGGCTTGGTGGACGTGGCAGGGGAAGGATCAGAGATGAAATGCTCCCGGTTCGGACCAGATCGCCTAATCCAGTAGCAATGGTGGTGGGTGGTTCGGAGAACCGGTAGCAAAAATCCCTGCCCCCTGCCCATGCCCAGTTGAGCTGCGTGATCATCAGACGCTTTTTTTTTACTTTTAAAACATTTTTCCTACAACCTCTTCAGCCGAAGAGGTTGTAAAAAAAATGCTTTCAAAAGGCTCTGACGATCCCAGCTGAGCAGCACAATCGCTTTTTTTTTACTTTTAAAAGCAATGCTTTTAAAAGTAAAAAAAACCAGATTGCGCACCACAGTGATCACCCTCCCCTCGTGTGCTGTTCTACTTACCACATGCCTCCTTTTAGCGTGCACTGCATGCGTGCACCTCGCGTGTGCAGCCAGCAAATCAGTAGTAAACCAGTTCAGATTTCACCACTGGGAAGGATACTGTAAAATCTCCATCCGCTCCCCACTCCAGGGGAAGGATACTGTAAAATCTCCATTCCTTCCCCACTCCAGGGGAAAGTTACTGCAAAATCTCAATTTCCTCCCGATTAGCTGGGACTCCGTAGGCAGAGAATAGATTGGGGTGGGGCCAGTCAGAGGTGGTATTTACTGGTTCTCCAAACTACTCAAAATTTCCACTACCGGTTCTCCAGAACTGGTCAGAACTGCTGAATACCACCTCTGATGTCACCCTAAGTCCTTCTTTTCACTTACATCCATATTTATTCCTTTAGCTAACTGAAATGCTTTAAGTTTAAGATGGAAATATACTTTGATTTACCAACAATTATATACTTAAGAAAAAGTTTAGCAGACAAAATACAGATGCAGTAAAGGATTAAACTTTATCTATTGACTTCTGCAGTCTCCTTTGCCCCCAATTAGTTGTTTATCAGATAATCCCAGGTGGACAGAAGTCTCCTCTGTCTGTCCTACTCCTGTCCTTTTAACTCAGTGAAATTATTCACCTCCTGCACCCATCTTCTGCATGCACAGACATAAATACATGCACTTTTAGTTTTATATATATAGTTTAATAAAATGAAGTGGGCGAAAAAACAAAAATACTTCTCAAGTTATTGCTTTTAAAATATTTGGCAGGAAATTAGTTTGAGCACATACTTTGACTAATGTTGCGGAGATCAAAAACCAAATTATGATGTTTATTATTTAAAATTGCTAAGTATATTTGCAGCTGTCTCTGCTGGTCAGTAATGGAAACTTCTCTTGAGAATGGGAAAGGCGTTTATTTTTGAGCTGACTGAAAAATATAAATGTTGCAAAAATAAATCCAGCTACCTCCCTCTCTTCCTTTCTTCCTCCCCACTCCCAGCTTTAAAGTATTTAATTAAATATAATACTTGGACAAGGAAAAAAGCTTGCCTAGAACTGGGCATCAATTCACTGAAAGAGGAATTGTGTTTGATGCATAGAACACAGCTCATTATAAACTGAGCAGGAAACAGTCACCACATTCCATTGCCTCTTATTAATTCACTGGTTTTCAGGCCAGAGCCTTCCTTCAAACCAGTGAAAGAAGCTGCCATGGAAGTATTGCCAGGAAATCAAGATCTGAGAACTTACATCTCCATAAAATTGGGATAATTTTCTGATATTTCCCATTTAGGAGCCTCAGATTCATTGCCTCATTAATTATTTCCTTCTCTTTACAGAGAAAGAGAAGAAGTGGGGAAATATACATTGCTTGTCCTTGGAGCATGTGTGTCATAACTTAATGATTCCTAGAAAAGCTTTCTTCGTCCTTTGATGTATTGTGGAGCGTTATTTACATTATGAAAAAATGCAGTCATTACTGAGAGCACATCCCAGAATCTCCTTTAGAAAAGTGCATTCCACCCACTCCAATTGTTTGGTTGAGCTTTCTCTTTCTCTCTCTGTCTCTCTGTGTATCTCTCTCTCTTGCACAGTTGTATGAAACAGACCAAGATAAGTGTAAAAAAGGTCATTGCCAGTCAGTAGCCAAAGAGTATGTTTGAATATTCATCAACAGAATTAGCAATTTGCCAGACCTTGTAGGTAATCTCTAAACCAGGGGTGAAATCCAGCAGATTCTGGAGAACTGGTAGCGGAAATTTTGAGTAGTTCTGAGAACCGGCAAATACCACCTCTGGCTGACCCCAGAGTGGGGTGAGAATGGAGATTTTGCAATATTCTTCCCCCAGGAATGGGGAGGGAATGGGGATTTTGCAGTATCCTTCCCCTGCCACATCCACCAAGCCACATCACACCCAAGCCATGCCCATAGAACCGGTAGTATAAAAAAAATTGAATTTCACCATTGCTCTAAACTTCCCGAACTTTAGCAGGAACCACCCTTCCAGAGTAGTTCACACAGACAGACAGACATGGCTTTCAAAGCAACTACCCAAAACTTTCAGAAATAGCTTCTTTTAAGGTGAGTGCCCATTTTTCTGTCCCCAGGGACAGTGTGATCCTACCAGAAGGGAGGGGAGGCAAAGTAAAGGGTACAGTGAAGGCAGTGCAATTCAGCCCCAAGCTGTTAGAGTGCCAGAAAGGAAGTGATGATCCACACTCCCACATTCCTGATAGTAGTGGGTTTTTTTTTGCCAACACAAGGCAAGGGTAGCACCAGCTAAAGAACAGAAACCCCAAACTTTGGAAGCCACTAGATTGGGAAAACCTATAATATCCTAAAATGATTATTTTTTTCAGAACAAAACACTTAATATCTAACTGTGCAAGCAAATCTTACTAGGAATAATGTATTCAACTGTATCCCTGAACTTACAGTAGGTTATGTTGTATTCCTTCAATTTAGACTGTAGATTTAAAAAAAAAACCTGCAAATGATTTTTTATTATATCATATTTTTGTCAATAAGACATGTTAAATGATCATTTGCTTTTCAATAAAATGCATGCATGCTAATATAGATTAAATACATATACACATAAAATTGTGTATTCTCAAATGTAAACTTTTAAAATTTCTTTTAGTATAACATTATCCAGACTCATGGAATGGGACTATAATTCCATGAATTGCAATTATTTATCCTTCTTGACCTCAGTCTTCTTGGCTATAATGCAGCTCATTCTATTTAGAAGTTACAAATCAAAACAAACACCCACACATTTTTTCCAAATATGGCTTGACATTCTTTTGTACATTATACACAGTGTACGTTTGTCCAGAGGCAATGGCCTGCTTTGTAAAGCAATTATTCAACAATCAACTCCTGAGAAAGTACACAAGATTTTGCAATAAACAAGACTGAAGCTACGTCCCCCTGTAGGCTTGCTGTTTATTGGTGGGAAAACTACAGAAGCTAGAATTGTGAAAGCCTGACACTCTTATAAATTATACGTTTTTAAATAATGTATGAGCACTGTGCACAGATTGGACTGCCATTTGTCAGAAATGGTGTAGGGTCTCCTGCTTGAACGGAGAGTTGGACTAGATGACCTATAAGGTCCCTTCCAACTCTGTTAATCTGTTATCCAGATTTCAAAAAGCAGAAATAATGTGTTTGAACAGTCTTTTCCAAGGAAGCATTTTCTATTCTATCTGATCAACACAACAGATTATCCAAAAGCCAATTCTTTCAGCCTCCATAGGGGGTGGGGAGGGCATAGCAAAGAGGAAGTTTTAGTTCAGTACCTTTGAAACATGAGTAATAGATTGAGAAGATGGGAGTGGTTGCACACTTGTGAGATTTTTGTTCTTATATTACTAAAGTAATTCAACTCGTTTTAATGCAACTTAACTGTGTAGGTCAGCTGTGGGAAGCAACAGCAGAATAGTTTGCAACCCAAGTCATTCTTTGCTCATATTTTTTGGTACTAAAATATATATGCTTTCAGGTATACCAGGGGTGAAATGCTCCCGATTCGGACCGGATCGCCCAACCCGGTAGCGATGGTGGTGGGTGATTCGGAGAACTGGTAGCAAAAATCCCTGTCCCCGGCCCATGCCCTGCTGAGTTGTGCAATCATCAGAGGCTGTTTTTTTTTTTACTTTTAAAGCATTTTTTCTACAATCTCTTCGGCTGAAAAAATGCTTTTAAAAGTAACAAAAAAAGCCTCTGATGATCGTGCAGCTCAGCTGGGATCATCAGAGGCTTTTAAAAGCATTTTTTTCTACAACCTCTTCGGCCAAAGAGGTTATAGGAAAAAAAATGCCTTTAAAAGCCTCTGACAATCCCAGCTGAGTTGCCTGATCATCAGAGGCTTTTAAAAGCATTTTTTTCTGCAACCTCTTAATGTTGGCCACACCCACCCAGTCACATTACCCCACACACCAAGCCACAGAACCGGTAGTAACAAATTTTAGATTTCACCCCTGAGGTATACCCTCTGTGTTTCTTGCTTCATAACTACTGTGATTTTTTTTTCCAGTTGAAGTCAACAAAACAAAATATTGGATTAAAAATAACATATTGGAAAGAAATAAAACATTCCTGCTAAGAGAGAGGTCTGCTTTTTAAATGAAGTGCTCCTCTAAATTAGGATCACAGATATGTGCAAATAGTGAATTTGTTGAGGAAGGACTGATCTGTGAACAGTATTGCATGCATGTATCTGTGCTTACATATCTGGCTGAACAGACCTACGAAAACAGGTTTCAAAATATAATTGCTCCACAGGTTTTGTGGAAAGTTTACAATTGCCTTTAAACAATTGAATGTTTGGAATTACAAAGTGGCAAAATCTGTGAAGATGGGGGTGGATGGGCATTTAATTAGCAATAGCACTTAGACTTATATACCACTTCGCATTGCTTTCCAGCCCTCTCTAAGCAGTTTACAGAGTCAGCATATTGCCTCCAGCAATCTGCGTCCTCATTTTACCAACCTTGGAAGATGGAAGGCTGAGTCAACCTTGAACCAGTGAGAGTGGAACTGTCAAACTGCTGGCAGCCAGCAGTCAGCAGAATTAGCTGCAGTACTGCATTCTAACCACTGCACCAACGCGGCTCTGTGAGTCAGAGCAATTTACTATTTTTTCATATCTGGAAGAGATCCATAAAGACTCCCTCATTAGACGGAATTCCTGATGACTACATGTCCATACTGTTTTCTTACAAACAATCTGGAAGGGATTTACTTTATCTTCTTCCAAGAATGTTTTTTCAACTCACCAGTCTGCATCCTTGGAATTTCCTCATGGTCTCCCATCAAATTACGGTATTAGCCAGGTCACTTTGCTTATTTTTCTTTTAAAGTCAACCAAGGTCAACTAGAAGCTGTTATTGACTTGCATTACTGTTAGAAAATAGACAGTGCATTAACAGTAAAATTTTTGTCATGTTGATTTCTTGGGCAGTCATGTACTGTATATTGATGAGGTTAATTGGGATAATACATAGGACGTCCAGATGATGTCGCCCTTTAGTCATTAACTGATATTTAATATTTTTGTCTGTTCCCCCTTCCCCACAGATGGAGTTCATAGACATACCAAGAATAGAGATGCAGACTTCTGTAAAAGTGTAAATGATTCTTGCATTGCTTTACTTTCATTCATTTTGTCCATACCTATCTTTTCTTCTTTCTTAAATCAAAGTGTGCTTTATTTGACATCAGGATACAAGTGAAAACTATTTGGATAGGTTAGTGAAGCAGACCCGCGTTATGTTTGTTTGTAATGTCCTGAAATGCAAACCTAGATGCATTGTATGCCATTCTAAACTTGCTTGTCTTTAGAATTGCATTTATGTATTTATATGCTTCCATTATAATCCTTCAAGAACGTAAGGGCAGCAGAGAGGAATGAAACTGGCACAGAAAAGTGAAATAGGCTGAGCTGAGAGAAAGAAGGTCCTTCAGAGGACAATGGATGCCTTTGGAATTCTGAGAGTGTCACAGGTGTTTTCACAAAATATTTATCATGGGAAATAAGGTCATAATGGTAAATGCCCATTTACCGAAAGGCAAAACTGCAAAGACCTTTCTTTATTCCGCTTTTTCTTTCCACCAATATATTTTCCTCTATGTTGCAGCATGGGTCATTTTTTCTGGGCAAGTGGACAAATCCCAATATCACCTCACCAAGCATGGGTCAACATGCTTTTCATGGTTTATGAAAATAAACTAGCATTTTTAGTTTAAAATATTTCTTATAAACCATCTGGGAAATAAAAGTGAAATAAAAGCTTTCCCTTTTGACAAGCTAGCTTTCCATTTATTAATTAGAAAATCTAAAATAAATCAAGTCATGCGGACCAGGGAGCTTGAGGAGATCCAAAAGAAACATCAACAAACATTACAAAACCTAAGGCAAGCAGACCAATTAAGGATAAGAATCCAAACACAGGATAAGCAAACTGTGTTTGGATTCATTCAGAAATTTATAAGAGTTACTTAAATGTCTTCCCATTTTTACCTTTGCTGACAGCATAAGGCATATATTTGAATTAATCTGATATTGGAACTATGTGCTACATATCACTAAATAGGCAATATTTAGGTTCAATGTTGTTACACAGGAACTGAAAGGTCTTTACACATCCTGTTTCTGCACAAGACGGAAATATTGAGGCCATTCAGAGTTCTGCTGCATCAGCTGCATCATATCCCTAAAGATCAGGAATTTTAGAATAAAATGTTTGGGGAAAAAAACCCTGCTATTCATTTGCAGATTTCCGCAGGACATATTTAAAAAAACTCCATACGTATCACACAATGCCTAAAATGTGAAACATTGTCCTCCCCCATGGTTTTCAGTGCAGAAAAAAGAAACTCTAGAGAGACACCTACTGGTTCCTATTATTAAATCACTCTCAATTAATATTAAACCACTTTCAACCACTCAACCAGACACAGACTTCAGAGGATAATTAAAACTGCAGAAAAAAACAATTGCTACCAACCTGCCTTCCATTGAAGACCTGTATACTGCACGAGTCAAAAAGAGGGCTGTGAAAATATTTACAGACCCCTCGCATCCTGGACATAAACTGTTTCAACTTCTACCCTCAAAACGACGCTATACAGCACTGCACACCAGAACAACTAGACACAAAAAGTTTTTCCCCGAACGCCATTACTCTGCTAAACAAATAATTCCCTCAACACTGTCAAACTATGTGCTAAGTCTGCATTACTATTAATCTTCTCATCATTCCCACCACCCATCTCCTTCCACTTATGACTGTATGACTGTAACTTTGTTTCTGTATCCTTACGATTTATACTGATTGTTTCCTGATTGCTTATTTGTACCCTATGGCTATCATTAAGTGTTGTACCTTATGATTCTTGATGAAGGTATCTTTTCTTTTATGTACACTGAGAGCATATGCACCAAGACAAATTCCTTGTGTGTCAATAATATATATATATATATATATATATATATATATATATATATATATATATATATATATATATCAATTTTCTTACTTCTTCGTAGGGTCTATGTGTGTTTTTCTTCTAGCCAGGTTTTCCCTACGTAGCCAAGGTTTTTTTGTAGCTCCAGCTCAGTAGAATCTCATCTACTCGGTTCTGGGCTTTTTTCTTTTCTAACACCTAGCAAGCTCTTGTGAGAGCTTGCTAGGTGTTAGAGCTTGCTAGGTGTTAGAAAACACCTAGCAGTGAGAGCTTGCTCCAGCTCAGTAGAATCACATCTACTCGGTTCTGGGCTTTTTTCTTTTATATATATATATATTTCCAAAAGCCTGTTTGCGATTAAGAGACAGAAGAGTAGTAACCTGACTGAGAGGAACCAGTTTTGCTTAGGTACACAGTTCTTTTATAAGGATTAGAAAACTCATTAGAAGCCTTGACTTCTTCTTCTTCTTGTGCCATATCCGTCATTGGACATTGGCGATCATGTTGGCGATCCTATTTTTATCAACAGCCACACAAAAAAGTGCTGCAGAGTTTTGTCCAAACCAGTTCCTTAGATTTTGAAGCCATGATGTTCTTCTGCCTGGACCTTGTTTGCCTTCAATTTTTCCCTGGAGGATTAAGTGAAGGATGCTGTATTTTTCCGGGAGTCACATCACATGTCCAAAATATTCTAACTTTAACTTTTTTATGGTTTTGATGATTTCCCTTGGCTTTCCCAGGTGGCTTATCATCTCATTTCTGATTTTGTCAACCCAGTTTATATGTAACAGGAGTCTGTAAATCCACATTTCAAATTCTTCTAGTCTCTTCAAGTGGCTTTCTGTCAGAGACCAACTCTCCACTCCGTAGAGCAGGATAGGAAAGACATAGCATCTGACAAGCCTGATTTTCAATCTTAGGTTAATGTCGTGACTGCAGAAGACCTTTTTCATTCTGAAGAATGCTGTTCAAGCTTTCTCTATCCTTGTCTTTACTTCAGTGGTTATGTCTCAGCTTTCATGCAAATTAGAACTGAGGTGGGTGATTCTTTTGTCTTTTTCTAGTGGTATTCCTTCCAAAGTTATCGGTGGTAAATTAATGGGTTGGTTGCTGACGACCATGATCTTGATTTTTGAGGTGTTAAGCTTCAAGCCGTATTTTTCAAATATATCTTTGACTCTTTTGATGAGGAGCTGAAGGTCTTCATACTTACTGGCAAGCAGAAATGTATCATCAGCATATTTTAAATTGTTGATCCAAACACCGTTTACTTTGAAGCCAGCATTGATGTTTTTCAGTGCTTCATTGAAAATTGACTCAGAATAGATATTAAACAACAGCAGAGACAGAATACATCCTTTCTGACCCCTCTTTGTATTTCTGCATCCTTTGAGTGTTTTTGGCCTAATCTCACATTTGCTACCTGATGCCAATATAGATTCTTTATTATTTGTATGTCTTTGTCATATAGTCCCACTTGTTTCAGGGTTTTTAACAGTTTGCTGTGTCTTATTTTATCAAATGCTTTTTCAAAATCAATGAAGCACATATAAACATTGTGATTGACATCTCTACAATGCTGTACAAGAACTTGAATGCTGAATAGAGCATCTCATGTACCAAGATTGTTTCTGAAATCAACTTGTGTGTTACTTAGACGCTCCTCAATTTTGTTGTATATTCTTGTGTGAATTATTCTCAGGAATATTTTCAGGGCATGACTCATTAAGCTTATTGTTCTGTATTCGGTACACTTTTTTGCATTTATTTTTGGGGGGGATTGTCACAAAGGTTGACGTTAGTCAATCATTTGGTATATTTCCTGTTTCATATATTCTCAATCTCAGCAACTTTAAGATGTATCGACATCATCTGAGGCCAGCTGGAGAATTCTGGAAGTTGAAATCCCTACATTTTAAAGTTGTTGAAACTGAGAAATTATGTCAGGCTTAGAGTAAATGCAGCTTGAAGTGCTGACAAATTAAGATGATGTAGTTTGCTAAAAAGATAACTCATGAAACCTGCTACTGTAGAGAGCTGCAGGTTCAGACAGTGGAGGCAGGAAAAGCAAGATTGTTTTGAAAATAGAAAATATAACCACTGGTTATACGTATTTGGTACCAATTGGTACAGTTCCAGTACTGCAGGGTGCTAGTGCCCTGAGGTTTAATCCTGACACATTTTTGAAGTGTGAAAACTCTGAAGATTCATTTTCACATAAAATAAGAAATGTTTTTAAGCTGCCCTGCTTATACATACATGACATTGGAGCAAAGTATAAGTAGAATTTATGTGATTACAGGTTTCCATCTTGACACAACACCTTACAAGGTTCAGGGGCTGGTTCTTCTCAGTCAGACTACTGCCCTATTTCTGACATCAAACATGCTGTTGGAAAATTGAAGACAACCTCCCATTCTTAAGTATTTTGGGATGTTATTTGGAACTTATTCTAGGTGAAAAGGCTGAGTTCACATGATGAGCTTACCTGTGATTAATCTAGCTATGACTTATTCAATTAACCCAACTTTCTAGGCTTATACAGCACAGCATTTATACCTGTTGAGTTCACCCAACACGCTAATTTGTGATTATATGTCATGTGAGCATAGCTCAAGAGATGTTAATGTTTACACTAACTTCAGGAACATGTCTAATTATAATTTCATCTCCAAATTTATACAATCTTCCCATATTGAAAAGAACCCAGCTAATATATAAGAGATGCAATATATCGTATATTAGATAAAAACAATTGATCCAAAAATAAGAAGCAATCACTTTAGTCACAAGGATTCTTGGATAGTAAAGGGTTGTTGTTGTTGTTTTTGCTAATTAACATTCACACATTTCACTAATGCGACATGTGATTTGTACTTCTGGTATATGAACATATAACAGCATACAGTATTGTGTGACCCTAGTCAGTTGTAGTTAAATTAACAAACTACTATTAAACAAATGGTGGCTTAGCTTAAGTAACAAAAGGAAAATGAGATAGTTTAGACTTTGGAATCAATATGTTATGTAAGAATAAAATACACCCAGGATTTTACAATTGGACTGTAATTGAAAAAGCTGAAGCCCTCTGAGGTCTGTTGCGACAATCTTCCAAAATATTTTAAGGGTGAAATCACTGCTATTCTGCAATCTCTGTGAAGGTCCACACTACATTATCTGGTCTAGTTTTAGTTGTTTGGGTGTAAAGTATAGGTATCTTGTTTATAGGAGCTCAGATGTTCAATGGCATATTTTAGTCTTTCTTTTTTATCCTTTTACTCTTATCTGCCTTGGTTTTTAACAGCAAGCTAAGGGACCTAATAGGTGGCTTGTATTTTGCCTATGGAGATTTTCACTCATCCAGGTTATGGTTGTCCTAAAGGTACTTTTTCAAAAGGCAATTGGATTTTGTTTTTCCTTGAAGTTGTTTTACTTCTCATCCAAGAAGCTTCTTCAGTTCTGACTGAATAGTGGAGGATGGAAGAATTTAAATTCCTTGCAGTCATCTGGTTGTTAGCACTCTTTCTGACAGTCCTTGAGGCTCTTTGGAGGTTTATCTGTGCCTTCAAGGTCACCTGAATAGTGCAAATGGATGTGGAACCTTCTTGGAACTGCTGAAAGGACTGTGTTGTAAACAGGATATGGGTGGTGTTGTATCCCTGTTGAAGACGAATGTTCATTCTTAATGTAGATGGCCTCTTTGATTCTCTTTGAAGCCAGTGGTCCTCTCTGTCCAGAATGTGGACTTTGCTGTCTTCAAAATAATGACCTTTGTCTTTCAAATGCAGATGGATTTCTGAATCTTGTCCTGATTGGTTTGTTCTCCTATGTGTTTGTGAAGTGGTTTGTATCGGGTGAAATGCTCCCGGTTTGGACCGGATCGTCCGATCCGGTAGCGATGGCGGCAGGTGATTCGGAGAACCAGTAGCAAAAATCCCTCTTCCCCCCTATGCCCAGCTGATCATCATAGGCTGTTTTTTTTACTTTTAAAAGCATCTTTTCTACAACTTCTTTGGCCGAAGAGGTTGTAGAAAAAAATGCTTTTAAAAGTTTTTTAAAAAAAGGTTGGCCATGCCCATCCAGTCACATTACCCCCCACCAAGCCACGCCCACAGAACCGTTAGTAACAAATTTTACATTTCACCATTGGTTTGTATTTTGATATCTCACTGTCTTTTGATGTCACCATCAGTTATAAACATACATCCCACATTCCTATCTCATTTTATCCACAGAACAACCCAAGGAAAAAGATTGATCAAAGAGGTTGTTCCAAGCTCATCCTATGACCTTCTGGTTGAATAGAAGACTTAAATCTGGGTCTTCCTGATCCACTCTAGTATATTAGCCATTGAATTATTTACTCACCTTGGGTTTTAGGGCCTTCCAGATCTGGGACTTTACCATCTTTGGTGCTCAAACAAACCCAGTGCATAAAGTATGGGGGGGGGGGTTCCTCCGGGATTTGCAACTCCTGCTCAAAGAGCAGAATCCTGACTACATTCTACCATAGGGAGCCAGTGGGACCCAGAAGGCATGCCTTTGCTGCCATAATGCCCACTTTATAGAACATGGATGTCAAACTCATGGTGTCACGTTGCCTTCACGTGATGTTTCACGAAGTTTTTTCCCTTCACAGAGCTGGGGTGGGCATGGCCTGCGTGTGACACATCCGGCCCACAAGCTGCCAGTTTGACACCCCTGTTATAGAACATCATCCTGCATGAAGTGAGACTGTTTCCATCCCTACTGATTTTTTGAAATCCCTCAAAATCTGGTTATGCCATCAGGCCTGGAGAAACCATGGGCCAGTCAGGTATTGAGGTAGCTCCAATACTGTTGACATCTGCTGTTCTCCTTAGCCTTTAAGCATGATTTTTAAAATTTTATGGAAAATAATTGATTTTTAAAACATATTACTGTTTTATAGTTTTATTGTACACTCATTAGATGGGTGGCCATATGAATCAATAAAAAAAAAGTGAGAATGTCCTTATTTGTCCAAGCACTGTAAACTGTAGGCACGCTTCACTGGTTTACTGTTTTGATATTCTGACTTATATTTATTGGGACATTTTGTTGCTTTATATATAATAGTAAAGCTTTGTTTGTTTTTATGCCCCTTGTAACATACCTAGTATTCTGCAATAAATCAGATTAAAAGTAATTTGAATTCCAACAGACAAACAAATTTCCCCCCAGGATTTTCTGACAATTGCATTCCCACCCCTACCTTATCTTTTATCTATTCAGAAACTAAGTGAGGAGGACAATTTGAAACTTACTTTTGGATTTCCCCAAATATGCTAATCAGTCCACTGCCACTAAAATTTCTCCCATTGGTTCTTAGTCTTTTAAAAAAATTAATGGGTTTATTTTTCCTTTCTTGTTTCTTGTTTATAAGAAAACATATTTATAAAAACTAGATTCCTTTGGGAGATCACTAAAGGTAGATAATATAAAAGGAGGAGTTGCTAATCTATTTAAAGTTAATACACTCATCTTTATCTCTGATAACCTGGCTCTAGTTTTAGGTATTTCTTTCCATTCTTTGCTTGGAAAAATCTGTGATCTACAATTGTTTTGATATCTTTAAAACGGTATCCCTCCTACTGTAGCACTTCTCCACCCAAGGCATGAAATTTAAGGGGGTGTAATTTCATCCTCAGTTTAATGGGGTTATAGGACAACCACTTTTGTTCTCAGAAGGGTCCCCAGGATCTGAAATATAAACTTTTATTCTACATTTCTCCCATATCCAGTTGACAAATACAACATAACCTCCAGGTTTGTCATAACAGGACTGAAATCCCTATACCTATGTCTCTGGCAGTTCTGACAAAGAACAGATTCCTCCTTAAGGATCTGATTTGGCTTAATACAGGATATTGAAGATAGAAAATTGTTTTGCCTTCCAGGTTTCTCCAACCAACATCCAACACTCAATCTGTTAGAGACAAATTCATTAATGCAATTAGGAAAGACAAATTGACAGGAACTGCAAATTTAGCAACTAAAAATACATCACAATCAAGCAATAGGTGCAACTATAATGCCCAACGTAATATTTTTACTTGAAAAACGTTCTTTTCTTCAACAAACTGGGGCTCCCAAGTATAGTAACGGGGATTCTGTAAAGTTATTCGATCGAGGCTCTGCCTTGCCTCAGGTGGAAATTCAACACGAACAAGACGAGTCATCCATTTCCCCCTTCAGAACAATTAGCATCCCCAGGAGAGAGAGAGAGAGAGAGAGAGAGAGAGAGAGAGAGAGAGAGAGAGAGACCCACAACTGAGGAGGAGGATTTTTATTTTATTTATTTCGTCAAGCACGCATTTTATGACAGATATAAGTGTAAACATAATTATAAATACATGTAAAGGATACGAATAAAAGAAAACATTAGGACAGGGACGGTAGGTACGCTGGTGCGCTTATGCACGCCCCTTACAGACCTCTTAGGAATGGGGTGAGGTCTAGAGTAGACAGTCTAAGGTTAAAGTTTTGGGGACTTGAGGAAATGTAATGTGATGCTTAAGAAGACCGCCAAATTAAAAAGGCGGTCTGGCATCTTGGACTGCGTTGGAATGGGCTGAAAGCTTTCGCTCAGCAGGCCCCTGGCTGAAGAACAAAGCTGTGCTGAAAACCGGGGAGCGGACGGAGAGCGGGAGGGGGACGGGACACCATTCCCTGTCCGAGAGCCAGAGAAGGGGGCGTCCCCAAACAGCGGCTCTCTCTCCCCGCGCTGCTCCCGGCCAACTGCTGACGGAGGACGCGCCAATGAATCCCTCCGTCCCGAGATCATGTGCTTCCAGCCACCAGTGCGCTGCCAAAGAGGAAGTGCGGCTTGTTTTCGTTCGCTCGGTTCCTCTCCTGACGAAGATGAAAGGCGGCAGCGGCAGCGGCAGCAGCAGCAACAACAACAGGAGCCACTGTCGGCAAAGTTAAGCCCGAGCTCCGCCAGCCCGAATCCCGGGCGCCGATGGAGGCCCTGGAATGGGACGCACTGAGGAACGGCAGCTTCCTGCCTACTCTGAGCCCGGCTGTGCCCCCGTACGTGAAGCTGGGTCTCACCGTTGCCTACACCGTCTTTTATTCGCTCCTCTTCCTGTTCATTTACATCCAGCTCTGGCTGGTCCTGCACTACCGGCACAAGCGGTTTAGCTATCAGACGGTCTTTTTATTTCTGTGCCTGCTCTGGGCTTCTCTTCGGACGGTGCTTTTCTCCTTTTATTTCAAGGACTTTGTCGCCGCCAATTCCCTCAGCCCCTTCGCCTTTTGGCTCCTCTATTGCTTCCCGGTGTGCCTCCAGTTTTTCACCCTGACGCTTATGAACCTTTACTTCACCCAGGTAAGGGAGGGACGGACGGACGGACGGCCGTTCCCGCGCTCGGGTGGCCGGACTGGCGCGGTGCTACGGCAACAGATCGCACTTACGCGATGTTGTGCGAATATCTTACTTTAGACAATGGCAGGCGGGTTCGTATGTTAGTTAGAACCCCCGTTTATGGAAGCTATGAGACTACTACCGGCCCGTAAAAGTGGACATTTGGAGGAGGAGCCCTAATTTGTAGACAGAGACAGTAGCAATAACAAAAAAACTTCTTACTCAGCCAATTGGACAGACCAGCTGATTTTACAAGGTTTCACAATACAGCATAATGCAGCAGGAAATCTGGATCTCAGTTGCTCTTAGGAGGGAGAGGAAAAATAAAATAAATCCAAGATTTTTGGCCATTTACTTTCAAGCAAGATTTCCATCAAGCTTTGTTTTATCCACTTGGGAATAACTCCTTCCTCTTTCTCACCAAAAATTACATGGTTCACAAATGGATCTCTTTAATTTTATTTTCTTGTTGTTAAGTGAGTAGTGATGATTTTACATGCAAAGCAAATCTTTTCTTGGACACGGGTGCAAAATTTTTAAATGGGATCAGGGAGATAGGAAGTCTCAAACTATTCTTAAGGATCCTTCAGTTAACAACATGCTCAGAGAGGCAGCAACCCTGTTTTGCAGTGGTGTGAATAATTGGAAACATTTCTGAAAGAAATGCATACACTTATACACTTATACACTTTTAATGTTTGAAATACATCAAATAAATGTTAAGGAATATTGATGTTAAATTTAGTCTTTAGTAATAAACAGGCTTTACTGAGATTTTTTTTTTTTAGAAACGAGAAGAAAAAAAGATTTAATGAAATTTTAAAGAAGTTAAGCAGAACATTATTTTAAAATAGGAAGTAGGGAGGGGTCTCATTGACTTCAGTGTTTTTTCAGCTTAATAGAAGGTTGATTGAAGTTTAGCTTCAGTGCTTCATATTATAATGATTTATAACTTTTATTGTGATTGTGAACTTGGACCAGAACCACTCATTAAAAATGCTTTAATATTCACAGATATATCAGTCTTTCATTACATGCAAATGAGATAAAGTTTTACTACTATTTTAATACTATTGTATTGAAATAGTAAACAAGGACTTGCAAAAGTATTACATAGAAACCAATTAAGTTTTGGCATATTTTATTTCTTAGAGGCTAAATTGAAAGAATATAGTCAGGTTCACACATTGCATTAACAAATAGTTTGGCTACTGTTTAGTGAATAAGTAACAAGTATTTAAGGTAGAACAATTGCCAAAATCTATAGTACTATGTCAAACTGCTGTTCTTGCATGTTTATTTCACTCTAAATAATTCCCACTGAATATAATGGGAATTGATTCAGAGAAGCACATTTAAAATTGTGATTCAAGGTAAACATGTTTAAGATTGCATTCCACTTAACTATAGTCAAGAGATTCAGATAAACATCAGGTGACAAGTTTGGCTTGTAAGTCTGCCTGTTGCCACAGAGTACCCCTTTAACTATTTACACCTACATTGTCACATCAGACATGCATGGGCAAGTGTAAAAGGCAGGCGAGGAACACACACTCAGTCCAGAGGCAATCTTTATCCAAATGGAAAGACAGGTTGTGCCTCAGTGTGCCTTAAATCCAGCCTGCTTGGTGTGAACAAGTTACTAAATGTTAATAAAACTTAGGAAATACTTGCAAAACTGCTAAGAATTCCCTCTATACACACTGTTCGTTAATATGACAGAAGAAATACTTTAAGAGTCACTGAAATTATGCTAAGAAAGATGAATAATTAACAAATAGTTAATTGGCAGAAAAAGAGGCCGAGTCTTTCTTTCAATCTATAGTACTATGGACTATCTATAGACTTTTCCAATGTGGTGCTCCTGATGTGTTGGATTTCAAATCCCATAATTATTATACAAGTTTAAAACGGAATATTAGTCATTCTTGATTGACTCCTGTGACTTTATGGACACATCTATGTACAGTACTTTTCTTGGCAATGATATTGGAAATGGTTTGCCATCTCATTCTTTCACAGCACTTTTCAACTTCCCATTCTAGCCTACAGTTTCTGGGCTGCCGTGATAGTCTTCCCTTCCAATACTAACTAGGGCTGACCCATGTCTAGACAAGATTGGTGAAGTGCTACAACCTATTGAGACAATAGTAATGGAAGTGTGGTAAGGAAGGAATGAATGAAGAAAGGCTTTAATATGTTCTTGCCTTTCAACTCTTTCTTGCAATCTCTGCCTCTATGACTGTTTATCTTAGTTGGGTTTATTTTTAGATTTTGAGCCATGATGGGCAAAGCTTAGGAGGAAGAAGTTGTAGGAAAAAAGTAGTGGAAGACTGAATTGTATCCTTTTTGAATCTTGCTCTTTTCTCATAATAACAGATTAACAGAATAATAGAAGGAAGGGGCCTTGGAGGTTTTCTAGTCCTAGCTCAAGCAGGGGATTCTATACCATTTCAGGCAAACAGACAAAACTGACTGACTGAAGAAGTGGACAATATATTGAAAAATCCTGTGTGTATTACATATAATGTAGATCTACTTGGAAGCATTGTATTTTAAATAAATTCAATAAAGTCCCTCGCCAACAAAATACCGAGGAAGCATAAACCTGTTTCAAAACACTGGCTCAGTTCACTTCTGTATTCATACCCATATCCGTTCTACTTTAGGACTAGAATTTAGTTTACATGTTTTTCCACCTATATCAGGATTTCTGTTATCCAACGTATTACACATTTTGTAGCATGCATTGTATTGTCTCTGTTCTATTATCCTTTTTTGTCTTTTGTATACAGTCTAATAGAAAATGAAGGGTGAGAACACTCTCTCTGTCATCTATGCAAATCATATGGTTGCATTTTGATGCTTGGCAAACAACTCACTTTTATGGCTGTTTGCAGTGTCCTGTGATCATGTGACAAGGATTTGTGATGTTTTTGTTGATTTCTGGTGTTTACTTCTAGTTTCTGGGCAAACCCCCCCACCCCCATTGGAGAAAATGGATTTGTTTAACCAGCACTGCATTCACTTAATGACCACCACAAAAAATGTTGAAAAATCACATCCGGCCACATGCAGACTTATGACTGCAATAATTTATGACCATAATTCCAGGTTCAATTACCCTCCTAAGTCAAGGATTATCTGTCCTTGGATAGGAGATCAACAGGGAATATCAGGGCTGTAGGCTAGGTTGAGAGATTGAAAAAACATTCTGGAAAAAAGCAATGGCAACTCACTTCTGGATTATTGCCAGGAAAACTGCATGAATGTGTCCATCAATCAAGATTAATCTGAGAATGTTTTGACCTTTAAATGAATACTGTTTTATCAAAGCCCTCCGTTCCGTATATGTTTGTACATGAATGTTATTCTGTGTTTTTATCCTTTTCTTTAAAGCATCCAGATAAAACTGTTCAGTTAAGTCTGATTTGAACATGATATGTGCAGCCAAAAATAATAATAATTGGTTGTGTTATACATCAGGTCTTGCTTGACTACAGCATATAGAAATTGGATCATAACGTACAAGTAGTCCTCAACTTACAGCAGCCTGTTTAGTGACTGTTCAAAGATACACTAGCAGTGAAAAAAGTTATAAACTTATGACCATTGTGGTATCACCGCGGTCATGTGATCAAAATTCAGATGCTTGGCAACTGATTCAAACTTATGACCATTGTGGTATCACCGTGGTCATGTGATCAAAATTCAGATGCTTGGCAACTGATTCATACTTATGACCATTGCAGTGTCCTGGGGTCATGTGATCCCCTTTTACAACCTTCTAACAAGCAAAGTCAGTGGGGAAGCCAGATTCACTAAAGAACCGTATTACTAACTTAAACTACAGTGATTCACTTAACAACTATAGCAAGAAAAGTCATAAAATGGGGCAAAGCTCACTTAACAAATGTCTCACTTAAGAACAGAAATGTTGGGCTCAATTGTGGTTGTAAGTCAAGGACTGCCTGTAAAGAAGTGCCCTCCATGGCATTATCCTTAGTTGTACTGGACTACAACTCTCATCATCCTTAAGCATATCACTTTTGAAGAGTTTCCTGTGCAAAGTTGAGAGATACTAATTATAGTTTAATCTCAATTTTTAGATTAGTAGAAACAAATGGAGATTTAGAGGACAATAAAAATATTGGACAGTATGATTACTGAATTGGAACATATGATACATTTGGAAAAGATTAGGAGGCAATGGAACAAAATATATTTAGAGAAAGATGCAGAATATGCTAGTCCCTTTTAAAGGATCTTTCACTTGAAATAAATGTTTTTTCCATGATTGTGGGGGATGTTTATCAAATCCAATAATACTATTTATGGCTCAGCCTTCCTACCGTTGCTAGGCTCTACCCCTGGACAAAGAATCATAGACATAGCTAGGCCAAAATCTACATGACTATACATCCCATCTCAAACTGACTTTTCCTATGATTCAGTCTTAGGCTAAATTGATACTGAAGAAATCTTCTGGAAAATCAGATCACCAATAGGATTGATAGGCTAGCATGAATTTCCACTCATCCATATCTAGAAATGCCTCTGCTTGGTGAATATTTCTTCAGTTTTCAAGTGGTTTTGAGGAGAGATGTAAGATGAGTTGCTAACACATCCATAAGGCTGAAGTTTCTGGTAAATTAAGTTGCTTAGGTTTGTGAGATACATGTTTGATGGTGGTATTTAAAGGAAAAGGAATTGCTGTTTCTTTGGCATATGGCAAGGAATAATACTACTCCATTATGAAATTTGTGTGTTGTGAATGAAGGAAGATAAGTTATTTGAAGAGTTACAGATGTTTTACTGCTTATAGTATTGTAACTGTAGCGCCAATTACTGTCATTTCAGTTTTCTTTCTCTACATCTCAGCAGTATCAGCTCCCAAGATGTGGAGTGAGAGGGTGGGGATTTCTGTTGCTACAAAGCTTGTAGCAGGACAGGGATGAGATTTTTCCTTCTTATTCTCAGCCACCCATCTACAGAAGTGAAGATAATCATGGCTCATCTTCAGATTGTTTCTGAAAATGTTGCCAGGATAGAAGTGTTCAACAATCAATTGTGCATGATAGCTATAGAAGCTATAATTTCCCCAAAGAACCATCCTAAAAACAGCTGGGGAAGGGAAGGGGATATTCAGGAAAATAGTATAACGGAGATGGGTTGAGAAGAGCACACATGCAATAAAGGTGGATCAGAACACTCCAAGCCAAGCCAACTGATTGTAAAGATTGGCCCAAGATCGTAAAGATTATGTGACCCATCATATAATATTAAAAAAGAACTGAACATTTGTGACTTCTCTTTGTTTGATTCTTAGTAAGTTGTGAACTTGGAAATATTTTATTTATTTTTATGTATTTATTATTATACTTCTATGCTGCCCATCTCATTGAGGCCACTCTAGGTGGTTTTTAGTCATACAATTAAAATATCATGTAAAACATTAAAAAGAATAAGAATCATACATTTAAAGTTAAAATTCAGTTAACCAGATGAAAAGGAAAGGAGCAAGGTGGGTATGGGAAGGAGGTAGGGTCTGACAAATCCATGTGCCCCCCCTCCCCTTTGGAGTTCCTGGCCATGTGGAAGTGTCAGGGCTTCAAACCCAGAAATGAAGGTGCAGATCTCATCTGGGGGAGGGGGGAGAATTATTTAGTTCTTTTACTAACTGGGGGGATGTCAGCTCCAGATTTAGCATTCAAGGATATTGAAGGAAAATTTTGAGAAAAAGTGTTTTCTATATCACTCTGAACGTTCTTATTAAGCATGATTAATAATTATGAGTAACAGATTGACTTTTTGCTTCTGAAATACATGACAGATCTAAGTAGTTTCAAGATATGTAGACTTCAACTCTAAAACTTCCTCAATCATTGATGAGATTTCTAGTAGCTGAAAGCTATAAACCTGAAGTGAGACCAGTTTGAGGAAGCTTGTGCTACAAAGATATATGGAAGGGAAACTGCAATTTCTGAGAATAAATTGAACATGGGAAATAAATAAAATTACATCATTACTCTTGTAGTGCCAAAGTTGTATATGTGGCCTATTTGAATATGCCCTGCTCCTACTTTTTCTATGTTATATAATGCAACTCTGAAAAAAGATTATGATGCCTTTGAGGGGTTATTTTTAAGGAAAGGTGAAATATTTCCTTTATTTAAAAAGAAATGAATAAGAGAGTACCCATCTGCCTGTGACTAACAGAATCTCCTCTAATAATAATAATAAAAAAGCAATCTACAAGCAAAAAGCTAAAGATAGCGAAGTCCCAGGCAGTAGTCAGGAAGGGTCGATGACAATCATGAAAGCAAGCATTGGTGTTTTTCTGACCTGCATGAGCCTCATTTGCCCCATTGGCCATTTTTCTGATCTTAACGTGGGACAGCACCTGGTCTGAGAGATCACCAAGCAATCCCAGGGTGGTGGGCTGGACTGGAAAGTTGAAAAGCACTCCAGAGGAAGATAAGTGCCAAAAATAGCAAGAAATTAAATGGCTGAATCCAGGCAGTTCCTACAACATGAACTCAATCTGAGACAGGGTTTCCTATTTTAATCTTGGAGCATAAACAATCAGATCACCACAAAACTAATAGATAAGGTAGAACAGGAGTCCCCAACCTCTGGGCCCAGCCCCCTACCGGGCTGTGAGGTATTGAAAAGTGGGCCGCCCAAAATGGCAGGTGAGCGCTTGCACATATGCATTCCCCCTTGTGCGAGCACTTGGTGAGCATGTGCACCCATGTGCTTGCCCATCACTTGTCCAGAACCATCCTCTCTCCCCCCTCCCCCACACCAGTCTGCAAAACTGGAAAGGTTGAGGAACTCTGGGGTAGAACAGAAGCACTACTACAGAATTGTTTCCTTTCAAAAGAACTTGCCCTTGAATGGATGATCATAGTTATTCTTTTTGCTTGGTTTCTCTGATTGTATACAAAGCTACTTTAGCTTCTGCAGGGTTTTTTTTGTCTAGGATAAGATACATATTTCCTGTAAATACACTGATGAATAAAATTTTACTGCCACATAGAAAATTGTCCATTTGCAAATCTGAAAGCAAGAGTGCAGGAGCTGCGCAATGGTTTTGCTACGTATGTGGCCAAGTCATCCATCTGAAATATAATGAACTCACAGTACAAGACAGTGCCAGCCCTACTATGCATTGCATGTTTAATAACACAGTCTCATTTTCTTACAGGTGATTTTCAAAGCTAAATCTAAATACTCACCAGAATTACTTAAATACAGGTAAAAACATATTTCCACCATGAATGAAGGAAAAAAAAGCAGTTGCATACTATTGGGACATGTTTTATTTTATTTCTAGGAATACAAAACATGCCCATGTATTTCTGAGAAATAATTACTTTTATTAATTTATTTAGAGAATTTACAAAGCTGCCCATACTGTATATGTATAACCCTGGGCAGCTAACAACAGATACCCTAAAATACATAATAAGACCTCAAAACACAAATACAAACCAAGTTAAAAATAGATGAAATACAATAGCTGGGCACCATAAGAAACTTACACTTATATTGGGCTCATTACCATCCTAGTCAACTACCTGCAGGAAGAGTCAGGTATTCATAGCCTTCAGGAAGATTAAGTGGATTTGGGCCTTCCAGATCTGGGGGCGGGGGAGGGGGGAGAGGCTGCTCCTTGATAGGCACCATGACTAAGAAAGCTTAATTACTTTTAAAAATTACAATTATATTTAATTTGTAATAATTTTCTGAGAAAATTTAGTTAAGATTCAGCTACAGTGACTTGGTTTGTGCAAGCTACTGTAATTAGTCACTTTAGAAATGACAAGATACAGTCCAATGTATTCCTGAAAATTCAGTGATGGGAAATTTGGGTTATATATTATTTTATAATAGAAGGCATATTATGCATTTCTGGGAAAAACTGAGCAACACAAAACCTTTTTCAAGCAGCCTGGAATCCCAACAGACCTGGAAGACACCAATTTGGGGAAGACTGATTTAGTATTGTATTAATATTTACTAAAAATAATAATTGCAAAAATTAATACTATTTTCCCTCTCCTTGCTTAGGTTGCCCCTCTACTTGGTGTCTTTCGTGGTCAGTCTACTTTTCCTGCTGGTGAATTTAACATGTGCTGTGCTTGTGAAATTAGAAAATTCAGAAAGGAGGACAATTGTATTGGTCAGGGTTGCTATAAATGACACTCTGTTTGTACTCTGTGCCATCTCACTCTCCATTTGTCTCTACAAGATTTCCAAAATGACCTTAGCAAATATTTACTTGGAATCCAAGGTATTGTACATCTTAGTTTTTTTGTGTTGTGTATGTGTTTTTGTTTAGTATGGGGAAATCATTCCAATGCAGATAAGTGAATGATATCTTGTTCAAGAATAGCAGGATTTTTCTTCAGTGTCTAATCAAATTAGTGGGGGTAAATCCAATTGATAGTTTATTCTATTTCTTTATAAAGTTATAAAATTTATGTTTGTAATCAGTTTAAAGGCAGTAGCAAACCACCTCTGAAAACATTGTAAAAAAAACCTGAATGGACTTGTCTATGTATTTGCCAGGGATCCCGACTAACTTGATAACACACACATGCACATATCAATCTGAAATCAATCAATTACAGGTTTTACCTAATCAGCTAAAATTATTACATTCCATTTAAACAACTCTGAAAACCTCTAAATGTCCTGAGTAAAAATAAACCCTCTTTTAAACTTTAACAAAAGAAGGGCTTCATTGCCAATAGTCTTGTTCTATTATCTAGATCTAAGGAAAAAGCAAAGTTGTTAAATGATGGGATATTATGACCTTCTAAATTTCAGCTTATTGTAAAATATCAGATTTTTTTTTTTCAGTTGGGTATCTAACAGCATTTTCATAATGGTTTTCTCCAAAACCAGATTGACATAGGAATATCCAGGACAACACTGTGTTATCTCAAATTCTTCACAAGCAAACTTAAGCATATTCAACACACATGTACAGGTAGTCCTCGACTTACAACCACAACTGAGCCCAAAATTGCTCTTGTTCAGTGAGACATTTGTTAAGTGAGTTTTGTCACATTTTATGAACTTTCTTGCCACAGTTAAGTGAATCACTGCAGCTGTTAATCTAGTAACATGGTTGTAAAGCGAATCTGGCTTTGCTTGTCGGGTCACAAAAAGAGATCACATGACCTTGGGACACAGTAATGGTCTTATGTATGAACCAATTGTCAAGCATTTGAATTTTGATCACATGATCATTGAAATGCTGCAAAGGTCCGAACTGTGAAAAATGGTCATAAGTCACTTTTATCAGTGCCATTGTAACTGAATGGTCACTAAATGAACTGTTGTAAATCGAGGACTACCTGTATTGAAAAAAAATTATCTGAAAGAGCAACTGTTTTCCTGTGGATACTTTCTTGAGAATATGTTCTGCTTAGATTGTTCTGAAACAACATATAAACATGAATAGTAATCAGGAAATTTATTCTTTGAATTATAAACTTCACTTTGTCCAATATTGACAAACTGCATCTTCCATACCAATTTGTATAATATTTGCTTTTTAAAAAATCACCAATTTGTCTATCATAGTAAATCAATGCAATGTAATCAAAGCTGCCAAAATAAAAAGAATCGTACTAAATCATTCCAAAGACCTAGCTCAGAAGTCAGCAATCTTTTAAAGTTGGTGGCATTATCATTTGATTTTTCATTACATTAAGGAAGCAAAAGATAGAACATTTTTCATGTTAAAAATGTTTTAAACATTCCGAATGCCCCAAATCTAGAATGCAGAGAGATTTTATGAGATCTGCATATGTCTCAACTTTTCAGCAATTTTGTCAGTGGGCAGCATATATTGGTATTTCAGATGCCATGATCTGGTATTTTCAATATCCTCTATCCAATCAGATGACTGGAGGACCACAGTCTAAGACTTGGAACAATAATGAACTTCCATCTGTCCCTTCTCAACAGTTGTAACCAAAGACTGTATTATCTTTCTCATTTCCATCACTGAAAATTTAATGAAGGAATAAGTGGACAAAAGAGGCTTTAAAACTGATTAAGCAGACTGCTTATATTCTTACTTGGAGTGAAGTCAGGCTCTTTCTCTTTTAACACTAAGAGTGCTATTGTTTATTCCTTGAGATTTTATTCTTTCCAAATGGTTTTATAAAGATAGAGAAAAAAGTGTCTTTTTTTCAAAGAAACCTTGGTTCCTTTTATTTTATAGGGTTTTTTTCCCCTCCCTCTCCAGGGATGATATAGGAGCTAATTGTCTTTGATTAAGGAAATTTAATCAAAGGAGCCTGTAGTACAGTGGACTAAAGCACTGTTATTAACATCTGCTGCTTGCAATTACTGCAAGTTCAAATCTCACCAGGCTCAAGGTTGACTCAGCCTTCCATCCTTTCAAAGGTAGGCAAAATGAGGACCCAGATTGTGGGGGCAATAAGCTGACTTTGTAGAAATATACAAAAGTATGAAGGCTATTGCTTAACGCATTGTAAGCCGCCCTGAGTCTCCGGAGAAGGGCGGCATATAAATTAAAGCAAAAAAAAAAAAAAATTCCTTTAAGTTATCTCCCTATCCTTTATATTGTAGTATTCTGTTATTAGAAATGCTCTAATTTATGCCCTATTGGTAGTTCTACTGCAACTGTTTTATGAACACGATTTTGCAACTGTTATGATTACCTTGTTGGACAGTGTAATGATTTGTAAGATTGCATTTGTTGTATTTTATAAATTACATTTAAAAAAGATGCTGAACATTTTCCAGATGTCCAACAGATATGCATAATAACTTGTATAATTCCTGACTAGCAGGTTAATATCATATCTATTCTCCTGCTTTAGAAAAAGCAGACTGAATTATTTTCAGAGCTTAAATTTTTTTCTGAATTACGTTAACTTTTTTTCCACTATGATGTGATATATTTTTTCCCATTGTGGAACATTAAATAGACAATCTTTTATTGTTTTTTTCCTTCTACCTGCCCCACCAAAAAAACATGACTTTCTCTTTTCCAAGGAAATATATTGTAAGGTATCAGCACTTTTTAGATTCCAGCACAATGCTTAGGATGGTCCAAAATGACTTGAGATTTGACTACAAATTTTCTCTCAAACTAGAACCTTGAACATTTTAGTGATCAGTAGACAAGTGTGTTTTAATATCTGTGTTTTAATATCTTCTCTAGGGATCATCAGTATGCCAGTTAACAACAATAGGAGCAACTGTTATACTACTGTATACCTCAAGAGCCTGTTACAACCTGGTTATTTTATCATTTTCTCAAAATAAGGCAATGAACTCTTTTGATTATGATTGGTACAATGTATCTGATCAGGCAAGTACTATGTAGCAATTTTTTCTGACAATACAATGTTTGTTTAGATACCAATACTTAATGGTGTAAAAGTAAGCATCCTTCCTCCCTGCTCCCACATCATTGCAGTTACCAACTCAAGATCTTTTAACTACATATGTCAAGAAAAAAAAATTACAAGACTACTTGGCATCATTTTCATAAAAATGAGAATGGAATCTTCAGTGGAGGATTGAAGGAAATGTTTATATGTGACTGAACAGTCATAGTCTAAAAGGTAAAGGTAAAGGTTCCTCTCGCACATATGTGCTAGTTGTTCCCAACTCTAGGGGGCAGTGCTCATCTCCATTTCAAAGCCAAAGAGCCAGCGCTGTCATGTGGCCGGCATGACTAAACGCCAAAGGTGCATGAAACGCTGTTACCGTCTCACCAAAGGTGGTCCCTATTTTTTTACTTGCATTTTTTACGTGCTTTCGAACTGCTAGGTTGGCAGAAGCTGGGACAAGTAATGGGAGCTCTCCCGGTTACGCGACACTAGGGATTCGAACTGCTGAACTGCCAACCTTTCAATCGACAAGCTCAGCATCTTAGCCACTGAGCCACCACGTCCCTATTAGTCATAGTCTGGAGTATGTTAAAACCAGGGAAGCCATAAGTCACTTTGCCCTTTGCAAAAAAAATTATGATTTACTTTGAGAAAATCATAATGGGCGGAATTGAATGTTAGCCTTATTGTAATTTTAATGGAGTATTGTATGCCAGCAATACTTTAGCCAAGGAGAATTTTAAATTTCATTCAGTTTAGTTTTGTGATGAAAATTTTACAATATATCAGATAAACCAATGGGAACATTTCCTAATCTGGATTAACAGATTAGAAGAAAGGGGATTGTGTAGCAAGAAGAGTTAATCCTATTATTTATTTTAAAATGTATTTAAATGTGGCATGCTTTCAAGTGATTCATATGTAGATTACCTATGTGTTAGTCAATCTGATTGATTCTGGATTAAATCAATGTATCCATGATTGATTCAGGCTACAGTTGAACACTTTGAAGCTGTTTTCAGAATGTATTCTTCTGCTTGGGTACATATCTCTAATACAGATTGTAGTATTGATACAACTCAGTAAGCATCCACTAATTGTTATGTTCTGACAAGAAGAATGTGCTCAACAATAAGTATTAATAGTTCAGATAGATGCATTTTACCGTAGTTTATTTAGGTCGAGAAAATTTGGAAAATATCTAGATTTGGAAGCTGCACAAATCTTATAAAATTGCTTGTCAGATAAGGTTTCATCTCACTATCTGCTTACAAACGTTTAATACTTGACTATATTAAACCGTTTCCCCTTTAATTTTGCAACAGGCAGATCTGAAATGCCAGTTGGGTGATGCTGGCTATATAGTATTTGGAATAATCTTGTTTGTGTGGGAACTTCTCCCCACTTCCTTGGTGGTGTTTTTCTTCCGTGTTCGAAATCCTACAAAAGACCTAGTAAGTTATACCTATGTCTTAATATTTACTTATTATAAAGGAAATGATTTTTCTAAGAATAAATTAACTGTTGCAAACCCTAAGTCATCATTTTTTTATTTGCTTTTAAAATATCACTGTGGTCATAACACCTTAATAAATAGTAGTCTGAGAGTCAATAAACTCTCAGATGTTTATTTATTGCATCACTCCCACCCTGTGAAATAAGTATTTCCTACCTGCCAATTTTCTGTCAAACTCAAGCTAGAAGCCTATTCTTTCATACAATTGCCTAGGGAAGCTTACATGCTCTTCTCAGAGAAAAGTGACTCAAAATGGGAATTGAATAATTATTCATTTTCTTTTTTGTTACTGTTTGTCACCTTCAATAAGCTAATATATTATTTCTTCTTCTCTTATTATGAACATATCTGAACAAGCTTGTGTGTGTGTGTGTTAGTATTTATCTCTAACATCAGTTTGAACTTTTCCAATGCCAACTTTAAAATCTAGGCAACACATATTATATCTTTCTTGGTGATTTGTCTCTGATTGCACTTTGTGTGTATATAATTTTCAAACTTTCATTCAGCTTTTGGTTAAAAAATTTTCTTTTTTCTCTTTTTCTAATTACAAGTAATACTTGATTTATGACAATTCAGCCCAAAATTTCTTTTGCTAAATGAGATAGTTGTTAAGTGAGTTTTGCCCTATTTTATGACCTTCTTGCCACAGTTGTTAAGTGAATTACTGCAGTTATTAAGTTAGTAAGATGGTTGATAAGTGAATCTGGCTTCTCCATTGACTTTGCTTGTCAGATCACAAAAGATGATCACATGACCACATGACATTGCAATCGTCATATATATGGGTCAGTTGCCAAGCATCTGAATTTTGATCATGTGACTATGGGGGTGCTGCAATAGTCATAAATCACTTTTTTCAATGCTGTTGTAACTTTGAATAGTCACTAAATGAACTGTTATAAGTCAAGGACTACCTGTATTGGTATTTTAGTTCTTGTTCAATTTGCTCCATTTGCAATAAGACTTTAATATTAAATAATTAATTTAAGATCAAAACCTTTTAAGATAGTGTTGATGCAAGTCACTGATTTTTTAAAATGTTATATTCAACTTTATATAAAATTGTAATGCAGATATCCTAAATTGTAATTAATATTGGATTGAATACCTTTTCTTCTCTATTTTCTATATTGTTATCTAAAGAATAGAATGTCAATAATATTTAAGTATATTATAGAAAAATCATTATATTGAAATAATACATTATATCAAGATTTATTGTAACAAGGGGAAAAAAGAAGTTGAAGCCACTCATAGCAGCATCATTTGTTCCTGTATGATGAATTTTGGCAGTGCACCATTACATTCCTAATCTGTGCTTCTGGAAGATTTGGGAATTTGACTAGAAGTCTTCCAAGATCCCTTCCAATCCTTTGATTCTATGACTCTAAAATAATACATTTTAAAAGGCATCCTATTCATCTAGTGCCCATTACCTTTGGTTCTTTGTCATAGCTAATCACAAACAATTACAATTCTCTTTATCCATTTGCAGGTATCAATTCCATTTGTTCTGCTCTGAAGTGCTCCTATCTCTCATATATTATTCATCATGGTCTCCCACTGTAACAGCATTCTTGATGGTCTTAAAGCTCTTCTTAAATTCTATCAGCACAGAACATCTTGCTTCTGGTTCATCAGTGTTTTCTACAGAGTAAGGTCCCCTTCACTCCTTTGCTTTTGGTATATCACCCTCACCCCCATGTCATTTCTTGCTGCCACTTTTGCTTAATCTAAGAAAAGTTTTATCTTTTCTGAGTTGGAATACAGCCACTCACTGCTCTAATCCTCTACTTCTTTTTTTCCCTAGCATTGTAGTAAAGTTGCACATGCATGCTTTATTTTCTGCCAAGGATACAAACATATCAGAAGCATTGCTGGTAAACTATGAGGTAACTAAACTCTGTCCATTTTCAGCTTCAGTTAGAAGGACTGTAAAAAAAATTGCAGCTCAAATTCTTTTATAGCTCTTCTGTAAAATTCCCATTTTCCATTTGCTCGCTCATTCATATTCATCAGCCTCTGTATTCATTGAATTTATATTCATTAGTTTTCCATTCCATTCATCTGTTTCTGCTTACTCAGCAGCAATTAATAATCAGCAATTCTCAAGGCAAACTCTTTATAATTAGCAGCTATACAAAAATGTTTCTTTCACTTCTCATAATTGAGGATGTAGTAATTCATAGCTTCTTTGACATTTCTCCCTTGTATTTTTCTTCAGTTCAACCTCGCTCCTAATTTTTGTTAATTTTCCTTGATTACTTAGGGAACTTGAGCTCTAGAAACTATCTATCTTATATTATTTGTACAATCTCTGTTGCACAATATTGTTTGTACGATTTGTCAGAAACAAAACATTAGGGATGTACATACTGTATAAATATATGGAGATATCTATGCAATCTCAACATGCCGTGTTTTACTACCAGAAAACCAACTGTCAACAGAAAATTCTTCTCCAGTTTTCTTAAATTAGCAATATTACATATTCTGGCAGTAAGCTACCAGAAGGTGTAATAGTTTAAAAGAATACTTATCTGCATAAACAAATGTTTATATGGGAAAGGAAAAAAATCTTTAAATTAATAGAAGATGTAGGCTGATGTTTGATTTCTATCAATGTAACTTTGCAACGGAAACAATTTTCACTGAGGGTTTTTTTTCATTATTCTGTTTTGCTATCCCCATAAATCTGTCAAAGTTTCATCTGCAAATAACATAAACCTCACCATTAGTAACACAGTCTAAAGAAAGCTAAATATACATTGAATCAAAGTTTTATCTAAAAACAAAATAGGATAAGCTTAAACTAACCAACATACCAGAATGTCACTGAAAAGATACACTGTTATATATAATTTTGTATATGGGACAGATAAAGGATTTTATTGATATTATGCATGATCTAATCACTGATGTGGATTTTTATTTGAAGTTATATATTCAATTTGTAACATCAGAAGTCTAACAGCAAGTGATTGATAGATCTAATGACAAATGAAATGAAGAAAAAATATATCCGTGAAAAAGAGGAAGTGATTATTTTGAAATTCAATGTAAATCAGACCATTCCTCAAACTGACTGGTAGAAAATTTTATTTGAGAAGTTGAACAGTCAAAGCAATTGAATTACTAAGAAAAAAATTGGAAAGGCTCCTTCCAAACATAAAATATTTTCTACTACGGGAAGAATAATTGATCATTTATATGTAAAGCATAATGTACAGGACCCCTAAAACATTTTGTTACTTGTAGCTGTTTAGAGATAGCTTTAAAAATCCTGCTGGATCTTAAAAATTACTCTCAGAATAGCAAAAGTTCCTTATCCTCCTTTTGCCTTGAAAAAAAAAAAAATTCAAACTATAGACTAGTCAGTCTGACGTTGATACTAGGAGAACTCTAGAGCAAATGTTAAAGGGATTATCTGTTACTATCTTAGAACAATGTGATAGTTATCAGAAATAAACACAGATTTGTCAAGAGTCTTGCCAGAACAATCTGATCTTGCTGTTGACTATATAACTTCTGTAAGATTGTTAGCCTATCTTAACATTAGCAAAATATTTGATAAAGTCCCACATGTCATGCTGATTAGTAAGGCTGTTTGGTATATGTGGTGTATGGCATGACAATAAGTGGCCTAGTGTGAAAATTATATTCAGAGTAAACTCAAGGATTTATCATACTGCTGACAGTTATCAAAAGGAATGCCACAAAAACCAGTCCTGGGTCCTCTAATCTTAGTTTTTTTTAAATAATCGCTTGTTTGAAGCAGATGGTATGCATATTAAATCTTCTGATAATATCCGAAGGGTATTATAGAGGGTAGGTAATATACCAGAAGACCAGATTATCATTCAACATTAGTTTGATAGCTTGTAGGCTGAAAGTAACAGTAAAATATAACAGAAGGCAAGTAGAAAGATCATCACTTATGAAACAATCATTATATGCACAGGCTATAAAACACTACTTGTGAAAAAGATCTTGGAAAAATAATTGATTGCACAGCAGCTGTATGAGATTCCTACAAAAAAAGGAAAATGTAATTTCAGACTTATATTTCTGCATTGACAGAAGTGTAACCCCCAAGTCATGGGAATTAATGTTTTACTGTATTCTTCTTTGGCAAGACTTGACTTCAAATTTCGGTATCAAGTCTAGGTACAAACTTTTAAAAAGATACAGAAAAAATTACAACCAGGTGTAGATAAGATAATCAGGATATACAAATGACTAGAAATGAAGTTCTAGGAAGAGAGGTTGAGGGAGTTGGTATGTTTAGCATTGAAAAAACCTAAATGGTGATATGATAGTTTTATTCCAACATCTAAAAAAAAGTCAGATTAGAAAATCAAGGCCTGTACTTTCTTATTCCAGAATGCAGGATAAACGAATGGGTTTAAGTTACAGAAAGGCAGAATTCAACTGAATATTAGGGGATAACCATAAGAGCAACAGTAGAACCAGTAACCCAGAGGGAACATGGACTTCCAAACTATGGATAATTCATGGGAAAACAATAACCATCTGTCAAGGATGCTTCAGTTTGGATTTTTGTACTGATTAGGGGTTGAATTGATGATCTAAATGTCCCCTTCTAATATATGATTCTAAGTATTTACATTTTTCTTTTTTAAAAGAAATCAAAGAACAAATTTCTACAACAACAAATAGCTTTAATTATAAATAACTTTTCTTTTTTCTCCAGACAAATCCAGGAATAGTACCAACCCATGCTTTTAACCCAAGAACTTATTTCTTTGACAATCCTCGCAGATATGACAGTGATGATGATTTGGCATGGAGCATATCACCACATGGCATATATGGCAGGTAGGACAAACATATGTGTATAGATCTTGCAAAAGAATGGCATAACTTTACAAAGAGCTTCAGGGTCCTAGAAAAATGCAAAAAAAAAAAAGTAGGCAGGTAGTGTTTTGACTAGAACAACTGGTGAAACGGATAACCACATTCTTTAAAAAATCCCATTACGAGTGGACTAATCAATTACACAAGTAAACAGACTTGTGACACAGACTGATATTTTGTTTACAATAATCATGCATATCTTACAGTCAATTACCATAGCATATTATATGCAGCACAGTATACTTTCCTTAGGTTTATATAACTTTAACCTTGTATGTGTATGCCACAGAAAAATCTTGGGGGGAAGGGTTTACACTTTCCATCAATAAATCATACAATTTAGAAGAAGAAAATGAATTACTTCACCAATGAACCAATCTACACAAAGAACTGAAAAGTCTTCAACCTTACAGGTTATGATTTTTTTTTTTGCTTTAATTTATATGCCGCCCTTCTCCGGAGACTCAGGGCGGCTTACAATGCGTTAAGTAATAGCCTTCATACTTTTGTATATTTATACAAAGTCAGTTTATTGCCCCCACAATCTGGGTCCTCATTTCACCTACCTTTGAAAGGATGGAAGGCTGAGTCAACCTTGAGCCTGGTGAGATTTGAACTTGCAATAAGTGCAAGCAGCAGATGTTAATAACAGTGCTTTAGTCCACTGTACTACAGGCTCTTACTGAATGTTGCAAACATACATCATCAATAAGCAAAATACCTTTGGTACTATTCCTTCTTTGTTAATAAAAATGCCTTTTGTATAAATAAAAACTGTACATAATTGAAAATTCTTAAAGTGAAATTTTTCATGTCCTGGATTAACAGCTATGTATAAAATTTAGGCCAAGCAAATGTCTAGTCAGATGCACTTAGAATTTATTCCAGGAACAGGACTAAAGCAAACAGGTCTACGCAGTCAGAATATGAGCAGTAAAATGCATCTGAAGAGCTTTATAAAATTGCATAACTTGAAACACTGCTAAACTTTCACTTTTTTTCACAAAGTCCATTGTTTTTATCTTCTAGCTTCTCTCCTGAATCCTATGACTGGGGATATCTAAATAACAGCTTAATGGTTCAAGTTGGATCCCTGCAACATGATTTCATATCAGATTCTCAGCGACGAAGTCCAATATAACAGCAGACCAATGATACTCCCTCCCCTTTATTCAACTTTAGTAAGAAGGGTTGTTTTGCAAGGACTTACATACTTAAATTATGTACAAAAGAACTGAGTCTGAGTTTATATTGTTAAAAATATTTGAGTTTTAAAGATTTGAGTTGCTGAAAAAAATCTTGTTTTCTATATTTACAATTTAGAAAAATGGTTTGAAAAACTCTAAATTTTGAAAAAAGTCAAATATTTAAAATGTTAATATGTATAAACCTGGTAGTGTTTAAAATTTTAATTTAATTGTACAATATAATGCCCAGTGAAACGTATGTTGATAGGAGTTTTTGACCTGTATTAACATGCAAATTTAACTATTTAAAATATATTATTAGTTTTAGTAAATTGGTCATTAAAATAATTTTGTATGCATTTACTCATGCATGAGTGAGGGTGACAAACAGATTGAAAGAACTGTTTTGTCCCACTAAGATTGTCTATGTTTTATTTCGACTTCCTGTCCTCTTTGATTATACCAGGAAGCTACTAACTTTAAAAAACAAAGAAGAATTTGCCCTGAGATACAGTTTATAGTTGTGTCAGCTTCAGCAGTCCATATAATAAATTGGAATTTACAGTATTGACTTGTCATGGCCAGATTTTCTCTAAAACAGTGTACGTAAAATTTTTATTTGCATGCGTACTTTGATTCCAGACTACATTTCTGAATTTTCTTCACTTTGGACATTCATTTGTAAGGAAAAACAATCCAAACTATCTATTCTTTTTCAAAATAGAGCTAACTGTGTACTTACTACTTTCTCTCCTCCCATAGTCAGTCTACAAGCTTGTGACTCATCCAACAAAACACACCTTTGTGCACATGCCATATGTAATGTGTATGCAAATCTAAATATTTTATGAAAAATGTTTATACAGGTGGTCCTCAACTTTCAACCATTCATTTACTGATCATTTAAAATTTCAATGGCACTGAAGAAAAGTGATTATGATTGTTTTTTGTGCTTTATGACCATTGCAGCATCTCATGTGATCAAAATGGTCATGTAATCAAAATTTGGACCCTGGACAACTGGCATTTATTTGTGACGGCTGCAGTGTCCCACAGTCATGTGATCACTTTTTGCAAAGACAGTGAGAAAGCCAGATTCACTTAATAACAGTTTTACTAACTGAACAACTGCAGCGATTCATTTAATAACTATGCAAGAAAGGTCATAAAATGTGGCAAAACTCACCTGTCTTGCTTAGCAATGGAAATTTTGGGGATTTCCTGTATATTATTTATTTTAAAATTCCCAAAGCCTAAAGGCAGAAATACTTGCCCATGTGTTCAATCCTAGATGACAATTGCAATCTCCCAGATCCAAGAAAGCCTTTTCCTGGTGGGGTTAAATTGTGACCTCTTTAAGGACAACCAGGAGCATGTCCTAATGCAAAGAAGCTTTCCCCCAACCTTGAACCCATCAGTTAATCCTTTTAAGCTAATTTAAAGTAGCCATGATGGGAAAGAGGCAAGACAACAAACGATAGGACAAACCACCACAAGTGTCTGGGTAGCAAACTGCATCTCAAAATGCTCTGCAAATTTCTTGTAACAGGTTGCTGAAAGTTGTAAAAGAATAGTTCCAATACTTTACTGAAGACTACAATGACTTAGGACTGAAATTTCAGAGTCTATTGTGGTTGTAAATTGAGGACTACCTTTAAAAGAAATTCTCTTTATTGCCCTCAGTCACACAGGAAGTATTTTAGTGTATCATGTTGTACATATGACCAGCTTTAAAGAGTTCTTTGCAAATGGTATTCTAACTGGAACCTGATAGGCTTCACTGCATCTAAAGACATTCATAGATGACTGTGCTGCATCTTGTCATTCCACAGATACTCGACAATGTTACTAATTCTAATTATTGTATAGTTCCACAGCCCAAAAGGAATTAGTCAACACAGGATTATCAAGTCTTTGCTGGGCTAGAAAACTAATCTAGATATTTGATAACAAATTATACTGTATTGTTGATTTTGTATTATATAAATTTCTCATTTCCTGTCCCAAATAAAATTGTAGTTAAGGATTGTACTTAATAAAATTTGCCCTTATGACCGACAGCAGAGACACTGCCACCTACCCACCTATTATTCTCCCATCCTGCCTTGCTAGGTCCTAAGAGGCACTGGGCCTGTTTTGCCATCATACTGGGTTACATGCACTCCTCCCCATCCCCACTCCCCTATCTCCATTCGCTTACTTACCTTTTGACAAGCTCAAGAAATCAGGGTAGAGAAGGCTGCTCCCTCACTGGGTCACATGGCACAATCAAGTAGAAGTAATCTTGTCACTTTTGCTTCTATTGCAATCCTTTCCTCTCCAGCCTGCATAAACCACTACGATTTCTTCTTAGCTTCCCCAGAGTGAGACTAGCATAAAGCTAGTTTATAGTGGCTGGAGAGGACAGGCTTGCAATGAATCAAACTAGGCATGGTTTCTTTTCAGTGCCGCCAGCTCTAGCTTTACGCTAGTCTTTTGCTTTTGTAGTGGTTTATGCTGGCTGGAGAGAAAAGGATTGCAATGGAAGCAAAAGTGACAAGAATTCTTCTTGATTGGCCCACCTGGCCCACCGAGGGAGCAGCCTTGGTGGCCTTTACATTAGCAGGAATGGGGACAATCAAGTTTAGAAAGTGTAGCATCTAAAGTTATGACTATTATTGTTCCTCAGTTAAGTTAAATGGAATGGAAAGAAACTTCTTTTGTCCGTTTCTTTCTATTGTTAATTAGAATAATAAGAGTAACAGAAAGCAACTCTCTTAATTGCAGCTGAATTCAGCGGCTTGGAAATTCTTGTTTCTATATGGCAAATTCAAGGACTTCTTTCAAATCTGTATACTACTGAATAAAAACTCATGTTGTCTATTACACACAACTAGCTATTTTTGAAAAACTGCATTATTTCTTTCAACAAAAAGAACAGCTGAGCAGACAAAGACATAATTAAAGAGATGCTTTGAACTCTCAAATGAGACTCAGAATTCCAGAGGTAATTGTAGCACTTCTTGTGTTTTGGCCACATTTTAGCAATTAAATTCCTTGTTCAATATGAAAGCAATTCAATAGTCAAGAAGTCTGAAAACTAATGACTACAACAACAAAATTATTTTCTACTTATAATTTCATTTCTGTTTTTTGGTAGTTCATTTCTGTATTTTTAACCAATTAAATAAATAGTAGCCTTCACAATCTTGCATGTACACAAACGTCCTGACTAATGTACTCCTGTAACCTTATTCATAGGATCTTGACTTGATTCTAACATCTACCTTAGCACAAGATACACATGAAGTGAAGTCTGCTGGCTTCCTCCATAAAAATATCAGCATAAGTTAGTGAAGAAGACAAAGTAATACTTCTAAAATAGATATTTCATTAAACTTATATTTAGCATAAAGAGAGAGAAAATATTTTGCTTACCTTGGCCTTTTTTTAAAGGGAGTGATTTAAAAAAAGCTGAAAGGATTCATGTCCATGTGACTTGAGTTTTAGGAAGCACACACCAAGGAAGAACTGAAGTTATAAGAACCTTGCATATGGGTTCCATGCTAACTCAGCATTATTTACCATTTGGAACATCAATTTCCATTCAAAAGACATTAAAAATAGAAAAATTACAGATCACATGCTTTAAAAATTTGCCCACAAATTCTGAAGCTCTTAGTCTCCTTCAGCATTTTGAGAATGGGGGCCATTTATTTACTCCTGCAATGGCAGCACACTAGACTATTTTGAATTTTTCTTTGGATTAGCTATCCATTATCCTTTGGATTAGTTATTGGGAAAAGGCATGAGAAATGGATGAATTCACGAAAATAATCTCCATTCCATTGGACAAAATCTTATGTCTGATTCATTACAAATTGGATACAATAAAGCTAATTGATAAGAAACAGATCTTAACAAGTAACAGATCTTGCCAGTAACATTAAATTATACGGCCCATAGCAGTTTCCTTAGTTTCAGAATCTGTTACCACAAGACTATTCCTTTCTATCATATTTGTTAAACTCTGAACTGAATGCAATCTTTAGAATAAGGCCCATTATCTATTGATTTCAATAAACAATGAAGTCTTAAATTATAAGGACAAAACATTACAGTTTTTCTCATTTAGTTATCACTGGAGACTTTCACATATGTGGAAAAATATATAGCTGAGAATCTTCATTTTTAAAAACTTAAACCGCAAAGTTATGGAATTATGTTGCGTAAAGCATGCAGTATAAATACATACACACAACAGCAGCAGACATGTCTTAAATTAGAAGATTTTAAGAGCACTTTAATTTTGTAAAGACTGTTTTACTTATCAAAGCAAAGCAAAATATGTACAAATCTGTATATTGTACTTAAACTGACATTCATTCCCTCACAGAATACAAATATTACATTACAAACAGTTTTTAAATAAGGTGCTCCTTTACAATTTATAGACTTCTTCCTACTGCAGATTAAGAATTTAAATGTTTATTACCCGCAACAGTTCTCTGATAACTAGATCCCCCTTTGTAGATAAAGATTTAGGAACAAATGTATAGAATATCCATTTTATTAGAGACTATATTTTTAAAGGTGTAATTAGAGATTGCATAGATAGAATGTGCTCTGTTGAATTCTGGAAGTGACTTTTTCTTTTTAAAAAAGTGGACATTTGTCTGTGAAAATATTTAGTTTTATTTTTTATTGTATTTGTCTAGAAGAGCACCAGAATAAGAGGAATTTGTAAGGTTTTTGAAATGGAAGATTAAGGTCTATGACTCTAAAGTTTGAGCTGAATTTTTTAAGCTAGCAACAGTTAATGGGAAAAGCCTTTCATTATCCACTCAGAATAAAAACTGATAAAGTAATTTAATCCAGTTTTGTCTCCTCACAGAAAAGAAAATGTGCTGTAGAAAAATGAAATAAAAAAGGAAAGGAGAAGAGAAGAGGGCAAGGAGGCAAAAATAATAAAAATAACTTGAGATTCCCCAATAACTAGTTCCCCTGGATGCCAAGGGGCTTATTTTAGTAAAATATTTACTGGCCATGACAGAGACTGTAACAAACAAATGAAATACAAATGCAAGAAAACATTTTTCTTACATATCAATTTCTCCAAATAAACATTAAAAAGCCGCATTTCCACCAGGTATTTTTAGAAGAATCTTTTCCATTTGAGCAATGCAGGCTGGATGAGGTTCCTGCATGGTGATGTAAAGCAAGAGAGGCAACAGTTCTTTTGAATGATGATGAAACAAAAGTAGTAGAGACTAAGAATAGTGAAACAGTTGAAAACAAACATAATTTACATAATTAAAGCCAGGTATTTTATCCATAAATATTTTGTCCAATGTAACCTTTTCTATTTTAAATATTCAAGTTGGAATTATATATATTCTTGCCTTTCTAGAACAGTCTTGTATGAAGATTGGCTTCCTTTTGCCTGGTGTTAAATTAGTGGCTTCTTCTACCAGTAGGTACAAAGCCGTCGTTAACTTTTTTGTTGCAGTAAGACTTTGAAATTCTGTAGCTCTCGTATACTTGTAGAAAGTCTGTGAAGAAGAGAAGGGAAGAAGGATCAAGTCTACAGAAGTTCAGTATTAAAAGAAGGAAGCTCTTCCTGCATGAAACACCAACTTGAATTTTAGATCAAATCAGCAATTTGATCGAAAACTTAGTACTGCAGTTCATTAAAATAATTATCTCATCCACCTTCAACACTATGTGTGTGTCTGATGCATTTAAAGTCTAGAATTATTTAATTTGACTAAAGTGGACTAGATTCCCTTTTATCATGAATGTTGGCACTGTGTAAGTTACTGTGAGAGGACATTATAGCTTTTAGAGAAAATACAGGTAGTCCTGACTTAACAACTGGCATCTTAACAATTGCTTGAAGCTACAATAGACTGAAAAACAGTTACAAACTTGTTTTCAAAGTTGCGACTGAGGTACTAACCCCCCCCTTGTCACATGACTGTGTTTTAGATATTTGGCTACCACCATTTCCAGCATACCACAGTCACGTGACTCTGATTTGCAACAACTTTTATGGATTTCAACAGAAAACAACAAAAAACACCCACTGATATGCTGGATTTGCTAAATGACCACGATTCGCTTAACAACCATGGAGATTAGTTTAACAACTGTCATAAAGATTATCATAAAATTGAATCAAATTAATAATTGCAATGATTTGTGACCAGAATTCTGGACTTAATTGCTGTCATAAGCTGAGGACTACTTGTACATACATATTTTTAAAGTCCATATCACATGAAGAAAAAGCCCAGCCTATCGCTACATAGCTATAACAAATTTCAAGTGTAACTTACCTTCCAAATGCATTCAGAAGAGCAACTATTTCTTGCCGTGTCAATTGAAAACCTTTGAATGGACTGTTCTCAGAAAGATTCTTTATTTCTTTTTCAGAGAATAAGATTTTCAAAGCAGTTCCTAAACCTTGAGTCTGAAAGAGAACCAATATATTAAATAGCAAGAGTACAATATACATTAACAGTTTTGGGCATTTCTACGTTTATTTTTGGGTAGACCTTATATTAGGAGCACACTTAAAAATCAGGCTAGGGCTTATTTTCTGGTTAGGTCTAATTTGGGGGAAAACACGGTATAAGTAAGTGCTATTGCTATACAGTATTTTAATATAAATATTGAATAATATTTGCATATTAGGGTATGTATTCTTACTATACAGAAATTGTATTCTATAATTGGTGAAATGACATGTACAATTTGAATAGCTTGATTGTCATAATATAGCAAATGTAAAATATCTGCCTTTGTAGTAAAGCTAAAATTTATCATATTGATATTAACTGGCCTTAGAGATGCAAAGTATAGGAAATAGTTTACCTGGTGTGAGAAACTGTTTTGCTATGTAAGAATGTTAGCCTTAAAACATGAAAAAAAAAAATCACATACCTGTAATTTTCCCCATAACCGACATTTATCACATCCAACACAATCCATTATGCGAGATATGTTCTTGAAATGCAATCTGAATTCTTCCTACCAATACAGAAAAACATGTTTAAAACTTTTTATAATGGCATTAGTGATTCTAAAGATGGTGGGCCAACACTCTCTTCTCTCAGTGTTTCTCTACTTCCTAATTTTCTGCATCGTTTTCATTTTAGAGGTAACCAATTCTTCAAACTAATTAGTTCAAACCATAGTTTGCAACCACTTTTAATCTGATGGCAAGCTGATTGAATGTATCCATAGTTATTCTATAAATTCTATGTCAGTTTCACTTAGTATTATTGGCTTTTAAAAAGTTATGTCAAAAGGATGAAATGAACATTACAGTGGTGAAATTCTGCACCTTTTGTACATGTGTGCAACAACATATCTAAAAAAGAGGTGGAATATGCATTGGAATGACATAACTTGTTCCATCATTTGATCTCCGCCCCTGGATGCTTCTGCTCCTGGTGTTTCTTTCATATTCTCATAAAAAGAAAAAGTTTCATTTTTTTCATGTAGTAAAGTAGTTTATGAATTGGCATTTAACATAAAGCTATAAAGTATATCTGTAAACCAACAGTAGAAATACAAAGATGGCTCAACATTATGCAAGTAGATAGCATGACAGAGATTCTGATTAATGTATCTTACATTAATCCAATATCTTACATTCTAATGACTTGCTTGCTACTCTTCTGAAATATTACTCGTAAGAACTTAAAAGTAGCTTGATGTTTACTGATGATGTTGCCTCAGATATAAAGCAAAATAATCAAATGCACACACAAAAACAAAGAAACATGATTTAATCTAATTGAAAATGTCTTTCATTTGTACATATAAATTGTCAATGTAAAAACTATGTTTACCTTTAAAGATCTGGCCTCCTTTTTGTTTCCAGAAAACATGGACTTTTCATCAAAATGCATAGGAAAGGACCTAGATAAATTTTGATAATGAATTAGACTTATTTAACAAAACTGTTTGGATACTACTAATAATGCTCCACTTTCTAAAATTACTTGAAATATCTACAGTACCTAAAATGTTTACAATATAGCTCAAGAGCCAAAATATATATTACAGGCATTCCTAGTTACATGGTTTGTCCAACTCTATAAGCAATGCAGAAATGTTATTTTTATGTTTTTTTTCTCAAAGGATTCTTAATAAATATCCCAAAAGAAATAATAACATGAAACACTTCATTACATAGCAGTTTTAGCCACAATTCTCAATTTTGTCTTTCTTGCCAACTCTTTTATAAAACTCTTCCTTTTCTTATCTGGATGTAATGTCTTGTGGGTTTTGTAGTATGTCACTATATCCTTCCCCTTGCTAAATAGAAATAAACAAACAATTATAAACTAACTTTCTGACAATAGAGAATATTATTATTCAAAAGACATAGAGAGAACTTCATCCAAAACTACATACTGTATGTACATCATGATATCTGACAGGTCTTTTAACAACTCTGCTATTTATAGCTATTGTCCCCAGAATGAATTTGTTAGCCTAACAGAGTAGATTTGACTAAGAAACCAATCCTATAGAGCAGGGGTGTCAAACTCAAGACCTGGAGGCCAAATCTGACCTACAGGGTGCTTAGATCTAGCTCGTGGGGCCATCCTGGAAACAGCAAAGGACTGGCCCACAGTGCCTCTGTCAGTGAAAATGGAGCTCAGGAGGTCCACAAGCTCCGTTTTTGCTGGCAGAGGGTTGCAGGAGGCCGTCACAGCCGAGAACAGAGCTCAGGAGCCCGTTTTCTCTGGCAGAGCTGTCGGGCCACCACAGGTGCCCCCGACATTAGTGATGTCGAGCTGGCCATGCCCACTCTGCCCCCCTGAGGTCAAACATAACTCTGATGTGGCCCTCAATGAAATTGAGTTTGACACCCCTGTTATAGAGGTTAGAATTGCTTTTATTGCAGGGGTGTCAAACTCAAGGCCTGGGGGTTGGATCCGGCCCACAGGGTGCTTAGACCTGGCCTAAGGGCAGCCTTCCTGAGCTCCATTTCCACTGGCAGAGGGTTGCAGGAGGCCATTGCAGCTGAAAATGGAGCATGCGACAGTCACGGGGGCCCTCTTGAGCTCTGTTTTCGCTGACCGAGGGTTGCAAGAGGCTGTCACAGCCAAAAACAGAGTTCAGGAGCCTGTTTTTTCTGGCAGAGTGCTCGGGCCGCCACAGGCACCCCACACAAGTGACATTGAGCCAGCCACACTCACCCCAGCCCCCCTGAGCTCAAACACAACCCTGATGTGGCCCTCAATGAAATAGAGTCTGACACCTGTTTTATTGTAATAGGTACAGTAATAGAAACTTGCAAGTCTGATCGTATTTTGTCCTCCCTTACTTTATCTTTGTGTAAATTAGGGATGTGCTTGAGAGGATTTCTCAACCTCTGAGGGCTGTGTGTGTGTGGGTGGGTGGGTGTTGCATGGTGGGCGTGGTCATGGTGGGCGTTTGACACAGGCTCAATTATAGATTGTTGATTGTAGATTAAATGGACCTACAATATGTAAAATCTGGCATTAAACTGTAGTATTAACATCCCTGATTTAGACTTATATACCGCTCCATAGTGCTTTACAGTACTCTGAGCAGTTTACAAATGTCAGTATATTGCCCCTAACAATCTGGGTCCTCATTTTACCAAACTCGGAAAGGTGGAAGGCTGAGTCAACCTTGATCTAGTCAGGATTGAACTCCTGGCTGTGGGCAGAGTTAGTTTGCAATACTGCATTCTAACCACTGCGCCATCATGGCTCCTACTGAAGTTCACCCAGACCTTCTAGCTTTTTCCACTGAGCTATTGTTCTCTCTGACCCCAACATCCTGTAACCCAAACGGCTCAGCATTCTAAGATGCAGCAGTTGTCCACAAAAACAATATAGTATAACAGATTACCAGTTCACTGAATTCACTTGACATGGCACCCTTCTCAATAATTTGACTTTTCTAATCAAAACACTCCATCTTTGGGATTAACTAATTCAAAGGAAGAATCAAAAAATGCCAAAGGATAAAATAGTGAATATTCTTATATATTGGCTGAATTTATCACCAGCCAGTTTGTCAGGAACCTGAAACTAATTTCCTGTATGTGTTAACCACATGTGTGATTTCAGCATAATGTTTCATTTGGCCCTTTTTGGCCACCTGCATTTCTTCCACTATCTGTCATAATCCTGATGACTTGGCTATCTGCTTCAATACATTTGACTATGTGATTTAAGATGAGATCAATACTTAAAGCCTTATGTTCCCTTTACCTTTTGGATTCAAAGAAAACAGATATTAATTATTTGCACAATTTAAACTGGAGCTGGATACAAAGAAACCCAGCCAACTAGGGCTGATGTAATAAATTATGATTAAACAATAGTTTAATCTGATATGTGAATTCAACCTTATTTTTAGGTCTGTTTTAATAACTTCATTTACCTGCAATTCCCTAAACATCTTCTGAAATCAACTTTATTCAGTTGTCTGTATCTGAATACATAATAAAGGCGGAGAAGAAAAGTACACCTACTTTGTATCTTGGAAGATTTCTAACAAGAGAGACTTGGTTTCTGTATCCTCCTGTGAATTTCCAGTATAAAGGTCCACAATTGAACGCTCAAAGTAGGATGCAACCTTTGACAATGCACGCAGTTCCACCAAGTATAGGAAATATAAATTTTTTAGTCGTCTTGGTCCTTCACTTTTTGTTTCAGTAGGGTCAAAACGATGGGCAAATTCTTTGACATTAGATCCCCAACGAGGTCTTCCCCATGTTTCTGAACAAAGAAAAGCAATGCTTTAAAGTAAATATTGAAATTTTTTTTATGGGAATAGTGGAAAAATTAACTTCCCACAATAATAAAAAGAGAGGTGGCAATTTACCTTCAAGTAAATAGTTTGCACAAAGATGTAAGTTGATACTTGCATGAAGTCCTGAAATAAGTTTATAGAATACACGTTTTTCAAGACAAAGCCCTAGATGAGATAAAAATATTGTTAAAACTGAATTAGAAAATAATTCAATAATCCAGTTAGAAAGTATTTTGCTATATAAGTAGTCCTCGACTTACAACAGTTCATTAGTGACCGTTCAAAGTTGCAATGGTACTGAAAAATGTGACTTGTGACCATTTTTCAGAGTTACGACCTTTGTAGCATCCTCATGATCATGTGATTAAAATTCAGATGCTTGGCAACTGACTCATATTTATGACCGTTGCTGTGTTCCAAGGTCATGTGCTACCTTTTGTGAGTTTCAGCTGCAGTGATTTTCAATTGTAGCAAGAAAGGTCGTAAAATGGGGTAAAACTCACTTAACAAATGTCTCACTTAACAACAAAAAATTTGGGCTCAACTGTGGTCGTAAATTGAGAACTACCTTTAATAATTCCACCTTTGGAAATTCTTGAAGAAATCTGAAGTTTTGCTTTTTGAGACTGACAATATCCCACTGGGATAGATACAAAAGGGAAATTTTGGTCCCTTCAACTTTTGCAATTTATGGAGATGAGTTCTGGAGAACTGATGAGGATTATCTAGAACAGCACAGATAACTGCAGGAAGAATCAGTAAAGATTTCCTCTGTCCATTTCTACTAATTGGATCCCCTAGCATGCTGGTTCTCAACCTGTGGTCTGTGGTCCCCTGGGGGGTCTGTGATGTCATCACAGGGGGTCTGTGAAAGCTTGAAGATTATTTAAATTTTTAGTTAAGTCTGGCCACAAAAGGTATTTAAAGGGGGTCGATAGTGAAGAAAAAGAACCACTGCTCTAGCAGATCAAAAGCTTTCTATGACTGGCAAAATATTTTTCATTCATTCAAAGCTAACCTGAAAAATTAGAGAATAAAGCATTATTTCAAATTCTGCCTTATTCTCACTAATCATTTTCCAAGTTAGAACATCTTATGGAAAGCACATTGCATTAAAAATGCTAGTGGATCTTTTTCTTTAGCATGCAAAGACCAGAAATGGGTAGTGGCCAGATCTAAGGTTCATTAGAGTTCTGTCACATAATGGAAAACAATAGTTTTGTTTTATATTTAAACCATACAACAAGATGGATCCAAAGTGGGTGAACATTGCCAGATTAGAGAAATTGATCAAAGCAATCCACTGATAAGACATACCTTAAGTATAGGAGATATTGTAATATTTTAGATAATATTTATTTGATTTGAATAATAAAATCAGTACTATTATATTTCATTCAGAAGTGTAGTAATCACTTTACTATTTTTTTCCATTTATATGTGTGATATGTGGCTCCTATGCAAAATTGACCTAGAGCAGGGATGTCAAACTCACAGTCACGGCGGCATCACGTGACATATCGTGACTTTTCCCCCCTTCACTAAAATGGGTGTGGGCATGGCCAGCGTGTGATGCATCCGGCCCACAGGCCGGGAGTTTGACAGCCCTGACCTAGAGTTTGGAGGTTAAAAAAAACAGCTGCACAAAGCATTCAAAACAGGTGATTTGCAAAGAAGGTGCTTTGCAAACCTTATTAGACTGAGTGAAACACTGCTGGAAACATCCAGCCAGCCATATCCTTTTAAAGGCTGAAACTTTAAAGCATTATTTCAAATGCTATCCTGGCAGATACATGCAGAGAACTGGGAACAGCCTTCAAAAGAACTGCGCTGGCTGCCATGGTTGCTTTAAGACTTTGAAGAGAGATGTTTTTTCTTCAATTAACATGATTTGCAAGGCATGTCTTTTAAATGTTTTGCAGAGCCCTAAGTAATGGTACACATTAATTTCATCATTGAAAGCATTGTCTTGCAAAATCAACAAGTTTTTTTTTTAGCTAAAAGGTTGACTGTTACATTTTTTTCCTTGAATGCATTACTTAATCTTTAAATTTCACAGAACTTTCTTATTGCACAGAGAGTTTGCAGTTTTTCATTAGAATTTTGATACAATACTGAATTTACCTTCTAGCCATGTATAAAAAGATTCTCCTGTGAACACAGAAATAATTAATTTCAAACAAGGCCTAGACATATCTAATCAATAAATACTTTGAAAATCTAAATTTGCAGCATATTCCAAAATACATTATCAAACTTATCTAGCCCTTTCATCTAAAAATTTGTGATAAAACTGAATCTTGATGTATCACTTCACCGCTGCTCATTTAACATTCTTAAATATTTATTTTTTAAGTTGAAAAAAGGGTTCAGGTGTTTTAAATCTGATTTATGCTTATTTCAAAGCAAGGCATAGTAATAGAATTTATATAAAGATCCCTGGAATGTAACAAAACATCAGAAAACCTAATCATCATTTTAATCTAGTTTGCTGGACCTCACAAGTTTAATAATGATTCCTAGAGAATAACAGAATTAATGGCAATTGTTTATGCATATCACCAATTATTAGCAGCATCTATTAATCATGAGAAAAGGAATAGTAGTCCTAGATAACATCTGTATTTCAATATAACCAATAAACTTTTGTTAAACTTTTCTTTTCTCTTCCCTACTTTATATCTCTCACTAAAATTTATTCATTAGGTACAGTATGGTGATATTGTAAAGTTGTAATCCTGGGGGATTTCCCATTCATTAAGTTTTTTTCCAGAATCTTAAATAATACAATGAAAGAATATTATGTCACAAAAACTTACCATCATCCTCTCCTGAAAAAAAGTTATAAAAAATAAGTATTATAATTTATTCCATCTTTATTTTTGCACAGAGTATCAAAAATATACTGTGTATGTTAAAATAATTTCTGATTGTAATTAATTCCAACACTATTTTTCTCAAGAGTTAAAGATTAAAATAATGATATATTTGCCATCCATAACAAAATGGGAGAATACTGGCACAAGATTGTAAAGGATCTCAATTTTTTAAAATGTGTTATTTCTTCTTGCTTTTTGTTACAAGTCATAGGTCACTTTAAAAGAATGTGTTTCGCACATCCAGAATAAAAATATCCAATTAAACAACATGAATTGAGAATAGATGATGGGATGTAATTATTTTTTACTAAATCAGACTAGTTGCATTATTTCGGATACATTTATTTAACTGAAAAATGGAACAGATTTCTTATAAAGAAGTGCCTTTCCATTCAAATCGGAATTATTGTTTGCAGAACTGTGGTTTCAGATGTAATTGCTGATTATGCACAAATATTCTATATAGCTAGGTCTCAATGCGTTTCATTAACTGATGAAAGTATATTTGCCAAGTTGAGTTAAACAAATAGACCAGGGGTATCAAACTCAAGGCCGGCGGGCTGGATGTGCTTAGATCTGGCCCACGGGCTGCCCTGGAAATAGTGAAGAACTGGCCCTCAGGGCCTCTGCCAGTAAAAACGGAGCCCGAGCTCCATTTTTGCTGGCAGAGGGTTGCAGGAGGCTGTTGCAGCCGAAAACGGAGCTTGGGAACTTGTTTTCGCTGGCAGAGCACTTGGGCTACCACAGATGACCCCAACACAAGTAACATCAAGTTGGCCATGCACACCCCACACCCCAGGTCAAACACAACCCTGATGCAGCCCCCAATGAAATTGAGTTTGACACCCCTGAAATAGACATTAATCTGCTGCCCTGGTAGCGCAGCAGACTAAAACACTGTTATTAACATCAGCTGCCTGCAATTACTGCAAGTTCAAATCTCACCAGGCTCAAGGTTGACTCAGCCTTCCATCCTTTCTAAGGTAGGTAAAATGAGGACCCAGATTGTGGGGGCAATAAGCTGACTTTGTATAAATATACAAAAGTATGAAGGCTATTGCTTAACGCATTGTAAGCCATCCTGAGTCTTCGGAGAAGGGTGGCATATAAATCAAATAAAAAAAAAAAAAGCTTGGATAGTAATAAAAATGTTAGTGACAATATCTCCAATACCTTCAAACAACAACATCAGCCTACTCCAGGTCCTTGGGAAGAATTTAGCTGGATAAAAATGCAAAACTCAGTCTAAATATTTGGCTGATTGTGCAACAAACCACAATAATGTTTTATTTAACAACTAATATTCAGAATTGATATATTACAATTACAAAGGATTTAACGACTCACCTTTGGTTGGTGCCAGTGGATTTAGAGGGCGATATACAGATCGTGGCCTAATGAGAAAAATATGCTAATTTATGATTTGTCAATTTAAGGAATTTTAAATTTCAATATAAAATAATTTTGCCCTCTATTTTCACTTACTTAAAGCAATTTTCTTCATAGATACTGTTCCATACTCTCCATGCGGAGGGCCCTTTATATCCAGTGTATCGTTCTGGATTCAAGAGCAAATCCACATATTGTGCATCAGGTGATCTCTCATCTAATAACAAAGAAAAACCGTGTTGCTTAATTATGAACTGGAACATGCAACTTGCCGACACATTCAGTATAAGGAGCTGTCTTGATGTAAAAGAGCAAATTACAGCAATAGCGTATAAAAGCATTTATGAAATTAACATCGTGCATTTTATATTTTTACATTTTAAATGTGAATATTGTAAATAAAATGGATATTAAAGGTAAATATGTAAATATTTTTAAATATGAGATATTTTTATTTTAATTTTTATATACAATTGAACAAAGTACAGGTGGTCCTCAACTTACGACCACAATTGACCCCCTAAATTTCTGTTGCTTAGCGAGACATTTGTTAAATACATTTTGCTCCATTTTACGAACTTTCTTGCCATAGTAACATAATTAAATTAATCTGGCTGCCCCAGTAATTTTGTTTGTCAGGTGGTCACAAAAGGTGATCATACGACCCTCCAAGACAATGCAACTGTCATAAATATGAGTAGGTTGCCAAGCATCCGAAATGTTTCTGTAAGTACTTTTGTAAGTATTCATTAAAATGTTGAAGAATATGCATTTTTGGTTGTATCTTATAGCAGCCCATTTAATACCTTACTTCAATTTTATGAAGACTCATTGATGATCACTTTGAATATAATTTCCAAGCTAGCTTTCCATTCTCTTAATTATTCTGCCAACCAGGTTCCCCTTAGATTAACATATTGGATTAGTAGTGTTTGCAATTAATGTTATACTTAACATTAGCCAAGAAAACAATAAGAGACATTAAGCTCAAGGTTTATTTACATTTGGAGGATTATTACACATGAAACTATTTGTAAGAGTGTTTAACACACCTGTTTTTAAAGTGTATGGGTATTTATTCTAACTTTGTTTACTTAGTTACACAGTAAAGAAAATATGGCTCAAATTTTACCATCCAATTCACAAAAATGGTCCTGGGAATCATCATATCTGGCCCAGTCAATGAAAGCTTCTTTAGTTTGGTTACTATATGAAAGAGAGATAGAAAAAAATATTAGCTATAGACTGAATGCATTTATTTTTATATAACTCTCAAACTACATAGAAATCAGAGATAAAATTATTAAGATGAGCCTGAAAAAAGTATCTATTATAGTCCCAACAAGCTTTCACAGAAGCTCGTAAAAACAGTAATGATTAAAATTAAATAGATGAAGACAAGATAATAGGAACAGCATAAACACCTATATTATTTTCCATGTAGTAACAAAGCCAGCAACCACTTTTTTATAACTATTTGCAATAACCATTAGAATTGCATAGTTACTCTACAGATGCAGCAGAATTAGATTACATATTCATGCTACATCTGTTGCAATAAATAACTGATTTCTCATTATTGTTGTTTTATATTTTTTTTCTGAACTAATAAAATTAAGAAAGTTTATATCTAAAACTAGAACCATCTGACCAAAGGTAATAAGGAGGTTATGAGTCAAAGTGAGATTGAAGTTCATTATCATATATAACACCAGAGTAGTTTTAAGAAATTAAGAGGCAGTCATTTTGTAGAAACTATCAGCTATCTGATGCATGTATTCATCCCATGTATAATTTAAATTGAACTGATACAAATGTTTCAAACAAAAGGTACATCAAATATGAAACTATTTTGTTTCCTCAGAACATAAGGAATAAAAAATATAGAGAACCATTAAATAAGAATTATGTCTTCCACTAATATTGAAAGCATAATTACCTTAATGTACTATTAATTGCACCCAGTTTGTTAGCCTGTTCACAGTCTTCACGTTCTTTGGTATGGTTTGCTATCTTTGAATACTGAAAGACAAAATATGTAATCTTTATATCTCCAATTCCAATATTTTAGATAAATACTTGCCAGTTTTTTATCTAAAGTATTATTGGATTCAAAATAGTACTTAATTTTTCAATACATTACTATCTTCTCTTCCAAATCCTGAACTTTCTGTTGCATGTGTTCCCCCAAATCCCTCATTGTACTAAAGAATTATCATAAAACTCTTAGTCCCATAAGTCCCAGACATGAATGTATTTTTTTTAAAAAATGAAGATTATACAAGGAATTCCCTGAGCTTTTAAAGCACTGCAAAACTGTTTGCAATATTTACTTCAAGAGACTAACACAGCAATAGAATAATATAATTACTCCAGTGCTTATAAGCTAAAAATTACATCACGTTATCTTTCAAGCAGTTTCCTATCCTATCCTGTTCTATTTACAATAGTTCTATTTAGTCTCTTGTTACCTTTGAAAACAGAAAAAAAGAGAGGCAGGTGCGGGTAGAAGGAGAACAAAAATATCAACTCTGCTTCTAGGACAAGGAAGCATAATGAAATATATTACTGCCAGCTACAACTTCTTCTCTATTAGAAAAGAAAAGCAATATACAAACAGCAAGAAAAATGCTGGCACTAGTTTTGCACCACTGAGTAACATAGCACAATGTTACATAAGAATTTAGGAGTGTCATGAGTGGACAGCAAACTCTAGGTCCGTGATGGCGAATCTATGGCACGCATGCCACAGGTGGCACGCGGAGCCATATTAGTGGGCATGCCAGCTCAGCTCTGGGGCGCATGCGCACGCCGGCCCAGCTGATTTTCGGGCCTTCTGGGCCCACCAGAAGTAGGGAAACAGGCTGTTTCCTGCCTCTGGAGGGCCTGGGGACGGGGTGGGGAAGGCCGTTTTTCTTTCTTACCTGGCTCCAGATCCTCTCTGTATATCTGGGAAGGGCGAAAACAGCCTTTCCCACTCCCTTGGAGGCCCTACGGAGGCTGAAAGGGCCCATTTCCCGACTCCCGGTGGGACAGGAAGTGACATTTTTTTCCTGTCCCCAGCCTCCAGAGACTCCTAGAGAGGCTCCTAGAGACTCCTAGAGAGGTTCTGGAGGCTGGGGACAGCAAAAAATGTCACTTCCTGTCCCACCGAGAGTTGGGAAATGGGCCCTTTCAGCCTCCGTAGGGCCTCCAAGGGAGTGGGAAAGGCTGTTTTCGCCCTTCCCAGATACACAGAGAGGATCTGGAATCAGATAAGAAAGAAAAACGGGCCTACCAGGCCATCATGTGCCAGGAGCGGGGGGGAGGGGGTTGCGCACGCATGCGTGTGGGCATGTGCGCGTGCAACCCTCCCCCACCCCCCCCTCTCCTGGCACGCGATGAAAAAAAGGTTAGCCATCACTGCTCTAGGTTTTATACATTTACTGTTTGCCATATATAAGAGGGCGGATCAGATTATTTTGAAAGAAATTACTTACTTTGTTAGCACTTTCAGCTTTAATTCCAACTGGAACTTTACTCTAAAATAAATACAAGTAATGTAAGTATTTATCTTTATTTTTTCTCAAGCAATTTTCAACCCTCAAAATAAATGAACTAAAGAAAATTCAGAATTGGAGCCAAACAGTCAGGAAGACTAGTTGTGCATTAATTCCCCAGACAAATAAACTGACTGTTAAGAAACTTTCATTTATGATTTGACAGGTTTTGATGTCTGCATGCTTATTTCAAGGGAGTCAAATTCAACCAAAGGCAAAGATACTTCCCTATAAAATGCTTAAGAAAAAATGATAAATCCAATTAACATTTATATTAGGAATACCTATACTATAGCCAAAGTCTATACAGCATTTATGCAAGAGAATGTGCATTTAAATCATCATTCTGTCACTGACATCCACTTATATAAAATCCTCATAGTAACAATAAACATGTTGTCAGCAGAATAGTTAATCTAATAGAAGAGAATATATGTAGCTCAGGATTGAACTGTGGAGTTCTTCATACTCTCTGAGCCTGGTTGTTTGCTTATAGATGTTTCATTACCTATCTAGATATCATCACCAGTGATAGAGAATAGCTTGTTTCAGGTTTCTCCTTTGTTTTGAAACTTACCTCAGGACAAGGTTCTACATGGCAATCTCTGATAGAGCAATGGCCATCATCAGCCCAGAATGGACATGGTCTTTTCAGATTAACCTTAAAAAACAATTTTTTTAAATCTCATTCATATTAAGAAGTGTTTTAAAAATTATGAGACTAAACAAGCTGAACAAAAAGGGAAAAGGTCATTGAAAATAATTAGATTTTCTGAGAGCTCATTTGTAACAGAGGAAGAAATGCAGCTCATGCCAAAGATCTAGTTCCTCATAGTTATGAATGCATTATCATATCCATTTAAAATTTGAGAGTTATAATCTCCAGCAACAAACTGCTACTTATTGTTGTGTTTCCCTTCAGTCCTTCAGTTATATACACGGTGTATTTCATTAATTCACTAAGAAAAACAATATAATTTTTAAACTCGTTATAGGTTTCAAACTAGTTAGCAGTTACCTTTAAGCAACTTTTGAAAATATCTTGCCTTGAGTGTAATGTTTCCAAAAATTATCGATTTCACCCTCAATGGATTTTCATTGCCACAAATGAAGTAATCTTCCAGAATGTGTTAGGCAGCTGCATTTGTTCACAAGCTTCATGCAGCTGCTTTGAAGGTTTTCCCTGCCTATCACTTTGGGCACATTTACACACAGCCACTTTATAGTACTTTGTTGGCTGCCCCAAAGGGTCATCTGTTTATGCACACCCACAAAACTCAGAAACAGCTCCAAGGAACCTTCCAGGGGATGCAGCTGCTGCCTAAGGAGAGCACTAGCAAATGTGTTGCATACCCCTAGTCCTCTCTTTTCCCACTGCCTGGACCTCATTTTTTTAAATGTTTAAAAAAATACTCATTTCTTTACATCTTACTCCTTATTTCATTCCTTTCTTTGGAGAATTAAAGCTAGCTTTCAATCAGCTTTATAATAATATGCCATTTTTACTTTACCTTGTAATACCTGAAGTAGTCTCGTTCTTGAAGTTTCTGTATTTTTGGAAAGATCTTAAAATTGTTGAAGTCATCTATGCTTTCTATGTCACATAAGCAGTCATCAAGTAATCCTGTTACCTATGAAAAGAAAAAAAAAACAGCTAGAAATGTTATTTATGCTAGAGATTTAGGCTGCAAGAAGAAAGAATTAAAAATAGTAAGAGGTATTAGCAATTTAGGTAGGAATTTATTTTAACTGATTCGGTTAAATTATAAAATCTAAAACTAAAAAAAGGGAAACTACATAGTTTGGTCTCTTTACTTTTAAATAAAAAGAAAATGTTTCACAATTGGTCTTCCCTTTCTTCATTACAACGCATCTGTCAAATGAAACCTGTCTTTATTTGTGTAAACTATCCACAGTACTAAACCACAGTAACTAATTAGTAGCTGTTAGGTCATCATTTCAAAGAAATTTCCTTACCTAGAGAAACAGAATGACCAAGGGCAGGCAAAAAAGCAGTGCAGGAGTGGGTGCAGGAGTCACTTCCGATATCCTGCCATTTTTCCCATTGAATTTCCTAATGGTAATCTGGGAGGGAGCATCAAAAATCCCCTTCCCTTCCCTTCCCAGCAGGTAAATGGCTTGCTGCTGCTGGGTGGGGGAGGGAGGGAAGGAGGGATTGCCAGTAGCTGGGAAACTGTTACACAACACTGAAAATGAAGAACGTGTGACCGTGGCATCAGCCCAGCAGCAGTCAGTAGTACTGAAGCAACCATAATTTCCCAAATTTGATTCTGCTGGGAATCAGAAATCTTGGATTTTGGATACATATTGTAAGTTAGTCCATTTTGAAGTAGCTTGGCTAAAAATGATTGCCCTACGATACACTCTTTCTCCCAGTTAAAGGTCATGACAATGAGAGTTTTAGTAGTATGTAGATTAATATTTTATACAATGTTTAACTATAAGAAATGAATTAAAAATGTAGCTAAATTTGAAATAAGCAGTATTATGTTAAAATATTTGAAACATTTGTCCTGTTCTTATACCCCAAACATTAAAAGAATAAAGCACTTATTAGATATCAGTTGGTATGAGCTAATTAGACAGAAATATTTCCAATATGTATGGAAATACTTCAACAATCTCCAGTTATCACATGATTATTGGGGTGGGGAGGGGAAAAAGTATGCTACTCAAATAGAAATTTTAAATGCTAAAGCTTAAGTGGAAACTGTACTCAAGAAGAATATCATGGCTGAGACCAGGGGCATTTACAGGTGTCAAAAAGGTTGAAATAGTGGTCACATTTATGTGACTGAGGCCATTTTGGATGTGTTGCCCAGTTGTAGCCACCATTTTGACTGCCAAAGTTGACTGAATATCTACAGAGCTGGCATGAAAACAAATGTGGATCTACTGTTTGATCTCTCATTAATTTGCAAATAGGAAAATAACTCCTTTTGCCTAGCAACAAAATTACCCCTGACATGTTACGCAAAGCATAACATTGTGATAGTAATATAGATAGCTTTGAGGAACAGTGTATTATGTGGGAAAGGATTATTCATTCAATACTTCAAATTCTCAAATAAAGGTGTATGCTGTTGCTTTAGAATGATCCTGTTGGGTAAATATTAGGAAATAAGTAAAGAAAAAATTAGATCTTCCAGGCCTTCTTTCATCTCTAATCTGTAAGTTTTATAGTACTTAAATGATTTTTGGCAGTCGCAACTGTCTGCAGAAGTCCATCTGGTGGCCCAGGTCAAAGCCCATTCATTGCCTCAGTTCTCATCTCTGGGATGAGTGAGGCTCATTGCCTCACTCCTTCCCCTCTGATATGTCGACAGTAAGCTAAACAAAGCCTCTTGCTGTCTCAGACTTGCCTTCCTGTGCCCACGGCCAGCTGGTTCATGGGAATGGATCAGTGACTGAAAACTGGTTCTTTGAAAAGTCATAACCCAATAATGTGAGTATTAACATACATACAGCAGTCAATACTGAACAGATCCTAAGTGTAGTTACTAACTGTAAGTGCTTATCCTCTGTGCTACATGAGATGAAGTTTTTGCAAATGTAAGCAGGAAATACATTGAGGAATAACTGAAAATGGGATTTCAGGAATGATGAGCATGTTTTTGCTTAGAGGTGTTGCTTGTATGTGATATATAAAATTTTATTTATTACTTATTAAATGTATTTGCCACCCATCTTGTTTTGAAATGATGAAATCATAAATACTATTCAGAGGGAAGTGGCCACAACAGAGAAGGCACACTTCCTAGGTCCCACAAGATGGCAGCATTTAATTATGGGGACCTAGGACTCACCCACGTTTTTTTATTGTTTAATTTAATTACATTTTTCAAACATTTCATGATGGCAAAAAGTTTGAGAAATGCTAGTCCAACAATCTCTTTAGCTCTGTGTAAGGTTGGCAAGTATGAATTTGGTAGAAGTTCCCAGAATATTTCCAGCTCTATTGAGTATATGGGCAGATTGAGCTAAAACCCTAAGGTGCTTTAATGAACAACCAATAAGAAATAACCACATTCCTTCAAAGGAAGGAAACGTAGCCTTTTTACAAGAAAAAAAATGACTCACTTCCAATTATGCACTGACTAGACTCAAAATAGATAAAAAGTCAATATCTCATATATTATATTATATTATACATATTATATAACACATATTATATTGGCATCTGCAAGATTTACTTGCAGTAATGAACTTGAACTGCTTTAAAAAAGGAGACATATTAATGAAGGCTACTCTTGTTGCCTTCAACAAGAGTAGCCAGAGAATAAAACAGAGAATATTGCACTCAAGGTTTGCTTGTGGTCTTCCTACTGATACACAGATTGAATTGTGACAAAGGAATGGTCTTTGTGTGGTAGATAGGCCTTTGGGTGGTCCACCACAGCTCTTATGTTCTGGAGGAAAAAAACCCCACTGTGATTAGCATGATTTACCATGAAGATATTCACTTATCAGCTTTTCAAGTAAGCTGCATATGCTTCTGAAGACAGTTTCATGAAAAAATTGATGTATTCTATACAACAAAACTAAAGGCAAATTTAAAGTGCCCTTCACACAATGACTCCTGTGCTGTTTTAAGCAGCTATTATAAAAACTGTGTTTATAAATCTGCATGTCACACAGGTACATTCAGGAGGGAGATCGTCTCTAGACAATGAACAGACTCTGTGCAATACTATTCATATTTTAACCTGTTTGGGGAATTCATATGCTACATTTCAAGAGCCCTCCCCCTCCACAAAGTATTTCTAATAGGAAAGCATGGTTAAAAATAAGTTTCTCAATAACATTCTCAATAGTTTGAGCAGGGCCAGGGGGCTTTATGTTAAAATATTGCATTTTAAGCAAGCATCCTTCACCTTACGTCTGCCTGACTTGGAGAGCTGAGCTTTCTTAGAAGCACCTGTTTCCCCAAAGAGTGAACTGGATCAAACAACCAGAAAGATGGGGCTGCTCTCACCACCTAGCTCTTTGCTCCCTTCACTTTTACACAGACCTTTTCGTGACACAATCTGGAGTTTCTACAAAACCCATTGAACTTTTAACAAGATAATAAACATTTAAGCACTCAAAGCTCTCCTTCCTCTATTGAGCAAGCTTTGCACCTCATTCACACAGAAATACAGCCAACCCCTTTCACATAAAGGTCCTTCCTACTCTCTCTCTCTGCTCCTTTCCTTACAGGGTACAATATAATCCTGGCTGACATAATTACAAATCAGCATTAAACACCTGCTAACCTAGAGCAAAGAATCCCCCCCTCCCCGGAAGAGAAGATTTCCAGGAGGTCTCAGCGAGCGAGCAGAGGACGAATCCACTTTCTCTCGCAACTCTCCGATCACAAGTCCAGCCGGAAGGTTTCCGACACCCCAAGGCACTCCAAATCCCCCCTATGGCTGTTTCCCACACACACACACACACCACGAACTCCCTCCCCAACGGGCGACTCCGCTCACCTGGGCCTCTATCGCACACCAAAGGCAGCCAAGAATCACCGCTGCCAGCAAGAACTGCGCCGCCCGATCCTTCTCCGCTGCAGTTCTCCGGACGATTCCACTGCTGCTCATGCTGCAGAAACCGTTCGCCGGAGGTCCTGGGGGGCCCGTGCCCCGCGCCGCCGCCTTTGGGCAGCCAGGAGTACGGGATGTCCGCCAGCACCACTGGCGGGGATGCCTTCCAAGTCCCGATCCCCCACTCTGCCGGGAAAGGGACCTGTCAGGCGAGCGGGTGGATGCGCTCACCTCCTCCAGCCGCCGCCGCCGCCGCCGCCCTAGCTCCTTTCCCGGTGCCAGCCCTCTCTCACACACACACACTCACACTCACACACACACACACACACACACACACACTGCGAAAGGAGAGTAGACGCGCGCTTCCCCTGCAAGCGCTTTCCTTTACATAGGAGGAGGAGGAGGAGGAGGAGGAGCAGTAAGCAGCAGCAATCACAGTTTCGTCCGCGCAAAGCTTTTTGGGAAACGTAGTACACCAACCATCTCTCTTCACGTCGGCTTATGTTTCGGTCTCCACAGTAGTGTACTCGAATGACGAAAAAGGAGGGGCGGAGAGAGTGGCCAATAGGAAAGAACCACGCGCACCTTCAAAACAAGAGGAGGCAGTTTATAACCGTCAACAGAAGGTAAAAGGTCTCCAGTCTAGAGGGATTTTTTTGGGGGGGCGGGGGCGGGGTTTGCTCTCGCGGGAAAGGCTAGGTAGTCATTATCTTTGGGGAAACGTTTTTTGTGCAATACGATCCTCCTGCCTATTTCTGTAAAACATTCTTTGGCATCAGTATGTAATATGTCACTAGCTTATATAGATGAGTTCCTCCTCATGGGTCTTTAGGAATATTTACATATTCTATTAAATTATTTTTCCCAATATTAGGGATTCTATTAACAGACATTCGATTTAATTTTAGAATACTGATAAAAGAGCTTTTGTGATTATTTTGTGGTTACAAAACACTGGAATAATATCACATCAAAGATGGAAATTCTGTTGCAATTCTGCAATTCTGCAGTTTTTAAAGTTCATGTGTGCACAACAACCAAACACAAGTTAGTGTGCTTAAGGAGGATAATCAAATATGTGGAAATACCTCCTTACGAACTTCCCACTTGTAAGGGTGGAATATAAATTAATAAAATACCAGTAGTCCTCAATTTACAACTTAGGCACTGAAAAATGTGATTTATGACCATTTTTCATATGAGCATTGCATCATCCTCATGATCATGTGATCAAAATTTGGATGCCTAGTATATATTTATGATGGGGTCATGTGATCACCTTTTGCAACCTTCTGACAAGGAAAGGCAATGGTGAAACTAGAATCACTTAATAACCGTGTTACTAACTTAACTTCAGTAATTCACTTAGCAACTGTGGCAAGAAAGGTCATAAAATGGGGCAAAATTCACCTAACAACTTGTTTTGCTCAACAACGGAAATTTTGGACTTAATTGTGGTCTTTAGTTGATGACTACCTACAATTGGTGTAGATGATGGTGTGCAGCTCCAGAAGCTGCCACATAATACTAAATAAAGTGTCAGATGTAAATGCCTTATTCTCTAATGTGTAAATAATGTATATATGGAACATCAGGGGTTAACTTATTCTTTGGACTTTAATGTATTCATAATTTACCACTCCCATTCCTGGCTCCACCCCTTGTATATATAAGGAGCCATCCTCCCCATTTTCCTTGCTTCTATCTTGAATATTCAGCGAATATAGAATGCCTATTATGATTAAAGAGAAATATATTTAAATCTCTAACTTCTATTATCTTTATTGAGTCTGATCCTGAAAATATTGCAACAAGCTGGTAGCAGAGGATGGTTAATTGACTCAATAAGTAATTAAAAATGTCCAAGAAGGATAGGCCCAACACCAGGGCCTACAGCAAAGAAATAGAAACTGATCAAGAGATGATCAACGAATCCACTAATGCGATTTCGAGAGAATCCGAAGAATACACCACTGAAGAAGAAGAACTGATGAGTGAAAACAACGACCAGGAAGAAATTGAGATAGAAAATAACGAACTCAGGTCAGAGATATTAAAGATACTAAAAAGCCAAAAGAATGATGAAAGCCTCATCGCGGACCTCCAGGAGATGCTGAGGAACAGCGGAGCAGCGAGAGAGAAAAACGTCATTAAAGAAAAACCCAAAGATCAAAAAACTGTGAGTGAAATGACTACTGAGAAAATAGTTGTAAAAAAGAAAAGATGTGACCTCGCGCGAAATTTTGAATGGCAGCCATCTTGGTTTCAACGAACTTCAAAAGAGAGTGAAGCAGAGCCAATCAAAACGCTCAGTTCAAAATTTCTGGCGCGAAAAACGCTATCAGACGAAGAAAGTGAAAAAGAAGTCTCAAACTCTTCAGATGAACCAAAATCAGAAAGTGAAGACGATTTAACAAAGTCTCAAGTAAAGTCAGCAATGAAAACGCTTTTTGCTGCTTTTGGGCCAAGATTGAAAATTTCCAAGACATCAACGAAGAAGCAAGAAATCAAACCGACAACTCAAGACCTGCACGCTCCCATCCTGACTTCGAAAACGACGACACCCGAGCCCAGAGAGCCATGCCGATTCCGTCCTACACCGCAGACAGAATCGAGTGCCAGCGCACACAAGAGAAAGAGAAGAACCGTCGCCATCACCAAAGCCCCAAAAACCGAGCCAGAGACCGACTCATCTGAAGAGGAGCGGATCGAGAGAGCTGAAATGGAGAGAACCTTCCACAACGGCGCCAAAGAAGAAATGAGCAACGCGCATGTGCAAAACTACGTAGACGGCCCCGAAAGACTTGAACTGGCCAGAGAACCGCGCAGACTCATTACAAGCATCCCAATGCCGTTCTGTAATTTCCTGCACTTGAGAGACCACGGACTGCCTCAGGTTGTAAGTAATGGACAAAATAATGTGGGGAACTTACCCAGTGACTTCCCAAAACTTAGAGTTGATGGCATTAATTTACAAGAGTGGTACCAACAGCTTCAGGTTATTTTCATGAAAGAAAATTTACTATTCTTTATAACTAGTCCTCCAAGAAGACCTTGGACTTTAAAAATAGATTGTTTACATCATAGAGCATTTTTCATAATAATTTCTAGCGTGTCTCCTGCAATGTATCATAGCATCAAACCAAACCTAACTGTATCAGAAATAATTCAATGCATGTTTAATCTATTTCACAGCGATAGCGTAGCCACAACCACAAGAATGTCTAAGGATTTCTTTTCTTCTAGAGTGAAACCAGGGGTTTCTATAAGTGAGCATTTGATAAATCTAAACAAAATAAGAGCTGAGCTGCAATTGAGGGGGGAAGTGATTTCAGATCAAACAATGAAAAGTGTTATTATCAATTCACTTGATCCATCATGGGATAGCTTTATGTCACACTTAGATACCATTAATTTGGGATATTTATCAATAGAAAGTCTATCTAACAAATTGATAGCAGAAGACAATTCAAGAAAAAATCGTTCCAGTAACCAAACAGAACACAAATCTTTTAGGAAAGTAGTCTTTCAAGATAAATATAATGAGGCCTTTAGATGCCACAATTGTGGATCCAGGGAACACAGTAGAAGAGACTGTCCCAAAGTCCCAAGGGAGAGACATAGGCCAGAATATAGGAGCAAATACAATTACAGACAATCTTCCACAGATAGACACAAATATAGAAGTCCACCAAATTACAGAGAAAGTAGAGGGGGTAGAGAAAATTCAAAAGAGAGAAAATCTGGGTCACTAAATGGGCTAAATAAACAAGACAGCACCAGAACACAACAAGATGAGAACAATAATTGGCTTATTGATTCTGGTGCAACAAATCACACCACTAACAACAAAAGTATATTATCTTCATTTACAGAAGATAAGTTTGTGATAAAGGTAGCTAATCAAGAAAAGGTTCAAGTATTAGGCAGAGGAAATGTGACCTTGCCTGGTTTAGGGAAAATAGAGGGGGTATTATTAATCCCAGAAATACCTCACAACATACTGAGTGCTATAAAACTAAGCAGAGAATCTGACATCAATATAGTTTTCTCAAAGGGGAAAGCAACTATAGAAAAGAACAAAACAAATGTAGGTACTGTGATGATAAAAGGGGGTCTACCCTATCTGATAACCAAAGAAAGATGGTTACATAACATTGATTCAAATATGGAAGATTGTATTGAAGCAGATGATGAAAATGCCAGTAACAGTGACAATGATGAATGTAAAATAACTCATGATAACAAAAATACACACAATGAGAAGAAACCAAAAATAGGTAAACCAATTCATGATGAGTGTGCTCACATCTTACATAGGAAGTTAGGACATGCAAGCTTTCCCGTAGTACAAAAAATGACTGAACACGCAGAAGGTGTCAAAATAAAAAATTGTGAAAATTATTTGGAATGCTCAGTATGTAAATCCACCAAACTAAAAACCAGTCCCAGACCAAAAAAATCTAACAGATCAACTAACAATATTTTTGATTTGGTACATATGGACTTAGTTGGTCCATTAACTCCATCAATTACCTATAGAAAACGTTACTTCCTAACAATAGTGGATGATTACAGTCGCTATGGTTTTGTTTACACATTAAAGCACAAGGATGAAACCTTTCAGAAATTTAAGGAATTCTACAAACGCATAGAAACACAGCATAATATCAGAATAAAACAAATTATGACAGATAGGGGATGTGAATTCATGTCTAAAGAATTCTCCCAATGGTTAAAGGATAGAGGGATGCTACATTTCACGTCCAATCCATTTTCTGCATTTCAAAATGGGATTGCAGAGAGAAAGAATTCCACACTACAAACCATGATTAGATGCACATTAGAGGATGCTGGTTTAGGCAAACAATTTTGGTCAGAAGCCTTACATTATTCAAATTACACTCAAAATAGAACATGGTCCAGTATTGTGAATAAGACACCATATGAGGTGATGTACAATAGAAAACCCAAATTAGCACACATGCACATATTTGGAGTTACTGCAGACGTACACATACCTAAACAATTGAGGAGAAAGGGAGAAAACGTATCCAGGAGATTAAGATTCATGGGATACGAAACTGGAACCAAAGGGTACAGATTCATTGATAATAATAACAAATTTATAGTATCCAGAACAGCTGTGTTCCATGAGCAGGCCAATTGGTCTAAATTGCACCTTAATGAAATATTTCCTAATAAAAGCAAAGATAATATATCTTGCGAGGAAGGAACAACAGAAAATCAAAATATTAACAAAAGTAAGAACAAAACCAAAACTTGGACAAATAGTCAGCATAAAATAAAGACAGACACATTAACAAAAAAGGAAGCCAGATATTTGCATGACAACCATAGCAAACCTGAAAGAAATATTAGAAACAATAGAAACCAAATACCAAATAAATACAAAGATTACATAATGCATATGGATGGAGAACAAATAACACCTAATACATATGAGGAAGTATTGAAACTTCCCCGTGAAGAAAGAGAAAAATGGGAACTAGCTATGGAAAAAGAGATGGAAAGTTTACAAGGATTAAATGTATTCACACCTGCGATCGCACCTAAGGATAAAACAATTATAGGTACCAGGTGGATTTATAAAATTAAGAATTTGGAAGGAGGTAATACCTTATACAAGGCCAGACTAGTTGCACAAGGTTATGCACAAAAATATCCAGAAGACTATACTGACACTTATTCACCAACAGTGAGAACAGAGAGTGTCAAAACAGCTCTTGTAGTAGCATCTGCACTCAATCTGGACGTGTTTCAATATGACATACAGACTGCATACTTACACGCAAAATTAGATAAGGAAATATATGTAAGAGCACCACACAGTCAATACACTAATAAGAACGAAATTTGGTTATTAAATAAGAGTCTGTACGGATTGAAGCAATCTGGCAAAAGATGGTACGATTGTTTGGTAAAAGTACTTAAGACCATGGATTTCAACGCCACCACTGCTGATAACTGTTTCTTTGTTAAAAAGAGTAATGATCATATTGAATTTGTATTAATTTATGTGGATGATATTTTATATATTGGAAAGCATAAAGAGAGCAGGGAAATCTTTGTAAATAAGTTAAATGAACATTTCTCATTGAAATCACTAGGTAGAGTGAATAAATACCTTGGTGTACAAATTAACAAAACTAAAAGGGGATTCAAACTTACTCAGAAAGATAAAATCATTGAACTCCTAAACAAATGTAACTTAAATAATGCCAAAACATGTGACACACCTATGCAAACTGATTTTCTTAGAAACACTGATGAATCTTCCCCTGAGTTTAAAGACAACACATTTTACAGATCAGTTATAGGTTCACTCCTTTATATATCTAATTGGACTAGGCCAGATATTGCATTACCTCTCAATTTATTGTCAAGATATGTTAGCAAACCAACCTTGTATCATTGGGAAGCTGTCAAAAGAATTTTAAGATATCTGAAAAGTACATTAGATTTTTGTTTAATATTGGAACCAAATAATGACAAAGAACCAAAAATTACTTGTTATGCTGATGCAGATTGGGCTGGTGATACATCATGCAGAAAGAGTACCTCTGGTTATGTTTTTCTATTGAACGATTGTCCAGTTTACTGGTATACTGGTAAACAAGAACTGGTAGCCACTTCTACCACAGAAGCGGAATATGTTTGCTTGTCTAAAGCTGCAAATAACCTTGTATGGTTCAATGATTTGATCACAGATGTTTGGAAGAAACCTACTTTACCATTTATTATGCATGAAGACAATAAAGCGGCCATTGAAATATCTAGATCCGATGCAATTGGACAAAGGTCCAGGCATATTGATATAAAATTTAAGCACGTGAGACAACTATCTCAAGACGGATTCATCAAAGCAATACATTGTGATACTTCTGAACAATTAGCTGATATATTAACAAAACCCTTACCTTCTAAACAACACAAATATTTAACTTCTAAATTATATGTATTATATTGTCCTGAATCTGAATGTAACTGGTGTTGTATAACGAACCGGCATTTAGAGGGGGATTTGTCAGATGTAAATGCCTTATTCTCTAATGTGTAAATAATGTATATATGGAACATCAGGGGTTAACTTATTCTTTGGACTTTAATGTATTCATAATTTACCACTCCCATTCCTGGCTCCACCCCTTGTATATATAAGGAGCCATCCTCCCCATTTTCCTTGCTTCTATCTTGAATATTCAGCGAATATAGAATGCCTATTATGATTAAAGAGAAATATATTTAAATCTCTAACTTCTATTATCTTTATTGAGTCTGATCCTGAAAATATTGCAACATAAAGTTTATATCCTGAAGCAGCCTTAACATGGGTTAGAACCCTATTTGGTGTTTGATTCATTTATGGAGAAAAAGCAAATCTTTTGTATTTTTAAAAAGAAAAAGCTTTTCATAGATGTTCTTTTCCATTCCTTTTCTTAGTGAACCTGAGCATTTGTGTTGGACAAATGCCATGGTGAATTTATAAATTTATTGTTTGCTTGATTTTGATAGTTTTAAAGGTAACTTCAGATTTTTGCACCTGTTACTTTCCCTATTATACATAAACATTTCCAGACAAGTTATCATTCTAATAGTCTCCCTTTTCTCTGCTATTCTATATGTATTTAACCCTGCAAACACATTTTTCTCAGCCTATTCTTATGCTGTTAAGTCTTTCATCTGGGTTTCCTTACTGCTAGTCTACCATTAAACATTAATTGATTATGCTCTGAATCAATGTTAATTCTTAGCAGCTAAATATAATTTTTTTCATGAGAATTTGTCACCATATTTATTTATTCATTGGTTCGATTTATATGCCGCCCTTTTCCGGAGATTCAGAGCGGCTTACAATACGTTAAGCAATAGCCTTCATACTTTGGTATATACCTGCTTAGTAGGGCTTTGCCCCCCCCCAAGTGGTGTTCTTTTTTATACAAAGTCAGCTTATTGCCCCCACAAACCGGGTCCTCATTTTACCTACCTCGAAAGGATGGAAGGCTGAGTCAACCTTGAGCCTGGTGAGATTTGAACTTGCAGTAATTGCAGGCAGCTAGTGTTACTTAACAGTGATTTAGTCTGCTGCGCCACCAAGGCTCTTCCTATTGGTCCTTTGGGTTTTCCAATGGTGCATGCATTAGTGCTACAGCTGAGTTAATGCTGATGGTTGTCCTCTTTTCTTCCACCTTTCCTGGCATTACAAATTTGTCAAGAAAGTTCTGTCTTCATATAAGTGTTTAAAGTATAATCTTTGAGGGAGAGCGGCAATACAAAAATGTGAAAAATAAATTTCTGCTTCCAATGAGAACCCTGAGTTGATTTCTTTGATGATCCATTTATTTGTTTTGTTTGCTAACCCTGGAATTATTTGAAGACTTCTTTCACACCAATATTCAAAGGTGTCAATAGACTTTCTGTTCTGTTTCTTCAAAGTCCAGGCTTAAATACAAAACCATACTGATTCTTCTTTGCAACTAAACACTTTAAAAATAGATGATACAGATCACAATACAATTTAAGTTACGGGTGTCAACTTGCGGCATCACATTGCCATGATGTGACATTTCGCAACTTTTTTCCCTTTGTGGAGCTGGGGTAGGCATGGCTTGTGCGTGATACATTTGGCCTGTGGGCCGCCAGTTTGACACCCCTGATTCTAAGTCAAGGGTAGATCATTTCAGAATGACTTCCCTCTTTTTCCTACTTAATAATCACTTACCCAGCAGAGAATAGAGCAGTTAATATCTCAGATATATAGTAACAGAAAACAGAATAACTGAGTTGGAAGGGACCTTGGAATTAGGGGTGGGATTCAAAACTTTTAGCAACCTGATTGCTGGGTGGGTGTGGCCATGGTGGGTGTGGCCTACTCAGCCTGCACCATGGTGGGAGGGGCCTTTTCACCCTCCCCCAGCTCCGGAGGCTTTCTTCCAGGCTCTGGGAAGGCGAAAACGGTCTTCCCTGGGCTCCGGAGGCCCTCCGGAGGCCAGAAATGGGCCTGTTTCCAGACTTCTGGAACTTCCCAGAGGCCCCTTTTTTGCCCTCCCCAGGCTCCAGAGGCTTTTCTTGAGCCTCTGGGAGGCAAAAATGGCCTCCCCTGGGCTCTGGATGCCCTTTGGAGGCCGGAAATAGGCCCATTTCTAGACTTCTGGAACTTCTGGGAGGCCCGTTTTTCGCCCTCCCAGAGCCTCTGCACAGGCCCTGCACTTACCTGGCATCCAAAACAGGCCATGTGGAGACTCCTGGGAAGGGCGGGGCTAACCAGTCTTTGCAACTACCGGTTCGGCAAGCCAGATGTAAAATTAGCATCTGGCTGAATCTCATCCCTGCTTGGAGGTCTTCTAATCCAACCCCCTGCTTAGGCAGGAAACCCTACATCACTTCAGACAAATGGTTATCCAATATCTTCTTAAAAACTTCCAGTATTGGAACATTCATAACTTCTGAAGGCAAGTTGTTCCACTGATTAATTGTTCTGTCAGGAAATTTCTTCTTAGTTCTAGGTTGTTTCTCTCCTTGATTAGTGTCCATCCATTGCTTCTTGTCCTGGTGCTTTGAAGAATAGCTTGACTCCCTCTTCTTTGTAGCAGCCCCTGAGATATTGGAATACTGCTATCATGTGACTCCTAGTCCTTTCTTTCATTAAACTAGACATACCGCACCTGCATGCATGGGGGGTGGAGCACATGTCTGGGGCTGCATGCATATAGTATTTGGGGGTCCAGGGGCGCGTGCACCCATTCGCATATGCGCACACGCTTTAGGCACTCGGTCCAGAAAAGGTTGCTCTAGCACATTGGCCATGGCAAGTACTATGTGTGTGTGTGTGCGCGCGCGCGCATGTGTGTGTATTCTGTGTCTTCTCTCATAATTCAGGCATTTATTACCCTTTTTCTCTATTGCATGTGGATCCAAAATTCTTATTTTCTTGAATTCTAGAATGTAGACTACTGTGGGATGTTTATGATTATCTCTTTAATAGAGCAAAATGTTGACTGGCCAAGTGGGGGAGTATACAACTATGTTATTAGTTGCAAAGTCGTGTCTGACCCATTGCGACCCCATGGACAATGTTCCTCCAGGCCTTCCTATTTTCTACTATCCTCTGGAGTCTATTTAAGCGCCGACTGCTTCAGTGATTCCATCCAGCATTCTCCATGACAGCATTCTCTGTCATCCCATTCTTCTTTTGCCTTCAATCTTTCCCAGCATTAGGTTCTTCTCCAGTGAATCCTTCCTTCTCATTAGGTGAATTGAATTGAATTTGAATTTATTAAACTTCTATACCGCCCTTCTCCCAAAGGACTCAGGGCGGTGTTCAGCCATATTAAAACACATATAAACTCACAAAATTTAAAAACAATTTAAAACAAATATATAAAATTTGGCCCACAAGATTAAAAGCTAACAAACACCCGATTTAAAAAAACTCATTCCAGAGGGCAGGTGCCCCCACAGAGAAGGCTCTCTCCCTGGATGTCGCCAGTCGACATTGTTTGGCTGACGGCACCCTGAGGAGTCCCTCTCTGTGGGAGCATATTGGCCGGTGGGAGGCTATCGGTGGCAGAAGGCGATCTCATATATACCCAGGTCCTAAGCCATGGAGCGCTTTAAAGGTGGTAACCAACACCTTGAATTGCACCCGGAAGACCACCGGGAGCCAGTGCAGCTCACGCAGGAGAGGTGTTACATGGGTGCGACGTGTCGTCCCCATAATCACCCACGCAGCCGCATTCTGGACCAGTTGGAGCCTCCGAGTGCTCTTCAAGGGTAGCCCCATGTAGAGAGTGTTACAGTTGTCCAGACGTGATGTGACAAGGGCATGAATGACCGTGCACAAGGCATCCCAGTCCAGAAAGGGATGCAACTGGCGTATCAGGCAAACCTGATATAAAGCTCCCCTGGCCATGGCCATCATATGATCTTCGAAAGACAGACATGCATCCAGGAGAACACCCAAGTTGCGAACCCTCTCTGAGGTGGCCAAAGTATTTGAGTTTCATCTTCAGGATCTGGCCTTCTAAAAAGCAGTCAGGGTTGATCTCCTCTAGGACTGACCAGTTTGATCACCTTGCAGTCCAAGGGACTCACAGGAGTCTTTTTCCAGCACCATAGTTCAAAGGCCTCAATTCTTTGGCACTCAGCTTTTCTTATGGTCCAACTTTCACAGCCATACATTGCAACTGGGAACACAATAGCCCTGACAATACACACTTTTGTTGGCAGGTGATGTCTCTGTCAACAAAAGCTATGACAAATCTAGAATGCTGTCTAGATTTGCCATAGCTTTCCTCCCCAGGAGCAAGTGTCTTTTAATTTTTTGGCTACAGTCTTCATCTGCGGTGATCTTGGAGCCCAGGAAAATAAAATCTGTCACTACCTCCATTTTTTCCCCATCTATTTGAAAGGAATTGAGAGGGCCATAATCTTAATTTTCTTGATGTTGAATTTCAAGCCAACTTTTGCACTCTCCTTCTTTACCCACATCAAGAGGCTCTTTATTCCTCTTCGCTTTCTGCCATTAGAGTGGTATCATCTGCATATCTGAGGTTGTTGATATTTCTCCCGCCAATCTTAATTTCCAACTTTTGATTCATCTATCTCCGCCTTTCTCGTGATGTGCTCTGCATATAAGTTAAATAGGCAAGGTGACAGTATACAGCCTTGCCGAACTCCTTTCAGAATTGTGAACCAATCAGTGGTTCCATGTCCAGTTCTCACTGTTGCTTCTTGACCTACATGTAGGTTTCTCAAGACACAAATAAGATGGTCTGGTACTCCCATCTCTTTAAGAACTTGCCGTAATTTGTTGTGATCCACACAATCAAAGGCTTTAGCATAGTCAATGAAGCAGAAGTAGATGTTTTTCTGGAACTCTTTAGCTTTCTCCATGATCCAGCGCATTTTGGCAATTTGATCTCTAGTTCCTCTGCCTCTTCGAAATCCTGCCTATACTTCTGGTAGTTCTCGATCCACATACTGGTGGAGCCTACCTTGTAGGATTTTAAGCATAATTTTACTAGCATGTGAAATGAGTGCAATGGTGCGATAGTTTGAACATTCTTTGGCATTGCCTTTCTTTGGAATTGGAATGTAAATTGACCTTTTCCTATCCATTGGCCATTGTTGAGTTTTCCAAATTTGCTGGCAAATTGACTGTAGCACTTTTATTGCATTGTCTTTTACGATTTGAATAGCTCAGCTGGAATACTGTCACCTCCACTAGCTTTCTTGCTCAGATTTCCTAAGGCCCATTTGACTTCTAGGATGTCTGGCTCAAGATCAGTGACCACCCCATTGTGGTTATTAGGGAAGTTAAGCTTGTTTTTGTATAGTTCTTCTATGTAATTTTTCCACCTCTTCTTAATCTCTTTTGCCTGTGTTAAATCCCTGCCATTTTGGTCCTTTATCATGCCCATCTTTGCATGAAACATTCCCTTCATATCTCCAATTTCTTGAAGAGATTTCTGGTCTTCCCTATTCTATTGTTTTCTTCTATTTCTTTGCACTGTTCATTTAAGAAGGTATTTTTATCTCTTCTAGCTATTCTCTGGAATTCTGTATTCAATTGGGTGTATCTTTCTCTTTCTCCCTTGCCTTTTGCTTCCCTTCTTTCCTCAGCTATTTGCAAAGCTTCCTCAGACAGCCATTTGCTTTCTTGTATTTCTTTTTCTTTGGGATGGTTTTGCTACCTCTTGTACAATGTTGCAAACCTCTGTCCATAGTTCTTCAGGCACTCTGTCTATCAGATCTAATTCCTTAAATCTGTTTGTCATCTCTACTGTATATTCATCAGGGATATGATTTAGTTCATACCTGAGTGGCCTAGTGCTTTTCCCTACTTTCTTCAATTTAAGCCTAAATTTTGCAATGAGAAGCTCATGATCTGAGCCACAGTCAGCTCCTGGTCTTGTTTTTGCTGACTGTATAGAGCTTCTCCATCTTTGGCTGCAGAGCACATAGTCAATCTGATTTCTGTGTTGACCATCTGGTGATGTCCATGTGTAGAGCTGTCTCTTGAGTTGTTGGAAAAGAGTGTTTATACAACTATATCAATTGTTTATTTTTAGGTTTCTCTGGCTGTTAATTCTCAGAAGTTAAGAGACCGTGTAACTCTTAAATTTAGAATTAACTTTCTGTCTTTTCCTCCTCTTCCTCTTGCTTAATTAAACATTAAATATCACAGAAGGTTTTGCATAGTGCCTAAGAGTAAAAAAATATATGAAAGCTGTACAGAGAGAGATTCAAATGCAAATAATGAAGAATTTCCTGATCATAAATGCTATTAAATAGTGGAATAGCCTACTCCTGGAACAGAGCTCTAAAGGGTCCATTTCTAATGAAAAATAATGTCAAATTTTACATGCACTCAATGTTTTAACATTTTGCCCCAACCACAAAAACTTTGCTGTGATAAATAAAGCAAAAGTAAACTACTTATTTGATCTCTCTTTCTCTCTTCACTATCCATCTCATATTTGCTAAAGTATATTTTATTTATTTTATTTATTTTATTTATTATTAAATATAAAGCTCATTTTTTTTTGCTTTGTATAGCAAATCTCAAACACAGTGTGTACATGCAAAAGAGAACAGCCATAGTTATACCTTTTTGTTAGAAAAGCCAGTTACTGGTTAAAAAGTTATATGGGACAGAGAGTAAAAAATGGTGGATGTGCATCCCTATTAAACAACTTGAATAACTTAAGGTAACCTGTAAATATGTTCATCACATCATGTGAATCTAATGGTGTAGAATCCATATAATGGGATGCAAACAACTTCTTACTTGCTGCAATTCCTGGAGGGTGCAGTTGCTTACATTTTATTACATATAGTTCAGCAGTGAAGCTCTCTTTAATGGCTATGTCGCTTAGTTAAAACTCATTCACTTGTGATATACCTCTATGAATTTTAAATAGACTATTTTAATCCTTCACCATTAAGTGCTCTTCCATGCAGTACTTTTTAATTTGTTTGGCTCCAATGAAAATTAAATGGGAAAGGAGCAAACTCAGGAGTCATATGGCCCAATCAAAGCAGGATAGACTCATTTAAAACAGTACTTTTATGACAAATGGATGGAATATTTTAATCTCAATATTTATTGAGATTCTCAGTCATCCAGATCACAGTTGTCCCAAAGGTGCTTTTTAACTGAAGAAGCTACTTGGATGAGAAGCAAAATGTCTTCAAGGAAAAACAAAAATCCAGGTGCCTTTTGAAAAAGCACCTTTGAAACAATATTTTAAATCTCAAATTAACTATTTCTTTATATCACTATATTAAGCATTGTCTTTACAGTTCAGAAACATTTATACTAGTAAATTAAAATAATCTCAGGTGTTAACATCACTTTTAGTTAAGTTGAAATTTCCATTATAATGAAAACAGACATTTTTATGCTGTCAAATCAAAAATTCTCTACAAAATGTCAAAGTATTCAGAATATAGATATATATAGACTATATATATAGTCACTATTCAGATACTCAGATACTCAAAATAAGGCATTCACTTGCTTCTGATTAACATAATACAAAATATTTTTGTATTATGTTATGTTTCCTTAATGTGTATGTTTCCTTAATGTATAATCTTTTTTTCATTTTATGAGATTTGAGGAGTGTACTATACAATTGAAAACAAGGACTGTAATATTTATCCAGATACTTAAAAAATAATAGGGTTGGAAATGGAAACTCACGGTTGATTTCTTTCTTTCCCTTTGGTATTTGTGTGTATGTGTATACAGTTACTTTATCTGGCTAGCAGAAATCTAAATAAATACTACATAGCATTAAAAGATTAGAATTTATTCCTGGTTTGTAGTTATCCAGTTACTCTCTAACTTTTTGAAGCCCATAGGAAGCACTATTGTGTGTAGGGACATGGTCATTTAGAAGAAAATTATTTATGAAACATTTGTAAATTATTTAACTTTTAATTAGAAATAAAAATGCAGACATAACTATGAGTGCACCTAAAGTAGTCATTTACTCAATCCAGCTGGAATAAACTATAATGATATTGTTTGGCTGGTGTTTTTATTTTTTCTAAATATGAAACTCCTTGAGAGTAATAATACTTGATTTAGTTATATAGTTATTTAGTTAGTTATATAGTTAACTGGTATATAATAGATGGGGCAGCCTTCTGCAACTTAATTTTTCCTCCCAGTGGAAATAATATCCTGAGTTTTGAATGATACCCAAGAGAGCAGAACATAAAGTTACATTCTGTGCCTCCAGTATAGATCTTTATGTTAAGCAGTACTTCATTTTCATCATGGCAATAAACTATTTTTCTTAAACTAGGAACATTATTCCAGTGCATGTCACTTTATTACTTTAATATTATTAAGTTTTTTAGGAACAAGGCAATAGGTGTTTGAAGCGGTTAATAGTACACATAGTTTGAAAACCTAAAGTGTAAAAGGATTTTAAACCAGTACTTAAAATATAGTATTTATTTTTAAAGTTAATTGAATAAACAATGTAAATCAATAGATCTAATTCCTCTTTCCATGCTGACTAATCATTAGTAGGAGTGCAATGATCATTTAAACATTAAGCAACATTATGTTCTGTGTGATAACATCTTGCTGCCCACAATGATAATTTTAAACTGCATCATGATGTAAAAGTTTCATTGGAAAAGATCTTGCTACAGAAATGGACTTTGCAGAAAGAGAAAATACGAAAGTATAGAAGAAGACATGCTGAAACATTATGTACAGATTAGTGCCTTCAGTTGTGTTAACCACAACTTCCATCTTGTATAATCAAGTTGGCTGCAGATGGTATAAGAAATGCAGTCTAATACCTCTGATGGATAACACATTGAGGACAATTTTGTTCAGAATATGGGAAATATATTAAATATAAAAATAACTATTAATAATCCAAATAAAAATAATTCATCCAAGTAAAATAAAAACAAAAAGATAGTGGGAACACAACATATCTTTATGAGATACATATATTTCATTTTTAATATAGGAATAATATATTGGATTGACTAATACACCTGTATTTTAAGAGTGATTAAATATAATAGTCCAAAGGGGGGAAATATTGTGTCTCTCAATGTTTCAATTTTTAGAAATGCAATTGCTATTGAAAAAGTTCCTTCAACTGTTTTTGTCTGCACTTCCCAGCATTTTTCAAGGGGTAAGACCCTTGTTTAGAACCTGCTCTTATTCATTACTTGCAGGATATCACAGGACCAAAGGAATACTATCTTTATTGTTATCCTACCTCACAGAATTTAAATTCAGTTTCTGCATTTTTCTGCCTGGCATGCATGAATGTACGTTTTAAAAGATGCTTATGACAAGTCTATACTGGTATAGGACTGAGGCTTAAGTCCTTCCCCTATGGCTGGATGGTTGGTTACAAAATATTTAACAAGGGGACTTGGCATACCTCTATGTGATCCACAATCCCTTTGCTTCCCGAAGAGGCAAAATCTTGAGCAGGCTTTTTGTAAATGAAAACAGGCAAAATAATTTTGGGGGGAAAGTAGTATTTCTATAGTTTCCAATGCAGAAAGTGTCATTGGATGTTATTTCCAAGTGCTGGATGAAGAGTATATTGATGCACAAATAGAGCTAAGGTAGGATGTTACTTTTCTGCAAATGTTCACTGTTACAATTTGTAGGCAGATCTAATAGATAGCTTTTTTTTCTTTAGTGAATTATCTTCAAGTACCAGGCATAAAACAAACCTAATTTACCATTTTAAGATTTTCCCCAATTTCCTTTAGTCATTTAATAATTCAATCATTAGAGTTTGCTTTAAATAATTGTAAATTGCTTTTCCCCCTTGTAAAACAATTCATTATTTTAATTACCTGTATGCTTTACCCCAATTATTGCATTGTTTAAAGTGTTTATGCACAATAAAATTACTTTCTAAGATTTGTTTTGTAAGATACAATCAGATTTCTAGATCTGCCCTGTAATTGTTGATTATATTGATTTTACAAATAATAAAGTAACACAGAATGCTTTATATTTTCAATAAGAATTTTAAAACAGTTCAGATAGTTGTAGTTACTTCTGTAAAGGCATTGCTTCTGCCCACTTCATCTTCCAGAGATCTTATCTGGGGCAAGAGGATCTTGCTATAACTCTGACCTTGTCATTACCACATAGATTGGTAATGCACTCTTAAAGGGCTGCCTTTAACGATCACTTGAAAACTGCAGTTGGTTCAAAGTGCAGTGTTTATATGTTAGCTTGTTGATAGCCTTACTTTAGACCTCTACTATGAGTTCTACACTGGTTACCAATAGACTTCCAGATGCAATTTAAAGTGCTCGATAATGCTAGGAAGATAATAGATAATAGTCCTCATTGGCACTCCCAGAAATTATTAGCTGGTCTGCTTAATTTATCCCAAGCATGTTGAAATAAATAATCATTTAAAAATACATAAGCATTTTTTCCTTCTAAAGGAAAAATCAGGATAGATTTTGCAAAGATTAACCCTCCTCATCAATCTTTTAAAGCTTTTCAAGAATGTTAGCTGACCCATGACTGGAGAATATCGTGCTGACAGTGTAAACTTTGAATTTCAAAAAGTCTTTGACAAAATTCCTTGTCAAAGTTTATTAAATAAGATAAAATATTTTTATGGATTGGAACTGGTTTAAAAATTGAAGCCAATTGGAATAAATGGACAACATTCTGAATAGATAGTTATAAGAAGTGGATTTCTTCAAAAAATTTATTTTGGACCAGTGCTTTTGAATGTACTTACATAGGATCTTGAGTTACAAGTTAGCAGGGAGCTAGCCGAGGCTTGGATGGTGCTAAACATTTTGGAATAGTAAAAACCAAGGATGATTGTAAAGACATCCATAAAGTTCTCAAACTTGAGATAAATGTGGTTCAATTTAAATATAAAGTAATACATATTGAGCAAAAACTACTGTACATATAGATTAAGAGAGACTAAGTTCTATATACTGTAAGTAAACAAGAAAAAGATTTAGGGATGATAGTAGATAACTTATTTGATTCAGTGCATGGCTGCTGTAAAAAGGCAAATTCCATAGTATGGATCATTAGGAAAGACCTTTAAAATTGCTAACAGTATAAAGCTCTTAGATAAACAGATACCTCTGTGATTGCAATACTATCTACCGTACACAGTTTAGGCTTCACATTTGAAAATCACAGTAAAGATGTGAAAAGATGCAGAAAGAGACAACCAGGGATCGTAGAAAGCTTTGGCTTGATCCAGCAGAACTAGTCTTATGTTTTAATTGAAGAAAATTCTTACAATGTCATTGGTTAGAAGCTGATGACTGTTGACAACACTTAACTAAAATGTAAATAGCTTCAAATACTTGGGAAACATCATCTTGGGTGATGGGTCTTTGGACAAAGAAATTGACTCTCAGATTAGCAAGGCCAGCAAGGCACCCGAGTGGCTGTATACTGGAGTGCTCAATCAACAAAACATCAATATCTCCACAAAGCTAAAATTCTACAGAGCTATGGTCATCCCTCCCCTCCTATTGGAATGTGATTTCTGGACTCTGTATCAAAGGCACATCAATCAACTGAAGAAATTTCACATGTGTGCTCTCCTTTCCATCCTTGGCATTTGTTGGCATGACTTGTGTTCCAACCTGGAGATTTTGGATCATATAGAGTCCACCAGCATTGAGTGCCTGATTATTAGAACTTAGGTGAGATGGGTGGGATATGTCATCGGAATGGATGATCGCTCACCAGTTGCTTTTATAGTGCATTGGAGTCTGGCAAGTCACCTCAAGGCTGACCATGCAAGCATTACATAGATGCTTTAAAAGTAACCCATTTGCCATTTTTAATATTCAGCCAAGTGAGCTAGAAGCTGTAGCTCCAGACAGAACATACTGGCGAGCAGTGGTGAAATCCAAATTTTTTTTACTACTGGTTCTGTGGGCGTGGCTTGGTGGGCATGGCAGGGGAAGGATACTGCAAATTCTCCATTCCCACCCTACTCCAGGGGAAGGATACTGCAAAATCTCCATTCCCACCCCATTCCAGGGTAAGGATACTGCAAAATCTCCATTCCCACCCCACTCTGGGGCCAGCCAGAGGTGGTATTTGCCGGTTCTCCAAACTACTCAAAATTTCCACTACCGGTTATCCAGAACCTGTCAGAACCTGCTAGATTTCACCCCTGCCAGTGAGTCCTGTGCCATGAAGTGCCTACCAACTTTGAAGATAGGTGCCACCAAAAACTGATAGAAAACTGTGAGCAGCATCATAGAATAACATCCACCATTACTACAAGAATGGATTTCCAGTGCCCCCATTGTTTTAGACTCTGTGCCACCAGATTGGGACTGCAGAGCGATATTTTTGTCTACTGATGAACTACACAAGTGTCCTTCTTTGAGCCTGACAGACTATTTAGAATACTATATCTTACTCTTCTAATAATGGCTAATTACAAAGAATGCTTAATTTTATTTTTAAAAATTAATCTGAAACAATAAATCTTAAAAGACATTTTTATTTTTAAGCACAAAACTACAATTTTCTATATTTGCCAGTATTATTGGATTGAGAATCACTAGAGGGCACTGTCTTATTTGCTGATACAGAGGGCTTGGCATTATACAGTGACAATCTAAGCATAATATTTACGGAAATTGTTGATATTATTCATGTTTCTCACTCACTTTATTTCAAAATTCTAAATCAGATCTATAACTTTTTCTCATTTTATAATTCATCTTTAAGATTCTGGAGACTGTAGACATAGCCTTTCCTATTTCCTATTTATTAAAAAACTGTCTGTGTTCAATGAGCTGCATATTTTCCAGCAAATATACCGGTATATAGGATTGCTGCTCCATAGTAATCTAGAGCAGTGGCTCCCAACCTTATGGGCACAAGAGACAGTTCGATGGAGAGCGGTTTTCCTGTGGACCAGAGGGAGTGCTGTTTCGTATGCTGCCTGAACCCCATGGATGGAGCTTTACTTGTTTGCAGGGCCCGGTTTCTGGAACTCCATGGACCAGTACCGGTCCACAGACCAGGGGTTGAGGCCCCCTGATCTAAAGACAAATTCTATCCTGGACAGATCATATAATTTTGCAGATGGAAAAATGATATCTCCAAACCACAGTGAAAAGTGGGAACTGCTATTCATAAGATTTCTTGACTTTCACAGGTTTTATAGTTTTCCAGTGCTCAGATATTCAGATTACCATTGTAAATGAATTGAATCAGGAAATATGACTCTTTTTTAAAAAAGGAAATTATAAAGATCAGTGAGCACCTTCATGACTTAGAAAGTGCATAGAGAAATGATTAAAACATTTTCATTTGCAGCTGTTATAAAAAAAGATGAAAGACATGGCATTTATAATAATGAAATCCATAACTTGTTCCTTTGGCGTAGCATTCATTGAATAGAGAAAGCAGGAGCAGAAACAATTATCTCATGAAGACTACATTGTGTAATAACAATTTCCATAAATGTTTTTCAAACAAGTTCATTTAGGTTGCAATCCTATGCAAAACTCATCTGGGACATGTCTAATGGAGAAATCAGGATTAGGGTTGTGTTACCAACCAAGACAAATAGCTACATACTGAAGAAAGGAGATACTATGCTTAATGTCCTGAGTGAATAGTTGGTATGGCAGCTGCAAGCTTTTCTGCCTTAGATATGCTTATAGCAATAATTTATAATATCTTCAGCATGCAATTAGGCTATTACAATGCACTCTATTGCACTGCTTTTGAAAATGAAAACTGAAACTAGTACAATATGCAGCACCTTAGTTGCTAATGGGTAGCGTAGGTTTACCAGTGTAGCTTCAATGCTATGGTAGCAATACTGGTTATCAGTTGGTTTCCAGATCAAATTTAAGTGGCAATATCAACCTTTAAAGCCCTACATCAGTGGTCCCCAACCCCCGGTCTGCGGACCGGTGCCGGGCCGTGGAGTACCTGGCACCGGGCCGCGCAGCGGCCGGGGGACATGAACGCTGCAGCGCAAAGGCTCCTGGGCCGTGCGCAATGGGCCATGCGCAAAAGCTCCTGGGCCGTGCCCCCACCCCTGCGCGCGCTCAGCGGGCCGCGGCGATAAAAAGGTTGGGGACCACTGCCCTACATGACTTGGCTCTGTATCTTCAGGATCAATTTTTTCACAATCAGTCAAGAAATCAATTCTTCCATTCTGTGCTTTCACCCAGAGAAGAGATGCTGAGAATCATGAAACGGAGATTAGTGGCCTGAAGGGAATCCTCGGCAGTAGCTTCCACATTTGTGGAGCAGCTGGGATTTGTGTGGACCAGTCTGCTGGCCTTGCTCATACTCATTAAGACGAAATTGTTCTGCAGATAGTTTGGAAAATCATGCTGGTTATAGGGTGCTTTTTGAAGATTTTTTAAACAGATGTTTTTATTTATGGTATTGGTATGGATTTTTTTAAAAAAATGGGATTAGGATTTGCTCAACCTATAGTGTTTATTCTTTTTATTGTTAACTGCATACAGTTTCTAAAGTGGATAGCATGCACATTTGGTAGGTATGTATAGTATACTTAAAATATGTGAACCATTTTGAATTTTCAGTATTTCTACATAAATATGACTTAAAATGTTCATTCCGTACAAATCCTAAAATTAGATAAAGAACACCCAATTAAATCAATGAGTCAAATATATTATACTTGTTCATTTATTGCTGAGGAAAATTCTCTTGGTTTTGGCAGGATGGGATCTGAGCCCAGCCACAATCTCAACTCCAGGATAATGCCTCAGGCTAACCCTAGGAGCCCTATCCCATCCAGCCAAGAAGACTAACATGAGCAATAGATTATTCAAGAGAACTAAGTTTTGTGTTCAAAACTTATTTCATCTCCACAAATATTTCACTAGGGCTATCACAGCAAAGCTGCAAAAATCCAGACAATTACTAGCGAATAACAAAAAGCTGTGCTGGCTTCAGGCTATGGTTGAGTAGGCACTGGTGTAGGACACCAAAGGCAATGCCAATGATTATCCTTTTGAATCATTCTAAAAATGCAAAGCTTCTTATCAGCAGTAGATGGTATCATCAGTCACTGTGGCCAAGGGTACGTACGGGTATATCCATGATCCAGGTCTAGCAAAAAGATAAATAAATCTGCAGTTTTTTAGTGCCATCATGTGGTCACTTGGATTTTTGCAAACCATATATGGCATATATGGGTGAAATACACTAGGCCCATGATGGTGAACCTGTGGCATGCATGCCACAGATGCCATGCAGAGCCCTCTCTGGGGGCACACCAGCTGTCGCCCCAGCCTAGCTCCACAGTGCATGCATGTGCCTCCTGCTGGCAAGCTGGTGCTCAGGTCTGTGCTGCGTATGCGCGGGGGTTGGGGCGCATGCACAGGGAGGTGCAGGAGGCTTTCCAGGTCCAAAACAAGGCATGGGGGGGGCTTCGTGAGGCCCCCCACGCCCCATTTTGGGCTTGGAAAGCCTCTTGCACCAACCTGGAACCCAAAACAGGGGGCGTGGGGGGGCACATCCGTGGGGGGGGCACTTGCATTGCATTTTGAGGGTTCAGGCACGCGTGCGTACATTTGCGTGCGTGTGAGTGCGCGCTTTGGGCACTTGGTACCAAAAAGGTTAACTATCACTGCAATAGGCAGAACAAGAATCATAGAAATAGTATCTGGTAATAAAGGTCTCTAAACAGTGTGGTTTTCATTCATTTTCCTAGTTGTTGTTGCTGTTGCTGTGTGTATGTTCTTCATGGTGTAATAGGATGAAGGAAAAAATACTGTCTATCTTTCAAATGACTGAGTGTCTAATGCTTACTAGGCACTTCAAATCAAACTTGGTTTGATTTGAAAATTATTTTGCATATAATGGAGCAGCACAACAGGAAATAGGAAGTGTTCCATTTATTGAAAATTGTTTTATTACCGAAAAGGTTTCCAGATACTAACTTCTAAACTTTTTTTTTTTATCTTCACCTGGGTCTCTTGGGAAATTAAGATATGAATTAATCTTAATAAGTATGTAAACTTACATGAAATAATGCATCATATTTTACTTTTGATCACACTATCCCAGGTATGTTTCAGCATGCAACCTACTTTAAATCCTGGTTGGAGAACAAAGACTGAACCTTTTTTACCAGACAAGACCTTGGAAATATTACTAGCACAATGTGATAACCTTGAGAAGCAAGTTTCGGAAAGAATTGTAAGGCCTTTCTCCACTTGCACATAATCATGGCATAAATAATTCACTGGAAACATCTTTTTTCAGCTATGTTCTCATGACATTGTCTTCATTTTGGTCCCCCATAACTGAGACAGCCTTAAGTCCTTAGCTGAAATGACATTTTCTCTTGTATCAAGTATAGCCCCAGGATATATATCTAGAAGACTGTGCCAACCTTCAAATTGAAGGAAACCAGAGGTTTGCAGTGACTTAAAATATTATCTGCAAGTTTTCTAGCAATGGAGATAGCAAATTTATGCTGGGAGAGCTTTTTCCAACTCAAGGATGAGAGGACAGCATTTCAGTTCAGAAAGGCCTTATGGCTGCAAATTATCGTGCTTGTATTAATGACAATTTGATTGCACAATGTATTACATATTTTATTTGATGCTGACAAAATAATCTTTAGATTTATTAATCATCTATATCAAATCAATGTTTTGAGAAAACCAGTGTGAGAATGCTATGAAATACTTTTGGGAAAAACCAGTGTAAGCAGAAATATTTAAAATTACAAGCCCTGTAGGCAGGTATTTCAATCGCAAACTCTAAGTATGCTCTTAAAACGTTTATTTTTGAAAGGTTCTTATATTTCTTACAACACAGTCCTATTGAGAACTCAACTCAAGCCAAATCGCTGAGATCTTAGTCACAGATATATTTCAGGCTGCAGGCTAAGCAAAAACTTTTTATAACATTATCCAGTGTTAAAAATTCACAATGATGACACTTCATATATGGGTAGTCCTCAACCTACGACCACAACTGAGCCCAAATTTTATGTTGCTAAGTGAGTAATTTATTAAATGAGTTTTGCTCCATTTTACAACTTTCCTTGCCACATTTGTTAAGTGAATCACTGCAGTTCTTTAAAACTAGTAAAAAAGTTGTAAAGCTTCCCTTGTCCGAAGGTCACAAAAGAGGATCACATGACTCTGGGACACTACAACCATCATAAAAGTGAGTCAGTTGTCAAGATCTGAATGTAAATCACATGACCAAGGGGATGCTGCATCGGTCGTAAGTGTGAGAAATGGTCACAAGTCACTTTTCTCAGTGCCGTTGTAACTTCGAACGGTCACTAAGTGAGTTGTTGTAAGTGGAGGACTACCTGTACTTTATCAAAAGGAGGGGATTGTTTTCCGTGGCTATTTCTAATCCTGAATTTTACTCCTCCAAGTGGAGAATCTACAAGTCAGTTAAGATACTCCCCTCCGCCTCGGAAAACGGATGCTACAAGACATTTTTCAGGGGCCACACACGTTTTTTGAGAAGTCGCCGATGGTGCTTGGAAAAGCTTGGAAGAAAAAACACGCTTAGGCAGACCGCCGTGGCTTTGGGGGGTGGGGAAAGCGTATCTCCCCCGCCCCGCACAGGCTTCTTCCCCTGCTCGTTCGGGCTTTACCTGCAGCTTCCGCTCCCTTCCAAGGTTTCTCTCATCCTACAGGAGGGGGAAGCGCAGAAGCGTCCAGCGATAGCTAACTAAGGAAGAAGTAGGAGAGGGTCCGCGAGGGAAACGGCGGGCCGATCGCAGGTGCCAAAGCCCTCCAGCTCGCCGCGGCTTGCCCGACCTCCTCGCCCCCAATGGCTTCTCCCGCCATCGCTCTGCCCGAAGGTAAAAACCCGCCTCGCCTGAGCCTTCGGGAACGGGCGGCCGCGCCTTGGTGCAGACAGAGGCAGGAGAGCGGTGGGCTGCGCGCCCTTTGCGGACGGGGACCGCGGGCACCGGAAGGAGGGCCGGGCAGAGCAGAGCAAGGGAGGCGGGATCCTGGAGTGGCCTTTGCAGTGCGGAGGGGGGAGGAGGGGGGCGGGCGGATTCCCTGGGTGGACACTGATCCTCCCACCGGCTCTGTGGAGCTGGCTCTTCGTTGGCGGGATTCTGCCAAAGGCGAGCAGCCCTCTGCCTCTCGTATTATTAGTATGTATATTTGCATTGCTACTTTGCTATTTTTGGCAAAGGCAGCGTTCTTCTTAGATGAAAGTCTTTGTCTCTTGACTTGTCCGACTTGAGATTCTGTTCCTCGAAATCACCACCGCGTACTATAGTGATAAGAGGCAGCCGGGTTCGGTTTTGAAAGAGTCTCACTGTACCCCTTCTTCATATTTTGGGCTTTGTATTGAGAATGACTTTTTAGAATATTTTTTTTTAAAGTCTTTTTGGAGCGCCTCATACTCTCAAAGTCGGATGAATCATTCACTCAAGTGCTGAATAAATTAAGCCCTGCAGCATCCTTCTGAAGTGTAGCAAAATTGTTATAAAAGTCTGCCTTATGCTATAACTTTTGTGAATTCAGCTTTATATCCTTCAGCAGGGAAAAAAAATTTCTGCCAGTCTTTAAAGTGGAAAAAAAGAGGATATTATAATTTGCATTTTTAAAGGAGGAAATCCAGTATTTAATGTAGGATACTGTAACTGACTCCCTTTTTATAGAACTTGTTGAAAACTGAAATACATAGTATAACTGAAATGTGAAGGAACAACTTAAATGATTTCAAGATGTTTTAAGCTGATTTTTATATATTCAAATTGTTTAAAGGCTTAATGTAAATTAAAGCCATTTGTGAAATAAAAAATTATATAATAAAAATGTCCTGTTTTTTAAATTTAATATGGCTTTTAGACTATTGTTTATTGAGCAAGGTTGTTATATTTGAACTGACACATAATCATGTATGCAAGAACATATAAGAGCAAGCCATTTTCTTCAGAATTGTTCACCCAATTGGGATAAACCAGCATGTGAACCGCTGTTGTAGGGTTTGCAGCAAACTGACTGAATATGTAATTATTAAGCAATTAAAGTACAAATAAATATGTATGTTATATGTTTTATTCTATGGCTGTTCACCGCCCTGAGTCCTTCGGGAGTAGGGCGGTATACAAATTCAATAAAAGTAAAGTAAAGTAAAGTAAAGTAAAGTAAAGTAAAGTAAAGTAAAGTAAAGTAAAGTAAAGTAAAGTAAAAAAGTAAAGTAAAGTAAAGTAAAGTAAAGTAAAGTAAAGTAAAGTAAAGTAATAAATATCTCTAAAATGTTGGTGACTGTAAGCTTAAGCCCCTTTTTGGCTTGTTTCCAGCAGATCAAGCCACTAAAGAACCAGTAGAAGACACTGACCCTAGCACTTTATCCTCGGAAAATGTAAGTACTGTAGTTTTGTGAATGTGTTGAAGTGGCTAGTTGCCCAGCTAAGTGATTCTACCTAACTGACCTTGACTACGTTTGAAAAGATAAGCAGAGTGAGAGCTGGTTAACATTTGGATAAGGGTTACTAGAAAATGCAAGGGTTGTGGACTACAATGGGAAGTTGAACAAATATCCTACTAGAAGGTATTGGCAACATTTTTATGATGCAAGTAAAACTGCATGGATATATATCCATGAAGCTATCAGAAGTTGAGACTGATTCAAAGGAAACATTACTTCCGCTAACTAGGTCATTAATTTACTTATTTTACTTGTTGGTTGCTATTATTGTACATAGTATTTCATACTCAGAAAAGTTCAGTAATTAAGATGTGACAATATACAGGCTCTGAAATAAGTCTAGGGACATGATCACCCAATCATTTCCTTTGTGATCTTCCCAAATAGTTAATTAGCTTGCCATACAAATAGCATTTCTCTACGGCATAGAGTGCTGTGGAAGAGAATATTTAGTTGTTACTACTGAGTTTCAGATTTCTAAAAGCTATAGAATTCTGACTGTTTTTTAATAATAAGAAAGTTGTAATGGGAAGTTAATACCTGTTCCATCCAGTTACATGTCTCTATAAAGAATGAGTGATGCTACCGTAGTGCACTCTTCTTTTATGCAACAATCAGCTATTTTTGATGAAACTACTTGAAATAGTAACAACTAGAAACTAAACAGGTAGTATGTGTTAATCTCTGTAATCAAGAAGGAAAATGACCATAACTAATCAGTGATTCATATTTAGATTGTTCTGTTGATTCAGAAATGGGCAATTGAAGATTCCCTTTCCATTGGTTTGTGTGGATAAAAAAGTTGTACCCAGAAAACTCTGGTGGTGAGAGATGAAGTTGGAGTCATTATCCAAGAGTTGTTTGAGAACCCCTGTAGTGGTTTTATTATTTGTACCAGTGTGATGAATCCTGAATGAAATTTGTCCTCAAGCATCATTTCCTTTAAAAGTATTTCCTTCAAAATCTTATAGGGATGAAAGTATTGGAAACCATTTAGTGAAAGGATTCTGAATCAAATTATGGAAGGAAGATTTGGTGAGATATTGCCATCTTTACTGGCAGACCCATCCCACGTTTTTAATAATTTCTACTAAAATTTCAGATAAAGGGCTTGATAAATCTTCATTGATTACTTAGTCCTGCTTGGGACTGGATAAATACTTTATGTGAATTGTTGAATACTTGGCAAGCTCTGTGAACAGCTGGGAGACTGTATTTGGCTTGGAAGGTTACAAATTCAGCAGAACAAAGAAATTAATAAATCAAAATAATTGGTGTTTCAAAATGTATCTAAAATAATTGTTTAAAAATATGTCTTCTTTTTGTCTGAACAGATAGAAAAGTATCCTGTTCAAGATACAGCATTACCCAAAGGTAAAAATAGAAAACGACAATGACTGCAGTTCTTATTTTTTTAAAAAATATTGTAATATGAAACTTGATTAGATATGGCACAATAGTGAATCTGTTACTGTATGTCCCTTCATAGACTTCATAATTTTCTAGAACTGACTCCAGATATATTTGCTGAAATTCCCAACTTTTATTAACTCTGAGACCTTCAAAATCTTCTAAGGTCAAGAAGCCACCAAGTAAGAAAATATCTTACGGTTTTCTCTCCGTCGTTCATTTTCACCTTAGTAGCTCAATTCCATCACCCCAGAGATACAGTTTGGTCTAATGGTTAAAGCAGTGGGCTAGAAACTAGGAGATTGTGAATTCTAGTCCTGCTTTAGAATAAAAGATGGCTGGGTGACCTTGGTCCAGTCACTCTCTCAGCCCAACTCACCTCAGAGGGTTATTGTTGTGGAGAAAATAGCAGGAGGAAGGAGTATTGGGTATGTTAGCTGCAGCGGTGGAATTCACTTACCTTCCCTACTGGTTCGCAAATGTGAGCATGCTTGCTTTGCTCGCACACACCTCATCTGCGCATGCACACAGCCTTCTGCGCATGGGCAGTGCTTGCACATTACATCCGAACGGGTGAGCGTAGCTTCCTGCATTCGCTGCTACTGGTTCGCCCGATCTGGAAAGAACCGGCTGAATCCCACCACTGGTTAGCTGCCTTGAGTTATTTGTAAAATAATCCTATATGGGAGATAGTCAACTACCTACCCTGAAAGACCCAATTTCACTCACCCATGCTACTTCTCAGAACTAAGATCAGATTTCTTCTGCTTCTCTTACCTGTAGGAGTTTCTGTTCTTATACTCTCTGTATTGAGTCAGTCAGTGCCACAGTTAATGTTTTTATTAATTTAATATATTTGTATACTTTCCCAATCATAAAATCTCTGGGGATGATAGATGTTCTCTGACTCCACTGTCAGAATGCCTATCTTATTTCATATGGTACAACATAATTTGTGATAATTGTTTCCAGTGCCTCCTCATGCTATTAAAGTCATCACCTACTCTATAGGAGATTTAGCAGTTTCATTAACAAACAATACCACTACCTTTGTTTTATACGATGTATAATCAAGCCATGCAGCCTGGACCATCAAACTTCTTTCTTGTGACATGCCAGCTGAGGCATGATAGCTTTCTGTCCGGGCCCATCTTCCAGTTTTGATACCCCCCTCATGGACGTGGTGAGCCAAGCTTGTTTGAAGTTCGGTATCAACATTCCATCTCATCTTCACCCCCTCAGAACAAGCAACCTTAATCACAGTGCACCTAAATGTAGGCAATTAGTACACTGCATTGATGTTAGAAAACAAATTTCATTTTATTGCAATTATCCATGTCATTAGATATGGGGATTATTCACTCAAAGGGTATGGATGATCTAATATTCCATTTGATGCAGATGCTTAGGCTCCTGGTTTATTTATTTACAAAGATTTTTTAAAAAGCCTGGTTCCAGATTACTCTGGATGCTGACTATCATATCTATCTTGCCAGTTCTATTTTTAATCTGCAAAGGCACACAGCATTGATTAATTTTTGTACCATTGATGTTGTACAATATAGAGAACTGATGGAAGGAACTACATATTTTATTTAAGCATTTAACTGTAAACCCATTTCAGTTCAAGTCAAGAAAAAAACTTGTGGCTCACAAGAGAGAACCACAGTACTTATTCCACCGCAGCCTTGTCTTTTTGCCTCTACATCCTTTAGGCTTATCTAGCTAACATCATTGTTTCCTATAAAAGACAATAGCCTTACTGTTCTGTCATCTCCCACAGGATAAACAAAGGGCATCAGAACTATTTTCTTCTGAAGGTTATAGTCTCTCCAAGCGGCAGGTCAATACTATGAAATACCAAGCCAACAGCAAGACAGTTAATGGTTCTCTTTCTTGTACTTGGCTTGCTGAAGTCTGTTAGTCTTTCTCATGAAGAATTTCTCAGAACATTATGAATTGTATTGAAAACCCTCTCTTTGATGGGTGGGCCTCATCAGTGGACAGAGGGATAACAGCAGCAGCAAGATTAATGTAATTTCAGTCTGTGCTTAGAAGGATCATCCTTAATTCAGGACTTGCTCTTCTCAAAGACTCTTCATATTGTATACCTTATATAAGAGATAACTAGACCGCACAGATGATACTGACCAAAATCTAAAAGTTGCCAACATGACAATCAGACAATTTTTGTAAATATTGTTCCTTCTCCTAAGCTCATGATGTTTTATTTGTGATACATTTGTCAGTTTAGGAAAACACTACAGTCCTATGAATTTCTGTTTATGATCATAGGACATACTGTATATATTATACCACTAAGTTCAACGCTCAGCTACAAGTGGTAATAATTCACTTATCCCTCATCTTCTCTGTGGTGCTTGGAATTTCAGGAATTCATACTCAAAGGAGCAATTATAATGTTCCTGACATTTCTTGGTTGAGAAGAAAGATAAAGGGGGTTAACCTGCCTTGGATCTCTACAACTTAAAGTCGTTTATCAGGGCTAAGACATTTTATAAAGTCATTTTGTTGAAAGTTTTACCTCTACTTCTTTGAGGATTAAATATATATTCTTTTATATCTCCATCAGGTGAATTCTTATGCTTTGTAGTTCTTGGAATTCTCCACTGAATACTATTTTTTGCCTCATGAATCTATTCTAAGCGTATGGCAGTACCTGTAGTTATCTGCAAATATCCCACATCTTTAAGGGCCATGTATCCTAGACTTTTGCTTTATTTCAGAAGTTAAACCTTTTGGTCATTTTTTGCAAGTTGTGAATATAATTTATACATTCATACAATTCTTCCAACCTTAGGGATCTACTTAAAGTACTGAGTTTGCATTAATCTTACATGACCAGCTACTGAAATTGAGGGAATAGATAGTAACACTAATGGCATGTTTCTTACCCAAAGTACCGTAGTAATCTGCGCTTCTGGAGGATTCTGTTTGGAATCTGTCCATATTTGCCACTTATATGTTTAAAGGCATACATGAACATTTGAAGCACACTTATAAGAAAGCAATGGGTAAGCAATAACAATATATACTTTCTCTGACATCCAGCACAGAAGAATGTTTGGGAGCCAAGAATTAGGTGGGAGCCAAAAGATTGCATATGGATCATCTGTTTTCTTATTTCACTCTGATACCGAAAGTATCTACTGGAGGCTAGGAGATCCTACCAAAGTAGGAATCAATACAGTGTGAAGCAATAAAGGCAGAAGGAACATCATCAATCTCTTCATGCAATTGTGGAACTACTTTATGTCCAGATATACAGCACAAAATTTAGTCATGTTTTAGATGTGGTCCTTGCTAATTCAGCTCAACTTACTCTAAAAATATGGATGGTATCCAAAATCAATCAATAAACAACCAAACAACAGCAAGAGAGAAATCACTTAAAGAGAAATAATTATTTTGAAGGAATTTCCATTGTATATGGAATGGCAAATAAAAATATGAATATTTATTCTGATAAAACAGTATTCCCTAACTAAGGTTTTTAAACATTTCGTTTTTGTAACAATTGTAACTAATATTTATTGAATTATCCGGAATGTAATACATGTATTAGAAGGTAGACTTAAGATCATTACTATGAAAAAGAAGATCTAGCTCTGTCTTCTCCAGTGGTATCATGTAGATGTGCAGACTGAGTATTCTGGAAGATACAGTCTAACATTAGCTTTCCCTAATCTGGGCATTTCCAGATGTTTGGACTTAAAGCTCTCAAAATTGCTCAGACACCATGACAATTTTTAGAATTTTTGGAGTAAATTTCAACTGTGGCAAGTTTGAGAAAGATTGATCTTTATAAAGTTTGTCTCGGCAGCAATTTCTTTTTCCTCTTTCCCTTCTTCCTCTTCTCTTTCTGCTATACTTAGACCTGAAATTGCTCTGGATTTGATGAGGGTAACTATTGTATATGAACACACCCAGGCAATTTAAAAGATCTGGCTTTGTTCTTGTACCTGTTAATGATAACTGGATATTCAGGAATGAAGCCAGTGAAATGTTACGTGACATTTCAGATAAATGTTATCATTAATAATTATTGCAACTCATATGGGAGCCAGTTGTAAAATGATGATTTTAATGTAATTGGTTGGTGACTAGCAGGCAAGTTGACATATCAAATGGTTTGGAAGAGGGATATATGGTATTTCAGGGAAAAGAAGATTAGCATAATAGAGACTAGCAGTTCCTCACTTACTCTGTGTATATGCAGGGCTTTCATTCAATACATCCTTTCTGGAAGCTAATGGTTGATAATGTGCCCACAGGTTAGTTCCTTCTGCAATCTTTGGTATGTAGAATTTTAGGCAAGTCGTCACTGGTTATGCTAAATTTTATGAATGGAACAGTATGCCTGTATTACAGCTTTCTTTCTTGCCCTGATACATTACTTGAATTGGCACTGTAATCTTTCTGAATCACAGAACCTTTTTAGAAATATTTTGATCAAGTGATCCAAACCTGACTAACATTGAAGAATATTTGCCTTGTAGATGAAGAATACCAAACAGAAAAAGTGACTTTGGAAATTTCATCCATTAACATTACAAGCCTAACATCAGATTCTGGCTTGATACACCAGGTAATTGAAATGTTATTAATCCTATTAGAATATTTGTCAATATTATTTATTGTTATTTATCAACATTTAGACTTTTCAGTATTGTTCCCCAGTTTACTGTAAATCAGTGCTGAAAGTTTTATTTCAAATTTAGGTGCAATCTGGAAAGAGAGCAGAAGACACCATGAAAAAAATCCTGAATTTTAGATACTCTTTGCCTTCAGTGAAGGAAAGGCATACTACAATTTGGCACCTTGTTATCTTCAGAACCATCTACTTCGTGTAGAATCTGTCTGACCTATACTATCAAATAAAGAAGGGATGCCTGGGTACCGACCCTGAAAGAAATTGGGGGGGGACTCAAGATAGATTTTCTCATACTAAATCCTCCCTCTGAAATAGCTTGCCCCAAAGTTAGGAGTGCACCTATCAAACGATAGAAGACAAGAAAACAGTCTTTAAGAATGAATTCAGACTTACATGATGGCGACTACAGGGTTTTTAAAAATAGTTCTTAATTGTTTTGTTTATTATTTCTTGGTTTTATGGTGGATTTTCTTATTGTATTAATGATTTAGTCCATATGTTGTAAACTATCTAGAGCAGGAAGAATAGACAACAAGAGTAGATGATATTTTAGTAAATAAATATCCAGAGAGGTAGGAGATTCATGTTATACTAAGTCCTTGAGGAAATGCAAACCTAGGCATGAAAATTTTGCAGCATTGGCAACTTTTTGACCGCATTCATACATCTCTATATGCCACAGGCTAATTGAAACAAGTCTGTTGTTAAAACCACAATTGTATGGGTTCAACATTTTGCCCCAAGCCAAAGGCAATCACCACATTACAGTTTAGGACTAGAAGGCAACCACACACTACTTTGATTCCTAGTTATTTTACTTAACACCTTTTTGGATGTATTTTGAGTCAAGCATTGCAAATTCTTATTCTGGCTGCAACCTCTTCTTTCTTTTCCCTTAAGTAATGAAATAGATGTGCAGAATCCATATTCTGCCTTTAGGCAAGACTTCTTACCTTCCCTCACATGTGAGACAAATTTGTAGTTTTGTCTGGTCTTGCAACTTATGAAGAGGCATTTCTTTAACAAAATTGTTAAATGTAATGCTTTATAGTTAATAATCTTTCAATACAATTGCACCTTGGATGGTGTATACTATCCAAAAAATAGACAGTAATTTGGTTTTGTTTGTCAAATGGTTTTTTATTACCAAACTGAATAAAAATTAAGAAAATTTGGATGCATCTGATAAAAATTATAATTCTAAGACAAATAGAAGCTTTATTTTTATAATTATTGCTTTGTTTAGTTACTTTTGCAATCTGGGCAGAGTGAACAAGCTGCATTGTAGGATTTTTTTCCTCCTGGAAACATCAGGATTATTGAAATCATCTAATATTTTCTCTTTTGTGTGCATGAAATAATATTGTTTAAGTCTTAACACTGAAAATAAAATGAATATATTGCAGTGTTATCTCTGTGTTATATTCTTGCTTCTATAACTTGTGTTATTGCCTCTTCTCTATTTTCCCAATACTCCCTCTTTAATTCTGGCCCTGCTTTTCCATATTCCACACTATCATGTTGCCAGATGAATGATTCTCAGATTGACAAATGCCAATTTCATGGATTCTCCAGCAGCCTTGCCAGCTCCCAAATGGGGGCTCACAATGCCCTTTTTACCTCCCTCTCATTAAGTTATTCTCTCGTTTCCCCTTCCTGTGCTAATTTTCCCAACTGAATCATCACTACAATTCTAATTCAATATTATACTTAAAACTAGATAATCTATATCTGTTGAAGTCTCAAGTAAATAAGGACTTTACCTTGCTTTAATTGTATTTTTCACATATTTTAGCTTTTGTCAGTGCCCATGCTCATTTTGGGTCCTTGTCTCACTCTCTTTTGAGGTAGACCCGATATGTAAAGGGAGGAGAACATATTATTTTTTTAATGTTTCTTTTAGCATTCAGCCGGGATGGGTTTTTTAAATGTTTAAGAATAGAATCGAAATATTTTTTTTTGTACACAAGATGTTTTTTCCCTGTTTCCCTGTTTTAATTTTGGATGTTTGTTAATCTGTTTTTTTTTTCCTTTCTCTTTTTCCGTTTTGTATTTTATCTTTGGTGGGGGAAAAAAAACCCATGCCATTTAAAGACTGACGTGACCCTCATTTTAACTCATTTGGCATCCTGCTTTGCTGGAACTAAAAGAAGTCACCTAAACAGTACTGATGAAAATAAAAAGAAAATATGAAACACAAAGAAAAAAGAGGAAAAACCATCCTATACCATGTATAATATTTCGGAAAACTAGGCATAAGGTATTCAATATTTGGCATAGCTGGTACTGCAGAAACAATACGCCTGGTACAATTAAACATGGAATGTAAACGGTTTTAAGTTGAAGGTGTTAGGTTTCTCCCTGCCTCCTCTCCAAATTGTGATCAAGCTCAAAAGGCAGATTAGGCATTGTATGCATGGTTGTCATGGCCTTGCCACATAAATTATCTATGTGGCTTCTTTGGAATGGATGTACTAATGCAGTTAAGTGTAGGTAAGTAAAGGTGTCTGGTTACAGCATATTATATAACTACATAGTTTACCTGTATTTGCATGCACAGTTTATGATCTATTCCAGAGTGCTCTGTAATACTCTCAGGTGAATGACGCTATACAAAAGCCAACTGTACTTTACTGAAAATATCTCAAGGGAAAAACCCCACCTGCTTTCATCTTTGAAGCTGCAATAAGAGCGGGGTGGGGGGGGATCTCTTCATCTAAGCTTGTTTTTTTGTAATAGCAAAAGCATCTGCTGCAGATTTTTCAAATCTATTTTACCACGATAAAATCCTCCTGAACTCAGGAATTAAGTGCCTCTCTTTTATGATAATCTTCCTCTATAGAAATATACCTTCTTCAAAGTATTTAGGTTTTTTTTTATTGGGTTGACCTTTCCAAACCTTGAAATATTAATGACACATTTTTTCTAAATTCAAGGTGAGTAATTCGTTAAATTAAATGACATTAACGCAGGACTATATTTGTTTGTAGCCAGAAGAAGACGATGACACTCAAAGTAATGCTGGTGATTCACCTACAGGTAACTTTCTGCACATTTCCAAAATATATTTACTGCCTGATTTCAGAGTTTTTTTTTTTGTTGTTGTTGTTGTAACTAGGATACTTGTCATTATTACTGTAGAAAGAAATAGTCTTTCATTACACTGGTTGACAAGACGGATCTTTTTATTGCAACATCTCTGTGCTCTGATAATATAGGGAAATTCTTTTAAGAACATGCTTGATGATTTCATGATAACGAGGAAGTTGTCTTGTGAAGTCTATATGCACAAAATTGAGATTGGATTCATAAGGGGATGACAATATGAGGAGGAACTTGTTCTTGGGAAAATTACAAAATTAACAAAGTTTGGTATTATTGTATTTCATTTACACGTGCATACCCAGAAGCTTACTTTGCTTCTTAGAAGGATAGTTGATTACACTTAGAAGAATCGTTCATGTGCATGGGGCCAAATAGGGCCCCAAAATGCCATATGGTCTTTGGTCTCTGAAACCGTTCCTGAAGTTGTCATGAAACCATTTAATGTCTAAAATTAAACTGTATTTGCATGCACAGTTTATGCTCTACTACTCCAGAATGTGCTGTGAAACACTTAGGTGAATGATGCAATATAAAATCCAACTATAGTTTACTAAAAATATTTCAGGGGAAACTGATTTAAAATTTAATGAGCAAAAGATGACATTTAAAAAAAAACTTAAGTAATCAGATTAAGTAGATGTAATTTGTTTAATTTAGTTCTCATTAAATGACTTTACATATATATATATATATACTACACTATTCCCTTTTGGTTAAGCAACATTACACAAAATACAAAAAAAGAAAGTAAAGTAGCAACTAAAGGTAAGAATTGAAAGCAGGGTGGATTTGATTTAAATCGAGTTGATTTAAATCACAATTTAAATCATGATTTAAATCACTAGTAAAAAGGCTTGATTTAAATCAATTCGATTTAAATCATAATTTTTAAAGAGCAACTGTCATCTCTGCTACTCCTTTGACCCACTGTTGACTCACCGATAATCCCAGTGTTGCAGAATATACAGCCTCATGCTACATAACTAAGCTCCATTTCATGCTGAATAAACTAAATTATTTATGTATCTTAAATAGAAAACTATCTTACGATAGATTTTTACCCCAAAAGTTTTTTATTAAAATAAATTTGATAAAAATCAAAAAAATCCAATTTAAATAATAAAAAATCTGATTTTTTTGATTTTTTTAAAAAAATCATTGATTTTTATCCACCCTGATTGAAAGAGATAAAAAAAACCTAATTGGAAGCATTTACATCACCACTATTCACTATACCTCACCATATTGTTACATGCTACAATCTTTGCTTTAATGACAGTCTTCAGTCACAATTATATACTATGCTGTATAGCATTATACATAATCTTTCCTTCTTTAAACTTCTCACTTGTCTGCTTTTGAGGATGTTTTACATTTATCAATTTGTACACTGCTCCATAATCTAACCACAGTACTTTAACATAACTCCAGTTATACTGTCTAAACCACAGTCTTACAGTTTTTCAACATTTTCATTGCATTGATGGCTCCTCATTATTTTTAAATTTATATTCAATTTACATTTATAGCATTTATTTTAATCCTATTCTACAACATAACAATGCAAATCTCTAAAGCAATTATTCCAGCATTTCCTCGCTTCACTTTCATTCCAAGTCATTTCATTGTTTTTATTCTTAGTTCCATTCTGTTGCTTATTGTCATCAAAATCACCTTGCATTTTCTCTGACATCATAACTGTTCCTTGCACTCTTTAACTACATTCTTTGCTATTTCCTTTTTCTTTATGTACAATTATACAATACCTTTCACACTCATTTTTTGCATAAGTCATTTTGTTACATGATTCTTTTTCTTTACAGCTTTTTCCCATCTTTGATCCAACAAGCCTCATTGTTCATACTTCTATTATAATTCATACTTGGTTTTCCAAATCACCTCATAATTTTTCCTGTACAGTACTCTCTAAATTCTTTTCTTCCATTCATTCATATCATCTTATGGAATACAGTAACATCTTCTCCTAGATACCATTTTTCCTACTTTCAGACAGACCCACCAGTCTATATCAGACTAGTTTGTACTTTTAAAACATAGTTTTTATATACAGATTCTTTCTCCTTATAAGCCTCCATATTCCACTCTCCAAGTTGAGATCATCTTCACTGAAGTCTGTCATATTTTTCTTAGTTTCACTGGCATACCATATATTTTTTCTTTCTTTCATTGTATCTGTTAAGTCATATTCATGACTGTTTACTCCGCTTATACTGGTATTTCAAATTACAATACAGGTAAGTCCTTGACTTACAACCGCAGTTGAGCCCAAGATTTCTGTTATTAAATTAGACATTTGTTAAGTGGGTTTTGCCCCATTTTACAACCATTCTTACCGTAGTTGTTAAGTGAATCACTGCAGTTGTTAAGTTAGTAACACATTTGTTAAATGAATACGGTTTCCCCATTGACTTTGCTTGTCAGAAGGTCTCAAAAGGTGATTGCATGATCCCAGGACACTTCAACCGTCGTAAACATGATCCAGTTACCAAGCATCTGAATTTTGATCATATGACCATGGGGATGCTGCAACAGTCATAAGTGTGAAAAACAGTCATAAGTCATCATTTTTAGTGCTGTTGTAACTTCGAATGGTCATTAAATGAACCATTGTAAGTCAAGGACTACCTGTACCATGGTCAGCAACAGATGAGCCCATGAAAATTGATCTCTACTGCTCATCACTGCTTCGGTTGACTGAAGTTTTAAAGTAACGCTTAGTAAAATAGATTACTAGCCTTACCTTTACCCATTGCTCTCAGTGGTACAACCCTCCAAAAGCCGAATATAAAGGACAGCTTGGACCTCCCCCAAAGTTGCACAGCCTTGCATTATAAAATAATCTTCCTGCTTTTTCATTTAGGTGGCTTAGGCAAAATAGTTTACAGGTACATCATCCAGGGTCCAGCCTCTTCTTAACAGAGGCTCTTAACAGTTTCAGTTTTCAAAACATCTTGTCCAAGAAATATTTCTCTTTGCAATCTTAGAAAGCCACTCTTATGTGTACTGATAATGGTGTTCTCAATATCTTACCCAGGGGGGACAGTATTAAAGATATAAAATAAATTATCATGATGTTACTATATAGGTGGTTTCACATACCTATCTGCTCTTTGTGTAGTAAAGATCAGTACCCTCTTTAGTTGGAGGAGCACATAGCAACCAATGGTTCAATGCAGAAATAATGAGCCAATTTTATAATCAGAATATCGTTTCAAATGGGAAACTGTAGTTTAAGAAAGAAGAAAGATTTGCTTCAAATGGACATGCAACAAGTGGAAGGGAGGGAGGGTAAATGGGGAAACAAATTGGAATACAGTCTAAATCATCATGAACGAGGCTCATTACATCTGAAACATGGCAGAGAATTTTATTTACCAGAAAACAGTGGAATAACTCCCTAATATAATTGTAATTCTAGCTTTGAAGAAGTCATGTGCAGAAAATGGCTCTTGCTCTTTGTGTACATCTCACCAGCCAACCATCGGTGACCTACTAAATGATGAAGACTTGCTGTATACGATGAGGATCAAATTGGATCCATCCCACCCGACAGTGAAAAACTGGAGAAACTTTGCAAGCAAATGGGGAATGACTTATGATGAGTTGTGCTTTCTGGAACAGAAACAACAGAGTCCCACCTTGGAATTTTTGTTACGGAACAGTGACAGAACTGTGGAGCAGCTGATTGATCTCTGTAAATTATATCAAAGAGTTGATATTGAAAAAATACTGCAGAAGTGGGTGGAGAAGGAATGGCCAAAAAGAGGCCATGGGACCTATCAGAAAAACATATAAAGGAGAAAAATGACAGCGTGGAAAACCAAGAATGGGGTTTGATTGACTTTGCTTCTGGTGTGCATAGATCTTTTTTTTTTCCTAGAGAAAGGACAACATACCTTACTTATTTTTACAGCATAAACTGTATTTAACCTTTGTAGTGATAAGGATGACCTTTAATTAGGAATCAAGTCAATGTCTTTCACAGATGTCAAAGTCTACAGTACTCAGACTTTTGAAGCAATAAGAGAAACAATGAAAATTATCAGCATACTCTATAGGATAGCTGCATAATCATTTACTTTTGTTTAGCAGTATTTGTCCTGTATTTCTCTCTGACTGGAAATTGTATAGAAATTAAACATAGAAGGAAAAAAGGAGGTCCTCTTCAAGGAATAATCCATGCCTGTACTTGTGCATTTGGTCTTGTTCCATCCCTTTCCAGGTCACCTTTGTTCATGAACAAACCAGCAGAAAATACTGCAAATCAGAACTGGGATAGTCTCATATGACTTCATCTGGAAGGGAGAACTTTTATACCTAAAGATATATATGAACAGTACAGAAATAAGCCATGTTTTCAATCATACACTATAAAAATATAGCATCAGATGTTGGCATTGTGCTTCAGTCAAAGAACATGTAATTGGCAACAATTCTTTTGTACCAAATTGATCTTAAAGCTCAAATTTAAGAAAAAAATAAAATCTCACAACTCTGAAACCTATCTGTAACTTCATTTCAAATCCTTATTTAATGGGTGACACAATTAATTGTCATCTTAATTGCAGTCTCAAAATCTCTGACTGAGAAGTATATCCCCTTGATTTAAGACTGCATTTTTAAAATTATCATGTTAGAGATCATTCAAATCTTTCTTCTTCTGAGATGATTGATTCAAAAGCTGATCATTTAATGTTTGCAACAACCTGTGTTTCAACTCATTTAATAATTTTAGAGAAACTATTATAAGCAGCATACTAATTAAGTGTATTTGTGCCGCATAAAGCATCACATTTTAAGATAAATAGTATTCTGAACAGTGTGTACTTAAATCACAGAATTATCAAGATCCAATCCTTGATAGGTGCTTTTTTTTAGAGTATGCAGAACCTCTATCTGGCTTTGAATTGAAGTGGTTAGATCTCAAGTGTAGATAATATATTAAAATATTTTAAGAGTGATTATGTTAATTGGAATTGCTCATTCCCTCTAGCAATTAGAAAATATGTTCAAACATGTTTTCAGAGACAGTTTGAAAACTAGGGCTACTCCAGGGTATTACAAAGCACTTATCTTCTCTACAATATTATAATAAAATATTATGAAGCATGTATTAATAATTTCAGGGATACCATTGAAATATTATCAGAAATTAATCTTTAAATGAATTGGAGTCACTTGGCATAGTGAACACACTTTAGTTTCTATAGCACACAACGTGGGCAGAAAGCCAGCTCAATATTAAACTCAGACATTGTTTGATCACATTACAAATAACCATAAAATGCAAATAAAACACTGTATGCTGGAATGTAGAAGAGTTGCTCACATGTATTAGAATATAACTTATAAGAAAATGTGAGTTCAAAATCTTCATTGTAAGGAATTCGGTCTTAAAACCTAAATTCTTAAATATACTTCCTAACAAGCTTCTATCTTAAGTGTAAAGAGACCTGGGTTTTCAGTAGAAATATCATTTTCAGATATGATATGCTCTGGAAAATGTCACTAAAGATTGGAGTAAAAATGCTGCTTTCAGGAAGAATACTTACGGGGAATTGAGCTATTAGGCTATTCTACTAAACTCAAGCATACTTAATTGCAACACATGTTTTTATAGTCGTAGCTCTTTAGAGCTATGCTTGAAAATTAAGCCATTTCTATTACTGTATTACTTTCTATTACTACTATAGTAGTACCCTGAATTTTAAAACTTCTAATTTTGTTAACATATTCCTTTTTTGTAATAGATTTGAGTTCAAAGCATTTTTTGTGTGTACCGGTATCATCAATCTGTTATGTTTGTTACATGTTTTTGATATACAGTTTTAGAAGAAATTTTGTTTTTCATCCCATTTTTGTTTTTATTAAGAACGTTACTGTTACTTTTCTACACTACTTTGTTGTAACTATTTAAGATATGCATTTCAGTCATTAAAAGACTATTCTCAGAAGATGCGCAACCCTAGAATTTGGATTCTGTTTAGGATACAGTGGAATTTATTAAAATGAAGATCTGTGAATTCAGAGTTTTACTCTCACTGAGAATAGAAATATTTCCCTCCTTGTATAGTAATTATAAACAAAAGAGCTCTTTGGATCACAATAACTGTCTATAGAGTTTGGTCTCTTCTTAGCACAATATATATGTTGCCATACCTTATGAACAATCACTTCTAGTTGTCTAATTTCATCTCAGAGAAGTCATATAAACAGATATTTTAAAATGCTTAATTCATTCCATTACAAGCTCTTTCAGTGAACTGTCTGTTTATTTACTTTCACAAGGAAGGAATTAATTTTTTTGTGATATGCAAGGTATTTTAAAACCAAGCAGATCCTATATAACAGGGGTGTTAAACTCACAATGATACATTGTCGTCATGTATTGGAAATTTTTCCCCCTTCGCTAAAATGGGGGTGGACAGTGCATGACGTATCTGGCCCATCGACTGCAAGTTTGACACCCCTGATATACAGAGAGACATTATAGATTCCCTCCTCTTCCTTTCCCCTTTTGCAATATTTATTTTTTTTAAAAAATATTTTCCATTTAATCCACAATGTTATGTAAACATCAAAGCAATACACATTTCAAATCATCCTGTGAAATAATATATCCTGTAACATAATCGTAATTTATCCAATAAGACCGTGATGGCGAACCTATGGTATGTGTGCCCGAAGTGGCACATGGACCCATGTTGCCTGGCATGCACGATGTCGCCCATCCTCTGTTGGGTTTCTGGTGTGCATGCGCACGTGGCAATCAGCTGGCCTTTGTGCATGTGGCAGTGCCGGAAACCGGAAGAGCTCGTCTTCCATTTTCTGGCATGAGCATGCATGCCTGCCAGCTGATCGGCATGTGTGCATGCGTGGCAGTAACTGGAAACTGAAAGTACCTTATCCGGTGCACGCATGCTCCCTGGGCAGCTCCTCTTCCTGGTTGCGGCCCTGAGGAAAGTGCATGCATGCGCTCCCTTTTCAGCACTCCGTGCTGAAAAGGTTCACCATCACTGCCATAAGACACATATTCAAAGTGTTGCCTTTATCTTACTTCCAAAAGTTATGCAAGAAATCTGTGTGTAGTTACATCTCCAATATTTATTTCTGATTATATGAGATGTTAAATCTACATCTAAATTACAAGAATACATCCGCATTGTACATTCTAGATGAATTTAGATTTACATTAAAAACTAAATCTTTTAAAATTGGAATTGACAGTGTTTCCAGCAGGGAATGCATCAGAGGTGGGTTTCAGCAGGTTCTGACCAGTTCTGTGAACCGGTAGCGGAAATTTTGAATAGTTCGGAGAACTAGTAGTAAAAATTCTGACTGGCCCAGCCCCCATCTATTCTCTGTCTCCCAAGTCCCAGCTGATCGGGAGGAAATGGGGATTTTGCAGTAACTTTCCCCTGGAGTGGGGAAGGAATGGAGATTTTACAGTATTCTTCCCCTGGAGTGGGAAGGGAATGGAGATTTTACAGTATCCTTCCCCTGCCACGCCCACCAAGCCCCACCCAGAGAACTGGTAGTAAAAAGTTTTGAAACCCACCACTGGAATGCATCCAGGAGTCTCCTGGCCTATCTGCATGTATTTTCAAACATCTGCCCATCCCAGCAGAAGGAAATTATAATCATTAAGTGTTAACATCTGAATTATCTCTCTGTTATCCAATTTCCTAGTTGGAATTTGTTTGGGTTATAGTTACTCATAAAATTTCTGCTGGCGACTGCTCTGACTCCAACAAGCAGTTTTAACTTCAATGTTTGCTGACACCTTCAGAGGTCAGACAAGAGCAGACAAGGAAGCTACTGTGAAATATGAAGAACTCTTCAAGTTTTTATGAATTTATGAGCCACAAAACAAAAACAGGATTGATGTTCCAATCTGCAGTTGCAAAGATTACTGCCATAGCCATTTAATAGACTGTAAAAGTTAGTTTCGTTATATTTTATTTCTCCTTGAACATACTGTAGTATGTGTGAATATTATTTTTGAGAGTTTGCTTGTATTCTCACCACAATCTTTGTTTCTGAAATGTATTTATGAAATTAAAATGGCTTATAAAATAATTAGTATGCAAAGATTTATGAATAGCTGTGCCACTATAGCATGCTGACTAGATAGGAAAACCCATGAAACTTATTTGCTTCATAATTAAGCATACATGGCCTAAAGCAGAAGTCTCTAACCTTGGCAACTTTAAGACTTGTGGCCTTCAACTCCCAGAACTCTGGGACTTGAAGTCCACAAGTCTTAAAGTTGCCAAGGTTGAAGACCCTGGCCTAAAGAAGACTCACCCCACCTATTGATGAATTGTAGTACTGTAATGCATTAAAGTCTTTAGACATCTCAAGTAAGCATTATTTCACATTTTAATGGATGGAGAACCCAATATATTTTGCAGCTGAGATGAAGGGTAAGTTGATGCCTGTCCTTCAATAGAAAGTTCCTTGGACTAACAGTAACAATAGATGTATCCTCCAACATGAGGGTGACACCTGGTGTTACTCACCCTTCAAGAACACATCCATCTTATTCTGACTAATAAACTTCACTATTTTTCTTCTTTCTACAATCCTTTTCTATTGTAGAAACCTTTCTGTATTAGAAAAAGTTTAGACATCTTCAGTGGTTTATTTTGAGAATAAAATGATTGGGAGATCAACGTTTCAAGGTCCTTGGGAAAAATTCAAAGAATAGAAATAAAAATCAAGGGAATAGAAATAAGAAAATAAAATAAAGAAGAACATTTGAAAATAAGAAATAAAAATTGGCCCCAGTGAGAATTCTGGGTTGATTTGATCAATGTTTCATCAGATTGTTTTCTTGACCCTCCACGGTATTCTCAGGAGTCTTCCCGAAGTTCAAAGGCATCAATACTCCTTCCATCTTGCTTCTTCAAAGACCTACTAGCCCTTGGAAGATTTGGCTAAATCTTCTTCCAGGGCCGAGCAAACCCTGCGCAAAAAGCTTTCCGAAGTTTCATGCAACTCTTGTTCCTTTAAGTGTGGGAGGGGCGTCTCTTGGTGGGATGATGTCATTGTTCGGGATCTTGTGAACCAGGAAAAGGAAGAATGCCAAGGCACCATTTTAAACCGTGGGATCAGTAAGCATGATAAACGCGAGGTGAAAGCAACCGCTGCGGTTTTGGCCGGAAGGCGAAGAGTGCGCGCCCCAGATGCGGAGGTGAGTAAACTTGAGAGCATCCGCTGTAGAGAGTTAAAAGCAAAAAAAAAAAAAGATGCAGCTGAAAACCGTAGCGACCGGCTTGGAGTCAATTATCTAGTTTGGAGGAGCGGATGGGAAGGCGAATCAAGTCAAGGGAAACTTTAGAAAAGATCGTGGACCGTGCGCCATCCAGCGGAAATTAAATCCGGTTGGTCTCCGTGGATTGGAGCTCGTGGGGTCTGCGTGAAATTAGCTGGAACTTAAAACCGACTTTAGGTAGGGCCAGCCGGATCGGAGAAAGCAAAATTTCGAATACTGGTAATTAGTTTGCTCGTTTAATTTATCAAGGAACTAACCTGGTTTGGGTTTTAGAAAAGTTTTTTTTTTTTTAATGTAGATTTTTGCGTGGCTGTCATTAGACATCGAGCCATCCATCTCTTCAAAAAAAAAAAAGTATTGATAGCAAAGGGTGAAGGTTGTGGGTTTTCCCCCATTATTTGCTAATGAAGATAAAGAAAGTCAGTGTTGTTATAATAGAAGAACTGCAGTGGCTGCAAGAGTGTGAAATTCTGGCTTGATCCCATCCTTGTGGTTTTAATTTGTAATTGGTTTTAACGGTTGTTTTAAATTGATGGCCAAAATTATTTAATGTCTTTTAAACTGTTTTTAAATTTTATGTTGTGTTTTATCGTGGTTGTTCACCGCCCTGAGTTCTGTTGGAGAAGGGCGGTATACAAATAAAATAAAATAAAATAAAAAAATAAAAAAATTGCCTAGTATTGTTTTATCCGTTTGCCATGGAGACGGCTAGTGCACAACAATCCTATAATGTAGTCTGATATTATCCAGTCTCTTGGTGCTGTGTGGTTGTTGTTTTTTTTTTTTAAGAAAATGATTTAAGGGGCTTGGCTGGGAAATTCACTACAGTAGCTATCTTGTTGATTAAAAATCAGAGGGGATTGTAATGTAATATTGTATTAGTCCTTTAAGAGAGCCAGAAGATTGCACTGGGTTGTTTTCCTTGGCCTTGAGACTAAAATGATACAGCACCACATACTTCCTCATGAGTTATTTTGATAGCGTCTTGTGATAAAGAAAAAGTCTTGTGATGGTGTTTAAGTCTTTGCTTTAGGGCAAAATGGCCTGGAGAGCTGAGTATGGGGAAGTCAAGTAGCGGATTTTAACCGTGCCTAAAATCAAGTATTTTTAAATTAAGAATTTTGATTATTATAATAATAGAGTAAAAACTAAACAAAGTAAATAGGAGTAAAAAAGGGAAAGGGAAAAAGAAAAGGAAAAAATTAGGAAGTTCCTGAAAATCAAGAGGGATGGAGCCAGCCTCATGTGGGGGAAGGGTGGGAAGAGAACGATCCATAAGATGGATGCCATGTCAGAAAGGGGGCTCCTCCTGGTATTGTGGAGCTGATAAGAACTTGACCTCTGAATTTGAGAGTGACATTTATCTTTGCAAAAGGGACTTCTTTGCCCATCCAAAAATATGAATCGCCAAGTATAACAGGGAGAGCAAAAAACATTAAGGGGGAGGGGAGTCAAGTCTTCTATAAAAACAAATGATACATTCATTTGGTATGGGCTACAGTCAGAAAGCAAGTGATCAAACACTAAGACATGATTACATATGAGACCTGAATAATAGAAAATATTGATTTTAGATAATACCATATTCCACATTTATGGAAATTTGTGGGTTACTTTCATATCTTTCTCAAGACTTGCAAGTATATTAAAGGAATTTCCGTACTTTCACTTTCTGTTGTGAAGTTGCTGAAAAAGGAAGTTCTTGCCTGCCTAGAGAAAAACATGTTTTTTTAAAGTTAAAAAAGAGCCCGTGACTGCCATGTTAAAGGAGCTAATGTCATCTTTTAAATGCTAATAAAAGCCTAAAATTTGAGGCAGCACTAGATCCTACCAAATGCAGCTCCCTACCAGACAGCATCCTGTGTCATATTTTCTGCTGGATCTGAATGGGATGGGCGGAGAATTGGTCTCTCAAATAACCTAGTCCTTTGCCACAAAGAGCTTTAAAGATAAAAATAAACATCTTGAATTGGACCCAGAAGCAAAGTGTGATGTGCAAAAAGTAAAGTGCACAGAGCAGAGGTGTAATATTGGCCATTCTAAGAACACACATAACTGCTCCCATTTCATATATGAAATGGCAATTAGAGAAGATATTGGGTGTGTGGAGGAAAATCATAGTGATTCTTTAAAGAAAGATCACTAGTTGTACTAGTAGCAGTGATGACTTTTTCTTTGAGTTCACGATTAAGCATGAGACAATTTAAGTTTTGGGCATTTTAAAAACATCTCTTCCTTAGAACTATTTCAGATGTTGATTTAGAATTCTGTTTGTCAAGAGATAGCCCACACTGATTGAAAGGCTTGGGAGTTTTAGATGACCTGTCAACTCCATAGTTTAATAATGTTAAGTCTCCCGCAGTAGTTTACATCTGTTCTCCTCCAGATAACTTCATACTCAAAGGTAACAGAGGTTTTTGATTTCTCTTTCCAAACATTTCCTTTGTGTTTCCTTTAATGGTTCTCTCAAGATACTTACGTATTCAGTTATGTTCAATTAAAATTGAACATAGCTCTACAACTTTACCTTTCAGATATTGTTTGCATTTGGATCGTACAGAGGCTACAAACGTCTAAAGCTGAGAAGACAGAAAATGATGTCTTTGAACAATTTTCACAGGACAGTCCGGAGCCCAGTGATTATCTCTTCTTTCTTGTTGACCCCATTCAGTCTTTAAAAAAGGGGATTTCTGAAGTGAGAGGTTGGGGAAAGAAGAGGAGAAGAATAAGGGCAGCAAAGCGGCAATAGAGTTGCCATGCAGAGCAGAAAAATAGACTTTGAACTCTGCCTGCTCAAATATGTTTCCCAACTGTTTGGTTTAGAATAATTTTAGGTCTCAAACCTTAATCTAGCTTTTACACTGATGACTTGTTTTACATGGCTTATTGTAAAACTGGTTTGATTATATTAATTGCCTTGAAATCATGTATTACAATGAAGGTCTCTGACAATGTTTTCTTATATAAGTGTTGCTGCACACAGCGACATGTCTAACTCCTTATTCTCAGCAGTTGAGTGAAAAACGAATGGCTCAAGTCAGAGAAATATTGATCTTGCATATTCACATTTCGATTTAGAGATTCTGAATCTTAGGAATTATCTTTAGGAAGAGATTGTCTGAACTAACTAAACTAGAAGAGCATGCTAATTATTTTACTATATTTAGGTTAAAAAAACCCCAAACATTGTGAAAACTTGATTTTTCCCTTTAAGTTGCAAGGCTAGAAATTACATATCCTCTCTTTTTAAAATAGGTTGTTCCATATGCTGGGACCTTAATGGATGGTCTTTCACCTGGAGACCTTGTAATAATACATGGATTTGTTCCTGAAGATTCAGAGAGGTAAAATTAAAAATGTTTTATTAAAAGCTATTGTGTAAGGATATTGGGGGCAAGCACCATATATATTTGTTCATTTATTGAAATGGTTCGGTCTTTCTTTTAAGAAATTAAAGCTTTTGAGGAATGTTAAACTTTCCCTACAATAATGATTGTCAGTTGATATTAGATCACAAAATTGCTGGTGAAAGTATTTACATTATTTTGTTAAACCAGTCCACAAACTTACATTTGCGTGGATAAAGTAACTGATTTTAGTACTGCATACAAGAGACCATCTTATACCGTTGAATAAGAAATATAAATATGAAAAGAAATGAGCGAATGTTTCTAAGATCTGCCTACATATGTAATAAATTTTCAAAATATTAGCTAGAGTTATGACACTGTCCTGTAGAGTTACCATAGCCACAAGTGTGTTATTTTAGGGATGTCCGTGGTCCCATAAGAAAACTCTGTCCACATGTTGGAGATCATATCAGAAGTTAGAAACAATACTTCTAAATCCTATATATTGTTCTTTGAAGATGTCATCATGAGTCTGGGCAGGCTACAGAATGAATGTTCCTATTGATCCTGCTCAAAATTCTAAGTTCATATAACAGAGGTGGAATATGGAGCCAACAGTTTGAAGGTTCTCAATTTCTAGAGGTTGTTTGCTGCTTCAACAAGATTGCATTGACTCTAGTGTGTTTGACTTTACTAGGTTCCAGGTAGACTTTCAGTGTGGCAACAGTATAAAACCTCGTGCGGATGTAGCCTTTCATTTCAACCCTCGGTTCAAAAAATCCGGTTGCCTAGTTTGCAATACCTTGCAGAAAGAAAGATGGGGTACAGAAGAGATCACTTATGAGATGCCTTTCGAAAAAACAAAACCTTTTGAGATAGTTTTTATGGTTCGCCATGATAAATTCCAGGTAAATTGCTAGGATTTAATTATTTATCAGCCAGTTATCAATACTAGTTCAATAAATCCTGTACAACTGCAACTATATACTGAGCTCCCATTGATTTCAACAGGTTAAATTTAAGTTTAGGCTTAAGTTACTTTGATTTCACTGGGAGTACTAACTACTTAAATTTATCTAAATTTTATTTTTTTTGTTAGATACTTTCTGGGTCAGTGCTCTTAATATTGTATTTATTTAACTTCTATTTTCCACATTTTGGCTTTTTAATAACTTGCAAGATACTTAATCAAAAGTGCATTTAACCGAATGTAATTGAAACCTAATTGGATCACTGCTATCAACAAAACAGCAAACCCAAAAATATGCATCCTACCCCACAACTCTACAATCAAATCCCAAGATGAAAGTCACTTTTGTCTATTGGTGGAAGGAGAAAAAGTCTCTTATTCTGTTCTTTAAAGTTTGAACGGATGTGGTGGTGGATGTGAGTAAAACAGAAAGAGGACATGGTGTAAACTTCAGAAAGCTTTTTCAGTTTTTTAGGAGTACATCATATAGCACTTAGCCTTATATACCGCTTTACAGTGCTTTGCAGCCTTCTCTAAGCGGTTTACAGAGACAGCATATTGCCCCTAACAATCTGAGTCCTCATTTTACCCAACTCGGAAGGATGGAAGGCTGAGTCAACCTTGAGCTTGTTGAGATTTTGTCAGAATTTGTTGCAGCACACACAATCAGACAATTCAGCAGGATTCAAAACTTCTTTATATATATAATAACGCATAAGGCAAATCTACAATACCCATGCTGGTTTTTACAACGTGGTAGGGAGAAGAGATTGTAAGTAGGTACAAATACAGGCGGGGGACAGCAGAGACAAGACTTCTCCTATATACAGAACAGTTGAGCTAACCCACGCCCAGGCTCCTAGCTGTCTGAACCACCAAACAACCCCCTTTGGCTGACCTTGTTGCTATGCCTATTCCAACTCATGAACTTTTATACACTGACAGATTTGAACTGCCAAATTGCACTCATGTAAGAACCATATATTTCAGAATGAATGGCACTCTCGAGTATGACTTCTAGATCCAAGTAGATAGGACATTTTCTTCCCTGCAAGTACCTACTCCTCCTATCTTGCACTACTGGTTGATGTGTTAAATAATGCTGTTCCTAATATGCCAGAGGTGGTCTTAATGAAAAGCTGGGCAAGATTCAATCCTGTGGATCGTTTTATTAGCACCTTGAAATCTAACCACTAGAGAATGGTGCAAAGGCACCCCTTTAATTCACATATAACTCTAAACTAGGGATTGGCAGGCTGTATATGGCTCCAGCCTTCCAGCTGTGATCTCAAGAGCCTCTCAAAGATAACAAACATTTCAGAAAATTGGTGCTTCAAGTCTTGCAAAGGCAAGTATTTCAATATTTGCAGTGATATAAAGGGACACCACCCAAAAAAAGTTGGAATCCCCTCAAGAGTTGGATTGACTTTTTTTTCTTAAATTGTCAGAGGTTTTGCTGTATTAGCCTTACAGTCATCCATTATTTCGATTATCCTGTCATGCTAAAAATAGATTTGAAAAGTTTGACCAAATTTACTGCACTGTTATTGTAGAAGTACCAGCCACACCCATTATGGCCTTCACCGTCAAAAATAAAAGGCTACTTTTTATAAAATGCCTTAAGATGTGTTTGATTAATTTAAAAATAATTTGTTATCTAAACTTTATCAGTGCTTCTGTGTAAAATATTCAAATTTTAGTTGGCTGTTTTTTACAGGTGTCAGTTAATAAAAAGCATGTGTTGCTGTATAAACATAAGATTAATTTGGAAAAAATCGACACTCTTGCAATATCTGGAAAAGTGAAAGTTACATTGATTGGAATTGTTTCCAACAAGGTGAGTTATTACAAGAGACAGCCTGTTACTTTGGCATGGCTCTAAGTATAAAATATTTAATCTATTTCTTGTAACATTATGTTGGTATGCAAGGTATAAATTCATGATGTGAATAGAGTGGATTGAACCATTCGCTCCATAAATAGAATTATGAATTGGAACATGCAATTTGCTCACACATTCAGTGTAAGGAGCTGTCTCGATCTAAAAGATCAAATTACAGCAATAGCACATAAACGCATTTATGAAGAAATTAACAACACTCTGCATTTTATATTTTTACATTGTAAATGTGAATATTGTAAACAAAATGGGCATTAAAAGCAAATATGTAAATATTTTTAAAATATGACATTTTATTTTATATTTTTATATACAGTTGGACAAAGTACAGGTAGTGCTTGACTTACAACCACAATTGAGCCCAAAGTTTCTGTTGCTATGCGAGATATTTGTTAAGTGAGCTTTGCCCCATCTTACAACTTTTCTTGCCATAGTTGTTAGGTCAGTCACTTTGGTTGCTAGGTTAGTAACATGGTTGTTAAATGAATCTGGCTGCCTCCTTGACTTTGCTTGTCAGAAGGTCGCAAAAAGGGATCACATGACCCCGGGACACTGCAACCATCATATATATGAATCAGTTGCCAAGTGTCTGAATTTTAATCACATGATCATAGAGATGCTGCAATGGTTGTAAATGGGAAAAACTGTCATAAATCACTTTTTTTCAGTGCCATTGTAAGTTCGAACAGTCACTAAACTCACTGTTATAAGTCGAGGATTACCTGTAATAAGTTTCACACTGTTTGCCTCCTAGCAGCTCACAATCACAAGCGGGCTAGGCAAACAACCAGTACTAGTATATTCCTTTCAATAAATTCCTCACTGTATACCTGCTTATTCTCTTGCAATTTGTTCCTCTCCAGTGAATGTAAACACAAACATTTATTTCCCCCTTGCTATTTATTCCAGCAACAGGGGAAGTATTCCAAAGGGCAGGGGAGAGGGGGAAAAAAGAGCTATAAGATTTGGTCTTTTATCCAGCTTCCTCATGAATTGAGTTCTGGAAACCTTCCCTGTTGCTTGGATTCACCTGGCTATTAGGGTTGTATCCTTCTGACTCTTTGAAGGAAAAGAAAGCTGAAGTAAAATCACAAGCACAGTTAGATTTTTCACTTTTCACTGGAACCAAGTGTGATTGCTGAACAAGGACTACTCAGATATCACAATTCAGATAATATTACTACTACTACTACTACTATTATTAGTATAGTATTTTATACTAATCTTCATATATCACCGTTCATGTCAGTATCTTTTATTTAATTATATATCTTACGTTGGTTCTCAAGCATCCATAAACATGGGAAATGTATTTTTTAAGTTTACAATTCTGTTCTCTTATTTTATATTTAAGACTGTCTCTTTTTCTATACAGGAAGATGTACCTGATAGCTCACAGTTTGTAAGTATCTTTCTAAATACAAACTATTAGAATATGTTATAGCAGTAACCCCCAACTTTTTGGGCACCAGGGACCAGTTCTGTAGAGAGAGGTTTTTCCGTGGACTGGAGGGGGCGTGGTTTTGTGTGCTGCCTACATCCCATGGATGGGGCTTTGCTTGTTTGCACAGCCTGATTTCTAGGCCCAAGGATTGGGGACCCTTGTGTTACAGAATGAAAATGAACATAAAAGGACATGAACTTTTCTTTATCTCGATGTAAACTTTTTCATTACAATGGTATTTGCACATGGGAGTGACCAGGGCATAGCTGATTTATGATTTGTCATCCCTGTGACAAGACTCAGTGACTGGATTCAAAATTCTGCTAAACTATGGTTTATTGAATAACTCCTACTGCATGCTGTATGATCCAAACAGGTGCTGGTTTAGCAAACAGCAATGGCTGCATTCAAATTGTCCTTCAGGGCAGTTTCTTTTGATAGTTTTCTGCAAGTGCCATTTGCAATGGCCATATTAAGAGTTCCTTGTGACCTCAAAGATTATCTAGTTATCTGCTTGGTGAAGGGTCTGTTAAAGCAGTTCGGACAGATGGTTCTCCATTCTCTGTCTGAAGTGTTCCAAGGAGCATCTACTATTTCCTGAGGCAACCTATACCACCAGTTAACAGTTCTTCCCATCAGGTTATTCCTCCTAACATCTAACCTGAATCCTGATCCTGCTTTACAAGGCAATAGAGAACAAATTTACTCCCTCCTTTATATAACAGCCTTTTAGATAGACTGCTATCGTATTTTCCCTTAGTCTTCCTTTCTGTATGCTAAGCATATGCAGTTCCTTTCATCCTTGCAGATAGGACTTGGTTTTCAGTTCCCTCACCATTTTGAGGCACCTCCTTTGAATTTATTCCAAAACTTGTTTGCTAATGTACAGCTGTGGTGCTAGTGGACACAATGTTCCAAATGTGGTCTGACTAAAAAAGAGTAGAATACAGTGGTGGGTTCCTCCCGGTTTGGCCCGGTTCGGCCGAGCCGGTAGTGGTGACGATATGACATCACTGAACCGGTTCTCCCCCCCCGCTCTCCCCCCCCCACCCACATTATTCTTACCTTTTATTTGGTCCCACCCCCAATCTATTGCTGCCTCCTGAGTCCCAGCTGATGACTAGAGGGAAAAAAACTGTTTAAACTCTTGCCGCGGGGCTTCAAAGGGCCATCCTACAGCTGATCAGTGTTAAAAGCAAACAAATGAGTCGGGTCGTAAGTGCGAGGACTGGTTGTAAGTGTGAGGACCTTTCAGAAATGACTCTGACCAGCTAGCCACGCCCACCTAGTCACATGACCTCCAAGCCACACCCACAAAATAAGCCACGCCCACAGAACCAGTAGTAAAAAAATTTAGAACCCACTCCTGGTAGAATAGGACCATTGTTGACTTGGGCCTTTCCCTTTTTTCTTTCCCTCACCTTTTCCAGGTGCAGGTGTTCATATTTCTCTGTTAAATTTTATCCTGTGTATTTCAATCCACTAGTCAAACCTGTCAAGATCTTTTTGAATCTTCTCTTAACCACTTCTAGGGTTTTTTTTTTTTTTACATCTATGTATTGGATAATCTTCAACTTCCTTCACCTAGGTTATTAATGAAAATGTTGAATAGTACAGGACTCAAGATAGGGCCTTCTGGCACTCTATTCAATACTACTTTCCAAACTAATGTGGAATTATTTATGAATCCTGTCTTGTGTGGTTATTTGGCCAATTACAAATCTATCTATAACAATTGCATCATCTAACTTGCATTTTAATATTTCATTAATGAGGATCACGAGAGAATTTGTATCATTCTTTATTGAGGTCAGGGTTAAATATATCTATTGTTTTCCCTCTTTTGTTGAAAAAGAGATAAGCTTAATTTGTTTATGATAGACCCAGTTAGGCTCTTGATAAATTGTTGCTTTCCTATCCAAATTAAATACAAAAAGAATACACAAAATTATAGAAGAAGGAAAAAAAAGCTAAAAGAAGAAAGAAAAACGTACAGTGAATATAGTCAGACATATACACATATATAAAGTTGTACAATAGACACTTTAATGAATGGAAACCATATTTTGTTAGAGTTATGCATAGCTAATCTATATTGATAAGTCATTAATTCATAAATTGCTTGAATAGTTGGATATATGTTTATGTAAAGTATAGAAAACCCACTATCTTGGTCCAGATGTCAGCTCCCAAGCCTTCCCTAATCTGATATCCTTCTTATTAAATCAACTCCAAATCCTGAAACATATATTATAAGAATTGGTTAAAATATGAGTAGGAAACCAATTTGGGAGAAACTGAGTGAAGATCATGTGCCAGAGAGCCTAGATTGTCTTCTCACTAATCTTTATTGTATTGGTTCTTTATAGGAACCAAACTTAGATTGAAAAAAATACAGTTGCTTCAAAGTTTCCAGTATTGCACATGAATGTACAGTATTTGTTCATGCATATTACACAATCTTTTTCCAGTTGAAAGACACTCTTCAAGCCGAATGGTAGGGTCAGAACATAATTAAGTTTGATTAAATAAAAGTCTGTTTAAATTGAGATTATATCTTCCATATATATTTGGTGGGTAAGCCAAGAAGGCAAAGAGGCGGAACATACCATAAAGCATCCCCGCAATTTCTCTAATTTATATTATTTGTTTACTTTCGCTTAATTCATTCTAGAGGATTACTGTTAAGTTTTGTTTAAACTCCAATATTTGTTCTAAGCTGTTTTGCCTCAGATGGAAAATGGCTTCAGCAACAGCCTTACTGGAAAGAGATAGATGGAAGAAGGACATATTAAAAATTAAAAAGTGACATCTTAAAAGCTCTGGATTGAGGAAGAACATTGACCCCCCCCTTTATATTTAATAGTTTTATCTATCACATGAAAAGTGTACAATACAGAGACATTGGGAGTTGATGGTTGTCCTGGAGCATCTCTGTTTTAAATCTAAAGGAGTAAGAAAGCTTGTTGTTGCCAAGTAGAAAGTAGGCTTGTTCAGATAATTTCTAAATGTGAACTGCCATAAATCTGTAAATGAGTAATAATTGTGAATAATAATTTGTTTTTAATTTTTTCCCTTAATTATTATTGGCTTGTCTTTGTTTTAATTATTATTTTAATTATTATATGCCTCGAGTGATATGTAAGTACCAGAAAACCCAGATCCATGATATATATAAGCTGCAGTTTATTAATTTTTGGCATAGGTAACTCTGGGCCTGATTATATTTTCAGGTAATTCCTTATTCAGCGAAACTTAATTATTCTGTTGAGCCTGGACGAACAATTGCTGTTAAAGGAGAAGTTAAAGAAAAAGCAAATGGGTTAGTGCATTGGAATACTGCATTATTTGTAACATTGAATATTTTACATGCTGCTATTATTTCAATGGAGGCGTTTGTAATTCATTCCTAAACTTCTAGAGAAAAACTTTACTGAGTTCATAAGAAACATCTGTACTTGTATGTCCTTAACCTAAAATGTTCAGTATATCTTTAACCTAAAACCATGCAATTTAGTATCACCCCCAGATTTGTAATGTTACAGAATGCCCACAAACACCTACTTATCTGGAGAACAGTTTTATACCAATTTAATTAATACAGAGATGAAAGAACAAGAGATGCTGAAAGAGCAACAATCCTGGTGTTACCCCTTGGCCTTTTCAGCAGTGATTTTGCTAAATGATAAACTTCCCCCATATCAGTCAAGATCTTGTTCTCCATACTGGTTGTATTTGACATGTTTGTTATCCTTAACTTTGGATATGTAAAGCCTTTAATACAGTTGCTTCTTCCCCTTCCTCCACCAATTGATTCAATAATAGTTCTCTCTTAGGAATGATTTTTGGGTCTGGTGTAGGTATGTGGGCCTGACAGACACTGTAATAGCTGTCTGTCATCTGTTCAACTATTCATTGTAATGTCTTACAATGTAATGTCTTAGAGCATAGTTCTAAGTCATTATGCCCCCAACTTGCATGGAAACTAACAAGAATTATCTGGCAGGGAAGTGTCTATTGCCTACTTTATTAACCTATATTCTGAATCAAAGGCAGGAAGATTTCTATAAGCTAGTTGAATTGTGGGCTGTAATTTTTGTCATAACAAAAGCTATGGGTCTCCAACATTGAGGCAATCTATTCATCAAGACTAAGACTGAAGCTTAAACTTGAAACTGATTTAAATATCCATGTCACCAGCAAAGTGATAGTGAAGTTTAACATATTCCATGTTTAACTGGAATGTTGGCAGGAAAGAGATGAAAATACAGTTCCATCCTGGGTGAAGGCACAAATGAACAGGAAGGAGAGCTAATGGGAGCCACAGAGCTGAACGTAAGAGGCCACTAAGTTGGAGGAAGGCTAAGGCTACATAACTGATGTCACCATTTTTATTTTCAGCTTTGCAATTAACCTTAAACCGAGTGAGTCAAGTGATATCGCTCTTCATTTGAATCCCCGAATAAAAGATAAAATTTTTGTGAGAAATTCTTACCTGTTCAATAGCTGGGGAGAAGAGGAAAGATCTATTGCTCATTTTCCTTTCAGCCCAGGAATGTACTTTGAGGTAGGAGCTAAACAAAATTACTAAACTGTATATTGCCTATTAATATTTTAGATTTCAACCAAAACTATTTATATCTACTGTACACTACCATAAGTCACAATGCTGGAGTTGGGTGGCCATATAAATAAATAAATGGCATTAATAATTCACACATTTATGAATTATTTGTGATAAAAGGTGAAGTTGGAGGAGGGGGAAAATTATCATGAAATGTATGGAAAAACATATATTTGGACTTCATGAAATGTATGGAAAGCCATACATGTGGACTTCCAACTTATGAATTTCTGAATTCTGAGAATTAAATACCTCTGTATTAGACCCTAAGATGGTCAGTTATAGCTCTTTGATGTACAGAAATTGGTAACTATATAGAAACAAGATGATATTCAAATGTTTGCATTACATGTTCTTCCTTTTCAAAATTTGAAGGTTTGGCAACCTACTGGATGCAATAGAAAGAACTATAACTATTTGTAGCTTCAGTATTGCAACCCATTCTGTTATAGACAAACAAGTTTTATGGATACATTTAGAAAATAGATTTAAACACTCTAAAATTGTTCAATGGATATAGTGAAGTAGACAGCTTGATTTGATAAAGGATTCCTGAAAGATCAATCTTAATTTAGTGGTATTGCATTGTATTTGTATTCTTTGTATCCTTTCCAAAGAGTTTTGAAGTGCCCCATAAGTTGTCCCAAAGGTGCTTTTTCAAGAGGCAACTGGACTTTGTTATTTCTTTTGAAGACGTTTCGCTTCTCATCTAAGAAGCTTCTTCAGCTCTGACAGGAGCTGAAGAATTCTCCACTATCCTGTCAAGAGCTGAAGAAGCTTCTTGGATGAGAAGTAAAACCTCTTCAAAAGAAAAAAACAAGAAAGTCCAGTTGCTTCCTCAAAAAGCACCTTTGGGACAACAATCACCTGGATGACTGAGAATCTCTACAGACTTTTTGCCCCATAAGTTGATTCTATTGCTATTGACGTTATCCTTCTGAATTTCAGCTGCTAATTTTCTGCAAAGATCATCAATATAATGTTTCTGTCAATGGCACACATATCCTAGAGTACAAACATCGATTTAAGCAGCTTGACAAGATCCGTGTATTGGAAGTCTTCGGGGACATTCAACTCCTAGATGCAAAATGTTGGTAGTTGTGCAGTACCCGTGTTTTATTAATTGCTTGCAGAGAATCATCTTGATGTAACCAAAAAGAAAGAAGATTGCAGAAATTTCCCTGTATGTGATCATTTACATTAATTGAAGTACTGCATCTAATAACTAACCATAAAATGGTCTAACAGTTTATAGTTTACTAACTACGACATTGTGCCTAAATGTAAATGACATATTTGAAGAACACTGGGTGCTTTTACAACATTCTAGTGTTCATAGTGAATGGCTTGATTCTCAAGGCGTACGCCCATTAGTTTTTTATAAAGCTCATGAAATTTATGATTAATACTATTATCCTTGAAGTTATCTTCTGATGCTACATCTGAGAAATACTGTTAGAAGCACCAGTATTAAGTTTCAATCCAGTACATACACAATTGGAAAGAAACTCCACTGAACTCAACAAGGACTGCCTTATCAGTGTTCAGTAAAATTAGTAGGCTTCCGTGTATTTCTGTGCAATATATAACATTAAGACTGTTTACCTAGGCAGCGTTTTTTGTATCTCAAATCTACTGCCTAGCATTTTTTAAAATCTGTTATCAAAAATATCTGTAGAACCAGTTATAATTTTCTGCTGAGCTTTATGGAGAATGTTTGGCTTTTCAATTATAATTAAAATTCTGAAAGTGCAAAGCAATGTGGAATCGTCTATTAAACTGTAATTGTCTCCTTAAAGTGCTTTGGTATGAATAATAGGAAGAACTGAGGGTCAAGATGAAATCAGGTCTTCAGCTAGGACTGTATGAGTTTCTAGATGGGGAAATAAAAGGGTTGAATTTGTTCCATCAGTTCTAAATTAATGTATTCAGTAGATGTGATAAAATTTTTCTATGTGGCCCAGAAAAGTGATAAGAAATTAAACTCAATTCAGTATAGTAAGTGTAAGGCAACCTTTTAAAAACTGCATAAGAAAAAGTAAATGTAGAGAAGTTACACTTAAAATTTTGTTCCTTTTTAATTAAAATCTAAATAGTCTTTTTAACATAAATATTGAGCAAAATGGTCAAATATATTTGTGAAAATATACATAAAACAAAGAGTGAGAAAAAGGTTGTGTTCTCTTGGTCCTTGCAAACTCAGAAGAGCTGGTGGGATGGGATTAAAAGTAGCTCTGGAGTGGTTCCCCAAGAATAACTTCAAGCTGCTGAATGGTCTTTTGGCACTGATGCTCCACTTCTTCACATTCATCTGCCAAGAAGACAAAAAGAAATAAACAATTTAAGGTTCTCTCAATCTGCATCTTTCCTCTCTACCTTCCAGAGATTGTTTTAGCTGTTTTTCAATCTATATATATAAAAGCGAAATCCCACTCACGCATCATCACAAAATCTCCAGAACCGTAAAGCCTAGAAACTTGAAATTTGGCACGTATGTTCCTCTTGGCTTCTAGATGCTTGCTAAGGATTTTTTGAAATAACCATCCAATCATTAGTATTTCTTATATTATTCTTAACACACACTGATGCTAAGGATTTATTTTATTTATTTATTTATTTATTTATTTATTTATTTATTTATTTATTTATTTTATTTATGCATGCATGCATGCATGTAATTTAGACGTTAGACGTTCTACTCCCCCTCCCCACCTGAAAAGAACTCTGTTCCAACTGCCATGTGGGCGTGGCCAGCGTGTGACTCATCCAGCCTGAGGGCTGGGAGTTTAGACATTCTACCCCACTTGAAAGGGAGAGAAGGGGATAAAATAGGAGAGGCCTCTGTGGGGCAAGTCTGAAGGAGAGAAGGGGATAGGAGATGATCATTGGGGCCAGCCTGAGGGAGAGAAGGTAATAAGGTAGGAAAGGCCTCTGTGGGGCCAGCCTGAGGAAGAGAAGGGGAAAGGAAAGGCTGATCATAACTACTCATTAATTTTTAAACTGTGTCGATTTATCAAATCAGATCACATAGTTTTGTAGCAGAACACGTAGCTAGTTGTTTGGATATTATATATTTTTGAATGTACCTTTCCTCTCATGGGGAGGAAACTTATACCTTTTCAAATAGACGTCTTAAAATGTATTAATCTTATAATTAAATTTGGGGAAGATTGGGAAACACCAAGGAAACTTTCCCAGTAAGTTCCAAAGGAGGTGTTCTCAGAAAAAGCAATTACCAGCTCTGCCCAAGGAAGAAATCAATTTTCTCAGGTTGCAGAAAATAACATAAATGGGAGTTCAATCAGTGCTTAATTATCAATTTTAATTTTAGAGATTCCCTAATCTACTATTGAACCAACTCAGTACATAGATACACACACTGTGTGTGTGTGTGTGTGTGTGTGTGTGTGTACATACATCCAAACAAAACATAAGCATTCTAGACTATTCATTATATAAACTACATTTAATACTTGAATTAATTCCATTTTCTTCTAAACACTTCCTTACTTGTTTGACACATGACTTTTGAACATAAATACTGTAACATTTTCTTGGAAATAAAATAAAATGTACTATCATTGACTTGGATTTTGATACATTCTGTACATTCATGCTGAAAACCCGCCACGGAGAATTTTTCCTTGTAAGTGAGAAAAATATACTATCTTAACTATCTTAAACTTATATGTTCTTAACTATCTTAAACTCAAGGCTATAAGTGCTCATAGGACCTAAGAATATAGTTTAGTGGGTGGTATCATGCAGCCTGAAGTCCAGCAGTTTTCTACAGAGACAGGATAATTTGCCGTTAAGGTGAAACTGCAGGACAGCCATTCTTGATTAAAAGTAGTTTTATGGAGAAAAAGTAATTCAACGCAAAAACAATAAGCAATACATTACCTTCCATAAGTTCAGCTAAGAAAGGAATGGATTCTGGTAGTAGCACCATATAATTCTCTCTTATTTTTTCAGCAAGCTCTAACAAAGCCAACAAAGCTGCAAATCGAACCTAAACCAAAAATAAGTGCAGTCAGCACATTCAATAGCCCAGTCAGAATGGCCCAATTCTGGCCCCCTCCTGTGCAACATCTGGGCACAATCAACAACATTCCAGTTTTTAAAAGACTGACCCCCCAACATGCATTAAACTGTACTTGCTACCTTGCTTGTCTTAAGCAGAATTTGACACATCTGCCACTAACCTTGGGGGATGCATGCCTCATCTTTAGCAAAATCTGATAGTTCAGGGGCTTCCACAGAGCGTCATCTGCCATTGCAACTGCAAACTGTGCTATACATGGAATCAAATGCACAGTCACTCTCTCCTGGAATCTCTCTTCTCCTCCAAGCATATTTTCCAGCTAAAAATAAAATAAAATAAAATCATTTCCATGCTGAGAAAAAAAATGAAAATTCAACCAACATTGGGCTAGTTAGCCTGACCAAATAATTTGCTGTTACTTAAAGCAATTTTATGCTGGCGCTTTTAGAATTAGAATAATTCTTTTATTTAATAGATTCTTTATATACTTTTAATGCCCCTTTTTTAGAATCCACTGGTTGTACAAGACTGATAGATTGTTTCTTTATAAACAATACATCACTCAACTCATTTTCTAAACCAAGTATGGTGATCTGACAATAAGAGTGGCTGAAAAAGGAACCAGCTTAAATGATTAAAGTACATCTGTAAAAATGGACTAAGAATTACATAGCACAGTGGAAACCTATTAGGTAATAATCTAATAAGAATGAGACTGCTCTCTAACCTGATTGACTAAAGGCAGCATCAATGTTTCCGCCCTCTCTTTGCTCACAAAATGATGAGAATCAAAAAGGAAGATTTTGTACAAACAGTCAAGGCTATACTGTAGTAATAAGCAACTTTTTTCAGTGTCGCCCTCGGAGTCAAAGTAAGCTTCATCTGCATCTGAAATAAACAGCAAAAGATACAGGAATAAAGGTATTTACCCCATATATAAATATGCAATGTTACATTATTAGTGCATTATAATGTATCTTAATAAAAAAAAAAAAAATTCTTCCTTGCATTTATTTTAAATTAGAATTTTTACCTGTTTTTGATGTATTGATCTGGTTTAGATTGTCAGCAAAAGGTTTCACTAAATGGCCAGCAAATAGGCTGAACAGCCCTTTTAGCTCACCAGCAATACAATCTGCCAGTCGGTAGAAAGTTAACTGTCTATCCTTTGGGGCACCTTCAGTTTTGGCCCAATCAAAGAGCTGAAAAAAAGAGAGACCGGGGTGGGTTTTTTGTTTTTGTATCAAAACACAAACAAAGCTATTGAAAAAGAAGCGTGTTCAAATGCTTACCTTGAAAAACAAGGGCCGGAAAGACATTTCAGAAAGCTTCATAACCATGCTGATTAAACATGTGATAATTCGAGCTTCTATTTTGCCAACCTTCTCTAAATTGTCCTAGAATAAAGCAAGCATTATCAAAATATTTGTAGCAATGTTTATAGGATTGTGGGCACAATCCTGCCCAGAACTGAGCTTTTGAAACTGCCCCATAAGGAGATTAATTCAAAGGGAAACATCACTTGAAGAGGAACACATTTGTGCTACTCCCGAAAGATCTTATATGCTTCACCTGAGAGTGTTCAGTTCTGAAGTCCAAAGCCTTTGTGAAAAATGCTGTTAGCTCAGATTGATGAGCAGAGAGCTGATCTTTCTCCAGCGTTACAATGTGCTCCTTCAAAATATCCATAATTGTTCCTACATCATTCTAGAAGAACAAAGATACAAGTTCAGATTAATACCCAAGGAAATTCAAATTATTAAAACTGTCCAAATTGCTTGAGTTTCCCTTCAAAAACCTGATAGCAGCTTTTTTTTTAAAGGAAAACATTCGGTCCAGCATAGTATGAAATTTGAGAGCCATAAGGAACCATGACCCTACTCCTCTTTCTCCTTGCCCAAGAATAGAAACTAAGTGCCAAATCTAAGGTCATGATAGAGTACAGGTTAGCTGAGTAAACGAAGCAGCCTTTTGCAGGTGGAATTACGCCTCCTTCTCAATGAAGTGTGATGCCCTGCACTTTCTGAACTCCATTATTGCCTGAGGTAATATATTGACTATATATGTATAGAAATATAGCAAGAGATGTGTTGGAAGAACGGAGGCGCATCTCACCTTAGAAGCATTTGCAATTTCACCATAGCTCTTGGCAATTGCTGGCAGAAGAACTCTTGATGGAAGTTTTGTTGCCAAAGTGGTTTTCAGAGATGCCACACGTAGATTAACTTGGGACGAAGGCCCCATTTCAACAGTAATTCTGTCCAAGTGGACCACCTAGGAAGCAGCCAATGTACAAATCAAATTATTTCACAGAAGTTTCACACATTGTGCTGCTTAACTAATACTTGCTCTTAATCAAAGTAGGTTTACTGACCTGGAGCAGGATATTCAGCAAATATGGGCTGAGGAAGCGTGGCAACGTTTCCACAATTTTCAGTAGAGCTGTCACTGTGCTAAGTAAATAAATTTCATTGGCGACCAAGTCCTTTTTGTGTTTCAGTATATTTAGCAATGCCGGCATAAGCCTATGAGAAAAGACACACAAAATTAACCTGTTCATACTCAAACAGACCTCCCAGTAAAATAAATTATCTTCTATTCAAATACATTTCACTAAATGGTATTTTAAGTAAGGTCAAAGGCCAAGCTCTTCTGAAAACACAAACATCTCTAATGAATATTCACTGTTAAGTTTTTTAATCTACATAGAGAATGGTGTAGTAGTTAATTGCACACCAGTCAAAACTTATTTTATCTATCACTACTTTCTTGAGTGATTGTAATCAGGAAAGTGCTTAATTTTTCTTTGTTTTGTAGAAAGCTTCTAGCTAATTATACAAATTTTCCTATGAATATTCAAATACTCAAGCATTTCTTTGCAAGGAAGAGCAATCAGTTATCTGGCATAGAAAAGTAAGAATCATTTGCACAGAAGGATGTATATAATTTTTTTCCCAATGCCAACTAATTTTTCTCCCTTCAGAATTTCCTGGAAAACATATGTCTATCTATAAAAGGAGAAGAAAAATAACCACACTATCTTTTAGAGCTGCTTAATTGAAATTCAATTGCATTGCAATGTGAGGCATATTTTGAACAAAAATCTCAAGGGACAGGGGTCTCCAATCTTGATAACTTTAAGACTGGTGGACTTCAACTCCCAGAATTCCTCAGCCAGCTTTGCTGGCTGAGGAATTCTGGGAATTGAAGTCCGCCAGGCTTAAAGTTGCCAAGGTTGGAGATCCCTGGTCGATGTTCAATTTCTTGATCCTTAATTATGGGTGAAGAAGAGTACCTTGGAAGTTGAGGTATAGCCAATGCTTTCAGCACACAAGTGACCTCAGCAGCACACAACAGAGCACTTCCGACGACGTTTCTTTCTTCTTTCCCATCTGAAGAAATCACCTCAATGGCCACTTTTAGCACAGCTACAAACAGCTCATGTTTCTCTCTGCCAAAGCACTTGCACAGCAATTTCAAGCTGTACAAGGCCGTCTGCCTATTAATTGCCTGCTCCTCGGCTTCCTGATGCCGCACCACAGTGAGGAGGTCGGGAACCAATTCTAGCAGAAGTTCCACCTGAAAGAGCAAAATGATGCGGAACCATTCATGGGAAGGTTTCGGGGCTGAACATCCAAGCCAACATCCAGATCTTGCAATCCAAAGAAGCATTCAGCAGAAGATTTCCTATAGTAAGTTCAGGGTTCCATATCTAGTACTTCTTTATTTAAGTACTATACTTAAAGGGCAAGGCTGAACTTCTTGCATTGCAGTTGCTATGCTATGTGGCACGAAGGGCTACGACTATATGGGACAATAAGAAAAATTGCTTACTTGGGTTTGTTTCCATTGTGTGTTCTGTTGCAGTTTATTGTTGAGGAGATCCATGGCTTTACGTCTCACTGAGGGCAACTGATTGATCATCAGGCCCCTGAGGACAGGAATAAAGGTTTCTGTTGGAATTAAGGAATTGATCTAGAAAGGAAACACAGGAACATTTTAAAAAAGAATTAACGGTAAAAAAATTGTTTTAGTATTTAGATAGAAAAACTAATCTAACAATCCTCCTTTGCCTCTACCCCATTCCAGCCTTGAGTATCCCATTGACTCTTGAATTTGGGGGAAGTTCAAGAAAATCTCAGAATGCAAATCCAGTGTCAATTCAACGATTTAGCGCAAATTAAGAAACTAATGCCATATGGGTCAAGACTACGGCTACCATGACAACTATAGTAGCAGAATCTTGCAGGAGTGAATGTGCTCCCCCCTCCCCTTCACTTTATTTTTGTGTGATTTAGGGAGCGGCTTCTCTGAAATGTTTAGTCCACTTAGTGTCTCAGAATGGGTTCAAGTCCTGTTTATCTATTGCCTTGGTAGTGACTCCTACTTCCTCCTGTCCCTCAAGGCCTTTCCCCATATCCTCTACAACTAGATCAAAATTGGAAGGGAACAGTTATAAGCAGATAAAGCTTTCTTCACTCAGCTTTTTCCACATTCCAAGTCTTTCCTCTTGACTAAGATAAGTGAAAGCTCTGTTCCTCCTTCACTCTGCCTTCACTCAACTTCCTGAAAAATTGATTTAGAAAATCCAGAGTTCAAAGGAATTGTTTATAGACTAAATCTAATTCCTGGCTATCCAGCTTCTGCTTGAAAGTATTTAGTGAAGGGGAGTTCATAACCACCTATAGTAGTTTGTTTCTCTATTGAACTGTTCTTACCAATTACAAAACTTACCTTAATTGGAACTTATCCCTATAGTTTGAGATCCGTTTTTCATTATCAGGACTCTAGCACAATACTTTTCTTTTGAAGAACTTATTTATTTGTTTATTAGATTTATATGACTGCCCACTCATTCTCAATGACTCTGGGTGGTTTACAAACAATAAAAAACCCAATATAAAAGAATAAAAAACAGTAACCACCCCACCCCCTCCAGTGACAACACACAATTAAATGAGCCACTTGATGGGTTCTATCCCACTCTGGGTTCCCCAGGCCTGTTGGCAGAACCAGGTCTTCAGGGCCTTGGGAAAGAGTGTCCAAGTGGAGGCCAATTTAATCTCTGTGGGGATGATATTCCAAAGGGTGGAAGCCACCATGGAGAAGACCCTTCTTCTGGGTCCTGCCGGATGTACCTTCTTAGGAGATGGGACCTGAAATATTCCCTGCCTCCCTACTCTAGTGGGTTGGGTGGATGTAACTGGGAAAAGACGGTCCTTCAGATAACTTCCCCATCTTTCAGAAAAGCCAAAGTTCTATTTTATTTTCTGTTAAATCTTCTCTGTATTGTATTATTTGCTAGGCAAATCTGTGGTAGCAGGTTAACTCACGATATCTCAAGCAACTAAGATTTTTGCCTGGATTATCTGGTGGTTTAGAATTAATAAACCCATTTTTTACATCAAAATCACAAAGCTTCAAGATGTCACCTTACTGGCAAATAGAATAATACTTACTTTATCCAGTAGTTCATATGATTTGTTGAGCAAAACCTTCCAGAATTTGGCTGTCAAAGTGTTGGCATTTTTTTCTATTGATTGCGCCACGGCATTTATGTAGCAAAGAATTTTTTCCAACAACCTAGAAAAAAAAACCATAGTCAATGACTGACTACATCAATCCATATTAATTTTTCATTAGACTAAAAGTCAGAGAATCAAAAAACGAAACCATTTATCCACAGAAACAGGCCATGTGGGCATGCCATTAGATTCAACTCTGTTATCGTCATTGTGGTGATCATCATCAAGGTAGAATTCCATATTATCCTTGAAATTTGCCCCAACATTCAGTTGACAGAAGATGCTCCATCAATAGGAAATGTTAGCTAAATATTTGCATTATTTTAAGTTGACATAATTTTAAAGTCAGTCTACTGATTTTAGTGGCTACTTTAAATAATGAAAGACAGGATCCCACCCTATCAAGGTATGGGCCCAGCATTAATTTTACACCTTCTATCTTTGAAACCTTGCAAAAAAATAGTGTAACATAATGTTCACAGATCAGCCTGATTTGTTTTGAAATGGTCCTTGCCCTGTTCCAGGTTTTCTTATGTGTGACTTCTGCCTATCACCTCCTGTCATATGATTAGTGTCATATACTTTAATAGGCTGTAGTTTCAGGCAGCCAGCCAGCCAGCCAGCCAGCCAGCCAGACAGACAGACAGATACATACATAGACAGACAGACAGACATAGATATATTGATATAGTTAATTTCTCATCTGGTAAGAGATGTAAAGTAATGCCTTCTCAAAATCTCCCTATACAGCTTACTTGTATTCTTAATTAAAATTCAACAAAAAAAGCAAACCTACTTCTGTTCAAGTTCCTTTAACTGTTCAGAATCTTCACATTCAACTACCTAGTGGAGAAAGGAAGAAAAATCACTTACACAGTCCATGACATGTTAATGGAAATTAAATTCAGGTGGATGAACATGACTATGAGGTGCGCTAACATTTTGTTATAGTATTAACCAGATAAAATCTTCATGGCTATTTTGTCTGGAATTCGATTTTACACTAAAAAATTGGTGGCATTCAGGATCCTGAAGAGGCCATACTTTTTATTATTATGCACATATACATATTCACTAAGCTGTTACCTTTCAATGTAACCAATATTAAAGTCCGACACACTAAGTACCGAGCAAAAGAAATTAAATGAGAGAAAAAAGAAATTTAATTGGATCAAGTAAAACCATCCCTATTCACTGTATTTCTCCGCCCTTTTCAATCCTTGCTTCTACTGTAGCCATACATGGCTTCATACATGGCCTTTAGTTCTTCAAAATTTTCATCCTTTTCATTTTCAGGACCTTCATGCTGCCATCCTCATAACATACAGGATTGAGTGGGACTGGCTAATGGTTAGACGGATGGTTCCCTAAGTTCCTAACTAGTGAAAACACAGCCTTGAAAAGTCTCTTTTGCATATAGAATTTCAAAGTAGATGTCAAATTCTCCAACAGTAATCAGAGCTGGATAAAAACACCCAAGGAACTTGCTTTTATGAGTTCTCATTAATATATATATATTTAAAAAGGGACAGCACAAGAGTTCCAGCAGGTAGCTTGCTTTCAAATTTGCAGCTGAAAACTATTTCAACAACACTTACTATTCTTAGCATCAGAAGCCACTTCAATAAAAAGGTCAATCAAATCTGTCCCGATGGACTATCGTAGGTGGGAGGGGCATGTCAATTTTTGGGGAGGGTAAAGGCTGTAGCAGATGGGGCCGTAATTCAAAGCATGCAAGGCTAGGTCTCTGAAGGTCTCTCTTAACCACAGAATGCATTTTTAAATGTGTTTAACTATATTTATCCTAATAATTGATAAGCTGCACTAATCACAAATGATCAAACCTAAAAACAAATTTGTTTTTGTTATGCTGTTGTGGCTGTTGTATACAACATGTACATGGATGGAATGTTCAACTGCCAGCCACAATTTGTATATATCTGACCTCTGGTTTGTTCCAAGACTAGAAACAAAAATTCACTGTGGTTTGACTAATTCCATGCCTTCACTTCTTTTGCCAAGATATCTAGTCAATGATATTATGTGCAGACTTTACAGCAAAATAACATTCTACTGTAGAAACAGTAGACCGACTCCTGTTTAAAAAAAACATTAAAATAACATCTAATGTTATTTTACTTTGCACTTAATGTCAAGCATGTTTCTAGTTACACCAGGGGTGAAATCCAGCAAGTTCAGACAGGTTCTGGAGAACCAATAGCGGAAATTTTGAGTAGTTCGGAGAACTGGTAAATACCACCTCTTGCTGGCCCCAGAGTGGGGTGGGAATGGAGATTTTGCAATTGCCTTCCCCCAAGAGTCGAGTGGGAATGGAGATTTTGCAGTATCCTTCCCCTGGAGTGGGTAGGGAATGGAGATTTTGTAGTATCCTTCCCCTGCCATGCCCACCAAGCCACACCACGCCCACCAAGCCATTCCCACAGAACTGGTAGTAAAAAAAATTGGTTTTCACCACTGAGTTACACCAACCAGCACTACACTGAAGCCGGAAGTGAAGAGAAAATAAGTTTCTGCAACTTGCCTCAGTTCATGGAAATTACAGATTCTCAACTGGTAATGGGACTCTAGCGATTCTGGGCAAAGATAAATTCAACTCACTTTTTTTACAAAACTGTGTGAAGCTAGAAGCTGTGACATGAAAGAGACTGCCAAGAATTTCAAATGCCTCAACTGTTTGCCAGAGTGAGACTCCACATCAAAGAGTTCTGTTTCTTGATTGTAGGATTGTGTCCTAAGTGGCCTTGACTTCTTTTGTCCTGGGTCATCTGCAAAAAATAGACCCCAAAGCCATATAAATCTTTTTAAATAAGTAACTAAATTAATCACTCAATCACTCAATCTATGTACATATTATTTTAAAAATCCAATTAAAAGTGGCAATTTACTCACACCTATGCCAAAAAGCAGTATTCTAACCCTAACCCTACTTTAAGTAATACAACAACTTTTGCTCTAATTTTGGGGAAAGTAAGACTGACTCAGGCAGCAGATAAAAGGATATTTTATCCTTACTGCCAGAATGGAAATATTACGGAGATCATCTTCTCCATATGCTCAAGGAATGGAGCATTTGCAGCACTGCCTTTTGGGGCCAGCTCTGGAGAAAATAGTCCCGATTATGAACCTCCTAAACAAAATTATTTCAGCTGGGAATCAATCTGCTTGTTTGAGTGGCTGACTAAAAGTTTCTTTGCTGGCAATTACCTTCTTTGTTCTCTGGCAGGTTTGTTAAATAGTTAAGTAGATTCATTAAACTTTGTAATTGTTCGATTACGCTAAATTCACAACATACAGAAATCCAGAATTCCGACTCGGTTTCCAAAACAATATCCTGTGTAAGTAACAAGATGAAGAAAACAGTATTATAAAATGCCGCATATTTATGCATTATATTGCAACATTCTCCACAGCAACTCATACATTTTTAAAGGCAAAGTACTTTTCAAACCTCTACCTACCTTCTCCCCACTGGCTACTGCAGCCCCAGATTTGGTCACATGCTGTTCAAACAACAGTACTAAAAGAATCCACAGAAACCGCTCCGCCCCCAAAGTACTTGTAAGTTGTTCTAGAATTGGAAGACGCCGATGCTCTGGCACGTGGGGCAAGGCATCCACGAAAACCCGGATTATTTTAATCACAACTCCTTCCATGTTCCCTGCAGTTCTTGAAGACCTACCATCTTCCTCCGCCTACAAAGAAAATAAAAAAAAAGAAAAGAAAAAAGAACAGGTTATACATACAGACCAAAGGCTAAACAACAGACAAGGCTGTGTTCGAATGAAGCAAAACAAAAAACAGAACCCCAACCCATAAAAGATCCAAGGTTATAATCAAAGCTTGAATACTAAAGAATAACCGTGGAATAGATTGCAATAATATATAAATTAGAATATAATTAGTGAAGCTGTGTTTGTGTGGCAAAGCCAATCTGTAAATGTCTAAAAGGCAGGTTTGAACTAGGATTGGAAATGGCTTGTAAATGCAGCAATGATATTTATTTATTTATTTATTTATTTTATTTTATTTATTTATTTGTTTGTTTTTTTCTTATGATTAAGAAAAAAAATGACAATTTTTTTCTACAGTAAAGGAAACTCCTGTTTAAAAAAAAAAGGAAGAAATAAACCAAAGGATTTAGAATCCAAGTTGCAAGCAATAAAAATAAGAATACTGTCTCAGATGCAAGGTATGTTTGTTATAGAGGTAGCCCTTGACCTACAACTGTTCGTTTAGTGAACATTTGAAGTTACAATGGCACTGAAAAAAAGTGACTTATGACTTGTTTTTCACACTTACGACCACTGCAGCATCGCCATGATCATGGGATCAAAATTCAGGGACTTGGCTACTGGCATATATTTGTGACAGTTGCAGTGTCTCGGGGTCATGTGATCACAGTAAGAGCCATGATGGTGCAGTGGTCAGAATGCAACACTGCAGGCTACTGCTGCTGACTGGCAGCTGCCTGTAGTTCAGCAGTTCGATTCTCACCGGCTCAAGATTGACTCAGCCATCCATCCTTCCGAGGTCGGTAAAATGAGGACCCAGACTGTTGGGGCAATATGCTGACTCTGTAAACCGGAGCTGTAAAGCACTGTGAAGTGGTATATAAGTCTAAATTCTATTGCTATTTGTAACCTTCCCAGCTGGCTTCCGACAAGCAAAATCAATGGGGGAAAACCCAATTCAGTTAACAGCTGCATGGTTCAATTAACAACTGCAGCGGTTCACTTAACAACTGTGGCAGAGAAGGTTGTAAAAATGCAGCGCAATTCACTGAACGACTATCTTGCTTAGCAACAGAAATTTTGGGTTTAACTGTGTTCCTAAGCCAAGGATTACCTGTATTCTATTTCAGTGACCCAGTTTAAATGATCTCACCTGTATGAGAGCCGGAATGACCATCTTCACTGTCTTGTTAATCACCTGGAAACTGTATGCATCATCCAGGCGCATGACATTGGCTCCCATGAATGTAAAAATGGGCATGATATTGTGTAACACTTTATCCTGCACAAAAGAAAGCTGTTATTCCTGCAATAATGTAGGACTTGGTTTTGAGTGTTTATTCTTACAGTGCAGTTTCTCTTAGAACAATTTTCTTTCAGGCTTTAAAGCAATGGATCCTTTGCTGTTTTAACACTGCTCAATCCTTGTTTATATACAAGCAAACTTCACCATCCCCTTATCTGGCATCCAATACAGCTCGCCTAGCAGTGGGAACCCATGAGCACACCAGGAAGCACCCCATTTCTGCCCGCACCATTGCATTTTAACCAGTTGTAGCTTTTGGGTGGTCTCCAAGGGTAGCCCCACGTGGAGCGCATTGCAGCCATTCAATTGAGAGGTGACCAAGGTATAGTGATTGTCTGAAGGGCCTCCCAATTAAGAAAAGGGTGCAACTGGGTGCGCAAAAACTACTGAAGACAAGCGGTTTCTCAGGTATCGAGGTCCTGATAGGTAATAACCAGCACCTTGAATTGCACTCGGAAGCCAGTTTTGTTATCCTGAATGAATAGAAAACTTTAGCAGGTCCTCAATATTTGTTTAAACATTAAACAAATGTTTAACGTTTGTTAAATATTAAACATACTGTCAAACCTCTGTCCAGTTAGTGGTCATTTCAGGGAGTAACAGATTAGAGATAAAGAAGAGAAAGAAAAAAAAATTAGGAGTAATTGATGGTGATCTATGCAAAGAAAAAAAGCAGGAGGTGGTGAGAAAAATCTTGGAGAAAGGAGGGAAGTGAGTCTGGAAAGTGGTCAGTTAGCAGCCTCACCCAAATGCTTGTGTCAAAGCTGAAAAGGCACCTAAAATGTGATACTTTTTAGAAACTTGGATGAACTTCCCTTCCCTCAACATGCATTCCCATAAACTCACAGGAAACATTCCAGCTGCGGCGCCCAACAAGAGCAGTGCGTGGTGATGGGTCTGTGGCATTTCTGAGACCCGAATACACTGAACGATTAGTTCCACGTTGAATTTCTCTTCATCCAGGAGACCTCAAAACACAAAGAAAGCACCAAAAAGTTAACAAGTGCTTCATCCCATGTAGGGATACAAAGCCTGGGGGACACTGTCAAATATCCAAAATGAAATTAACTTTGGTCTTCACTTTACCTGCCTTTATCCTGTTGCTATCTGGGGACAGCTTCTGACAAATGTTTAACAAACTACCAAGTATTAGTTGTTTTGTGTATTCCAGATTTTCTTCCCCTGCAGTAGGTTCCAGACACCTGGAAATTCAGAAAGGAGTCAGGCTATTTTTGGCGAAATAGATGATCAAACATAATATTCCATGCTGCTACCTAAAAATAACAGTTCTGAAGGGTGGGGAGCAGAGAGAACCAATCTTCTATAACACACTGATAATTTCTACATCACATTCCAAGTTCCTTTTTTTCAAATACCTTATTTGGAAAAATCCTCAAGGGAATCAGTTAAAGACAGGAAAGGAACTGCAAGGCTCTTGAGGAATCAACATAGCTAAAGTAGAGGAAACTTGATGCAGCTCAAGAATGTTTAGCGGGATGGGAGGGGCAAGTGCTCTAAGACAGGGGTCTCCACCTTGGCAACTTTAAGACTTGTCGACTTCAAGCTTTGCTGGCTGAGGAACTCTGGGAGTTGAAGTCCACAAGTCTTAAAGTTGCCAAGGTTGGAGACCCTTGCTCTAAGATACTGGATGGAACATCTCAAAGGGCGGTCAGATCCACAAGTTCATAGTGACCAAATGCAAGTTTGCTTATAGCTTGGCCACATAAAGAGAGATTGGACAGAACTTGGCCGTAGCACAGAATGGAGGACAGAAGAGCCGAGATGTTTTGATAATGCCCAAATCTAAACATGGAACTCCTTTCTCCCATGGGCAAAATATAGTTTTCCAGGGTCAGGCAGTCCTCAATGTTTAATGGCTGGAGTGAACTCAATTATCGTTAAGAAATTACAAGATTTAGAATTGCTCTCCAAAGTAAAATTACCTAGATAGCAAATTGAAAAGGGTAGGTATCAGAGCCTGAGGCTGTTTGAGCTTCTTTTTGTGCTGCAGCAATTCTAGGATAAGTGTAATTCTTTGCCAGTTCATACTTTCTTCTTGTACACATTCTTGATCTTGGACTTTCCTGGATGATCAAAAGCAGAACAAAGTCAACTTATTTCCTTCTATAAAAATATCAGTTTTTGCAGAGCAACTATTTCTGTGAGTCAGATTCTACAAACAGCCAAAGAATCAACAACAAAATATGGCTATTAAATATTAGTTAACTAATATGTCCTTTTTAATCTTTCTATTCCTTAGCTTACCATATATGCTTATGACCTGGTTTTGTTCTCTCTCTGATTAACTACTTAGTTCTTTTATGTTTGGCTATTTAACCTGGCATCATCTATTCTGATGGTAATATTCGAGGAATTCAGACAGGACTTCTCATGATTACGGAGACAAGATTATAACTCTATAATTCAGAAGCACTGAATTTGCCCTAATGTCATATACATATACAATTACCAACAAAAGTTATTAAAGTATTAACTATATAAAATAAGATAACATATATTCTCATGTCTGTCCAGTCCTCTTTGGTTAACTCTGTCTCTTCCCATTTAATCACAGAAATGATCTTCATTATATTGCATCACAAGCATGTATGAAATTCAGTTCCAATTAGCCAAAACTAATAGAATTCAATGAATATAATTTGTGTTCTCTTCATGTAAAATGTCAGAGTGTTACCAATTTTATTCCACATGTAGACTCATGGAAATGACACAGCTTAAATTGTTTGCTTAATGAATCTTATCATGTTTTTAAGCTGCTTGGCTTCCAAATCTTTTCCATTTTTAAAACCTCTGCCATTATAGCATATAAGGCATTTATATTTCCCACCCATTTTACCTCTGCTGCTGTATTTTCTGCCTTCTTGTCTGGTGAACTGTAGCAATAGTCTTGACTTTAGGCTGAGGTTCCAGTTCGATACTAATCTGCTCAGCATCCACTGAAATCTAAACAATATGTTAGATGTTGTTTTAAAAATTTGTAACACACCACACATCACAATATATTGTACACATGCAGCCCAATTGGAGGATATGATCTGGCCAGCCTCTGTCAACTGGCATGTGACATGCCTGTATGGCGGTGCAGAAAGAAACCATGACCATTTGTATTCGAAGGGGAGGGCTATGAAGATTATGTTTCCTATGAATTTGGCATCACAGCATAGTTTCTAACTGAAAACGCGATAACAATTCTTGGTTTAAAACCAGATATTATTCTTTTGTGTTTACAAGAGTCATGTTTTCAATAAAAGCAATTCACTCATCATATGGCATATTACTAATTTTCCAAACTATTCCTATAAATATTGTGTGTTTTAATTCTCTGTAACATAACATTTTCGTTAGCTTTTATACTGAACACAATACGGTTGTTAAAAGTAATCAGATTACACTGGCCTAATTCCTGCAAACAAACTAAATTGACACAGAAACATATGAATACTTTGTTCTTTATTATTTATTTATTATTGAATAAATGCAGGAAGTCCTCGACTGAGAACAATTCATTTAGTGATCATTCAAAGTTACAATGGCATTGAAAAATTTGACTTATGACTGTTTTTCAGTTACCTTTGCAGCATCCCCATGATCATGTGATCAAAATTCAGATGCTTGGCACCTGGTTCATATTTATGACCGTTGCTGTGTCATGTAATCTTTCTGACAAGCAAAAGCAATGGGGAAGCAAGATTCACTTGTCAATGGGGTTACTAACTTCTCAACTGCAGTGATTCACTTAACCAATGTGGCAAGTAAGTTTGTAAAACTCACTTAACAAATATCACACTTAACAACAGAAATTTGGGGCTCAATTGTGGCCGTAAGTCGAGGACCACCTGTAATCCTGTTCTATTTATTCAGAGGAATCAGAGTCTCATTATGCCACAAGATTAAAATGATCTTACCCCTTTAAATACACTGCTGATTGTCTGGGCACAATGTAGATTCTTACAATTGAGGAGTAAGTCAAAAAGAACTCCCAGAATCCTTTGCTGTACCTTCCCATCTGGCAGTGCAGCAAAGAAAGGTTTTGTAATCTAGAAATAACAAAAAGACAAGGGCTTATATATAACATTTTGAAAGAAAGCTCAGCATTATTTCCAGTGATAAGGAAAATAAGGAGCTACCTTATGATACCCTGAGAATTCATTTCTTTATTAAATTTATATGCCGCCCATCTCACTCTGAAAAGCAACTCTGCCAAAATACAATTTAAATCTGGCTTTTTCGAATCTTTTTCAATTTACTGGCTTTCAGGATTGGACATATATCCTGTATTTTCTAATCTTATAACTTGATAGCACAATGGGAGATAAAGAAACAACACGCAACAAGCACTCAAACTTACATTGACAAAGAAAAATATATCAAAAGGATCTTTCTTCAGCAAAAAGAACTCTATTTGCCTCCTGCTGGAAAGAAGACTTTCTGTTATTTTTTTTTCTTAGTAGAACTGTGGTGCACAAGGAACCAGGAGGGGGAAAAAAAGGAAATTGGAGCAAAACCTAATTATCAGCTCTCTCCTTAGAAAGCAATTGGAAAAACCTTTGTGGCAAATAGAAGAGAGACGTCTGTACTCTAGAAGGTGACCTAGGCTAATAATCCCTGTGAAAGATTCTAATGAAAATCACTCATGCAAGATCTTACCTGCCCAAGAGCTGTAATCTGAAAAGGATGAAGGCCCTGGTACACTTCCTGTGAGGCATGCAAAGCCTTGATGAACAGATGTAGGCACTCTTGATTTGTGCAAAGCAATGTTGCCGAGTGCTCATTGTATTTCCCAAGAAGGAGATGCAAAAGAAGGGCTTCGTCTTTCAACATCTGTCCTGTACCAGAAGCTTTCTCCAATAATCGATCGAGGAGAGGCAGCAAGCTAAGAAGCACCGCCTGAAAAAACACACGACAAATGTTTTTTTGGGGAAAAAAAAATCAACCAAAACTTTAATAAACTTATATTTATAAAACTTGTTTTGTATTCCATTTATTGGTATGTCAACAGAATAACAGAGTTGGACGGGACCTTGGAAGTCTTCTAGTTCAAACCCATGCTCAAGCAGGAGACCCTATACCAGTGATGGTTAACCTTTTTGGTGTCAAGTGGCCAAAGCGCACGTGTGAATGCACGCGCGTGTGCTCGAACCCCCAAAATGCAATGCGAGCCTCCCCCGCACATGCATGTGCATCCCCGCACATATGCGTGTGTCCCCCACGCATGTGCCCCAGCCCTGCACATGCACCCCAGCTCCCCCGCGCCCCATTTTGGCTTCCAGGTCAGTGCAGGAAGCTTTCCAGGCCCAAAATGGGGCACGGGGGGGAGCTCACATGGTGCTCCTGCACCCCGTTTTGGCTTCCAGGTTGGTGCGGGAGGCAGAAATAGAATAGAAAGATAGGGCGCGCTGGGGGGGGGGAACCTGGGGAGATTGGGGAAGGCATGGACAGCAGAAATGGGGTAGAATAGAATAGAATAATTTTATTTCTATACCGCCCTTCTCCCGAAGGACTCAGGGCGGTGTACAGCCTATTAAAAGCACAAGACAAACATCAATTAAAATAATTTAAAATTATTAAATAATTCGGCTCAATTTAAAACCCCAGAAATTTAAAACACCCAATTTAAAATTATTATGTTGATAGCCCGGCCTGGTAGAAAGGTAGGGCACGCTGAGGGGAACCTGCAAAGATCGGGAAAGGCACCGTCCAGCGCACATGCGCGGCAGAGACCCAAGACCAGCTGGTTGGTGGGAGGCGCATGCGCATTGAGCTGGGCTGGGGCGACAGCTGGCGTCCCCGCAGAGAGGGCTCTGCGTGCCACCTGTGGCACACGTGCCATAGGTTCGCCATCACGGCCCTATACCATTTCAGACAAATGACTGTCCAATTTCTTCTTAAAAATCCCCAGTGATGAAGCATCCACAACTTCTGGAAGCAAGTCAATGTTTAAGGAGAGAAAGCCAAATTTCTAAATGTGTATGATGCAACCACATATTTAACCAATAGTCATTAAGCTAGCCATGCAAATCATCTGAAGACAATTCTTTGAGTCTCCTAAGAACCTATGTAGACTTAGTATATATGACAGTCAGCTGATTCTTTTTTAATAAGGTGTCTCATTCTGGGAGGATCTCCCTTTACAGCAGATATACTACTTGATGCCTTCTAGAAATTTTGGGTTTAAATCCTAGCAGCCCCAGACAACATGGCTAATGGGCAAAAATTGTGAGTTGCCACACAAACAGCCTGGATAAAACTGGGTTACCTTCTTTTTTGCACTAAAGGCATTTCTGTCAACAACAATACAACTATCCAAGTGGCAACTTGAAACCCTTTTATATATCTTAGTGTTTTTAAGTCTTGTTCAAATAAAAAGGGATAGAAAAAGTTCTATTTTGTTAATATAACAAAACTAAGATATAAACAAGGTCTCGCCCTGCAGAAAAACAACACAAAAATCTGGCTTGATCTTTGATATTTTCCCAGTGTTAACACCAGTTATTTCACCTACATTGCCATTGACTTCATGAAGTATTTTCATCAGGTTTCTTGCAATATAGGAAGGACATCTAAAGCCCTGGATACATTCAAGTAAGGCTGTCAATGCTTCTGAAGATTTCTGCTGCTTGGTTTTTCGCTTCTGTTGGATAGGTTCTCCTCCAAAGAGATCACCAAGAACCTAGATTAGAAACAAAAGGGGGGAAAGACACCAAAGGATCATTAAGGTAATTGATTGATTTTCTTTATTTCTGGTTGAAGTGACAAAGGAACTGAAAGTGGTCTGCAATTACTGTATGTGCATTTTCACGCTAACTATGAACCTTTTGTTCTGACCTAGGCTTCCTGATATAGTAAAAAGCACACAATTAGTCCCAAAAAACCCTTCTTTTATTTTAACGGCTGTGAATTCCTTTCATTCACAGCACGTGCTGAATCACCAAGAGTTTATAAATAGTCCAACAGAAGTCTGCCACAGTCCTTCGGATAAGGCTGGTAAACACCCACCTTTATCTTCTTTGACACACTGCCAAAGACCTAATTGGCAATTAGCTTGGCAAGGCCACACGGAAACACAGAGTCAAAAATGGAGCTTCAAAGTACAAACTGACACCATCCACAACGTTGCTTCCTGCAGAGGCCCACATGTCTGTGTTCTTCCTTTATGTCTTATGGGAGGGGCCAATCATCTCCAAGTCTTACTCCCAAGATGTCCCTTTTGTTTTAACTGTTCTTGCCTTCTGGCAGTTCTGTGTATACTAGGAACAGGCTCCCCCTATTCCTCTGCCTTGCTGATGTCCGACTCTGGAGGTTCCGGAGTCCGCATATAACTCCCAGATGGCCCTAGCCCCATCTCTGCCTCCAACGCAGAGCCCTCATCCGAGCCTTCCCCAGACCCCAGGACTGGCCCATGTTCCTCCCCAGCCTCCTCATTCTCTGACTCTTCTGCCAGTTCTGCAGGCTGCTGACAGACCACAACACCTTTATATGAATTTTCTGGCTATCTATAAAAGGAGTGGCCCCATGCCAGGACCTCCGTATTTTGCTCTGTATCTGCCATAGCATCTTCTGCTGATGTCAATTATCATTCTTAAGCCCCAGCCCCAGCTTTGAGGTATTACTCTGCATTTCAAAGCACACCCGGAGCCAAACTAAAGCTGCTTTCTCACAACCCTTTCCCAGACAATCAAAACAAAAATGTGAAATTCTGCAAAAAATAAAAAAGCAGAGCGAAGCACAAGCCTATCTGATTAACATCCCATTTAGTTGGATATGAAATACTGCAGCTGTGTGGAGAACTTCATGCAAGAGAGGCAACTGGGAAGAAGAAGCCATGGATCAGTGGAAGAAAGGATCTTCTGCATAAAAAAGTTTTCTGATTCTATTTCTAGTACCTCTTGAAAATGCTGAAAAAGCTCCTGCCAAAAATATCAGTCGGTTGACAATGCTAAGCTAGACAAATTGATCAGATACTAAGTGTGGATGCCTCCAATTCCCCATTGTTCATTTGCAAGAAGGACCAACAAAGCAAAATAATTCGTTCATCTTGGCCCGCAGGTCATGATAATTTACAACCTCCTCAAAGGAAGAAGATGGGCTCCTGAGGAGAAGATGCTTCCTAGTCTCTGACCACTTGCTTCAGTGATCCTGACACCCAAAAGACCACAAGAAAAGCTCTGAGTATCTGACTTATCAGAAAGACTCATAGAGAATTACAGTTGCAAATCAGGAAAGATCATACTTTCATCTATACTTACCTGGGTAACATAAGTTGAATCAGACATTATTTCCTCAGCTTTCTTCGTGAAACTCTGAAGCATAGGATGAAATATGGATTCTTCTATTCCACTTAAGGAATGAAGGCATTTGAGAGAAGCTCTTCGGATTTCGCTTACAGGACTTCCCAAATTGATCAACAGAGATACAATTACTGGAAAGTGCAAGTAGAGAAAACAGTTATTGCTTTAACCAAGTTCCAAATAATCTTAGATTTATTAACTATGCAGAATGAAAACTCCTACCCTGAGAAACAAGTTTATTGTGTTGCTTGAGAGGAGCAATCTGCCTACACTGTCCAGCCACCAAGAAGAATTTAGATCCTCAGACTTGCAAATGCTGACCCCACTGAGAAGGTCTTCTCTATTTTCTAATTCAAACCTTTCCAATCCTTTGAAACAGCTAAAAGCCTCAAAATTAAAAACCCATGCAGTTATTTATTTTTAAGAGCAATCTCTGGAGTTAAGTGAGTGTAATTAGAAAAAGAGACAATGTAAGTTAAAAGATAGTTAAAAGCATCTATTTAAGTCTGATTATAACCTGAAAATAGAATGCAAAAGTCCTGAAAAGTCCTTCCTACCTTCCCTCACTCCTTCTACTCAGTAACTCAATATAATAATGCATGTAAGTAAACTTCACTCCAAATAATCTAAAACGTCTTGTAAGGGTAGATAGCTGGAAAGGCAGGAAAGTAGTACATACTAATTTCTCCCTAATTTCTCTGGAGAGCCTATAAAGCCCACAATAAATTAATGTTGCAATAAGTAGAGGGAATATCCCAAAGGCCATCACAATGTACCTGGAGATGCAGTTGACACCAACTGCCTTTTTTTCTGCTTAGGTTGAGATTCGAGCATGACACATCCTATGTACAATGCCCGAGTTTGCAGCACAGCATCCATCACAAAATTCAGCTGATTGCCCAAGTTGTAGTTGTAAGTCCATACAATGGAGAGAAATCTAAATTGATGCTCTGGTCCTTTCAAATGTACCTTCAGATAACGATAAAAAGGAAGCAATTAATACACAAGTTTTGGAGAGCCCATTTACCCTTTTTTTTGGCGGCTTTGAAAAGAGACACACCCACATTTCACTTCAATGGTCTCCATAGTACAATCTCATTGTAAAATTTCAACAAGTTATTCTCAATTGCCTAAATCAGAAATAATAATTTCCTCTTGTCAGACGTATTTATGTTTATGTATGTAAAACGTACCTCAAACAGAAGTCGCATCATTGCCCGAAAATAACCAGCACAGAACCCCTCACTTGCTCCGTGGACAACAATGTCAAACAGTCCCAACAGCAGGTGCAAATAATCTTTACTGTCTGCATTTAAAGTTTCAGGATTCCACCAGACCTCATCTGTAGAAATGCAAAGAAGTGGCAATTAGGGGCTGTGGCAAAAGCATTTTCTGAAACTAAGCAAAACCAAGCTAAACCAGAGCAAATGCTTTCTTCAGGTTAAAACTGAGAAAGGCTCATAACTTCTGGGATCAAGTTTCAGAATTTCAAGAAACAAATGCTACTTCAACAAGCAAAGCATCCACATTGTGGAATTTTTCAAATTTCACTTCTTCTGCAATAATAAAAATACCTTTCAAAAAGGAATTTGGAGAGACCAGGCCTTCAATAAAACTTCTCAACAAAGCGATGAACAGCATGGCATCTTCAAGATCAACCGATGTCTGAATGTTTAATTTTTTTGAATACATCGATAACAGGTCCCAGAAAGATTCATTCCCAGATGGGAACTCAGCAGAAATGTTCTGAAAATGAAAACGAATTCTGAGCTACTGCATTGTCAAGGAACATGAGGGCCAAATACCTTTCCTAGCCCTTAGATATCTGTCTCCCCTAATTTTCCATAAATTGCTAACTATGGGAAGCTCACTAGTCTTACTGTATTTTTTTAATGATTGTCACTACAATTTACTTTCTTAATTTTCCTTCTGACCTTTAACTTCATCTCATCTCTTTAACACATTTTGAAAATTGCAGGAGCCAGTGTTCCCTACCACAGGTTTGTATCATGTAATTTCTCTCCTAAATCAACAGAACTGAACTCAGTATATATACACAAATCTAGAGTTGAATGGGTCAAAAGGGGGCTTCTGATTGAAGCTGCAATATTAAAATTAAAAATTCTCACCTCCTCTGAAGGACAGTGGTCTTTAAATCTGTCCATTTTTTTACTCAAAAAATTGAAGATCCTTAAAGCCAGGAATAAATGACGGTCTCCCATTTGGGAGCAACTACAACATGACAGGACAAGGACGAAACTTATAATGTGGCCTGTTAGCTTCTGTTTTCCAGTAGGAGAGTCCTTTTCAATAAGACTGATGAAACCTTCCACCTGAAGGAGAATCAAAAGAATAAGATTGATGAAACTTTCCACCTTGAAGGAGAATTATTCTTTTGAGAAATGGATTATTTTAACTGCCTAACATTCTGCAAACATTTAGCTTTTCTGTCTTTATTTTCAAATACACTATATGAAAATATAGGCTTTAATAAATAAAACATGGTAAGTATACAAAGCTGGTGTATACCAGGTTAGATTGTAGGAAAATGTAATTCAGTACTCTCTATTTTGGCAAACAGTCCCTTCTTTTTGTTTTGAGAATGGGCCTGCTTAGGGATATCAAAGAATCTGAAAGTGAATCCTGGAATGTGTTCTGCTACAAAACTACAACCATTTCCCCATTACGGGAAACTCTAGTCCAAAAGTTCAACCAAGCACTTTGTATTTGTTCCTTTTTTTTTTCTTTTTCACACTTCTAAATCACTCATCTCCCTCAGAGGGAAACTTTATTTAGAAAACGAAATTTTCAGAGAGGAGAGCTTGTTTTCAGCACCAATGAACTGCTTGCTCAAAATAATCCTCTCTACTCTTTCATTTTAAGATTATATAGTTAAATGCTCGAAATCAACAAAGGACTGTTCTAAACAACAGTTGTTGGGGGACATGGGTGAGAAGATTTACGCATAATTGTACCACGGCCTGCTTAAGAGATTTCCACAAACATTTTCTTACAGGGGAAAAGGCAGCGAGGTTCAAATCACCTGAGCATCTGCTTTGCAGAGAAACTTCTTCAGTTCTTTCTTCAAGTTTCTTTTCCATTAGAGATGCAGGATTTATAGCTTGGCTGGATAATAAACTTAATATCTCAGAGATGCTACTTTAAGAACAGAATGTACTAAACCAGCTGATTCAAGGTTTGGTCATGTATACTCATTTTGCACGTTCTTTTGCATCAATGAAATAGGAAAATTTTACATTTCTCATTAAATTGGGATGTCAATGTTTGAAATATTCCCCAACATGACGTAACAAAACACATACAGGATGCCTGATTGCTATGTTTTATTGTTATATTACTTACGTCAAACTATCTTTAAACCACTGATCTGAGAATTCTATAAGGAGGACATGTAAAACTCCATACATACCATTTCTGACATGAAGGAAGAATCTTCTGAAATCAGGTTCTTGGACAAGAGGTCCAGCAGTTTGGCATTTGATGTACCTGGTAAATCTCCTGATTTAGCTGAATTAGTCACCTCTTGGAAAACTATTTCAGGACGATAAAAACATAAAAGGAACCCTAAGTGGGAGATTGGTCAAACCCTTTGAAACCACTGATGGCTACAAGAGAGGGAAAGGTTTTAAAAGAATACACACTTTGATTTTAAAGTTAATTCATGGAAAAAAATGGAGGGTATCATTCTACTTACAGTACAAACAACAACAAAAATGATACCACAGAAGATGTGGTTATTTATTAAAAAGGTGCCTAAAATGTAGAAAGTGTATGTAGTTTTGAAGAATATCAATAATATTACTCATAAATTGATAATATAGGTAGCCCTTGACTTGTAACTGGTTGTTTAATTATTATTTGCGGTCACGTCAACCTCAAAATGAGTGCTTTACAGTAGGGGTCCCCAATCCCCAGTCCACAGCCTGGTACTGGTCTATGGCCTGTTGGGACCGGGCCACACAAGCAGCGGTTGAGCGTGTGAAGCTCCATTTGCACGCATGAAACCATCCTCTCCCCCCGCCGCCGCCACTGTTGCCGGTCCGCGGAGGTGGAAAAGTTGGGGACTGCTTTACAGATATAAAGCTTCCAACTTAAAATGTTGCCCCCATCACATGAGCACATTTCAAGTGGTTGGCACCCTGTTCACTAATGATTTGTTGACAAGTGCTGTATGTCCATCTGATTGCCATGTATAAGTTTTTCTGACTTTCCCCAGAAAGTCAATGAGTAAACTGGTAAAGAAGGTTGCAAGTGGAGGAGAATCCACCAGCACTCTGGAGCAACAGATTTCAAACCAGGCAAAAACGCTGATGAATGCCATTGTTCCCAGCCTTTCAGAATGATGACGTTTGCAAGTGTTTTAATGAACACCGTTGTCTCTGTCTTTCCGAAGAGAAAAATCTAGTGAATGCCATTATTCTCATGACTGTTTTCCCTAGTGGGTAGAGACAGCGCTCAAGTCTCCTGGGTTTGATGGAGCCCTTTGCCTGCCCCACCACACATGGGAGGTGTTAGCCCCCTTCCCAGCGCTTCACTTAACCTGCATGGCCACTTAAAGACCACAAGTGGGAAAGGCAGATTGTGTTCATTGAGAGAAGTGGTCACATGGCTTCTCACTTAGCTATCACTTCGCTCAATGATTGAGATTTCTGGCCCAATTGTGGTCATCAGTGAAGGACAACCTGCACAATCCTGGTACTTAAGACTGAATTCCAGTCCTCAACTACCGACTCCTAGCCCTATTCAGTTTGGAGTGTGGCCTTCATTACACCACAAGGCTGAGGAAGCTGCTGAGGAAATGAGAACTGTATCTCTGGATCAGATTTTTTGCAGTGTGAGCAGCTACTGGAAAGTCATGTCATTTGGATTTGGATTTGCTGCAGCCTGATTTTCAAACTTGCGCAATTACAAATATGAAACAAAAACTTCTCCTTTTCTGACTTCTGCTTCTTTTTTTCCTGCTGGCTCAGGAATTCTTGGAGTTGAAGCCCACAAGTTATAAAGGGGCTATTGTTCCCCACCCCTGCTTCAGAAAGAATTCAATTACTTACCCTTTGGCCAACCTTTCAACAAAGGATGAAGAGAACAAAGACCAGACTCTGTTATGCAAATTGCCACTCTCCCTTCAGCAGATTCTAGATCTTTGTTGGTTATGACCAGAAAAGGTAGCACATGTAAGACTAATTGATTGAAGAGATCTTTATTATCCTTAATGGTATCTACTTTCATTAAAAGGCATAATATCGTTTCTAGAATTTTGCACCTAGCAAGTGCATAGAAAGAAAAATGGATATGTTTAGCTTACACCTCCATAACCAAGAGTTGCACACTGTAAAACACACTTTAACATTTTGTTATGATTGTACATATTTCTATTACCCCATGGTGCGGCCTGAGAAAGAGGAGACAAGATTCCCTTCTATGGTAGAGCCTGATACTAAAGGCAAAGTCATGTTGGAACCTAGAATAGTATATCTAACATATTTCTCCTTCCCTGGCAGTACAGCAATAGTAACTAACAATTTGTTGTTCTTTCATGAGGTTTAAAATTAGCTGCCAAAAGGAACCACCATTGTTTAGTGCCACCTTACCTCTTTCAACAGTGAATCTATTAATAAATTTATTAACATATTTTTTTTTTATTTTTGAGGCAATCTTTTATTTGAAAACACAAATCCCAGTTCATAGTAAATGTAAGAATCATATAACTAAACTGCTTATCAATGCAAAAGCTCCTGCACATCTAATGAATGAACTTACTAAGGCAGATATATATCTGTAGATATGCATGTACATATGCACACATACACAGATTCTTTAATGAATTTGGCTGCCAGAATAAAACAATAGAGTTATTACATTGGTAACTATCTTACATAGTTACAAGGTTAAATGGCATTTTTCTATATATCTAGTAATCTGGGGAAAAAGCACTTGGAATGTGTAAAGATTCTATACTATGGAAAAAATTCCTAACTATTAATATAAAATTGAGACAGAAGGATATAAAAATTATCACTTACCATTTTTCATCCTTTGAGAGATCAGCTCTTTCAAACAAAGACAACAGACTAAGTCCAATTTGTTCACCAAGTATATTCAAACGAACTAAGGCACTCTAGAATAAAATATAACAAATAATATTTCCATTGTATGCACAAAATTACATAACTTAGAAACTAACTTTATTGTCACTTTGAGTGTACATTAATCGGCATACATTAAAATGAAATTTCGTTGCATACAGCTCTAAGGGTTACCACTCCAATATACACTACATAAACATGACAAAGAAACAAACAAACAAATAAATAAATGATGCATATACCCACATATATTATATGACACAGAAAAACAACAGTCTAGTTCGGAAATAAAATACATAGAGCAATCTAATGCAGAATCCTACCCAAAATAGTCACAATATGTGTACTTTTTAAAACATAAAGGATTTTTAAAATGTAACATAAATGAATCTAGCATCAAAACAGACTTAGTGATTCTGGTTTCTATTTTAGATTTTGTGTGCCTTAAGGATTTTTCTGAAAAAATCTTACTTTGATGATACAATTATAGCTTAGTAAAAATTGAAACTAACCTGCTTGTCCAGAATAAGTTAAATGTTTGATCTGTTCTGTTGGCTTCAAAGTTTTCTCTCCTCAGATTTTGCCTCAGGCAATACTACTCTTAAAGTACTACTCTACATATACAATTTTCCCTCTGACTGCAATTGGATTTATTCCCAGGTAAGAGAATACAGGATTTCAGCCAAAGAAGAGAAGCAGGGAATCTACTTTAACATGCTATCATTTTATTATAAATAGACCTTAGTAATTCTTTTTTAGAGATGGATTTCACACCAATACCTTAGTACTGTTCCAAAATATTGGAACAGTACTAAAGTAGACGTATGTTAAAGTCCATCCTCAGCAATGGAAACTCAATGGATATTATCACAGTCACTCTATGTCACCTTCAGGGGTATTAAATGGGAGGGAATGCTATACCTGAAGCTTCCGGAAGAAATTCTAACCAATGCAACAGCTAATTCATTGCTGACTAATTCAAATTACCACTTATTTTTGGCCTTCCAATGGATTAACACTTACATCTAGTGTATGAAGAGATGACATAACCACATCTAAATTATCATCTTTGAGTCGTGCTACAATTGCTTCTTGTATGAAAGAGTCATCAAAGCCCTCCTAAAAATAAAAATCATGAAGGAAATGAACATTAAAAAGGTATTAAAAATGTAATATCATGAATTCAGCATTTCTGGGAAAAATCCAACTTGTTTACATACAGACCTATTTAAATCATCATCATCATCCACTGCATTAAGTTATGAATCTGGGAATCATAAGAATTATGATTGTACCATTTATAAACCAGTTGGTCTAGTGGTTAAGACATCAGGCTAGAAACCAAGAGACTTTGAGTTTTAGTTTCATTTTAAGCATGAAAGCTAGCTGGGTGATTTTGGGTCAGTCACTGTCTTCCACAGCCTGACCTACCTCATAAGGTTGTTGTTGTGGGGAAAATAGGAGGAGGGAATATTAGGTATGTTCATCACCTCAAGTTATTTTTTTAAATAATGAAGACAGGATAAAAATAAATAAAATAAGGTAATGTCAATCCTTCTTACACGATAGCTGAAAACTGTCCTAGATTCCCATTTCTACTTTTGTAGATATACATTATATATAGCGCACAATAACTGGAGAGTACAAATGAGTACAGAGGTTTTTCTGACATTACCACGTTTGGAGTAGTGACCTACTCCAATTTTATAAAGCTCAAGTTTATAAAATACCATCTTGTCAACTTCAAACCAAACCTAGCTGAAGCCATTTTCTTGTTTCTCAAAGTGTGCGGAGGGACGGAGGGAGGAGAAGAGGCAAGAATGCCTTGCCAGGCACATCATAGAACTATCTTGTGGGAACCAAGATCATCTCCACAGGTGTTGGATGAAGAAGGAGGGGAGTGCCTAAGAAGCCAGCCAATTAACTTAATTAACGTATGAAACTTGGGCAAGCCTGCTGCCAATATCCCTATTTTTCTCACAGCTAGTAAAAGGGGTTTTCTGATTAGAAAGCATATTAAAAGTTCAGGAAAAAAAACTTAGGACTAAGAACCAAACAAGACAACCAACCTTTGATGCTTCAATTATTTCTTTCAAATGTTGAACAGCCAGGACTCTCACTGCTGGCTGTGAATGATTCAAACTAAGGAGCAGAGAGGTATTTGAATCTTCTAGAAACTAGGAAACCAAAGTATAATCAATCAGGCTGCAGTTCTACTTGTGTACCCCTGAAAGATCAGGGAGCTTATTTCTTAGTCATTTTCTATAGATAAACTACAACTACAACTATGCAACTACATATCAACACACAGACATATTTCAGTAAAAAAAACCCAGTAAATACATTGCTTGGCTGTACCATAATTTGCTGCCAGTCTATATTCTTTACTATGCTCTTTCCCGTTGCATACAAGCCAGGATAAAACCGCCAAATAGCGTTTCCTTTAAATGAGTCAGGAACTATAATTAATCACTTCGAAAGATGTCAGAAAAAGTTGTTTTAACTATTTTAAGGTGATTTATGGACCATGTATTGCTTTGGGTTTTTTTTAAACTTTCTTTTCCAATTCATACATAAAGGGGAAAATATATTAAAATGCTGAAACCCGATACTAGATTACAGAGTACTTATTCAAGCATGCCAAACTGGAAGATGTGACCAATTATTGATAAACTTTTGGCGGTAATTTTGCCTACTAGTGATTTATATGCAGTTAAGAGCAGTCTTTTTATAGCCATTGGATGCAAATTAGATAGTCGGTTGACATTATATCTCTATGACATCAGATTACATTTTAAAAAAAAGTTCACATCATCACATCTCGACAACAAACTGTTGTTAGAATGGCAGCAAATGTATCACAAGGTCATTTCTTTTTGTCAATACTGTTAAGAGAAAAATCCATGATTAATTATTTTATGAAATGCTCTAACTGGTCTTAATGCCGAAGTGTCAACCAATTAAAAAGAAGAAATCTTAATTATTACAGTCCTAGGATTGACTTACCTGGTATTTACCACCACTCACTGAAAGAGAAATGAATTGGTGGAAGAGATCTTGCTCCTTCTGATTTGTGATGTTCTTCAGATATTTCTCCAGTACCAAATCTAGTGTTGTAGAGTACCTGCAGTAGGCCAAGAAAAAAATCCATACGGAACTCTGGGAAAACCAAGCATGGTTCTTTAAATATTATTTCATAGTCTTGTTATATGTCTAGTATATGCTACCCAGAGTCACTTTTTCATGAGATGGCTGGCCACATAAATTTGATGAATAAATACATTTTGTGTACAAAAATTTCTAAGACCTTATAAATAAATGTCTTGAGTAATTTGTAAAAAGAGTAAAGGTGGGATAAAAAATAAACAAACAAATACGTATTTTGTACAAGGCTACCAAAACTTTGCAAGAAGTCAGCTTTCTTGCAGAAGTTCTCAGCAGCCAGAGAGGGCAGTTGAGAATATTTTTGGAAATCTTGAAAATGCCATACTACTAATTGATCTTTCATTACATATTTCAGGGAAGATTAATCTACTTTCAGACTATTAATAAAACAAACTCGGTGAAGACTGTTATATGGATTTAAGAGATCAAAAAGCAAAGTCTTGACCTAGAAAAAGAAGCGCCTGACAGAAACTGCAAAAAACACAATATTCAGTTCCTTCTTTCTTCATTCCTTAGAGTAGTGGCCCGCAATCTTTTGGGCACCAGGTGCCGATTCCACAAAGAGGTTTTTCAGCAGACCGGAGGGGGCATAGTTTTGCATGCTGCCTACATTCCACGGAGGGGCTTTGCTTGTCTGCATGGACAGGTGCCGGTTCACAGACCGGGGGTTGGGGCCCCTGCCTTAGAGATTTGTGTGATATTCTAGTTCTGAAGCTCTAAAACCTTCCAGATTAGGAGAGCTATGAGGCTACTGATAATTGTTATGGTCTGGTACTGAATAAATTTTAACTTGCTGATTTGGAATTACTTATTATTAGAAAACACCTCTAGTATTTTAATATCGGTTTTGAATTTTTTCAACAATTTTGTATACAATATTTCAACTTTCTGTTAAGTTTATAATATTTATTTATTTTTAAATAAATAAAAATTATAGAAGCTGTATGAATTCAAGAAAAATATAAGGGATTGGAGCCTACCTTCTGATCCTCACTGTACTGTTTATGTTTATTTATACATATTGCCCAGTTTGAGAATTTGTGTGACATTAAGAACAAAACCATAAATTAAACAATAATCCAGTAAAAAGGTAGACCAAATGTTATATTCCATAATTTACACAGAAATTAGTTAAGTCTGGATACAATAGTTCTGAACCTGGTTTTCAGCAGCAGAATAACATTTTAGCATCGTCTAAGTATTCCTTCACCTGACTAGTACTGAAGTTGGTGAGGTATAGCTCACAATGCTAATAGAAACCTTGAGTGTAATTATTTTACGCTTCTGAATAAGGTGACTGAAACCCAAATTCCATGATTTATCTCTGAGGTTCGCTTTGAAATGGGTGGATCATTGGGATAGTACAAAAATACTTTCAGTGCAAACCAGAGCAAGAATTCCACTAAAATTTGGCTTTGAGAATGGAACAGAATGCTATTGTTTTGAGTTGTCTCAAGTATTTCATATTCCTCTGGGCAACTTGACTAAAGGACTATCTTGCATCTTGCCCTGAAGTTTTATTTTATTTTAACCGGCCTTGGTCAGCAAAACAGCTGGGGTTAGTTGAGGCTAGATGGGGTGATCTGATAAATTTTATTTTTTTTATTTATTAAATTTTTATGATGCCCATCTTCCCTATAAAGTGACTCTGGGCAGTTTACATGTTATAAAAGAAATAGGAAAAAACACATTAAAAACCACGCAGATTAATTTTTTTAAACTATCGCTGAGAAATCAATGTGACTTTGGCTTTGCTCTTAGGGATCAAAATGGTAAGAGTCTTGCTGTGGAGGTCAGACTAGATTTGACTTTCTATTTCTAGATTCTATTCATTCTTCACAATGGAGCAGAATCTGTTTTACCCAAGAAAGCTGAAACAGAAGTATGTATCATCAGGACAGGCTTGAAATAATTGGGGAATAAAGCATTAATTGGTTGGCTTCACCTCTATTTTGATCTCTTTTAATATTATCTTCTGTAATAAAGATTAATTTTGATCTATTTGGTCTTTGTATAAATACTTTATCTCCTTCCCCAGTAAGAGTATGGAATAAAATCTAACCAGTACAGATTTATACTTCTAGATTAAAAAGTCACATATTAATTCTAGTACCAGTGTCATGACTTTAACCAATACATATGTCTGTTTTACTTACTTTCTTTCAAAAAGTCTGATTAGAGGAAGTACCTCTTTATTAATTTCAGCTATTTTGCCAGGATCCGAACCACTCTTTACACCATAGGAAATATAATCCTCCAGAAATTTACTGAAATTGGAAAAAAGGGAAACAATTATTTCTTTACAGAGAACTAATATTGTTTTTCACAACTTTCTCAAAGAATTTGAAAGCTTAATAATATCTGACATATTAAATTGTGACATGAAAACCAGGGATATGAAATCATAGATTAAAAGACTGTAGCTTACCAAGCCAATAAATGATCCAAATCTTTTTCCAGCGGTATAGTTGTAAGTATAGCTTCTAGATGTTTAATGTAGATTTGATTATCAACTGTGTTGGATCCTTCTTCCATCTCTGAAAACAAGTAGATGCCATAAAGAAAATAATGACTACCACTGAATCTTTCTGATTCAACTGTTCTCGGTTTTTATCATTTAGTATAACAGAATGTAACTCTTCTTTCCTGCATTATCTGAGGTTGGGTGATATAAAGCCAACATACCCCTTACTTTGTTCTGACCGATTCAAAGAATCATGCTTCTAAAAGGACTAGCAAAATCTCATTAGCAGAACCTAAGAACCTAACAATAGTCCTGATGGACCAAGCCAAGGTTCATCCAGCATTTTGTATCCCAGAATGACCAATCAGATGGCTCTGGAATTCTTACCAGCAGAAGTCAGAGACCTATTACTAACACCATCTCATTTACCTGCAGCTGATATTTTGAAGATGCAGTCTTCAACTTGGAATTAATACTGAATCTACAAAACAAGTAGCCCTTGACCAACTTGTCCTCCATGAATTTATCCAGTTTTTTAAAAAGCTATCTGAGTTAGTGGCTATCATTATATTACCACTTATGGCAATAAATTTCTGAAGTTAATTCCTCGAAAATAAGACCCTGTCTTATATTTTTTTGAACCCTGAAATAAGCGCTTGGCCTTGTTGCCATGCGCTCAAAAGCCCGATTGAGCTTATTATCAGGGGATGTCTTATTTTGGGGGAAACAGGGTATCTACAGCCTTCTTCGGCTTCTATTAAATCTTCCAGTGAGTTTCAGTCTTAAGTGTTTTGAGAAATGGAGAAAAATGCCTTTTTCTCTTCTTTCTCCATGTCGTGAAGGGTTTTATATTCCTAATGTATACAATGAAGAGATGCATAAGTGAAAAGATGGAGCACAGATAAATATACCTGCTTTTCCAAAAATAGCTGAATGAACTAGGTGGGGCAGCAAATAATGTAAAATTGGACTGGCATCGTGAGCTGCTGAAATTTCATGAAGAATGACGATCAGATTGGGTACATTACACAGATGAACATATGGCCTGCATAAAAAAAACACACAGTAAAAGTAGTTAATGGGACCTCCCAGAACAGCAAAGCTGGCTGTGAATTTCTTAAAAGAAATGATATTAAGGAATGAGTCCTTCCACAAATACCCCAAGATATCTTAAAAGTTTCTACAGTAAAGTTTACAAATAACAGGTGAAAATGCTTCCACAAGTTCAATAATGAAATACATTTTAAGTACATCAAAAGCTGAATTTTGTATTAAATGTCATTAATGTCAAACCTCAAATGTATCCATAATTTACCTTTTGATTTTATCTGTAATCTCCATTAATAGAGAAAACTAACTGCATTTTAAGCAAAGAATACAAGCACAGAAAAACAAGCTAATTGCACCAAATAGAATTTTTAAAAAACCGTTTCATTTGCTGATGACAGAAAAACACATGCACCCCCCCCAACACACAAAATACATTTATTTTCCTTACTTTTCCCCAAGTCCTTCTTCCTTCTGGCTCTGTAGAAGGACAATCAAGCAGCAAAGCCCATCTTTGACAAGAGAGGGTGTTTTGGTCAAAGTCTTACTAATCAGCACCATCAAGGAACGGACCAGTGATTGTTCCATTGTCACCCTCACAGTTAATTGACAGATGATCATATACGTTGCAGCTCTGAAATCAACCAAGGATGATTTCAAACCCTGTAGTAAGGAAAAGGAGTAAAAACATATTTGATTTAAGAATGAGGGCTTTAAAGTAATATAGCACAGCACGTCATAAAAGGTTTAGATCAGGGCTGTCAAACTCCCGGCCTGTGGGCTGGGTATGCTACATGCTGCCCACACCCACACCTGGTTTAGTGAAGGGGAAAAAAGTCCCAATATGTCACATGACGTGAGTTTGACACCCCCGATTTAGATCTCTACAAATAGCACTGGATAATGGGGAAGGCCCAGGATTTTCAGAAATGCATCTATAGTTGCTTTATTACAGTGGTGAAATCTAAAATTTGTTACTACTGGTTCTGTGGGCAAGGCTTGGTGTGTGTGTGTGTGGGGGGGGTAATGTGACTGGGTGGGTGTCGCCAATTTTTTTTCCCTTTTAAAACCATTTTTTCTACAACCTCTTCAGCGAAGAGGTTGTAAAAAATGCTTTCAAAAGGCTCTGACAATCCCATCTGAGTTGCCTGATTGGCAGAAGCTTTTTTTCTTTTAAAAGCTTCTGCCGATCAGGCAACTCAGCGGGGATTGTCAGAGGCTTTTAAAAGTTTTTTTTTTTTTTTATAGCCTCTTCGGCCAAAGAGGTTGTAGAAAAAAATGTTTTTAAAAGAAAAAAAAGCCTCTGCCGATCAGGCAACTCAGCTGGGATCGTCAAAGGCTTTTAAAAGCATTTTTCCTACAATCTCTTCAGAGGTTGTAGAAAAAAATGCTTTTAAAAGCCTCTGACGATCCCGGTTGAGCCGCGTGATCATCAGAGGCTTTTTTTTTACTTTTAAAAGCATTTTTTTGGCCGAAGAGGTTGTAAAAAAAAATGCTTTTAAAAATTAAAAAAAAAAAAAGCCTCTGTTGATTGCGTGGCTCAGCTGGGCATTGGGGGGGGGGGGGGGCAGGGATTTTTGCTACCGGTTCTCCGAAACACTCACCTTCATTGCTACCGGATCGGGCAATCTGGTCTGAACCGGGAGCATTTCACCCCTGCTTTATTAGTTATAGAAAATCACTTGAGTATAGACCTAAAGGCCAAATTAGGATAGACTAGGAGAGTAACTAAATTGTTCAAAATTGGGAAATACACCTAGATTGCATTGTCTCACTTTAATTAACTAACATATAAGCAAAATGTATAATGACAGCTGAGTGATCAGGTACCTTTTGGATATATGGAAGCAATCTGGAGATAAGGGTGTCTGTGACATTTTCTACAGCCCCAAGAGCAGACACAACTGTAGAAGCATAAAAAGTCAGGAGGACTCTCATCTGTGATGAACTCCCTGGGTATTGTGAAAAGACCTGGAGGAAAGAAAAAAAATACATTTGGATAGTGGGAAGGGAGGGTGGGACAGAAAAAGGAAGGAAGGAAGGAAGGGAGGGAGGAAGGAAGGGAGGGAGGGAGGGAGGGAGGGAGGGAGGGAGGAAAGTAGATCAAACTACACATTATTTTTATAAGCACGATATGTTTTCTCTATCCACACATTGAGTTCATCCACCAGTGTGGTGTGATGGTGAACATGATGAAGTACAAAAAGTGCAAGTTGTAGTCTACCTTAGCTGTGGAAGTTCATTAGATAACTTGGGCCAGGCACTCTCTGTCAGGCAATCTACCAAAAAAGGGTGCTGTTATGGGGCAATGGAGGAGAGTACACTATGAATGCCACCTTGAGCTCCTGTACAACAGCACTTTGAGGAGCACCTTGAGCTCCTCTAATCAACAATCATATTGGTAAGGGAGATGGTAAGTAGTATAAAGCTCCCATAAGAAGTACAAGGTGATATGTGAGGCCTTTCATTTTGGGGGAGGTACAGAATTGCACCCAATGAAATACGAATACATACAGGCAATATTACTGCATGTTTGACAAATGAATGCTACTTCTATGTTTAAAGTTAGGAATTCAAAAGAGAAATAACATAGAAAGAAATGTAGGAGAGGAAAAACAATCATGCTGGCCTGGCTAAACGTATCTGTAGTTGGACAATTTAATAATTTTCAGGATAGCTTTGTTCAGTACATTAACTTAGTTGCAATAATTTCTATTGCATTCAATCCATTTCTGTGTCCTAATTTCTTTTTAGTATTTCACTATTTAACTAAATGTTGAGGGGCGGGAAGGGAGAGAGAGAGAGACAGACAATCACACCAACAGTGCATTGGAACAGTTCACCAACCTTTACAGATTTAGTCACTAAGTTGCATAGGAAATCCATGAAACCCAAATCTTTGTGGCAGTGCGTAATCAAAGTTCCTCGTGCAAGAGGGACTCCTGGTTTCTATGAGAGACAGAGAGTGAGAGCCCAAAAGAGAAAAGATAGATAGATGTTCTTCAACCTCAGCAATTTAAGATGTGCAGCCTTCAAATCCCAGAATTCCCCAGTCAGCATGCTGGTTGAACAATTCTAGGAGTCCCCATATATCTTGAAGTTGTTAAACTGAACTAGGTAATCAATGTTAAAAACAGAGATAAAACCAGTTCATGATATTTAGTTCAGAACTTCAAAGTTAATTTAAGCACATATATTTTCAAAATCAACGTTATTTTTTCCACATGCTATATTTGATTACTGGGTCCCTCTGGGTGGCTCACATTTCCATTGTAACCCATCTCAAATAACTGCCATAAAATTTTATTTTAAAGAGAGTGTGTATGTATCAGCATATATGCTGCTATGTTGCTATGATCTGCTAAGATGCAGTAATGATTACTAATATGTAATTCAGTCACAAATTAGAAACACAAGAAAGTTGAATTGTTTTTTATTGACTTGAAAACTGTTGATTGACTGGTTAACAATCATAAAAGATGTTATAAAGCAGAAAATAAATCAGGAAAAACAAAAAAACTGTAAGAACAATGATCCAAATCAATAGGTTTTAAATTTATTGATTTCTTCCAGTATACCTTGTATTTAAGTAAAATAAATAAGCAAAAGAGGTTAAATAAGAACGCTTCACAGAAATACTCTGCGCAATATAGACAGCACTATACAGATGACTTATATTATCTTCCACTACTTTACCTGAATTGGATGCAACCAATGCCATTTATGAGTTGGGTCGCTAATTTTTAAAAGTTGAATAACTCGCACAAAGAGCTTTGTCTCATGGTAGGGCAATACACAGCCAATCAAATTGTCCTGATTATACAGATGAATATGAAACCTACAATCAGAACACACAGCGAATTAGATAAAGAAGTTATCATTTCAGATCGTTATGGACGTAATATGATACAATCTATGATGCAGGTAGTCCTCAACTTACAATACTTTGCTTAGAGACTGTTCGAAGGTACAGCAGCATTGAAAAAATGACTTATGACCAATTTACACTTTTGATCATTGCAGCATCCCCATGGTCACATGATTTACATTCGGATGCTTGACAACCAACTCACATTTATTACAATTGCAGTGTCCTGGGGTCTTGTGATCAGCTTTTGTGATCTTCTGACAAGCAAAGCCAATGGGGAAACCAGATTCATTTAACAACCTTGTTATTAATTTAACAACTGCAGCGATTCACTTAATAAATGTGGCAAGATGTAAAATGCGGCAAAACTCTCTTAACAACCGTCTTGCATAGCAACATAAATGTTGGGGTCAATTATGGTTGTAATTTCAATACAGGACTACCTGTACCGAACTACTAAACCTTCATCTTTGACACTTGTCCTGTGAGAATAAAATTAGGAAGACAGGTGAGAAGACTGATGGGAAATTCAGAGTATATTATGTGCAAGAACATTTCAATTTAATAAACAGGAAAGAGCAGAAAAGAAAAAAAAACCCATGAGAAAAAGAAAAATACATTGGAACCAGTTTGGTTTGATGGAGAAAGGAAACACTATTCTTAACTATCCCTCATGATGAAATATTACTAAATGCAAAACTGTGCCATACACAATAGGTGTCTACAGTGGTTCCAAGTACTATTTTATAAAGTAACACATTCTAAGAATGATTTGAGGGGCTTGAATCTATGGCCATCCACACAACAAGCAGTAAGATATCAGAGAAGCATGAATGAATTACCTGTGAATCAGCCACTCAAGGCATTTCTGTGCTGGCTTAAGCATGAAATATGGAGACAAGTGAATCAGGAACAATGAAATATTTTCATCTAGTTGCTGGTTTACTGCTTTAGTTTGGACACTGCGTTCCAAACCTTTAGATATTTGACTGAAAAGTGTTGTCTCAAAGGTCTCAAAGGATGGGTCAATTCCAATCAGCTCTTCCAGGCCAGTGCACCCTGTGAAAGTTGTCAGAAATAGTTTTATCAATTGATAGAGGTTTTTTAAAGGTAGCGCAAACAATAAAAAATCTTATTCTGACTGTTCTTGGAAATGAAGTTGTGTGGATAACATAATTCTAATGCATAAACTTAAAGAAGGCTGACATAACTAAGCTTAAAAATCAGGTCCTATTTTAATTATCAAAACACAGAACCATTCTAGAGCTGCCCAAACTACTATTATACTCAATTAATAATTTAAATTTATTAAGAACTTACTAAGAACTTACTAAGAACTTTAGCTCATACATTAAACTTTAACTCATTTATTAAACTTACTACATGTTACTCATCTTTTCTGAAAACCAAATATTTTTCAACCAGTAACTCTGTGTAGACCACAAATTTATTATGAACTATTTACAGAATGCAATAATGCTGAATATACCCATCAGACATATGAAACATGCTTGGCAGGACTTAAGTAACTAATTAGACAAAAATTAAGAGTAACTAATTACAAAGAAAAAAGGATTTACATTAATGATTGTATTATAAAAGTATAATGGATGTTGCGCATACTTAATTACTTACTATACTAATAACGTATGCTATTTTAACAGTTTTATTTTTCTTCTGTGGGTAGCAGTGTTCATAATAATCCATGAGAATTTAATTTCTTTAACATTGTTACACTATTTGGATTATAAACAAGATTAAATTTAAATAACCCCACTTAATCTTCTAATCATGAAAATGGAAAATGCTTGAAATTCAAGGTATAATTTGTCCCACTCTTCTTTAAAGGAAATTTATGAATAATTTTATCCAAAATCCACAAATGCTTTCATCAAGACAAGCCTGTACATGGTGTTTGTAAGTGTGCATATGATTTACTTATTTATTTATTCCTGGTGACTATATTTGTGTGCTTGATTTAACCATAAAGAAAGAATAATCTATGATTTCATGCTATTTTTAAAAACATTCAAAAAAGCATTACTTATTTTTCTTTTAATTATTTCAAAACTGAATATCAAATAGATGATCTTGCCCCTTTTCCCTGAGCCAGGGAAAGGAAGCATCAGTGGCCAACGTACAGAGTGCTGGGCTACCAAGATTATCCTTGGCCATGTTTTTAAGGCCACACTTACCTATTGCAAAAAAAGTATCTCTGTCAATATTGGCAGCTTCTTTACAATCAAAGAGCAATGAAGCCGCTTCACTTCTAGATAAGAGGCTGGGATCATTCTGAGGAAGCGCAAGGCGCTTCAGCTGATGAGCAAGGGATGTCATTGTTTCACACTCCTGTGATGGAAAAAAATCAATTAAAATATTCCACAGATGCAACAAGTATTAAATCAATCTTCCCAACCAAATGTCCCTTCAAGACGTCTGAAACTTTTATATATCTAGCCAATGATGTGATAGAGAAGGGTGATGGGAAACATAACTGAACACTACAAGAGAACACCAGTGTGGTGAATTATCTACCAAAACATTGTACCTGCAGCTTTTATACCAGTTGAGTAACAATAAAGCCATGGACATAATTTATTCAATGTTCGGTTACTAATGAAAGCCAGCACTATATCCTGTTGCCTTAAGCATGATTTGCCCAACAAGAACCAATTGTCTGATTCATAATACCAAACCGGACCAAACATGGGCTGTCAGACTCCTGAATGAGAAATAACATCATAATTACGTAGTATGATGGGACTGAAGGGCCGGCACAATGTATAACATGTTCACATTGGTGCAATAGGACTGGATGTTTTGTTAATATGATTTATTGGGTTAGGGATTTTTGTCTTCACTGTGAGTTGTATTGAGTTGGGTGTGTGTGCACTGAGGAAGCTCAACCAATCTCATTGTACATATGTTGTGAACTGATTAAGATTTGAATTGAATTTGAATTGAACATGGACACACTACAGCACAACCCACCTTAAGCCATCATCAAACATGCCACATGGGGCATACCAGAGGTGGGTTTCAGCAGGTTCTGACCAGTTCTGAAGAACTGATAGCGGAAATTTTGAGTAGTTTGGAAAACCAGTAGTAAAAATTCTGACTGGCCCTGCCCCCATCTATTCTCTGCCTCCCAAGTCCCAGCTGATTGGGAGGAAATGGGGATTTTGCAGTAACTTTCCCCTGGATTGGGGAGGGAATGGAGATTTTACAGTATCCTTCTCCTGGAGTGAGGTGGAAATGGAGATTTTACAGTATCCTTCTCCTGGATTGGGGAGGGAATGGAGATTTTACAGTATCCTTCTCCTGGAGTGGGGTGGAAATGGAGATTTTAGAGTATCCTTCTCCTGGATTGGGGAGGGAATGGAGATTTTACAGTATCTTTCTCCTGAAGTGGGGTGGAAATGGAGATTTTTACAGTATCCTTTCTCTGCCACTCACACCAAGCCACACCCATAGAACCAGTAGTATAAAAAATTTGAAAGCCACCACTGGGGCATACCAAAATGTATCAATTTAGCCCCCACTAGATTGTATAGGGGCCTGGTGGCTCAGCAGACTGATAACATTGTGATTAACACCAGCTGTCTGCAATTACTGTAAGTTCGAATCTCACCAGGCTCAAGGTTGACTCAGCCTTCCATCCTTTCTAAGGTAGGTAAATTGAGGACCCAGTTTGTGGGGGCAATAAGCTGACTTTGTATAAATAGTATACAAAAGGATGAAGGCTATTGCTTAACGCATTGTAAGCCGCCCTGAGTCTCCGGAGAAGGGTGGCATATAAATCAAATTAAAAAAAAATATTGTATAGTAGGGTAACAGGCAAGCACTCTACCACAATTCAACAGAACGAGAACACGCTCTTATGTTTGCTATCCCGACAACATTCAAAACTCAGCTCAGTCCCTTCGTGGAAATCAGGCAAGTCTCCAGTCCTCATCTTTCATTCAGCCACCCGGCAGTCTCTGTAGTAAGATCTGGGGGGCGGGAGGCGCGGAGGGCAGCAAGTGGTTTTAGCGGTGAATTTGTGCCATATTCTCGATTGCGGCCGGAAATCTGGCGCCCACCCTTTGCAGGGAGCCCGCGCAGCGCAATCCTAAACCGGTGCAGCTTCCACGCTCTCAGGATCGCGCATTAAAGATCTACCTGGCGTGACCACGTCTAGGCAGAGTCTAGGTGGGGGTGGATCCGCTGCCAGTCCAAGCAGCAGTTCCGGAAGGATGAAGACGTGTGAAGCCGGGGATCTACGATCTACCAAATGCGCGATCAACTGCCGGCGCGCATCTCCGATCCTTCCCTCCAACGGTGAATCCACTCCTCTTCTTCCCACGTGCGTAGTAAACTCGCCAAACATTTCCCCCTTGACCCGGAAGTATAAGCCAAGCGTGAGCATTTCCGCCGTGTTGCGGTAGGAACAGGTAGCGTCCCCTGCTTTGGTTTCCTTGCTTCGATCGCTGCTCTCGGCTGCCCCCTCTGGTCATTGAACCAAAGGTGGGTTTCCCCCCCCCCCCCAAGAGGCAAGTGGACTTTCTGGTTTTTCTTTTTCTTTGAAGACGTTTCGCTTCTCATCCAAGAAGCTCCAGAGCTGAAGAAGCTTCTTCAGGAGAAGCGAAACGTCTTCAAAGAAAAAGAAAAACCAGAAAGTCCACTTGCCTCTTGAAAAAAAAAGCACCTTTGAGACAGCCATGACCTGGATGACTGAGAATCTCCATAGACATCTGGGCATTGAAGTTCACAGATCTTAAAAGTTGCCATGGTTGAGAAAGGCTGCTGAAGAGGGATTCTGAAGCTAATTTCACTTTCCATTGGGGGGGAAAAAATTATACACTTAAAGGAAAAAGAAAGTGAAATTTTAGCCTTGCTCCCTGGAAAAAAAGGATGGACTTCCTCTTTTAAGGTGTAGCTTGCAACTGACAGGTTTCAAAAATGTACATACAGGTAGTCCTCGACTTACAAAGTCCATTTAATGACTGCTCAAAGTTACAACGAACTGAAAAATAGTGACTTATTACCTTTTTTTTTTACACTTACAAGAGTTACAGCATCCTCAGAGTCACGTGATCAAAACTCAGGTGCTTGGCAACTGACTCATACTTAGGACGGTTGTAGTGTTGAGGGGCAGCAGGATCCATATGATCACCTTTTCTGACCTTCAGGTAAGCAAAGTCAATGAGGAAGCCCGATTCACTTAACAACCGGGTTACTAACTTAACAGCTGCAGTGATTCATTTAACAACTATGGCAAGCAAATGGGGCAAAACTCACTTAACAAATGTCTCACTTAACAACATAAATTTTGGGCTCAATTGTGGTCGAGGACTACCTGTATTCAGTATCAAAATACTGGCAGCCCTTAGCTTGCCTTGAACCTTGTCTCCAGAATGTGATCAAAAAAGTCAATACAGTAGCTGCACGTAAAATCCAGAAACTGTCTGGACCATCATATTGACATTCTTGGCCATGTTCCATCCATACCTCTGTGTTACCTGATCTCAAGGAATGCAAGGTTGGATCTGATTAATATGGGGGACCAAAAAGACACCTGAAGTTAGAGACCATTACAGACTAAACTAGGAAGTTTTTACAAAAGCAGCTTTGAATGTTAGCAAGAGGGGAATGTAAATGTAATGTTAATGTGATATATGAATGTAGTCTGAGTCTTTTTATTTATTTTATTATTTATTTATTTATTCAACATCTTTCCATCCCCTGCCAATTAAAAAAAAAATTAGTGGCTTACGTTGAATAAGTAATGCATGGATTGCTTCCAGGTTACAATCTAAAAATTTTGGCAGCCATAAGTGCTGTATGAACAAAAACAATAAGCAACATTAAGCCATTTATTTCTTGTTCTTACTACTATTATCCCCTTTGAAACCACCTTATAAGTCATATTGCATGTTATTGATCTTCCGATGGATTCCCAGATAATTGCTGGTTGTATAAAGTTGACCTGGGATCAGCAGCTCCATTATGCTTGTCAGTCCAACCTGCTGCCTGCTCTGCAATTTTTGTAATAACAATTGTCAGTTGTTGAAGAGTGTGACACACCTTTGAAAAGAGTCACTAGCAGTTAAAAAGAAAAATATATCTCCTTTAGAATGAGTCTTTGAAGCAGAGCTAAAAATACAGCTTCTCACATTGCTGGCAGTGATAATAAGCTGATGTGAAATAGAAACAGAACTTATAGATGCTTAAAATGTATGCATGTGTGAAAGTTTGTTACCCTAGTAAGTTATTCTACATGTAAAGTCCCGGCCTCTTTTTCTCCTGCCTTTTGCATTCCCACTACCGAACCATTTTTAAATCCTTGGATCTGTCTCGCCATTTTTTCCAGTTCTATGCCAGCACTATTTGTAGTTTTCCACCTGTCACTGTGTGTATTATATCCTAAGTCTGTGTAGTGTTCCTGAAATTCTCATGTGTGAAGACATTGGGAGGAAGATGATTCATCCGTCCTTTTCTGTGTGAATTTTTTTTAAAAAATCAATTAGTCTTAAATATGCTTACATGGAAATAACAATCAATTACTGTTTCAAGTAATGTGTTTAGGAATAGATGTGTTGATGTCATTGAAAGAATTCATTTTCATATAATTTCAAGCAGAAATCATACTGTATATTTCCAAATATTTTTATGTGAGAATTCATATTTCACAGTAGCTAACTATAACCCAATCAAGTCTCTTTTTAGTAAGTCTTTCTTTTTTTAGAAAAAAAAATCCCATATTTCTATTTAAGAATTTCTGTTAGTCTAATTAGTCCTTTGCCTGAAACTCTACACAATCTTCTTTTTTGTGTTATTCTGTGACATCGTTTTTTTGGATAGGATGTCCATTTCGCTGAAATCTACTAGGAAGGAAAAACTAAAGATTAAAAGTTGGAGATTTAGAACACATAAAAGTATTTTCTTTACACAGAACCTAAGTCATGTAATGCACTCCTACAAGAATAAATGATAAGAAATTAGGACAATTCATGGAGGTTATGGATGTTAGGGGCCTCTTCTAGTTATGATATTTCTTTTAACACAGATAAGGATAGTCTTTGAATATTAACTGTATTGCAAACAAATGTGCGGTTGGTTTTCTGTCCTCGTTCTCCGCTTTCACTTGACTCTATTTCATACTGTGGAGGGGTTTAGAGCAGGGTTTTATCCTGACCTAGCATGACTCCCAAATTCCTCCTTTTCTAAGTAATTGTACACTCTTTACAAAATAATTGAATCGGCTAAACTGCTTAATTAAGAATAAGAATAATTTTATTTCTATACCGCCCTTCTCCCGAAGGACTCAGGGCGGTGTACAGCCTAATAAAAGCACAAGACAAACATCAATTAAAATAATTTAAAATTATTAAATAATTCGGCTCAATTTAAAACCCCAGAAATTTAAAACACCCAATTTAAAATTATTATGTTGATAGCCCGGCCTGGCGGAACAACAGGGTCTTGAGTGCACAGCGAAATGCCCGGAGGTCGGAGATCTTATGCACTTCCGGGGGCAGTTCATTCCACAGGGCTGGGGCTCCCACAGAGAAGGCCCTCCCCTTGGCTGTCGCCAGCCGACATAACTTGGCCGATGGCACCCTGAAGAGACCCTCTCTGTACGAGTGAACTGGCCGGTGGGAGGCTATTGGTGGCAGAAGTCGGTCTTGAAGGTACCCGGATCCTATGCCATGGAGCGCTTTAAAGATGGTGACCAACACCTTGAATCGCACCCGGAAGACCACTGGGAGCCAGTGCAGCTCGCACAGGAGGGGTGTCACGTGGGCACAATTCCCTCAGAGATGGGTGGATCTCTTTGCCATCTCAAGAAGTACATTGACTGCTACTGCTGTAAACTTCCCATTTAGTCCTTGTGTAGGACTTTTTTGAGATGACAGATGGTCTTTGTTTAGTGACTGCCTTGTTTAGTGATCTTTGTATTTGCCTCTCGGCAGAGCAAGTTTAGAGGTTTGGATCATATGTTTGAATTAAGGGGGAAAAAGCAAAGCAAAGAGACTTCCGTTGTCACATCTGGGAAGAAGTGGGAAATTTTACTGTTGGCTGTTGCTGAAGCATTAGATTAAATTAGGAGCATGTATCTAAAAGGTCCTCAAGTTGTACTGGGAATGGTGAATTTAAACCAGAATTAATTATAGAATTTGTACCATATGGTAAAAGGAGAGAGAAATTGCAAAATCTCTCACCATCAGCATATAACAGTTTTCTCTTGGCAAATTAACATCATTCTTGTAGAAGTTAAGAACTCAATTTTTCTAACATTGAAATGTTAACTATTTTGAACTGTTTTGCAGAGTATTACCCACTTATCTCTACTTGTCTTATGTATGCCCTTGTCTTCAGGTAATTTATGATTACTCTGTTGAATTACATTATTGTTCTCTTTGGTAATGTAATGTACTGTATGTTGCTGTTCCTTTTTACTTCCCCAGGAGTTGATGCAAGCAATGACTTTCCATTTTATAAAAGTGGGGTTAAAATAGTTTTCTAAATCAAATTGTTGGAATTTATGATATTGGATTAGATAAACTTTTATAGAAGAGATGGACAATAGTAATGGTTCTTCACATGAACTTCAGTTCTTAGCAGCTTGGGAGAACCAAAGTGATGGACTAAATCAAGAATAGACAACAATCAGTCTCCAGAACGAATGAATGAAGGGAAATGAAATCTCCATTAAACCAATAAAATGATCTAAAGGATTACACTTTTCAAACCATAGTGTACCAGAATAATCTTGTAGAAAAAGATTATATAATTATATATAATCTTATATATATTATATAATTATATATAATCTTATATATAATATATATATATATTATTATATAATTATAATTATATAAAGATTAATAATGCTCAGTTTTTATTTGCTGATTCAGATTAATTCAGCTTTCTTATACAGAACTAGCGGGGTAAAGTGGTTAAAACTTTTAGACTAAAACTGGGGATACAAAAGTTCAAGTTCACCCTTAGCTGTAGAAATTCACCGAGTAACTTTGAGCCAGTCACTCTCTCTCGGCTCTAGGAAGAAGGAATGGCAACCACTTCTGAAAAGTGGTTGTTAAGAAAACCAAAAGGACTTGTCCAGGCAGTCTCTGAGAATCGGTCACGATTGAATGGAAATAAAAAATGGTTTTGTTATCCATTCTTGGCAAAAATCACAAAACTGCAGTATTATTGGAAAAAGGAATAAGATTGCTGTACAAAATAAGATTGATGCAATTTTGTTAAACTGGAATGACATGGCACACTTTATCTTAGAATATTATATATCTATTTTTCTGAGATAGAAAAAGAGGCTTGCCTGGAAATACTTTTCAGGAGGAAAGTAAAGGTGAAATTTATTATTAGAGTGAATCTGGCTATTTAAACTTATTTTAATCATATTATTCTTCATTGCTTTTCCATCTATATGCATGTTTATATGCATGTATTTCTAGTTCCTTGAGTTGCAGGAGAAGATAATATTTCAGTACACCTATGTTGAGCTATGTTCTGTAACAAGTTTGAAGTGGGGATGGGATCACAGCTTCTGAGAGTAACAAATGCCTTTCTTCTAGTATATTCTGCTTCTCTCTGCAAACCTAATGTCCTTTCCCCCCAGATTAGGTAGCAAATTCAGAGTTCTTCTGAAGGGGAACTTCAAAACGTTCAGGCAGGGAGGGGAAGGGGATGGATATGTCCCAAGCGAGGCAGAGTAGGGTCAGGTGACAAGGCGAGGGGATAAAAAGCAGAAGCCGTGCCTAGCAGCTGCCTTCAGCCAGAGCCCGGCTTATAGCCAGCAGCAGCAGCAGTCCAGGAGCAGGAAAGCTGAGCGAAAAAGTGAAGGCTAGCTCCCGCTGTCAGTTTTATTGTCTCTTCTTCTATCTTCCCTTCCTGTACAGAGCCAAGTAAAGGGAGGGAAAAAAACCTTCCGTCTTTGGGCCACTTTGCAAGATTAATTTCCTTTACAAGCAATATTACCTTCCCCATTGTTACAATCATCTTGAGAAGATCCTTCATAAGTTACAGTAACCATCTACAGCGGTGAAAAAGGACCTGATCTCTAAGCAAGATGACCACTCAGATCAATTCCAACCTACACTACAGCTACGAATATGAAGAGGATGAATACATGAACCAAGAGGACGAATGGGACAGGGACCTGCTCCTGGATCCGGCATGGGAGAAGCAACAAAGGAAGGTCAGAAAAGCCCAGCCAAAGAAAACCATCTTCAGCTGAATGGGAATTTGTGCTGATCGTCATGTCACTCTCTAGAATGCTCACTTGTTGAAAACTTGGAGGGGGTGGGTGAGAAATAGAGGAGGAGGAGAGGGAGTGAAAGATAGGATGATGGTTTTAGATTTTGGTGTTGTATTATCATTTGAAGCACTGGTAGTGTCTCAGTATGCATTTTGAATTGTGTTACTTTCTTTATTTGTTAGGATTAGATTTCTGCCAAGAGCCAAAGGCAGAATATACGGTACACCTTCTCCAAATTTCCCCAAAGAATAGAATAAAGTAGATTATGTATAGAGACAGATGACCCAGTCACCAGTGAGTTTCCACATTAATAGTGAACTAAAATTGGTGTGTCTCTACTTTAATACCTTACCCATTTCATCATACTGGTGGTTACCTGCTTATATGTGTGCATGCATTTGTTTGTCTTTAAGTGAGTACAGTTTTATAGGAAACACAGGTGCTTCTTCATAGATTGAGGATGTTAAAGGTATAACAGAAACCAACCCCATACAGGTAGTTAATATATTGTGCTTGTCTCTTCTAACATCGTCCTGCATACCATTTCTGGCTCTTTGTTGCTGCTTGGGCACAAAGGAAGACCCTTGTGAACATGATCCTGGAAATGCTTTCTGAAATGCAGTTGACGGGATGAGAGTAAATGTGGAAGAAAGGCTTTGCTTCTCTATATTTCATCAGAAGCTCACTAAGTCCTCATTGTTGATGCTCAGAACTTGAGCTTCGAACTGTATGCTTCACTGCGCACATGGCAAGAGTCCCATCAGGAATAGTTTGGGATATTATTCCTTTTTTAGGTTCAATCCTTCAACTAAGATTATTCAGCACATTTATAAAGTTCTGTGAATTGGTCCAGTGATTAGGAATAAATGAAGCATCATCTTTTCTTGGTCAAAAGTTAGATAAGATTTTTGCTACCTTTAGCACTTCTTTTGTATAATGTTGTCTTTTATCTTACTGTATGTTCAATGCAGGTGGATCAAAAGATTATAGTAACAATAGAATTATTTCAACTCTCCTAATCACATCATGTTTTTTTTTCTTTGTCTTCTGATTTAAGAAGGCCAGTCAGTAACTCAACATGGTGCATATTTATAGAGGAAGATTTAATCAAATATACAGCTTGGAGTCAAACTACACAGTACATTCAATGCCTTAAGGATTCTCCGTTTTTTAGAAAAAACAGCAGCCACAGAGACAATCCCAGCTCTGTTAAAGATGTAAAGGAAAGCAGTGTTGGTCTTTTTATTTTTTGCCTTCTTAGTGATAATGAACAGCTTTCTACCTAATGCAAATAAGAGTTGGAGGTGTTCCGTGTCATGACACTGAAGGAAAAAGTTATGCTGCCCTGTTTACATATTACAGTCCAGATCATACTATCTGCAGCTGCTGTCTTTGAGACATAGCATTATATTGTTTGGGGTGATGATTTGGGCGTTGTGCTCTAGCAAGAGCTTGCAAGATGACACAAATACATTAAACTCAATTTTATTCTTACTTTATGAAGGAGTTTAAACTGAGTCTGAATGTCTGGCCCAAGGTCACCTTTGAACTTTATAACTGAGGGCAGGTTGATTTGCAGTTTTTCCAGTTCTAGTTATCCATTGTAAAACTGTATTGTGTTTGGTTAGAATCCTCCATACACTTTCCTGAATATAGTCCATTAAAGTTAACAAAAAAGCTATGAAAAAGGCTGCGTTCACACATTGCATTAAGTCACTTTTTAAGCCCATGAGTGTTGACTTTCATGATTCCCATAATGTGCTAAGCTATTAAGCTTATTAGACTGGTACATGAATTGTCAGTTTAGCATGATAGACCAGGAGAACTTGTTCAAAGGACAACAAATCATGACTTTTGGGGGATTGTAAATGTAGCCATTTTCTGAACTTTTTCACAGCATTTCGAGTCAGTTGGCATTTCGAGTCTCACTGGCTTAATGTTGACTCAGCCTTCCATCCTTCCAAGGTCGGTAAAATGAGGACCCAAATTGTTGGGAGCAATAGGCTGACTCTTAGAGAGGGCTGTAAAGCATTGTGAAGCAGTATATAAGTGCTACTGCTATTTTCTTTAGAAGTTATTTATTTTGTGGAAAAGAGCAGAATTTTTTTTCAATCAAGGCTTTGAATTGTTTGATTTCTAGTGGCATCACTGGCTTTATTTAGAATTCAGAAATCCTTTAATTTTTTTCTTAAAAACTCACAAAAATGGAACAATCTAAATGGATGCTACCAAAGAATTACCGTAGCATAACAGATGCTATAGTACAGAATATATCCAATTTACATTAATAATAATAATAATAATAATAATAATAATAATAATAATAATAATAATAATAATGTTTTACAAGAATGTGCCATTTTTGTTTTTATTGTTTAGTCCCAATTAGACAAAAAGTTCATCCTAATATTTCAGCATGAAAATGGTAAAAAGAAATAATCTCTAAAACATTGCTCTACTGCACTCTAGCCCTTTCAGTGGGATTTCCTCCCCACCCCCTTCAACAACTCACTTGATTTGAGTGGCTGGTGGATTGCAACCTTCATAGCTTTACATTGTCCTCAGTCTGTAAGAAAGGGAAAAGGTTAACTGGATGCATATATCTATAAATAACACCTGAGAAAAGGCAATCTCTTTCTTGGCATGAGAAAAGTCTGTTATTTGGATTTCAGGAAACAATATGCTCTCCCAGTAGGCCTTGTGGATTTGCAAATTCTGAGGGTGGCAGGCTTTTTTCTCCATGATGTTAAAAATAAGCTCCCCAAAGCACATTCCTGAAGTCCATATATACAATGATTTGCATGGTTGCTGAGCTTTGTTCAAACCAGTAATCTAATATTGAACAGCCAAACAAGCCCAGCAGTTGGCTAACATATATGTACTATGAGACAATCTTGGAACAGGACAAAAATAAATGCCATTGTTTCTATTGTGGGCTGCCCTCTGCAGACTTGCCATTTCAGGATATGCCTGGTATGAGAACTGTCAACAGTTGTTGGTAATACATGATGACGTCCTTAGGATTACAATGGCCATGACACCTAATTATAACTCCAGCTCATATTGTAGCACAGGGTTCCTGCAATCATTCAAACTCCTTGGTGCGGAATCCTTTGTTCCATAGATTTCCTTAAATGTGGGTGTTATATAACTCTATTGGTCTATATATCATGTGTTTAATCTTAAACAATTCTGGAAAACTATCATTTTATTCAGTACAAGAAGATGAGTTATGAAGAGCTGAAAATAGGGACAGATCTGATATTTTTTAATGTGCATGGTGATTGAAAACTAATGCTAAGTATAAAACTAAGTATGTTTAAGCCAATTCAAGCAGTGCTTTAAGTCTGTGATCATCAACACAATCATTTTTGTTTCTTGTTGACTCAGTGAACCCCTTGAAATCTCTTTTATGTGGGGAATAACTATGGGACAAGCAGAGGATCCAGAAGGTCCCCACGCAGGCAGGCTGTAGTCTGATTACCATTAAGAAATGTGGTCTTCCTTTGTGACAGCATGCACAAAGGAAGGCCACATTATGTGGTCTTATGTATTATGTGGTGCTTGCTTATGTAAAGCAAGCACCAGCAAAATATATATATGCATGTATGTGTTATGAAGAGGTGTTAGGAAGCTGCACCACGGGACAGAATTAAAATAAAAATGGTGGCCACTGTCTGTGTGTGATGATATTCTGAATTATACTTGGGAAGCTCTGATTTTCCTTGAAAATGTTTTGCTAGAATGAGTGTTAGAACTGGAAAAGTCAGTCAGTCAATGAGGGAATTTACAAGGAATGACAAGGAATTCTAAATGACATAAGTTAACGTAATATAAATTGCAATCCCGTGCTTACTTATTTGGGAGCATGAACTGTAGAGTCTAACTCAGAGGTCTTCAAACCTCTGACAACTTTAAGACTTCTGGACTCCGACTCCCAGAATTCTCTAGCCAGCATAGCTAGAATAGAGTTCTGGGATTTGTCAAGTTTGAAGACCTCTGGTCTAATGGGATTAATTGCTGAGATGACATTTTTAGAGCTAACAGAGCTAAACTGCTAACAGAGCAGTTAACAGAGCTAAACTGCTATGTCCTCACAAAAAAAATGTACCTTCATCTTCAGCACAGTGTAATCTGCCTTTCCATTACGGCAGGGGTGGGCAAATGTAGCCCTTTTACAACTGTGGACTTCAACTCCCAGAATTCCTGAGACAGGCAAGCTATCTCAGGAATTCTGGGAGTTGAAGTCCATAGGTTGTAAAAGAACCACATTTGCCCACCCCTGCATTAGGGCATCTCTATTTAAAATCCCCCAAAGCTTGTTCTACAAAAATAGCCCACAATGTCAAGAAGAGAAAAGGGACATGCAGAATGCTGCCACAGACTATAGATCAAATGCAACATTAATTATACCCGTTGATTCAATGAATGTAAGAGGCATCTTATGTATGAAACAATGCAGTGAGCTTTGTTACAATAGTATAAAAATATTGCAAGGAAACACATATACTTAAATCTCAACCTCTAGTAAATATTTTCTGTTGCTCCACCTTGGGACCTCTAAGGGGAGATCAAAAAGAAATCTGCATATGCTGTCAGATTCATATTTCAGAACTATAGAGCATATTGGGGACTCCATAGGCAAGGTAAGATCCAGAACGATATTGTTGAAGCATGATTTTGCTTTAGTGCAGGATACAAGAAGGGGCCTGCCTCCATTTATGAAGATTTTTCTGAGGGCTAATCCTTCACCGAGAGTATAGTCACTCTAGTGGGTCCTGTTTGTAGGCACAATAGCTTCCTTCAAAAATCCTTGGTTATCCTAGTCTGGATGTGAATGGGTAGACTTGGCACAGTGCCTGTTTCTTCTACTGAAGAAAGCATTAATGCTGGAGGCAGAGATGTTGGGCACAACACTAATGTTGAGGAAAGGATTAATAACTCAGCCCACACAGGGTGGGTAAATGAATATAAAAAGATTTGTTTATCAGGATGAGGGTTACTGACCTGTTAAACACACAGGGAAGGCCAGATGGAAGTGGTGACAGTTGGCATTTACTGTCACCAACTGCCAGAAGAGATTGATTCTTTTCTGAGAAAAATATCTAATGAATTTGTAGATAGCTTCATTTGTTCTGTACAGGCTGGTTGTTGTTCCCTATAGTTTTGGTCTTCAGCTCCACCAGTGTGTCTGACAGATTTGATTACTTTGGTTCCTCTGTTATTGTGAATTCTGGTTCTCATTTTGGGTCTTGATTTGGTAATTCTCTTAGACATTTGGTCCAGACTGTATCAGTCATTGAATAAATAAACTAAAAATATCTCAATGAGGGTTAGAGTTAAGGGTTTAGAATGTTGCATGTACTAACTATATGCATCTAAAGGAGTAGTTGCAGCCCCCATGAAATGTTGACCTTCTGGTAGACAGACGTGATCTCAAAAAAAAAAAAGCTTTTTGCTCTGCTTCACAGGCAGTGACTGGCGGTGAACAATCATTTTGCAGATGAAATTGCTAGGAAAATTATTTTGAAATACAGTAGGACTTAGGTGGCATACGGCCTCTTCAATTGCCTTAACTGTCCAAAATTCAGTCGAGATAGAAAGTAATATTGTAATAATTGTACGCAGTGCTAAGGTTTGCTGTTATCATTCCAGAATATATAACATAAAGGAGGAAAATGAGAAATCCATGTTCCTTTTTGGTGGCATTAATAACTGTGAAATTGCCTCTCCAAACCTTATATTGTAGTGATCGGTCCATGAAAAGAACAGAAGCAGAGGTCATGCTGCATATCAAGAGAAATATGCTGGTAGCTGGCGCATCATGAAGTAGTCTATGTTAAAAAAAAAAAAGTGTTATTCAGGTGCTGGGTCTCAAAGGAAATGCATTAGGGAACCACAGCTCCAAATATAGTTTTGCTAGAGGTTCTTACAAGGGCTATTATGTGAAGCTCTTCTGTATTAATGCTGTCAAGCTTCAGTTCTAAAGATTCTTTTTCTTTGCTATTCTGTGTAGGCTTCTATGTGCCATAAAAGGGAAATGCGTAATTCTTCTGTAGTGGCAGAAGCTATGTATATACATTTCAGTCATGGTTGCCATGTGCACTTCAAACAATTCCATTTATTTACATAATTAAAATTAGATGCTGTTTGGAACCTTAAAGAAAGTAAAAAGAAGAGACAAAAACATGTATATTATAAAAAGAAAAGAAAGCAATAGCCATAAGTAACATACCCCAAAATAATCAAAAGAGATTCAACACCACCTTATCCCTAGGCCTAGGAAAACAGCCAGATTTTCAAAGGTCTTTGGAATATCATCAAGATGAAGATTATATAGGTCTCTGGGGGGATACTGTTCCATAGGGCAGATGCTGAGACAAAGAAAGTTGACCCCTTTTTGATCTAACTCTGCCTGATCTTACTAGATGGGCAGAAACTAGCCGAGATAGGCAGTCCAATTGTGAAATCCAAATTTTTTTACTACTGGTTCTGTGGGCATGGCTTGGTGGGCGTAGTGTGGTGTGGCTTGGTGGGCATGGCTTGGTGGGCATGGTAGGGGAAGGATACTGCAAAATCTCCATTCCCACCCCACTCCAGGGGAAGGATACTGCAAAATCCCCATTCCCTCCCCACTCTGGGGCCAGCCAGAGGTGGTATTTGCCGGTTCTCTGAACTACTCAAAATTTCCGCTACCGGTTCTCCAGACCCTGTCAGAACCTGCTGGATTTCACCCCTGAGGCAGTCCCACAAATAACCAGTCTCTACGCCATGAAGGGCATTATAGGTAGCCAGCTTTAATTCTCCCCCTCCCCGTACCCTCATAAGGATGGTCTTTGCTATCATGCCGCTTAGACTATCTAACAGAATAACAGAGTTTGACGGGATTTTGGAGATCTTCTAGTCCAACCCCCTGCTTAGGCAGGAAACCCTACATTTCAGAGACACGGTTGTCCAATCTCTTCTTAAAAACCTCCAGTGTTGGAGTACCCACAACTTCCGGAGGCAGGTCATTCCATTGATTAATTGTTCTAACTGTCAGGAAATTTCTCCTTAATTCTGGAGCAGTTCTCACCTTGATTAATTTCCATCCATTGCTTCTTAACCTGCCTTCAGGTGCTTCAGATTGACGCTCTCTTCTTTGTAACAGCACCTTAGATATTGGAATACTGCTATCATGGCACCTTTACTCCTTCTTTTCACTAAACTAGACATACCCAATTCCTGAAACCATTCTTCATATGTTTTAGCCTCCAATCCCTAATCATCTTTGTGCTTAGGGGACTGGAGACAAAAACATTTGAAGAACGGTTGCAGGAATTGGGTATGTCTGCTTTAATGAAAAGAAGAAATAAAGGTGACACATTAGGTGTGGCAATGAACACACAGACATTTATATATTTTTCCAAAGAAATCTGTCTAGCTAAATTTCCTGGAGCTAAACAAATTGATTTTCTAGATATAGTCAGCTTTTATGCTTAGCTTCCCTTCAGTAGCAGCTGCATAAATCTGATTTTTCTTTACAGAATTCCAGTTGTGCTGGCCTCAGAATGCTAGGAATGTACAGGATATTCTATTAATAGTTTACCAGCATGCTCCTGAGGCTAGCTAAAATTCCAGTGTTTCATAGTAAGACCTTGCAGTGAATGTTGTTCGTTCACTGTTCCTAGCCGTTCAGAAGTAGTATTTCTAATTAGGATTGTTATAGGAGCAGAGTACAATTCTCTTCTCTTTTAACAAGCATTGCTCCTCTTTTGCCATTGCAGTAAACAAGAGTGTTCTCTTCTCTGCCATTCAGTTGCAGCTTGTTCTGTTGGGTGGTGGAAATTATTTAGATTCCAGAGGGAAGAGAAGCAAAAGTTCTGGAATAGCAATGGGTATGAAAGTGTGCAGTTTCCTACATGAGAAATTCTACTACAAGAAAGTTCCTATCTCAAAGGGGGCTCTTCTTAATATTGCAGCCAATAATCTCTCCTGGAGATTCTTCACTGTTTGCCACCTGTGGTCATACTTGGCAACTATAGAGTTCTACCTAAGGAAATACTGACTAATTACTCTTAAGAGAAAAAGCAACTGACCAAATGCCCAATTTTCTTATAAATTGAAATATAAGTGAAATGTGATATATGTATTGGGAAAAGCATGGGTACATGCACCAGTAAGAGAAAAGGATTCTGCATTTCCCTGAACCAAATCCATGCGTAAATTAAGCAGCTATTGTAGGCATCTTAAAAATTCATGACACAGTGACTTGTGTGAAATCAACTTAGCCAGAACATTATAGGGGGTCACAAATGTCATTTGTGACCCCCTATAAAACTGAGGTGCTCATCTGAAAAAAAAATAGTTTTTCCCCACTCTCCCTTGTCTATGCTTTGATAAAGTGTCTACACTTAATCAGTTCCAAAATGCTACAAGAAATAGCAGCCCTTCGAATATCTCAAGTCAATATATTAAATTCCTTTGTAATCTTTTGGTTGGATTGGGAGGACTCTGGACCTGGCATTTTAGCTCTATGGACAACTGTTAAATGACTTATATGGTACTAGAGAGAATCAACATCTAAAAAGCCCATACAACAGGCACTATAAATACCACACACAGAGAACAGCACATGCTCTGCTAGTGAGAAATTCCCTGAAGATGGGCTCCAGCACGAGTCTGAAAGCTTGGGAGACTAAACTTCTGGTCCCGGTGACCGACCCAGATTGGATCCTGCAACATTATCCTGGACACGTATATTCACCATCATTCATGAGAGGCAATCTCTCTGCGATAGAACTGTGTTGCCTGATTTGCATTGTAGCCTGTCAGCATTTAGCTAAATCTCTTTCTTTCTCTCTGATACCAGGTGATAAGCAGAAGATTTGACAAGTTCCTGGCAGATTATAATAAGGCCTTTTGAGTTATGCTCTGGGTGTGCTGGCTGGGTGCTTGGGTTTAATTTACTGTATGATAGAGCATTTCCCCTCAACTTGAAACCCTGAACACGTAATGGAGTCTTGCCCCCTTCTTCATGCTAGCAGGAGGTAATCCTTGATGTAATCCAACCCATATGGAAAGTACAATGTTTGGGAAGAGTTGGGCAGCATACAACTTTAACTAATAACAATCTAACACCCCAGGCGTAACAACATGGTGCATAAGAACACCACGTGCCTACCGTCCCTGTCCTAATGTTCCATTTAATTGTACTCATTTTATGTATTCAATTCATGCTTATACTTATATATATTATCTAATATATATTCGACAAAATAAATAAATAAATAAACTGTTGATAAAAAAGACAAAAAAACTCTGGATGGTGGACATTGCAATACCTGGAGACAGCAGAGCAGAAGAAAAAGAACTGGGGGGGGGGGGAAACAGAATATAAAGTCCTGTAAATAGAAGTAAAATGACTGTGGCTAAAGAAATAAAGATAGTAATAGGGATCTTGGGTGCAATCCCAAAACAACTGGAGCACCACTTGAACACCATTGGCACTGACAAAATCAGCATCAGTCAATTGCAAAAGGCAGCTTTACTTGGGACGGCTTACATCCTGCAACAATATCTGTATCACCATCAAATAACAGCATCTGCCTATCTCAGGTCTTTGAGAAGGATTTGATGCGAAATCTAGTCTAAACATCTGGCTGATTATGTAACCAATCATCAAAATCATCATCATTGTTTTATGTTAACTGGTGGTGGTTAGAAATATAAGGATATTAGCCTAGGGATGTTAAAAGTATTCACTTAAAATGTCTTAATATTCACAAAATAGCGTGCTTAAGGCAAGAAGTCATGAGCGTCTGAAGGGAGGCAAGTGAGGTGTTGTGTGTTGAAACATCAAACAAATGTCTAATTCAAATTCCCATTGTTCCAGCAGCAGCAAATAATTAAATAAGTGTTTGGTCTGCAGTACTTCAACAGCAGACATATTGCCTCTAGGAAAGACATCTGGATGTCTGGATCAGTTAAGTAACAATTGCCTATCTGTCCTATTGTAAACAAAAATCAGAAAATCAAGCTTTTCCCTATGCCTTTGTCACTTACTACCATCATACAGTATTAACAGTTCCTAAAATGTTCTCTGATGTATTTTTATTTATTTAATAGGGAAAAAAAACCCACAATGGGAAACCTTAGAATTGGAAAATTGGGGCTGTAAAGCATTTAATTGTCACACTGTGACACATATTGATGGTTTTTCAAGATTCCCCCAGCTGCTATCTGATCTCTTGCTCTGCTTCCATGTGTTGACCGGTGAACAATAAATGGTCTAATAAATAAAGGATCTTTTCCAGTCCCAAGGGATATATAGGCTATTAGTGATATATGTTGGTTTGTAGCTTGACTGCTCAGAAATGAGTATATTTTGAATTCTGCCTCAATGGTAATAATAGAAAAAATTAGTCAGAGGCAGCACCTTGTTCTTTCAACATATGGAAACTGAATGAAGACACAAAGCTGAAGGCTACCTACCTAGTTCCTTCCTACTGGAAGGAACTATTTTAAAGGATAATACTGTATAAAAATACCATTAGGGATGCAGTCCTAGGCATATGAATGAATCCTACTAGGTTTATTCCAGCCCATTCTAAATGAATTAAAAAATATTTATTTCTGTAGGTATGTGTTCATTTGCTCTGTAAATGTGGCATATTTAGACCTTTCCATGACCCTATGGCAATGAGATCCCACCATCTAACTCAGGGCTGTCAAACCCGCAGCCCAGATGTGTCACGTGCTGGCCACACCCGGTTTAGTGAAGAGGGGAAAATTGTGATATGTCATGTGATGATGCCATGACAATGCGAGTTTGACACCCCTGTTTTTAACCCATTAAGTAATTACATTTACAATTCAAAGAGGAATTAAAGAGAAAACAAAGGATAAAAAGGTTTGGATAGATAACAAGTAGCACAGAGAATTTTCTTCTCTTTCTCTAGGGCAGGGGTATCAAACTCTAGGCCTGGGGACTGAATCCGGCCCATGGGGTGCTTAGATGCGGCTCGCGGGGCCGCCCTAAGAAACAGCAAATGGCCGGCCCGTGATGCCTCTACCAGCAAAAATGGAGCTCGGGACCCTCCCCCCCGGGCTCCATTTTCACTGGCAGAGGATGGTAGAGCGCTTGGGCCACCACAAACACCCCTGACACGAGTGACATCAAGCTGGCCATGGCCACTTTGGCCATGCCCACCCCTTCCCCAGGGTCAAACACAACCCTGATGCGGTCCTCAATGAAACTGAGTTTGACACCCCTGTTCTAGGGTTTATGGTGATTGCCATAGTATTATGTATCTTTCTGGTCTCAATATATCCCTTATTTGGGCCATGTATTTTTGTATCAATGGAAGTGTATCGGCTTTTATATCCACAAGAATTTTCTGAGTTGTATAAGATACTAGGGGCAGAATTATATGCGATCTGTACTATGCATAATGTTATATTTATTACTATGTACAGAATGGAAAAATTCTGGGACTTAACTTGATTCCGACACATGATAAAGTCAAATCCATTTCCACAGCGGTTAATTTCTCAGACAAAATGTCTCAAGCCAGTAGTCTCCCATGCCTCGTCCCCATAGTGTGAAAAATGCACCAGATTTTTGCTGTCAAGATCATTGTGATAAGAACTGGAGCATTAATGAGCAACCTTACAAAGCTCTTGGAGTGAAACATTGTGTAAAGTATACAACTACTTTATCTATGCTAGTTGAGTCAGAAATCACTGTACTGAAGATGAGGGTAAAAACATTTATTGGATTTATTGGAAGTGAGGACAGTGCCGTGAATAAAATATACAAGCAACTTTATAGTTTTGCCACTGATCTAGGGATGGGTTGGGGGAGTAGCAACAGCCATAATGAATCAATTACTTATTCTTCTGTGTATTCAAGTAGCTGCATATTTAAATGTCAATTCTAAGTTAAAATATGATTACAAAACAAAACACAAAACTCCTTGAGTATCTTTGCAGAGGTAAGTAAAATAATGCTCTGGTAGTTTCCAAGAGGGATTTATAATCTCAGCACATCTGGAAGCTAGCAGATGGAGAAAGCTGCTTACGTTATAATCTAGCACATGGTTACAGGGACTGTTTACAGAGGCTGCAAGACACTAATTAATTAATAGCTCTTCTTATCAGTCTAGTTTAAATGCTCTTAGTTCAGATACCTTTCTCCTTTTCATGTAGAAATTGGTCTCTTACGGCATTGGTTCCCCCCCGCCCGACCCCAATGGAATGATAATTGATATGGAACTTCATCCCGATGATGCTTTGATGTGTGAAAATGTACAGGTAGTCCTCGACTTACGACCACAATGGAGCCCAAAATTTCTGCTGCTAAGGGAAACATTCGTTACGTGAATTTTGCCCCATTTTACGACCTTTCTTGCCACAGTTGCTAAGTGAATCACTGCTATTGTTAAGTTAGTAACATGGTTGTGAAATGAGTCTGGTTTCCCCATTGACTTTGCTTGTTAGAAGGTTGCAAAAGGGGATCATATGATGCCAAAGCACTGCAACCGTCATAAATAAGAGTCAGTTGCCAAGCATCTGAATTTTGATCATGTGGCCATGCGGATGATGCAACGGTCGTAAGTGTGCAAAAATGGTCATAAGTCACTTTTTTCAGGGTCATTGTAACTTCCAAAGTCACTAAATGAACTGTTGTACATCGAGGACTACCTGTATATGCAATAAAATATACATCATTCTTACTGAAGATGACACTAGCCAATATAGTATAAGTGTATTGACATGCTACTTTTGTTATTTTACATGTTATAGAGTCAGCATATGTTAGCCATCCTTCATCACATTGAATTCTGGCAGTCTATAAAGATGAGAAATAAATGCATTTGTCCTCCATAAAAGTTGTGAACATGCATTTATTAAACAGCATTATATTTAAAAGCTGGAGTAAGGTAGAGGTTTTTCCAAATTGTCAGGTAAAAGTAAAGGTTCCCCTCACACACGTGCTAGTTGTTCCCAACTCTAGGGGGCAGTGCTCATTTCTGTTTCAAAGCTGAAGAGCCAGCGCTGTCCGAAGATGTCTCCGTGGTCATGTGGCCAGTAGACTAAACACAAAGGCTGTTACCTTCCCACCAAAGGTGGTCCTTGTTTTTCTACTTGCATTTTTTACGTGCTTTCAAACTGCTAGGTTGGCAGAAGCTGGGACAAGTAACAGGAGCTCACCCCGTTACACAGCACTAGGGATTCGAACCGCTGAACTGCCAACCTTTTGATCGACAAGCTCAGCATCTTAGCCACTGAGCCACCATGCCCCAAACTGTCAGAGTCTGTGAGAATTTCTATGCAAGACAGCTATTGACCATGCTGGTTAGGCAGTCTGAGAGAGAGAGGGTGCTAAACTGGGAAAAACTGAGGTGGTTTAATGGCACTGAGCTGTTTTGAAACCATCTCCAGGGTTTTTATGACTTCAGAAATGTTGGAGAACTGAGCTCATTGTGGCTTTCTTTCCCCACTAGAGGGCAATCTTCCCTCATTGTCCCTTCTGACTCCTGAGCTTCACAATTTGTAAGAGGAATGGTAGCTTGCTGGCTCTTCAGCTCCTCCTCAATACTTCATTGTGTGTAGAAATAAGGATTTTTGTTACGTTATTGGATTTGCAACAGCTTTAGATATTCACCCCTTAATGTCAGTGTTCCAGATTGTCAGAGACAAAGATAAGCAGGGTGTCCTTTGAGATTCATTCTGAGAGTTCAAGGAGCGAAGATGATGGATGTAGGGAAGTGCTTTTTGAGAATCTGAAATATGTAACACAGGGTGCATGCAGTATATATACTAAGATGAATAAGAACTACCACATTAAAATCCTGTAAATGCTTCCCCTTCTTCTTTGTTAAATACAAAACAGACGTGATGTACATTTGTCATAAAGTGAGCCAATTTCTAGAATTGTAGTATTTCAGTTTTGACTCAGGATGTTAGTGCCTGAAACTGAGCATCTGAAGTTTATTATTAAAATGAATAGCTTTTTTTAATCAGGTCCTTCATTGCATTGGCAGACATTTACAGCTTGGTGCAATTCCCATCTGCGGAAAGCTGGAACCCAGATTGAGAACATTGAAGACGATTTCAGAAATGGACTGAAACTGATGCTACTCTTGGAAGTTATTTCAGGTTTGTTTCAAGATAGCACCTTGTCAAGATATATTTCCAACTCAGAACCTGCCGCATGGTTTTTCGATGTCGTGCCAGTTCTGACTCCAAAAGTTGTTGCTGATTGAGATGCAACATTTATTATTAATTGCAGCTCTATTAATAGTATAAAAAAACTATGTAAGTTTGAAAAGAGAAAAAGTAAAGAAAGGGAAAGCAAATGCCAAAATTGCAGAAGAAAAATATTCATATAATCACAATGCTTGTGCAAGCAATCAGTTTCTTGTTCCAATGAACCGCTCTCTGTTTTGCTTTCTTTTTGTATTATCCAGGATTACACTCAGTATTTTTAAATACAATTTTAACACATGTTAAAATTGTTTGTTGAAAAACCTTCATTATTAGTTTATAACATTTACAATGAAACTAAATACTAGTATAATTATGTAACTATACTACTGTTCTATGAAAGACTTCAAAAAACTAACATTATCTGTTGCATAAAAAAGTATGTAATGAGAAGAAAATGAAAAGACTGTATACTTAAACTTCTAAGGAGAAGAAGAAAGAACTCAAATGATAATTTAAAAAAAAAAATAGCCAGATAACTGAAAAACCAAGACAGTTAAAGAATTAAACCAAATTAAAAACTTAGAAGTACTACTTATCTAAACTGTGTCTAATTCTAAATATTTATACACACTAAATACATGTACACACACAAAAATATATTTCAGTTTAAACATGATATTGAAGCATCATTTTCTCTTTCACTTCTCTTTTGGAATTGCATAAATTTGAATGCAAATGCATTAAAGCAAATTTTATTAATACAGCCATGGTGCCTGGGAGCAAGCATACTTCCAACCTTTTTACAACAGTTCAAACTCAATATATCCAAATTTCTTCACAGATGGAAATATACCAACTTTTGGAGTTTAACACACCATTTCAACCCATAATTGCCTTTCAAGAACCTGGTTAACATGATAATGTTACATAACCAATAGGAATTACATGGCATGGCATATAAGCCAACATTTCTTCAAATTTATTATATTCCCAGCATAAAGAAATGAAGGCCAACTATTTTAAAATAATTTTATTCTATGGATTAATCTGAAGTAAGACCTTGGTGGGATAGTAAATGCTACTTTCAAATAATTTATTGCTGTATTTAGAGCAGTTTTAGGTACCTGATGGTCCTCCAGATGTTGGTACAGAAACAGCCACAATGGGAAATGATAAAGGATGCTGAGAGCCATCTCTGGTTACTTTTCCTTGGATCTGAAGTAAACTAAATATTAAAAACTGGTACATTAATTTTTAATGCTTGAAGCATTCTAAAGGACTAAAAATTAAGCTAAAAAGTGAATATACAAATTGTATATCATAGCTTGGAAAGGTGCAACTGTTTTTACCGCATCAATAAAATGAAACGATGAGTAAAAGTAAAGTAAAAGTAAAATGAGTCATTTTATTACATTGCAAATGAACTCAGTCATTAAAATAAATCTTCAAAGAAGACTAGATTTTACTTTTATTTGTGTATTTATTTATTAAATTTATATATCATCCAACTCATTCTGTAAAGCAATTCCGGATGGCTTACAATTAAAATCATAAATATAAAAATATTAAAAACATTAAATACAGAGGCAAGGAGCAAGAGGCAATTTTGGTGCGATAGTTTGTATCTTCTCTGTTAATCTACCAGCCACCTTTGGTTTTAGCTAGCAAAGAGCAAGCTTCTCCCACTAGAGTAGTGCAGCCAGATTCTAGTACTCACAAATATTTTTGATTTTCTTTCCTGCAGGAGAAAGACTTCCGAAACCAGATAGAGGAAAGATGCGCTTCCATAAAATTGCAAATGTCAACAAAGCTCTGGATTTTATAGCAAGCAAAGGTGTCAAACTTGTCTCAATCGGTGCAGAAGGTATGTGAAGTGTATCCATAACAAGATTTTTCTTTTAGTCATGAACCTACATTTTTAGTGCTGCTTGGGGTCACTATATATATACAACATACCTTCAAAAAACAACTATGTAGTACATTTCAAAGCACAGGTTTTTTTTTTTTTGGCACACTTCTTGTTTGAAAGAGCTGTAGCAGAGTGCTTCTTTTGAACAGAGAAGACCTTAGCATCTTCAGGTACTATTGAAAATACTTTTCATTCTTAAAATACAGGTAGTCCTCGACTTACAACAATTCATTTAGTGACCATTCAAAGTTACAACGGCACTGAAAAAAGTGACCTTGACCATTTTTCACACTTGCAGCATCCCCATGGTCATGTGATCAGCATTCAGCCGCTTGAGAACTGGCTCATATTTATGACATTTGCAGTATCCCGGACTTACGTGATCTCCTTTTGCGACCTACTGACAAGCAAAGTCAATAGGAAGCCCGATTCACTTAGGAATTGGGTGTCTAATTTAACAACTGCAACGATTCACTTAACGACTGTGGCAAGAAAGGTCATAAAATGGGGCAAAACTCACTTAACAAATTTTCACTTAGCAATGTAAATTTTGGATTCCATTGTGGTTATAAGTCGAGAACCACCTGTAGAATCTACTTTTAAAAGTAGAACTACGAATCTGCCAGCAAGATATCATGAAATAAGTATGCATGAGGAACATAATCTCAAATAACAGCTACTACATATTGTTGTATTGATGACCCTGCTGTAAATTATCCATTCCATTTCTCTCTAGAAATTGTGGATGGCAATGTGAAAATGACTCTGGGTATGATCTGGACTATCATTCTCCGTTTTGCTATTCAAGATATCTCGGTGGAAGGTAAGAAAATTCTATATAATGCTGCCTTCAACTTTTTGTGTCAAATAGACTTGATTCCAGGAATACAGATCGATTGAACTGGCTATAGCTTTATTGCCCACAGTGAATTTTGATGTAAATATCAGGATAGCAATTAAGCGACTTATGAAGAAGCATTCAGGACTGCTTTTTGTTGATCTGCTTTGTTGTTTATTATCATTTCTAGTAGGGTAAACAGATACCATAAGGAAAAGAATTATATTCTCTTCTTCAAAAATGCATTAAAACGTGTGATATTTTTATATCCAACAATCTGCCTCTCCTACAAGTGGACCGATCAGTTAGAAACATTGAGTTCCTTGTGAATCATAAGGCTAAATTAGATGATACACAAACAATATGTCACCCTGGTTAGCTTCTTATTTTGTTCATTTACTTGTAAACAGCCTTAACAAGTGCTAGCATTTGGCTGACTTTATCTGGTTTGGAAATTAAGTAGGACCAAGCCTGATTAGCACTTGGGTTGGAGGCTACCAGAGAATACCAGGTTGGAGGCAGCATTGGGAAATTGAAAAAATATCTCAGAAGGCGGCAACCGCAAGCCAGATCTATACTGTTGATAAGAAAACAGCATGGATGGATACACCAAGTAATCAGGAGGCAAACTTAGTTCAAAGGAGACTTTAGCTTTACTGTAGCTATTTGTAACCTCAAATTATTTCCTCCATAAGGGAACAAATTATTATTATTATTAAAAATAACTTCAGGTGACCAAATGTAAAATTTAAAGAAAGCTCTGTACTTAAACAGGGAGAAATGCACATACACAAACACACAGAGAGGTAATTGTGAAGGTTGATAGAAAGATTATACAGCCGCTTTCAAGTACAGCATTCTCGACAGAGAGTTTGCTTGAACACTATTATTTTCTTATCATCAAATAAATAACAGTAATAAGATACAGTTTTGTATCCTCTAGTTTAGGCCTAATTCATTTGGGAGGGAAGGTGTGGCTCTATGGTCACCATCTCCTTGAAGAAAGAAAACAGGAATATCAATTATTTAGGATAATGATTGAATTAATATGCTGAAATCTTCTTGACATCTTTTCATGAGCAGGGATCTTTTTACACTGTAGAAGATTTCCACTTAGACTCTGATTTAATGCATTCCATGTCATTTGCTTGTCATTCTGTCCCAACCTGCCATAATTTGATAGTAAAGTTGAAGTTTTTTTTTTTTTTTTAAAAAAGTAAAATAAGGCAGTGAGCTAATGTCTATAATGTCCTCAGATTCTTGTGGTGACTTGGCTCTGGGATCTTTCTTGTGTGAACTTCCTAGTCAACATTATCATCTGAATCCAGCTTCCAAGGAAAGCAGACAGAACAAACTGTATAAAAGAAGAACAAGCACACAAAAAATACAACATAGTCTATTTTTATATGTAAGAATGCACAAATATCTGTCTTTCAAACACAAAAGAATTTCATGTCAGGCTTTTCCAAGTGAACAATACTAGCGATTCAAGAATGCAGCTCTTTGATAAATTATTCTTATTGCAAGATCTGGAAATACAATTAAAAGAAGAAATTCAGAACAGACAAGTATAGAATGAAAGTCCTATTTATAGTAGTGGTCGGGTTCAAATCTCTTTCTCTTGCCTGCCCTATATAGTGGGCTGAGAGCCTCTTGTTTTCTCCTCTAGTTGGGAGGAAAGATTGATACCTTATTACTGTAAGAGGTCTGTAGGGCCTCAAGTTCTTTGCTTCCCACTTCCCACTTTAGCTCAAGAGATGGATAGTTTGGCAATGCCAATGGACTTTCTATTTTCTATGAGATGATTATCCATCCAGTAAACATAATGGGACATTTTATGACTTTGAATTGAGAGAAATACTAGAATTTGCTGCACTGGAGTTATGAAGTACAAGGAGTGAGTAGTAAGTTCTTCCTAATGTAAAATAGTTCTGTTCTGGGGAAAATATATTTTATCCAATTGAGTAATAACATGTGGAGATTGGAGAATTGTTTGGTAGGATCATATGTAGATACTGCAGCATTTTATGCTACTTTGTAAAGATTGTTTAATACTGTAAAACAGTGAATAATTTGGGCAGCTATAGATTTTTTGCCAAGATTTTACTCAAGCAAACAGCTGCCATCCATTACAGTAGACAATATGTAGCGGATCAACCAATTTTTATACTTCGTTGGTTAATTGAGAGAATAATTATTCCTGACAAATTTACCCTGATTCTATTGTACCAATTAAATCATCTTTAAAAAGAAATTTCTTATGAATGATGACATCATTCCTGAGTCAGTGAAGCAGGATGCAAATATTAAAGAAAAACAATGAACGGATGGCTACATGAGGAAAAAAAATGATAAGGAAAGTTCACAGCCAATTCTAGAGTTTCCTTTTCATATAAATGCCCCTTGTTTTTGTAACAGACACAGTGTTAACTTTCAATTGTTGCATTTTGTAAGAAAACATACGGAAGAAAGAGAGGGAGATATTTTCATAAGTAAACTGGATGTATTCACTACTTTTCTGGTACAGATTTCCTTGGAAGCACTCTTTGTATCCATTGAATTAAGCAATATCATCTGAGGTAGATGTCCAACCCTCTAAGTCAGCTGAAGGTCTGTTATGTACTGTAGTGAGCAAATTGAAGTTCTGTTATTCTTTATAAATCTTCTTTTATAAATCTTCTTTGATGGTATTTTCAGAGACATCTGCCAAAGAAGGACTGCTGTTGTGGTGTCAAAGAAAAACGGCACCTTACCGAAATGTGAACATTCAAAATTTCCATCTTAGGTAAAGTGAATCATTTCTAGATGTAAAGATGTAGATGTGTTTTACCCTTAATGGTACAGTTGGAAATGGAGAGCACCCAATACATCATATTTTCTTTGCAGTTTGAGAAGGGCCAGGAATAACTCTACAAAGCTAGCATGAGTATAGGGGCTCCCAGATTATCAAAGCAATTAAAATGGACACCCTATATGAAAGGAGTCAACAGTGTGATTATTTCACATGTCACCATGGATGCTCCTTGACTGATGAGGCCTAATTAGAGAGGAAATTACTACAACTAATATTTGGGGGAATAAACAGAAGTCCCGATTGTAATGTACTGACAACAAAATATTAAAAAAATCAAACACTATCATTTTCTGTTTTACCTCCATCTGCATAGTGTAAACCTTTTGTGTATTTTCTAGAAATCAATTTATATTACAAATATGTTGAAATTTCCAGAAATAGTGGAAGAAAGATCCCTTTCACAGAACCTATAAATAGAGTGAAAATTGGGCATTGTGGCATGATTAATAAATGCTAATTTTTTTCCCCAGCAGTTGCTGCTGAGATAAAAAAAAAAAAGACACTTGTTTTTGTTTTGCATCTAATCAGGTTATAAATAAATATGCAAGCTTTCAAGTTTCATAAAGCTCTTGCTCCAAAGAACAGAAAGCAGTAAAACCTTAGGTGTACAGTGTGTAGAAAAATCCAAGACACAAATAACCTGAACATCATGGGTATTTATGTTGTGTCTTTTGTTTTAATCTCTGTACAATGCCCAGAGTTACCATTGTGAGATAGGAGGTCATAGATATTAGGTAAATACATATATACATATAGGAATAGAAGAAAACACTTCTGTTGTTGAGAATGGTCTCTTACCTACAGATAGTTGAGGTAGTTAAGAACAGATTTTACCAAACATCCTATTTTTATAGATACTTGTAATTACTGGATTGTTGGGTTTGGCTTCAAATGGCATTTTTAAAATAATATATATGAAAAATGCATTAAAAGTGGTAAAATAAATAGACCCAGCTTCCCAAACCTGGCATCTTCAGATGAGCTGGGAGTCCCAGAGGTGCTTTTTTAAGAGGCAACTGGACTTTCTGGTTTTTCTTTGAAGACGTTTCGCTTCTCATCCTCTTGAAAAAGCACCTTTGGGACAACCATGACCTGGATGACTGAGAATCTCCATAGACAAGAGCTGGGAGTGTTGGCTGAGACATTCTGTTGGCGAATGCAGGATAAACTAACTACTGCAATGTATCAAATAATTGACTCAGAAGAATTATACTTTCTCCCAGATGAAACTTCCTACTCCTTATAAGGCATTGGAGAGAGGAACAACTCTCCTGTTCAACACATGTCTTACTGTCTGTGTATGGCAGGTCATTTCCATGTTTGGGTTCTAGACACAATCCATTGGAGCTCTCAGAAATTTATTTCAAACATTTTCATCCCACCAGACTTTTCAGACTGTGTGAATGGCCTGCTCTTTTATTTATTTATTTATTATTTATTAGTTCAATTTATATGCCGCCTTTCTCCGGAGACTCAGGGCAGCTTACAATGCATTTAAAAAAAACCATTATAACCATATTGGCTGCTGGTTTAAAATTTTACTACTGATTTTCTAAATGATATGCAAACAATATTTTCTGAGCTACCCTGAGTATGCCCTCGATACGTAAAAGTAAATAAAAAGATGGACAAACCACTGAGTGAAATGAGCAGCCCATCTGTTCCAGCCAACTGCAGATTCTTGCACCGTGAAAAAAAAAATAAGTAAGCAATCATTCATCATCTAGTGCACTGTGCATGAAATTTCTCTGGGCTCTTTTCTGCACAAAAGTGTCTACAGTCAAGGAAATTTGTCTTACAAGATAATATCCTAACATGCTTCTCTGCCTTATCAACATTTTAAATATTTTTGATTGTCTTGAAAGTAGATAACCTGGTTCACAAAATTATACTATGAATTTCTCCTGTGTTCTGCCATTAAATGAGATTTAGCCAAATTGCAACAACCACTGGGATTTTATGAGCTACTGCTATTAGACATGTGGTACAATTGCTGAATATTGTCAGACCTTGCACTGTCTGACAAAATCAGTGTTTCATTAATATATTGTCGCCTTATTTTTGGTTTCTTCTCATGAAGCTGGAAAGATGGCCTTGGTCTCTGTGCACTGATTCATAGACATCGACCAGATCTTATTGACTACTCCAAGCTTTCAAAGGTCATTAATTTTGCTGGCATGGCATGATAACTTGCACCAATCTGGCATGATGATTTGCACTGATTTGGCTCACCTACTACATATAGAGAGATATGTTTGTTTTGTAGTTTGAAATGAGCCTTCTTTCTTGGCTCTTGACCTGCAGATATAGAACAGCCTTCCTGAACCAGGTGCCCTCTGCTAATTTTAAATTTCTCCCACTGATAATGGCCAATCAGTATGGTTAAGACTGCAGTAGGTGATCCCAAGTAAGCTAAACCACAAGCCATGAAAGTGGCTGAAAAAATAAGCTACTCTTTGGACAAATGTACTTGGACTTGGGATATTCAATGTAGATCTGTCTCCAACACACAGCCAATTCAGTCAATCTATGAGCATTATATTCCTGAGTAAAGATGCATCGTGGGATTCACTATATTAGAAAGTATTCAATAGATGGTGCAACCCTGTGAAATGTTTAAGTGACATGAAGATAAGTAAACCGCACAATATTTATATCCAATATTGTCATTGTAGATTTGATGTGGGAGTGTGTGTGCACTTGTGTGCATGTTAGTTTTTCTTTCTGCATGCCTTTCTTTGCTTTCTGGAAATCTTTGGAGAGCCATAGAGGATCTTTCTTTGCATTGATGCATTAGAGTATGTTCTTACAATATGCAAAGCTGAAAAGCTTGATTTATGGCTGCCACACATTGTTTGGTTCATGTGCAGCATGAGTTAAATGGCAGGCATAACTAATAACTAAGCTTTTAGTTTAGCAAGGTGGCAAACACAGCAAAGCCACACCCATCTTTTTGTGTGTCTGTCTGAAGCTTAGACATCCCTAAGGGCAGGGAAGGTAAAAGCAGGAGCCCTCAAGTGAAGGCAGCACTTCCAAAATCTGTCCTACCAGAACAGTTTTTCTGTTCAATAGTTCCCTAGTAACCCTGAAATGTCAGTACCATGCACTGGAGTAAATTCCACTGAAACAGTTTTTAAAAAAAGATGTAAGAGACAGCTGCTTAATTTCTATATTATATAAACATACTTGGGAGTAAGTGTCAGCATTATGGTTAAAAATGTCAAGATGGAAGACATGATGCAGTGGAAATCTGCCTGGTTTTTACATGCTTCTTGGGGGAGAATTTAATTTTATTTTAAAATGCTGCTATTGAGTGAAACTCTAACATATTCCGTCCTTGCTTTTGAATTGCTGCAACCTTGCTTAAAATAGGGGACTTACCAATTGTAATTTCTGCTTCCTGTGCAGGACGACCCTCTGGGGAATATAAACCTGGCCATGGAGGTTGCTGAAAAATATCTGGATATCCCAAAGATGTTGGATGCAGAAGGTGTGAGTTAATGTGCTTTTAATAGGCAGCAGGTTGCAACTGTTAAAATCTTTTTGGCCCATATGTTATAAACAAAGGATCTCCTTCACATAGTTATTTATCAAACAGCATTCTACCTGTCATTTCCATTTAGACTAGAATAAGAAAATGCTCTCTGATGTAATTGAAATTAATAGCAGGGGGGAGGACAATTTTCAGTGTCCCCCCCTTCTTTTCATTTAGTTATCCCTCAAACACTCCAGGCTTTCCAAGTAATTCAGAAACATAAATCCAGAGATTTCAAGTAAAATATCATTTGAAGACCTGTATCAGTTAGAATTATTTTTTAAATGCAGCTAAAATAATTGCCTTCTGAAACTCCTGGCAACTAAAACAATGCAGGAAGCCAGGGACAAGAAGACCAGACTACACAATTGAACCTGATCTTTTTTTAAAAAAATGTTTGTTGTTTATACAACACACTTTAAAAAGGGCAGGCTTCATTTCTGGGGTTGCAGCTGCCATCTTGACTTCTCCCCCCAATCCAGGTAGCAGAGACATAACAACACATTCTTAGACAACTTCAAAGAATATTAGCATTAGTTCTGAATATTGTCAGTTGAGAGCAACATCTATCAGCACAATTTATCCATCTTTCCCTGAAAATCTTCTCTGAAGGTAATTCAGGTCTATGAAATGACTTTTCACCCCATCTTCTTTATTATTGCTAGGCTATGGAGTCAAGAGCAAAAAAGACTTGATTTTTTGGGTTTTTTTTTTTACAGCTTCTGTAGTGTTGAGATACTTGTCCCCATCTAATGTTGCTACTCGGATTTACTTGCCTCATTTGGTATTCTACACCCATGGTACAATACTATTGTACTAATACTAATACAATACTATTAGTAATACTGTTTTGGGATTTACAACAGATAAGCAATTCTTTTGCGTTCACTGGCAGTTTTGAAATTTTGAAATTATGGCTGGTACTTGCCTTATTTCAGCATGGCTGCCATGGTGGAAGTGTCAATTTACTAGAAAAATAAAGGCATAAAAGAACCCACACTAATCTCCTGATGCTCTTTATTGATTTTATCTTGGTCTTTCTACAGGGCTAAGACTAAGTGGGTTCATTTTCAAATAAAGACTTGCCCTGTAGCTATTCATCTTGTTTGTTTTCTAAGGATGTGAGATTTATGCAAGCCCAAGGCATTCTTATAAATACAGTACATTTTTAACATGTCGCTTTCCCAATTGTTTTTTTTTTTTTCAGTTTTAAAAAATGGATAGGTCAGGGGAGTTTGGCAGGGCCAACTGATATCTACTGGCTTCTTGTTTGCTACCTGTCTTTCTTTTGGAATGACTTAACAGTGTAATGTCAGGCTCATTAAATCTCTTTTCTCCTGTTGTCACTGGACATATCCCAAGAAAAATTGTTTTATTTCAGGTTGAAATTAACTGTTAAAGGAATATGGATCTAGTCAGTCCTTGAGGGGAATATACGTCTTGATGGAAAATGATCTGAGATCTATAAACTTTATCTTCAATGAAAATACATGCTTTCATGGATTTCTTCTTAACTGGAAATGAATTGGGCAGCCTAATGACAATTTTGCGGTATATAAGATGGGATCAAGCTTACCAGGCATGCTTATTTAAATAATTGAGTAGTCAACCCTCTTGAAAAGATTTCATAGCTTATCATTCTTGTTTTTATTGATGCTAGGAAAATAGAGTATTTTTGTTCTGTGGCTGCTATGATATTGTATGGGTTTTTTTTTGCTTATCCTGTGATTCCTTTCTGATTTCTTTTTCTTTTTAGAAGATATAGTTTGCTCCCTTATAAAATGCATGGGTATTTTTCAGAAAGTCCTTCTTTAAAAAATAATCACAGTTGCTTTCTTTCACACTTCCATACAATATCAATATACAATATCATTGATATACAATATCAATATACAATATCAGAGGGCATTTGTCAGATCCATTCTTCATATGTTGGACAATATTAAATCTCTACCATGTGGAAGTAAAATAATACTGCATTGCAATTTGTACTAATGCATTGAAATAATAATGCATTGAAATTATTATTTCTAAAATAATAATGCATTGAAATTTGTACATGAAAGATAATTCCTTTTAAACAATGAAAACAACAATGCAAATATGACATACTACCTTCAATTATAATACTAACTTTTTCTTTCTAGAAAGAGCCTTTGACAGGTGGAAACTTTTAAGCATCCGGTAGTAGTTTCCTTGTGCATTCAGAAACACAATATATGGTTACCTCAGATTGTAAGTCCAGTCAGGCGGGCCTCAGCATTTCAAACAATCTCTCTGTGTAATTACAGACATGAGGTATTCTCAGGGGGATAACAAAAGTCGAGATGACAGACATTTCTGCAGGACTGAAGCCATGCTTGTAAAAGGGGGGGCAGAATTTGAGTGTGAAGGAGCACCTATCTTCTTGATTGCTTTGATTCTCCATGTACACACTCCTGAATATACACCAGTGTCTTTGAATCAAACCATATAGCATGCCAGCACCTTATTTGTCTGCAAGTATTCCTCTCAAAACCTTGGATATTTTTAAATTTTGTTCTCCAGGATTTCCATTTTAGCATCAATGTTTTCTTCTTCCAGTTTAAATGACTCTATAATACTACAGAGAACAAAATGGAGCACATGTTGTGTCTCCCTTGCTTGCTACTGTTCTTCTACATATTGTGCTTGTTTTCTTTCTTTTTTCTTTTCTGATAGACATTGTGAATACCCCCAAGCCTGATGAAAGAGCAATCATGACTTACGTTTCTTGCTTCTACCATGCTTTTGCTGGAGCTGAGCAGGTATTCATCATCACCTTTTGGATCGCTGTGTGCTTTGTGTGTTTCAGGTTTCCATGAGCCCAGAAATCACTTTGTTTTTTTTAATTAGGACTGACAAATAAAGTATATGGGGCTATTAGAAACACTGCAGTAATACACGCACAGAAACAAGCATATAAAGATGCATACAGAATAAATAAAAACAGATTTATTTATTTATTTATTTATTTATTTATTTATTTATTTATTTATTTATTTATTTTATTGAATTTCTATACCGCCCTACTCCCAAAGGACTCAGGGCGGTGAACAGCCACGAAATAAAACACATACATATAAAAATTTAAAATAGAATAAAGTGAATTAAATAAATTTGGCTGAATTAATACCCATGATTTAAAATACCCATATTTTAAAACACTTTAAAATTTAAAATTTGCACTTAAAAGGGAGAAGATTTAGGTGAGGCCAGCTTGATGAAATAAAAGAGTCTTCAGCTCACGGCGGAAGGTGCGCAGATCCGGAATCCTCCGTATCTCTGGGGGGAGCTCGTTCCAGATCGTCGGTGCCCCCACAGAGAAGGCTCTCCCCCTAGGGGCCAACAGCCGACATTGTTTGGTCGACGGTACCTGGAGGAGCCCCTCTCTGTGGGAGCGTACTGGTCGGTGGGAGGCTATTGATGGTAGTAGGCGGTCCTGTAAGTAACCAGGTCCTAAGCCATGGAGCGCTTTAAAGGTGGTAACCAGAACCTTGAAGCGCACCCGGAAGACCACCGGGAGCCAGTGCAGCTCACGCAGGAGAGGTGTTACATGGGAGCTCCATGCCGCTCCCATAACCACCCGCACGGCCGCACTCTGCGCCAGTTGGAGCCTCTGAGTGCACCTCAAGGGGAGCCCCATGTAGAGAGCATTACAATAGTCCTTGACTTACAAGCACAACTGACCCTGGAATTTTGGTTGCAATTTGTTGTGGTCATTAAGCGAGACACCCACGTGACTACCTCACTCAATGAGCACAATCCCAGTTCTCTATGTTACGATCATTAAAGCAACTGTGCAAGGGTGCCTCGGGGGGTGGGGAAGGCCTTGGCAGGCCTGGCGCTAACCAGCATGAGGAAACCTGCCACAGGCCAACTAGGCCTGCCTACATGCGGGCCCCTGCCTCCCCTCCAACTCCCCAGAGGCCTGGATCTTCTCCCTACCCCACTGTTGCCAGGGTCTATTTATCATTCCCTTTCCTGTAACTGCTGAGAGGTGAGCCAAGATGATGCTAATCTAGAAAGCTAGCAAAGGCAATTTTCCTCAAGGCTAGAGAGGCAGGAACACAAAGTCAGCCTGCAAAGTTCCTGATCCGGGACCAGCCTTGAGAAAGATTGCCTTCATTACCACCATAACAGCAAGGCCTACCTGGCAGCAATTGCAGGAAAAAAGGACAGGTAGGTGGCTGTGATGGGGCAGGAAGAAGTGGAGTGATGAGGATGGAGAGAGGAGACCCGCAGACCAGTGGACCTGTGGATCTAGCTAGCAGAGGCCTTCTAGTCCTCCCAGTGGAGGGAGGGGTTGCAATGATTTCACAGCCATAAAGGTAGGTGCATCTGAATTTTGATCATGCGAGTGTGGGTGCTGCAATGGTCAGGACTTCAGACTGTGGTCATAAGTCCCTTTGTTCAGCACTGTTCAAATGGTCGCTGAATGAATGGCTATTAAGTCGAGGACTACCTGTATAATTACTGTGATAATTTCTATCACTTTTGCAAAGGCCACTACTGTTTTCCAGACAAAGCCTACCCATTGGGGGAAAAAAAATCTTTTTTTGCAGTGTCAAGGCAGTTTATAGTGATGGAAGGAAAGCATTTCTTCGGCTGCTCTAATATGATTAGACTGTCTGAATTATTCAGATTCAATATAAATATTTTAATACTCTGTACTCTGGTGAAGTCTGAGATTTTTCTGCAGCTAATCATCACTGAGGAGAGCGACAAGGACAGACAATCTTCTTAGAAAAAGCATTTACCTTTGCTATTAAACTATTGCAAAACTAGAATTGCCATAAGAATATCCCTGGGGCAGTTTCCCCCAGGATGATAATCATCAGGCAAATTGAAGATTAGATTAGATTAGATCTTCAGGAATTTCTCAGCCAAGGTGGCCATTGGTTATGTGAACTGAATATACTGTAGTAATCTCTATAGATGTGAAAATGTAGACTTTTTTTGTAAAAGGTTCAGGCCCAGAAGGGTCATGATCAACCAGCTGTGAGGATAGATTTCTCCTGGACATACCACATAATTTTTTGCTGTGTGCAGAGATTCCAGGGTATACTTTATATGGAGAGTAATATTTGGCTGTAAAGTGAAATCAGGATTTTATTAAAAATTATTGCCACTGAAGGAATCATCCTCACTTTATTATTTTCTGGGTATAAATTCAGAGTTAAGTTAATTCATTTCTTTTTTTTTCCCCTCCTTTCCTCACTCCTTCCTTTCCCCTCCTAGATAATAGCATAGATTCCCTTAACATTGTATTTTGTGATTGTGCACTGATAGTTTGTTGTTTACATTACCAGTAGTAGAGATGAAACACCAACTAGCTAGCTGTAATAGAAACCTTTGGAATTAATCAAAGATTAAACTGGGAATTACAGAACACAATCAACATTTCCGCAGGTTTCTCCTAATATTAATAATTTTTTTTGTTAAAAATACAGTGAGTAAAAAAATAATTGTGTGGCTCTCATTTATTTATCATAACTGAAGCTAATGCAGCAATAATTCTGTTATTCTTTTAAGATGCTATTAAAAAATGTCTGATTTTATTATAACAGATTAACACTGCTATTTCTTTTGAAATGACTATTTGTTAGTATAGTACATTTGGGCATCAATAAACCTAGAAAACTTACAAATCAAAGTGTATGTAATAGAATGTGAAGTTCTTAATATTGCTAAATTAATTAATTGATAGTTGCTTTTTCCAACAATTATTCATCTGAGACATTTGTCACTAATTACTTTTGGGAATATTATTTTTACATTAGTTCATGATTATATTATTTTTGCTTCTATGACTTTATTAAATTTCCTTCAATGAAATGTAAATAGATCAAAATACGTTTACATACATATATTAAGATTATGGCTTTTCTAGTGTATTTTATAAAGAAATTAGGAGATAATAAAATATGTTATTTTTATAGCAGGTTCATAAATTAAAATCAGATTAAGTCAGTGTCATGATCAGTTTCATAAATTAAAAACTATTACCTCAGGAGTGATTTAAAAAAATCAACTGAAATTATATGATACAGTTATAATACAATACTGTAATTAGATACAGAAAATCTAAGGTCTTTCTCAAAAAAAATGGCAATGTTATAAGACTACTCAACATAACGGTTTTAGCATAGAAGTAGCGCTAGGTTTGAAGAAATACTCATTTTTATGATATTTGTGTTTCCCCATAAACTTAATGGGATTTTTAATTCAAAGTGCTGGTTGTTAGCTATAAAGCCCTAAATGGAAAAAGGCCTGGTTATTTGAAGGACTGTCTGTTTCCTACAGTAAGTGCATGGCCAATTCAACCTTGCAGAGTTGACATATTCCAGAGTCCTTTGATTAAACAAGGCCATCTATCAGGACCCCGGAGCTTTCTCTGTAGCAGTTCCTGCACTCTGAAATGAGATTTCCCCTAATGATCCAGATGTCCCCAACTTGCTATTGTTTAGAAAGCCACAAAGACTTGGTTTTTTGCCTGGCCTTTGGCAAAGGAAAATAGCAATAGCACTTAGACTATTTCACAGTGCTTTATAGCCCTCTCTAAGCAATTTACAGAATCAGCATATTGCCCCCCAACAATCTGGGTCCTCATTTTACCGACCTCAGAAGGATGAAAGGCTGAGTCAACCCTGAGTCGGTGAGGATCCCTGGTAGGCAGCAGAATTAGCTTGCAATATTACATTCTAATCACTGCCCCACTACTGCACCATGAAGTCGCTTTGCTTTGTTACTATCTGGTTTGTCATTCTCATCATCATTTGTTCATTTTACTTGCTATTAATTGTATTTCTCTTTTTTAGTTTTCTTTTTTAGTTTAGTTGCTTGACAGTATGTATGTTTAATAAACAAATATACAAATATGCAAGTATTTATATGAGAATTTAAAAAGCTATAGCTATACCTACAGATGAACAAAGATATTTAAAAGGATTCAAGCAACAGATGAATCCCTAGTTTTTTAAAATGCCATAGAAATATTAGAGCATAAATAAAATATATAAGAATTACTCTAATTAATTGAGTAATCTGAAAAATGATCAATAGTTGAAAAATATCAACACACTTCATGCACAAAATGCATACATTTAATTAAGATATAATATTATCACTGGCCATTGTAGCCTAACATGCAATTGCATAGCATATCAAACGTGGTTAGTATTATCCTTAGGTTTTTTTTTTTTTTGCGGCTTAGCACATGGTGCAGATCCAAACTGTTTAGTTAAATTAGGGTTGGATTCATCGTGTGAACAATCCCAAAATGGGTTGACACAGTTACCATGTTAAGTATATTGTGTGAATTCACCCAGTGAATGGCAGTGCAATAAAGATTCAGAATTGTCAGAATTTCCACTTTTCTTATCTTCTATCTCAAACAATCCATCATATGTTTTTTCCTCCCATCTGGTGTTCCCTAGATGTGCTGGTCATATTTGCTGGAGAAATGAAATGTGTCTTGTGAAAGCAAGAGTGCTGGTGTCAGTATAATCTCCAACCTACACTTCTGTTCTGTCCTGTCCTGTCCTAGCAACATAGAACTGAATGACAGGTCATAAGGCAGGTCTGACAAGAAGTCCCATGCAAAAAGAGGGAACAAAAATGGAATTGTTGTCTCAACCTCTGGATTCTTGACTGTTATGGTGAATTGAGCAGGTTTTCAGGACCTTGGACAGAACTCAGGAAGCATTCAAGCCTGATTATTGCAGTGCTGTACTACTTTCTCTCAGCCCTCCAGAAATAGTTTTTCAGAAAGAGGCACATTCTTTATCCAGAAACCTAACACTCCATTGTTTCTCCATGGGCTCATGTTGCATCTGTTTTGGGGGCATTGGGTCTTCAGAATTTGTTGCACTTGGAATGGAAGTGCAGGCACCTTGTTGGCCATAGCCTTGTAGGGTGTAATTCCAAGGTGCAATGTTGGGTTATTAATTTTTGGAAGTCTAAGCATCTAAACAGCTCAGCTCAGTAATATGGTCAGGGCTCAGGTCTCCTTCATTAGCTGATAAACCCCATATTTCCATTTATTTTCCATAGTGGATTCCATATTGTGACTTTTAAGATATTTCTCCTTGGATCAATTGGATTCTAGGGTTGATGGAAGAAGTTTTCATCTGTGAAGTGTCTTTTAGTGCCAGTTGTCACAAAAAGGTTACACTTTTTTTTACATGCAGTGGCATGTCTATATACCCAGCCATGCAGAGAAACTTCCTGGTGGGCACTAATGCAGGCAAATGGCCAATTTTGCCATTAACCCCTATGCTGTTATGACAGGAATGACTTCATTGTGCTACATAAGCACCTTTTCACAGCAGAGTTACACATGAATCCATAATCAATTGAGCAAAACACACACACACAAAATCCCAAAACAGAAACAAATACTTTGTATGAACCAATCTAAAGCCTTGGATTTTTTTTAAAAAATACTTGGAATTAAGAAAATAGCTTTCTTTACTGCATGAATTATTCAGTAGAACTTTAGTATTTTAAAAAAGGGATTTTAGGGTGAGGTAAAACTTTAAATTAATCACAATTCAATTAAGCAGGGATATTAATGCAAACCTATCTAGATCCGTAGGTGATGAAAATGTGTGTCATCCACTGAAACAGCTTAATGAATCTGAAGTATGGCAGTATGAGAAATATTTTATATTCCTGAAACAGCCCAATTTTTCTCTTATATGTACTTCAATCACTGATTTTAGAAAATGGAACTGCAGGAAGGCAGTGATCCTTGAAATAATAAGAATAACATGCGTCATGTCAGTTATCTATGTGGTTATTTATGCGGTTTATGCTTATTGTCACTGTGGAATATCCCACTTTGTCATTCACCCAATCTTAAATTATATGATATTGGAGAACTTTGTGATTCCATGCATGAAGGAACAGACAACTAAAATAATACCTAAACTAATAAAAACCAATGGCTGGATGTGCTTATTATTTTATGCTGCAGTAGCCACTGGATCATCATTCACATTTTGTTTCTGTGTGAATCTAACAACATACCTACACTGTTTAATTTTCTGAATTTTCCAGGCAGAAACTGCAGCTAATCGGATTTGTAAAGTACTTGCTGTGAACCAAGAAAATGAAAAGTTGATGGAAGAATATGAAAAGCTAGCAAGTGAGGTAGGCGAAGCTTGTCATAACTCTTGAGGTCTGCTTCTGATACCAAATCATTTTATGTGTAATTTTATAAGGACAGAAAAGTTACATAAAGCTGTTAACTATTACTGAGGCTTTCTTTTTTGAATATAATTAGTGTGGGAGGAATCTCCATTTATATCTGTAGTTTCTATTTTTAGGATATTAAAATAAATATGCTTGTTTTTACTTGCAATAACGAGGAACTATTAAATCTGATGTATGTTGGCAATTCTTGCCTGACTACATCTCTTGTATCTGCTTCTAGCATATTCTGGACTAATTTTAGATTTTGGCCACCCTAAAAACAGTAAATGACAAAATTGTAGAACTTTGTATATAAGAGCTTTGTTCACACAAACACAGTGGACTAAGTAAAATGGATTGGATGGTTTATGGTTCAGCATGCTGAGGAAAGTTGCTTATATTAGTGTATTATATAAAACAGGCCATTATCTAATGGAATGTATTTGTTTTGGACATAGCACTTTCTGTGTTCACATCAACTGGGTTTTTTTAATCTGGATTTAGCATATTGTCTGAACCCAGCCAAAGCATAAAGGTTACAGTCTTACAGACAAAATGGAAGCAACTAAAATAAATGAAAAGCTCTTACATTTATCTTGTCAAGGGATTTCAGTGAGTCCTGGATCCTTTATATATTTCTTTATTTTATTTATAACCTACCTTTATTATTATTATGAAAGACTCACGGTGATGAACATATCTAATACTCCTTTGTCTTCCTATTTTCCCTGTAACATGAACCCTGTCAGGTGAGTTGGGTTGAGAGAGATTGATTGACTCAAAGTCCCCTGCCAGACTAGCCTGATGCCTTAACCAAACTGGCTCTGTCAGTTGTCAGCCATACCTTTCTTTTGGAATTTACTGCCAGGCAAAATGGTCATGGCTACTGCCTATCCCAGAATGCCCTGTCCTTTTTAACTACTCAACTGTTCACAACCATAGTAGTCAACTGGAAAGCAATAACCGGGTTCTCTCTTTCTGTCAAGTTATAAGATGCTTCCTTCCCCTTACTTTGGCATGGTGATCCACTCGCCACTATCATGAGTACTAATATGCCTTATTCAGCCAACCACAAGTAAAAAATAATCCTGTAGCATTAAAAATGAAAACCCACCCCCAGGAAATCTGGCCCAATGTTTAAGCTACTGTAGAAGATATTCGATTAGGAATCTTTTTCTTTTATTTTTTATTGTTGTTTTCATAATTTTTTTGGTCATTTGCTAACATGTCTACATATGTGCAAACAGCTTTTAGAATGGATTCGGCGTACCACCCCTTGGCTGGAAAACAGGACCCCAGAGAAGACCATGGTAGCTATGCAAAAGAAGTTAGAGGACTTCAGAGATTATCGCCGAAAACACAAGCCTCCCAAGGTCCAGGAAAAATGCCAGTTGGAGATCAATTTCAACACTTTGCAGACGAAACTGAGGATCAGCAACAGGCCAGCTTTCATGCCATCAGAAGGGAAGATGGTTTCAGTAAGTAGCAGTGCATTTGGGCTGTATGCTATTAAACCTTTCAGTTCTGGAAACTAGAAAATTGTTTAAATCTCATCAAAGCAACCATCCTGCATTATAAGGGAATCATGAACAAATCCAAAGGAGTAGAAATTTTGATGTGATTCAATCTTCAATAGCCTGGTGAAGTAATTCAGGCAAGAATAGAATAGAATAGAATTCTTTATTGGCCAAGTATGATTGGACACACAAGGAATTTGTCTTGGTGCACACGCTCTCAGTGTACATAAAAGAGAAGATACATTTGTCAAGAATCATAAGGTACAACACTTAATGATAGTCATAGGGAACAAATAATCAAATCATATTAGGAAACCAGTCAATATAAATTGTAAGGATACCAGCAACAAGATTACAGTCATACAGTCATAAGTGGGTGGATATGGTACAACCAAGGGTAGTAGCTCTATCTTTATTGTTAGGTGACATTAACAGAATCTTAAAGACTGAAAGAATTTCTTCCCTCCTTTTCTTTTACTCCCCAGAGTAAACTAAGGAGGGTCCTATTGAAACATTTCCCATGTCATTCCCCCCTTCTATGGGCTGAGACATCTTTTACATACCATTTTACAAGCTCTCCCTCATGTCTCCCAAGGTCATTCCTACATATTATTAGAGTCTCAGCATTTTGTTCATCCATTCCTGATTCTCTGTCTTTGGTCTTTGTAGAGACTGCCTCTATTTAAAAAACGATTGAGAAATGATTGCATTTATAGATGCACCCTTTTCACATGAGAATCACAACTATGTTAATAAAGAATTGCAAAATAGGCAGAAAACAGTAGAGTTAGGCTTGTGATATTATTGACATTATTAAGAAAGCAGCCACCTTGAATACCTTTCATCATGAGATTAGAAGCTTTCAGAGCTATTTATGCTCATCTAGAGTTTGTTACCCTACATTGGTGGGGACTTGAGGAGGCATATTCTAGTTAGTTACACCATACCAGAATTGTTATGTCTTTTACCAAATATATTTTTTCATCATATTATTCGGGGAAAAAGTGAAATGGAAGGTGAATTATTATAATGAAATGTTTTCACATTCATTACAATAATTCACTGTTTGCTTTAGAAAGCTAAGATAACAGTCCTTCTCAACCTAAATTGAGAAGGGCCCAGGGCCAGACAAGCAAGAATCAGAGAAAATGCTTAGCCAATCAGAAAACCCCTTCTTGAGATACAGGTTTTAAGTGTTTGGTTTAAAATATCCCCATGCTTTTGTAGGATATTGCCAGTGCTTGGCAAAGACTTGAACAAGCGGAGAAGGGCTATGAGGAATGGCTGTTGAATGAAATACGAAGGCTTGAACGGCTTGAACATCTGGCTGCTAAGTTTAGGCAAAAGGCCACATCACATGAAACCTGGGCGTATGGTAAGTTGGGATTCTCTTGCCTGCAAAAATATCTATCCAGTGTTTTCCCTTTGAAATAGAATTTAAAATCAAATGCATGGTTCAAATGAAAAAAGTGGACAAGAAAAAGAGATGAAGAATATGTAGCAACATAGGGGGAAGGAATAGACTGAAGGATACAAAAGGCAAGAACTAAAATATCAATTGTAAAATAAAAAGGAAGTCAATAGGTTTAACTTGTCCGATGGTTCCTTGGCTCCTGATAAGGTTGCTGCTGACATGTAATCCTATTCAGCAAATAACTCAGATTCATTCTGAGTTGGATTCCAGCTAAGAAGGTGGAAGTGACAGAGCCTTGGGATGCTGTCTGGGATAGGTTTAAGGATTTTGGTCCCAAGAAAGTTGGCAGGATATTCAGAGCTAGGGACACCACTACCTGCGTTTTGAGCCAATGCCCTCCTGGTTCAGGCCTCGGTGTGGGGTGGGGGAGATATGTGGGTAGCTCCATGCGGTAGTAAATGACTCCTTGTGGAAGGAGGTGATTCTGCTGGCTCTGAAAGAAGTAGTTGTAGATCCGTCTCCTCAAGAGATCATTGCTGGATCATCTTCATCACAAGATGCTGGTTTTTACCTTTAAAGTCATACCTGGCATAAGATCAGGTTACTTGTGGGACCGCCTTGTCCCAAAAATTTCTGCCTGTCCACCATGCTCCCATAGGGAGAATATGTTCTGGATCTCTCATCGAAACATTGCTATCTTATGGGTACTAGAAAGGTGCCCTTTTGGTGGGAGCCCATGTGCTCTGGAACAGTCTTTTCCCTTTTATATGCCAAACCCCAGATTTGCTTGCCTTTAGAAAAGCAATCAAGACCTGACTTTTTCCAGAGATATTTGTGTCGAGTTGAGTCACCTTTTGGTTGTTTTTGCTGTCATATTTCATTATTTATTTAATTATCTTGAAAATTCCATGCACACCTAGACAGTAAAAAGTGTTCTTCGTGGGGATTCACAAGCCGTGCAGGTCAAGAGCTGTGCTATCATACCTGAAGCAAATATAGCTGTTCATGGGGCCTTCACTGCTCTCAAAGATTTGCTCTGGGAAAACACTGAAGCTTTCAGAACCTATCTGCATATAGAAAGTAGCCTGCTTTAAACTTTTTGAACTTTTGAAGTATTAGACAAATAATCCTGAGACAAATAACGAAGTATGAATAAAGCTGTGTTGAAGTAAATATAGCAAATCTGCCATTGTGTGGAAGATTGGGAGAGGTGGCAAACCATGCACTCCACATATCCACCCCTTTCTATCTATTTCCCTGAAGTGTTTCTTCACACATTGTGCTTTTAGCCATGCACAGTTCAAGAAAACACAATTCTATGTGTATTTGTTAATGGTGGAACAGCTGCTAAAGTGCGGGTTTAATCATTCCCCGGGAGCCTTTGGGCAGAATTTGCTATTCAGGAAAAAGGCCTTCTTCAACAGGAATCTGTGGGTTGATTTTATGAGCCGTGATGGCGCAGCGGTTAGAATGCAGTACTGCAGGCTAATTCTGCTGCCTGCAGTTTGACAGTTCAATTCTCAGCGGCTCAGCCTTCCTCGGAATGAGGACTCAGATTGTTGGGGGCAATATGCTGATTTTGTAAACCGCTTAGAGAGGGTTGTAAAGCACTGTGAAGCGGTATATATTGGTAAGTCTAAGTGCTATTGTTATTGCTATTGTTATTGCTATTGCTATGTGGTTGTATTGTTTAATGTACTATATGTTGCTCCTGCCTGTATTTTACACCCTGCCGCTATGTGTTGGGGTGTCTTTGAGTCTCACTGCAGTTTGCATCTCAGATCCTCTCTAATGTGATAAATCTGTATATGTATGGATCTGGTACTTAGTGTTATTGCTAAGTGCTACCATCACCACCATCTTGTAATCATTATAGCTTTAGCTTTGGGACAGGCAGGGCCCTGCATGGTGATCAAAGCAAAGGGGAATGGGAATCAGCTAAAGAGGCATTTGCTGCTATACTTCGGGCAACCAAATAGTAACATCACTCTTATACATATCATTTGATATGTGACTCTTACTACTGTTGGACTCTTTGACAATACCAGTCATTTCTCTTTGGGCCCTTAGTCACCAATGCTGCCAATATTCCACCTCAGTGGTTTGGTTCTTCTCTCTTCCTACCAGGCAAAGAGCAGATTCTGCAGCAGAAGGATTATGAAGCTGCTTCCCTGACAGAGATCCGGGCTTTGTTGAGGAAACATGAAGCTTTTGAGAGCGACTTGGCTGCTCACCAGGACAGGGTGGAACAGATCGCTGCCATTGCCCAGGAGCTGAAGTATGTTCCATTTAGAGGCACACAGCTGCTGACATTTACCCGATAAACTCTTTCCAATAAATTCAATAGTGTCATAGGTACAATGTAAAAATTCCACAGATAATTTTCTAAGTGTTATTATCTTGGCCTGTTCTCTGAAAATCTTTTTGATTTCCTCCTTAACTAAAAATAGAGATGCCTTGCAGAGCAACTACTGCAAAGCTAAATTAATGATAAACCTTTTTTTGGTCCATTTTCTGGTTGGTAATCTTGAAGTGGAAGGGTGAGTTCTGACTTAATATATTTAATCTAAGTGATGTTAAACAGGAAAGCTGCCTTACAGTTCCTAATTTCTTTTCAGTTACTGCAATCTTCACCATTAAGATTGTTTGCAGAGATGTTGATATTATTTCTTGTAGTTATTTTCTATGTATACATCTATTTACAGAATAGAAAGAGCTGGGAAAATGTTGTTTTGTTTTGTTTAAAGAGGCATTTATATTTAAAAAGTGGGTGATAGCTCTAAGCCAGAGATGTGTTTCCAAATTGGCCCATCCCATGTGAACAGGCTTTCAGATCTTCTACAGACTTTAAATCTACTTTTGTGATGCTGTATTAACAGAGTTCATCAAATGCTACTGAACAACAAAATCTATCCTTTTTCAGCATTAGTGATATTGCTGTAGCAGTTGGGATTTGGGTTCAAGAACATCTGAAGACTGCAGATTATTTAGTTTTAGTGTAGGAACAGGAGAAAGTCATGTCCAGTGCTGATTGCTATTTGCCAGGAGCATAAGCTGCAAGGTGACAGGATGTTGGGCTCAGAAGTTAAGCAGGATCAGTCATGGTCAGTATATGAATGGGGGACACTGGTCTGATTCTTAACATAATGTAATGGACATGAACATCAGAAACAAGGTGGATGGGACAGTTTTCTTCAGTAGACCAAATTCAGTCTGAAGTGATGGCATTGTTGAATACTCTTTTCTCGTCAAATAGATTTTGATTGAAAAACAGTAATCAGAAAAGTATGAATCTTCTTTTCTGGGAATTGGTTTTAGAAAGATGGGCAGGCTAAGAAATTTTGGGCATGAGGTGAGTTAAACACTGCTAATAAGTACTACAGGTCCTTTGAGGGAATGATACTGTTCTTTATGCTGTTTGGTTTGGCATAGCTCTATATTTCTACTTCCCACCACTTGGCAATGCAAGGTTGCTATTTCTGGAAAACAATTGTTATGTTTGACCTTGAACTATGCTGGTTAAAGTTCAGTGTCAGCTTCACCTTTTTCTCTTATGGCAGCTGAGATTGCTAAAATCATAAAGATTAAAATTGCTGAAGTCTTATTGAACAATGGTTTCTGCATAGAAACTGCTGTATGTGTGCCACATGAGTAAGGCAGCCGCCATTGAGTTCCCACAACTGTATAATTCCAAAAATAATACCTTATAGTCAGTTACAAACTTCAAGTACAAATCTGTTCAGTGAAAGAAAAGAATACAGATGCATCTTGAGTATATATCAACACATTCATGAACTAGTGATTACTAGTTTAGAATTTCTACTTGCACAGACTAGTGTGAACATGGACAGAACAAAATGACTTTGGCCAAGCTTTTGACATATTGGCCAAGATGTGTCCAAACTGCCCAGTACCATAGTTGCCATAGCAAGAAATGTAGGTAGCATAGGTGCAACTAAAGCTGCTAACCTCACCTATACCTGCTGTATATGACTGAGAAGCATTGAATGAATACTTCAGTTGACCAAAGGTTTGATGCATGAAGTGAAAGGAGAATAATAAGATGCATGTCTGCAAAACTCAAGAGAAAGATTGTAATCGTTATGAATGAAATGGAGTTGTTGAATAACAGCAGCGAAGTGAATGTGTAAGTTTTATTATGAAGGGGCTAAAGTATATGTTGGAAACTACAAATTTATGTCATTTAGATTGTTATGTAAAAATCCATAGGTTGTGGGTTAACGGTCTTGTTTAATTGTAATAAATAATGACAAGGAAAGAATCAGAAATGAGTTGAGGGAAATTGTGCAGCGTTCACAATGAACTGATCTATTGAGAACATTGCACAATGTTTTCCTTAACTTATTCTGTTAAATGTCATGTACGTTGGCAAGAGAATATAAAAAAGTGACACAAGAATTAGTGAATGACAATGGTGGCTAGGGAGCATCTGCGTAGAAAAAGATCTGCTTATTTTGAATAAATTTTTTAAATATAAATGTATTCATCTATTCAGAAATCTTTTGTTATATATCTCTTTGTTGCCATCTAGTGGGCATCCAGACTTTATCAGTGTCAATGTGAAAGCCCTATATATACTATTGCTTGTTGAAGCCATTACCGCCATGAGATTCCTTAAAGACGTAACATGTTGTGTTCAACTAAAAACTTTATCTATCTCTGTTTTTGGTTGAGATCAAGAGTGCTTATTCCCTATTTATGAAAATTTTACTTAAAATTCATTATAATATTATTTAAATGTAGAAAAATTTACAAGTATCCGATCTCAGGCCTAAATTCATAATATTATTTTATGTTTGATTAACCCCTGGACTTAAACTGGTATGTTCTCACATTACTATAATGACTTTGATTCATAATGGCATACCAGGGGTAGTCAAAGAGTAGCCAAGAGCTAAATGTAGCTGATGATGAGATATTCAGAATAACAACTAGCTGAGGACAAAGTACATATGTCCAATCTCTTTAGAACCACACAAACATATCTGACAGTTAAAAGAGATTGCAATAATAAACGGCAGAATATAGGTATGAAACTATTATTTCCTTGGCCCCCAGAAGTCTGTCTTGTTTTTGCACAAGGGGAAACCAAGAGACATTTAATAACAATAATAACAGTAACAGAGTTGGAAGGGACCTTGGAGGTCATTTAGTCCAACCCCCTGCTCATGTAGGAGACCTATACTAGGGATTCGAACCGCCGAACTGCCGACCTTTCTGATCGACAAGCTCAGCGTCTTAGTCACTGAGCCACCTAGCCAGGCAAAGAAAGTGGTCTCTGGTATTTGTAGACTAGATGTATCCATTATTATGGTGTTATTCCAAAAATACCCTTTGGAATCTTTCCTGTCTAATGAAAAAATACACAAAACTAGTACTGTAGCATTTCCACCTGTTTCTTGTTAATCCTAGTTGTTACGATTAATTCCTGAAGATGTTTTTTGGCAGGGCATCCAAATATTAAGGGCACAAAAGCCCTGCAGAAAAAGTAAGTTACAATTGGGGGAAGCAGTTTAGAAATGTAATGTTTCTAAACTGCTTCCCCCAATGTTTCATGTGTATGTTTTCCAAAGTAACATGGATGTTATATCACTAGTTATTGAGAGCTGTAAGAATATGGCATGTTCTGTATTCCTATTGATCGTTTGGATTTTTGAAGCCCAAATAACTTCATTCTTATCATACTTCTCTATTATATATAAAATCATGGGTAAAAAGCTATGGGACGCCATGCATTTTCTTTCTAAATGACATTAGTGTTTCCCCTCACAAATCGACTGTGTGTATGAATGGAAGATTAACTCTAACGCGCATGAGATTAGTGACTGGAAAATAGAAATCCAAAAGGTAGCATTCTGAATGTTGTTTCTCTAGAATAAAAATCTTGGATGTGTTTTTGTGATGATTGTTGGAATGATGCATTCCTCTTCTCTGGCTGTGTGTATAAATTATGTTCAGATTGCTGCTGTGTACGCCAAACCAGATTAGAAAATTAATGTAGAGTATAAAGGAATTTAAAGGTTATGTTCTCCTGTGCATTTCTGAACTGGAGGGGACCTGCAATTTGCAGCACCTAAGGGGAAAACTAGCTGTCACATTAGGAACACAGCATTCTCCGAATTGTGTAGATTGAACCCCCTGGTTATTTGGAGTATCTGTGAAGATTGGCTAAATATGTATCCTTTTTTCCCCCAGTGAACTAGACTACCATGATGCAGCAAGTGTCAATGATCGATGTCAGAAAATATGTGATCAGTGGGATAGATTGGGAACCCTTACCCAGAAAAGGAGAGAAGTATTGGAGGTAAAGTAAATGTTGACAATAGTTTTACTCTTTAAAGCACTACACCAGGGGTGTCAAACTTGATTTCATTGAAGGCTGCATCAGAGTTGTGTTTGACATCGGGGGGCCAGGGTAGGCATGGCCAGCTCGATGTCACATGTGTTGGGGGTGCCTGTGGGGGGCCCAAGCACTCTGCCAGCGAACACGGACTCCCAAGCTCTGTTTTCGGCTGTGACAGCCTCCTGCTACCTTCTGCCAGTGGCCCTCCCTAGCTCCTTTTTCACTGGCAGAGGGTTGCAGGAGGTTGTCACAGCCATAAACAGAGCTTGGGAGTTCGTTTTCACTGGCAGAGGCTCTGTGGGCCAGTCCTTCACTGTTTCCAGGGCAGCCCCACGGGCCAGATCTAAGCACCCTGCAGGCCGGATTCAGCCCCTGGCCTTTGAGTTTGACACCCCTGCACTACACTCTTCAAGATTTGTGGGGAATCGGCATTCTTCAAGTGGGTGGGAATGAACTACATTATCCACAATCCCCAGCCAGCAGGGTTATTGGTCAGGCTGGCTGGTGGTGATGGAAGTTGTACAGATAATCCAGCATTTCTAGGGAGTCCTGTTTTCTCTCATTGTTCTGTTTATACATGATTTATTTTAAAAATTGTTACCTTATTGTCAAATGCAGTACCAACTGACTGAAGCTGGCATGGAAAAATGATTGATGTAGATATATGACTTTTTTCTACAGTTCATGACAAAGTTTGTTTAAAACAGTTTAATGTATAGGTGGCCCTTTACTTATGACTAGTTGCTTAATGATTGTTCAAAGTTACAACAAACTTCAGAAAATCTACTTATGCACTATTCTCAAAGTTATGACTGTCACACACACCCTATGGTCATGTGATTTCATTTTGTGCACAAAAGTGCCCTTCCTTTCCTTGGAAGCACTTCCACTACCCTACCAAACTTTGTAGTAAGAGACAAGCAGAAACAGATATATAGATGTACACATCATGTTGAATAATGGCTTATATATCACAGCATGTTGATTAAATTGCAATGGCTAGGTTCACAAAATACTTTGAGCCAAAACAACCACATTATGGTTTAGTATAACATATGTACCCATTCTTGGAATTAAGTGCATTGGAGTGGGAAACAGGAAATTGGATTTTAGCCCCATCAGAAGTTTGAAAAGTTGTATACTCCTAAATATTTGCATCTACGACAAAAAAAAGATATGGCGAAATAGGAAAAAAAATCCAATACGTTCACAAATAGCAATTACAGCAACAGTCAGACACTCATAAAGCATTTGTCTTCAACAAACAATATCATTCCAGGACATCTATCCAGATATAGATATCAGGAAGACAAGGCCTGTAGTACAAGGCCTGTAGATGCTAACTGGGTAAAATAGATAGGTTTTTCCTGGATTATGCCCAGATTACAGTTTCACCTTTCCAAGCATACCAGAGTTAATGAGGAAAGCTGTGTTAAACAGTGATGTAGCTCCTGCCTGGGCCAATCTCCCTTCCTGCCAACTGCCTTGACTTATTATTTCCTATAGCCTAACTGACTGCATCACTTGTTCTAGCTGTAGTGTGAATTGGGGAAAATCATGGTCCCTGTATTGCTGTTAAATACCATAAGAACCAGTGGAATTGTGTCTTCACCATCAATGCACTGAAAACACAAAGGAATGTGAAAAGCCAGAAGGAAAGCACAAACAGTTGTCACGCACACCCTGATATTTGCTAGATATTAAGAAATTGAAGGACAGAGGAAAAAAGTTGCAGTATTCGTTTAACTTGCTGATTGTGTTGCCTGTTAATGGTACATCCTTAAAAGCTGCAAAGCTCGAACTCCCTAATAGAAACCAAAAATGAATGTGCATTTCTAAAAGAAAAAGTAAGCTAAATCCATTTATGTGTGTCTTTTTAAAGAGGACAGAGAAACTGTTGGAAACAATTGATCAACTTCACTTGGAGTTTGCCAAGAGGGCTGCTCCATTCAACAACTGGATGGAAGGTGCAATGGAAGACTTGCAAGATATGTTCATTGTTCACAGTGTAGAGGAGATCCAGGTAAAGTAAAGCTGCATTATGAGCTCAACAAGGATAGTTGTTCTATTTTCACGGTGGGAAAATTCCCTTATTTCATCTCAGAAAGTTTCAAGTCTTGCTTACCCCAACTTATGCCTGAAAAGATATATTACAGCAGCCTTTTCTAATCAATCACCCTCCAATTTGGGATTGTAACTCCTAGTATTCTCATTCCTCCATCTGACACCCACATCTTTTTTGGGGGGTGAACAGTCAGATGACTAAATCAAGAGTGCAGTGTAGTGACTGAAATACCAGATTTTGATCTGACTTCAAAATCATTGTTTTCTTGGTTAACCATTAAAAAAGTAATAGCAATTGGATGGTAGATCATTTCCAAGTTTGTAAATTGAGCTTTTCTGGGATCAGGCAGTTTCCTTCGTTACTTTTGGTACTGTACACGAAATACCTTTATTGGTGCATGGAGTCAACACAAGCTGTGAGATCACTCTGAACCTAGTCATCATCTTAATATGTGTAACTGGGCTGGCCCCTAAGACTGGGACAGAACTCAGTATTCTCTGGAATTTAACATGGAATGAAGGGAAAGAGATTTTAGTTCTTCCTTCCATTGCCAAGCATCCTCCTCACTATCTTTATTGCTGCTTGTCTGCTCCTTCTGGGTTAGGGTGCTCACCTCAGGGAGAGGGCAAGAAGAATGAGGGTATCTCACTCTTGGATCTTTTTGCATACTTGAGGAGAGGTGACATGCAGACCTGCAGCAGCAGGAGGAGATGGAGAAGAAGGAGGCTCCATGCTTGGGAAGAGCCCGACTCACTTCCAATAATGGAATTTAATATCTTTGCCATTCTTTTCTTTTGGGGGGGGGGGCTAGGAACCTTTAGAAAGTAGTGGAGGTGGGTATTTACTGAACAATTTTCTTCCTCAAAGCATAAATGAATGGAAGAAAAACTCACTATGGTAATTACCTTTTTTTTTTTTTTAATTTGATTTATATGCCGTCCTTCTCCGGAGACTCAGGGTGGCTTACATTGCATTAAGCAATATTTTACCAAATTACCTTAATTTGGGAAATGTGAAAGCCATGAAGAATTTAAAAAAAACCTTGAACAAATACTACATTTTGTGTACAGAGCTGCTAATTACACGTTACATACTATTAAGAGTGTGTACAATGGAACTGAGCACCAGTGGGGGCTTTTTAATTCAGTTTGAGGAACCTTTGAGCAATTATTGTGTATGGGGAGGGTAAAGATTCATTCATTTGTCCTGATCTTTGCATTTATATCTGCATCTTTTGCACATCTATGCATTTGGGATACTCTCAGTAAAAAGAATGAAGGGGTAATGCTTGCTGTTGCTGCTGACTTTCACTTGGGATTTCCCCTCAGAAGGTACATTTTAAAACACTGTGCCATTTGCCTTTTCATTTTTGGAAAAGAAAGCCAGGATCCTGTTATCCACATTTCCGAATATTGTATAGTATTTTTTCCTGGACCTTCCCCCATTCTCAGTTTCACTGTTTGCCCTTTATAATGGCACAAGAAACAAAATTTACTTACTCACCACTGATTATACAGAAGTGCCAGCTACACAATCTTGCAAATGTTTATATAGATAAAGGGGATGGGAGGGGGAGGGGGTGGAGGAAGACGAAAAGTGCCAGACCACAGGTTGGTCCTTCCCCACCTCTTCTTCCTTTTGTTTCTTTCAGAGTTTAATTACTGCCCATGAACAATTTAAAGCCACTCTACCTGAAGCAGATGGTGAGAGGCAAGCTATTTTGTCCATCCATAATGAAGTGGAGAAGGTGATTCAGAGCTACAGCCTCAGAATAAGTGCCAGCAATCCTTACAGCACAGTCACCATGGAAGAGATTCGTACTAAGTGGGATAAAGTAAGTGGAAGTAAAAATACAGGAGTATGTAGATTTGTTTGTGATTAATTACAGGATGGAGGGAAAAAGAGGTTCTGCCTAGGATAATTAAATTTTCAGTTTATTTGTTAATGTTTTACTCTGCTTTAGTACAAGTAGTATTAGGAATTTGGAAGGTACTGTTGTTCTTGGATGTACAGGTAGCCCTTGACTAAAACTATTTGTTTAATGACTGTTCAAAGTTACAACAGTGCTGAATAAAAGTGACTTATGACCAGTTCTTGCAACCATCACAGTGTCCCTGTGTCGTGGTTGTCATGTGATTAAAAATGCAGGCGCTTTGTCGACTGGCATGTATTTATGACAATTGCAGCAATTCTGTTTGTGACCTTCCCATAAGGCTTCCAACAAGCAAAATCAATGGGGGAAGCTGGGTTCATTTGACAACCGAGAGATTCGGCTAGCAACTGTAACAATTTGCTTAAAATCTATGGCCAAAAATGGTCATAAAATCAGGTGCAATTCATTTCATGACTACATTGTTTAGAGACAGATGTTCTGGTTCCAGTTGCAGTTGTAAGTCAAGGGCTCCCTGTGTAACAGCATGCAATAGATAAACAACTACTGAATATAGGTAGTCCTTGACTTACAACAGTTTGCTTAATGACCGTTCAAAGTTACAATGGCACTGGAAAAAGTGTCTTATGACCATTTTTCAAGCTTATGAATGTTGCAGCATCCTCATGGTCATATGCAGTGGTGGGATTCAGCCAGTTCGTACCACTTTGGGAGAACCGGTTGTTAACTTTCTGAGCAGTTTGACAAACTGGTTGTTGGAAGAAATCATTAGGGCAGAGAACCGGTTGTTAAATTACTTGAATTCCACCACTGGTCATATGATTTACTTACTTGATAACTGACTCACATCAGTGGTGGGTTTCAATTTTTTTTACTACCGGTTCTGTGGTGTGGCTTGGTAAGCGTGGCATGGCTTGGTGGGCGTGGCTTGGTGGGTGTGGCAGGGGAAGGTTACTGTAAAATCTCCATTCCCTCCCCAATCCAGGGGAAGGTTACTGCAAAATCTCCATTTCCTCCCAATCAGCTGGGACTTGGGAGGCAGAGAATAGATGGGGGCGGGGCCAGTCAGAGATGGTATTTACTGGTTCTCCGAATTACTCAAAATTTCTGTTACCGGTTCTCCAGAACTTGTCAGAACCTGCTGAAACCCACCTCTGAATCACATGTATAACAGATGCAGCATCTCGGGGTCATGTGATCCCCTTTTGCAATAAAAGTGACTTATGACCAGTTCTTGCAACCATCACAGTGTCCCTGTGTCGTGGTTGTCATGTGATTAAAATGTAGGCGCTTTGTCAACTGGCATGTATTTATGACAATACATGCCAGTTGACAATCAAATTCAAATTCTGACAATCAAAATCAATGGGGAAAACCAGATTTACTTAACAACCAGGTTACTAATTTAACAACTAGAGTGAGTCACTTAACAAATGTGGCAAGAAGAATCGTAAAATGGGGCAAAATCACTTAACAAATTTCTCACTTAGCAACAAAAACTTTGGGCTCAATTGTGGTCATACATTGAGGATTCCCTGTACTATAGGGTTGGCTTTGCCTGGCAGCAAAAAATTAAGATTCAGCCTATTCATGTCTACGCTTTATGGCTTTGTTTTCAGAAAGTTCAAAATAATGTTTCTGAAGTAATGGAGGAATGGGGGAAGAGAATATTCTTGAAGCTTCCCAAAGTTGTGAACAAATGTCTCTTCCACCTTAATGTCGAAAGGCTAGGATGCCAGCAAAGCTCAGAAATGAAAGAAGAAAAAGAGACAAAATAAATAAATAAATAAATAAATAAGCATTCATAAAATAATTGTGGAGCTGCTATCACTTAAGACTATCACTTACAGATACGTAGCACTGTATGCCTTGCAGCTATGCTTTAGAAATTAGTCCAGGGTCAGAATATATCTGAGAAAAACATTACAATTCTGCTTCTGAAGCAAAATCTGAAAACAGAAACTCATGAACTAATATAACTACTAATATTATGCAGAACAAATGGTATAAACATGTATTGCTTTCATATTGACTATATCAGTGATGGCTAACCTTTTTGCCGTCGCGTGCTAAAAGTGGGGGGAGCGCGGGGGTTTTGCACGTGTGCATGCCCACACCCATAATTCAATACGCCCCACCCCCTCATTCATGCGTGCATGACCCCCCCATGCTCCCCCCTGCTTTTGATACATGGTGGCCCGGTGGGCCCGGTAGACCCATTTTTCGCCCTCCCCAGGTTCCAAAGGCTTTCTTGGAGCCTGGGGAGGGTGAAAATGGACTTTCCCACCCCACAGAGGCCCTCCGGAGGCCGGAAACTGCGTTTCCCCGACTTCCAGTGGGCCCAGAAGGGCTGAAAATCAGGTGGCCGGTGCACACATGCATGCTGGAGCTAAGCCAGGGCAACACTCGTGTGCCCTCAGATATGGCTCCGTGTGGCACGTGTGCCGTAGGTTTGCTATCATGGGACTATATCATGTTTCTGTCATGGGCTGTTGGGTGGAAGTTGAGAAACTTCTCCAGTGGAGAATAGCATTCAGTAGGACAGATGAAGTCCAGCCTCAACAATTTGCAGATTTTTCCTCTCGTAATTGGTTGCTTTTAAAAATTGATTAGGATAGAGGTACTCCTTTTTCTCTTTTCTTTAAAAAGAAAAACTCTCTCTAATCAGTTAAATTGTCTAATAGCGGAATAAGAAGATTGATATAATGTGGAAGAGTTACTGATGCATTACAATAGATATAATGGTTTTGTTGGTAGAAAGAGATTCATTGGTAGAGATAAATGAATCAATTCCCACTGAAACACGTTACCATTGTATTGGCAAAAATAAATGAAACCAGAGCTGAACTCCTAGGTACACCTAGCCAGATTAAACCCTCCAGACCATAGCAAAGCTGTTTTCTGCATTAAAAAAAATACAATGATGTACTTAGATATCACATCAACCCGAAAGAAAGGTGGCTCTGAATTTAAAACGATTCCCTTAAAGTAAGTATAGATAAGGGGAAAGAAAAGAGATTACAACCATGGACAAAATCTTGCACAGCCCTTCCAACTTGTCAACCTAAACTACCAATTCTGGCTGTAATTAATCCCCAATTGCAAATATGTGTGATGCAGTTGCGTATGTGTGTGTGTGTGTGTGTGTGTGTGTGTGTGTGTGTGTGTGTGTATGTGAGTATCGGTATAGGTATAGGTATGTATATATCAAATAACATCTAATTTTCAAAGAAATCTATTTGTATCTCCACTGATATATTTGCCTTTAGCGACTTTTCTATTCTTCTTGGCATCATAGCATGATCTCCTACCACTGGGTTCATAAGTTATTATTTGGGATATACGACTTTCAGACTTTGTACTTAAATGGCTTTATGGAATTCTTCTCTTGGGATATTTCATTATGCAATACATGCTAGTGTGCATAACTTCACATAATTTCTAAACATTATTCAGCCATGCTTATTTTAATGAGTGGAGCCTGTTTGACATTAGGTCTGGATCATGCTTTGGGAATCTATCCTATGTGATTAGTTTATGGCTCAGTGTGTCTGACAATCCAAGAAAATTAGTTTATTTGATAAATAATTGCTAAATTATCCATAAAGAAATGTGCAAACATAGCCAAAGTTTTACCTAATGGAACTACTTGCTCAACATATCTGAGATGGCAGTACAGTTGTAAATTGAAGCAGTGGAATACCTTTATAGGAAGTAACACCAACAGTTAATATTGATTAAAATGTGTATTTTTAGAACAGTCTTTAAATTTTTTTTTTTTAAATGTTGTGAAGTAATAAAAATAAAAGCAGATATAGAGCCTACAGACTAACTTAATTTTGCACACTGGCAGGTCAAACAACTTGTGCCTGTAAGAGATCAATCACTGCAGGAGGAGCTTTCCCGTCAGCACACCAATGAACGTCTGCGCCGTCAATTTGGTGCTCAGGCCAATGTCATTGGACCCTGGATCCAGAGCAAGATGGAGGTAAATGCAACCAAGATCTGCAGAAGTTTTAAATCAGAAATTCTAAGCAAATTCTATCCCTGTACAAATTGTGTGTCCTTTTGTGTGCATGGGTCTCTCTGTGTGTGTCTGTGTGCATGAGGAAAAACTATTTGCTGCTCTCTTTAATATAAGCTGTAACATTTCGCAAAATAATGAAAGCTTTTTCTCTTTCTTTCTCTCTCTATGGCAGGAAATTGGCCGAACCTCGGTAGATATCACGGGGCCATTAGAGGACCAGATGACCCAGTTAAAGCAGCAGGAGCACAATATCATTAATTACAAGCACAATATTGACAAACTAGAAGGAGACCATCAACTGATACAGGAAGCGTTGGTCTTTGATAATAAGCATACCAATTATACCATGGAGGTAAATCTGGTCTTTATTTAATTTTATATATGCAGTCTAGCTGCAGCATGTATTTACACAATGACACTGGGGACTTTTGTGTTTCAATGTTGTTTTTAAAATACCAGAAGCTTTTTCATTCAATCCTAAAACATTATTTTATTTTTTCCAGCATTTATCCCACTCAGGTCCTGTCTGACTTTTAGCAGTTAACAACAACATAAAAAATTAAATATAAGAGAGAGAACATAAATAAAACTGATCTACATGAACAAGATGCCTTAGAACCAACTAAAATGAGCCTTGGTGGCGCAGGGGTTAGAGTGCAGTACTGCAGGCCACTTCTGGTGACTACCGGCTGCCTGCAATTTGGCAGTTCAAATCCCACCAGGCTCAAGGTTGACTCAGCCTTCCATCCTTCCGAGGTGGGTAAAATGAGGACCCAGATTGTTGGGGGCAATATGCTGACTCAGTAAAACCCCTTAGAGAGGGCTGTAAAGCACTATAAAGCAGTATATAAGGCTAAGTGCTATTGCTAAAAATCAAAAGCCCAAACAAGCAGGTTAGCTGTAACTTGTTGCAAACAATAAGCAGGACTGGGGTATTTATACTTCCTGCAAGAGTGTTTCATAAAGTGGGAACCACCTCTATGAATCTTGCAATAGGGACAATAGCATTGAGCCTTTCTGTGAAGCTTTGGAGAAGGTTCAAGAGCTTTCAGGTGGAAAATCGTTGAGATAAAAAAATAACAGTCACACCACGTCTGACAATAGCAGGGGTTAACCCAGATCTGATTCATAGACATGATTTCCTTAATGGTGGTTTATTTGCTAAGCTACAATGTTTAGGGTCACACAGCATGATAGTCCTATAACTTTGAGATTTCCTGGTAGTCCCCCAGCCAAATATCAGCCATGCCTCGCACTGCTTAACTTTTGGGAATCAGCCATATTTGCCTAAGTGCAGCCACACGAGCCTGTAAAGAATCGCAACTGTGCTGAAGTACAGACATACTTTCCAGTTTTTGAAATTATTTTTAAAATGACTATATTGTAAATTAGGCTTACAATTGTAATAATAAAAAGTACAACTGCATAGCTTCTTGAGATCAATCAAGGTTGGCTAAATGCTGCCACCTAGCTTGGCAGTCATTCTGTTATACTAATTCCAAAGGTGGTGTAGATCCAAAATGTTCTTCAGTTATAGGAAAATCTATCATGATTTTTTTAAAAAATTACTTTGCTATAAAACATTTATCCAAGTACTAATCAGCTTCATCAGAGTAAATTATTGCAATGCCTCAGTAGGTTCTAGTCTTAAATGTAGTTGCACTGCAAAGTTGGGAAATCCCTTTCTAGTTCTAAATTGTCAACAGCCATGAATTTGCTCCTACTTTTCTTGATAGCATTGCAGTCCAGCAAATAATTTGTTTATTTGACTTATGTCTCATTCCTTTCCCTGTCAAATCTTATTGGGAAATAATAATAATAATAAACAGGATTTATAAAATAGGCTCCTCTCAGATTTTATCTAAAACCAAATATCACCTTCTGTTTATGTCTGGCCACTGTACATTTGCCTAAAATGAATGGACTTTTCTACCTTTATAAAATACCATAGGAAGGCTATCATTAAAAATATCCTACTGTAAATCTGTCAAGGCAGAGATTTATGATGAGATACAGCAGAAAAGGCAGTTGCTATGATAAGTGGAACCTTATCATGTCACAATTAATACTAAATATGAAGAATAAAATGAATAAAGACCATATGTTGAAGGTAGACTCTATGATGGGATCATGGGCAAATTTGCGGGATCCTTTCTGGCCAGAAGCCCACTATCACCCCAGAAGGAAGATAGTAATGAGCTGGTAACTTGCAGCCATTAAGTTCTAGCCTAATGTTTCAGAATCATTCTGGAATAATTAGAAATAAAACATGTCATAATTTAGTCTTTTTGTTTTGGGGTTAGCGTGATCTGAGAACCAGGCTCTTGTGGCTTGTCAATCATGGCCAGTGGCTTTACATGTCTCTTACATATGAAAAGTCCACAGAATTTATATGGTTGTTAACCAGAATTAGTATCTTAAAGTGTTTTGGGAAGCTACAGGAAAGTCAGGACAAATGCTACAGCCCTAAATTTTCCAATCTTCCCTTACTGGGTAGGTCTCTATAAGCAATATAAATCACCCATTAATAATCCTCAGGGACTCACTGTAAAAGATACTGAAGACTGACTCTCCAAAATTAGGATAATGACATGGCTTTGCCATGTCCAAATGAGAGGGAATTGGTGAAAAGTTTCCATGTAATAGTTCTGAACTGGATATAGTACTGTAGATGTAGTTTGGGAAGTCCTTCACCTTGTGAACTGGAGTAGCCAAGAAATTTTAAGCTTCAAAAATAAGTAGGATGCTATTTCTTTTCTTTGTGGGTGACAACCCAGAACTCCAGCACTGCTCATACTCTCAGTCCCCAAAGCCAGAATTCTTCTAGATTTTTAATGATTAAAAGAGGAAATTATAAAAAGAAAACATGGTGTGTAATCTTGTTCACTGTCCTTAATTAAATTTATTTACCCTGTTTCCCCGAAAATAAGACATCCCCTGATAATAAATCCAATCAGGCTTTTGAGCGCATGCACTAAAATAAGCCCTCCCTGAAAATATTTAAACACAGAGCTGGAAATCAGGTAAGATGGCAAGAGGAGCCCCATCTTGCTCCACATGCCCTCAAATAATAAGACCTCCCCAAAAATAAGGCCAAGCGCTTATTTTGAGGTTCAAAAAATATAAGACAAGGTCTTATTTTCAGCGAAACACAGTATATTTTATTTAAATCAAGTTTTTTTAATTATTCTGAATGTTTTGTTGTTATAGTTCCAGTGACTAGTTGGAATGTAGCCCCCAGAGCATACCATTCACAAGTTGAAGGCTCTCTTAGTCTTTGGCGCTTTATTTCTTTGGGGTGTTCTAAGGTACTCTTCTTCTTTTCTGCTGCAGCATATCCGGGTTGGATGGGAACTGCTGCTGACTACCATTGCCCGAACTATCAATGAAGTTGAGAACCAAATCCTTACAAGAGATGCTAAAGGAATAACTCAGCAGCAAATGAATGAATTCAGAGCATCATTTAATCACTTTGACAGGGTATGATTATCAGTTTTATTTTATTTATTTTTTAATCTGCAACTGGATAACAAAAATACGGTATTTAGAATAGAATAACAGAGTTGGAAGGAACCTTGAAGGTCTTCTAGTCCAAGTCCCTGCTTAGGCAGGAAACCCTATACCACTTCAGACAAATGGTTATCCAACATCTTTTTAAAAACTTCCAGTGTTGGAGCATTCACAACTTCTGGAGGCAAGTTGTCCCACTTATTAATTGTTCTAGCTGTCAGGAAATTTCTCCCTAGTTCTAGGTTGCTTCTGTCCTTATTTGCATGACTCCCTGCTCCCTTTTTAAAAGAGTAGAATGTGATTTAAGACTCAGAAATTATAATATAAAATGAGATAGAAATTTGAGAAATTGAGAAGGGGCTTGGGATAGGGTTGGGCTGGGCCATCTCAGGACAACCATAGATCTCTATGGAATTCTTGTTCCTGGCCACTTCTTTTTTCTGGCCATTAGCCAACTTCTGCATTCCAGAAGTGCTGGTTCACAACTTTGCTCTTGATTGTCCTTGCGGTATTCTTTTTTCTTAAGTTCGTGCCATAATCTTCCTTTTCCTTTCTGTGTTTCCATTCCTGAGGGAAAAGGAACCCTCATTTGAATCTATTGACATAACCAAAGAGCAACTCAAACATTTGTTCTTTGGATACTACCTGTGTACTAATGTGTATAGAAGTGCAGATGAAAAAGTGGGATTCCTGGGCATATGAGGTTATGTAATGGGATTCTTTATATGTTCTTTTGGTGTGTGTGTCTGTTGTCTCTGTATGTGTGTGTGTGTGTGTGTGTGTGTGTGTGTGTGTGTGTGTATGAGACTTCCCTTAATACTTGCTTTTTCTTTCACCCCATTCAGATAGTTAGCAAAACAGATGCCCAGTTGCTCAGCTCTGCCTTGAGTGAATTGATCTTATTGTACAAGTGATACCATGATCTCTTTTTCTGTACTTAGTTCTGCCACTAGGAAGTTCTGTTTGGAGGTTACAAGATAAACAAGAACTAAAATTTTCATAATTTGGGGATGAGGGTAAACATCCAATAATGTGTGACTAATTACACAATACAATTAATACACCTTAAAATCACTCAATATATCATGATAATGGCATAGAGCTCATTTCTGAATTATATGTGCTGTTTTTTTAAATGCCCAAAATATAGTTTATGAACTGCTAAATGACCAGGAAAAGTCATTTATTGTCAGTGCATGTGAGCTTTTAACTTACCATAAAACAATTACCCATTTTATATTTTTCCCTGTAAAAGTATCAGGTATCAGAACTTGTTAAGATGTTAATAGCTTCTCTCCAAACTATCTATGAAAATTGAGATTAATAAGAATTGTTGAATTAATTCTTTTTATAGTTTATTAAAATGGGTAACAGGAATTGCAGTGGAAGTAAATAATAATAATAATAATAATAACAATAACAATAACAATAACAACAACTTTATTGTCATTGTACATGACAATTGAGATTAATGAGAATTGTTGAATTAATTCTTTTTTTAGTTTATTAAAATGGGTAACAGGAATTGCAGTGGAAGTAAATAAATAATAATAACAATAACACAACTTTATTGTCATTGTACATGTATACACAATATACCCATACAATAAAATAGGAGTATATATATTGGAACTCAGCTCAGTGATGACTAGGGAGGAGACGTCCCATTCTCCGCTTCTACTATGTGAGGTGCCACAGAGTTCGGTGCTTTCTCCACTTTTTAAAAATCTACATGAGGTGCTACATGGGGCTGCTAGATTAGCTCATCTGTTGCCATGGGATAAAGTATCATCATTATGCTGATGATACCCAATTGTACATTTTTATCCTAGGCAAATTAAACAATACCATGATTGTTTTATCTCAGTGCCTGGAGGTTGTGAGAATCTGAATGGAGAACCACAGGCTTTAGCTGAATCTTGGCAAGACTGCTTGGGTCATGGAGTCTACTGATTCTAAGACTATGCCATCTTTGATGTTTCATGGGGTTCTATTACACCAAAAAGACTCTGTGTGCAACTTGAGGTCCTCCCTAGATTCACAATTACTGCTTGACAATCAGGTAGCAGTTGTATCTAGGAGGACTTCGTACAGCTTTACCTTATGCATCAGTTGTGCCTGTTTTTGGATCAGGAAACCCTGCTTACAGTCACTCATGCCCCTGTTACCTCCAGACTGGACTGCTGCAATTTGTTCTACATGGAGCTGGTCTTGAAGAATATTCTGAAGCTTCAACTGATGAAGTGGTGTGGATATTCTGAAAGGCCCTCAAAATGTGGTTATGTGACCAGGCTTGGGGCTCCTATGGAAATGGAGACTTGTCTAGAGGGCACCATTTTTTATTCTCCCTCCATTTATGATTGTATTTTTGTTTTTTTATACTTAGTACTATATTTTTTTATATTTGCAATTGCTGATTTTATACTTTTAAAAAATTTTTTTTACTGTTGTGCACTGCCCAATTGGGCAGTTATATAAATAAACTGCTGAGGGTGCTGTAATTTTACTTAACATTTAAATATACAGAAATTAATTTTAAATGAAATAATTGGATCCAAATTTTACTGTATAGATTAACTGTACATTTTGTCTAATGACTTTGGTGGCATTGCTAACTAGCTTACAAAAATAAACAAGCAATTTCTATACCAAGGATAGGAAACAATTCAAACTTTTAGTTTTTTTTTTAAATGAGCACTGATGTCACTGGAAGAGAAGGGGTTAACTTTTCTGCCTTTATGGAAGGCCTATGGAATCTCAATGTAGCAATTGTAACTATCATTTTATTTTATTCAATTTTAGAAATCAATCAGCACTCAGCAAATTACAATTAGTAATTTGCAATAAAAGACCCATGGTACAAAGAAAACAATCAAAATCACAAAATACCATCAAAAATATAAGTTTTAACAAAAACCAAACAAAAATGACAAAAATAAATGACTAGATGGCCTCATTCAGATATAAAACTGCTCTCTTGAATAATTCTGGTTTTAACAGTTTTTTAAAATTTAACATGGTAGGTATTTTGCCAAATAGTCTGAAAAAATGATTTTCTAGATTTAGCAACTAAATTTCAGCAGTGTGTGCATATATACATGCAAAAAAATGTGTTAAAAAGTCTGGGGCAACATTTGGCCTTGAACTGTGATTGGTCACCGCTGCTCCACACCAACCCATATTAATGCAAAATACCTTCTGAAAAACTGGTAGCTAAAAACGGTTGCTGAGCTTGGGAAGCAGGGATGATGATGATGATGATGATGATGATGATGATGATGATGATGATGATGGTAGCAGCTTGTGGGTTTAAGACCTGATTCTTTACTTCTAAGTATCAAGGCAGAATAGTGATGATCATGATTCCTGCTTTTTTGTTGGAGTATTTAGAGACAAAGAACCAAGATCTTGAACAGATAAGCCCATAGGGCCAAGAGTTCTATTAAATATATTTCATTATGATCATTCGCCTTGTGTTCCATCAGCTTCTTCTGTCTCCTTAAACATTACAATTTGATGGCAATAGGAGGTCAAACGTGGCCAAATTCAGTAATTGTGTCGGCAGGGTGGTAGTCCTTCTATGAGCCTAGATCTCATGGGCTAATTGTTAAAAATAGGTTCATATGACTTGTTTGATTATAAAATGGTGTCCAGCCATTTGATCCACCTCTCTTAACAACCTTCTGTTCTCTTAATACATGAACATCATACCTTTAAAAAACTATAGTTCTTAATTGATCAGCCCTCCTATTTTAGAGCTTTAAAATGAAACTGCTTTTAAGCTAATGAATTCTCTTTTTTAAGAGAGTTTTAAAACAGAAAATGTGCTTAAGCAAAAGAATATAAAACCATACAGTTTAATTAGTGAACAACAGTCTATAATGGCCCATAAAACTAAGGCTAAGTTTGAGAAAAAAGGTTTACTTATGCACAGTAAAACTAATTATTACTCTCTTTGATTTGATTTTTTTTTAAGTTAATTTAAATCAGATGGCATTAACTAGAAGGAATTGTATCTAAGGGTGTGAGCTTTCATAACGTTGTTTACTCAGATAAAAAACATATGCTTTTTTCATGGAGGAAATCTCCAGTCCACCTCAATACTATGGTGTACAACACAATTACAGACAACCAATAATAATGCTATGCATTACCTATAATATACTGTATGTATATATTGAATACACTTTACTGGAAATTCTGGCGTTCACAAAAACAAGATGAAATACACAATGAGTCCTTCCTATCAGAGTCACATGTAAAATTATGCAAAAATTAAATATCATTGCAGTAATCATTCCAGGCTCCATTAGTTTGTACTTTCAACTCCTAGCTTGGCACTTTTAAAAAATGTTTTTTTTTTTATCAATATAGATAAAAAGAGCAACATGTTCAAAAACATGTTAGGAGCTAGCTTAGCACTTTTAAAAACAATATTTAACAATCTTGTACTGCCTGTGAAATGTTAGAATCTTGAAGTGTTATTTTTTTATTTGCATTGTGTAGCTTTTAAAAAAAATGTTACTTTAAATGTGCCTTGCCAATTGAATTTGGCTCATTTAAGAATGCTGTATTTTATGTCTTTCTCTTACTTTTTTGTTTGTATTTCATTAGCATCTTTCTAGCATTATTTCATGTAATCTAATTTCTTTTCTTCTGCTTTCTGTTGGTTCAACTTGGTTTTGAATGAACGTCTGATACATCTGATCATGAATCTATTCTACCTTTATGGAAATTCTGGTGGCTTTATTCTGATCCTTGAATCTTCCATGCTGTTTGTTCCTACCAACAGAAGAAAAATGGGCTGATGGACCATGAAGATTTCAGGGCCTGCTTAATTTCAATGGGTTATGATTTGGTATGAATTTTAAGATGCAGTTAATTTGTGATAATAACCCATGTTACACTTAGAGGACTTTATCATTACAAGTACTTTAACAAAGTGACTGTTATAGATGTAATTGTAAAACTTCTGTGGTGAAAAAGTTCAGCCCACTCTAAATCTTAGTACATCAGAAATGTTTATAAATTATCTTCTCGGAGGGAAGCTCCACAAAGATGTTATTCTTAGGTGTGTTTAGAATTAGACTTATTAATTGCTAGAACCCTATGCAGACAGCTGTTTATATGTATTCATACTAAAACATTGTGCCCATTTACCATGGCATTCATATATAGATTCTATTGCATTTCAATTTTGAATATTTTTCATTCTGTCTGTTTGTTTATCTGTCAGATATTGAGGGCATTTGACTCCCAAAATATTCTGGGTAACTTGCAATTTTCAAACATAGTATATATAAAAAAAGATTGTCCAGACATAAATAATAATCAAAAATTGTTAGACTTTCTACAAATAACTTAAATCTAGGCCTGGGAACAGAGTGAAGTTTTAAGGGATTGATAAAACATTTGAAGGGTTGGAGCTGCATATATCTCTGGGGAGCTATTATTCCAAAGGACAGGTGCCACAACACCAAAGGTCTTCCTTCTTGGTCCTACAAAGTAAAACATTTAAATAAAGGAACTCAAATCATACCCAATTGTTAGGCCCAATTGTATTGCATAGGTACTCTTTCAATTAACCTAGCCCTATCTTCCAGGTAAATCTTGAAGTGCATCTGGAAGTCAACTGGTAACCATTGAAGCTCATAAAGCATTGATGACATGTGGGTGCAATGAGAAACACCCCTTACTACTCATATGTCCATATTACAGCTGTAATTTCTAGATTGTTTTCAAGAGCAACTTCCCTTGTAATAGCCTAGCCTAGCCTTGAGATGACCAATGTGAATGACCATCTAAAGAACCTTCTTGTTGAGAAAAAGATGCAACTGACACACAAGGTGAACCTATACAAAGGCCCTTGTGACCATAGCTTCTGCCTGTTTGTTGAATAGTAGCTATGAGTCTAGGAAGGCCTCCAAATTGCACACTAGTCTTGAGTGGGGAAGTGCAGTCCCATTCAAGACCAAAGATGAAATCCCAGAGTGTAGGACTGACTTAGACCTAGGGACCCCAAATATACACAGTCACTCAGCCTTGTCAAGGTAGAGCTTGAAATTGTTCTTTCCTATCTAGATGTATATAGCCTCCAGGAGTTGGAAGCAATACATTGACAGTTTCACCTCTGCAGTCCAAGGTTGAGACTGCCAAACAAGCTAATGGTAAACTGTCCAACCAAAGACCTTCCAAGACCAGTCCCACCAACACTGACAGAGCAAGACACTAAAATATAAATTGTCAGCAGACTCCATTCCTTACTAGCATTGATGATGTTACGTAGTTAGGGTAATGAAACATCTGCAAGAAAACAACCAAACTCAGAGAGCACCAAGGACCCTTCATAACGATATTTGCTGCCACAATGTAGGCATGAATATAGGCTCTTACTCATATCTGGTCCAATTTCTGTTTGTCTTCATTTAATAGTGCTTTAAGCGTCTTTTATGATGCTTTATCTGCTGGAGCTTCTAAAAAACAAACAAATAATCTGCAGGATTTCTACAGAGAGGCTGCATGGAAGCAATTTGGTTCAAGCTCTCGATCATCTGACTATCCAGGTTGCAACCAAATGCAGTAAATCCTAGTGGATTCCTTCCTATTTTTTATATATTTTTCTTGTACAATTTGTGTGAAATCCATAGTGAACATTCAGCCTAACATAAGCTTCCAATGGATTTAAGAACGTTTCATGTTCCTGCAGTACAGTTAATACGTTTCTGCATACTTAAAAACATGCAAAATCTGATATTTGGCATGATGCTGAATACGTTATTAATTTTTTAAATTTTTCTTTGCATTATAATTTTCATAACTAACTTTTAATTGTATTTCAGGGTGAAGCCGAGTTTGCCCGAATCATGTCCTTAGTTGATCCCAATGGTCAGGGAACGGTTTCCTTTCAATCATTTATTGATTTCATGACCAGAGAGACTGCTGATACTGACACTGCTGAACAAGTTATTGCTTCTTTCAGAATCCTAGCCTCAGATAAGGTTAGTGAAAGGATTTCCATTTGCTGTGATTGTTTCGACAAATTCTTGCAAGAGAAGGGGGTATCCAAATGCAAAGTAAGCTGAGCTGTAATTTAAAATAGAAACTTATAGTTTATATAGTTAGAAGCAAGATTGTTTTCACCAACTAATGAAAGCTCCTAAACTTTGCATGCTAATTTTTTGAAATACTATACAGATTTGTATCGAAACTTTTAGACTGGGGTAAGATAAGAGTTTTTGGGATCCTGTTTTGCTAAGGGTATGTAATAAGACAGTTGGAGCATCTTAGGGAAATTAAATATAAAGATGCAAGTACTGGGACTTTTGTTGGCTACAGATTTTCTACTTGTTATTGATATTCAAAGACAGTCTCCAGTTTTCTGTCTTTTACCCCAAAACATATTTGCTGTACTTTTGTGGGTGGGCACCTGCAGGAGTTTGTTTTAATAAAGCTGAAATAATTTTAAAGCATATCTGCACAAAATATTTCAACTTGAGGTTTTTTTAAAATGACATATAATGCATATTCACTGGGCAACCGCAATCAAGGCTTTGAAATATCCAGAAAAGACTAATCTACAGAGGTTGTACAATGTAGATGTAGGCTGTGGGAAAGAGCTGCCTTAAAATTATATCTAGTATAAATATATACATTTGGCCCCGACCTTACAGACCTTTTATGAAGGCCAATTTTTTCTCCAGGCTTGGAGCTCAGTTGAATTAAGTTCCAATTGGTTTAGTTGTAGCATATTTTAGTCTGATAGCCATGTCATTGTTTACTGCTTTAGTTGGTCTTTAATGTATTGTTTTTCTTCAGGTTGTATTTGTTGTAATGTTTCTTTCTGTATACCACCTAGAATTATTTTGTTTGACGTTGGGTTGCCATATGAATTGAATGAATGAATGAATTAATTAATTAATTAATGACTTCCATAATAAGGTATTATGGATCAGTGCTAGTTTTGTCCAGGCTGGTGCCTTTGAAGTATTCTGGATTTTGCAAACAGTGAGGATACCAGATTGGAGAAAACTAATCTGTATGACTGAAGTGTCTGCCCAATCTCATCCTTGTTTTCATCAAAGAGAGTTCACCGCTTGTTTTGATTCTGAAATTTCAGAAAAAGCTCATCATATTCCTCCTTTTCAATCCTTTTAGCCATATATTCTTGCTGAAGAGTTGAATCGAGAACTGCCATCTGAACAAGCTCAGTACTGCATCAAGCGTATGCCAGCGTACAAGGGACCAGGAGCTGTTCCTGGAGCTCTGGACTATACCTCATTTTCATCAGCATTGTATGGGGAAAGCGATCTGTAACTGGGGACTGACTCTGTGGGCAAGTGAAACTAGATATATTCCAGTTTGCTCCTTGAAAAAAAAAGAATAAGTAAGCTGACCTCACTACAATTTCTCAAGTTTAGCAGGAACAGTCAGTAAGGAGCAATGCCCACGTAGTGTGCAGCATGATGAGTTTTTACGTTGTTTATATGTACTTGATCAAGCTTATACAGTGACAGACTGCACTGGCCCCCTGCCTTATCAGATTGTTGTTGTTCTTTTTAAATTAAAAATGGATAATCCCAAAGTGCCAAGTTAGAAAGCCTCAGGAAAAACAAAAGAAAACATGCCTTTGAAAAAAACAAAAAACAAATCTAGCATATCTTTGATTTTCAAAACATGAAATGTTTTCAAGAATTCTGAACATTTTATGCAAGTCTTCCACAACCTCCCTCTGTGCACCTCCTCTTTTTTGCTTTCATACCATGGTAATGCTTTCATCTATGGCAGAGGTCTTCAAACCTGGCAGCTTTAAGACTTGTGGACTTCAACTCCCAGAATTCTCTGGGAGAATTCTGGGAGCTATGCTGGCTGGAGCATTCTGGGAGCTATGCTGGCTGGAGAATTCTGGGAGTTGAAGTCCACAAGTCTTAAAGCTGCCAAGTTTGAAGACCTCTGATCTATGGGTACTGGGGTTTAGGTATGCTTGTGCAAATGGAACCATATACAAGAGAAAATAAAAAACCCAGGTCATACCAAATAATCACATGAGATTGTTTCATTGTTTCTAATGTGAAACATGCACAGGAATTCTAGTCTGAGTTTCTAGTGGTATAAAATCACAAATCCTCTGGAGGTTGATGATAAGGGCATCATCTTAATGGTGGTAATAGCATTCAGCTTAAAATCAATGCCCAGTTTGAAAGGGCACAGTGTTAGTAGCCTGGATATTATGAGGGAGTTCCATATTTTAGGATGGTTGTTAATAGATTGTGTCTGCTCTCTGCTATATTCATTGTTCTGTTGCAATTGTTCTTGGTTAATGCTAACAATATTGGCATTTTATTACAAATAGTCTAAATTACTTTGTGCAGTAGCTTCCTGACCTTTATATTCTTTTCAACAATTTGTAGAAAATCTATTTTATCTGAAGTCTAACAATCCCATGAAATAAATGCAAAAAAGTAAATGTTCATACAAGAAGCAAAGAAAACTGTACCATCTGCTACTATTAAAATGTGCCTTTAAAATAAAGTCTGCTTTTCAAGCCTTAATACTGATTCAGTTTCTGAGATTAAACTGATACATCTTTAAATACCTGTGTTTCCCCGAAAATAAGACCCTGTGTTATATTTTTTTGAACCCCGAAATAAGGGCTTGCCTTATTTTTGGGGATGTCTTATTATTTTGCGGCACATGGAGAAAGACAAAGCTCCTCTTGCCATTTTACCTGATTTCCAGCTCTGTCTCCCTAAACCTAATCAAAGAAAATGGTGGGGATCGGCTATGCATGCATTTAAATATTTTTGGGGAGGGCTTATTTTCAGGGGGCTTATTTTAGTGCATGCGATCAAAAGCCCGATTGGGTTTATTATCAGGGGATATCTTATTTTAGGGGAAACAGCATATTAGGGCATGTCTTCTGGACAACAGGGTTCTCACCTCATTTTTAAAAAACTTTTCTCTGTTTGCTTTATATGTAGTGAGGCATCTATCTTTTTTATTTATTTTTTTTCCCAATTAGAGTACAGATCAGGGGTGGGTTCTACTTACTTTTACTACCGGTTCGCAATGGGGCTGCATGCACAGAAGCTTCCTGACGTCAGGGTCGGTGGGCGGAGCCTCCCGCCGGTTTTACTACTGGTTCCTGCGAACTGGTCCGAACCGGGGGCAACCCACCACCGGTGCAGATTATTCTTTTTGCTGCTGCTCTTCTTCCTCTCAAAGGCATTGATCCAGCTGATTTGTCAGAAAGTTGGGCCCAGGGGCAACTACCTGAAAGAACAGAATTGTAATAAACAAAAAGATATTATTGGAATATACTGGGTTATAGGTTTCAGTAGGATTTATAATAAATCACACAGTTTGCTTCGGAGTAAGTAGCACTATGCACTTCAGAAAAAGAAGAGAGAGTGAAAGAAAATAAAGGCAAGATAGAAGGGAATAATCTACCTTAGTGCTTATAAATCATCATCAGATGGAGCATATTCCACTATTTCATGCAAATTAGGATATCTAATCTAGAGATAACTTTCCAAGCCAATATGCTGTTGCCTACCTTCCATCAGCTAACAGGTGTATATATAATGTAGGGATGGGCTTAACTTCATGCAGATTCAGTCTCATTTTATTGCAAGGCAAAGATTTTCTAATTTTGCAATATTGCAATCTCCTAAAATGATAAATGAATTTATGTTACTGTCTCCGCATATTAAAGTAGAATAATTGAGCATTGGTAAACCTTGCTTCAGGCTTTGCAAAAAAACCCTTCGCAACCCCTCTTTAAATTGTTTGGGGCCCCTTGAGGGGGTCATGACTCACAGCCTGAGACCCAACAACATAAGAGTTCTACATAAAACACAAATTCCTGTAGTTATCCTCTCTTGATAAGAACTTTAGAATTTGCATAAAAGTTTATGCTGAATTGAATTTACTAGCTTAGTACCTGATAGCATCAGCATAGAAGTAGTCTATCATTGCTCCTAAAGATTTTTATTTCCTAGTTCAACTTAGTTTGGAATTGTTTGGTTCATCTTACATTTGGGATAATCCCATCCAATGTTTACAGTTTACAGTTTGGGATAGTCCCATCCAATGACTAACTAGATCTGATTCCGCTTAGCTTTTTCCAAGATTGGCTACCCTGTTTCCCCCAAAATAAGACATCCCCTGATAATAAGCCCAATCAGGCTTTTGAGCACATGGCAATAAGGCCAAGTGCTTATTTCAGGGTTCAAAAAAATATAAAACAAGGTCTTATTTTTGAGGAAACACGGTACAGGATGTCACCTTCTGTGATGCACAAAGTTTAGGCATGTCTATTGTTCTGCTTAGTACAGTTACAAATGTTTTAAGGAACATATAATGCTATATTTGACTTCTCAGGATAACGAGGTGGCATTTGGGGAAACTGGATCCAGAGATACATTGCTATACTCAAACACACATACGATCAAATAACCAGAAACCAAATTATCCATACTATGTTTCAGTGAAATGTGAATGCAGCAGAAAGTTAGTTGGACTGCAGTATAAAGACATAACCAAAATGTGCAAGTCTCAAGGATAACACCTTTGGCTATTTATTCTTAACAGCACTGAATGTTTGAGGATGACCTATCAGAGATCTTTTTCTAGTGCATCGTATCAGAGATTCTAGTGCACGGATCTCTCTCCGTGCATCGTATCAGCGCTTTGATTACAATGAAGGAGAATGACATTTCTTAAATAGTCAATAATGTAGGTGCTATGTACATTTTTTGTACCCAGGGTAATGGGAAAAGTCTATAGTGACTGCATTCAGACATTATACTAATTATGTGATTTCTTGTATTGTGGCCTAATGCAAACTCAGGGAATTGTATTAAACAAAACACAATTAACAAACCTTGACTTACTGCAACGCGTGGGATAGATAGTCCCTTTTTAAAATCAGCATTCACCTAGTTGATTCCTCTTTGTGTAACCTAGATGATACTACTACAGTAGTGACACAATGGCTGAGATTCCTCACTCAAGGCATGGTTAGAATTTAGCCAATTTACATAAAATAAAAAAAAACAGCCAGAGCCAGCTTTGGACCCTTTTCTGTAAACCGGCATTTCTCAACTTTGACAATTTTCAGATATTATGGACTTCAACTACCAGAATTCTGGCATCTTAAGCTTTCTAAGGTGCTCCATACACTCAGTTTTTAATTTAAAAGAAAAGTGCTTTTATAAGCTTTTTTAGTTTTTAACCAAAGGAGAGGAAAGCTGGAAATATTGAAATATAATATTTAGGATGACCAAACAGAAGAACTTCTCCAAAACTGAACTGAATGAGACCAAATTTGGGTGTGCAGAGAAAACCTTGTAAAGAAAATGTAGATCTGGCTGTAGAGAAAACCATTCCAGGAAGCCTGTAGATCAGGGGTGCTTAATCTTGGCAACTTTTGACTTGTGGACTTCAATTCACAGAATTCCTCGGCCAGCCTGGCTGTGGAATCCTGGTAGTTGAAGATCACAAGTTTAAAACCTGCTAAAGTTAGACACCCCTGCTGTAGATTGACCTCCGGAGACTTCTATTATTAGGGTGGTTGCAAGATTAAGCGATTAACAAGATTAAGCAATTGCAGTAAGCAGCCCTGCCCTCTTTCTATTCGGTCGGAGGCCGCAGGAGGGATTTAAATTTCCTTCTTTACTCTAAAATATTAAAAGCAAAAAGGAGTTTTCCAGAGTTTGAGTTCTCATCCTAATCGTTTTACCAAATGGTGTTTTTGCTTTGCAAACTCACACAAATGTAGAGGAGCCCGCGGGGGAAATCCATTATTGCCCGACAAGTTTGGTTAAATATGTTCCTATATAAACAACATGAGTTATAATACAGCGGCAATCTAAGCACAGAACACGTTTAATAATTAGTAAAATTAAATGCAGACATAGACGTTGCAAGGTACGCAGTTCCAACACGACACTTCCACGCCTTCCTCGTTGCAACATTCAAATCAACGTCCCTTGTCTACACTGACAGTTGCGTTTACATTAAAGAAAAATCGTATGCGTCTGCGCAGCTGGTGACGCGCACGCAGGCGCTTTCCTTGCCATAGTCTCCGGCCATTCTAACCCGGGAGTCGAAATTCAGTCGCTCAGAGTTGGCAAGGCTGTTTCAAAACGATGTCGCCCACGATTCCCCAGTTGGCTGAGCAGCGGGGTAGCCAGGAGTCGCACGGTGCGTGTTTCTAGGAGGCGTTTGCTTGGCAGGGCGCAAAGTTTCTAACTTTTGCTGTATGTTGGTCTGGGAATCGCGGAGTGAGTGGGCTCCGCTCTCCTACTCGGCAGGAGGTTTACTACGTGTGCTGTACTCAGAAAGTAGACTCAATTAACTTTAGTCGTTCAGATACAGTTGACAATTTGGGGTTTTTAGTTCCCCCCTCTAAATAGCCAAAAGGGAAGTAGATAAGGTGGGTGTCATTGAACTCCTGAAAGTGAGCTAAAACCTTTTGAAACCCGGACGGATTAAATTAAGAATCAAAAGTACTGATTCGCTTTTCGAGGCACTTTTGGTTAACATCTGCATCTTTCTCGCTTTAAGTACCAGCTGAATTGGACCTCAGAAAATGATGCGACGAAAGCCGAGTATTAAATAATACACTGGCAAAGCCGAGCTTGTTGATAATTAAAGGAGACCTAGCAAGAACCTAATAGTGAAACGCGGTGAACCAGCTCCCAGGGTTCCTCTGTACTGTGTTTTGGATAAGGCTCGTCCACCTCGTTTTGTAAACCACGTGTAATTTTTCTACTTGATTTCCTTTTTTTCCCTATAAACATGTGATTCGAGCAGATCGATATTTTGCTCCGATGCAAAGGAGAGTTTTAAGGGACTTTCTCAGTTAATTTAAGGCGATTTTCAGGCACAGAAGAAATTTCAGGGCATGCCATCAGATTAATGATAATAAAGTTATGCTGTTTATCACATAGAAGCCAAAGATAGGTATACATTTTGGTGTGCTCTTTATGTTTGCCACTAAACTTTTGTTTATATGAAATCAAAAGTCGCACTTAAGGCAGTGCTGTATGAAGTCAGGAGCCTGCAGCCCAGAATAATGCTTGTGGTACAATCACAAAATTCTACCACTTAATGTGTGATTTCTCCCTCTGAACCCAAAAATAATATAAAAAGAAAAAAACCATCCTTATTGTAGTTGTTTCATGTAGTTTCATGCACTGATTGGACAGTAGGAATCCCTTAAATACATCTTTCTGACTGCAGTGAGCTGTGACTGCAATCCTGGGTGTGCCCCAGACATGGGTTTCAGCAGGTTCTGACCAGTTTTAGAGAACCGGTAGCGGAAATCTTGAGTAGTTTGGAGAACCGGTAGTAAAAATTATGACTGGCCCGTCCCCCATCTATTCTCTGCCTCCCAAGGCATTCGGGAGGAAATGGGGATTTTGCAGTAACCTTCCCCTGGATTGGGGAGGGAAAGGAGATTTTATAGTATCCTTCCCTTGCCATGCCCACCATGCCATGCCGACCAAGCCATGCCCACAGAACCAGTAGTAAAAAATTTAGAAACCCATCCTGGGTGTGCCCGTGACATCTGTATATCTCACGAGCTTTATGCATCTATTCTGCAAAAATCCCCAACCATACATACTCCCCCCACAAAATAAGGGCAGTTAATTTGGTTTGCCCTTCCCAGTGATGGTACTGCTTCAGCATCGCACCACTGGTGATTTTTATAGGCCAGTTTTTAAAAGAGAAAATGCAAAGTCCCAGGCAAAGATGGCTGTTCTAGACAGTGAGGGGGAAGTTCAAATTCCGAGATACTTCTAAGATTAATTCAGGTTCATTCTTCTTATCCTCCAGCTGTTGATGGGAGAGTGTGTAAAAACTTTCCCAGTGAAAATTAGCTCCTGCCTATGTCTGAAAGTGAGACAAAGAAGGAATGCTTTTTCAAAAGTAGGTACTGTTCCATTATGATTGTTCATTGTCAGATAACCTGGCCAAAGTGGTCCTCCAATTCTGACAAATAATGGGACAGAGCGTATCCTCCTTGTCCTGGTTTCATTCCGACTTTAAAATGTTTTTAATAGAATAGAATAGAATTCTTTATTGGCCAAGTGTGATTGGACACACAAGGAATAAAATACATTAATCAAGAATAAAAAGATACAACACTTAGTGATAGTCAAGGTTACTAATAAGCTATCAAATCATACTAGGAAACAAAAACAATATAATTGAGAGATAAAGCAACATGGTTATAGTAATAAGCGGGAAGAGATAGATACTAGTAAGGAAGAGAATAATAATAGTAATACAGTCTTAGTAAATTATTTGACAGTGTTGTGGGAATTAGTTGTTAAGCAGAGTGATGGCATTTGGCAAAAAACTGTCCTTGTGTCTAGTTGTTTTGGTGTGCAGTGCCCTATAGCTATATTAGGAGAATGCATATTGAGCATTCCCTATACATGTGATGAATTATACATACATTAAGCTGTTGATGTGTACAGCTAGTCCTGCCTTACTGATCACCCATTTAGCAACTAACGGTTATGACCATGTTGAATGAGGAGGCATGACTTATCCTTGAAGTTGTCACAGAGTCCCCACGGTCCTTCAGTTGTGATTCGGCCGCTTGGCAACTGACACCAATTGGGAAAGTTGCAGCATTCTGCAGTCACATGATCGCCATTTGTGACCTTCACAGCCAGCTTCTGACAAACATTTGGGGAAGCCAACAGGAAGTTGCAAGTTTTGATCATGTAACATCATGCTTAACAATTGTGTGTGATTCGCTTAATAATCGCAATAGGGGCTACCAGAGCTGCTGTTGTAAGTTGTATGGTCGCGTGATTGTTTTGTTTTATGACTGTGTCAATTAGTGATGGAAATTGCTGGTGTCAATTACCATTATAAAGTGAGGACTCCCTGTACAGTGAATTGGCATCAGTCTTCTGACCTGGTCGCTAAGTAAGAAATACTGATGTTCCCAAATGCTCTTCCACAAACCTTCCTGCCATACTTTGAGTAGGACATTAATGCCATTACAATTCCTCCAAGACATACTTCTCTGAAAAAAAGCTTATTTATATATTCATGGGGAAAAATATTCTAACATAAAGTAGGATGGAAGCATTTGTTCTTTATCGTAATCTTGTCCTTCTCCAGGCTGTTTTGTTACATTCCCTATCTTATCACTCAAGTCAGTTTATCTCTAGCCAATTATTAACCCGGGGGTGGGGGGAGGGAATTAGTTATAAATGGCACAAAAATAAACCTCCAAAAATAATAAAGATAAGTGTAAACGAATTTGTAAAAATTGAATAGGTTGGAAGGAAGAAAAGTCTCTTTTTTATAATACCAGCACCTCTTCTACTTTAAAAATGAAGTGGTGGTTTTGAGATTTTTTTCCCCTGGCTTCCTGAACTTTATTCTATCCTAACGTTCAGTAAATACTTTGGTTTAACAAATATCCCAAAGATATCTCTTGTAGGGCTGGGGTATTCCCTTCTGTTAGTTATGTGATAAGACCTGACGTGATACTTCAGGAAAAATTTGTAATCTCTTTTTTGAGATAGTTATGCTTCATTTTGTTTGTCAAGGCATGCAAGTCAGACAGAAACATAGATCCTTGATTCCTTTTTTTCCAGATGATATCGGTTCACAATCGGTTCGCAAGTAATCACCAGAATGAGCCGCCCTGAAAAGGGCGGCATATAAATCGAACCAATAAATAAATAAATAAATAAATAATAAATAAAGAAATAAATAAATAAAGAAAGAAAGAAAGAAAGAAAGAAATCATAGAGAAAAGTGTCCAGAATATATGTATTCAATCAACAAGAAAATTGTTTTTAGAACAATATAGTATAATAAAAACAAAAAATTCCTACGTACCCTAAAGAAAATCATATTATCAACAACAACAAAAAAACCCTATCCAACTGTGTCTCAATTATCAATCTATCCCAAGGACTGGGAGAATAGCCTAAATAGTTTACTGAACATCATCAAAGTGAGAGCTCCCCCCTCATTTCTTGGTCCCCCCTAGATCAGGGGTGTCAAACTTGATTTCATTGAGGGCCGCATAAGTGTTCTGTTGGCCCTTGGGGGCCCCCAGCCCTCATGAGCTCAGTTTTCAGCTGCGACAGCCACCTGCAACCCTCCGCTAGCAAAAACAGCTCGGGAGGGCTGCCCATGGCCCTTGCAAGCTCCATTTTCAATGGCAGAGGCACCATGGGCCGGTCCTTCACTGCTTCCAGGGCGGCCCATTGGCCAAATCTAAGCACCCTCTGGGCTGGATCCAGCCCCAGGGCCTTGAGTTTGACACCCCTGCCCTAGATGATATTGTCAATTAATGGGACTCAAAGCATGCCCCTCTGCCTAATCTCATTGGGCCCAGAGATATACAGTAATTGGAGATAAATAGTCCCTCAGGTGAGCTGACCTTAGGTCATGAAGAGCTTTAATGCATTTGTAAGAGTTGTTTGGGTTTTGATATTACTATGTTTTGTTTATTATTGTGAGCTGTCAAGAGTTTTCTATAAATTAGGGAGGAAGGGGGAGAGAGAAAGAAAAGCATTATTATTTGGGAGCAAGTTGAATTCAACTCAACTTTAGTACAAAACCGGCAATCACAGATTTGGGTTGCTATTTTCTGTTGTATTTCCCTTACAGCTTAGTTGACCACAGAGAGCCACAACCCCCTGAGCTGCCCCATAATTTTCCAGATCAGAAGATTTTCTGTCTCCTGTTAGGCTAAATGTACTGTACCATGCATGCATCAAGGAGCTGTAGCAAAGCAAAGAAAAAACATACTGTCTGTGTATTTTTCAGATTGCTCCTGGCAAGGGAGGAATGAAAGAAAAAATGCAAAGCAGGAAATAGTAAGAAGTCTGTGATCTGCACACAGTCACACAACAAGCATATAAGAGAAACTAGGGATATTGGCCAAGTGTAATAAGAGCCTATATGAAAACCTGCATTTCGTCAAATACAATTTCATAGGACCCATCAGATGTGCATGATTTTAAAGTACTTTAAGCTTGTAGGTTAGACAGTCTATAATACCTGAACAGGGCTCATTTGTTTAGTAAAGTTCTATTGTAGCCATAGTGGTGCGGTGGTTAGAATGCAGTATTGCAGGCTAATTCTGCTGACTGCCAACTGCCAGTAGTTGGGCAGTTCGATCCTGACTAGCTCAAGATTGACTCAGCCTTCCGACCTTCCAAGGTTAATAAAATGAGAACCCAGATTGTTGGGGGCAATATGCTGACTCTGTAAACCACTTAGAGAGGGCTGTAAAGCACTATGAAGTGGTATATAACTAAGTGCTATTGCTAAGTGCTATTGTTTTTCATCTTGAAATTACATTAAATGACAGCTTCTCCAATCTGGAGTTCCTTAGTTGTGCTGGAAATACTATGTTTCTAGAGATCTGTCTCTCAAACTTTATCTTAGCACCCTTTCAGAGTGTAGCTAGGCCATAAGCTACTTTTGTGTCCTTGTTCTAGTTGCAACAATATGGATCATTTTATTTATTTATATAACATGTATATCTGCCTTCCTGAAGCAATTCAAGATGGCATGTCCACAATCCTCAATGCTTTAGAGCAGGGGTCTCCAGTCTTGGCAACTTTAAGACTTGTGGACTTCAACTCCACAATTCCTCAGCCATTCTGGGACTTGAAGTCCAAAGTCTTAAAGTTGCCAAGATTGGAGACCCCTGCTTTAGAGCCTATGATTCATTGCGAGAAGAGATGCTGAATGCTTTAAATACAGATTTTTTTCAAACATTGTCATAATGCAGTTTCCAAAAAAACCCTGAAAGAGGAAATAGAATCCATTCTGAGGGAGCGCATTATGGTTTTGGATGGAGGCATGGGGACCATGATCCAGCAATATTCTTTAGGAGAAGAGGAATTTCGAGGTCAAGAATTTAAGGATCACCTGAAACCACTCAAGGGAAATAATGACCTGTTGAGCATAACTCAGCCTGATATCATCTACAAAATTCATAAGGTGAGTACAGTTTGTTCTATGAGTCTTGTACTAGAAAGAGTTTATTGATTCTTCTGGCATTGTATAACAACTCTGGAGAGCTACATTCATATGGTCTAGACAAGTGTTTCTCAACCTTGGCAACTTTAAATTGTGTGAACTTAACTCCCAGAATTCTGGCTGGGGAATTCTGGGAGTTGAAATCCACACCACTTAAAACTGCTGAGGTTGAGAAACACTGGTATGGATAGAGCAGAATTATGGGCACTTTCCTCAGAAATGGGTCTTTAGGTGAAGGGCACAAGAAGATTGCTGAGTGTTGTTAATTGAAAAAGGCAACAAAGTAAATCGTAGCGGATGGAACATTTTCACTAATTTGAGTGGACTGGATTATGCTCATATTTTTTTACTCTTACTTTTGAAAATACATCGATGAATGAATCCCTATTTTGTGACACAGTCCTATTATTTGTATGCGATCCCTCAGAAGTCAATAAATGGCTGAAAAGTATTAAGAATATATAGGTTTTAGCTCTTCATCTATTTGGTGAATAGATGAAGATCCTCCAAGGTTCAGGTTAAAAAGAAAAAGTATAAGAAATATTAGAAAAAATACTTTTTGCACTGTTCACCAGAAAAAAAATCCTATATTCTGTCTCGGCAATGGCTTTACGCATCCATTTCAGACCCTCAAAATAGTATGCAATTTGAAACTTGGACATCTGTTAGAAATGAAGTCTGCTTGTTTTTAACTTACTGCAGAGTTAGGTCTTTAGATACACTGATTCTTACTTCACTATTGAACTAAGTAAATAGTTCTAAAGAATATTTACTCCTTTGATTAGATTCAAGGGTTTCCCTGCTACTTTGTGCACATACTAAAATAACTCATTAGGTGGAAGTAATGTCATGGTTCACAGAGGACCACTTGAAGAAATTGGGGATTTGGTGACAGGAGATTGGCTGTGATGATCTAGAATGGAGAAAGACAAGCTGGAGGGGAATTTTGAGGTGGTTGGATGTTGGAATTGATCAGATTTAGACCCCATAAATAAATCTTAACCATTATACCACACTGACTTTCATTCATTAATTCCTATAGTCAAACCCTTATTTCTATACCCCTACACATACATGTAGGAAATTGAGAGTTGTGTTTTTATTTTTTTCTTTAGATTTTAACGTTGTAAGCTGCTCATCTGTCATTAGCTAAGAGTGATCTTAGAAATTTTATAAATGAATAAATATGCAGATACACAAAACCACATAACATACTTATTTCAAAAGAAATAACATTTAAAAATATTGTTATTTTCTTAATTTTAAAAAATACTGGGTACACAGAGAAATATATTTAGCCGTCAGTCAATTTAACTGAAAATCTAAATTGGGAATTCTTCCTGGTAGTGTTTTGATTAACATGCAACATTTTGTAATTACCTTTGTCCTCATTTATTTTCTTTACTGCTGAGGGGGAAAAAATCCAAGAGTTTAAACTGAGACAATCATATTGGAGCATTCAAATCTGAAATATAACTACATTTCTTTGTACAGTATAACAACATGAATATGGAACAGGAATTGCTTTTTTTGCCACTTTCAGTTATAATTTAATTGTATAATATATTGTAGAGTTTCTTCTCCTGCTGTTCAAATAATGAAAAAAACATAAGCTGAGTTTGCAGTTGAGAGGATTTCTAAAGCTTTTCCTCTAATCTCAAAGATTAATAACAGAACTAAAAGTGATCAGGGAAAATGTCCCATTTTACACCTAGATACTTTACCAGTAATGGTAGACAAACTGTTAACTATATGTAAACTATTCAAGAAACTAGTAGAAAGTGTTTTGCTCATTGCTCATCTTTGGGCTTCATCAGAGCAACCATCTATTCAGTAGCCATTGACTACAAGTTCTGTTTTCTGACTGTTGAATAATTTAATTACAGATGAACTTTGTTTTGCATTGCTCTTCAGCTTACTAAATTTGAGTGTATAGGTGTGTCTACAGATTTCAAGCAGCATCTACCGTGTTTCCTCAAAAATAAGACCCAACTGAAAAATAAGCCCTAGCATAATTTTTCCGGACACTCATAATATAAGCTCTACCCCAAAAATAAGCCCCAGTTAAGATCGTCAGCGAGACAGATGCATTTACTACTGTATTTCCCTGAAAATAAGCCCTAAGTGAAAAATAAGCCCTAATGCATCTTTTGGAGCAAAAATTAATATAAGACCCGGGGAAACATTTTAATTTAATTTTTTAATTTAATTTGATTTGTATGCCGCCTTATCTCCATAGGACTCAGGGCGGCTCACAACAATTAAAATCAGACCAGATAAAAACACATTAAATACAAATTAAATGTATGTTAAAACTCATTAAAATAATCAAACCCCATCAGTCCAGGCTGGGCGATTTAAACAGCCATGTTTTAGTTCGCGGCAGAAAGTACAAAGGTCAGGGGCCAACCGGCGCCCCAGGGGGAGTTGATTCCAAAGGGTGGGCGTGCCCACAGAGAAAGCTCTAACTCTGGGGGCCGACGGCCGACATTGTCTAGCCGACGGCACCCTGAGTAGGCCCTCCCTGTGAGAATGCACCAGGTGATGGGAAGCTGTTGCTGGTTGCAGATGGTCCGACAAATATCCTGGGCCTAAGTCATGTAAGGCTTTATAGGTCATCACCAGCACCTTGAATCTCACCCAGAGGGCAACCGGTAACCAATGCAAGTTGCGCAGGAGAGGTGTAACATGGGAGTATCGGGACCCTCCCATCACAACCTGCGTGGCCGCATTCTGTACGAGCTGAAGCCTCCGAGTGGTCTTCCAGGGCAGCCCCAAGTAGAGAGCATTGCAGTAGTCAATACGGGAGGTGACTAGTGCATGAGTAACTGTGCATAGCGCATCTGTGCTTGGCATGGGTGTGTGTGCAGGGATTTTTGCTACCGGTTCTCCGAACCACCCGCCGCCATTGCTACCCGATCGGGCGATCCAGTCTGAACCGGGAGCATTTCATCACTGGTATAGACCCTATTGAATTAAAATCCATAGTAGGGAAGATTAGATTATATGTCCTTATTTTTCAGTAAACCTTGCCCATATCTGGTTGTGCCACATTTCCCATTCTCAGTTATCTGGATTTCAAAGCTTCAGTTGGAAGTATGAGCTAATGGAGTATGAGTCCTGGTGACGCAGTGGTCAGAATGCAGTATTGCAGGCTAACTCTTCCCACAGTCTCGAGTTCAATCCTGACTGGCTCAAGGTTGTCTCAGCCTTCCATCCTTCCGAGTTTGGTAAAACAAGGACCCAGATTGTTGGGGACAATAGGCTGACTTTGTAAACTACTCAGAGAGTGCTGTAAAGCACTATGTGTGGTATATACTGTAAATCTAAGTGCTATTGCTACTGCTGTTTAATTGTTCTGTTCTGCTTACAGGAATACTTGCTTTCTGGTGCTGATATCATTGAAACAAATACTTTCAGCAGCACTAAAATAGCACAAGCTGACTACAGCCTTGAACATCTGGTGAGAGTTTTGGTTTTCTTGCTTGTCAAATTTGGGTTTTCCTTTGACCAGCTTTGACCAGGATGGCTGGCTGGGAATCATGGCAACTGAGACCAATATGTCTAGATTGTACTAGATTGGTAAGGGAGGGATGTTATAAAGCAACATAAATATTCATGGGAAAAATATAAATTTTGTGTAAGAAGTCCATAGCGTAGTTTTGATTGTTTATTTTTGATAAAATATGATTTAGTCTTGGAAATTAGGATTGGATAAACAGGAAATAACCCATAAGATTAACTCTGTGGCAGTAATTCACCATTCATTTGTCACTTGTGTCTCACTTGATCATTTGCCAAAAGAGCTTAATTGCAAAAATAGCAGTGCTTTGCTTGGTTACAGGTAGCCCTTGACTTTTGACCACAATTGAGCCCAAAATTTCTGTTATTAAGTGAGACATTTGTGAAGTGAATTTTCCCCATTGTATGAACTTGCTTGCCTCAGTTGTTAAGTGAAACACTGCATTTGGTAAGTTAGTAACCTGACTGTTAAGTGAATCGGGATTCCCCATTGACTTTGCTTGTCAGAAGGTCACAAAAGATGACCTTGGGACACAGCAACGGTCATAAATATGAACCAGTTGCCAAGCATCTGAATTTTGATCACATGATCATGGGGATGCTGCAAAGGTTGTAACTCTGAAAAACGGTCATAAGTCATTTTTTTCAGTGCTGTTGTAACGTTGAACAATCATTGAATGAACTGTTGTAAGTCAAGGACTACCTGTATTTCCAACTTCGTTACTGTGGATATTTGTTCTTTCCCACTACTGTTGATGCTTGTGCAATGTTGCTTTGTAGTAGGTTAATGTAAATCAATCTTTAAAATGCTGTTATCTGGGGGAGGACTTTTAAGACATTCGGTTTGAATGGTGAAGATCTTTTTTTGTTAAATCATTTTTCTTCGCCTTGAAAAAAAAGCAAACAGATGCCATATCAGCAATGATAGATGTTTGCATCTTTGCAAGACTCTGCCACCTTTCATATCCTGTTGTCTGATCTGAATAGCAGCCAAGACATGAGTGTTTTTTTAATGAATCATCTCCAGAAGGCTGTTTTTAATCCTGTCTTGTGTTTTTAGCTGACATCATTTTCCAGATCCTTGAGATAAATTCATTTGTAACAGTGTTGTTTTGGAGGTGATTGTGAATTATAGCAGTGGTTCCGTGGAGAGAGGTTTTGCCATGGACTGGAGGGGACGTAATTTCACCTGTTGCCTGTATCCTGCAGATGGGGTTTTGCTTATTTGCGCAGCCCGGTTTCTGGCATGCCACGACCTGGTGCCGGTCCACAACTGGGGGTTGGAGAGCCCTGAATTATAGTGTTAAATGAATAATCAATGGGTTTGCAAATTCTCTGCTTCTTCTAATGCGGCCAAGAAGCAGCTTTTTTTCTTTTTATTTTCAAGTATTTGTCTTGTTCTTTGATCTGGCTCACTTATCCCACTATGTCAGAAATATGTAAATCTCATTTTGGCTTAACACCGTATGTAAATCCTTCTTTGCCCATGTCCTGTCCTCACACACCTCGATTCATTTCAAAAGTAGAAATTCCTAAATGTGTAAAAAAAAAATCTGTTTACTGGCATAATCTCTGTTCCATTTCATTGTGACTTTGGTGCATTTTGGGTCCTAAGATTAATTCTTGCCAGTTGGTCCTAGACCAGTGATGGCTAACTTTTGTCTCATCGTGTGCCAAAAGCGCTTGTGCAACAGCACATGCGTGTGCCAGCACCCATAATGCAATGCGCACCCCCTGTGCATGCACGTGCGATTCCCCCCACACTCCATTTTTGGCCTAGCGGGCCTCCTTGCAGCCTCCTGGGCCCAAAAACAGGCCGTGGGGGTGCGCTGCACCCCCGTGCTCCCCCCCGCATGCATGCGCCCCGTCCCCTGTGCATCCCAAAAATCAGCTGGCCAGTGGGAGGCGTGCATACATGGTGGAGCTGAGCTGGGTGACGGCTCGCATGCCAGCAGAGAAGCTCTGCATGACAGCTGTGGCACATGTGCCATAGGTTCACCATCATGGTTCTAGACAATCTGAAGACTGTTAAAGATTGGTGATAGCATTAGGAGCCTCTATATAAGATCTTTTGACTGCAGAAGTATAATGGAGGGTTCAATGCAATGCAAATGAAGATTATTGCTTCTTTTTTTTTGTATCTACCATTTACCTCCCAATCTGTTATTAGGCTTATCGGTTAAATAAAACATCAGCCCAGTTAGCGCGAAAAGCAGCTGATGACGTTACTGCAGAGACGGGTGAGTAACTTGACACACTGATATGCATTTCTATCATGAGTTATCTAGGCTTGCAAATGTGGTTTTGGCTGTGGTTTAAATCACCATGTTACAATTTTCCTCCAACGAATTGTGAAAAGCGCGTAAGAGTCATTAGAGCAGTGTTACCTAATTTGCTGTGCACCTGGAATTTTGAGATATAATTACCTTAATTTTAGCAGCACTTTTTGATTTTTGGATTTTTACCAATAACCATTTTAAGTAGTTCTTGATATTTTGAATCTGCCCTTATTATTTTTATGCCAAGCTGAATTTTATAATGTCCAAGTTCTGATGGCTTTTAGTATTGTGTGAAATAATAAATGCAGTTTGTGGAGCAAAGATGTAATACGATCATAAGAAGGCTGCTATATTCTGGACCAATTGAAGCTCTTTAAGGCCAGCTATTTATGTAGGGAGCATTGCAGTAATCTACTCAGAAGATGACCAAAGCATCAAGGAAGGTCTGTAATTCTGAACAGCACAAAGCTGTGCAAAAGTCATGGTGCTATCTGCTCTTCAAACAGGAGCCGTGAGTCTAGGAGAACTTCCCAATTGTTTATTGATTCTATGCAACCCTACCTAGTGCTAAAGATGGAAAATCATGAGATCCAAGAGGCTATAAAATCTAAAGCCACTCTCTCTTGCTAGATTAACCTGAAGTCTATTCTTCCCCATTCAGATCCACACATACTTGCTATGAGTGTAGAGCAGCAGTCCCCAACCTTTCCCTTTTGGCAGCCCAGTGTGGGGGGAGAGGGGATGGTTTTGTGTGAGCGCGAGCATCCGCTTGTGTAAATGGAGCTTCGCGCCTGAGCCCAAGTGCCCATTGCTCACGTAAATGAAATTGCACATGTACTCATCCGTTGCTTACATGGTCCAATTCCAAACAGGCCATGGCCCGGCTGTGGGCCATGGCCTTGATGTTGGGGATCCATGGTGTAGAGCATAGAGAAACATTGCTGCTATGGGAGAAAGCCATACCAGAAATATTGACTTTGGCCAAAATCACCCTTAGTAATTTGGAATGGGAACAATATCAGAATAAGTCAAGTCTTAACACAAAGTAAGTAAGATCTCCATGTTTAAGTGTGAACTCAACATTTTCTTTTATGTTTTTTCTTCCTTTGGACTTTTCTTCTAAAAATAGTGACATTTGGGCTTTTTTTTTCTTAAAATGGTGCTAAATTTGTTTCAGGATTATGCTATTCTTTTCATAAGGGGCGTGGTGGCTCAGGGGCTAAGATGTTGAGCTTGTCGATCGAAAGGTTGGCAGTTCAGCGGTTTGAATTCCTAGTGCGTAACAGGGTGAGCTCCCGTTACTCGTCCCAGCTTCTGCCAACCTAGCAGTTCGAAAGCACGTAAAAAATGCAAGTAGAAAAAATAGGGACCAACTTTGGTGGGAAGGTAACAATGTTCTGTGTGCCTTTGGCATTTAGTCATGCTGGCCACATGACCACGGAGATGTCTTCGGACAGTGCTGGCTCTTTGACTTTGAAACAGAGATGAGCACCGCCTCCTTGAGTCGGGAATGACTAGCACATATGTGTGAGGGGAACCTTTACCTTTACTTTATTCTTTTCATAGGCTTCCTATTGCAAAAATTTGGCAGTACCATTTTTAGAGCTGAAAGAAAATTCAGTGGCCATTTTAATTCTGGGGTCACAGTTTGCCCATACCTATCTTTGGTGTTCACTTCAGGATTTTGTTCATTTATAATCTAAAACAATGGTCATTCTTATCAATTAGTGTATGAAGATCAGTAGAAGCAGACCTTTGTACTCAAAAGCGATCTCTCTAGCAAGACATTTTTTGGCAGAAGGGATCATCTAATCATTGGAAGGCAGTCATGGTTTTTCATTATTACATAAAAATGAAGACCATAAGATCAAATAAAGTCTATTATTTTGCATTTCTTTATCTTACAATTCAAAGCTTGTCATTTAAATATTATCCTTGTGCTTTTCTTTGTTAAGGAAGTAAAAGATATGTTGCCGGGGCGATGGGCCCCACAAACAAGACTCTTTCTGTTTCCCCATCAGTGGAAAACCCTGATTATCGGAATGTTAGTAAGTATTTCCATTGATAATCTTAAAACTGAAAATGATTATTAATTTGGCTTTACCAGCTTCTGTCAGTTTAGTTCTAATTGCAGTTCTGCCATATTGACTCAAAACACTCAACAGTTCTAAAGATTCTCTTACTTTGAATTTTATTTCATGTTTGGCTACAGTTAATAAGTTCATAATTAATGACACATTAAAAGAGCCTCAGGTATTTTTTAAGTAATCAAGCAAACACTTAGTAATGTCTGATAGCTCATCTGATGCTAGCAATCTCATGTATTACCTCAAAAAATAAGAAATTACAATGCAGGTTTAATTTGAAGCTGAAACTGGAAAGTACCGTATTTTGCAGAGTATAAGACGCACTTTCCCCTCCCCCCAAAAAGAGAGTGAAAATCTCGGTGCGTCTTATACTCCGAATGTAGCCCCACCCAGCCTCGCAAACGGAGATTTCAGAGGCTGAAAGAAGCCTCTGAAAGAAGCTTCAGAAAAAAAAGCCTCAGAAACGAAGCTTCAGAAAAAAAGCCCCTGGAAGGCTTTTACCTAAAATAATATGGCAAGCAACAAAAGAAGAATCAGTAAAGGTTCTAACCAAACTATGTTAACAAATCTGGAGAATGACACAATAAGCAACAGATCAGAAGAGGTTAATCTACATACCAATAGCAAAGAAAGGAGATTAAACAGAGTACAGATAGTCCTTCAGAATAAAAGCCTCTGAAAGAAGCTTCAGAAAAAAAGCCTTTTTTTTTTTCTGAAGCTCTGTTTCAGAAGTTCCAGAGGCAGAAAAAAAAGCAAGGCACAGAGCTCACATCCAATGAACCTGTTGCTAAAATTCATCTCTGGGAACAGCTGATTGGGGGTATTCCGGGAGGCTGATCCACCCACCAATCAGCTTTTTTTCTTATTTTCCTCCCCAAAAACTAAGGTGCGTCTTATACTCCAATGTGTTTTATACTCCGAAAAATACGGTACGTTTTTCTTTGTTGTAACTATTTGTTGCTTATTTGTGTTTTAGCTTTTGATGAATTGGTAGATGCCTACACCGAACAAGCCAAAGGTCTTTTAGATGGTGGAGCAGATATCATGCTGGTGGAAACCATATTTGATACAGCCAATGCCAAGGTGAGGTTTTAAGTAGAATCTTGGAAGCTCATAATGATAATGCCCATTCTCAATAATATGTGAAAAGGAAGTCATTGCATATACTAATCAGGCTGTGCTGGCAGATATCCTTTTATTTATTGTAAAATGAGAGGTTGGCTTCCCTTTAAAGGCAGCTGAAGGTTTGAGTACTGCTGTCCTATGGTTTATGGTGAACCTTTTAGACACTGAGTGCCCAAACTGAAAGGTGTGCACATGCACATGTGCAGCAGAGACCTGAAGACCAGTGGGAGGCGGGGCATCCCAACACTGGCAGCATGGCAAGAGGTAAGATCTTTTTCTTTTGTGAGCTTCTGTTTCATCATTCGCAGGGAAACAGAAGCTCATGAAAGAAACGCCACGGAGATCTGACCTGAGGCGACAGCACGTGTGCTAGCAGAGAAAGCTCTGCGTGCCACCCACCATCAAGGTTTATGATGTTGGCAATTCAGATTTGGAAATCTGTGTCATGAGATTTTTAAAAATGTACTTTTCCCTTAATTAGCGAGAAGTCTGACCGAACACTGGTAAGGTCGCATATTAAGACCTACCTAGTGGCGATAAAGATGGCAAAGTTTAACTACTTTTCCGCCTCTATTGCGTCATCAGGGAATCGTCCGGCCGCCCTGTTCAGGGTAACCCGCTCCCTGCTCCATCCGGGAGCGCGGGAGGATCCCTTGGAAGGCAGGGCGGAGGATTTCGGACAATACCTGTATGACAAAATCGCTCAGATCCGGGGGGATTTGGACTCTGACTGGGTAGATCAGGGCAGGGTGACGAGGAATAGTCTTGAGAATGTTACCTGGGAGGAGTTTGATGCTGTGACTCCGGATGATGTGGACAGGATTTTGGGGAGACTTAGTGCGGCCACATGTTTACTGGACCCGTGTCCCTCCTGGTTGGTACTGGCCTCCCGGGAGGTTACACGAGGCTGGCTCCAGGGTGTTATCAACGCTTCGTTGAGTGAGGGTCACTTCCCCGCCGCCTTGAAAGAAGCGGTGGTGAGGCCTCTCCTCAAGAAGCCGTCCCTGGATCCGGCAATATTGGCCAACTATCGTCCTGTCTCCAACCTTCGCTTCCTGGCGAAGGTTGTTGAGAGTGTGGTCGCGCGACAGTTTCCACAATTCTTGGAGGAAACATCCTATCTAGATCCGTTCCAGTCGGGTTTCAGGCCTGGACACAGCACGGAAACGGCATTGGTCGCGTTGGTTGATGATCTCTGGAGGGCTCGGGACAGGGGTTGTTCCTCTGTTCTGGTCCTGTTAGACCTCTCAGCGGCTTTTGATACCATCGACCATGGTATCATGCTGCACCGGTTGGAAGAGTTGGGGATGGGGGGCACCGTATTATAGTGGTTCTCCTCCTTTCTCTCCGACCGGTCGCAGTTCGTGTTGGCAGGGGGGCAGAGGTCGACCTCAAGGCCTCTTATATGTGGAGTGCCTCAGGGGTCGGTCCTCTCGCCCCTCCTGTTCAACATTTATGTGAAGCCGCTGGGCGAGATCATCCGTGGCTTTGGGGTGAGATACCACCAGTACGCTGATGACACCCAGCTGTACATCTCCACCCCAGGCCACCCCAACGATGCCCTTGAAGTGATGTCCCAGTGCCTGGAGGCTGTGCGGATCTGGATGGGGAGGAACAGGCTCAGGCTCAACCCTTCCAAGACTGAGTGGCTGTGGCTCCCGGCATCCCGATATAGTCAGTTGACTCCATCACTGACTATTGGGGGCGAGTCGTTGGCCCCCACAGAGAGGGCTCGCAATCTGGGAGTCCTCCTGGATAGGCAGCTGTCCTTGGAGGAACATCTGACGGCTGTAACCAGGGGGACCTTTTGTCAGGTTCGCCTGATCCGCCAGTTGCGGCCCTTTCTTGATCGGGATTCCCTGTGCACAGTCACTCATGCCCTCGTCACCTCTCGCCTTGACTACTGCAACGCTCTCTACATGGGGCTCCCCTTGAGGAGCACCCGGAGGCTCCAACTGGTCCAGAATGCAGCAGCGCGGGTAGTGACGGGAGCAGCCTGGCGCTCCCATGTAACACCGCTCCTGCGCGAGCTGCACTGGCTCCCAGTGGTCTTCCGGGTGCGCTTCAAGGTGTTGGTTATCACCTTTAAAGCGCTCCATGGCATAGGGCCTAGCTATCTTCGAGACCGCCTGCTGCCACCGACGATCTCCCATCGACCTGTGCGCTCCCACAGAGAGGGCCTCCTCGGGGTGCCATCAGCCAAACAGTGCAGGCTGGTGACCCCCAGGGGGAGGGCCTTCTCTGTGGGGGCACCTACCCTCTGGAATCAATTGCCTCCAGAGATAAGGAGAATCCAAGACCTCGGTGCCTTCCGCCGTGCCCTTAAAACCTTCCTTTTCCAGCAAGCCGGGCTGGCCTAATTTTTTAAGTGTTTTTAAGTGTTTTGTTTATTGTTTTTAATTAATGGGGCCAAATTTATATAGGTATATTTTAACTGTATTTTAATATTTGTACTTGATGTTTTTACTTGGCTGTTCACCGCCCTGAGTCCTCAGGGAGAAGGGCGGTATACAAATTCAAAATAAAATAAATAAAATAAATAAAATAAAGTCTTAGAAATGAAATGAGAAAAAGGGACACAATTATCTTTATCTGTTTTCTGGAATTCTTGTACAAAGTCAAAACAGTATAGTGAAGCAAATAGAGCCAAATCTGAATTTTTAGCCTAGTTTGCATAAGAGATAAAGTTTGTAACATGTAACATGTTTGTAACATCCTTGACGTCTCTCTCTGAGCCTCGAAGATCTCTGTGAAGTTCATATTCCAGCCTGACTGAAGCTTTAATTTAGGATTAAAATAAAGTTTGAGATATATTACAATTTTTTTATGTATATCAATGTGTTCTCTGCGCTGTGCTCAGTTGAGTTGAGGTCTTAGTAAGGCATCTGACCTGATTCAGTTTCTGTATGGACTCTCAGGGTCTATTTTGTAATAAATCCTGCAATAGAAGACATAGGTCAGCGTGTTTCTTGTGGTTACAAATGTCCAACAGACTCCACTGTGGTTTCATACTTTTCTTGTCTGTCCGTATCCGTGTTTTGGAGCAGGGTTGAGCTGTACACTTTCATTAGTGGTAATTTGTCCCCTTTTTTCTTCCATATCTATGAAATGAGAATTTCCTAGAGTAAAGGAAATTAATTTACTGTGATATTTTCATTGGACAGGCAGCTCTCTTTGCTCTCCTAAAGTTATTTGAAGAAGAATATGAACCAAGACCCTTGTTTGTGAGTATATTCTAATTAAACTTAACATTATCCAGTTCTTCTGAAAAAGAGTACATTCCCTTTTTTCTACAGGAGTTAATATAATCAAGAACACTGTGTTTTGGAAACCTCACATATTGTGTGTTAGTTTGCTCTTTCCAATATGTGCTTTATACTCATATTAAATGATAACAAATGAATGACCTGCCATACACAGCAGTCTGAAAATGTCCCCTCAATAATATTACCAGTGTGACAAATTATAAGAATCTTGCCTGGCCTCCTAATTATCTTCCCTTGGAAGATGCCAGCCTTGAATCCGAGTAATTTTCACACTAAGTTATGGCTTCATTAGCCGATAAAGCTGAATTGTGGGCTCAGCAATATGTGGCATATTTTGTCTGTTTTACATGTTCAAAAATATTTTAATTCCTGTCCAGAGTCTCTGCATACTAAAAATACAAATAAATAATAATATTGCTCAGTGTGCAGTTCTATGCTCTTAACTCAGAGGGTAGCTGCTGCTGAGTCTTGGAATGCCCCTCTTCTCCCCAGCTGCTGCCTTTATGTTTGCTATTTTAAATGTGCTGAGGTCCAACTGGGAACTTCAATAGCAGCTTAAAGTTTCCTAAATCTTATTGATAGCTTTGTGTTCCCCACTGCTCCATACAGATAGCAGGCAACACCTCCTCTTCCTGCCTAGAGCAGCCAGTCTGCCTGGTACAAGAGTGGGTAGTTGGATGTTTTGATGAGATAGTTACATCCCATCTGTGCTTGATTGACCAATATGCTGTTGGAGAGGGTTTTCCTCTGCAGCTTGTGACCTGAAGCTGGGAGATGATAATTCCACTAGGGAACATCTGTCATTGATTAAAGGAGGGATATGTATTTAACACACATATTCTCCACAGCTCTTGGCAGTTGATCCCCATATTTTGCTGACATGAGGGCATTTGTTGCACAAGGATAGTAAGGAAAAAACCAATCATTTTGCTTTTATAAGGTTGTGGTATTTTTAGGGCACAATGGGTAGGCTTAATGGAGAAGAACTTGATATGTACAATAATTCAGAGGATAGTCTGTTGAATTGATATTGCTGCTATTTTTGGTTCTGCTATATGTTATTGTTTCCATAGAGACCTTAAGTAGTTTTCATGGTTTTTTTTTGGTAATGTGAATATATATATATTTTCACATATGTATATTAGAAATATAACCCTAATTATAAAAGGCTTGCAATGTTCGGAAGAAATGTCAAGCTTCATAAGGCAGAATAAAAGATAGATGAGGAGAAGGACATATTCTCATACTGCTGTAGAAAATGGTTTTTTTTTAAAAAAAAAAATCCTATTTGAGCAAAATCATTAAAATTCGACTGAGTTTTGAGTACTGAATACAGATAAAAAAAATTATCCTGATGTGCTTTCTGGATAGAGTGGCCCTCCTCTCCAGGCAGTTCCCTTTAAGGTGAACTGAAACTTCAGCCCAGGGGTGGCTGGGGTTTGTGGGTATTGTAGTCCCCCAATGCACAGAAGGGATCTGGATATTGTGGTCCCCAAATGCATAAAGAAGGGATTTGAAGAAAGATGGGATAGGGGAAAAAAAAAAAGCTACTCACTTCCAATTTTGTGGCAAGTCAGATGTTTTCCACAGAAGCATTAAAGTTAATTTCAGTTTAGCGTCTATTATTGCATTGTTTTTAATGTTGTTCTTTGCCTTTCCCCCTACTCTTCTCCTTGTGGTCTATAGGTATCAGGAACCATTGTCGATAAAAGTGGCCGCACTCTCTCTGGGCAGACTGGGGAAGCATTTGTCATCAGCATATCTCACAGCCAGCCACTTTGGTGAGAAAACAGACACCCTGGATATGCTTTACAATAAAGCATTGCAGCTGCAATAGATTCTATAACCATTTTGTTAAAAGAGATTCCACAAGAAGGAGCTTGCAGAGTTGTTAGTTGCTGCTGTTGCTCAGATTACCCACAGTCTAACATCACTGGCTGTTTTCAGAGAAATCGTTAATTTCGAAGGATGCATTTCTCCATAGGAAAATGCAGGTCTCTGGAGAAATCATATCTTGCCGGGCCTCTCTTTTAGTATGGTTTCTTGACTGCTGAAAAGGGATTGGCACACATACACATACTCCCCAAATTGTCTTATAAGTGCTCAAGGTCAATGTACCAACTTTCTAACCACTTGTGTAATCTTGATTTGCTTGGTGAGTTTCTTCTTTGTCCCCTACAGTTTGTGCATTGGATATGATTCCAAACAGACCTGCAGTTTTCTTCCCTCAGTCTGTGCCTACAGCTTGAAAACAGTTAATAAATACCGCCAAGCAGATGAGTACTTTAGGTTTATCAGCTGAAGAAATTAGAACAGCTGCTTTGTTTGTCCCTGGTTGACAAAATTTGTCGCATCTGGTAAAGTTTGGAAATGCTTGACGTGAAGCTCTACTGCAGTTAATTCATCTCATTACACAGATGCAGTGCAGCAGTTACAGGCTGAAGTCTGTTCTTCCTCTCTATTTTTGTGTCTTGGGGAAATAGACAGATCAAAAAGGAGAAACCAAGAAGGAATAGCACATCTGTAAAGGGAGGTCAACAAATGAGGCTGGTAGGAAGATAGATGGAATGCTGTAATGGGGCAAAGAACCTTAAAGTGAAAAGGGAGCTCTGATTGGCGAGTTAAAAAGTGTAAAAAGCTTATAAATCAGACATGACGTAACAGAATTAAATGGAAATAATTTATTTATGGATTGATAAGGAAGGCATCTTTGGCCCTACTTATCCTGGCTGCAGGTCTTGTTGAATAATGGGTAAGATACATATCTAACTTTATACTATTTGAATGACTTGCAGCTGTATACCATTGCTATTTTCGATTCTATTATTACATGCCTTTGTGCAGCAGTGCAGAGATCATTGATCTTTTATACAATTAATTGATGTTGGCCAATTTTATAATTACTCCAGGTTGTTTTAAAAATGTTAGCGATATGGATCATATAGAGGAGCCTTGGTGGCGCAGCGGATTAAAGTGCTGTTAAGTAGCACTTAGCTGCCAGCTGCCTGCAATTACTGCAAGTTCAAATCTAACCAGGCTCAAGGTTGACTCAGCCTTCCATCCTTCCGAGGTAGGTAAAATGAGGACCCGGATTGTGGGGGCAATAAGCTGACTTTATATAAAAAGAACACCACTTGGGGGGGCCGAAAGCCCTACTAAGCAAGTACATACAAAAGTATGAAGGCTATTGCTTAACGCAATGTAAGTCGCCCTGAGTCTCCAGAGAAGGGTGGCATATAAATCGAATCAATCAATCAATCAATCAATCAATCAATCAATCAATCAATGTAGAAAAAAGTAAATGTGGAATCTATGCTTCTATTGAAGGATACATATACAGCTGCATACAAAAATGGAGGTATTTCTGGGCAGATAGTATGTTTCAAAAAATGCTCAAGTGAGCAGCAGAAGATTGTGCAACCTTTGCATGGTACAAAGCTATCCGTCCAATTTTTCTCCAGATTTGAATACAGTAGTTTATAGATTCTGAATGAGAAAGAGTAAATACAACAAGTGAAGAGGTTTGGACAGCTTTCTAACTATTACTTTGTAATAGGCTGGGTGGCATCCTTTGCAAGAAGAAACAACTTCGCAATATTTCCTCTAGCCAGTTAAGAGTCTTGCAGTCTTGCTTTTGAATGTGTTCCCTCATTTTTACTTGCAAAACTCTTCTAGCTCAGAAACACTCTTATATCCCCCTGGGTACAATTTTGTCTTTGAGATTTCTCAGTACTGTTCATTGACTGGGGTCAATGAACACTGTTGAAAAACCATTACCTTTTCTGTTTCTTATAGTTCATGGTTGATTGAAAGTATGTATCAGATTGTTGTCTTGCTAGAATCTGATCTCTTTTCAGCTTCGGTGTCTTCCCTGACTGTGGAATAATAATTTCTAGGATATATTGAGCTCTTCTGTTATTCTTATGATACTCTTTGGCTGACACAGATATCCAGTGCATAATAGAATGTTCCTTGTGCTTAATTATTGACTTGTATTGTTCTAGGTAGATTATTGGTCAGGTGGTCCTTGCTTAACAACACCCGGGACTATCAATTTCATTGCTAAGCAACATGATCGTTAAGTGAGACATCACATAACCGTGATGTGAGATTTTACTGCCAGCTTCTCCATCGTTGGAAGCAGGGAGTGAAGGGCACAAATAGAAATCACATGACCACAAGACACTGCAATTGTCATAAACACCCATCAGCTGCAAATTGCCTGAATCTTGATCACCTGACCATAGGGTGCTACGACGGTCATAAGTACAACAACGGGTTGTAAAGTTACTTGTTTGGCACCATGGTAACTTTCAATGGTTGCAACACAGGACAGTTCAGGGATGACTAGCTGTATAGGTGGTACTATACTGTGGATAATTACTCTAAAGCTAAACCTCTCTAGGCTATTTGCAGTGAGCTGTGAGTTATTGTTTAGCAGAGCTCATACAACCTTCATTGCTGACTGAATCAAAAGATTGCTGCTTCTTAGCAGAAGAATCTCTGCCTAAAATTGAATCAAAGATTGCATAAACCTCCCCATGGATTAAAAAAAACCGTAAGAAGTCAATGAGATGGCTTAGTTTACACAATATTACAAGTGTGTCCATTGATAGGACTGTCAATTTAAAAAGAACATTTTTTCAGAAGTTAACAGCTACTACAATATTTTTTAGAAGATGCAGTATTACAATGAAATACATCTCTTACCTTTTGCATTGCAGTGAGCAAAGCACTATTATGTATCAATAGGGCCACAGGCCTTTTTTTTCAAATGAAAAACTCCACTAGCAATCTTAACTGTAATCTGTCTTCAGTAAGTATGTTCTCGCAATAGCAGCCTGCTGAGAGATTGTTAAAGCTTAATCTGAACTGGAGGTGCAGGAAATCACCGCCTCATAAGAACTGAAGCCGTAAATTCAATTTTACTTATTTTCACATGAGGAAAAGCTTCACTCTCATCTTTACTTCAGTCATCCTCAAATCTCTGACCCTGCTTGTGCTTTTATCATTAACAGCTGTAGACTCAGGGAGGATATTGTTTTCCTCCTGTTTTTATAGCATTTTAAAGAATCCTGCTCTTTGGTAAGGTGAAGGAGATGCCTATTTTCTATATTATATCTATATTTTATTATTTTTATTTTTATTTCTTTTATATGGTGTTTTTATATCCTTGTAAGCCACCTTGAGTCGCCATGAGTAGGCAGCAATATACATTTTCTAAAATAAATAAATAAATATGTAACTTCTCAGGTAGTCAAGATTAGTTTCCTGTTGGAACAAATTGTATTTGATAATTTAGGGAAGCTCTTCCTCCAACCGAAACTTCCATTCCAAGAATTCTGAGCAGTACTTATGCTGAGTAGGGAATTATGGGAGTTGACACCCCACCTCCGGAGGACTTGTAGCTAGAGACCGTTGTGTTAGAGACAGGTGGGCAAGGTATTTTCTTGTGAGGGGCATGTTTCTCCTGATCCGCTCCTTGAAGCTGCAGAGGAATTGTAGCTGTTCAGTTTTCTTTGGTGGAAGGGATCTCTGGGCATGTATAACCATGCCCAGAAAACCTCAGGAGGCCATTGAAACAACTATAGGGAGTTTTCACGTGGCTTCTTTGCTGTTGATATATGTGAATCCAGAGCTTGGTGGAGACTTATCTTCTACAGACTTGTTTTTGTTATTAGTTCAATGATATTCTCCCCTTTATTCCTGACTAGTTACTAAATTAGCTTTATGCATAAAGAATATTTGGCAACCTCAGCAAGCAACTGCTGCCTAGGAAGCTAATCACTGATGATAAACTTTCTTATTCTAATTACTTATTTAAAAGATTTATATGGCTGCCCATTTAAGCAACTTTTTCTAGTTTTGAAGGTTGAAATTGCAAAATACTGTTGAATTGGGAAGTTTATATTTCAGTCTCCGTTCCTACCCTCCCCATGTGCCTTTGGTTTTAATGTTTGTTTTTAACTTTATATGCTTTAGCTTTTGTGTAAATAAATAAATGGTAGAGTTTACACTACTTGAAGATCTGTTATTTTCAGAATGTCCCTTATTTAAAATTGATCTTTTTGCTAAAAGAACTTAATCTACTATCTGCAGAAGTAGTGGCATTTATATTATCTCCCACTGTATGTGATTTTTATATCATTCCTTCTCTGAAAGGCTATCAAACTGGTTTGTAGAAATAATAATTAAACAGATTCCCATAAAGCAAATAATAAAGCAACGAGGTTGCAATAAAAATATTTGGATACTCCAAAATTCCATCTGGTCCCAAAATATTCCATTTGTGTAAATCTCATCTGGATTCTTGAATTAGATGTCACTGGTTTTAGTCCACCATAATGCTTTTTACATACCATACTATGTATTTCTACTCCTACATCTAGATCCCATTCTAGTAGAAAATTGATGGTTTACCACATTTATGCCTGAAGAGCAATTTGATCATGAGATATTTAAATGGGTAATGAGTAAGTGGCCTTTTGCTGGATGAGTTCAAAACAACCACCTATTAGGAATACTTTAAACTGGATTTCTGCATAGGCAAGGAGTTGGTCACATTTTCCTAAATGATTACTTCCAAATGTATGATTTTGTGATTAAAACAAACTTGGTTTTGTTGGATTCTCTTTTGTATTTGCAGCATTGGATTAAACTGTGCTTTGGGGGCAGTTGAAATGAGACCTTTCATTGAAGCAATAGGAAAGTGTACAACTACTTACATCATTTGTTATCCCAATGCAGGTATGCATAGATCTGTATGAATTCAGTCCTTTCACAGGAGTTGAAACAATAGGTTTTATGAAAGCATGATATATATATCTTGTACAGGTGCCATTATCAGCATTAAAATGAATTACTATGCTGAATAGCTTGTCAACCTGTCAGACGTGAACCATTTATAAAATTTGGGGTGAATGTACTTTCTTTGTTAGGTGCTTGTTTTTTCAAACAAATGTTTTATTGTTTGGTGTCATACCATGTGACATGAGCAGTGATCATTAAAATTAAGTGACTTTAGTCTATGGCAAAATGGGCATACTTAAATAAAATCAGAGTGTTAGATGCTTCAAATCTTATATGTGGTATGCAGATACTTCCAGTTTTAGATTTGTGGTCAAATGTTTTTCTTTGAGATAAAATTGTGAATAAACTGTTGACAAAATTGAATTGTTTCTTTTACAAAAAATGGTTTTTGCTTTGCCAACTTGTTTGCTCTTATATTAATGTGAAGCAAAAACTTCAGTAAGAGAGTTGCCTTCAGATAATCCAAATGTTTACAGGCTTTTTGTTCAAAATGTTATAGTGTTGTTGACTGCAGTCAAGACATTTTTCTTTCCATTTATAAATGTAAAAGATTTATAGAATTGAATATATTTTTCAGGTCTTCCTAACACCTTTGGTGGTTATGATGAAACACCTCAAGTGACTGGCAAGCACATTAAAGTAAGAGTATTTTCTTGTGAGATTTTTTTTTTTGTTATAGAGAAAAATGATTTGTATGTTAGACGGTAAGGTTTCTTTAAAAAAACCACCTTAGTGTAAGCTATGTGCTTACAGAGTTTAATGGTATAATAGTTTAATGGTAAAAGCTTTCACAGTGAGCATCTGTTGGGCAGTGTTGGGTTTCAGGGTTTAGTGATTGTGTTCTAGACACTAGATTTCTTGAAGCTTCACTGGCAACTGAGGGTGGCATTTTCAATTGCAATATGGTCTGCATAGCAGATCACAGACAGATGAGCAGGAAGTGATCGGTGTATAGTTGCTAGTTTCCAGTTGATACAGATTGGTGAGGGCTGATGTCTGATTCTTGGTTTGTGCCTGGTCCTCATTGATTATTTTGGTGATAATGGTTCCTGATTGGCTCTTTTTTCATTCTAGCTTCTGATTGTTCATTTTCTGATTCCTGATTGGTTCCTAGTTCATTCTGAGTTCTGATTGTTTACTCTAGTGGCTGATCCTAATTGGGTGTACATCTAGACAGCTTTCTGATTTGCCCATTTTTTGGGGAATTGATTTTTGGTTGGTTCTGCTTTTGCACAGGCTTGTACTGGTCATTTCCACGATTGAAGCTGTGGGCAGAGTTTCTCTGATTTGTTGGTTGTGGACCCTGTGATCTTGTTGTGGCCCAGGGCAGATAACCAAGCTTTGGAAAAAAGTGAATTTCTTATGGTTTCAATTAAGGAAGAATCAATCTAGCTGTAAAGACAAAAGTAAGTCAGTCTTTGCCTCTGAAGATGCCAATTACTTCTGGGAAAGAAATGCCAAACTGAAGATAGCTCTGTTGAGAGTGAAGACAATGACTTTGATGAAATAAATAGCCAGTAAATGGACTGATTCTTCATTGTTCCTCTTTAGACAAGGAGAAGGCTTGGGATTGCCTACAAATGCTCCAGATAGTTACTCCTTGTGAGGAGATCACAAAACAGTGGCTTCTGGCAGCTTTAGGATATTGGTAGATTAGGAAATGACTGCCCAAACCACAGTGTGGCATCTTTCCAAATGACACTGAATTCACATGCTTCATTTTCAGATCCCTTTTGGAAATTGCTTGTTAACTGCTTTTTAAATTTTAGATACCTTCAGAACAACTAATGTTATACACTGGGTGAGTCTGTCTTAAACTTTAGTGAAAGAAGTTTTGAATACACATTAAATGTCTTTAAAAATGGGGAAGTAAATAGGAAAAAGGGGATCAGAATATTGATTTTGGAAAGTTATAAACAAAGTAAGAGTCCAAATAGATTTGAAATAAGATTTTGTAATTATAAGAATCGTTATCATGGGAAAATGTGATTGTTCTGAATTCTTAAAAGAAAAAATGAATAAGATGGACTTTGAACGTTGGATACTGAGACTAATCTGACAGTGGATTTAAAATGTTTGAGATTGATCTGAGAGTGGATTTGAAAAAGACAGACTACAAGAATGATATAGAAAAAAGATGCTATATCGAAACTGGCTGATGACTTAATAATTAAAAGGGATATACAAGTGACAAACCCAAAAGAATGGTCTAATAACCTTCCAACATTGAATTTACAAAAGAGACTGTTAAAACTTTGAAGAATTTTCTGAGAAGGGACAAAGAAAAAAATGAAATCAAGTTCTATCTAGGACATTAATCAAAGGAACTAATCAAGATTATTAAAAATAAAAGAATGTAAAGTTGATTTATTTGATCAAGGTTAAAATAGGTCTTTTGGTATCTCTGGTAACTCTTAATGGGTTAGCCAGCAAAAGTCTGAATATTTTTTAAGAGATAAGAGATTGGATATGAGAAGAGATCATTTGTGGCAATTTGAGAGAAGGTGATGTTATTAACATTTATTTGTTGTGATGAACGGGAAATGATTTCTTTCTATATTTACTATTTTTTCTTCTTTTTTCCTTCCTTTTGCAATTTTTTCCTTTCTTGTTCTTAGTTTGTATTAGCTTTCATCTTTTAATTGTAACAGTAAACAGTAAATTGTAATAGTAAAATTACTATTAAAAAATGAAGATGCCAGACTCAGTTGCTGGCAAAATGTCAATAAATCTGCCTAGCTTATGGTTACGAAACCCTGACGCTCAACACTGCCCAACAGTATAATAGTTAATTATGAGCTGGTAGACATGCCTAGGATTATTGTGTGAGACCTTTAACAAGTAATCATACAAATCATAAATATGTGGGAATTGGATGGTATAAAAAAATGGAGATGATGGATGCAAATCATGTAATTGAAGCCCTGCCTGTTATATACCTTGCACTGCTGTAATAGCTACCATCTTGGCTTTTTGATACTTTCCTCTGTCTGCCCCAACAGATATCCCTGACAATAGTGGGGGTTATTCTCAAGTAAGTAAATATAAATCCGCAAACGTGCTTTCCTATTTCTAGATGTTCTGCAATTCTAAAATACTCTGGTGTTGACCAGAAAGAAATTATGTGTAAGTTGTATCATTAGGTGACATATGATTCAGAAAGTGACCAGTGCCCTAGGAGTTTCATGTGACCCAGTCAATGTACTTTCAGTGGTATATTGTGGGCTGTTTCTAAGTATAATCTGGAGGCAAACATGTAGGGCATTTAAAATAAGGAATAGGTTTACATGCAAGTATCTGTTGTGGCCCCGCCCTCTGAGCCTGTCCCATCGGAGGAAGAAAGCTCCGAGCATGAGGAAGAGGAGTCAGCCAGGCCTCCCTCTCCAGGCCCCTCCCCTCTGGCATTGTCTCAAGTGCCGGCCGAGGGAGAGGAGACAGCTGATTCGAGTCAAAGTGATAATGACACATCATTCCTGGACGCACGCCTCCGAAGGCGTGATAAACGTTTGCAGCAGCTTGGGAGGCGTGCTAGGGATTAGAACTGAGTCACTGGACCACACCCCAGAGACCACACCCCAGAGACTATATAATAGAGAGTGGTGGTCAAGGATCTTTTGTGACGAACAAAGCAAAACCTTGGAGTCACTAAAGCCTCGTCCGGAACTGCTGGGAGGAATATTATTTCTGTTTGGACTTTCTTGAACGTTCGTATCTTATCTGTCTATTTGTGAAAATAAAGTAACTTGGCAGACGGTGTGTCTATCGCTGCCAAGTTGGAGATAAGAACTGGGTGCATTCCAAAGTGTTTCCTTAACCCTCGACTGGCTGTGTGTGTGTGTGTGTGGGGACGGGGACAGATCATCTTGTTCGTCACCCCATACTCCATCGTTAACCCACGATGGACCAACAGCTGCAGCAGCAGTTACAGCAGATACTGCAGGCCAATCAGCTTCTGCAACAGCAAGTAGCACAGCTAACTGCCCAACTTGCTTTGGGAAATGCTCCTGCAGCTCCACCTCCTCCCCCTCCCCGCCTGAGATGCCCAGTGAACGTGCCAGATAGGTTTTCTGGGCAGCAGGAGATGTTTCCGGCCTTCTTGGGACAATGCCAACTGTTTATGGCAATGAGGCCGGAGGATTTTCCGGATGACCGGGCTCGGGTGGCATTTGTTATCAGCTCCCTCTCGGGCACTGCCGCCCGATGGGCCACGCCCCTGTTGTTGCAAGATAGCCCCTTGCTCCTGGACTTTCAGGGCTTTTTACAACACCTGCGCACCATGTTTGAGGACCCCCTCCGGGTGCAGACGGCAGCGAGGCGCATCAAGGACCTCCGCCAAGGCAAGCGCCCCCTGCAGGACTATATTGCAGAGTTCCGACTGCTAGGCCAGGATTCGGCTTGGAATGAGGTGGCGCTGATGGACACCTTCCAGGACGGCCTTTCCGATGAGATGCAGGACGAGCTGGTTCGTGTGGAGGCGCCACCGACCCTCGACGCGCTGGTGACCCAATGCCTGCGTATCGACGCCCGCTTGCAACGGCGACGGCCCCGTCGGGCTCTTCCGGAACCATTGACAGTGTCGGCACCCCCGCGTTTCGCACCGACAGTGCTCCGAACCGCACAGCGTTTTGTGGCGACGGCTGAAGAGCCTATGGAGCTCGGAGCAGCCAGACCTCAACTGACGGCCCAGGAGCGGATGCGGAGACGTCAAGGGGGGTTGTGCCTCTATTGCGGCGAGGCGGGACATTTTGCCGCCTCGTGTCCCCGGAAGCGGAGTGGACCGCTCAGGCCTGTTCCGGAGTCTCGGCGTGACCTGCCGGGAAACGGGCCAGGCCTGGCCTAGGGGAAACTCTGGGTCAGGCACGTGACCATGCCCCGCCGGAGTCGGCGGCTGTGGACTGTGAGCCCCCTCGGCACCTGATTTTGAACACCCGGGTGTTGTTGGCTAACCGGTCGGAGGGGCTCCAAGCGCACGCGCTGGTGGACTCGGGGGCCACCACGAACTTTATGGACCAGGCCTTTGTGGCCCATTACAAAGTCCCCTTGGTTCCAGTGGACCCTCCGTTGAGGGTTGAAACTATAGATGGGCGGGAACTCGTGGCGGGGCCCATCAAAACCGCTACCCAGCCCTTGCGCCTCGCCATTGGAAACCACGAGGAGGCGATCCAGTTTTACGTAACGGCGGATCTGCACTTTCCCTTGGTCCTGGGGATGGCCTGGCTTCGGGCGCACGACCCTCAGGTGGCGTGGTCGAGAAACGCCATCTCGTTCCCGAGCCTGCAGTGTGTCGACCACCTTCGCCACACCTGCGCCGGCCAGGACGTCTCTGCCCCAAATGTCTCCTTGCCTCCGGAGCTGACGCCCTTCGCCGACGTGTTCAGCGAGAAGGAGGCAGACCGCTTGCCCCCGCACCGACCCTACGACTGTGCGGTGGACCTAATGCCCAACGCGCCTCTGCCTTCGGGACGCCTGTACTCCATGTCGGAGCCCGAGCTGGCCGCCTTGCGGGACTTCCTGGAAAAGAACCTGGCCCGTGGGTTCATCCGGCCTTCGACCTCCCCGCTCTCGGCCCCGGTCCTCTTCGTTAAAAAGAAGACGGGGGACTTGTGCCTGTGTTGCGACTACCGGCGCTTGAATGCCATCACAGTGCGAAATTGCTACCCCCTGCCGCTGATCCCGGAGCTGATGGAGAGGTTGCGGGAGGCCTCGATCTTCACTAAGCTCGATCTCCGAGGGGCTTACAACCTGGTGCGCGTGAGAGAGGGGGACGAGTGGAAGACGGCGTTCGGCACGCGGTACGGACACTTCGAGTATACCGTCATGCCGTTCGGGTTGACCAACGCCCCCGCGGTCTTCCAGCACTTGATGAACGATGTGTTCCGGGACATGCTGGATCGGTTCGTGGTGATCTACTTGGATGACATTTTGATCTATTCCCAGACCCCGGAAAGTCACCTCCAGCATGTCCGCCAGGTCCTGCAGCGCCTGCGGGAGCACCAGCTCTATGCGAAGTTGGAGAAATGCTACTTCTTCCAGACTTCCATAGAGTTCCTTGGGCACATCATCACCCCCGAGGGCATCGCGATGGACCCGCACAAGGTGGAGGCCTTGCGCAGTTGGGAACCCCCGCGTCGGGTGAAGGATGTCCAGCGTCTGTTGGGATTCGCCAACTACTATCGGACCTTCATCCCGGGCTTCGCCACCCTGACCTTGCCGTTGACCCAGCTCCTTCGGAAGAAGGTCCCGTTCCAGTGGGGGCCCCCGCAGCAGCAGGCCTTCGAGGTCCTCAAGCAGGCCTTCCTCACGGAGCCAGTCCTGAGGCACCCCAATCCACACCGTCCGTTCGTGGTGGAGACAGACGCGTCCAACGTGGCGATTGGGGCGGTGCTGCTACAGGCTCCGGTGGATGGTGGCACTCTTTTTCCCTGCGCATACTACTCCCGGAAACTCAACCCTTCCGAGCGCAACTACACCATCTGGGAAAAGGAGTTGCTGGCCATCAAGGCCGCGTTCGAGGCTTGGCGACATCACCTCGAGGGGGCCCGACACCAGGTGGAGGTGCGGACGGACCATCGGAACCTGGAGCACCTCACCACGGCACGGAAGTTGAACCAGCGGCAGATCCGGTGGTCGTTGTTTTTCGCCCGGTTCAACTTCCACGTCACCTACATTCCGAGCAACCTCAACCAGAGGGCGGACGCGCTATCCCGTAAGCCGGAATACTTTTGCCCCAAGGACTCCCTTCCCCCCCGGACGGTGCTGCCAGCGGACTCCTTGGCCGCGGTCCAGGAACCGGTGGACCTGCGGGCTCAGGTGCTGGAAGCGCAGCGACGGGACGACTGGTCGCAGCAGCGGAGAGTGGACGTCGGCCCCGCATCCCCATGGACTGTGGAGGAGGGCTTGCTCAGACATCGGGGTCGGCTGTACGTGCCCACGAGTCCGCTCCGAGCCCTCGTCATGAACCAGTGTCATGACAACCCCGCGGCGGGGCACTTCGGCTTCTTTAAGACTTTGAACCTGGTGACACGGACTTTTTGGTGGCCTCGGGTACGGCACGACGTGCACGCCTACGTGACGTCCTGTGTGACGTGCCGACAGGCCAAAGCCGCGTCCGGCCCCCCTCCTGGACTCCTCCAGCCACTGCCGACACCGGAGAGACCGTGGGGAGCCATCTCCATGGACTTCCTGACAGACCTGCCCCTGTCCGCTACGTACACGACCGTCCTCGTGGTGGTGGATGCGCTCACGAAGATGGCACATTTCATCCCGTGCCGCGGCCTGCCCTCGGCCCGCACCACGGCTCGCCTGTTCCTGCAACATATCTTCCGCCTCCACGGCCTGCCGGACCGGGTGGTTTCGGACCGCGGGGCCCAGTTCACGGCCCGCTTCTGGAAAAGCCTGATGGCCGCGCTGGAGGTGCAGGTGTGCCTGTCGTCGTCGCACCATCCGGAGACTGACGGGGGCACGGAGAAGGTCATCGGCATACTGGAGCAGTACCTCCGCTGTTTTGTCAACCAGCAGCAGGACAACTGGGCCGAGTACCTTCCCCTGGCGGAGTTCGCCTTTAATAACTCCCAACACACCTCCACCCAGATGACCCCGTTCCATGCCAACGTCGGATACCATCCACGGCTTTTCCCGTTGACCATCATGGACTCCCCTGTTCCCGAGACCCGGGACTTCCTCTCAGAGCTGCAGGCGGTGCAGCAACTGGTGCGGCGGCAGCTGATCCGGGCGAAAGAGGATTATAAACGGTTCGCCGATCGCGCCCGCCGGGCGACGCCACCGCTGGAAGTAGGAGATCGGGTGTGGTTGTCCACGAAACACCTCCCCACGGACCGGCCGGTACGGAAACTGGCCCAACGCTTTATCGGTCCCTTCCCTATCGAGGCGGTCATCAATCCGGTGGCCTACCGGTTGACTCTACCCCGCTCCATGCGGCTCCACCCTGTTTTTCATCGGTCCCTCCTGGTCCCTGAGGCCCCCGCGAGCCATCTCCGCACCCCGCCGACGCCTGCCCCCCCAGCCGCAGCCGACGAGGACGACGCCTCGACGTACGAGGTGGACAGTATCCGGGACTCCCGTTGGCTGAAGGGGCGCTTCCAATACCTCATCGCCTGGAAGGGGTACGGGCCCGAGGATTTCACCTGGGTGGACGCGTCTGCCGTTCAGGCCCCTGACCTGGTGCGGGCTTTCCACGAACAGTTCCCGTCCCGACCCCATCCCGACCGTCAGACTCGGGGGAAGGGCCCTGCGGTGGGGGATAGTGTTGTGGCCCCGCCCTCTGAGCCTGTCCCATCGGAGGAAGAAAGCTCCGAGCATGAGGAAGAGGAGTCAGCCAGGCCTCCCTCTCCAGGCCCCTCCCCTCTGGCATTGTCTCAAGTGCCGGCCGAGGGAGAGGAGACAGCTGATTCGAGTCAAAGTGATAATGACACATCATTCCTGGACGCACGCCTCCGAAGGCGTGATAAACGTTTGCAGCAGCTTGGGAGGCGTGCTAGGGATTAGAACTGAGTCACTGGACCACACCCCAGAGACCACACCCCAGAGACTATATAATAGAGAGTGGTGGTCAAGGATCTTTTGTGACGAACAAAGCAAAACCTTGGAGTCACTAAAGCCTCGTCCGGAACTGCTGGGAGGAATATTATTTCTGTTTGGACTTTCTTGAACGTTCGTATCTTATCTGTCTATTTGTGAAAATAAAGTAACTTGGCAGACGGTGTGTCTATCGCTGCCAAGTTGGAGATAAGAACTGGGTGCATTCCAAAGTGTTTCCTTAACCCTCGACTGGCTGTGTGTGTGTGTGTGTGGGGACGGGGACAGATCAGTATCTTCATTCAAGATGGAATTTAAGCCTTCAGTGGGGCTTTGAAAGAAATGGTACTGTACTTATTGGCCTCCTGTTGCGTTGTTGGTAATTAGCAAGGATATGTGTAAGTAAAAGTTCTAGCAAAACTTTGTGCATGCTTCAGATGTGACTCTGCTCTTAATGTATTTGTGTCTGAAAAATGCTTTTTCTCTTCTCCAGAATCTTGCCTTAGATGGTTTGGTCAACATAGTTGGTGGCTGCTGTGGTACCACTCCAGCACATATCCGGTAATTTCATGTATATATTACTAGCAACATCATCTATGTTTGAGGATAATGCCATGAATGATGGTTCAGTTTAGGGTCCCTAATATCAATAGACACATTTTAACTTGTGGAAAAATGACAAACACACAGTTTTGTAGTTGTTACATTGCAACGATATTTGCATATCCCTAGTGAACTGTTTATGGGAGTGGTAGCTTAATTTTTCCTTTTCCTCTCTGGAAATGGCTTGAAGAAGGTCTTCTGGTTGCTGTGGCCAAAACTCATGTCACATTTTTCATGACAACATCCATTGTGTACATCTGCAAGTTGTAATCATGAGACATCTAAAAGAAGAATCTGCTGGTGGGTGGGTGATGGAACTGATACATTCCTTTGGCTAGCATGTTTGTTATTGACTTGTACCTCAAGATTGGGACACCGGTGTTGTTTAGAATTTCTATAAGCCATTACTTACAAGAGTTGTAGATGAAAATGCATAGAGGTATCAGTTTATCTGTCCTTGGTGTTTATACAACTAATGTTGACTTGTTATGGATGGAATGAGGCATTGAAGTTTCTTCATGCCGTCTGGAGGACATTTGGGGGATTTAGCAAGTGAGCATATTTAGAAATCTTAGAAGATGTTTTAGGGCTTTTCTTATCCATTTTCTAATATCCATGGCTGTCACAAAATGGCTGCTATGGTGGGTATAGCAAAACACCCAGTTACTAGAGAGCAATTTGGTGAGATTATTGTCTGCCATTATCTTTGTCTGTCTTGCAGATAGGTAAACCTTCAAGCAAGAACTGAACTGAAGCTATTAGGGTGCATAGTACATTCCACATTTGAAATGTATTGTTTTGAAAAAGCTATATTTAAAAGACAGACTTGAGATTATTGTGGAAACATTTCTCTTTTGATCTTGAAACATTCCCAAAATGACTGAAATAGCGTGTTCCAAATGTGAAACAACTCTTTTGAGTTCCAAGTTGGGCATTTTGATTTCAATTTATTTTGAAAGTGTTTTGCATGCCACTAGTCATCCCTCCATTTCTAATTATGTCTCAGGGGATTTATGGAACAGAAGCATTCTTGTAAATGAAAACAATTCTGTAGACCGATGTTTCCCATGATTTTTAAAACATAAAATATCTTTAGATCCAATCAGTTTTGTGACTGCTAAGAAAAATATTGATGAGTATTTTCATTCCCATGAGTGTTATGTTGCCTTCCTATGATCCCTGGCAGTGGTGAAATCCTCCGCGGATCGCCACCGGTTCGCTGCCTGCGCATGCACAGCACGCGCCAAAAGCATGCTGCGCACGCATGTGCAGTACATGCCAAAATCACTGTGTGTGTGGATGCGCAGCACGCACCAAAAGCATGTTGTGCGTTAGATATTTTTTACAGGTTTCAAAGCAGCTGCATGTCAATTGTGGAATCTGCTGGTTCCTCAATGCATAAAAGCACTGCTGATTAAGTTAATTAAATATTTGTTTAACTATACCGACTTTAGTGAAACCTTTTCTGTACACCTAGTATAAAATTAATTGGAGACCTGCTCTTTTCCATTTGTAATAGCAAGAGCTTAGTCATCTTCTCCTTGCAATAAAATGGGATGGAGCTGAATTTTAAAAGCCTTGCGACAGAATAGAAATATCACATTAAATATAGATAACCATCTGGGATAGAGAAGAAAAATGGATGGTTTGCAACTAAGAATAATTATGCTTTTATATATTCTGAGTTTCTGAATGGGTAGAGTTTCCAGTGAATAGGTAATCCGATATAAAGAATTTGATATCTGTTTATTTCAATGAATCTTTTGGTGCCTCCATCTTGACAGAAATTGAACTAATGACATCTCTGGAAAAGTGTATTAGGATGTTCAATGCAATTTCAGCATGAACAAAAGTGTAAGACTTCAACTTTTTTTAAAAAAGGAGTAGATCAATGAGGACTGAACTTGTTTAGAAGGTCTAAAATGAGTGTAATTTGGAGAGGGAAAACAGAAAAATACATTTATTTATTTATTTGTTTCAAAGATTTTTAAGACTGGCCTTCCCCATGATTTGTGGCCCTAGGTAGCATACAAAAGAAAAATGGAAAGAAAATAAGCATATTACAAAGACAAATTGCAAAACCAGAAACCTGACTTTGGACCACTCATTCTCTCCAGCCTAATTCACCTCGCAGGGTGGTTGTGGAGAAAATAGGAGGAGGAAGGAGTATTATGTATATTCACCACCTTAGTTACTTATAAAGTAGTAAAGGTGGGATTAAAAAAAGTCTAATAAATAAGCAACACACAATTTATGAAAATATCATACATCATAAAACAGGCTCATTCGCCATCCTGGATCAGTTCATGGAAGAAAAGCTAGGTATTTTGGTTCTGCAAAAGAGTAATGGAGATGGGGCTATTTCTAACTTTGGTGGGGGAGAATTCCAAAGAGCATGTTGCTACTAGTGCTACCATATTCCGGACCATTTTGGATTATGGATTTTCCGTCTAGCCATTCTCATTGGGTCAGATTAGATAATCATATATCTTCAGCCCTTAACACTGGTACACCACAGGGTTGCATGTTGAGTCCCTTACTCTATACTCTTTATGTACATGGCTACATTCCCACTCATGCTAGTAATACTATTACTAAATTTGCAGATGATACAGCAGTGTTGGGACTCATCTCCGGGCGGGATGTGTCTGCCTATTGAGATGAGGTGGATCGGTTGCTTTCGTGGTGTGAAGACAATAACTTGGTCTTTAACACCAATAAGACCAAGGACCTTATAGTGGACTATAGAAGGAATAGATCAGACATCCAGTCGTTGCTTATCAATGGAGATCGAGTGGAGCAAGTGGCCAGTTTTAAGTTTCTGGATGTTATCATAAAAGAGGACCTGACCTGGGACACTCACATTGCAGCACTGGTCAAAAAAGCCCAGCAGAGATTATACTACCTGAGACTTCTTAGGAAACAACAACTGAATGAAAAACTGCTGATGGCCTTCTACCGCTGCACCATAGAGAGTATTTTAACTTACTGTACTTATGTATGGTTTGTCAATTGCACAGTGACAGATAGGACAGCACTCCAGAGGGTTAACGTCATTGCCCAGAGGATCATTAGTTGCCCTCTGCCCTCTTTGGAAGAGCTTTATAGCTCCCGCTGCCTTAAGAAAGTTCAAAACATTCTTAAAGATCCATCTCACCCTAGGCACCCTTTTTTTGAACTATTACCACCTGGCAGACAGTACAGGATAATAAAAACAAGGACAAATAGGCTGAAAAACAGCTTCTATCCCAGGGGAGTAACTATATTGAATTCTACTGTATAGTGCAATATTATTGCAATATTGTTTCAATCTGCAAAGGGTTTTCAATTCAGTTATATAGAATGTGAAGGATGTGTGTTTGTGTTTTATTTTTATAGTTATAATGTACACCGAAAATGGCATTTAATTTCATTGTACGAGGTGCAATGACAATAAACTAAACTAAACTAAACTAAACTAAACTAAACTAAACTAAACTAAACTAAACTAAACTAAACTAAACTAAACTAAACTAAACTAAACTAAACTAAACTAAACTAAACTAAACTACAGGTTTTAGATGCTCTTCCAGGTAGCCTATGTACAGTATATTATAGAAATCCAACTGAGATTTGACTTAAGATATGAATGATTGTGAGAAGGGCCACTCAGTCCAGAAATAGGATGTAATTGATGCACATCATAAAGTTGTGCAAAGACCATTCTGAGGATAGCTATAGAGCCATGGTGACACAGTGGTTAGAATGCAGTATTGCATTCTCTGCCCACAGGCTGAAGTTCGATCCTGACAGGGCTCGAGGTTGATTCAGCCTTCTATCCTTCCAAGGTTGGTAAAAGAAGGACCCAGATTGTTGGGAGGGAAATGCTGACATTGTAAACCACTCAGAGAGTGCTGTAAAGCATTATGGAGCAGTATATAAGTCTAAGTGCTATTGCTATAGTTGCCACTAGCTTACTGTGTTGGAATCATAAGTCCAGGATTTCCAAGTTACAAATCAGCTCTATTACCATAGACCTGAGGCTGTGTATATGAAATATACATACATACATATAGAAATAGATATACACATATCTACACACACACACACACGGTCTAATATATGACACTTCATGTCTGCCTGGCCCACAATTACCTGGCCAGGCCTATGGTGCCCATGAACTTCCATGTTGCTTCCAATTTCATACCTAAAAAAGGCAGATTGAAGACTCGCAAGAACATAACCCTGGGAAATTCCACTGCCAGTGCACCCACAACATCCAGCAGCTCAGATAGGGAAGCAGCTACCTAGTAGAGTGGTACAGTAGTAACTGTTCCATCTGATCCCTGAGGCCCAATCTCACGAACAGTATCTCATGTCTGGTTTTCTGCAGAGTAATAACCCTGAAAGCTATAATAATTTCTGGGATGACCAAGGCCATTTACTCACCCCTGCTATGGGGTTACATCTGATGCCACACTCAAAACCCAGGTTGGACTCATTTCTCATGCCCGTAACAGCTTATAGTTTGCTGCAGAAAGAGGGGACTGACCAGAACTGTATCCTTCTGCATTCCTTTTTATTAGGAAAAGAGAGGTGAATATGTTGCAACAGTTTGTTGAAAATTCTGTATGTCTTTCTTAATGATGAACTAACAAAATGTTAAATGAAAAAAAATACTCCAAATACTGTAATTGGTTACTAAGAGACCACAGTTGCTTCTTTTATACCTGAATATAAATAAGTTGTCAGTATTTTAGAGTCCAAGGTAACATAATAGAAGGAATGTGCCCATTGCTTCAGCTACCTTTGCCACCCCTTGCAGAATGAATCCCCTTCCAAAAGTGGGATATGATACAGGATTGATGTTCAAATAATTTAATTTCATTAAATCAATGTATCAACTGATCTGTTTTCCCAGGAGTAACCTCCCAAGGGATCTCTTTTTCCTCATCTTTTCAACAGTTTTAGGTGGATTCCGATGAGAGAGAGGAATGAGGACATTTTCCCTTCCATGAATTTTATAAAGTTAATTTGTTTCAGTAGCTTACCTCAAAAAACAGTAAAGACTGAAAATAGATTAGAGAAAAAGAATGTTTTGAACAGGGCATTTGCTTTGAGCTTCTGTCTCATGTGATCATTTTTTTCTCTGAAACTATCCCAAGCAGTGCTCCATTTATGAATACAAAAATGACTAAATAATTTGCTTTGGTTTTTTATTCATCTTTGTTCAGCCTGGCCGAGTCCTGCTTTCCATACAGTACTAATACATTAGATGCTGTACATATGATTGTAATCTATCACTGTTCATATGATTAACAGTATGGCACTTCAAAGGGAGGACTGGAAAAGAATATTAAACACAAATAAATGCCCATTTGCTTCTAGTGTCTTCTGGAAGAATTTCATTCCTTCTTGCAAAGCCCCTGGGTTCTTAACTTACTGTTTTGTAATGCAGGAAGATAGCTGAAGAAGTAAAGGCATGCAAACCTCGTATCCCCCCTGCCTCTGTCTCTGAAGGCTACATGCTGCTGTCAGGTGAGATAATAACATATCCAGAATTCCTTAACTACGTTCGCTTAATTATATCTTAGGATTCTTTGTGGTTGCTCTACTTTTTCCTCAAGACACCTACAAGCCACTGGAAACTCTCGTATAATACTTGTGTTAGGTTAAGCTATTAGGTGAAGAGGATTTTTATTTTACAGCCTTTGAATCTACTTCGGAAAGCTCTTAGGGGGAATCTTCATTTTGCTGTACTTGTTGGACACAAGGATGACAGAGTTTAGATGATTGACCTAGTTTATAATAGCATTATAGAATGGCTGGTGGTGGTGAAGGGGAATCACCAGCTCCCTGTGAGTAAGCCACAGCATCAGACAATGAGTGCCTGCAGACTTTAGTGCTTGCTAAGCATAAAGACTCCTGTGAAAAAATGGGGGCCAGAGGACACAAAGAAGCTTACGGAGAAATCACCTTCTGGAATACTCTTTATCAGGCCTGTATGAACAAACATCACGCCCTTCTGGGCTGCCTGGCCAGGACTCCGCTCATTGCCTAGGTAGAGAAGAGAGTTGGTTCCTCATGCAGCAAAGCCTTACTCAGAGGAAAGGAAGGGGCCAGAGACTACAGATAGTCTTCAACTTACAACCATTTGTTTAGTGACCATTCAGAGTTACAGTGAATTGAAAAAGTGACCTATGACTGTTTTTCACACTTAGGCCATTGCAGCATCCCTGTGGTAATATAATCAAAATTCAGATGCTTGGCAACTTGGCATGTACAGTATTTATGATGGTTGCATTGTCCCGGGGTCGTGTGATCACATTTTACTACCTTCTGATAATCAAAGTCAATGGGGAAGCCAGATTTACCTAACCATTTTACGAATTTTATGACTGCAGTGATTCACTTAACAACTGAAGCAGGAAAGGTGGTAAAATGGGACAAAGCTCACTTAAAACTGTCCTGCTTAGCAACAGAAATGTTGAGCTCAGTTGTGGTTGTAAGTCGACCATGTGTACTGAAGTGAGGAGTTGCCAATATGCTGACAGCTGAGGCTAGAAGAGATGCACGTGTATGTACAAGACAACAAGCCTCAAACTACTTCAGCCACACCCATTTGCTCCCTTGTTTAAATATTTTACTTTGAGAGCTATTTTAATTTTTTTTTGTTTGGACTGCAAAATCTGTTTTTCTTGGCAACTCCTGTCCCTGAGTGCTCAAGAGACAGAGAAGAATAAATAATAATTTCACCAGGTTTTCTATCAGCAGGTCTATTGTTTGCTTTCTGTTACTCACAGAACCTTCTCACCTCTCTGTCACAAGGGATTTGCCACTCTGCTAAAGTGCTAAAGCTCTTGCCCACCTCTGGTTGCATCTCCTTCAGTGGGAACATATCCTTGCCTTTTGCATGTCTGAATGCCTGGTAATAAGATTCCCATAAACAACGTGGCCTGTGTTTTTCTAGATAGAACTGATGCTATTACAAAATATGTATAATTGTTATGACTGAGGTAATACATCACAATATCTTTTTTTTTGCCACTTGAACACATGCCTTATATTGAATCAGACATTGATCTCTTGACTCCAGTGTTGCTTACACAAACTGGAAGAAGTGTGTTCTGTCATGACTCCAAAAGAAAAAGGCCTCTTTCTGCACCCTGGGATTTGGGATCCTTGTTAGACAGAACTACTAAGGGCTGTACTTAAGATCTTCTACAGGCAAAGGAAGTCAAATGCTTAGCTGATCCTTTTATTAGTCTCTAATTTTACATTTGCTCACAGTGATGGCTGTTGACATGTTAATTTTCCTTGGTTTCCTTTTCAAGTGGACCTATCTGAACTTTGCTCTTTTAGAGTCAATGGGAAATGCCATATTGGCTTAAATTCCACTTAATGCTAATTTTGAACTATTTCTCAGTTTTTCTGTGATCTCAGGATCTGTGGGAAAAAGCATAATTAAATGTATGGTAGTGGACAAGTATTGAATTTATTCACAAAATGCCCTTGCTAACTTTAAGATTGAAGTAGTGTCCCTTTATAGCAGGGGTGTCAAACTCCCGGCCCATGGGCCAGATGCATCACATGCTGGCCACGCCTATGCCCAGTTTAGTGAAGGGGAAAAAGTCCCGATACGTCACGTCGTGACACCGTGAGTTTGACACCCCTGCTCCATAGTATACTGAATTTATTTGTGGAAGGGTACAGTACTAAAACCCTGTTTCCCCCAAAATAAGACATCCCCTGATAATAAGCTCAATCGGGCTTTTGAGCACATGGCAATAAGGCCAAGCGCTTATTTCAGGGTTCAAAAAAATATACGACAGGGTCTTATTTTTGGGGAAACACGGTAATTGTAGCTCTGGTGTTCAAGTATTGCGCATGTGTGCATGCACAAACACACACTCAGCCCTACTCCTTTTCCCCTCTTGATGTGATATTTATTTGCAGATGCTTGTTTCCTCACCTCATTTGAGATTCCTGCATTGAGCATTTTTCTGTAGTTTTCAAACATCAGTTGTGAAGCAGACCAAGTTTTCTGCTGCAGTGCATTTTTCTCTAGTGACAGAGAGATGTCTGCCATGTATTTTCTGCCATTGGGTCTGATCTGTGCTGCTATTCTTGTGCCTTGATCAGCTCCTGGCCTAATGGAGATTCTTTCTATTTAGGTGATTGGGATGAATCTTTGGCTGCCCAATAAAAAATGGATACGTTTAGGGTAAAAATAATTATTTTCTAGATGCTTGTGTAAAGAGTCAGTTTGATGTAATAATTAAGGCACCAGCTAGAAACCAGGAGACTGAGTTCTAGTCTTGCCCAAGGCAAATTGAGTCGCCTTGGGTCCGTCACATACTCTCAGCCATAGGAAGGATGCAATGGTAAAATCACTTCTGCAAAACCTTGCTGAGGCAATTGCAGGAACCAGTCCAAGTAGAGTATTGCATGCCAAAATAATCAGACATATAGTCCCCCCACCCCATGCCATCACTCTGCTGAATACTTAATTCCCATAAAATTGTCTCATTTGTCATCTTTTCTCATCTTCTCATTTTTCCTACTATTTTCTCCTATTTCTTATGATTTATCAATTGTTTGTAACTTATGATTAATGATTGTAACTATAATTATGACCCATGATTTATTACTTATTACTTACTATTATATGTACACCGTGAGCTTGTGCACTGGAGACAAATGCCTTGTATGTCTGATCACACTTGGCCAATAAAGAATTCTATCTTATCCTACCCTACCCTCAAGAGTCAACACTGATTCAAAGACACCCAAATAACAACAACCCACTTGTGTAATGATGAGTCTGAAGAGATAAGATCTCATTCTTTTTTGTCATTTCCTTGTTCACTCATCCATTTGTTGTGAATCTGCTACAGACATAATGTGCTGCAAAAATATTCCATCTAAATCAGGTATGTTGTTGCTGTTTATTTGAATTCTTTTCTACTTCTTTGCTGTATCACCGCATTATATAGTTGCAAGGAGAGTTAAAGGTCCTTTTCTCTAGCCAGACCACATGGATCAGTAAGAAAATTATGTTAAACACACATATTTAAATAAGGGCATCTTTTCATAAAATGGTATATTCTGGTTTTTCAGAGAATTCTTTTCCCCCTTGTATATATACATAAAATTTATTTTCCAGGTCTGGAACCCTTCAGGATTGGAAAATACACCAACTTTGTCAACATTGGTGAACGTTGCAATGTTGCAGGATCAAGGAGATTTGCCAAACTTATAATGGCAGGCAAATATGAAGTAGGTCCAACTTTTTTAAGCTTCAGGACTTGAATTAAAATTTTGTATAAGTATACTGTTTAAGGATTTGAATGCATGGCTTCCACTAGGTACATTATATAAATATGGTTTTTTTGATTTTTGTTTTAGTACAATGTGAAGTACAATCTTGAGCATTTCTTTTGTAAAAGTGAGAGGTTCAAGCAGTTCTGAATAATGTGATGATGGCAGCCTCTAAAGTGTTTTACAAAATAAATGTAAATAAACTCTGACACATTTTATAGACTAAAAAGTATGGGAAGACAGACATAATAAAAGCAGCTTGCTAAAAAATGCAGAAACAAATGCCATCAAAGTAAATACAAGGAAAAAAAGGGGGATTGAACAGAATTAGATGCATTTCTGTTAAAACTGATGTCTTTATTCCTTTAACATAGGACGCCTTGAGTGTAGCCAAGGCCCAAGTCGAGATGGGAGCTCAGATCCTGGATATCAACATGGATGATGGAATGTTAGATGGTCCAAGTGCTATGACCAGATTCTGCAACTATATTGCTTCAGAGCCTGACATTGCCAAGGTTATATATTTAACTGGATAGTCTTTTAATTTTCCGAGTCAGGTGTTCTCTACATGTCTTGGGAATACACAATATCTCAATACCTCAGCAGGTCGTCTGATTGAAAAAAATGGTAACAGGAAATGAAAAATCAGAAGAAATACATTAGAAAGTTTATTATAATTTTTGTGGTATTTAGACATCACACTTCTGACCTGGACTGGACTGCTATAGTGTTGGAAGCTTACATAAGCGTCAGGTATTTGGGGTACTAATTTATTGTCTCCTTGCCTATCTAGAAAGTTATGGTATGGTTAAAGCCTTTGTGGTGTCCTTCTCAAATAGTGTTGAGTTTTCATTTCAGAAGAAAGTGCTGGCCTTGAGTCTTTTGCTCACAAGAATGTCCCTGACTTTTGAAGTCAATTGTTGATTCTTGGATTTCCAAATTCATAAATAATACTAAATATCACAGATATCAGATGAGCACTGTCTATATAATGTTGCTCACCTTCAGAGCAGACATTTGACACCAGTCTACATGCATTTCAATAGCAGTGCCTGACTTCATGTAATACAGCTTTAATGTTTTTATCCAGAAGAAGTATCTTGATTTAACCAAGAAGCATTTGGTTGAATCGTGTACAGCCAAATGCTATAAAAGGAGTAAGACCAATTCTGAAATTTCATGAAATTTGGTCTTTGCAAATTTTAAGAGTACCAACTTCAGCTTTCAGATTCCCCCAAATGGCAAAAATTGGCTGCCTTATTTTTCAGGCAGCCTTGTGTCTTAGTGTTCTCACTGTTACTTCTGAGAGCACAGATTGTGAGGAGAAGCCAGAAGGGAAACTATCGCTGAAAAGGGTTTTTCTTCTGATCTTTATTCTGCAGTGAAGTCACTCAGCCTTTGGAACTTGGCAGGAAACCCCTCTGCTTAGAATGTTTTGTTCAGCTGTAATTTTTGTGCATCAATCTGAATGTCAGTCTTGGGCAAATATTGCTGTTAGGTCATAGAATTTTTTCCAAAGGATGTCATAATCTGAAGAAAGCTCTTGAAAAAGAGAAATTAGTCTAGCCTTTGTGGTAAATGTAATTGCATAGATGATTTGCTTTTTTTAAAAAAAAACCTTGCAAGACCTTTTCTCTCTGCCTTGGATGTGCATCCACACAATTCAGACTTAGCTATTTATTGGCTTTGAAGATCATTATTTTTTTTTAATGTTGTCCTTTTTTTATCCTCAGGTGCCCCTTTGCATTGATTCCTCAAACTTTTCTGTAATAGAAGCTGGGTTGAAGTGTTCGCAAGGCAAATGCATAGTAAACAGCATCAGTCTGAAGGAAGGCGAAGAGGATTTCCTAAGAAAAGCAAGAAAAATTAGGAGATTTGGAGCAGCAGTAGTGATTATGGCATTTGATGAAATGGGGCAGGTTGGTGATACTTTCCTCACCCGCTAGAAATTGCCCAAAAGGTCATAGGAACTTTTGTCTTATCTGTGTTCCAGTAAAAGGAATAGGAAACTAAGTACAGTTAGCCCTTGACTTATGACCATTTGCTTAATGATGGTTCAAAGCTATGACAGCTTTGGAAAAAAGGGTATTCATATTCACATTTATGACTGTCACTCTTCCACCACCACGGTCATGTGATTGCAATTTGTACATTTGGCAACTGGCTCACATTTACAGCTGGCTAAAGCATCTGGCAATCATGTGATTGTGATTTGCAACAGTTTTGCCAGTTTGGGGCAAGAAATTCCATTGAGAAAGCCGGAATCCCTTAATGCCCAGATGATTTGCTTAACCATGTTATTTACTTAACGACCACTGCAAAATGGGTTGTAAACTTGGGTCTGGTCACGTGGTGACTTGACTTATGGCCACAGTGACTTGTGACTGAAATTCTGGTCCCAATTGTGGTCATAACTTGAGGACTACCTGTAGGTCAATATATGAGTTTGGGCAGTTAAATTGCAATGCTGAAATATCCACTGAACTAGTTAGTGTCTGAACCTATTACAAATAAAACAAAACATGAATTTACAAAGTATCATCACAAAACTGATAACAAGAAAAAATATAGCAGCACCAAAGAATATAGAACATAGAATTCTATAGAGTATAATAGTGTTGGAAGGGACCTTGGAGATCTTCTAGTCTAACCTCCTGCTGAAGCAGGAGATCCTATACCATTTCAGATAAATGGTCGTCCAGTCTCTTTTTGAAAGCCTCTAGTGATGGAGCACCCACAACTTCTGAAGGCAAGTGGTTCCATTCTCACCTTTAGGAAATTTCAACTTATTTCTAAGTTGCTTCTCTCCTTGGCTAGTTTCCATCTATTGTTTCTCATCACAAAGCATTATTTAGTTGTTACTCTTATATCTTTATCTTGATTTAAGTGGCTCAGATTTGCGAATATGGCATTCCCAGCCATTTTCCTATGTGGACATGATCTGTTCACTTATATGCATTCCTTCAGCAAACTCCTTTCCTTTGAGCAAAAAAGCAGAGTATAAATCACATTAATAATATGCAACAGTAACTGTAACAATAAATGTGTAGAGGATTTTCCAATAACATATTCAATTAACTGTTAATAGCATATCTGTCTCCTAGCTTAATTTCTCTATGGCTAACATTGGACAGGAAGTTTGTTTTTTTTTTTACTAAAATTAATACATGTTGAAATACTTGAGGACTAGCCTGCGTGAAGGTTAGCAAATTGGAATTCCAGTTGGTTGCGGAGTGTGTTGCGTGCAAGATCACAGAGAGCCGTTCATGCCAGTTTCATTTATTGGATTTTTATTCTGCTTTTCCTCTAAGGCTTGAGATCAGCATAAACATTAACATGAAATATGCTATACTTTTGTTTGTTTTTATAATTTTATAAAAAGTTTTTAAAAAGAAGATAAAAATTAATGCTAACTAATAAAAAGTAAAGTGAAAAGAAAAAGAAAATTAAAAGTGCAACAAAGGGAAAAAAGTAAAAGAAAAATAGAAAAGAAAAAAAGATATAAAGAAGTGGCTTCTGATTTTCTTTACAGAATTTATAAGTACAATTATACATTTGCCTCTGTAAAGTTACAACATGTCTCTTTTCTTTCTATAATCTATCTCATTCATCAATTCCATAAATCATATTTTCATTTTTTTTCCTGCAAAAATCCATAAGGCGTTTCCAGTCAGCAATAAACATAAATGTTGTCTTTCCTATGATCAGACAAGTCAATTTGGCCATCTCAGCGAGTTCCATCATGTTCCTCAACCGGCTATGCCAAAGATGAAAATCCAAAGATGAAAAAGTGTTTCAGAATAAGGGTTGATGCACACACTTCACCTGATGATGCTCCTTAAAGGAGCTGCATCTTTTCTGGGCTTCAGAAAAAATGTATGTTTCAGTTAAGGAGGCACCGACAACGCGCCCACATGCATTCCAAAGCACATTGTTGCATCCCTCCTTCACTCAAACACATTTTCCTGTGTCCCCGCAGCTTTTGTGCAAGCCAAGGGAGGAAAAAATTCTGTTTCTTTAGGGAGGTGTCAATAAATTCACACCTGCATGGAAGCATCTTTTTTGTTCTGGATCTGAAACTCAGTGCGTTCTTATCATCCTTCAGTTTTATCCTCACTTCATAGAATCTAGATCAGGGGTTGGCAACCTTAAACACTCAAAGAGCCATTTGGACCCATTTCCCACAGAAAAGAAAACACCGGGAGCCACAAAACCTTTCCCATGCCTGACTATTTCCTGAGAGGCCACAAAACTAGCATGTGTAGTTGAATTAAACATTCTGTTTTCTTCTGAAACTTTTTTTTCTTGGATTTATCCATGGTTGGCCTACCAGGGGTTGAAAAGCTCAATAAATCACATGCTGGCAGGTATCACACATTGGCAGTTGTAATGCATATTTTGGGTGACAGAGGGATGAAAGAGCCACATGCGGCTCTAGAGCCACGGGTTGCTGACTCCTGATCTAGATGATACAGCTTTTCTGATACTGAACTTTGGCTGCTTTGGTTATGTTTTATGTTGCGTGTATTAAAAGTTCTTCGTACTTAATTTGTTTTAAAGCTTTTTATTGGTCTTGCTTCTTAGGTAACACGGAAAAGGGGAAATTCAGTTGGGAATGAGAGTGGTTGGCTCTTACTGGAGCAGCAAACTTGGGTTTAGATTGGATTGATAAGCAAATATAAATTCTGCAGTAATCTGCAATCTCATGATTTACAAGTGTTTCTTAATAAACAAATGAATAGAACTATTATTAAGAGCTGCTAACTTTGAATCATGAATTGAAGAGCTTTGCTGAAACATAGGTTTATTGTAACAGACTAAGAAAAGCCACATTAGAAACCTAGATAAACAGAAATATGATATCACAGAAAGAAAAACTAACTACTGATTTTTCTTTTCAGGCCACAGAAACAAAAGACAAAATCTCAATCTGCACCAGAGCCTATAACCTTCTTGTGAACAAAATTGGCTTTAATCCATGTGATATAATTTTTGATCCCAACATTTTGACTATAGGTACTGGAATGGAGGAACATAATTTGTATGCAGTTAACTATATCAATGCAACTAAAACAATAAAAGTGAGTCTAGGAAGTTAGAGAGTGGGATTTGGGTTCTTTAAAAAAAATACCTCATTTTATTTTAAGCATTTGTCTACTGGCCTTTATAAGTAGTTGGGTGAGGTAAAAACAGGCTTAAATGGAACTGTACAACTTTTTATGTTGTACAATTTCATCAACTTTATTTCCAGTAGCAGCACAGCAGCATTATAAATTATATAGTTGCTTAAAAATAACTCGGGCCATTAACTGAATTGTATATATATACTTAGAGTAATTAAATGGAGCAATATCTGCCAAAAATTGGCCATTTGGCCAAAAGACCTTTGACAACGTCATGAAAGTTACTTCATTCAATTAATATAAGTTCCATTACTGTCTGTGATTCTATTTTGAGTTTGTATGGTAAATGGGGTATTTTTGAGATTTTATTTTTACGTATGTATGTGATAAATTACCACATATATATGATAAAAACATTTTCTATTTATGTCTCTATTATTTGAGTTTACAGCTCAATTTTTTCTAATAATGAAAGGGTAAAAGTAATATTAATATATCTCTGTATCTCTACATTTATATATTCCTCTTCAAACCAGATAAGTCAATATTGTAGAAATGAGATATGACTTTCTCCAGGATTATGGTTCAGAAGCTTTGAAAATGTTAGAAATGAATTAACATATTGCCCATATGTAGATATAATACAATGAATCTCCTTGTGTGAAAAAAAAAAATCTGTGTTGCATAACTTCTTAGTATACATAATGTATATGCTTCCCATTGTCTTCTATCATGTTTTAGGCAGATTGATAGCAACCAATGAATTAATCTTCTCTATTGAAGTTATGCAATGGTTAAAATACAACTTTCCTTGGGATGGGATTCAACCACAGTTCTCTGTCCAATTGTAATATTGATTTCTTTGGGCTGCTCAGTTTCAAACAGAAACACCTGGCACCAGTAAGTTAGTTTTGGGGTAAGAAATTATTTGCTTCCTAAAGAAACCAAATATTTATTTATTTATTTATTTTATTGAATTTCTATACCGCCCTACTCCCGAAGGACTCAGGGCGGTGCACAGCCATGAAATAAAACACATAGATATACAAAATTTAAAATCGAATAAAATGAATTAAATAAATTTGGCTGAATTAATACCCATAATTTAAAATACCCATATTTTAAAATACATTAAAAATTTAAAATTTACACTTAAAAGGGAGAAGATTTAGGCGAGGCCAGCTTGATGAAATAAAAGCGTCTTCAGCTCGCGGCGGAAGGTGCGCAGATCCGGAATCCTCCGTATTTCTGGGGGGAGCTCATTCCAGATCGTCGGTGCCCCCACAGAGAAGGCTCTCCCCCTAGGGGCCGACAGCTGACATTTTTTGGCCGACGGCACCTGGAGGAGCCCCTCTCTGTGGGAGCGTACTGGTCGGTGGGAGGCTGTTGATGGTAGTAGGCGGTCCCGTAAGTAACCAGGTCCTAAGCCATGAATATGAAATTAATGGAGTAATCTGTAAGATTCCTCAGCTCTAGTTCTGAAGAGTATATAGACTTTTTCACAACAGAATGAAAATATTCAAAAAGAAAAGGAAGAAAAAACAAAATTCCTGTGAATTTTTATTTTTTATGGTCATAGAAAGATATATAAGACAAACCTCTTTAAATATAGGATAGACTGTGTGAACATTTTTGATGAACATTTTTCTGGTCAGAGATTTGTTTGTTATTTGTCATGTTTTTTTCCCCTGACAATAACGTAAGTGACAGTCAGACAATCTTCTGTGTATTGCTTTTTTGTGCTGTTTCTCCAGCGACCAGACAATGCTAACCACACTTGGTACCTATTCTTTCTTTGTAACATTTCATTACCTTGCTGGAATTTCTGTTGTTAGGAAAATTTGCCTGGAGCCAGAATAAGTGGAGGCCTTTCCAATTTGTCTTTCTCCTTCCGAGGAATGGATGCTATTCGAGAAGCAATGCATGGAGTTTTTCTTTTCCATGCAATTAAGGTAATGTGATGGTTTTGGCAAAATAGTTTCTGATTGAAAAACACTGTTGTAGAAGAAGTTGTAATATCTATTGGTTCTCCCCCACCCCTGTGTTTATTCTCAGCATGGAATGGACATGGGGATTGTGAATGCAGGAAATCTACCAGTGTATGATGATATCCAAAAAGAACTTTTACAGTTGTGTGAAGATTTGATATGGAATAAAGATCCAGATGCAACGGAAAAACTTTTGCATTATGCTCAGGTTACATTTTGCCTAAAATATTTTTTAATATGCACTAGTTAATTTTTAAATATGGATGCTGAGAGCCTGAAAAATTGCTTTGTGAATTATTCTTAAGTGACTTGGTTTGTTTACACAGATGTAACCTCAAATGTCCTCTTACTTCCCCTCCTCCCTCAAAGCACTTTGTATCAAATCATGCTGGGTTTCGGATGATTTTGGGAAAAAATATTGGCCTTTTCTGACTTTCCCAAAGAAAAACAAAGTAGAATTGTAGTTTAAGAAAATATATAGATAAGCATCACAAGAAACACATATTTGCTTCAAGAGTATGAATTAGAATATACTGGGTTTTCTTTTATTTAATTATTAAAACAACAAAGGAAAAATAAGAGGAAATATAAAACACAACCAAAAAACCAGGACAATTACATTACGGTAATACAAAATACTGTATTTGCTATAAATGTGCGAACAAGTGAGTTCTTTCTTAGTAAGATGCTTACTAATTTGTTATGTCCCAGAGTTGAGAATGCACAAATTCATGTCCAACTGTAACAACAATGGTCCAGTAATATTTCTCCATGCCAACATCTTCAAAAGCCATAGCCTTCTGAATCCCCAGCTGTACATATTTGAGATAAACATCTGTAGGAAGATCCTAATCATGTTCTTTGCATTTGGGAACCTTAAAATGTTGGAATTTTTAATAAAGAGCAGTAAGTCACAAAGATGTGAGTGAAGGGGAGGGACTGAGAGGATTGGAATGTGGAGCAGTACTGTCTTTTTGGGGAAGAATATTCATTTATGGCCCATCTTACAGTTGTACAAAATCTGGTTTTTTTATCCTTACGTTCAAGCAGATTCAGGCATAGGGGGAGGTTGTTTCAAGAATAACCTCCCCCCTATGCCTGAAGAGAAACATTTTTGATCAGTGTGTACTACCTGCTCTAACATATGCTGGTGAAACAAGACACTAACCTCACAATTGATACCAAAGGGCCGTGAAAAGATACACGCTCGGCATTTGAAGACAAGATAGAAAGACCTGCACAAGGATTAGAGAACAAACAAAAGTATACAATATCATCAAGAGAATAAAAGAATGGAAATGGAAATGGGCTGGTCACATAGCAAGAAGAACTGATTGGCAGGACTACGGCAGTCATAGAATGGATTCTACTTGATAAAAAGTGTCCACAAAAGAGACCTAAAATAAGACGGATCGATGACATCAGGAAGTACTCGGCCCAATTGGCAAAAGAAAGCTCAGGACCATATTTGTTGGAAACATGTGGAAGAGGCCTTCATCCTGCAGTGGATAGACAGTGGCTAAAAAGATGATGATGATGATGATGATGATGATGATGATGACGACGACTGAAGCAGATAGTATAGTTAGCCCTTGACCTACAACTGTAATTGAGCCTGCAATTTCAGCCCTAAGTCATGACAGTCTTAAAGCGGGTCATCACTGTAACCGCACCTGAATTTATCTTTTTTGCAGTAGTTGTTAAGTGACATGGTGGTTACTAAGTGAATGCAGCAGTCATTAAGCAAACCCATTGTTTCCTTTGTGGTGTTTTCTTTCTGGAAAGTATAAGTAAATGCCAGTTTCTGAAGAAAATGATGTAAATCATGGTCACGTGAACATGAGATGCTGCTAATGGCTGTAAGTGTGAGCTGGTTGCTGAGACCCCAAAATAGGGTCATGTGACTATAGTCAGGGACCCTTGATGGGGGGGTGTCTGTCATAACTTCAAGCAGTCACTAAGTGACAGATTGTAAGTTATAGTTTTTGCTCTCATTCAGTTCTACAGAGGAATTACTGAGTCTGTCGTCTGCACCTCCATAACTGTCTGGTTTGGCGCTGCAACCAATCAAGACAAACAGAGACTTCAACGGATAATTAGGAGTGCAGAAAAAGCAATTGCTACCAATCTGCCTTCCATTGAAGACCTGTATACTGCAGGAGCCAGAATGTCACATCCTGGACATGAATTATTTCAACTTCTACCCTCAAAACAACACTATAGGGCAGGGGTGGGCAAATGTGGCCCTTTAACAACCTATGGACTTCAACTCCCAAGACGCCAAGCTGTCTCAGGAATTCTGGGAGTTGAAGTCCACAGGTTGTAAAAGGGCCACATTTGCCCACCCCTGCTATAGGGCACTGCACGTCAGAACAACTAGACGCAAGAACAGTTCCCCTCCCCTTGCCATCACTCTGCTAACAACTAATTTCCATAACACTATCTAGAAAGACACTATTACCATCATTATTCTCATCTTCCCTATTACTTATCTCCTTACCATCTTGTGACTATAACTTTGTTGCTTGTATCTTACGATTTATATTGTTTACTTAATATCCTAGTATGATTTATGTTGATTGCTTATTTATTATCCATGACTGTCACTAAATGTTGTATCTAATGTTTTATGATAAATGCATTTTTTACAATGACTATGATAATCATCTATCACTATTGTTGTATGTACACTGAGAGCTTATGTACTGGAGACAAATTCCTTGTGTGTCTAATCACACTTGGCCAATAAAGAATTCTATTTCTACAAGGAAAATACTAAGGGAAGGAGCAACTTTGCCAGTGCTACTGTTTAAAATAGAATTTGTTGCTTGACATGCTCCATAAACCACAGTAAATTTATATAATGTAAATAATAAAGTATTTTCAGTGGAAGGAGACTGAGATAGTATTGCAGAGCAGAGTAGAAAGGGGTGGGTTGTTCTATTAAGCTGATGAGCACGTTCCAGTTCAGAACAGTGTTTGATTCATTAGTGATGCATTACGTGATACAACATAAATGATCACCAAGAGGGACTGTACTAAAGCCAAGTTAAGTTATTAGATTTTTAAAATAAATTGCTGCTAGACTGGCTGGGGATACATTTAAATTATATTACCAGAAATAAAAATCCAAAGCTCATTTTTTTTTTTTGGCATTCTCATTGCTATTGATGGAATATTTATGTTTTCCTGTCTTGCCTCATTTAGAAGCAAAAGCTTTCTGGAATCAATCAGCAGCCGTTAAGTGTTCAGATGTGTAGAGTATCTTACGCATATGCCCTGATTATGTAAGACCAGAGAGCACATGAAACAGGTTAGGTCAGATTTTCATTAGACATGAATTTGATAATGGTGTGATTGCTTGTAGTCCAGAACACTTCAAAATATACATTTTACCCATTGCTGGGTAAACTTACCTGTGCAAGTAACTGTTTGTCTGTGTTCAAGTGTGAGGTATGAGCAGATTGTGCCATATCATCAGACACCCATGCTAATGATCCAATGCAACTCTGCACTGATCTGCAAAGAAGCTTCTTCTATACAGATAAATATAAGAAGATGCTTCAACATTCCCTTGATTTTTTTTAGGGATCTTAATCATATAAAGCTCAGGTAAAATAATCTTTCCACCCTGCCTTTTCTTATTCTCTCTTCCCCCCCACCCCCCACCCCAGTATTTCTGAGGCTCGAATATCATAATAAACATATAAAATAAAGGAAGTGGCTAAATATATTGTACATTCAGTCAAAAATCTTTTTGTAGCTGAGGTGATACATTGAACATGGTTTATACAAAAACAGTATGTATTTACCCAAGTAGCAGAATATAATTCTGGCAAATACAGTTTGGGTCTTCATATCAACTATACAAAGTAGACTTATTTATTTATTTATTTTATTTATTAGTCGCATTTCTATGCCGCCCAACTCGTTAGGGACTCTGGGCGGCTTACAGCAAAAAAAAAAAAAAAAAAAAAAAAAAAAACACCAATGTGAACAATATCCCGTAAAAATTTTTAAAAGAACATTAATAACCCATACACTCCATTCCATGGCCAGGAATCACAAGATCGCCGTAGCGAGATCAACGGCCCCAGGCCTGCCGGAAAAGCCAGGTCTTCATCGCTTTCCAGAAGGCCAATAGAGTGGGGGCAGTCCGGACCTCAGGAGGTAATTGGTTCCAGAGAGCTGGGGCAGCCACAGAGAAGGCTCTCCCTTGCGGGCCCGCCAACCAACATTGTTTAGCTGACGGGACCCGGAGGAGACCAACTCTATGGAATCTTACCGGTCGATGGGAGCTATGCGGTAGAAGGCGGTCTCGAAGATAGCCTGGCCTTGAGTCATGTAGGGCTTTAAAGGTAATAACCAACACCTTGAATTGCATCCAGAGATTGATAGGGAGCCAGTGCAGCTCGCGGAGAATTGGTGTAATGTGGGTGTATCTAGGTGCACCCACAATAGCTTGCTCGGCTGCATTCTGGACCAACTGTAGTCTCCGAACACTTTTCAAGGGTAGCCCTAGACTAGACTAGACTAGACTAGACTAGACATAGAATAGAATAGAAGAATAGAATAGAATAGAATAGAATAGAATAGAATAGAATAGAATAGAATAGAATAGAATAGAATTTTTTATTGGCCAAGTGTGATTGGACACACAAGGAATTTGTCTTGGTGCATATGCTCTCAGTGTATATAAAAGAAAAGATACGTTCATCAAGAATCATACGGTACAACACTTAGTGATAGTCATAGGGTACAAATAAGCAATCAGGAAACAATATCAATATAAATCGTAAGGATACAAGCAACAAAATTACAGTCATACAGTCATAAGTGGAAGGAGATGGGTGGTGGGAACGATGAGAAGATTAATAGTAATGCAGACTTAGTAAATAGTTTGACAGTGTTGAGGAAATTATTTGTTTAGCAGAGTGATGGCATTCGGGAAAAAACTGTTCTTGTGTCTAGAACAGGAAACCTAACTAGAACAATTATTGAGCCTCTATAGTGACATAGTAACTTCTGAATGCTATCTTGTTTCCTAGGAGTTGAGGAATGTTTCAGCCCTCTTTGCTTTCTACTAGCTCTTGCCTATTTCTCCGACTCTACACTTCAGTTTAATAGAAGTGTAGACAGAAGCTGAAATTTGGAATGAACAAAGAATCTGAAAAAGGCCATCCCTCTTTGATCCAGGATTCCATTAAAATTATGTGTCCTCAATGGCCTAAAACAGCAATTCTCAAAGTGTGGTCTGGAACTTCTGGGGGTCCCCAATATCCTTTCGTGGGGTCCCTGAAGTCAAATATTTTAAAATTTCTCATGCAATAAAGATCAATAGATATAACTCACATAGACCAAAGCTCTTTGGGAACCTCAGTCATTTTTAAGAATGTGAAGGGGTCCTAAGACCAACATGTTTGAGAACCACTGGCCTGAAGGACCTTTCAAGCTCTGAGACAAAAGGCTGATTGGGAAAGAAACCTCTTACACATGGAGTAATAGGTTAGAATTTCCACTTATAGGAAGATAGTTTCAATATACAGTGGGGCAAAAAAGTATTTAGTCAGCCACCAATTGTGCATGTTCTCCCACTTAAAAAGATAAGAGAGGCCTGTAATTGTCATCATAGGTAGACCTCAACTATGAGAGACAAAATGAAAAAACAAATCCAGACAATCACATTGTCTGATTTGGAAAGAATTTATTTGCAAATTATGGTGGAAAATAAGTATTTGGTCAATATCAAAAGTTCATCTCAATACTTTGTTATATATCCTTTGTTGGCAATGACAGAAGTCAAACGTTTTCTGTAAGTCTTCAGAAGGTTGGCACACACTGTTGCTGGTATGTTGGCCCATTCTTCCATGCAGATCTCCTCTAGAGCAGTGATGTTTTGGGGCTGTCTCTGGGCAACACGGACTTTCAACTTCCTCCAAAGATTTTCTATGGGGTTGAGATCTGGAGACTGGCTAGGCCACTCCAGGACCTTGAAATGCTTCTTACGAAGCCACTCCTTCGTTGCCTGGGCGGTGTGTTTAGGATTGTCATGCTGAAAGACCCAGCCACATTTCATCTTCAATGCCCTTGCTGATGGAAGGAGGTTTGCACTCAAAATCTCACGATACATGGCCCCATTCATTCTTTCCTGTACACGGATCAGTCGTCCTGGTCCCTTTGCAGAGAAACAGCCCCAAAGCATGATGTTGCCACCCCCATGCTTCACAGTAGGTATGGTGTTCTTTGGATGCAACTCAGCATTCTCTCTCCTCCAAACACGACGAGTTGTGTTTCTATCAAACAGTTCTACTTTGGTTTCATCTGACCATATGACATTCTCCCAATCCTCTTCTGGATCATCCAAATGCTCTCTAGCAAACTTCAGATGGGCCCGGACATGTTCTGGCTTAAGCAGGGGGACACGTCTGGCACTGCAGGATCTGAGTCCCTGGCGGCGTAGTGTGTTACTGATGGTAGCCTTTGTTACGTTGGTCCCAGCTCTCTGCAGGTCATTCACTAGGTACCCCCGTGTGGTTCTGGGATTTTTGCTCACCGTTTTTGTGATCATTTTGACCCCACGGGGTGAGATCTTGCGTGGAGCCCCAGATCGAGGGAGATTATCAGTGGTCTTGTATGTCTTCCATTTTCTAATTATTGCTCCCACAGTTGATTTCTTCACATCAAGCTGCTTGCCTATTGCAGATTCAGTCTTCCCAGCCTGGTGCAGGTCTACAATTTTGTTTCTGGTGTCCTTCCACAGCTCTTTGGTCTTCACCATAGTGGAGTTTGGAGTGTGACTGTTTGAGGTTGTGGACAGGTGTCTTTTATACTGATAACAAGTTCAAACAGGTGCCATTAATACAGGTAATGAGTGGAGGACAGAGGAGCCTCTTAAAGAAGAAGTTACAGGTCTGTGAGAGCCAGAAATCTTGCTTGTTTGTAGGTGACCAAATACTTATTTTCCACCATAATTTGCAAATAAATTCTTTCCAAATCAAACAATGTGATTGTCTGGATTTGTTTTCTCATTTTGTCTCTCATAGTTGAGGTCTACCTATGATGACAATTACAGGCCTCTCTCATCTTTTTAAGTGGGAGAACTTGCACAATTGGTGGCTGACTAAATACTTTTTTGCCCCACTGTATTTATTGGTGGTGGGGCAAATATTTTAATTTTAACTTCTCTTAATCTCATTCCAGACCCATGCTCAAGGAGGAAAAAAAGTGGTACAAACTGATGGATGGAGAAATGGATCTGTAGAAGAAAGACTGGAGTATGGCCTTGTTAAGGTGAATTTACCTGTTTGATGAGCTAGAATTTGTTCCATTGCCTCTTTGACTAGGTTTAATCCTAAAGAGAAAAGTTGCTGGACAACTCTGTCCAAATCTGTTATGCTGTCAGGGTTCAGCTTTTCCAGGATTTGTTCCTGATGAATTGAGAAATACGGTGCGCTTCCAATGGTCCATTTGGGATCTCAATTGGCAGAACTTTTCTTGAATAAAAATAAATGCCCATTCACATCTTACAAATTTAGATCTAGAACAGTGTTCTTCAGGTTTGGCAACTTAAAATGGGTGGACCTCCACTCCCAGAATTCTGAATATGTTGCCTGGCTGGGTAATTCTGGGAGTGGAAATCCACACATCTTAAAGGTGCCAGACTTGAAAAACATTGTGAACTTTCTTCACAGGCTTCAATTCAGAACCTCCTTCAAAGCATCAACACCTTGTAATGAAAAATGGAGGTTCACCTGAGGCAAGGCTGTAACAACTCTTGCTGCAGCTGGCTTGAAACTAGTTGCTGTTAATTGCACTTAGCAGATCAGAAGCTGCCAATATGAAAAAGGAAGTGTAATTTTGAATACCTCAAGAACAGCCTGTCTATTTTAAAACTTAACTCAGAGATCCTTTTCAGAATACCCACACACAATTTTGGGAAGTGAGATAATGAGGAGGGCTCCTGCTGGTAAATGCTTTTCTTCTGTCCCTTTGCCAGGCTCCTTCAGGATTATTTTTGAAAGAGGTTGAAAACATTGCCTCTTATGCTTTCAACATTAATCGATATTATTAGTATGTTTTATTTCTCTTGGTTTTTTTTTTACTTTAATTATTCTGTGGGTTTATTTTTTAATCCGGCTCTTGGTATAATTAGCCTATTTTAACACCCTTAAATTACTACAGTTTCTTTTTTGGAGGTTGTTCTTGAGGGCCCTGATTTTGTAAAATGCAATAGATAAATGATGCTTGTTGTGGGAAGATATATACCACTTTAATGTACGGATGGTTGTTTTTTTCCCCAGGGCATTGAGAAATATGTGATTGAGGATACAGAAGAAGCTAGACAAAACAAAGAGAGGTATCCCAGACCCCTGAATATAATTGAGGGGCCCCTGATGAATGGCATGAAAATAGTTGGTGATCTTTTTGGAGCTGGCAAAATGTTTCTTCCTCAGGTAAAGAAGAAGTTTCCAATAGCCTATCACAAACATTACACCAGTGCTTTTTTTGGCTTGAGGGAGGATCAATGTTTGGTTCTTAGCACTTCAGGATGTTGTAGTAGAATATAGGAGATTGTCTTATACCAAGCCAAACAGTTGGTCCATTTTATCTCAGTACAGTTTACTCTCATCGGCAGCAACTTTCTAGAGACAGTAGTGGCTTACACAGGCACAGACAAATTTTCATATTCCAGGTTTCATTAGTTAAATGTAATGGAAAAGATATTCTTGTACAGCGAAAGAATTCTGACCCCAGGAAATTTGTTGAAGTATCAAAAGTGAAGATGCTCACAGTCCTTCCACTGAAATACCAGTTTCCTTTAATTGAGAACTGGGAGTGGGAATAAATAACACAATTAAGAACTGGAAATCCTTGCTACATTCATGTAGCTTTCTTTGTAACAATATGCAATGGTTAGTCCACAGCCCTTAAAATTTCTAATGGTCTCCCATCCAAATACAAAGTACATTCAACCCTGCTTAGCCTATGTTACTAGGATTTCTCCTAGTGGCAGTCTATCAGATTTAGCTTATAAACTCTCAGATTCCCCCCCCCCCAATTTTAGTACTAACAGTGGCTGATCCTGAATAGTCCCCCCTCCCAACCTGTTTGGGCATCACCTGCTACAAATGGCCCTTTAATAGTAAAGATGAGATGATTGAATATGGGACCTCATCAGTGGTCGGTTTCCAAATTTTTTACTATTGGTTCTGTGGGTGTGGCTTTGTGGGCATGGCATGGCTTTGTGGGCGTGGCAGGGGAAGGATACTATAAAATCTCCATTCCCACCCCACTCTGGGGAAGGTTACTGCAAAATCCCCATTTCCTCCCAATCAGCTGGGACTTGGGAGGCAGAGAATAGATGGGGGCAGGGTCAGCCAGAATTTTTACTACTGGTTCTCCGAACTACTCAAAATTTCCACTACTAGTTCTCCAGAATTGATCAGAACCTGCTGAAACCCACCTCTGGACCTCATGTATGAAAGCATGTACTCTTAATACTAGAGATACCCTGTACCTTAAAATGGGTATTACTTTCTTTTCATTGCCGTTAGTGATTATTGCTGTTCTTACATTTAGTTATAAAGATGGCTTTTTGGGTTAATGGCTTATTGGACATAAAATGAAAATATCCTCTACTATCCTGATGTATGCCAGCAGATAAAACAGCATTTTACCCCATGGGTTAGTTTAGTCTCCTTTTTTATTTGTTCATATTTGATTGGCAATATGTTCACAATCTGTCTGTCTCTTTTCATGTGTTAGCTTTTAGTTTTAATAGTTAGGTTTAATGTTTGGCTTTCTCCAAATTAGTATTTTATACACATTTGATGCAGGCAGGCATAGCTTTACAGATGTGGGCTGAAACTGCAGCATGGCTCACTTTATTTAGACAGGCAATGGATAGTCTTGGAGGACTGCAAGTGTTAGTATACTTTGCTTGACTAGCAAGTCACTGTAACAATAAATCCACTGGAATAGGTTTGTGGTGGATTTGTGACACCATATTAAAAGGTTAAATATATTAAATATTAAAGTACATTAAAAGGTGCCTATCACTCTCTCTCAAGAGCAGCTATGGGTCTCTGTGGGTCTCTCTGATCATTATATGATTCATCTCATCCCCGCCTATAGATAGAAACTTGAAACCGCAAAACCTGTGGTCAAAATAGTGAAGTCTTGGACTGAAGTGGCAAAATGCTTTAATATTATCCCAGTCCCCAAGAAACCATCAGGGAACTGAAGGACTTCAGACCAGTCACTCTGACATCTGTAGTTACAGTATGAAGAGCTTTATTCATGCAAAACTCCACGTAATCCCAAGGGGTTCACTTACTTTTTCTTGCAACTGCATGAAGAGCTTTAAGATGCCAATGTTGGCCCACTTAAAAATCATCATGGATTTGCTGTTAGATCCCTTGCAGTTTGCCTACCGAACAAATACATTGGTGGATGATGCTGTCAATATGGTATTGCACTATATCTTGCAACATCTTAATCCCCAGTGACCTATGCATGGGTTCTTCTTGTTGACTTCAGTTTGGCTTTCAATACCATCATTTCAGAAACTCTAAACTGATTCAGTTAGTTGTGCTTGTCCATACTTATAAGTGGATTACTAGTTTTTTGACAGGGAGGAAGCAATAAATGAAAGTAGGGAAAATCACATCGAGCACCCAACAATTAGCACAGGTGCTCCTCAGGGCTGTGTGCTCTCTCCATTGCTCTTGTCTCTCTATACCAATGACTGCATCTCTAAGGATCCTTGTGTTGAAGTAGTGAAGTTTGCCGATAATACAACAGTCATTGGTCTCATTTGAGGTGGTGATGAATCGGCATATATAGACTGGAGGTTGAACAACTGGCCCTGTGGTGCAGCTGGAACAATCTGGAGCTGAACACACTTAAAACTATAAAGATGAGTGTGGATTTTAGGAGGAATCCTTGTATTCTACCACTACCATTCAACATTAGAACCATCATTAAAAAAAGCACAACAAAGAATGTTCTTCCTACATCAACTCAGGAAGTTCAGACTGCCCCAGGAGCTACTGATACAGCTTTAAAGAGGAATTATTGAGTTTGTCATTTGTACTTCCATATCTGTATGGTTTGGTGCAGCAACTAAGAGGACAGGTTCAGATTCCAACGGATAGTTATGACTGCAGAAAAACCAATTTCAACCAGCCTTCCTTCCATAGAAGACCGGTATGTTGCATGGGTCAGAAGGAGGACTGAGAAGATAACTACAGACCCTTCACATCTTGGACATAATTTGTTTCAACTCCTCCCTTCGGGATGCCGCTATAGGGCATTACATGCCAAAACAACTAGACATAGGGAGATTTTTTCCCTTGTGCCACCTCTCTGCTGAACACCTAATCCTTACAGTACTGTCTTATATCTAAGTATACTTATCCATGTTGTATGGCTATAATAGTATTATTATCCTTCTCATCTTCTCTACTACCCCATTATTGGTGTCATTGTTGTGATTATTATTACCTTGTTGTTTTGCATGTATACTGAGAGCTTCTGTATCAGAGACAAATTCTTTGTGTGTCTAATCACACTTGGCCAAATAAAGTATTCTATTCTATATGAATGTAATGTATTGGAAGCATTTCTCTAAAACGCCAGAAAATGGAGAAACTGGTAAAGGAGTTGCTTAGAAGTTACTAGGTTACTTAGTTGGTATTTATTGGTAATTTTCTGTTTTGGGGGCCTGGTATGATTTGCTTTCAGTTTAATTCATTGGTTGCTATAATCTTGAATAAACTTTTGAACACTCATGGGTCTTTTTCTGAATCTGAATATTCAGGTGATTAAATCTGCTAGAGTTATGAAGAAAGCGGTGGGCCATCTTATCCCATTCATGGAGAAAGAAAGAGAAGAATTACGTGCGTTGTCTGGTAGCACGGAGGAAGATGTGAGTTTGCAGCTTCAATCCTTGATTCTCTTAAATTAATTTTCGTTGCAGTTGTGTTATAGATTTTTGTGTGGGTCAGGAATTCATGGCACGTCATGGCAGCAACTTCTGCAATAAATAGATCCTCTTACATGAGCTCTCAGTCACAGAAATGGGCAGCTGATCGGAAAACATAAAGTTGTCCATTTGATATGTTGCCAATAAAACAAACAGCAGTAGTATTCTACATAAGGATCCATAGTCATAAAGTTGGTACTTAATTGGATGAATGTTCAACAGACAAAAAAAAAAAAAAAATTAACAGTAGCAAGAACAGTTTTTGCCTCTCTCTGTTGAGCTGTGTTTTTCACGTTACAAGCTAATTTTGGGGATTGCCTACAATCTCATATAGCCTCACTTCAAAATATTGTTTTTGAGCAAAAAGTTATGGAGCAAAGGGGTGCTAGTTGTTACTAGAGAGTCCCAGCAGGGATTAATCAAACCCTTTAGGATTGATGTCACTAAATGCATTAGTAAGTCCGTGCCAATCTTATTATTTTTATTGGCATTTTTCTTTTTTTAAAATCTGCACTGTTCTTGTTTTAAAAGCATTTTGTGGTTTGATGTATGACACAATACAGTTTTGAAGTTGAAAAATGGATTCTGGAGAAATGCAAATTAGTCTGGGAGGTGTGAATCAGATTGGTTTACTTCCAAAGGCAGAGCAAACAAAATCCTTGGCTTTCCATGCTCTGCAGCCTCTTGTTTTAGGAAGCATCTGTCAAGCTAATGTATAGTTGCTCATTGGAAGCAGTCGTGAGGCTGGAAGAAACCTGATGCTTTGTGCTGTAGCAGATTTCTTTCGTTCCTAACAGGCTTGAAAAAAATGAAATAACAGCAGTTGTTCTTGTAGTTCAAATTGTTGCGAAGGCTGAGTTGATTTAAGAACAAATTGTGAATTTTATGCTGTCTTTGGCATTTGGGAAGGGAGTAAAATGAGGTAAAGCAAAATGCTGAGTGAGAAACACAACAATCAAGAAGCTTACTCGCTTTAAGATGTATTTATTTAGCAGCCACATGTTTATTTAAAAAGGGGGAAGTGTGTTCTGAATCAGTATGGAATTAGGCCAGTCCTGTATTATTACTCGCTAATAGTTGGTATATGCTACAGTCTTTTGGAAATGCTAAATGCTGCTGTTCTAGTGTGTGTGGGAATCTGCTGGCCTCCGAATATGAATTTTATCATTGGAATGTTTGCTGCTGTCCTATCTCAAAATGAGGTGCATATCTCCTGGCTTAGAAGCTCTCATGAGTGCAGTTACCTCTCAGAATACTTGCTGCAGTGCCAGAAGAACAGCAAATATAGAGCACTGGTTATTATCTTTCAGAATGGATGGCTTTGCTGTAGGCTTGTGTGCCAGGACTGAAGAGGAAAGGCTATTTAGTCCTGTTCCCAATTAGTCTGCTTCAAATCATTTAATGTTAAAAATCACCTTGTTTTTATCCCGAAGATGTCTTAAAAATAAATATATGCACCGGTCTACATTGCAACCTAGTCTGAGCTTAGCCCATTCCTCCCTCCCTCTTCCCATTCCCATCAGTTTTAGGATTCCCCTAGCAATTAGGCCTGTGATTATTGTTTGACCATTCCACTGTGACTGTTTTTTTCCTGGCTTGATTAAATGAGCATGCCCTTCAGCGCCAGTCACGCAGGCTTTCATGAGTGTAATGCATAATTATGCTGAACCTTGGCATAGTCTGGATGTTCATTTCCCCCAAATTCTGTTACATTTTAAGAAGACAGAAAGAGTTAAGCATTATAGTAACAAAGAAACCCTCAGGCATCAAAGCTTTTGTTTACATTAATGATGGATAATAACAAGGGGTATTAAGGTTGCCAGCAGAGGCATCTGTAAGGGAAGATAACAGCTTCAAGATGGCAGCCAGGACTGAAGTCTTAATATGTTTACGTTTATGTGATGTATGCAACAGCTATTTAAAAGGAGCAGAGCTTTGAGAGCCTGGTTGTGCATGCCTGCTGTATGCTTTTGATTTCTCCCTCTGGATGCCTCTGGGTTACATACCTGTTTGTTTGGAAAATGAACTATGCTGTAATCAAGATAAATATGGGGGGGGAGGGTACAGCCTTAAAGAGCCATAGTTATACAGACATGGTGACTTTTTTCATGAATCTCCCCCCAGAATTCCTACCTGTTTGAACGCAAGGGCTCCATTTGAGAAAAACATGCCAATATTAGCAAAATATGGTATGCTAAAAGAAGCAAAGATTTATATGTGTGCCTCTGTTTCTTTTTTAAAACTGTCTGCCCAGCACTTATTGTTTTTCATGAATAAGAAGAAACAAATTTAAAACCATGGATACGCCACTATCATGTATAGATAAATGAAATGCTTCTGGTTTTAAAAATTAATATAGAATAGAATAGAATAGAATAGAATAGAATAGAATAGAATAGAATAGAATAGAATAGAATAGAATAGAATAGAATAGAATTCTTTATTGGCCAAGTGTGATTGGACACACAAGGAATTTGTCTTGGTGCATACGCTGTCAGTGTACATAAAAGAAAAGATATGTTCATCAAGAGCCTAATGTTGGGAAAGATTGAGGGCAAAAGTAGAATGGGACGACAGAGAATGAGGTGACTGGATGGAGTCACTGAAGCAGTAGGCGTGAACTTAAATGGACTCCAGAGGATGGTAGAGGACAGGAAGGCCTGGAGGAACGTTGTCTATGGGGTCGCGATGGGTCGGACATGACTTCGCAACTAATAACAAAAAAATGATGCTCTTAGTTCTCATTTCTGTCTTAATCAAGGACAATTAGGTTAAGACATAAAGACAAACCTAAGATGACACATTATGGTTGGTGAGCATTTCAGTCCAAAGTTTTCAGGTCTAATCAGTCTGGAGTTGACAATCTGCTATTCTTATGATGGTTTGCATTATAATTTTACAGTCTTTATCATGTATTGTGATTGAAATGGTGGGAGTCACAGTCATAAACCAAATTAAGTGGCATACAGTTTGTCTACATCTTCTCTAACTACTAACCAAGAATTCCCCCGTTTTTTGTTTCTATGGACAATATATTTACAAAATGATGGTTGTGGCAGCATGATAGTAAGAACATGGATGCCATAACCAAATGTAGATTGATATTCATTATATCCAAGAGTTGAAAGAAAAGATAGGGTCTTAAAATAGCAGAAATATTCCTATTTTTATTTTTAATCACACTAAGAAAGATTATTTCTCACCCAAACTTCGTAGCCCAGCTCAAATAAATACCATGCCATGTACAGATAATTTGAAATCAGTTGTCTGTAATCAATCATTCACTTATTCCTTTTCTTTACTTCTGTTCCAAGTCAGTTTCACAGACACTCCTCCTCTCACTTTTGGTCTTCATTCACTGTGGACAAGGGAGAGAACCTGTCCAAACGTTCCGTGGTGCCCAGTCCTGCAAGCTAGGGCCAAGGACATCATTAGAAAACAGGCTGCCTTTGAGGTGGAAGACTCATTTCCTTAGCTTTTGGTAATGGAGAGGAAGAGAAAGGATTACTATTTGGAAGGAGGAGAGTCCTCCTTACTGTCATAGTCAAAGGAGGTGGGACTATAATCCTCTCTACCTAGGCTAATTGTTGTGCTCACCTTTTCGTCGCAATTGTACTCTTTTCATTTCAGAAGCAATTCTTCTGCTTCTGTAAGGGTCAGTACCTGCTCTTTCAAATATCCAGGTCCACTTAGTTCTCCAAGCTTTCCCTTTTAACCATTACATCATACCGATGTTGCAATAAGGCAATCATTCATATGATAGGAATTGTTCAGAAATGAAATCTACATAAATTCTGAAAATGGCGTAACTTTTGCAGGATCCTTATCAAGGCACTATTGTGTTAGCTACTGTGAAAGGTGATGTCCACGATATCGGCAAGAACATTGTAGGAGTAGTTCTGGGCTGCAATAATTTCAGGTAATGAGACTCGACCTTTTGATCTTGCACACACTTCCCTGTACTGTAATTAGTTGGCAGGCTAGAAATATCTCCTGCAAGTGGGACATTTAATAATTTGGCTAAAGTGCTAGCTTTCTGAGGGCACTTTAGATTGTTCTAATCAATATTTATTATATATGTTTATTTATATCATTTAAAAAGTATCAAGTCTAAAAACCAGGTGGTATATATATAAAATTTATCTGTTCACACAGGAAAAGATTTAGTAAAGGCTGATATAGTATACAGGAGACCTGAGTATCCCAGGGTGATATGGAGTGGTTTGTCCTGATTGTTGCTATTGGGGAGGGGGGGCAGTGAGGATTTGTTGGGTTTTGTATTTTGGGTTTTATTTCTGTAAGCCAACCCAAGTCATTGTGAGTGAGTTAGGCAGACATATATTTTTTCTTTGTAAATATATTAAACTTGCATGAATCTCTACAAAATACTGTGTACTGTAATAAAAACATGGGCCAGTTAACTGTTCCATTGCCACAAAGGCAGAAGATTTTGGCCTCAAGTATTTGAAACTTAGTCTCAAGAACTCTTTGGGATAAATTATGAAAGTGTATAGGGTAGCATAAAAGCTCTGCAGAAACTTGATCAAATACATGATTGAACTTGAAACTGTTCAATTTCTGCCTAACTGAGCATATTCAGATAGATTTTTAATCTGGGAATTTTTGTTTGGACATTGGGTAGCCAATTCATAAGTCAAAGTCCTCAGGATTTGCAATATGGCAAGCTATCTTGAAATGCTTGTTAGCATACTGCCCAAGAAGTTCATTTCTCAATTATCTGTTCTTCTTAAATAAGAAATTTCAACCTGAGCTACAAATATTTTCCTTTATTGGTAAGTAAGAAGTCACTGGACTTGATAGAAAGTGTAACTCAAGCAAGTGCGGTAATAACTAAGAATGGGGCAGTTATTGTATAAGAAGGCTCAGGTATAAGGGAAGATTACAAGCCAAATGTTGTTCTCTTGAGCTTCCTCACAGGATGATTGATTTTTTTTGTGGACTATTAACAGACATGGATTAATTGAGCATATGTACAAATTGATTAACAAACTGCCATTTCCTTCCCCAGAGTTATTGATTTGGGAGTTATGACGCCATGTGACAAGATACTTAAAGCTGCTCTTGAAAACAAAGCAGGTACTCACAACTTTGATTTGTATTTATCCAGTTTTGTGGAGTTTCAAGAATATATTTACATCATGTGAAAATGTGCATCTTCAAATGCTAGTTCTCACTAAAATCATTAAGAGTAAACTAAGGTGATAACTGGTACAATCTTTCTTCTTGAAAACATAATCCTTAAAATACATTAGGATTTGTCAGAAAAATGGATAAAATTTTGATTTGATATTAAGTAGTCCATTGGCGGTTGTGGATATTTTGGCTCAACTTCAGTGCAATGATTTACTTTACTATGTAAAAATATAGCCAGTTTATAGAATTCAGATTTATTTATTTAAGGATAGGTTCTATGTTATTCAAAAGTATTCAAATATTTTTTCATTTTTAAAATGACTGGAAGAATAAAATTATAATTATCCGGTGTTGAAAAGATGACAGTGTTGTATTCACCACAGATGTTTGAGATATTTAGAAATTCTAATCCTACCTATTTCACACAAGTTGAATATCCAGGGTGATAACTCTAGTTGCAGAAAGTTAGGAGAAAGTTCTAAATCAGATCCATGGCTTCATTTTAACAACTGAATGGCATTTTACCTCAAAGTTTAACATAGATTCTGAAATCATAGAGAAAATGTTGGAAATATTTGACTATTTATATTTAAATTAGATATAATTGGCTTGTCTGGTCTTATCACTCCATCTTTGGATGAGATGATATTTGTTGCCAAAGAAATGGAAAGACTAGAAATAAGGATCCCTTTGCTGATTGGAGGAGCAACTACTTCAAAGTAAGTTAGGTTTTTTTTGCTATGGGCAGAGGATGTTGACCTAAATACATAGAATTGCTTATGTAAAAAAAATATGATTTCCAAAATTAACTGTTTTATATTCCTTTTAGATTATTTTAATCAATATTTATTAGATATGTTTATTTATACCATTTTTATACCATTTTAAATGTACCAAATCTAAAAATCAAGTGCCTGAATCCTAATTTAAGTTTCAAAGAAGTTATTGATTTCCTCACTGAAAAAGAGATGTATAAAACTGATTTATTTTTTGTACAAGTACACATTTGGTTTAGCAAAAATGAACTTAGTTTTGCAACATTGAGAATCAAGCCATACGTGGTTTGCATTAATTAAATTTTCATGCAAAGGTCCCAGGAGAATTGTAATACGTCATAGATTGAAGATAAAAAATGTAATGGGATGTGAAAACCTAAAATATAAGAATTATTTCAAACTACTTCTTCTAGTTATAGATGGCTGTTTTAACAGCAGTCGATCATTAAGTATCTGATTTTGTTATGAGATGTGTGATGTAAATTTGAACGATTGTGTAGTGAGAATTACCTTTGCAACACTGAAAATGAAATCATAGTTTTTAAAATATGTAAAACTGGCATTCTGGGGCGTTTGAGAAGAGAATCTGGGAGATTCAGAGAATTGTAAAATTGGAAGACACCTAAGATGGTGCTCAGGCAGGCAGTATTTATTTGAGAAATATAGCCGCCTAGATATTGATTAGTTTCCATATTATGTTAGAACTTGTTGAAAATAAAAGGATTTTGCAGTCATATATATATATAATGGATTTATTTCTCTGACTCTTTGTGATGTGCAAGTTGGCTGTCATTTCCTTAAAGGAGAAGTTGAATTTGCCAAGGAGTTACAGATTTCCTATCAGAATATAATTATATTTGTACATTAAGATGTTTTTTATTGTTTCTTCATATGGTTATTGTTTTCTTAGGTTTCCTTTTATGTTATTACAGAACTCATACAGCTGTAAAAATTGCTCCACGGTATAGTGCTCCTGTCATTCATGTCCTGGATGCCTCCAAAAGTGTGGTGGTTGTAAGTTGTGATAAGATTTCTATCTGAAGATTTATACCAGACTGCTCTAATCTGGTGCATCCCAGAAGTATTAAGATTATAACTGTCAGCCGTCTTGGCTATGTTAATTGGTAATTCTGAAAATTGTAATTCCCTAAATCTGTAATAAGTAAATACTCTCATGAAGCGATAGTCCAAATGAACATGCGTAGTAACTACCCTAGTTTCAGATCTCTGTCTTTTTTCTCCTAGACATAGGTTGCTAAAATATTGTTGGATTTTAACCTGATGGACTCTGATTACTGTGCAACAACCTTTACGCATAGAAAATCCTGTGAGGAGTGATCTCAATTTCTTTCCATTTCTATAGTATTTTACTCTTATTTGCTTCAGCTGGCTTATTTGGATAACTTGCTTTTCATTTTGGTCATTCAACAGTTTGTCATTCAACAGTTTTTCATTCGTACAGAAACCTTATTCCAAATACCCTAAAAGATTTTTGATGAAAACTCACCTCCTTGTAAATGTCCATGAAGTTCTTTTTGAACTTTGCAGTATGAACTTTGATTTGTTGAATTCCTTTTTCTTCATTTTGGACCTTAAGAAAAAAAAACCCGTTTCCTTGGTTATATAATCAGGTAAAAAAACCGGATGTTTTTTTTAAACATTCAAGAAAGTTAAGGACAGAATTTATTAGACTCTTCTATTGCTTCTTCAGCACCGATTGACTTTAAGCAGTGTCTCAGTCCATATTAGCCTGTCTCTTGCATAGTTGAAGGGACTGGTTTAAGAGATGGGTATTTTCACATTGCTGTCTGACATTAAAATAATACTTTTCAGTGGGATCATGTTTTTTCTATTTCAAATCCTTCCCTTTGGACTGCATAGCTCTTAAGCGTATGAAGTATATGTGGTCAGATGTGAATTTTCTTAAGACAGCAGGGCAACTAGTGGGAGGGAATAGGAGAAAATCCTTAATCATCAATTCCAGGGCAAAACTCTGCCTCTCATCAGGTACACCCGGATTTCATCCATTCAAGGAAATAGTCAACCTTCATTTCATCCAGGAATGAAGGGAAAATCTTCCTCATCATCTTCTCATTTCAGACCTGCTTTCTTAACTAATTCATTTTTTTCCCATATTTGAAGTCTGCAGGTAAGGTCTTCAGTACATTCACTTGGCATCCTTTTAGTGGAAATAGCACTCATATGAAAATATGACGTATCTATTAGGAATTCAGTGATTTTTACAAAAGAAGTTAAGGTAGTTACTACATATGTTCTTTTGGAGTGTCACCTCATTAGGGTATGTAAGTTCTCAAAAGAGAGAATTTGAAAAATAATGGATAGCATGTCTCAATGACAGATTTAACCATCATGTTGTATTTGTTACAGTGCTCTCAGCTTTTAGATGAAAGTCTAAAAGATGACTTTTTTGAAGAAATACGAGAAGAGTATGAAGACATTCGGCAGGATCATTATGACTCACTTAAGGTAAATAATGGTAAAACTACTTTTTAATATCACAGGAGCATTGTGTAGAGTTACATGCAGGGGTGAAATCTAGCAGGTTCTGACACGTTCTGGAGAACCGGTAGCGGAAATTTTGAGTAGTTCGGAAAACCGGCAGATACCACCTCTGGCTGGCCCCAAAGTGGGGTGGGAATGGAGATTTTGCAGTATCCTTCCCCTGCCACGCCCACCAAGCCACACCACGCCCACCAAGCCACACCCACAGAACCGGTAGTAAAAAAAATTGAATTTCACCACTGGTCAAATGTCTCCCAGAAGCCCATTAGATCTTCACCTCTGCTCCTGTCTCCTGCTTTGTGTTAGCAACTTGCTAGTTCAAGATGCTATCATTTATCTTTCAGGGGACATCTTATCTAATATCTTCCCTCAAACCCCTAATTTGTGACTGAGGGATATGGTCACAATCACCTTACTGGTGATTGAAAGGTCAAATGGCAAAACATGAAAATAATTTCAGTAACACTATTTCCTCTGTTTCTTTGTCCAGATTCTTTTTTTCCTGAAATTTCAGATTTTAATCTGAAGTTGTGGAAAACTCTTAGATCAGTGTTTTTTCAAATCTTCTCTTCGTTTCTTCCTGTTTCCTTCTTGAATTCTGCCTTTGTTTTTAAGAGGACTCATATTTCTTTTCTTTTTTTAAAACTCTACCAGATGGTGGGACTGATGGGTTTGAATCTGTATAAAAGGGAGTATCTCTTCCTAGTGAAGATGGAGATTCTTAATCTACAGTCTACACCTGGATATATTTATTGGGAATCTCTGAGTTTCTTAAAAATTTATTTATAATTAATTTATTTGATTTATATAGCTATCGATTCACTTTTATGTGACTCTAGGAAAAAGTTTTCTTCCTGCTGACAAGGGTGCCTTCCAGGCTTGTATTAATTATTGCTAGCTCCATTTGCTTTCTTTTATCTAAATAAATTAAGTGCTAGATTTAAACCACACAGTACTAATCTCTAGATTTTTTCCCCCTATATATAGGAAAGAAAATACTTGTCTTTAGAGCAAGCAAGAAATAAACGCTTCTATTATGACTGGAAAACTGAGACTAAACCAGGTTAAGTTTTAAAACTGTTTTCTGCTTTGCCAAAATAAAGATATGTAGAATCCTTAGTGCTCTCTGTGTCAGGGTTCCAAGGAACACCAGGGAAAATAGTCTTTCCCAGTTTTGGAAGACAATTTTCTTTTTTGCTTCTTAAATGCCACTCTGAGCTTGGTTGTTTTCTTCAGTGCTAGAAGGTACTGAGCTACAGAAACACAGACATTTTTGGAAAAAAAACTCCATAGTGAATTGAAATTGGATTTCAGTATTTATAACTTAATGAAAATTAATTTGTAAATAATTTTTCTCCCAGAAATTCAATTGGTTACCATATCATTCTCTTTATTTTTAAGAGTCTCTACTTTTTTAAAGAATTACTTGGAGAACTGTTATAAATTGCTCTCTTGCCTCTCTAGTTAATTAATTTTATTTTAATTTAAAATTAATATATTAAATTTAAACTACTTTTAAAATATATAAGAATTAATAGGGCTGTTTAAATAAAGATTGGCCGGTTGCTTTTCTTAAGCAATATAGTTTGTCTTATGGATTTCTGTAGGATTTCAGCAAGAATTGGCCCAATCAATCAGTGCCAACAGAGAGAAAATGTTATTCCTAACATATCTGATGAGAGTTCGGATTGCTGAGCCCAGAAGGTGCTGTTCTCAGTGATAGTGCTGGCCTTGTGGAATGGCCTCCCACAATAGCTCCCAAGTTGAGATCAGGCTAGCCCCCAAAACTTTTAAAGATGGAGTTGTTTTGAGAAGCCTTTCCCTGATGTTATCACATCATCTTAAACATCTGTTTTTATTATTTGTATTTTTAGGTGTGGTTTATACTGTTTTTATGGAATTTTTACAGTGAATATTTTATCAGTTTTACATTCTCTGTAAGAGTCATTTGATTGCAAGATAAAAATGTGATTCTTACTTGATCCTTATTTACTTACTTACTGATAAAAAATACTTAATTAGTTAATCAATCAATCAACCAATCAATCAATCTGCTATGCTTATTGCTAGTGCTTTTAAAGGAGTATATAGAATAATTGTGATTCCCAAAACATCAAGAAAAGGTCATATGAAAAGAATTCTTGATCTGTGCCTGCCTTATCTGAAGTAAGAAGCAAATAGGTTAAAACTGCTATATGGAATTTTTGTGGAGAATTATAAACAGCTCCCATGAATCAGCTCTACATTCTCTGAACAGTTAATTGCAAAGTTGACACGAGGAATCCAGATTAAATCATCCCTGACAGATGAAAGGCACCACAGCTTTAGTAACCAAGGGATTTGTAAAATTCATGATTTCCCATATACAACAGTTTACTATTTCTGTTATTTCTTTTTTGCCATCTCATGCTGCAGAAAAACCATACATATATTCTTATTATTTTCCAGCTGGTTAGTTCATGGGAAATAAATGTATAATCAATAGCAGTCCTATTTGTTGGATTCATTGATGTTTTCTGCATTCAGTAGGATCCAAAGACGCAGCCTTGGCTAACTGAAGTTAAGCATATGATAATCCTTCAGCATTAAGTGTTTGTACTAAAAGCATATTAAAATAGAGTCTGTTGTAAAAAACATATGTTGAAGTACAAAATTTCTGTGTTGAATTTTCATAGTTAAACCACAATTCCTTAGCACCAGAGTTTTTGAAGATTATGACTTACAGAAGCTGGTGGATTATATTGACTGGAAACCATTTTTTGATGTCTGGCAGCTGAGAGGCAGATATCCCAACCGGGGATTCCCTAAAATCTTCAATGATAAAGTAGTGGGTGAGTAAGCACAATAGCATTTTCTCTAATGGAGGATGTAAAAACTAGGTTAATTTTATTTAAAATGCTTGTAGTTGTGTAAACATGCAAAGGAATTAGTGATGCAGATGAGATGCAAATAGATTTATCATCCATAAAACAATTATGTAACTGGTAAATTCATGATGTCTTTATCTTGGCATACAGTGAACACAACTAATTCCATTAATCCAACTTTCGTTTTTGAAAGGCTTTTGATTAGCCATTCATTAAATCATTTTCTTCTGCCATGGCAAGATATTATTTTGGGCCACCTGTAATCAGTGTGTGGATAGAGAAGATTTACAAGATTGTTTATATTTTCCTAATTTAATAAGAGAAAATTGTATGTTTAGATACTATCACTAGGGAATGTGCAAACATTCATATACTTTTTATGAAATACTTATTTTCATCCAAATGCCTGCAGTAAATCTCACAGTAAAACTGTTGATAGCAATTGAGCCATTGAACAGATGTGATAAGAAAAACAAAGTCAGTGATTTTAAGGTTGCAGGTAAAAAAAAAAAAAATCCAAACTTTGATTACTTTTTTTAAAAATTCTGTGAGTTTATTTTAAATTTTGATGACTCGGCTGACACATCATGGTAAACCATAATATGATTTGTTTAGATTTAGTTTGTATTATGTGTGAACCCAACCATTGTAGTTTATTCAAAATGATTTATCTAGCCATTCTTACCATTTTTTCTCCTTTTTTAGGAGAAGAGGCAAAAAAAGTTTACAATGAAGCTCAAAACCTGCTGGAAAGTTTGATTACAGAAAATAAGCTTAAAGCCAAAGGTCTGATTGGGTTTTGGCCAGCTCGAAGCATTAAAGATGACATTTACTTATATGATACAGAAGAGGAGCTACAAAATGTGGAACCAATAGCTAAGTTCTGTGGTTTACGACAACAGGTGTGGCTTGATGATATTCTATTCAAATGAAATGTTACTTTTTTTCAGATTGTGAGCTTGAACTAATCTTTTACGCATATCCTAATTATGATTTGTGATTATGTAGACAAGAGAAAGCAAGTTGGGATCCACAGATGTTTTGTAGAAAATTCCTAAATCCCAGCCTCTAGAATGGTTTGTCAAGAAGTATAAAATAGAAATATTTGGAGCGGATAAGATTGGTTGCCTCTGAGAGTCACAAACTACACACTCATTTTTTATTGTTTTATTTAAAGCATGCCTGCCTGACTGTTTCCTTGCATCTTTGAGATGTGAAAACCTCACTTTTAATGTATTTTACCAACTTTAAAGCATTGTTTTTAATCTGAAAAACACATACAATTTTGCAGCTAAAGAACTTGCAAATATAACCTATTATGCAGCCACTGTATCTTAAGTCAAATGATCTGTCTTTTCCTCTATATCTCCATAAAAGTCTTTGCCACTATATTAAACCTGCTTGTTTGAGATATAATAATGGAACCTCCTACCTTGTCTTTAAAATCAGTTAAAAATGTAAGAGTTATATAAGAAGCTAAAGAAAAGATGATTGCATTTATGTAATAAACCTTCACAGTATGTGTGTATGTGTGTGTAATGTGGAGATAATTGTCTTTAAAAGTTAGCATCATAATGATGTATGCTGTAAGCTTATGAAAAAGTATAACAGTAGATTAAAACAATGACATTTCACAAAGAAGGGAACTGTAGTACTTGGATTTTGGATCCTTATTGGAAATGCTGCACAAAAAACTTGGAAAATGAATCTCTGGAGATTCTAAATATATTTACATTTTTGAAAGATAATCTCCAACACATCCAATGAGGTGACCTCACCTCACTTTCTGAGCAATTGGTTCTTATGTAGAATTATTCTTATTGCAAGGATATTTTTTTAATGTTCTGACAGAATCTGCCTTGCTGTAATACAAGCCCATTATTTTATGTCTTGTACAATAAGAAACATGTCTTCACTATTCCTATGACATTCAGGAATTTGAAGATTGTTATGCTTTTAGTATATTTCCAATCTCTGCAAAATCTCTTCACTGGGGTTATTTTTTAGTCCATGACCATCCTTGTTCCGTAGTCTGAATCCTCCTTAAAATTGTGCCTTCCTGAATCAGATACTGTAATCAAGGTGGGGTCTAACCAATATGAAATTGAACTTTCTGTACCTGAAATTACATTTGCCATGCAGATATGTCACTGACTTAGTTTGGAATTAATATGAATAGCATGAAAGGAAAACATTGTGATTATTAGTGCCTTCCCTCTCCCATAAATGTCTACCTATTACTATAGATTGGGAGAATCACTGTGTATCTTGTTGTCCTGTATTATAGTTAGGTCTTTTATATTTAACATTTTGCCCAATTTATCATTGTAGGTTGAAAAAGACTCTGGTTCCACAGATCCCTATTATTGCCTGTCTGATTTTATATCCCCCCTGGACTCTGGTGTTTCTGACTATTTGGGGTTCTTTGCCGTGGCATGCTTTGGAGTAGATGAGCTATGTAAAGAATATGAAAAACAGTCAGATGACTATAGTATTATAATGGTGAAAGCACTAGCAGATCGGTTAGCAGAGGTAATATATTGTAGTTTTGTTTTTTACATGATTCTACTTATTTTAATTCATGTATTGGAAGGGAGGGGGGAAGGGAAGGGAAGGAAGGACCAAGCTGCTTTTTTTGGAAGTAGAAGACTATTATCTGTATAGCAAATGTATTGTGATAACTTACATAATGTTTTATCCAATGATGTCATTTACGATAGAGGTCTTATTGATTCTTTGAAAACCTCCATCAGCAAATGAAAGAATGAATCAATTTTTATTGTTTATTTTTTCCTGTATTCACCAAATCTGCTTCAGAGGGGAAGGGAATCCTGTAGATCATAAGCAGGAGGCATGGGAATCTGAAATAAATATTTTGCTTTTATGGGTGCAAGTGTGGGAAATCAATGGATCAATTAAAATGTCCTTCTAGCACAGCAATGAACTTAGAGTAAATGCAGAGATATTTGGCAATGACAAACAGGCAATGACAAACAATTTTTACCAAAAATACCAAGAAAACTGCTTAGATTTCTCTGAGTAATCACCAAGAGTCTGTGTAGTCACCAGGAGGACTGAGTTGAAAGCATCACACAGTAATAAATTAGGTACTTGGACAAAGCATCATTAAAGTTAGACTTGCTTTTGTTTATTTTTTAGGCATTTGCAGAAGAACTTCATGAACGAGTTCGGAAAGAATTCTGGGCTTATTGTAAAAATGAACAGTTGGAATTTTCAGATTTGCGTAAGATAAGATATGATGGCATTCGCCCAGCACCTGGTTACCCATGTCAACCTGACCACACAGAAAAAATCACTATGTGGAGACTTGCGAATATTGAGGAAGCTACAGGTATCTTTCAAAGTTTGGTTAGGAAGTTCTGTTTTAAAATGTTTTTTTTTTTGTTTTTTCATACCTGTTCTGCATTTTGAAATTGGTGAGGAGATATTATAAATGCTCTTTTTCATTTTTATTGTCTTCCTTTTATGACTGAGATGTTTATAACGATGAGAGGATCCCCATTATGTTCACCTCCTCTTCAGATTTCCTGAATAAATTGTGCAGGTGGGAGAGAATATGGCCAGGATTGCATGCATGTCCCACCCTCTGTTGACTATTAAATAATCATCTGTTTTTAGTGTATACTTGAAGAAGGCTCCTTCTTTTTCACAAAATCACATTCAGTGTGTAGATAATTTGCTAACTGATTGCCCAGCTATAAAATTATAATGGGTGATTTGGACTGGGTTTGGCAGGAAATTGAGCTCCCAAAGAGTTTTTCTCCGATATGAGTCAGAGATTCTGCAATTTGGCAATTTTTAAAATCAAAATAGAACCTATCTTCCAAAAGAGCCAACACAATTCCTTTCCTTTGATTCTTACAGGTATTCAGTTAACCGAATCCCTAGCAATGTTCCCTGCCTCAGCAGTATCTGGTCTCTACTTTTCCAATCCGGCTTCTAGGTATTTTGCTGTTGGGAAAATATTGAAAGATCAGGTAAGGCCTTCTTGCTGTTACAGAAATTGCATTAAAAGGAGAGAGCTGGAAATGGGAATCATATACAGAAACATGCTAGTTTTGATAACATATCCTTTAGACCAGGTGTCTCCAACCTTGGCAACTTTAAGCCTGGAGGACTTCAACTCCCAGAATTCCCCAGCCAGCAAAACTGGGGAGGGAGATAAAGGGACAGAGAGAGAGAGAGAGAGAGGGAGGGAGGGAGAGAAAGAAAGAGGGGGAGAGAAGGGGGAGGGAGGGAGGGAAAGAAAGGGACAGAGTGAGAGAGGGAGGGAGGGAGAGAAAGTGAGAGGAAGATAAAGAGAGGGAGAGAGAGAAAGCTGCCTGGGAAATTCTGGGAGTTGAAGTCCTTCAGGCTTCAAGTTGCCAAGGTTGGAGACCCCTGCTTTAGACCAAGGATCCCCAGCCCCAGTCCCTGGCCGAATGCAAGCACACAAAACTGCATTTGCACAAGCAGTGTGCACACGAAGCCATCTTTTTTCCAACACCACTGCTGCTGCCACTGGCAGTCTCCAGAGCCAGAAAGGTTGGGGACCACTGCTTTAGATTATTCAATATGGTATTTGAGCTCTAAATAATTTATTTTGAGTGCATTAACAGTACCAATAATTCCTGTTAAATATTATAAACCGAAGAAATGGCGACATGGTTTAGAAACCTGTAGTTAAATACCATGTTATATTGCAAACATGGAAGTTGATTATTGATGATATTAGCAGAGAATTACTAATGTGTTATTTGGATTTAGTATTTTTGAAATCTTAATCTTGATTAAGTTATTTTAGATGCAGTAAGTGTTAGTATTGCTCACTAACAAGGGTTAGTATTGTCATACCAAACATAATTAAAAGTTTTGGAAGTTTATATATTTTTTAATCTGAGGATTTAAACATAGCTCTGTGACTATGAATGAATGCCACCTTCAATTGTACCACCTCTTACTATATTTGACAGCACAGTATCAGCAGTAGAGTTCTTCAAGTTTTTGGGTTCTGTAATCTCCCAGGACTTGAAATGGACACTTAATGTTAGAACCGCCATTAAAAAGACACAACAAATAATGTTTTTTCTGTGTCAATTCAGAAAGTATAGACTGCCCCAGAAGCTGTTAATACAGCTTTAAAAAGGAATTATTGAGTCTGTCATTTGAGCTTCTTTGACTTGTTTGGTAAAGCAACCAAACAGGACAGTTACAGACTTGAATGGTTAGTTAAAACTGCAGAAAGAACAACTGCATCCAGTTTCCCTTCCATTGAAGACCTGTATATTGTGTGGGTAAGAAGGAGGGCTGAGAAGATATCTACAGACCCCTCACATCCTGGACATAAACTGTTTAAATTCCTCCCCTCAGGACACTGCTATAGGGCATTGCATGCCAAAACAACTAGGCATAGGGACAATTTTTTCCCTTGTGCCATCATGCGGCTGAACACCTAATCCTCACAGTGCTGTCTAGTGTCTATATATATTTACCCATATAGTATGGCTGTAGTATTATTATTTATTCTTATTATCTTCTTTACTGTGCCCTCTTCTTGGGATGATGATGATGATGATGATGATGATGATGATGATGATGATTCTATTGCTTTGTTCACTGAGAACTTCTGCACTGGAGACAAACTCCTTGTGTGTCTAATCACACTTAACCAAATAAAGTATTCAATTCAATTCATTTTGAAAGAATAAGATTCAGAAGAGAAGAGAACAATAAACTACCCTTCCAAATGTATCACAAAAACTTCTATACTGATCAAGTACACAACTATTACACAACAGAATATAACAATCCAATAGCACAGAAAATAAGCTATGTAAAATCTCTCAGTCAGAAGACACAATGAAAATTCTTTAATTTCACAATAAGCTAACAAATTCAACAATGTCATTTGGGAAACTGTAGAGATTGTAGACCAAAAGTGCTAGAGAATTCCTACAGGCAGGTCAGTCTGATGAATTGGTCATTAGCAGGCATGTTGGAAGAAGCTCCGTCTACAAACCATTCAAGAAAGGAAGGAAGCAAAGATCATGGAAAGAGGCAAACAGTCCTGAACACACCCTTCTGCATCACATATTGCAATCAAGCAATATAGCAATAGCATGTAGATTTATATACCTCTTCATAGTGCTTTTACAGACCTCTCTAAGCGGTTTGCCCCCCCCCAACAATCTGGGTCCTCATTTTACCCACCTCGGAAGGATGGAAGGCTGAATCAACCTTGAGCTGGTGAGATTTGAACTGCCGAACTACAGCTAGCTGTCAGCTGAAGTAGCCTGCAGTACTGCACTCTAACCACTGCGCCAACTTGGCTCAATATGTCACTCAAAAAGTAATCAAGGGAGAAACAATAGCCCAATGATAGAACAAGTTACTGCATATAAACAGCTAGCAAAGTGCAGTCCCTCATGCAACCATGATGTTGCTTAATTTGGTAATGACATGTCTGCAAAAGAGAAGCAAGCTCAGACAACACCAAGAGACAGACAGACAGACAGACAGACAGACAGACAGACAGACAGACAGACGCTAAAGGTGGTACAGTAAGTTGTTTAAGGGGGGATTAGTTTTTCACACTGACTCAGTGCACATTGAATGTCTATATTCATGAAATAAATAAAAGCATAAATTGTTCACTTAGATTCTGCTTATATATCATGGAACCTCCAAGAAACTGTTATAACATTAAATGCCAAAGATAACTGAAAAGTCTGAAGGGGTGCTTTTTCATAGAATTGTAGCAAAATATTTTCTATTCAGAAAAAAAATATGAAATCTAGTTTTCCAGGTATTTTTATTACTGTAAGATCTTAAAGTTAAAATGCTAATTAGTCATCCTCTTGTTTGTTCTATAGGTTGAAGACTATGCCTTAAGAAAAAATATGCCTGTGGCAGAAGTTGAAAAATGGCTTGCACCTATTCTTGGATATGATTCAGAGTAACAAAAAGGGGATTGATTGTTTGGTTGGTAATCAGCTTATATCCATAACAGAAAACATTCATAAGCAGAATAGGGAGGGGATTTGTGTCTGTGTTGGGAGGCAGTATTGCTTCTCCATCTCATACTGTCTAGCAGAGTCCATCAAACTTGTTGAACAAATGTGGGAGAAAACTGCTCTTCCTAATTTTCTGATTAATTTTAAACAAACAAGAAACAGCTGTTCTGTGGGTAATTCTTCAAATGATTATTCAGTGTAGCTATCTGCCACGGGGAAAAAAATAATATCTAATTGTAAAATATTCTGTACACTTTTGGCTACTCTAGAAATGTCCATTTACATGCACGTTACCGTAAGCTATTTAAAATAAATATATTATTTTTTTTCTAAATTAAAGATCATTCTAATTGTATTTGGGGGTTTGATGTGTGTATATGAAATATCCTTTGCCTGGGTGTCTAAAGTTCATCTTTTTTAATGTTATGGTTTCACAAAGAAATAAAAGGCAAGATAAAAAAATCAAATACATGAATATTTCATGAAAACTAATGCAAATATTATACTTAATCTGTAATTCACTACTGATACTATAATCTGTAATTTTGTCTTCTGAGAATATAGCCATTGGGCATTGTTTAATAGCCATAAGAAAAAGCTCAGCAACTATTTGCACTGATATGTCCCTCTATTTGGGAGCCTTACTGATATTTAATATAATTGTATGTCTATTTAATAGGTGGTGCCTCTTCTTTCATTTGGAAGAGATGCTTCAGAATGACTTGGGCTATGAATGCAACACTTTTCTGCAATTCATGGCAGTCACCTCTTTTCAGAAATATGATCAGAGAAAAAAGACCTTGCTTTAATGAGATGTATATCAGTTGCCTTTGTGGTGCCCATGTTTTCTGAAATATTTTTTCCCAATTGAATCCCTCAAGCATTGCATAGCTTTAATATTTAATAGCAAATTGGTTCAGAAATTAAAAGGAATGTGAGAGATTAGTAAGTGCCTTGATTCTTAATTCCTTCTTAATATACTGGGATATATGTCTGAATAGTAAAGGAATATGGGGAAAAGGGCCCACGATAGTGTTACCTCCTAGCTTCAGGAGAATATGGCATACATTCACATAAACTGTTCTAAATGTTACTGAGTTCATATTTGCATATAAGCCTAAGAATATTCTTCAGGTTTCTCCACTTAAGTTATGGTGATTGGAGTTTACAGGATGCCCTCTTGTCATTCCTGTGTTCACGCCTTTTTTCTAAATAACTGATTGCTTATCGATTATTATAATCAATTGTTCATAATAGCTCATTATTTACTCTTGTAAGCACTGGAAAAATCATGTTCTTTTTGGAAGTTTTATAATATCTGTTTGTAATTATACTCACAGGTGGCTAAGCCTTCTGTTCTGTTACTACAGAAATGTGCTCTGTTATTTCTGTGTTGTGTTACATACCAAGAGCTGCCAAAACATTAGATTGCAGATCTTTAGATTTTTACATGAACAGTACCTTATGCCACTGCCATAAGGAGGTCAGTTTCTTGAAATCTCTATTTTCTTTTGCCATCAAATTGTCTTTTTGCAGGCCTCTGTGATATGTGGATTCTTCATTAGTACTACATGTATTCTGGTATCGATAGAGGACTTAAATTAGTACTGCTAATAATTTCACAATAGGTTTTCATATATTTTATTTTCCCATTTTAATATGAGGAAAATGTTTATTAATGATAGACTGCAATTCATTTGTAGACTTCGATAGACACTCTCTAGGGCCTTGATAAAACCAAATTAGATTTCAGTCTTAATGAAACAGAAGTATTCATTTAGACAAGAGAAAAGTCTCACATTCTGTAGATCTCAAACAATGAGGTTTATGAATAGATGTAAACTGGGAAGTTTTGAAAAGTCAAGTCCCCCTCAAGAAAAACGCCTGCTGAAATATCACTAATAGTTCCTGTAACACTTTCATCTTATGTAGACACATGCTCCAAATTTTGAGTAAATGAACCATCTGGAAGCCATGTATACTGTTAATTTTCTTCTTTAGATTACCATCTGAAAGGAATGGAAGTCAACTAGCAGCCTGCATCCCTTCTCTGTGACAGCCAGGTCACAACTTCCTACCATATCTTTCCTTCTCCTCCAACCCACTTACCATTATTAATATTTATTCCTAATGGTCCATTCCCAAGTGTGTCATGTGAATCCTGATTGGTGTTACACAGGCAAGAGTTTCTTGGTTTGCAAGGCAGTACCTAGAGATCTTAGCCACTGTTTATCATTGAAAGACTATTATTCATACAGATTTTATATTACATGTTTTGATATCTCTGTGTCAAATTATGATTAGCCCAACAGACCTCTCACCAGATTTAATAATTCTAATGCCCTGTTTCCCCTAAAATAAGACATCCCCTGATAATAAGCCCAACCAGGCTTTTAAGCACATGCGCTAAACCCCCCCCCCAAAATAAGCCCTCCCCGAAATTATTTAAACGTATGCCGGTCCTCACCATTTCCTCGGGTTAGGGAGACAGATCTGGAAATCAGGTAAGACGGCAAGAGGAGCCCCATCTTGCTCCATGCGCCCCAAAGTAATAAGACATCCCTGAAAATAAGGCCAAGCACTTATTTTGGGGTTCAAAAAAATATAAGGGTTTTATTTTCAGCTAAACATGGTATTCTTTATGCTCCAACCACTGGGCTTGTGGAGGATTTATCAGCATCAAATTTCAAATAAAACCTCTTACTAAAGTATGGTTCTTTGGGATTGTTTTGTTAACTTCTTTGGCATCGTGTATACCTTATTAATATCAGCAAGTGTTCACTGTATAGTAGATGCATAAGTTATTTTGAACTCTGGCGGTTGCATGAATGACTTTATTATTTTGCTGTTTGTTTTGTTTCTGCAAAAAACAAACAGATGGGGTAAGTGCCTCAGCACACAAGCTCTCTGCTAGATGTTAAAATCAAATTCCTAAACTTCCCTCCTTATATCTATCTGGGGTGGAGTAAAGAGGGCAGATTTTTTGCAGGAAGGCTGGCACATTTTTCCACCACTTTTTTTCCTAGTTTTTCAAGGATTGCAGAAAACTTGTGATTTGTGGCACGAGACTGTCACAGAGCGAGGAAAACCAAACATTATTTAAAACCTTTTTCTTTTCAATTTTTAAAGGGAAGATTGGCTCAGTAGTTAAAAATAGATGTGCTAAAACTTGCAGACACTTAAAGCATCTATTTTTAACCCTCAAGTGCAAAAAAAAAAGGTAATCAGTCTCTTTGCCACCTACTTTCTAAATTTTCTTTGGAGGGGGCAGAGAAAAATAAATTGAATGCTTGGGGCCTTGCATTTTTCTTTATAGCAAACCCCATTCCATTAAATAAAGTGCATTTTTAAAAAAGGAAATAGGATCTCTCTTTACCTTAGAAGTACAGGGAAGCCTTGTTGTAAATAAGATGTCTGAGGCTTTCTTTCTAGCAATCTAACTGTCAAGGTACCAAGATGCTGGGTTTTCTTTGCTATCCTTGTTGCCTCTCGTTTTTTAAAAACCCTTTGTTTGTGTAATTGCAGAGCTTTATCCTTAGTTGTTCTTAATCACTAGTTTTTTTCTTTCTGGTTGTGATGGACCTCTTTCCTTAAGTAGTGCTTTTGTGAGATACTGCAAAGTTTATGTACCTGACTCTTATCCAACAGTTCAAATTAGATTCTCCAACTATCTTCCTTAGTATTCCTGATTATCCTATTATTTGGCTACTATTGCAGGGCTCTTCTCTTGAGGACTTTCATGATCCCCCATTTTCACATATTAACAGTACATTTCTGAATACATTATGCCATTAAATTGGATTTACGGGTGACTTGTTCAAATCTCTGTGATGGCCTATCAAGAAAAAACGAAATGAGAATTCCATGTGAGCTTCATTGGAAATATACAAATACACACACACTCTAATGCAATTTGAAAAGCTGTAGATAAGAGTGGTATATTTTTAAATGACTAAAAACTCAATTTAAATCCTTTCTGTGTCATGAAACTCACTGAATATCATAAAAAGAATTGCTGTCTCTCAGCCTAACCTAGCTGAGAGACTAATCCATGTACATTATTCATGAAAAAGAGTGAAATGCATGGGATAAAATTACGTTTCAGCACAACCAAAATCAGGATTAAAAATATGCTACCCTTACCAATGCTACTTTACAGTAATTGGTTCTTTTAACCCAAATTGAAGTTAGCTTGATTTGATGAATTTCCCTCTGGCAAGAAGGATTTTCATAATTGTAGAGCATTCAGAAGGTTTAATAAAACTAGAAGGAATAAATTCCCAGGGAGTTGACATGGTGGAAACTGTTCCTGGTTATCAGTGAAGCATGAAACATAACACAACTGGTCTTTTAAAATCTCTAAATGCTGTTGTGTGGAGAAGGGAAGAAAGGGGAAAAAATATTATTGGCTTCAAACACCATTGAAAGTTAGCAATTTGTTGCAGAATTCCAGTGAAACAATCCTGGGCAGTTTGGAGCATAAGAAAATTGGAGCTGGGAGGATAATGGGGAGACTTATGGAAACCTTAATTCAGAGTCTATTCAGTCAAACAACTAGCAATAGCACCCACAAATGCCAGCCGCACTTAATCAAATACGGATGTATTCATTTCTAAAAATAAAATAATAAAAAGTATCATCTAGTTTTCTTCTAACAATACTTTAACATTTTTGTGGTTTAATTGTGTAAGACTCAAGTGTGTATAAATGTATATTTTAAAATTACTATGTAGCATAAAATGGCACCTGGTGTTATTTTTCTGTTAATGGCTTAGTTAGTATATCCTTCTCAAGTCTTTGAAAGAAAGATTAAGAACAAATAATATTGCTAAACCTTAGCACTGTTATTGATCTGCCTTGTAGCCTGATGGATGAAAGTACGTGAGTCTCAGACTCTGCTCATGACAAGTATTAAATATATATGGAGTTGGGTTTTTGGAACACCGTTGAAACAGCAGCACTTTAACTACTTTCTCTCAATAGAAATTGAGTGAATTCTAAGGAAAACCAACCAGCAATTAGAATTTTCCAATTTCTGCTTTGCATTTTTTGCATACTTCGTTAATACATGTATCATTCACTAGGGAAAATCCATGCCTAGTACTACTAAACTATGCATTATTGCACCCATTAGTAATCTGGAATAACCTTTTTATTTTGCTAGAGCTATGTATTACATGAACAAGTCCATAGTTGTACCTCCTCTTTATAAAATGTTGCTGGAACCAAGTGGGTTCTAGAAAAAAATATGGCTGAATGGATGTGAATTTTTTTCCACCTCCTTCCCTGAAATCGAAGTTAAGAGTGAGGGAAAGGCAGTGATAATAATGTTAACTTGTATTTCATTTCTAATAACAGGAAGAAGTGTTCTACTTTGTAGAAGGGAATGTTGTGTTGTATTCAAATGTTTTCTTTCAAATTAATAAATAGACCTGTGTTCAAAGACCAGTATTCCATAATCTCTTGTAGTTTAAGTGTATTGTGTGTACAACTCCTGGAAACTATACTTAGCAAGTCTAGTTGGGTGATGGGAGTTGTAGTTTCAACATGCTTCTAACCACAGATTTAGAAAGCGAATACAGGGGATGCTATTATTTAAGTTTCTTTTACATATAAATGTCATTGATTATCCATATGGTAGATTTATCCTACAACATAATTCTCTATTAACACCTGGAATGAGTTTTAGAAAATGTAATTTTAAAAATGTACCTTGTCTCACTAATTCTGAAACACACACAAGTATTTCAACATGCTGTTTTTGTCTGTGAAGTCAGAACATTAACATTCTAGCTCCAGGCTAACTTGTATCTTATGTTCCCCTTTGCCTTGAAAAAGCCACTCAGCTTTGCAGACTATTTTCCCTAGCTGTTTCTCCACTAGACTAATCAAACTTTGTCCATTGCTATTTAGTTCAGACCCCACTATTCTCCATCAGTGTTTGTCTTTTCCCTTAATAACTAGCAAATCTATACTGCTATGATTTATATATAATAAAAGTGTCAACAGGGGATGGTGATTTAAAATGAGGTGGTTTTGAAATGTTTAAATGTTATGTAGTATGGTAGTAGTGCAATTATTTGAAGACTACTGACATTCTACTTAGCAATTTCTATCTGCCAAGTTATCACAGCATATTTTTATGTGCAGTTAACTTGTCATACATTTCCTCCCATTAAAGGCTTCTCTGTTCATTACTTTGCTCTCTTGTACTGTGCTGGACATTTTAAAATGTTCCTCACCACAAGAACATGGGGGTCGGTGAACAATTTTAACTCAAATTTCTCTCCTGCAACCCACAAACTCACTCCCATTGTTCTTTTGGAGGATCTCCCACTTTCCCAAATCAGATACTGTAGATCCCGAATATCTCAGAGGGGAAGAGAAATCAAATGATAATACCTGGCTTTTATCCAGAGGAATATTCCATTCTACTATTTCTAACTGGTTGTTACATTGCTGTGCTATTTTATTTATATTAAGGTGACTAGACAGCCTTACATTTTAAAACTCTCTAGAGGCTGAAGCCATAGAGAAAATCAGATGTCAACACACATTAATAAGTATATAATTAGTTCCAATTAACACATCTACTGACTGTAACATACATTTCATGCACAATTAGTATCTGTGAACATGAAACTAAAATGCATTTCTATTTTTCATACTGTTTTGGCTCTTAGCCTTGTTTAAAAGCTTGTATCCAAGTTATCTGTGTATGAAAGTAGTACAAAAATGGTAGTGTGGAGCGCTGATAACTGTATGGAATGATACTATATGGAAATCAGTGGCATCAGAAAGTCTGTTAACTGCATTCTGGATTTTAATGGAAATTGAAATGGTGAGTTTATACCTATGAATTTGTAAGTTGTAATACATGCTTATACTATATGCATGAATCAAGATATGTTTTTCAATAAAGCTGAATTATTTCACATTATACATCCCTTGATTTAACCCAATGAAATATCCATTGGATATTAAGTGCAGCCAAATGCAGTAGAAAGTGGCAGAGATCAGGTCTTGGTCACCAAAGTAACTGTGACCACTACAGTATGCTGAATCCAATGGCACCTACACCCATAAGGCACTTACATGCAGAGCAGAAGCTACAAGAAAGTTAGCTAAAGTCAACGTGTGCTGATTAAAGGTCATGTTCTATACTTGTAATCTTAAATTCTGATTTGGAAAGACCTCCAGGGAAACCAATAAACAATTTAAAAAAATCAATTATCAAATTAAACTCAGGATGTTCATCACTATAAACACAATAATCAGTGGAAGTGGAAGATGATTGCTAAGGCCAGGAGAATTCAAAATGAGAATATAATTACCTTTCAATAGGCCTCCCTAGTCAGTGTAAGGTTAGTGACAAAATTAGGTGGGTCTTTCTAAGGACATTTCAAAATTGCATAATGCGTCTAAAAAAAGTCCACTTGATTTTCATGTAAGAGCAAGAAAATGTTTAAAAATTTTTCCAATATGATCTACATTTCTGGGAAGATACAAAACCATTCAGGCTTTTAAAATCTAAAGTAGCACTATAATTTGGCCTAGAAATACAAGTTAGAAGTAAATGACTATGAGAAGCAATATGTCCTTTTGCTGTTTTTGAAATAATTTTCTAAAATCTTTTAAAAAGGAGATGCACTGTTTCTGATTCCTACATACAGTGGTAATGGGTATGTCCAAACAGATCATGATCCAACAGCACTAAGGAAACAGTGTGTTCATGGATGATATCCATGTCAACAGTATATTCCAGCATGCCATAAATGAGGTTATGATGAAACATGAATATTTAAAAAACTGATTGTGCTAATATAAAAAATACTGTTTTTTCATGCAGCAAATTTGGATTGGATAGATAGTACAATTCATGTCTTATTTCCTTTTCTTGGTTTTTTTTAAAAATATATCTGCTATATTTCTTGTACTGTGCACAAAACCAGGAATAATTGACCAAGAAGACAACTCTTATTAATCAGGATGATTTGTTTTCCACTGAGTTGCAAACCAAATTCTATTCAGGCTGATTGTCTGAAATATCTTAATTTCATTTGCATTTGAGATAACTAATACCAGTATCACTTGGAAGAAGTGGGAAAATCTGATTTGGTTGACATGGTAATTAGTGAGTTTATATAATCTCTATCAATCAGTTTCTTTTTCCTGTGTGAGATATAATCCTTACTGATATTTTTTACAAGTTATTGCATAATCCCAGAAGTTGTCCTTTTCAACACTGTATGACAAGATTTCAGAAATAAGTATAGTGTCATTTCTGCCCTGAGTAAAAAGCAGATTATGTAACAGAATTAATACTAATTAATGCCTTGTAGTCTTGCAGTTCTTAGCAGGATAAGAAAAAGAATGCCATCTTTTGCTTAACAGCAAAAGACCAGCATATGCACTTAAAAGCTTCTGGTTGGGTAGAATTTACATAACTGTATCTATTAGGCATGGACAGTAATATCTGCATAAATCTCAAAGAAATAAGCAAGCATTCCCCAAAAAAAGATTAAAAATGCTTGCTTAGTGTGCTATTAATATTGCTGGCTCAAGGTCTAAACATATAGGATATAGATAACCCAATCAATAATAGATATTGATTGCATCCAGCTTTTTATTGAAAATGTTTAGGATTGCATTATTAGTTGTTTAAAGCAGTGGTCCCCAACCTTTTTATCGCCGCGGACCAATCAGCCTTTGATAATTTTACCGTGGCCCGCTGAGCGCGCGCAGGGGTGGGGGCTTTGGGCCACACGTCCGTACCTGCGCGGGGCTCTCTTCCCTGGAGCCTTTGCGCACGGCCCAGGAGCTTTTGCGCACGGCCCAGGAGCCTTTGCGCTGCAGCGTTCATGTCCCCCGGCCGCTGCGCGGCCCGGTGCCAGGTACTCCACGGCCCGGCACCGGTCCGCGGACCGGGGGTTGGGGACCACTGGTTTAAAGGATGGGCTTGATTTTAAATTTATATTCTGGTTATTTCATTAATGTGGAAAAATTTATATTATAAAAATTAATGTATACTTACGTGTTTATAATTGTAAATATTTAGAAGAAAATTAGGAGTAAATGGTCATGAATATTAAAATGCAATTTTGTCAAATGTCAGCACTCTTTAGGTTAAAAGATCCATTTGGACATTTATATAAATCATTACAATCTCCTGTTTACTAGCTACTGCCTTTTACAAAGCTAGGCTTACTATATTTTTTATGATGTTTCACTGTCATTTTAATAACTGGAGAAATTGTTCAATTGAGATAAGAGGGCACTGCTGGGGCGGGTGTGTGTGTGATTTTATTATATATTAATTTATTTGATTCTTTTTTATTAGTTTTATTGTTTTAAATGAGGTTTTATATTCTGTAAACTGCCTTGAGTCACCATGTGCGAATAGGCGGCGATATAAATTCAATAAATAAATAAATTGGCACTATGTAACTATGTTATCAGTATAAAATCCCTGCCATCTTACTATTTTGTTTACATTTGTTTTTTTCCCCAAATTGGACATATTTTCACATCATAGGTATGTTCACTATTCCTGTGAATTTTTGAGTTTGATAGACAAAATCTGTTACTAAGTTAATTTCTTCTCTAGATTGGTATTGCCTGTTGACATATTTTAAACTTTAAAAAAAAAATACCGAGACAGACTGGCCTTTGTAATCTTTCAAGATACTCCTTAAGTCTTTCTTGTTCCAATTCTCCAAAATATTATCTTCGCCATTCAGAGATTGATGAGATTTATTTCAGCAGTTTAATTCCAATTTCTGTTTCTTTTAGTCCATAACATCTTACGAAATATTCTGCATATAATTTACAAAGTTGATGGTATATAAAAGTAATACACTCCTTGCCTAATTTTGAATCATTTAACATCTCCATAGTACATTCTACTTGCAGCTTCAAAATCAATGAACTCTTCAAATGTAGATGACGGTGGTGGTATTTGCCCCATCATGCTGAATACCAGTATTAGAACTGAATGCATTAATAATATACATTAATGACACATTCTGATGTTAACAATATCATAAAATGTTTTACTTAAAGAAACATTGTTAAAATATATTAAAATGATACCAAACTAAACATGAGATAAAAGGTACGCTAAATTTGGGGAAAATGTTCATACAAGAAATTTACATAAACACTTAACTGAATGGTGGCCCATTTTCACACGAGATAGGCATCATCATCTGCATATGGCTGAATTGGAAAGAAATATTCCAAAATAAGTTTACTAGAAATTGTAATGCCAACACATTAGAAATCTCTATAGACTTTTAGCTATGCACTTTGGGATGAACATCCTTCGAATGGTATGGGAGTATGAATGGATTTTCAGAAAAGTTGCAGACTACAGGAACCATTTGCGCTTCAGTTTGACATGCATACAACACGGACTCATCCCCAACAACTGTGCCTGTCTTCAACAGTGAAGGGACACAGGGCAGAAAATATCCTGCAGCCAAGAAGGCTCCACACCCATTTGCACTACTCAGGTGACCCTGAGGAAACATAAACCTCCAAGTACCTCAACAACTCTCTAAAAGGGTGCAAATTACCAGCTCTGTGCAAGGAATATAAATCGGGTGAAATCTAAAATATGTTACTACCGGTTCAGTGGGCGTGGCTTGGTGGGTGGGGGTAATGTGACTGGGTGGGCGTGGCCAACTTTTTTTTTTTTTTACTTTTAAAAGCATTTTTTCTACAACCTCTTCAGGCGAAGAGGTTGCAGAGAAAAATGCTTTTAGAAGCCTCTGATGATCCCAGCTGAGCTACGCAATCATCAGAGGCTTTTTTTTTAACTTTTAAAAGCATTTTTTTGACCGAAGAGGTTGTAGAAAAAATGCTTTTAAAAGTAAAAAAACCAGCCTCTGATGATCTCGCGGCTCAGCTGGGCCATGGGGAGGGGCGCAGGGATTTTTGCTACTGGTTCTCCGAACCACCCGCTGCCATCGCTACTGGTCCAAACAGGGAGCATTTCACCCCTGATATAAATCCTTCCATTTCCCCACCATCCGGTCAGAGAGGAAAAAGCTTGGATGTGCAGCAAAACATCTTCAAAGAAAAAAAAAAGTTCAGTTGCCTCCTGAAAAAGCACCTTTGGTACAACCATGATCTGGATGACTGAGAATCTCCACAGACTTTTAACACATTGGAAAGGCACAAGGCTGTTTGAGAGAGGGAAATTTCTTGTATTAAAAGATTTGGGAGGAAGAGTAATTACAGTATCTTATAATTTGCCATAATTGTCTATTTGGATTATATGTATGGGAAAGACAGCAATACTAGATCAGACTTTCTTAGTGGAACCTGCAGCAAAGCATTGCAATATGGAGTTATTACCTTTTGAGGGTAGTAACCAGTGGTGGGTTTCAAATTTTTTTACTACCGGTTCTGTGGGTGTGGCTTGGTGGGCGTGGTATGGCTTGGTGGGCGTGGCAGGGGAAGGATACTGTAAAATCTCCATTCCCTCCCCAATCCAGGGGAAGGTTACTGCAAAATCCCAATTTCCTCCTGATCAGCTGAGACTTGGGAGGCAGAGAATAGATGAGGGCGGGGCCAGTCAGAATTTTTACACACCGGTTCTCCGAACTACTTAGAATTTCTGCTACCGGTTCTCCAGAACTGGTCAGAACCTACTGAAACCTACCTCTGGTAGTAACCAGTTCTGCTTTCTTCTAAAATATGCTATTGAAATCCCACTTTTGTATTTTGTCTCTCCCACAAAGTTTGTTGGCTACCGTGTATGTTTCATGATAGCTAGAAAATTTTGGAATTATTTTACACAGCTGATAATATTCATCTATATGGGTAACATCATTTTCACTATTATCTCAGGACAAGAAAAGCTGTAGTTTGTGTTGGTGAAGGCTTAAAGAGTTCTTGTTAGGCATAGTGGCTGGACATCACCAGGTAGGAGAAGGAACAAAAGCTGGCTGGGTTGACTGCAGGGTAAATGGGTGGATGAACATCATTGCACCTCTTTATCTCTTGTTCTATTCATTTAATTTGCTTTTAATTTTTTGTTGACATTCTTCAGGCAAACAACAAATGCAGCCTACTTTGTACTATTCGGATTTTCCACACTTTTAAGATTTGTTGCATTCTAGCACACTGATATTACCCAATGTCTAATGCCTTTTTCTTTGTGGCCATTTTGTTTGCATAATGGTTGATGGTTCACAAGATAATTAAGCTGGAATGAGAGAAAAAAAGCTGATCAGGAGAGCACTATCTCTCACTCCTTTGAGAGAAATTTAAATACATAAGAGAATAATGAGTACACCTACTCAGACAACAATGAAAATCAGTTTTTTTTTCTTGCTTGGAGGAGTTGTATCAACTATAAGGACAAGCAAATACACTTTTGTTCTAAACACTGTGGGGAATACTTATTTCATGCTCTTGGCACAGATATTATGATTCACATTTAGAACTACAGGCAATCATTTGACAATACTGAGCTTTCTGATTTTGGCAGTTCTGGCAGGAAAGAGAAATGATACTTCATGATTATCACACTCCATAAATAATAAACATCAAAACAGTGTGAGGCTATGCTTCAAAGGAATAATAATTAAAATGTAATCTGAATATTGACAATGACATTTTTGAATGTCAAATCAATTAGAAAAAAGCTTTAAAATAATTTTATGTCTATTACACATTAGTTGGCATGTTCATCCAGATAAACGTAGGAGATAGGTTTGGTCTAGTGGTTAAGGCCAGGGGTGCTATTCAACAGGTTCTTACAGGTTCTGGAGAACTAGTAGCAGAAATTTTGAGTAGTTCAGAGAACTGGCAAATACCACCCCTGGCTGGCCCCAGAGTGGGGTGGGAATGAAGATTTTGCAATATCCTTCCCCCAGGAGTGGGGAGGGAATGGGGATTTTGCAGTATCCTTCGCCTGGAGTGGGATGAGAATGGAGATTTTGCAGTATCCTTCTCCTGCCACGCCCACCAAGCCGCGCCCACAGAATCGGTAGTAAAATTTTTTGAATTCCAACACTGGTTAAGGCCCCAGGTTAGAAAGCAAAAGATCGTGAGCTCAAGCTCCACCTTGGCCATGAAAGCCAGCAGGATGGCCTTCGCCCAGTCACTCTCAACCCAACCCACCTCATAGGGTTGTTATGTGGAAGGAAGATGTGTTAGATATGCCTTGAGTTATTTATAAAAGTAATAAAGGTGGGATATAAATAAGTGCATAAATATAAAATGCTGAAGCGCCCCAGGTGTGAAGGGAGATAGCTTCCATTTTGTTTTACTGATTTGTTTTTCATTCTTCAGGTTTGATCAAATGCAAGTAAAGGAAAAGATATCCCCACCAACTCCAACTAGTAGTAAGAGAGCTGGAGCTAGTAATTAGGATGGTAATCTAAGATCAATTATGGTAGTTAAGGAAGAGCTATTTCAAGTCATGGAACAAGATTTGGGCTATAGAAACTTTTTCAGGAATGTGTGCTGTTGTATGAGATCCTGATACCAGGGGATCAGCTAGTCCCTGAGTTGATGGTGACTAAGATCAGCTATTCATTAAACAATTGCTCATTTCTGCATTCATACTTCTCTGCCTCAGAGGACTTTGTAATACGGTTGGATGTGCATAAAAAGCCCCATATGCTAAAACCATTTATTCAGTCAATCAATCCATTTATATAGCTGCCGATCTCAGTCACCCGTGATTGGGTGGCTTACAATAGAAACAATAATCTTCTTAGCCATTGACTATCCACTGCAGGATGAAGGCATCTTCCACATGTTTCCAACCAATATGGTATTGAGCTTTCTTTTGCCAATTGGGCCCTCCATTTCTGAATTTTAAACTTTGGCAACTTTGGGCCGCCAGGGGGCTCTGGGGTAATTCCCAAACTTTAGCCCCATGGTGAGGCCTCCTTTATAACCATCTCGGGGGGCTAGGACTGGGCATATAGGATGGTCGGAAGACCTGGAAGACTCGAGGGGGGGGGTCAATGAGGGTGGAGGGGCTGTTGGAGTTACTGCGCAGCCCTGGTTAACCCTCTCCCCCCCTCCCCTCCCGTCCTAGTTGGGCCATTATCAGGCCCTAAGATTAACATGCTTGCCCTGCCAGTTTCTGCTCGATGGAGGTGGCTCCCACTTATTTTCCTCTATTTGCTTGCCTGTATTATCCATCTATACGCTACCTGCATGAATATTGTGGACAGCTTATTTTCTTCTAGAGACCTTGGACCTGGCTCTGTTTGTTAACTAGCACGCTGGCTGTATGAAAAATGGCAGTTTACAGGAGGACGAACGGAGCCGGTTTCTATCATTGTTTCACTACCGATGGGATGTACCATCTTCCCCATGGCGAATCGGCCAACCATCGTGAGAGGCTGGTTGGACGATTACCCTCGAATTGGTTGGAACATTGGACTCCCCCACTGCCGTGAGAGGACAGTGGAGACTCTTCCGTTTATGGTCAACCTGCCTTTTTCAGGACAATTTGGACTATCATGGAGCCCTGGGCCATACCTTATCACTACCTCAGAGCTTAGATGTACCTAAGGGCACAGCTTCTTGCATTGCGAGACTCCCCCCTCTCGCAAGCCTGGCCCTCCACGTTATCGAGGGCCTACCTCAATGACGGGTCTTGGAACCCAGAGAGGTGGCATGCGGCGAAGAGGGGGTTGAGGGGTTTTTTATGTAAATTTTTGGAAAAAATCTTAAGGGGTCCCAGGGGGGGGGGAGGCAAAATTGGAACTAGGGTAGTGGGTTTGGGGGATAACCCACCAAGGGGAAGGTCAGGCCTGGCCACTATATGCGGCGGGGGGGGTGGGAGTTCCGGAGGAAATGGGGGGGGTCGAGCTTGTCCAGATTGTGTTTTTACCATCGGTACTGTGAGGGGGAGGGGTAGATATGGCGGGAGCAGGGGGCCATATCATGTTAAGGGAGCGCGCACCCGCTGTCTTCATGCGGTAGCGTGCTCTGGCCCCCAAGGCTCCACTCGTTTTCCAGGTTGCACAGACCCTCAGGGCCCGGGCCTTCGGCTGATGTTGTGCAATGCCAGGTCCGCAGTAAATAAAGCCCCCCTCATTTGTGATCTTGTTCAGGAGGGGGGAGCGGACCTGGCAGGTATTACGGAGACCTGGTTGGGCCTGGAGGGGGGGGTCCCTCTGGTAGAAATGTGCCCACCAGGCTTCCACGCATTCCATCAACCGAGGTCTCAGGGGAGGGGCGGGGGAGTAGCGGTTATTATTAGAGAAGGTTTTAGGCCGAGGGAGGCCACTGTTCCTCAGACGGCCGGTTGTGAGACCCTCCTTGTGAAGTGGGGTCATGGGGTTCAGATGGGTTTGCTGATCACGTACCTGGCTCCCTGCCACGTGGCAGCAGCCCTGCCCGAGCTACTCAACGTTATCGCTGCGGTGGCGGTTGATACCCCCAGACTTATGGTCATGGGGGATTTCAACCTGCCGTCCGTGGGTGAGACGTCTGAGGTGGCTCGGGAGTTCATGGCTTCCATGACGGCTATGGATCTGACCCAGCTAATTCATGGCCCTACGCACATGGGGGGAAACACACTGGACTTGATTTTTGTCTCTGGACAGTGGCTGAGTGATCTCGAGATAGGGGACATAGCCATCGAGCCCTTGTCATGGTCGGATCACTCTCTCCTTCGCCTTGATCTTCGAACCGCTGCTCCCCGCCGCAGGGAGGCGGAACCGATAAGATGGTACCGCCCCAGGCGCCTGATGGAACCTGATAGGTTCCAGACGGAGCTTGGGCCAATGCCTGAGGTCCTGGCTCACGCCTCGACTGGAGACTTAGTGGCCGCCTGGGATAGGGCGGCCGCTGGAGCTCTGGATCGAGTCGTGCCTTTGCGGCCTCTGACCCGGCGCCGATCTCACCTGGCTCCTTGGTTTACTGAGGAGCTGAGGGAGATGAAGCGCCGGAAAAGACGCCTAGAGAGTAGTTGGAGGGCCAGTCGCACTGAATCTGACCGGACACTGGTAAGATCTCATATTAAGAATTACCTAGTGGCGATAAAAGCAGCAAAATGTACTCATCTTGCTGCTCTTATTGCGTCATCAGATAACCGCCCGGCCGCCCTGTTTAGGGTGACCCGCTCCCTGCTCCATCAGGAAGCGAGGGAGGACCCCTTGGAGGGAAGAGCCGAGGACTTTGTTCAGTATCTGTATGACAAAATCACTCAGATTCGGGAAGATCTGGACTCCGACTGGGTAGATCCAGGGGGGATGACGGGGGCAGGTCCTGAGAATGTTATCTGGGATGAGTTTGACTCTGTGACCCCTGAGGACGTGGACAGGATTCTGGGTAGACTGAATGCGACCACATGTTTGTTGGACCCGTGCCCCTCCTGGTTAGTGCTGGCTTCTCGGGAGGTGACGCGAGGCTGGCTCCAGGGGATTATAAATGCTTCATTGAGTGAGGGTGTCTTTCCCGCTGCCTTGAAAGAGGCGGTGGTGAGACCTCTCCTCAAGAAGCCTTCCCTGGACCCGGCAACATTGGCTAATTATCGTCCAGTCTCCAACCTTCGCTTGTTGCGAAGGTTGTTGAGAGTGTGGTGGCACGACAGTTTCCCCGGTACCTGGATGAAACGACGTATCTAGACCCGTTCCAGTCGGGCTTCAGGCCTGGGTACAGCACGGAAACGGCATTGGTCGCGTTGGTGGATGATCTCTGGAGGGCTCGGGATAGAGGTTGTTCCTCTATCCTGGTCCTATTAGATCTCTCAGCGGCTTTTGATACCATCGACCATGGTATCATGCTGCACCGGTTGGAAGGGTTGGGGGTGGGAGGCACCGTATTACGGTGGTTCTCCTCCTTTCTCTCCGACCGGTCGCAGTCTGTGTTGACAGGGGGGCAGAGGTCGACCCCGAGGCCCCTTATATGTGGGGTGCCACAGGGATCGGTCCTCTCGCCCCTTTTGTTCAACATTTATGTGAAGCCGCTGGGCGAGATCATCCGTGGTTTCGGGGTGGAGTACCATCAGTACGCTGACGACACCCAGCTGTACATCTCCACCCCAGACCACCCCAACGATGCCCTTGAAGTGATGTCCCGGTGCCTGGAGGCCGTACGGATCTGGATGGGGAGAAACCGGCTCAGACTCAACCCATCCAAGACCGAGTGGCTGTGGTTTCCGACGTCCCGATATAGTCAGCTGGTGCCATCGCTGACTATTGGGGGCGAAGCATTGGCCCCCACGGAGAGGGCTCGCAACTTGGGTGTCCTCCTGGATTCACGGCTGTCTTTAGAAGAGCACTTGACGGCCGTGACCGGGAGGATTTTTCATCAGGTTCGCCTGATTCGCCAGTTGCGCCCCTTTCTGGATCGGGACTCGTTACGCACGGTCACTCATGCCCTCGTCACCTCCCGTCTGGACTATTGTAACGCTCTCTACATGGGGCTCCCCTTGAGGAGCACTCGGAGGCTCCAACTGGCGCAGAGTGCGGCCGCGCGGGTGGTGATGGGAGCGACGTGGCGCTCCCATGTAACGCCCCTCCTGCGTGAGCTGCACTGGCTCCCGGTGGTCTTCCGAGTGCGCTTCAAGGTTTTGGTTATCACCTTTAGAGCGCTCCATGGCCTAGGACCTGGTTATCTACGGGACCGCCTGCTACCACCAATAGCCTCCCACCGACCAGTACGCTCCCATAGAGAGGGGCTCCTCCGGGTGCCGTCGGCCAAACAATGTCGACTGGCGGCCCCCAGGGGGAGAGCCTTCTCTGTGGGGGCACCTACTATCTGGAACGAGCTCCCCCCCGAGATACGGAGGATTCCGGATCTGCGCACCTTCCGTCGCACGCTTAAGACGTTTCTATTCCAGCAAGCCGGCCTGACTTAAACTTCTCCGTTTTTAAATGGGAATTTTAAATTCGGTTTTAAATTATTGGGGTTTTAAATATGGTTCAGCCAAATTTATTTAATTTGTTTTATCTCTATTTTAAATTTTGTATTTATATGTTTTATTTTTATGGCTGTTCACCGCCCTGAGTCCTTCGGGAGTAGGGCGGTATACAAATTCAATAAAAACAAAAACAAAAAACAAAAACAAATACTGTGTTTCCCCCAAAATAAGACCCTGTCTTATATTTTTTTGAAACCCAAAATAAGCGCTTGGCCTTATTTTCGGGGAAGTCTTATTATTTTGGGGTGCGTAGAGAAAGACCAGGCTCCTCTTGCCGTGTTACCTGATTTCCAGCTCTGTCTCCCTAACCAGAGGAAATGGCAGGGACAGGCTGCACGTGCGTTTAAATATTTTCGGGGAGGGCTTATTTTCGGGATGTGTGTGTTATTTTAGTGCATGCACTCAAAAGCCCGATTCGGCTTATTATCAGGGGATGTCTTATTTTTGGGGAAACGGGGGTACTTGTTTCCCATCTTGTTTTAGGTCTATTTCATGAACACTTTTTATCAAGTGGGATTCATTCTATGACTGCCTTGGTCTACCTTCCATCAATTGTTCTTGCTATATGATCAGCCCATTTCCATTTCAATTCTTTTATTCTCTTGATATTTTATACTTTTGTTTGTTCTCTAATCCTTGTGCAGGTCTTTCTATCTTGTCTTGAAATACCAAGCATATATCTTTCTATGGCTCTTTGCACCACTCATAGCTTTTATATTGATTGTGAGGTTAGTGTCCATGTTTCACCAGCTTAGGTTACAGCAGGTAGCACACACTTTTGAAAACTTTTCTTTTCAGGCATAGAGGGGAGATTGTTTTTGCTGAATGCCTGCCAACCACAGTTAACACGCCATTCAATTTCTTTTATTGTATCACCTTCCATTGAGATCCATTGGCCAAGGTATATGTAGTAGTCTACTATGTCTAGTTCTTCTCCAGATATATATATATTTGTTTTCTGGTGAATTTATTAAACATAACTTGGCTCTTTTTCAGGTTTATTTTTAAGCCAAATGGTTCTCCTGCTTTGTGCAACTCTTGTATGTGTGTTTGTAGCTCTTCTGGGTCTTGTGAGAAGAGAACAACATCATCTGCAAATCTTAAGTAATTTTAATAGGCACCATTGATTTTTATTCCATCCTTTGCCCAGTTTAGTTTGAGAAATACTTCTTCAAAAAAACAATCATGAAATCAAAATGTTAAACAACTACAGTGAAAAGATCTCAACAATATTATTAATAACAAGATAGTGGAAAAAATTATTAAAAACATGCAACCATCTTATGAAGTTGGCATTTCCTTGAGATGCCCAGGCCTCTTTTAAGTGACTTCTGAAAGGATGTCAAGGACGAAGCCAAATCTTACCTTGGGATTATGCAATTTATTGCACATACAAGAAATGCTTTTTTTGTTTGGATTGGCACAACTAATTGAAAAAAGCAGGTTAGAACCCCAAACAGATTTTAGAGAATAGTGTTAAAAGTAGTGGCAAAATTCATGCTTATTTAAAAGTAGACTTCTCTAAGCTCCAGAGGTGCTGCGTTTGCAACTTCCAACATTATGAGCCGCAAGCAAAGGAAACAATTTAGAAGAGAACTTGTCTGTTATAGTATTATAATCTTGTCAATAAGTTGCTTGCCTCAAGCATGGGTAAGATAACATAAACCGAGGGAGGAACAAATAAGGAACTGTGTTAGAATGTTTGTATCAGAAGGATACAGGGCTATCAAGTTGTACAGGTAGTCCCTGGATTACTGGGACTCCCAGTGATGGACTGGGAACTCCATCATTAAGCAATATGGCGTAAAGTGTGATGTCACATGACTGCATACTTAATGGCCATTCTGGCAGTCCCAATTGTCATTATACAAGGGCTACCTGAGGCATTAAGTGAGGATCATGTGATTGTGACTTCTAACTTTCTGCCAGTTTTCCCATTGGTTCTGCTTGCAGGAAGCTGGCAGGTAATGTTGGAAATAATGATCTCTTGACCCTGACTTGCTGTAATGTTGTAATTGTGGGCCAGGTGCTGAGCACCTGGATTGTGATCATATGAGCACAGAGATACTGGGATGGATGGAACTTCAAGGGCCTAGGCCCTACTGTAAGTTCCCCTCATTCAACACCATTATGACTTGGAATAGTTACTGAAGAAGTGATCGTAACTCAAAGATTACCTGTAATATCTTGACCCAGATAATAAGTAATATCCATGATATCCAATTGAGAAGGTATATAAAAAGCAGAATAAAAATTTGGGAAGATAAGAGATCATCACTTTATAGTGATGGGGTGCACAATTGGAAGAACTGAACAAGCAGCTGAGATCAAATTCTCCTGGAGAAAATATGTATTAGTAGATACCATCTCTAGTAGAAGAAAACATTTTAATAAGCAAATTGGTGTTGACTCTTAGTAATAACACATACATATTTTTTCCAGGAGAATCTGTCTTCTGTTGTTCAGTGCTTCCAATCGTGCACCTATCACTGTGAAATGATAATTTTTTATCAGCTTCCCAAATTTTTATTCTGCTTTTTACAACTGGATGTCATGTTTTTTTAAATTTCTATTAAGATTATATTTATTAAATATTTAAATATTAAATAAAATATATAATATTATTTAAAATTGTGTGTTCATATATGCTGTACGTCCTTTATATGCAGGTAGTTCATCACTTATGACAATTCATTTAGTGACCACTCAAAGTTACAACAGCATTTTAAAAAAGAGATTTATTACCATTTTTCACACTTATGACTTATAGCATCTCCATGGTCATGTGATCAAAATTCAGACACTTGGCAACTGACTCATATTTATGACAGTTACAGTGTCCTGGGGTCATGTGATCACCTTTTGTGACCTTCTGACAAGCAAAGTCAAAGGGGAAGCCAGATTCACTTATCAACCGTGCTACTAACTTAATAGCTGCAGTGATCCACTTAACAATTGTGGCAGGAAATGTCATAAAATGGGGCAAAATGTACTTAACAACTGTCTCATTTAGCAACAGAAATTTTGGTCTCAATTGTGGTAGTATGTGAAGCAATACCTTTACCAGAGGTAGGTTCCAGCTGGTTCTGACCAGTTCTGGAGAACCGGTAGCAGAAATTTTGAGCAGTTCGGAGAACCAGTAAATACCACCTCTGAATGGCCCCGCCCCCATCTATTCTCTACCTCCTGAGTCCCAGCTGATTGGGAGGAAATGGGGATTTTGCAGTAATCTTCCCCTAGATTGGGGAGGGAATAGAGATTTTACAGTATCCTTCCCCCGGAGTGGGGTGGGAATGGAGATTTCACAGTATCCTTCCCCTGCCACGCCCACCAAGCCATGCCACACCCACCAAGCCACACCCACAGAACTGGTAGTAAAAAATTTTGAAACCCACCACTGACCTGTACGTATATAATTTAACTTGGAGGATAAAAGTATTGCAACTCCTTAACATAGTAAGCTGAAGCATTCACCGTTGTTTCAGATGAAGGAAAATTTATGTAATTTATGTTAATTATATAATTTTAAGCAACATACTTATTACAATAGCCATCTGGTTCAGGATACTTTACCTCAAGGTGTTTTTTGAGGCAGAACAGGTTTTAAAGGCTTAATGTGCACTGACTTTATTCTGCTCTGGTTCCTACAGTTAAAGAGGTCTGATATCTTTTCCCAGAACTATCTTTAATGTGCAGCATGAAACTTACCAGCTCTTAGATTAATTCATTAAGTTCTTACATATTTTTAATGCTCCTGTACAAATATTAATTATGCAAAATTCAACATGTTACTGATTTTAATTTTTTTTATTGTAATATGGTAGTGATGGCTAACCTTTTTGCCGTTGTGTGCCAAAAGCGAGGGGAGTGCGTAGGGCGTGTGCGTGCGTAGACACATAATTCAATGTGCCCCTCCACCCACGCATGCGTGCATGACCCCCTGTGCTCCCCACTTTTGGCACACGATGGCACGGTGAGCCCGTTTTTCACTCTCCCCAGGCTCCAGAGGGTTTCTTGGAGCCTGGGAAGGTTGAAAACAACCTTTCTTATCCCCCCGGAGGCCCTCCAGAGGCCGGAAATGTCCCGTTTCCCATCTTCCAGTGAGCCCAAAAGGCTCGAAAATCAGCTGGCCAGCGCATAGGTGCACGCTGGAGCTGAGCTAGGGCAATGCTCGCGTGCCCACAGATATGGCTCCCCGTGCCACCTGTGGCATGCGTGCCCTAGGTTCGCCATCACGGTAATAGGGTACTCTTAAAAATGCAATCAACAAAATTTGTAAAAATAAAATTCTAACAATGTTGATGAAGAGTAACAATAATTGTATTTCCTTTCATCTCACTGATATTAAATTATCCGCAAAGAGTGAACTGTTGAAGTATATTGTTGTCATTTCAATGTATAATAAAGAGGTTTCTCTTTTCTATTAATTGATCTGTTAGCTTCCCTCATCTAACTTATTATATTTGTATGATCAATCAATATCCCAGATTCTAAGATATCATTCATTGCTTGTGGGTGAATTAATTTTTTCCCTCTGAAACTAATTGCCACATAAACTGCTTTTAAATGATGAATCACCATTTCAGTTCTTTTCATACACTTAGTACCATTAAGTCTGCAATCTTATACCAAGCTTTCTGCGAGTAATAAAGCTTTAATACAGTAAACTATTCTGAGAGGGGTGGGGGAGGGAGGGAGAGAGAGAGAGGGGGATATTGTAATGGTTAAAATGCCACTTTTGATACAGAAGACTGCAATTCAAATCTTACCAGTAGGGTTTCTTGGGCAATAACCCCAAAATGCTTCACTTGCCTACCTCAAATATGAGAGTGACATGAACTAGAAGAGTCATGCTGACTTGGTCATCAGGCAGATTAACAAGCTCTGACTAAGATGCTGGGGAACCAGGACCATCTGATGGTAAGTGGGCTACTAGAACAAATCATACCTGGAAATGATAGAGTGGTAGAACAGCAGGCCTAATGAGAAAGGATATATAAAATTATTAGGGAACTTATGGATGTACAGAAGACTTGCATTTACAGTAACTGACAACAGCTAGTTACACAATGCTTCAATATAGTGAACAGGAAGTTGCTCTCACAACTTTGGACCAACTACATATTACATTCCATACTCAAGAAGACCCGGAAGAACAACTGGATGTGCAGACAACATTTGAAGCTAAAATGACACTACCATCTTTTACACTACAGAGCACAGCTTCTGATACAAGGCATAAGATCATAGCTACAATCAACCCTTGAGACCAGTTAACAAGACTCAGTGGAGAAGTACCATCAGATAGTATGCTAGATGCCAACAGAGCTTTCAAAACAATCCCTACCACCACCATAACACAAACCATGAACTGGTATACCATACAGCTGCTATAATTCTGGGTATACTTGGCTATATGATCAAGAACAGCAATACATAATCACCACCATCTCCAGAATATGAGGTTAGAGCATAAGATCAAGGTAACTTGGAGAGAGGTTAATTAATTGGTGGAATTACAGAAGGGTGTGAACATTAAGGGTATGACTTGGCTACTGGAAAAATACAAGGGCCTGGCTCCATCTGAAGCCCTAGAGCAGTGATGGCTAACCCTTTTGCCATCGAGTGCCAGGAGAGGGGGGGGCGGGGGAGGGTCATGCGCGCACGTGCCCACGTGCATGTGTGCGCAACCCCCTCCCCCCCGCTCCTGGCACAGGATGGCCTGGTAGGCCCGTTTTTCTTTCTTACCTGGTTCCAGATCCTCTCTGTGTATCTGGGAACGGCGAAAACAGCCTTTCCCACTCCCTTGGAGGCCCTACGGAGGCTGAAAAAGCCCATTTCCCAACTCCCGGTGGGACAGGAAGTGACATTTTTTGCTGTCCCCAGCCTCCAGAACCTCTCTAGGAGTCTGTAGGAGCCTCTCTAGGAGTCTCTGGAGGCTGGGGACAGGAAAAAAGTCACTTCCTGTCCCACCGGGAGTGGGGAAATGGGCCCTTTGAGCCTCCGTAGGGCTTCCAAGGAAATGGGAAAGGCTGTTTTCGCCGTTCCCAGATACACAGAGAGGATCTGGAGCCAGGTAAGAAAGAAAAACGGGCCTTCCCCACCCCGCCCCCAGGCCCTCCAGAGGCAGGAAACAGCCTATTTCCCTACTTCTGGTGGGCCCAGAAGGCCCGAAAATCAGCTGGCCGGCACGCGCATGCGCCCCAGAGCTGAACTGGCGTGCCCACTAATATGGCTCCATGTGCCACCTGTGGCACACGTGCCATAGGTTCGCCATCACGGCCCTAGAGATTGCTAAACAAAAGCTCACAGCATTGGCTGCTTGACTAAGATACACTAGAAAAGTATAAGCCAAGAAGATAAATGGCGTATTCTCCAAAGTTCCACCCAACGTATGCTTCCATCTGCAGTGCAACAACTGCAGCACAGCCATCAATAGCAGAAACAAGAACATATGAGAAAAAGAGAAGACACATAACACTAGTAGAAAGTGGCTGCAGGACCTGAGAACAGGCTTCAGCAACCTCCCAGAACAGGAACCTGTCACCATCAGAGTAGCAAATATCCAGCAGCAAGTCAAGAACCTGAACAGCCGGACAGCACCTGCCAAACATAATATACATCTATTGGCTAAAGAAATGCCTAATACCACAGATGAACCAGATGCCAGCAGCAGGTTCCCACCCAGATTGGCTGGGTGCACTTCATGAAAGACACCCCATAAACGAACAACATTGTCCAACTACTGGTCAATAATCTGCTTCCCCACAACTTGGAACGTCCTACCAGGCATCTAGTTGCTAAGCTACATGACCATATGGACAGTACATGAGCACAGTCCAGAAGGGCATTGGGAACAACACCAGAGGATCAAAACACCAGTTGCTTGAGCGGTTGTCCAAGATTCAAGGTCTAAATAGGCCAATCTGAGTACACCCTAGATTGACTACAGGAAAGCCCTCAACTCAATGGCACACACATGGATCTATGAATGCCCGGTGCTATGTAAAGTCAACAGGATACTGAAGACCTTCCTCAATAACTCAATGGAGCTGAGAAAGACAACACTGGAACAACTGCTGATGGCAACTCATAGAAGTGGCCATCAAGTTAGTTAGTTAGTTTAGTTAGTTTATTATATTTGTATACCACCCTTCTCCCGAGGGACTCAGGGCAGTGAACAGCCATGGTAAAAACAATGTACAACTAAAATTAAAAGCTTATTAAAATAATTCAATCATTCGGCCAAATTTAAAACATCCAACTAAGATCATTTTAAAACCCCTATCAAAACCCAATTTAAAAAAAATTATCCTGACAGACCAGCTTGCTGGAATAATAGGGTCTTCAGAGCGCGACGGAAGGCACAGAGGTCGGGGATCCTTCGTATGTCCAGGGGCAGTTCATTCCATAGGGCCGGGGCCCCCACAGAGAAGGCTCTCCCCCTGGGGGTGGCCAGCCTACACTGTTTGGCTGACGGCACCCTGAGGAGGCCCTCTCTGTGGGAGCGTATTGGTCGGTGGGAGGCAATCGGTGGCAGAATGCGGTCCTGTAGGTAACCAGGTCCTAAGCCATGGAGCGCTTTAAAGGTAGTAACCAACACCTTGAAGCGCACCCGGAAGACCCCCGGGAGCCAGTGCAGCTCGCGCAAGATGGATGTTACATGGGAGCGACAAGTCGCCCCCATTATTACTTGCGCGGCTGCATTCTGGACCAGCTGGAGCCTCCGGGTGCTCCTCAAGGGGAGCCCCATATAGAGAGCATTACAGTAGTCCAGCCGGGAAGTGACGAGGGCGTGAGTGACTGTGCGCAGGGCATCCCGATCCAGAAAGGGGCACAACTGGGAGATCAGGCGAACCTGATAAAAAGCCCCCCTGGCCACGGCCGTCATATGATCCTCCAAGGACAGCCGTGAGTCCAGGAGGACGCCCAAATTGCGAGCCCTCTCTGGTAAAATCTGGTAATCTCTGGTAAGCTCTCATCCCCAATAGTGCAGCATAAAGCAACTACACCTCATGCAGCCTTGTTTTGCAGCAAGCTTTCACCCCCTCAGCCAGATAATTACAAGGAATGGATATTGTTACAAATCCAAGAGTGGAACTACCACCAGACATCTCCTCTATATGGATAACATCAAGCTAAGAGTGAATAAGACATCTATTCACTGATCCAGTGGACACAAATCTACAGCGAGGACACTGGGATAATATTTGGACTGGAGAAGTGAGCTGGTAGTCAAGAGAGGGAAAGTAGCTGATGGGGTGGGAACTACCGGTGGGTCAAATAGCAGACATACAGTCTAGGTACAAGCAGCTTAGTATCTACAGTCACATGGGAACCATGAGGAGGAGAAAAGGAAGACAACAACATCCAACTATTACCAAAAAATAAGAGGTCTTGAAGAGCCAGCTCAATGGAAAGAACAAGATCCATGCCATCAACATGTAAATCTTGTCAACCTTCCCTTTCTCATGCTCTGACTACTTTTCCCATTTTCTTTACAAAATGTCCAATTATTAAAGAAATCAGTTGAAGTAATATGCTATTTTCTGCTGTTTAGTAAAAATGGCAATGAAAACACATTTTTCATTTTTCAAATCATACCTACAATGGGTATTTAAAGAGGAAAACGGATGTATTTGCAATGATAGTCATTTGAATAGCTGGTTTTTGCCTAACTTAGGATGTTTTAAAAGGTGAGTAACTTTCAAAAGCTGGAAAACTCAAACCTTGTTGGATTTCCAAAGGGCTTTAACTGGAGACACTGAGGATTGATCTACCATCAGTGTATAGTGCAGGTAGAGGATGTTTCTTGTTTATATTATTGTTTTAATTTTTTTTGTTGCTGTTTGGAATTAAATGGCACTCAAGGCATATATGACCACTTGTTCAGTGATTGTTCAAAGTTGTGATGGCACTGAATGAAGGGGACTTATGAGGGGCTGCTGCAACATCCCTCTGAGCACATGATTGTGACTTGGGCCCTCGATGCCTGGCTTGCAGTTACAATGTTGTAGCAAGCTGTGGTCTATAATTGTGATTTTTGATGTTCCATGCCAGCTTCCCACAAACAAAGTCAATAGGGAAACTGGTAGGAAATGGGAAATCATTCTTGCTGTTTTTTGCCTGCCCATGCTCTCCAAGTGGCTGCCCACAGGCCCCCTGTGGCTCACATGCACCATTCTGCTTGTGCACCTGCCCATACTCTGAAGTACCTGGCCATGCCATTCCTGTCTGGTGGTGCTTCTGCCTCTTCCAATTTAACGACCTGCAGAGTCCTGGGGTTATGATGGTAACTGGGACTGTTGGGATTGCTTTTGCTAAACTGTCATGTGACATCATGTTTTATGTCTGCATTGCTTAGCAATGGAAATGCCATCACAATCAAAGGACTACCTATAATTTTTAAGATTTTGCTCAATAGGCCATGTCCTGCAATGACAAACTAGAACAAGATATCTCTCCTCCATTAGCAGCTGATATAAAATATTGTCACTTTATTGTCATTGTATGTGTATACACAGTATACACATACAACGAAATTCATTTAACACCCAAAGACCAGGTCCAATACACATAATCCCCAAACACACTCCCACCCACCACAGTTCCCCACCCCTAACCACCCAAACATCTACACAACAGACCAAGTAATACTGTCCAACAGCTCACTGATGGTGGCCCTTTAGTTCATTGTTGAGTGCAATTATAGCTCTGGGATAAAAACTATTCAGAAAACGTGTAGTCCGAGTTTTAATTGTTCTGTATCTTCTGCCAGAAGGCAACAGTCCAAAAAGATTGTAAGCAGGATGGGAAGAGTCTCTGAGAAAAGACGTCCCAATTGTGATTTCAGCCATCAAACAGCCATCAAGATTCAATAGCCATTGATATATCGCTCAATCCTATTGACTGGCTTTATACATTTAATAAACAATCCTGGGGTGGGGCAAAGGGATGAAAGATCTATCACAATGCAAACTCTGTAATTTACACAGCTGTGTCCAATATTGAGATGCAAGTATAATGGTGCCGTTTGCACTGTGACAATATGATGCATGGTTTTATTTATTCTTAAAATTTAATCAATTTGTATTCTGCCTTATTCAAAAAGTACCTCTAGGTAGCTTATAGAAGAGTTAAAATAACAGTACAACCAGTGGTGAAATGTAAATTTTGTTACTACCGGTTCTGTGGGCGTGGCTTGGTGGTGGTGGTAATATGACTGAGTGGGCGTGGCCAACTTTTTTTTTTTTAACTTTTGAAACCATTTTTCTACAACCTCTTTGGCTGAGGTTGTAGAAATGCTTTTAAAGCCTCTGACAATCCTAGCTGACTGGGGCAGGGATTTTTGCTACCGGTTCTCCGAACCACCCGTCTCCATCGCTACCGGATCGGGCGATCCGGTCCAAACCGGGAGAATTTCACCCGAGTACAACCAATAATCTCACAGACATCAGGGGAAGACCAGAACAAGATCCACTAACAATGTAAAAATATAATCTAATTTATCAGGGGAACATATTATAGTCCACCTAACCCATTGCCTGTTGGAAGAGCCACATGTTAGCAGCTCCAAGTGTACTCCTGATTATAATTCAGTATGATGTCCATCTTGCTAATTATCATGAGAATCATGTAAGGCTAGGCAGGTGCTGAAATGTACTAGATGTGATAAATGTACCATTTCAGTAAATAAGCACGGTTAGCTGAGCCTGGATAGACACATTTACAGTGTCTTTGCCACCTACTGCCATCTTAGACAACAACAGATTGGCCACAATGATCTATACAATACACTAGTAATTTCCTTACGGAATTATGGCAATGCATAAAACTAGTGTTGCACTTGAATACAGCCTAGACATTTCAAATATTGCTGAATGCAGGGTAGCTAACAGAAGTTAAATGGAGTGGCCAGGTTGAATTGCATTACAATGATTGATGGTGCTGCACTGCCATAAGTACTTGTTTTCAAGCACAATGAAAGGTGCTTATTTTCAAAGACTAATGGCTAGTAAAGAAGAACTTGAGGGAAGCATCTCCCTATAGCAGTCTGCCTTTCCTCTTTGGGATCTGGTAATCTCCCACCTTCAAAATCGGACCGTGACAAAACAACTGGCCTTCTTTGCTTTGCCCTAGGACAGGGGTGGGCAAATGTGGCTCTTTTACAACCAGCTTGGCTGTCTCAGGAATTCTGGGAGTTGAAGTCCACAGGTTGTAAAAGAGCCACATTTGCCCACCCCTGCCCTAGGAGAAGCTGCATGGCCTTCCCAGAGAAATTTGCTTTTTAAAGATTTATATCCTGCCCTTTTTTTTTCATGTACACCTCAATAGGGCAAACATATCTAACTTCCTCCTATTTTCCTCACAACAACCCTGTGAGGTGAATTGGGCTAAGAGAAAGTGACTGGCCGAAAGTCACCCAGCTGATATTTCATACCTAAGATTGGACAAGAACTCACATCTCCTGGTTTCCAGGCCAATCATTTAAACACCACACCAAACTTGCTCTGTTTTTGTTGTTTTTGTTTTTGGAGAAGGGAACATTGCACTTTGGAAGCCAAAAGCATTCAAAATATTCTGAATTTCTAAGTAACTCAAAGCATTATTAGCTTTGGATTAGGTCTTCTCTTGGTCACTTATTGGCCACCTAACTCCAGGGGACTCTGGACGGCCAATAACAATAGTATCGCTACCATTAACCTGGTGGTACTATAGTGCTATAGCAACAGACGTGATGTTACTAATAGTATCGCATATCTGTAAGAAAAAGACCCAGCTCAAATCCATTGGACACGATTTCTAGATTCAACAAATGACCAAAGTCGAGTCCACCTTCCTCCTTTGGTGCCACCCAAGAGGAAAACGCGTTGAGAAGCATACAGCTTTTAACCTGACGGTTTTCTACCTGTCGTGGGGGGCTTTATGACAACCCCGCTAATCGCTTTGCGGGGCTCTTCTGGCATCCCACCTGGCGGGGGGGGCGGGTTTCCTCCTCCTCCCTAGGGAGACTGCGAGCACTCCGTCGAAGGCTGACCGGGCTCGCCGCCCGACCGCCCGTCCCCCTTGCCGTCGTCGTCGTCCTCCGCTGCACGTCAACATGCAGTTCTTCTCTGCGCCTGGCGCGCGTCTGTCTTCCACGCCTTCGGCGCGCAGGGTGTGGAGGGAGTGGCTTTGGAAGCAAGCGCGCGCGCGAGCGAGCGAGCCAGCGGCTGGTCGGCCAGAGAGCGGCGCTGCGCTTCAGGTTTGCCTTTTTGCAGGGAAGAGCCGGCTGCGGATCACCTGCAGTAGTGGGGGAGCCGCCGGGAGCTCCACCCCCGCTGTCCCTGTTAATCGCAGCCCTCTCTTCCCTCCCCGCTTTAGTTCTTCCCCATGCACTTGCACCAAGGAGCCCGGGCTGAGCTGCCATTCTGCTGCAGAGAGGGAGTGACACACGTTCGAGCAGATTGGGGCTAATCGACCGGCTCCCGGCCGCTCTCACTTTCTTTCCCTACTAAAGGTCCAGCTTGGCTTTGGGAGCCTCTCGCTCAGCTGCAGACAGCGTCCTCCCCACCCCACCCCCTCGCCTCCTCCTCCTCCTCCTGCTTCCGTCCCGCAGGGGTGCCTCTCCTCTTGCAGTTCTACACCACCTGCCAGCCCGGGCTCCGGAGGCAGCAGCAGCAGCAGCAGCAGCGCCCGGGAGGCGAAAAGAAGGAGAGCGCCATGACTGAAGTGGGCGAAGGGGAAGACGAGATACAGTTCCTGCGAACTGTAAGCACTTAAGCGCTTCTCTTTCCTTTTGGGGCTTCGCGTCCCCTTCGCGCATTGGTCGTAGGTTTGGGACGGAGGGTCCGAGGCGAGGAGCAGAGGGCTCGCGCGACAACCCATTGCTAAGCGGGGAGACTCGGCGCTGAGGTTGGGGGGTGGGTGGCGGGGGGTAGGGAAGCGAAACCAGCCAGGGATCTCGAGGTTGCTGCATTAAGAGAGTTGATGAATTAAGGCAAATAGTCCGGCTCAAGCTCTGGAATTCCCCGAGAGACGGTGAGGCTGGGGTGGGCTGAGGAACTGCAAGCCTCCCTCTTCCCCGGCTGTCTCTCTACAATATTGTGGGAGGGGTCTGGACTGGAGCGGAAACCTGGCGAGGAGTTTTATGGCCCCTGCCCGTCACCTGTTCTTAAAGAGTGACCAGTGGAGGATGAATTCAATATTCAGAAACGAAACTGTTGTCTGTCAGGTGTAAGGACCCCCGTAGAGTAACATCCCCGGGGATGATGCTTTGGGGCGGTTTTTTCCTTCTCTCTCACACACGCTCTCTCTCTCTCTCTCTCTGGAGAAAGGGCTGTCGGCACTCGCTCTTGGTCCCCCACTGAGAAACCCTGGACCGTGTGGAAAAGCCCTTAACACCCGAGGTTTTGACTTGGACGGCGCCCCGCTCTCAAGTGAGGGTGGGGGGGGGGTTGTTAGCGGGATGGGACATTTAGCAGGGCGCTGCACGGGGCGAATCAACCGCGTCTCGGTTTTCCCCTTATCGCGCTGAGGTCTGGGTCACTTCTTGGGACGCTTCCAGTGGTCGAGCTAGTCAGTCATTTATTTTGCAGTCGTCCTGCCTCGCGTAGGGGATTTTATCAGGGATTTCTACGACGTCTTGTTTCATTTCCTTCCTCCGGGGGGGTGGGGGTGGGGGGAGCACACATTAAAAAGAGAGAGAGAGAAAATAGCTTGCAACAATGCCTTTCCATTGGTAGGGCAAGGAGCTGTTATTTTGAAAGCCCCCTGCATGTGTCTAATCTTCTTTCCTTCTCACTCCTAAGTGCTTTGCTGGTAAAACAAACCTGTGAAAATGTATGGCAGTTGTCCAAGGGCAGATCACTTAATATGTGGACTCCAACTGAATATACTTGCTTGAATCTTCTTCTCCTTCTTACCCCAGCTCCCCCCCCAAAAATTGTTCTATGTACTGCAGATATTTTACCAAGCAGCAATGCTGAGCCAAAAGCTGCAACAATACCTCATCTTCTGACAAAAGCAAATAATAGAAGGGGTAAAGAGGAGCCTTTCAGATCTTGTGTAGGAGTTTTAGTTCTATATTGTTAGCAATTTGGATTTTTCAACTGAAAGCATTTGAAATGAATGAACCATAAATGTAGTCCTACATTAGGACTGCAGTTATTGCTTTTGTGGAATATGCCTTTAAATAATATCTGTTTTTGTAAAAAAATGACACAGTTGATTTTTTGATGTCTGTAAACGTAACAAATTGATAGAAATGGATGTTTTAGAAGATATGCAAATATATTTATATAGTTTGGAAATTTATGATTGCTATGATTGATATTTAGAGACATTTGGGTTGCTTTAGAAGGATGTGCCCTAGTATAATAGTATGAATAGATTCAGCTATTTCACCTTTTTGTCCTTGAAAAGTTTTTTTGGGTATTTGTGTGTGAGTGTGTGAAATAATAACAATAAAGCAGTGAGAAAATGAACAATTTACAAGTGGAAGATGAAGTAATATGGATGCATGTAAAAATGCCTGCATGAAGTAGTGCGATTATTCAATTCAATTCCCAACTGGAAGCACCTTGTGTAATAATGTTGCATTTCTTATGTAATAAGATCTGATCGTAACAAGTGGGTGTGAGGAAAGTATGAAAAAGGAGACCCTCTCCCCTACATCCTTGAAGCTGTCTTATTAGTGTTTGGATTTTCTTAATATATTGCAGGTACTAATAAAACTAGCTCGGTCATGAGGCTATTTCTCATAAGTGCTCCTACAATTATTGTATAATGTCAACAGAATGAATATCAGACTAAAAACTTTTCTCAAGCTAAATATGACTCTTCCTGAGAAATTTGCTGAACTCATAGAAAAAATGTAGGGCAAGTTATGTTTCCTACTACTCTGATTTGCCTAAATGTTCTGGAAAGTTCATGCAAAAATTGGTGTCCTGCAGGTTTAAGTATAAGTAGAATATTCCTGAGATAGAGTTACAATATTTAAATTCTTACTGGGGAATAAGTAGTCATGTTCAAGTCACAGCTAATGACTTGAGCATATAATGCAATGTTCGAAGCGATAGCACTTGAGAGTAAAAACATGTTACGTAAACTACTCTTCAGATTATGCATATTTTGTTAGAAATAAAGGTTTAGAAATCCTAGCCAGGGATTATCTTTTTAAAACCCTCAGACTGTTTTCATTGGAAACATTAATGACCTTGAAAAGGGCAAATTATAAACGGGAAGATTTTGATATAACCTGTATAAAAAGTAAATCCCAAAACGTTATGGAAGAGCTGCTGATTTATTTCCATTCTTTAACCTTGAAATTTATTTCCGTGTCCCATTCGTTCTTTGAAATATCAGGAAAAAAATGCTTATATTATTATAATATTATTATAATATAATATTTTAAATCAGCATGTGGACAACACTGCAATAGAATATGATTTGTTTGTATTTCCCTTTGTATATTTCTTAAATTCCAAATCCATGATTTAATTTTAGGAGCTTTGGTTAATCACCTGGTTTTCAGTTTTTGTTTACCTTGAATAAGTTAGCCATTTTTATTTTTAAGCCATAACCCTATTCTGGTTAAAAATCTTTTATGTTACTTAAGTGAATATGAATTTCAAAATACAAAATGTTTGTTGCTCATAAAAGAGTGATACTAACTTTATGTGAACAAATTTAATTATTAGGCAAGAATTTTATTCTAGAATGTTCTCACTATTACATATACATGCAATTGAATGTCCAAGCAGAAAGTAATTTTGAAGTGTTATGTTTACCTGCTTTTTTCCCTTCTATTTTTCCATCTAAACCAGATGGCTAGTAAAATAGATAAAAGCCTTAAAATTATTTTTGTATATTTCTGTATACTTTATGTATATTAAAGAATATTGAAAAATACTTATTCAGTATTTAAATATTTTAATATAATAGTGAAATATCAGAATGTAAGAATTACATTAGAGGAGTGTTTACAAAATATTAAGCAATACTGCAATAATGTGCATAAAAATACAAGTTACACAAACTTTTAATATTTAAGTCAAATAAAATTTGAGATATTTGTAGGAATTAAAAATGGAAAAAGCCCTAAAATTGACAAATCAGCGCATTTCTGTGCATTAGAATAGAATTAAGAATAGAATTAGAATTAAGAATATTATTGAATCTATAATGTTTAACCAAGTTGTGTGACTAGTGGAACAGAGTGCTTGTATCTAATTGACATCTTCCTTGAATGCACACTTATCTAATTGGATCCAGAAGATTGAAGAGTTCTCTAGAATAAGTTTCAGAAAAAGAGGAATATACCTTTGTGTGAGTTGGAAGCCTCCTTGTGTAATCTAGTTAGGATTGCATATAATTCAAAATTTATATTTTTATTTGAATATCTGTGCTTTTTCTGAGGATTGAGGGAGTGATGCAGAAAAATTATACTGCTAGTGCCTTTGCAACAACTATAGATTTATTGTTATAAAGTAAATCATACTATCAGAAAGAAACTTATTTAAATAATTGTCCTTCTCTTTATTAATAAAATAAACAGCTTACATGCTTTATAATGTATAACATAAAATAACTTTAACGTAATTAGTGATTTTTCAGAAATGTTTATTTTATTTTCTAAAATGAAGTTTATTTATTTATAATTTAGATTTCTAAGGGTAAACTAAGGCTACTAGGGTGAAAATCTGCTACCGATACAGAGCTGCCTATATTGTATTTTGTGAGAAAATCTATACTGATATGTGTTCTGTAAGTGTACCCTTCTGGAAAATACTATACAGATCTTTGGAAAGACTGTCAAGCTGCTAATATAATGCAGCCTTTACAGTGACACTGCTGAAGAGATTATCCATGTAGTGTATCTAGAATGGTCTAGTGCGTCAGTCCCGGATAAAGTGATTTGTGCATACTTTTTAAATTGCATTTTGCTTTTGTTCAATGGGAAAGACAATCCCAGTTGTTTTGTTGCATTTTGACTGAATTTTCTTGCTTTTTTTTTTTTTAAAAAAAAGATCTTAAGAGAATTGATTTTATCCCTTGATGTTTCCTACTTAATCAAAACAAATGCAGCAAAAACTAACAGCAATAATTTCAGTGGTTAAATTTGGTCTTTTCTGCAGGACATTCATGAGTCAAGTACAGGCATTAGGATGTTTTTCAAATACCTACAATAGTTAGTAGGATGGAGGAGTTAATTTATTGTAGTCTCAAGACTTTTTAAATTGAACTGATATCCCAGAGTGAATGTGTATAATTGAGACCAGTTCTGTGATGATGTCTTGGAGCATGTGACATCACTGTGGCTTGTTTCAGATTCCTATACTGGATATGCCCATCCCACTTAGGATTTCATTGCATCACTGTTTTACCACTGTGATCCTCAGATGCCCCAAAATATAATTATAAAAAGTGTATCCACAGTCAGTCAAATATGCCCACTCATACTAGAATCTTAAGGACTAGGAATCATCTACATTACTTCATATAGCTTTCAGAGTTCCATGTTTTCTAAGATTTCCTCTGCAATTTCAGATTCATTTGTGTTGAATAGAACATTAGAACCACCAATGAGGAAAACAATTAGAATTTTAAACATTATTCTAGCCAAAATGATAATACTGAAGATAATAATTAAATGGGGGAATGAATATGCAAAAACCAGCATAAGTATAACATTTGGCCCTTTCTATAAAAAGTATTTGTTTACAGGCAAAAGGCTGATTTCTTTCATGTCATTAATGATCTTTCATCAAAGTGTTGTTTAATGTTTCAGTTAAATATACTTGTAACAGTCACTGCTTTGCTAACATGTTTAACATTTAATATGTTTTTAAAAGGCTATTGTTTGATCAGGAACTACTTTATAATTTATGATCATAAAACTTTAAAAGAAAATGAACACCAGGCAGGCTAAGCACTTGATGATATTTGGATTTGTACTGTTGTATGCATTACTATGTTGCTATCTGTAAAAATATATCTGAATTCTTGTGTTCAAAAAAGGTTTTTTGTCCAAGTGCTTCAAGACAGCACACCTGATTGTTTTCATACTAAGAACTGTAGTATGTAATTACCATGCATCAGTCATTCAGATTAATTGGATGTCTACACAATTTAATAATTTGCAATCCTCACTTGTTTCCCAGTGCTTCTGTACATTGTCATAGACATGATAGTCTTTCTGACAACAGTAAAGCAATACCAAAATCTTACAAAATGCCCTTAATGGTTGTCTATTTTTTTCTTTCAAAGAAAGAGAAAACCAGTAAGCCTATCATAACATAGTACTAAAAACATTTTGGGGTAGATCTAATATTTTTAATCTGTCTTTTAATAAGCATCAGAATAATATTCTGGTTATATTTTTTAAAGTATGAAAGAAATGCTGTTTAAATAAACGTGTACAATAACACTATAAATCAGTCTTATCTCAACCTGGTTTTTTCCATATGGTATGATTTCAAGTTTACCCTGGTGACCTTTATAATGAAGAAATGTATAGTAGAGTTACATAAGTTGAAACACCAACACATATATTTTCAGGCAGTGAGTTCATTGAGTAAGCAAACGGACAGCTAGTAGGATGTTGATGGTGGACTTCCAACAGGAGGAATCAATAAAAACAAGAGACCTGTGACACAATAGTGCATTCAGATTTGCTGATTTACTATTGTGAATTACAGAGAGATTCTATCCAGCTGAGTAAACAGAAGCTGCCAAAATGACAATAGAAGAAATGAAAGGCAACCAATTCTAGGGAACAATTTCATCAAGTAAGGAATTAGAGCGCTCTACTAGAGCTTTGGCAGTGGAATTTGGCAAAAGAGTTTAAAGGAAGATGTTAATGCCTAAAAAGAATGAAATCTGTATATGCAACAAAATGCAAACTCTCTGCTGTGAGAAAAAGTAAAAGTGGAGTAATAGATTGCTATCCTTGTACCAAACAAAGACCCTGATAGTCTATACGGAAGATAATCAATAGAGGAATAAGCCAAGTGATGGTAGTTATAATTAGATAACAAGATTTAGAAGAATTTTTTTCAGTACAAGAATTGAGAAACAGATTTTGGATTCTCAAACAGAAGCAACTTTAAGTGTCTCAAGGAAGAACAGGAGACAAGCATGAACAGGAGGCAATACAATGGAGTGACGGAAGAGTAGAATGCGTACAATTGCTACATACAAGAAGCTAAAGAGGAATGTTGTAGAAGCTAGTGATTGATTGCTGCAAGTAATAGGAATGTGTGTCAGAGGATCTGCCAGTTTATGAGGTGTCTTATCCATTTAGGTTCAGTAATTCATGTCCAGTGAAAAGTATATGTCTGACCAATAATGTGTCTGCATTTTCTCTAATCCAGGCATCCTTAGCCCCTGATTCCCATTTGTGATCTAATTATAGGCAAGGTTGGTACATCAACTCCAAGCATCTTCTTGTGGGATTGGAGCCCTATTGGAATAAGAAACATATTAAGTATATTAAGTTCTATTAAACAACTCAGTGGAAAATTATCCATTTACAAGATTAATAGCTTTCGTTGTTCATTTACAATATGGGAATGAAATGATGAAAAATATGAAATACGATAATGCTGGTATATCAGTTTGGAATACAGCAAAGCAACTTGTTCAAAAAGAACAAAATCAACTGAATTGAAGTCGCACAGTGCGGTATATTAAAATTTTGTGTGTATTTCATTTACAAAGAAATTCAAAGGAATGAACTTGCTGATATGCTTCAAAGCATTCAGACCGAAGTAAACGAAACAAGGAATAAAAGCAGTACTGTTATTGATGTCCACCACTAGCACTTAGTAAAGACAAAATACGATTGAACCTCTCCAAAATAAAGCTTTCAAACAACTTTGTTCAAAATGGGATGGGGATTTTTAATGATTTTGATGTCTGTTGAGAGATGAAGTATACCAAATATGAACCTTTCAGGTAATTGAAGCACAGTCCTTCCCAATTTTGCTGAATTTTTTTCTTCTTGTGAAAATGTAGAAAGATACAGCAGGAGTTAGAAAAGGTGGGAACTTTGGAAGAAAGTGACCATGTAATGCAATTCTACATTTTAAGTGAAATTAAAGTTGACTAAGTCAAATGAAATGTCCGTATTATGAACTTCAGGAAAGTGAATCTTGATAAAAGAACAATAAGTAATAGGATTCTGTGATGGGATGCTGTACAAATATCTGGTTTATACAAATGACAGATTCAAAAATTCCTCTGTAGAACTGTATCAGCAGCTCCTTGGGCATTCTGAACTTTCTGAGGGTAAATGTTTCTCTCCTCAAAACAGAAAAAAAACAGGCTACAAGCAGTTACAGATCAGTAAATCTGACATCTGTAATTAAGAAGATCCTAGAGCCATTCATAAATATTGATCTTGAGAAGAATGTAGTTATTATTAGAAGCTGGTTAAGAATAATCTTGTCAGAGGTTATGTTTTATTCAGGCAACTTACTTAGTAGATTGTGAGAATGATTTGGACATAATTGATCTTAAGAAAGCATTTGATAAAGTATTTTATAATACTGTAGTTAGATATAAGTAGTTGCATTTAGATAACCATGACCTTGGAAAATTTTGTCTGATTTCTTCAAGGGCTGTTTGTATGTGCATAGTCTGGCACTATTTTCAGTAGGCTTGCCAGTGAAGCATTTTGTAGTGGCTATGAAAAAATACAAGGAGTTGACAGGGACAGTCTTTGAAACAATGACTTGAAGCAATAATATTTTATCCAGTGGTGTCTGCCAAAGGATGTAAAGAGGTTCAGTCTGATAAAAATAGGATCATAGTACAAATTTCACATCTTTTCTACATGTGCCAAAGCATCACACATACGTTCCCCAAAGGAGCAGAATTTAAGTCACAACAGAGTGTTTATCATTTCAATATAAGGTTCTGAGGATGCTGCTAATTATTTCATGGGTACATCTATGATAATTAGTACTCCCTGAGTTTAGATAATGGTTACTTTTTTCAGCTGCCACAGATCCACAATTTTGTAGGCCATTTACTGATTATTATGTAATGGGGCAGGTGATACCAGTTTACCAACTCCTTTCATAATTACCTTTGTAACTTCCCTTCCTCCTCCAGATTTTTAAAGCATTAATTCTTGAAAATCCAGTATGTGCATTGTTGGAAATTAAGAAACTAAGTTCATCTCAGTTTCTGTCTTGTTTTTATTCAAAAATAATATTACAACTGTTTACATTATGTTCCAATGATTTTGAGTGGAAAACGGTCCTAGGATTTTTTTCACATTGATGCCTTACATTGGCTTTTATTAACTGAAGTTTATTTCTCTATGGATTTGGGGATAGAAATGGCATTCCTAGTAAAATGTGCATTCGTGTTATATGGATAGGAATTTCCATTGATTCGTTTGCCTTAGTTGTGGTCTCTTTGATCGGGTGAACTTATTTGGAATTTTGAGGGATTTGTGGGTGGAGTCACAAGTGGACATCACAGATGATGCTAAAAGACAAGAAATTATCTCCAGGGTTAGATTATAAAGCAGAGGTCCAAAATACAATGTCTTTATATTAGATTTTTTTCTTACCTATTTTCAAACCACATAAGATACACCTAGCTAAATTATGTGTTCTATCGAGGCAAATCCCAAAGGAACATAGCTTCTTTTAAGTAATTTAATTTGGATGAGCAATAATAAGGCAATTGATAACATAGCATCTGTTCCCAAATGCTGTAGTGTCCTGTGATTAAATTCAGTTATAATTAAAACTGAATCTTGGCATTATAAGAAAAGCTTCAGGTTTATGCTCCTTTTAATATTTTATAGACCTTTACATTTAGTTGTGGGAAACTTTTTTTCTCCTTGACCTACAGCCATTCATTTAGTGACTGCTCAAAGTTACAGTGGCACTGGAAAAAAGTGACACGACCACTTTCACACTTAAGATCATTGCAGCATCCTTGTGGTCACATGATCAAAATTTTGATACTTGGCAACTGGCATGTAATTAGCACAATTGCAATGTCCTGGGGTCATGTGATCACTTTTTGCAAAGTAATGGGGATTCACTTAACAACTGTGTTACTAATTTAACAACTGTCATTCACTTGACAACTGTGGCAAGAAAGGTCGTGAAATAGGGCAAAATTCACTTAACAACTGTCTTCTTAGAAGTCCTCAATTGTGGTCATAAGTGTAGAACTACCTGTAGTTCCTTCTAGTTTCCTGTAGTGTGCAACTTTTAGTATCTCAACCTATCATGTTTTTTAAAAAAATAGTTCTTGATACTTTTCAAGATGTTGGTTTTCTTTGCAGATATATTACATTGTTGGGAGATGTTGACATTGTGATCCACTAGAACACCCAAGTCCTTCTTGAATATGCTACTCTTGAGCCAGATGTTTTCCGTACTGTATGTGTTTATTTTATTTTTATTTTTCCCCCCATTTTTTTTAATTTTATACACAAACAAACACATAATACATAATTAAAAAAAGAGGAATATAAGCTACAAGGTTTTGCAGATGACTTAGTGTTTATCTTGGAGGAACCCCAAACAACAGGCCCTAAATTATTAGAACAAATAGAGGGATATGGAGAGGGATATGGAGAGGTGGCAGGATTAAAAATAAATAAAGAAAAAACAAAAATATTGATGAAAAATATCACAGAAAAACAAAAAAAAGACATTAAAAAAGGATATTTTTCTTATCTAGATGCATAACTTTGCATTTTTTTCTGTTAAATTCCTATTTCTATTTGTTTCCATTCACTGTTTTTCAGCTTTTGCCTTTTTGAATCCCCCCTCTTCCCAAGTTTTAGATACCGCTGCTAGCATATGCAACATTTTCTCACTAATGTCTATCTTGAAGGGAGCGCTTTTCAGAGTTTTTTTTTTTAAGGAGAAGCTTCTTTAAAAAAACAACATGACAATGCAGAAGGCAAAATAATATAAACTGTAAGGAGAAAAAGATCAAGGGGAGAAACCTGTCAGCAAAAATACAACAAACAACCAATGTGAATAACTGTATTCTGTTGTGAAATGGAGAAAAAAAACCCCATGAAGCAAGATGAACTAGAAAACTATATTTTAAGGGATGTATTAGAACATAGGAAAGTAATCTTTAAGCAGAATGTAAGCACTGGTTAAAGATAAAATTGAATATTTAAAGTACTATATAGAAAGATGACTTTTTGTAATATTTTAGTGTTACAAAACCCAGCTGAATTGCTATTACATTGAGCTGAACTGACTCAAAAATGTTTAGCTGACTCAAAAGTGTTATTAAACGTTACTATGTAAAGAGGAAGATGATGAGAAATTGACCTCACCAGTATATGGATCAAATACTGGTGGGAAAAATAACCAGAATAATTAAAGAGATTGCTTTTGAAAGATTTCATAGAACATAGAGTAATAGAGTTGGAAGGAAACTTGGAGGTCTTCTAGTCCAACCCCCTGCTTAAGCAGGAGACCCTATACCAGGGGTATGAAACCCGATTGCATCACGGGCTGTATCGTGACGTATCAAGATGTTTTTTGCCTTTGCGGAGCCAGGGTGGGCGTGGCCTGCACGCGCCATATCTAGCCTGTGGGCCGCCAGTTTAACATGCCTGCCATATTCCATTTCAGATAAATGGTTGTCCAGTCTCTTTTTGAAATTCTTCAGTTATGGAGCACTGCTATTCCATTGGTTGATTGCTCTCCCCATTAGGAAATATTTCCTTAGTTCTAGGTTGCTTCTTTCCTTGGTTAGTTTCCATCCATTGTTTCTTGTCTTACCTTTTGGTACTTTGGAAAATAGTTTGACCCTCTCCTTTTTTTAGGAGCCCCTCAAATATTGGAACAGTGGTAGCATGCCCCCCAGTCCTTCTTTTTATTAGACTAGACAATTCCTATAACTGTTCTTTAGCCTCCGGCCCCTAATCTGCTCTTCTCTGCACTCTTTCCAGAGTCTCAACATATATGTCATATGATATAATTCTGTGGTCATGTAGAAATAGAAGGGACATCAGAGATATGTTGATACACAGGGGTAGGAAACTAGTTACAGAATCAGGGAAGAGGATCTTAAAACTGAGGTACTGAATAATATTGACATGTGGAAAAGAAGAGTAAGGCCAAAAGCTGAATTTGAGTAATACCATTACTAAGTAGAAGAGATAAAGAGGAAAAAAAAATAACAAAAATTATAACTGAGATAGAAATTGCATCTCGGGAAATGGACCCTATAAAAGTCTAAAAGAATAAAAAGTTAATAATAAATAGGAAGAAAAGATAGACAATTTTACTTCTATATTTTATAATTGTTGAAAATAATTTATAATAGAATTTCAATTAGTGATTTTCATTTTCATTTTCATTTCCACGTGCAACTCCATTATAATATATAGAGAATATTGAACTATCATAATGAGACAACATAATATCTCTGCTTAAAAATTTAAAAGTTTAGGGCAGTGGTTCTCAATTGGGGGGGGGCGCAATGTCATCACGGGGTTTGTGAAGGCTTGAAGAAATGTTATGATTTAAATCTTGAATTAAATCTTGGGGTCCGTGGCCATGGTCCATGTCCACAAAAGGTATTTAAAGGGCTTCCATGGTGAGAAAAGGTTGAGAATTACTGGTTTAAGGAAATGTCTAAAAGCTTTGGGATAAATGTTTTGGAATTATTATTTCCACATTACCAAAGCACTATGAGCAAAGAACCATAATTGTAACTATTCAAAAGCACTACTATATAGTTATTGGATGAAAATGGCACACTTCTGATTTGAAGACGCATTTCAAGAACCTTTGTCCAGGGCTTAAATTTTAAAAATATAATTGTAGTAGATTTGAAATTTCCAGAAAAGTATGCTGTTTTCTAATTCAGCTTAATCACCGTTTGAGTGCTTCATATTGATTAATGCATTATCTATATTGTATTTAGATAATATATCACCAAGTTTTCCTTCTGAAATTCTCCCATCTCTTGCAAAGCTGTCTTCATCCACTGTATGACTTGGTTAATTTTCCTGTTTTAAAGTTGACCTGCAAGAGAAGAGCAGTCCATTGAATATTCTTTTTTAATGTCTTGTGGAAAGAGTTATTAGAATTCATAATAAAAAGACAGCAACAAAAGCTTGGAAGCCTTCATATAGAATTGTAAATCCTACTGTATGTTATTGTATTCTGTCAGTAGTTATTATAATTTACTTCAGATAGAATATCGTTTCATCTATGTTTTGAATTCTGTGAAATCAAAAATTGATTTCTATATAAATCTGCCTGCTTCATGCTACAGCAATAAAACATGCACAGGAGGCTACAAGACACAGTTGGAGAGCTCTTTCTCCTATTATTGATCTAATGTGACTGAACAGTTATAGCTGTAATAATAATCTCCATTGCTTTTTTTTTTAAATAACTAGAATGAATGCAAAGAATGAATGAAAGATTTCTGAAACTAATAAAATTCTGTCAGAGCCAGTAGGGTGCAAAACAGCTTGAGAACTTTGGATTGGCAAAATATATATTCTTTGACCTCCACTAATCGTCTGGTGATTATATTAAACTCCTGGCTTGGCAACTAACAGATAAAAGAAGGGTCTAGTACTTCTGACAGTAGTTAAATTTAAAAGTTATAAAAAAGTTTGGTTAATAAACTGGATTGGTGGTGTAGCTGGTGCATGGGCTGAGGCTATCTGTGGACCAGAACTGAAACTGAGTTTTGAAAGCAGAAATAAGCTCTGATTATAAATCTTGAAGCTAATAAACTCATGCTACTTGAAAGAACTGACGGGTAATATTGACACAGACATACAAGTATAAATGACAATTAATTACTGAGTTCACACATAATTCTAAGTTTCATTTTTAAACTATGATTTGTTGAATATATCCATGGATTACTCTAAACTAAAAAGAAGCCATGTTGTGCTTTAGTATTTTCTTTTACCAGGGTGATGATTATGCATGCAGCAATAATGGGATTTGTTCAAAATGGAAGAGAAACTTGGGAGCTAGAAATATAATCTTTATATTTTAATTCAGGTATTTTTATAATAGAAAGTTTATGTCTAGATTGGTCTCTAGATATTCCTGAAATATCTGAAACCCCCTCCACTCCGAAGTATATATGCAATGTTAAGATGTACAGTCCTAATTATTGTTAATATGAAATTCTAAAGTAATTTCCAAACAAATTTATACTATCCAATTAGAAAGTCACTTGGCCCTGCTTAAGCAACCAGCTTTCTTTGCCTGGGTGGTTGAAAGAAGAAAGAACATCATTCCATTTCTGGTAATTCCTGTGTAAGTCATTGCTTTAAATACAATTTAATATAAGGAATGGCTAATTAATTTTGCCTGGATCTTCTCCCATCCAAATTCTTTCCTTTTCTTAATGTGTGTGTTTTTATGGCAACCTGTAAGGTAGAGATTGTTTTGTTAACAGTCTGGTATAAGCTATTCTGGGAGCCTTTGGTTTAAAGCAGGAGTGTCAAACTCAAGGCCCGGGGGCCAGATTTGGCCCGCAGGGTGTTTAGATCTGGCTCGCAGGGCCGCCCTGGAAACACCGAAGAATCTGTGCCTCTGCTAGCGAAAATGGAGCTCGGGAAGGCTACGTGTGGCCCTCCTGAGCTCCATTTTTGCTGACAGAGGATTGCAGGACGCCGTCGCAGGCAGAAATTAAGCTTGTGAGGTCTGTGAGTGGCACTCCCAAGCTCTGTTTTCACTGGCAGAGAATTGCAGGAGGCCATTGCACCTGAAAACAGAGCTTGAGAGCCCATTTTCGCTGGCAAGAGTGTTTGGGCCATCACAGGTGCCCCTGACACGAATGACATCAAGCTGGCCACGCCCACCCTGGCCACACCCACCTTGCCCCCCCAAGATTAAACACAATCCTGATGTGGCCCTTAATGAAATTGAGTTTGATATCCCTGATCTAAAGGGTAGGATAAGTATGGTTTGATTTATTTATGTATTAAACTGCATGTACATCGATGTTTCCATATAAATAATATAAGTGAGAGATCTCACAGTATAAAGTATATTTTACTTGGACCAGTTTGTTAAGCTGGAGCAATAGATAAGGCATACAATATATCACTATACAGCTTCCTAGAGTTTGGATGCTGTTCACCTCTTGAAAGCAGAAATGTGTTACTGAAAGCTGTTCCAATACACAGCAGAAGTATAGTAATTTCACTTTAAAAGGTTAGGATCAGCAAGCTGATCATCCAAACTCTAGGGCAAAAGATGGTTTGATAAAAAAGAAGAAAAGTGGCTTCTCCAGTGTGGGGTACAATGCTTTTTGTCTCTGGGTGGCCGTTGTAGATAAATATGGAGAAATGCTAATGGGGAGATTAGTACAATATTTGTGTTGGGTTTTTCCCCCCTCTTTATATACTTGCCTGTAAACTAACAGACTTTTATTAGTGGCTGGATAGAACAGTGAATAGAGCACTGCTCTTTGATATGATAGACCTGGGTTCAAATCCTGGCTGGTACCTACTTTACCAGTAGGGGATCTTGGGGAAACATCCCTTAACACTTCACCTTCCTCCCTCAAATATGAGAATGTCACAAATTAAGAGAGTCATGCTGGCTTCCACATTACCTGAATTAACTAACAAGGTCCACTAACAAGATGTTGGGGAACCAGGACAATCTGACTGTCAGGTTTCGTTGCTATCTTAAATAAACTTCATTCTCAAACGCAAGGTCTCTGATGAATCTTTTTTTTTTTATTTAAGAATAGGAGAACGACATGCCTGAACTCTGGTGCAGCCAAGATTGGCACCTCCTTCCAAACCCCTCCCTTTCCGTTCTTCAACCCCAATGTCTCATTGGCCATCATGCAGATCCATCTCTTCGTCCCAAACATTTTCTTTTCACAGGAATTTTTCCCCTCCCTCTGTTACCCAGGTAACCCTATCTACTGAAGAGCCAGGAACTAGGTAAAAGTTCATCTCAGCATTAAAACAAGGCTTCTCCCTCTTTCATTCATTTCATGTCAGTGCTGAAAGAGATCATAATTTGGAACGCTGACACTGACAATAAATGAAAGACAACATTGCAAGTCAACTCAAGACAGCTTGCACAAGTGGCTGCAAATTAGTGGCATATATTAAGGTGATACATATTCCTGGCACGTGATGGCAAAAAGGTTAGCCATCACTGCTCTACAGTGAGGACATTGGAATATTATTTGGATTAGAGACATGTTGCCAAATGGTAATAAAAAGTGAGATTGATGGACTGGAACTATATGTCATAACAGACATCCAGACCAGATACAAATACCTTGGTGTCCCACAATCATGGGAATCATGACAAGGAGGCAAGAGGGCAGAAACATTCAAGAAAAATCAAAAGATAAGACAGGTACTGAAGAACTAGCTCAGTGGGAAGAATAAGTTCCATGCTATCAACATGTATACCCTGTCAATCATAGGATACTCTGCTGGTATAGTAAGTAAGCAAAAGGAGGACATGGAGGCTGCCGAAGTAAAGACTTGGAAGCTCCTCATAATGTAATTAGATTCCCACCCCATATCGAACACCCAGACACTGTATACCACCTGGAAAGAGGGTGGTGGTGTCTAGTAAATGGCAAACCCACTGTCCTGGATGAAATCAAGAACATTCAGAAGTATGTTCTCATACTTCTCAGACTGCCCAAGGAGCTGCTGATACAGTTCTACAGTGGATTTATTTGGTCTGTCATTTGCACTTCTGTAACTGTCTGGTTTGCAACAGCAACCAAACAAGGGAGACACAGACTTCAACAGATAGTTAGCCAAGCCATACCTCTCTCTGTATCTATGGGCTCACAGTCCACGCAGTCCAGGCGGTGTGGGAGTCCAGGCAGTGCGGCAGGCGGTGCGGCAGGCAGGGCAGCAGGTGGAGGCGGGGCAGCAGGCGGGGCAACAGGCCAGGCGGGGTGGCTAGGCGGTGATGGTGCGGCAGGCCAGGTGGCAGAGCGGCAGTGGTGCAGTGCGGCGGGGCGTCCTCATTGAACTGCTCGATGAACAGGGCAGGCAGTGGTGGGATCAACCAATTCTCCACACAACTTTAACAAATGGTTCGCCCGAACTGGCTGAATTCCACGTCTCTGATTGGCTGTTGAATTAGCCTCCCAGAATACTGCCAATCAGTTAGCGTTGCTGCTCCCAACTCCCTTCCCCCCAGGTATGGCTGATGCAACATTTGGTGTATAAGATGCACCGAAATTTTCACCCACTTTTAGGGAGACAGGGGAAGATGTGTCTTATGCTCCAAATAATATGGTATATATTGCTTCACAGTCCTTTTACAGCCCTCTCTAAGTGGTTTACAACGTCAGCATATTTCCCCCAACAATCCCGGTCCTCATTTTACCCACCTCAGAAGGATGGAAGGATGAGTCAACCTTAAGCCTGGTGAGATTTGAACTGCCAAATCACAGGCAGTTGGCAGTCAGCAGAAGTAGCCTGCAGTACTGCATTCTAACCACTATGCTACGTAGCTGGCATTTTGTATGGTCTATGGGATACACCTTCCCAAGTCCAAATGGGAGATTAGAATGTTGTGGAGACTAACAGCTCCTATTGGGACTTCAAAATTGAGACAAACAAGCAGGTACTGGCTAAGAATCAAGATGCAGAAGACAGTTGTAGCAGTGCCAAGTGATAGCAACATCACGAAGGAAGTTTATGAGAAGTTGAAGAAGTAAATAACAGGGTCTGAAGGAGAAACTAGAGAAGATGTGGAAACTAAAGGCAAAGTGGTTCAAGTAGTGATAGGAGCATTCTGGACTGTGTCTTCTAAGCTGAGAGAGAAGCAGATCCCTGGAACAACATCAAAGCACTGTCTGAAATAGTGGTAGGAATAGATAAAGTGCTGTGCAGAATTCTTAAACCCCCAGGCCTTTGGTAGAGGAGATTGAGGAAGACACATACCACCGTAAGGGTGATAAGATTTTGTTTTGTTTTCCACTTGCTTGAAAACTATCAGATCTTTTTTAGGGTCATTATCCATTATGTAATATTAATTTTTAGTTATTTTTTGTTCTGTTTTATTCCTTTAAGCTTAACAGCATATCAGTTTTGAAAGGCTAATTTATAATGGTTATCAATATGTAACAAAATAATAAATAAAACTAAGGTGCTTATATATTTTTGATTGTTTTATGATTGGCCTTGAGAGAAAAATAAAACATATAGAACAATAGGGGCTCGTACTAGAAATTTAGTTCAGCATACTGTTTCCATTGTGACTGATAGCAATAGTAATATCAATATCAATAGCACTTAGACTTACATACTGCTTCATAGTGCTTTACAGCCCTCTCTAAGCAGTTCACAGAGTTAGCATATTGCCCCCAACAATCTGGATCCTCATTTTACTGACCTCAGAAGGATGGAAGGCTGAGTCAATTTGAGCCGTTCAGGATTGAACTGCTGGCAGTCAACAGAGTTAGCCTGCAATACTGCATTCTAACCACTGTACCATCAGGGCTCAGTTGATTGATTATATTGTTGTTGACTCTTAGCAACCATATAGATAGGTTTTCTTCATGACAATCTCACCCTAAGCTGGTTTTTCAAGGCTTCCAATAGTTCACTCACTTTAACTGAGTCCACACACCTTACTGTTGGTAGCCCTCTTCTTTTCTTTTCTCCATCTTTCCCGTATTAGTCTTCTCCAGAGAGTTAGATCTTCACATAATGTGTCTGAAGTAGAAGAATTTGAGCCTGGTCATTTGTGTGTCAAGTAGGGTCTCTGGATTGATTTGTCCAATTATCTATTTTCTTCACTGTCCAGAGTATTCTCAGGAGTCTTCTCCAGCTCCATAGTTCAGAAGCATCCATACTCTTCCTATCTTGCTTCTTTAAAATCCAGTGTTAACTTTCAAAGAGTGTCATGGATAATACCATGGCTTGATATGATTTTGATCTTTCCAATTATAGAAATATTGTGACACTTTAATACCTTATTCAAGACTAATCCATTTAAATACTTTAAGGTCAATCCAAAAATTTCCAGAAGTGTGGCTGCTTTCTTACACAAGCTGAATACATGTCTAAATTTTTCTGTAACATTTCTACAATATTCTATTGTACTACTTTAAGTTGAGAAAGTCAAAACACAAAGGAAAATCTGATCACATTACTCTTTTCAAAAATAATCCTGGTTCCAGTTTTGCCTAAGTATGCTTTGAGTTAATATAGTGTACTGTATGTTGCATCTGAGATCCTGATCTTGTCCTCTGGTTTCCTGGGATATGTTTAATAGTGGTAAAAATATATATTTTACTGCACACTTTCAATTAATGTTTCTTTTCCAGCTTTGTTCTCTAACATGAGGTTATGGCAATTACAGTTTAGTATAGCTTTTGTACAATTCATGTTTATATTAAAGAAAGCTTTTTTTGTCTTTGCTAGAGGTAACCTCAGCTGCATTATATTGCAATGGTTGAATGTCAACAATATGGGAGAGATTGTTGGAAGAGCAAAACATCACATTTGCCTGTCTTTGTATTTACAGATTGTTTTTGGCCAATGGGAAGATGCTACAAAAATTGAGATTATATGGTTTCCAGTCTGTTTGGTCGTATAATGTCCATGTAAGAGTTAGTTAATTTAGCTGAATCTCAAGGTTGTGTTGCCAATTAATAGAGAGGTGATATGAGTGATAATCAAATACATTACAGAACAAAGTATCAAAGGGAAGTAATTAGTAATAAAGAATCATCAGGGATGAGAGGCAGTTTTGTGTAGTGCAGGGGTGTCAAACTGGCAGCCAGCAGGCGGGATGCATCACGCATAGGCCATGCCCACCCCAGCTCCGCAAAGGGGAAAAACATCGCGAAACATCATATGACGACAACATGACACCTGCGGTGTAGTGGTTAAAAGCACTAGGCTGGAAACTGAAAGACTGAGTTCTATTCCCACTTCAGGTGTGAAGACAGCTGGGTGACTTGGGGCAAGTTGCTCACTCTCAGCCCTAGGAAGAAGTCACTGACAAACTATTTCTGAAAATCTTGTCAAGAAAGCCACAGGACTCATCCAGGCAATTGACCTAAGGCAGTGATGGCTAACCTTTTCCAGACCGAGTGCCCAAAGTGCATGTGTGTGCATGCGAATGTGCACCTGAACCCCCAAAATGCAATGCATGCGTACCCCCGTGCATACACCCCACCCCATGCATACATGTGCGGGCCACCTGCATGCACCCCACATGCACACATGTCTCTTGAATGCATCCCTGCACATGTGCGTTCTGCCCCACACATGTACCCTGCCCCCGTGCAAATGTGTGGCAGAGTCCCGAAGATCAGGTGGCCAGCGGGAGGCACGTGCAAATGTGCAGCAGAGTGGAACTAGGGCAAAGGCTTGCATGTCCACAGAGACAGCACTGCGTGCCACCTTTGGCACGCGTGCCATAGGTTCGCCATCATGGACTTAAGGCATGAATGAATGAATGAATGAATGAATGAATGAATGAATGAATGAATGAATGAACAAGAGTTTATCCTGTAGGAGGCACCAAAGTTAAACAAACTATCTAAATCTAACTTCATTTTTTTTAAGGAATGTCTTCTGAAAAATCTATATAGAGAGAGTATGAGAATAGGCCTCCAGTGTTTTTTTACAGGTTCTGAACACTTCCAACCATTCTGGGCATGCTTTCTTCTTCACAGATTTTTCCCACTTTATTTTCTTCAAAATATTTTTTAATATTGTCTTCTATTCTTACATTTAGGGTAGGTGAAAAACCCTTTATCCAAGGTTTAAAATGGACATTTTTGGATTCTTTTCATCAGGGAAAGAAAATATTGTGACAATAAATATTACATCTTAGAAAAGAAAATACTTCTTTTTTTGAAAGAAGTTATTGTGTTAAAAGCACAATTTACTGAGATGAATTTTACAATAAACTTCTACATTTGGACATACTTGTGATATCACAGAGAAAAATGGAAATATATTTAGGAAAAAAAACAATGTGTTGTGACACAATTCTGTGGAGATGTTATTCTATTATGTTCATAATGAGTTCAGTTATAAAAATTTGAGAGAATCCATCTGCAGCTCATCTCAAGTAACAGATGTTTGATGCTTGTTTCAGGTATTTAATATTTATCATTGAAACATCGAACATTGAAACAGTTATATTTATATTGAAACAGTTTAACATTGAAACAGTTACATTGACATTTGATAGTGTTTTATATGACAAATCTTCCTTAGATTTTTGCAGTCTTGCTTTCAAAATGGCACAAGAAGAATACTGCCAATAGTAGGCTAGATTAATGTCAAAAATTGCTAATAGGTTTATCAGAATAATGCAGGTTTTTTCCTGGACAGTAGAGGCTGTTGAAGAGCATAGTTATGTACAGTATGCCATATAAAAAAAGATACAATTTCTCTTTAAGAAACCCAACTGTACTGGCATTGAAAAAGGAGATATAGGCATTAAAACACAGCAGAGTTCTCTTATTGATTACTGCTAATCAAAGTAATTGATTGCCACAGACAATAGTTGTACCAGAACTGAATGAATCATATTTAATACCTTCTTCTTTACATGAAGTTGTTTATGCTGGGAGATAGGATTTGCCTCCATAAAATATTAAAGAGTTTCATATTTTATTTGCTTTATTTTTCTGTCAACTATTACATTCGTGATAAGAATGGGATTTTATTCTGCTTACATCTTTATGATATTATTTCAGGGAGCATTCTTCTGATTATCATTTAAGATTACCATTGGCAGAATTCAGCTGCAGTGCATTAATTTGAGCAAATCTGCTGTGGTTTCTCTTTTTGTTTTGTTTTTTGCTTTGCAGTAACAGACAAGTGAATTAGATGGAATTTCTTACTTCTGGATTTTATAATCTACACTTAATAGGTTTGAAATAAAATCGGCTAACAGTAAGCTTTAGATGAGATCAGTTTGGTTACAAGTGTTTTTCTCCCCTTCTTTCTCATCATAAAAAAGTATTTAAAATTGGTATGAAGAATAGTGAGGCTGGAGCCTGATTAAAAAGTTGCAGGAAAATTCTTTCTTTGGTTATGAAGGCTTCTTGTTGCATTTTTAGTAGAGTAAACTGTACATCTATGCAGTATATTTCCAGCTGAATTACTGCTGGCAGTGTAGGCGTAGGCTGTCTTTCTGGGCAATTGCAGAGGTTGAAGTTCTGGTAAAATCTAAAGCGAAAGAAGAAAACAATGCATTAAATATTGAAATGGGAAGAATTGACTTTCCGGATATGACCTCCTCTAAGGCAGCCCACGAGAAACCCTGCTATTTAATTAGCAACTTAAAATTCCCTCAGAATGAAAATCTGGCTGTGTAAGAATGACTCAGAATGGCACATAGCAAAGACCCTTCATTCACTATACCAGTAGATTCAGTGTCATATGGATAACTGGTGCTATTACACAAGAGTCGTGCTTGGCATAATTATCTGCTATAATAGTTTTGATAGCCATTATTTCCCTACTTTCTTAGGACAGATATGTAAGCAGTTTAAATGCTGCCTTTCTCCATTTCACCCTCCTGCAATACAAGATGTATGTTGATGAGTAATATGGATTTAACAAACATCAAGCTTTCTTTATAAACTCAATAACTGGGCATAACTGGGTGTGGGATGCAGAAAGAAAAATGTAATTTTCAGAGAATCACATTTTCCATTTGTGTTTGATTTATTCAGTATTGTAATAAATGGTTATTATAATTTTCCAGGCTTGTTAAAACAAGTTTGGGAAAATAGCTTTTCTGCAAAAGTTTATATAGTTTTAAAGTGATAACACTTTTATGGGATAACAAAATGTACTTTTGTTGGGTGTGAAGGTACCAATATGAAATAAGAGATTTATAAGTTCAAAGGAATGTTTTTAAAATATTTTTTCTCAAATATTATACCTCTTTATTTTGATTATTTAACGCAAAGAGACTATGTTCAAGAAGTGCTATATAACAGGACATGAAAAGAATGTGGAAAAGTATAAGGATAATTCAGTGAGCCTACAGATGTTTGCTTTTAGGTTTAAAATGAAACCAGCTAACAGTAAGAATTCAACTTTAAAAAAAGTTTGGTCACAGGTGTCTTTTTTCCATTCATTTTCATTTCAGACCAGATATGATATGAACTGAAATTGTTTGACATCAACATCCAACTTTGCCATTGTTGGATCACTTTCTGCTTGAGTTTGAATTTGGTACTATCTCTGTCAGCAGGGCTAAAGGATCTGTTCAGTTGATTCCAGGATTTCCAGAGGGAGATTGGGGAATTTGGTGACGATTTCTGCAAATTCTTAGTCACTTGCTGGAAAACAGAGGTAGCCATGGTGACATGTCCAGAGCCATGGACTCTTTTGATTACCCTTGCTTTATTGACTTGCTTTAGAGAATGAAGCAGATTGAGATTCAGGATATACCTAGCAGGATATGACACTGGCAGAAGACAAAAGAGCGAATCTGACACAGATAAGAGCTCATGTGGCACTAAGAGTGGTGAAATGACGATATTTCTCTGCCTTATTGTATCCTCAAATTGCTGATTGATGATCCTTTCAAAAGTAACCTGCACTATTCTGGGGAAGGATGGGCCAGAAGAACCTATGTTGGTTGCTATAAGAGAATGTTAGGTTTCAATCAGCAGCTGAGTAATAACTATATACATAAAAAGCACCATGAAATACAAATCTTGAAAGGAACATAACACCATCTTATATGACCCATTGGTAGCTAATGACAGTATTAAAATGTACAGTCACTTTTCTGCACATTGTCTAGAAGAATTCTAAAAAAAATACCATAGTTGGGCTGTAATTTTTGAATTCCTTTATATAAGTCTGCATTATGATTTGGTTTTAGCTGGGGTGAAATCTAAAATTTGTTACTACCAGTTCTGTGGGCGTGGCTTGGTGCCCCCACCAAGTGTGGTGACGGTGGGTGTGGCCAATTTTTTTTTTCCAGATGAAGAGGTTGCAGAAAAAAATGCTTTCAGGAGCCTCTGACCATCAGGCAACTCAGCTGGGATCGCCAGAGGCTTTTAAAGGCATTTTTTTCCCTACAACCTCTTTGGCCGAAGAGGTTGTAGAAAAAATGCTTTTAAAAGTAAAAAAAAAAAAAAGCTTCTGATGATTGCGCGGCTCAGCTGGGCATGGGGGCAATCCGGTCCGAACCGGGAGCATTTCACCCCTGGTTTTAGCTCAATTCTAGCTTCCTAGGGACAGCAAGTCAATGTTCCCAGTTTGCATATGACATTGAAAACATTGTGGAAGGACCCTCCTTGGTATCTTCATTCCTACTGGTAGAAATAGCCAAAAAGGGAGGAAATCATATTTTTTTTATGGTAAACTGGAGGTAAGCTGGAATCTTTTAAAGTTCTGACTCATACCATATCTAAACATGTCCCATATCTCAGTGCTAATTAATTAATAAATCTCCTACACATCCAAGAGAAAAATCCCAAAAGTTATCAAAAACTAAAACCATTTTGATTTATCATACATGGAAAAACCTCCACATTAGCTCCTGGCTATAATCTTTCCTTTGCCAGCTGCAAAGAAAAAGCAGATTAGAGTAAAATAATAAAACAGAAAACCTGGCTGTCACAATCATAATTGAAAAACAGAAATGAAAGGTGTGGCTCTTTGCTGAGCAATTGAAAGGATGAGCAAGCCTTTCTTTGTAGCCTTGAAGTTTTGTCTCCTCCTCCTAGCTCTTCTCCAAAAGTGCAATGCAAATATTAATGGGATTGACCCATGGCACTGTCTTTAGATATGCTCTGCAAATACAATAAATTGTGGCAAGGTTTATGCACTGCAGTGCCATCTCATTTGTAAATTAGGGGGAAAAAAACCCAAGCTCTATGTCACTGTAGTGAGATCAGCAAAATAAAGATTGCTGTTACAAACAAGTGCAGAATATTTTGCTGTGGTTCCATCTTTGCCAAGTGCCTTTTGTGAATCAGTTGGTGACCTCGGGCATTGTGTTTTGCTGTGTTTCATGTTTTGTGGTTATAGAGTGTTCTGTCAGTTGCCTTTTTATTCGCTTTGCCGAAATATGTTTGAAATTAAAACTTTTCTATTTTTTTTCCTGTTTCGGTAAAAAGACCCACCTTCACTACCATATAATAATTAGAAACACTAGGAAACTTTTATAATTTAGAGTTTGAAATATGCTAAAGATATTTGAAGAGAGAATATCCTGAAGAGACAATATACTGGAAGAGGGGTTGTCAAATGGGTTTTACAACAGCGCTCCATAGTGCAGCCTTTTCCAGTGAATTTCATTTGCTTTTTTGGCATCCTATTTTATGGGCTCTGGGAGCCTGAGTATTGATGATGTCCAGTTTGATTTCAGACATTTTGTCCTTCCCTTATAATGTCCGATGACACTTCTTCCTTGTTTGACAATTATATTTTTCATGTCAATGCAGGTTACCAGATGGAAAGATGGTGATCCTTTAGGAAATCCAATGCAAACTTTTCAACTAAAGTGACTCATACAATGTCCTATAAGAAATTGACATGTTTGATACCCTTCTAAAGACCCCTACAAAGGTTCAGTCAAGTAGCCACAAAGAGTTATAGATTCAGACTGCTGTTGCTTGAGAGATTCATATGATAAATATAACTTAGTGAAACTTACATCAGAGCGACCAGTAGTGAACCAAGCAATAAAGTCATTGAAGCATTACAAGACTATTTTGAGGCATTAATCATGAATTTTCTGAGGATAAATTATGTAGAAATGGCCCTAGGTATTTTTGATGTCTGAATGATATAAACAACTCCATAAACAAGGGCTAACAGATGGAAAAGTACAGTGTCTAGATGGTGGTTACATACAGTTTTTGTATCTGGTCTGTATTATCACAATGTGCTATGTCATAGTACAGATTATTTAGCTTTGATTCAGTGTGATTTGTGAAACCGGAAACTGTGGTTTGTAAACCACAGTTTATGATTTAGTGTGGTTTATTCAGTTAACCATGATTTGCTGTGAGCAACTTGATAGCCTATATTTAATATTTTTGTAGGAATATGAAGACCATTGATGCAGATGTGGGGAAGGCCAGGGAAGGCAAAATTGGAGAAACAGGCATATATAATTAACATGTTCCTGGTTCTTGCTGTTCATCCAGGCCATATGCAGCAGCTGCTATTTCCATCCGTGGGTGCCATTCAGGCAGAAGCTCTGTGGTTGTGTAATCAGCAACAAGATTGGCAGTGATGAAATAGGAAGGTTGAGACCTGGACTATTTCTGGAACAAAAGGAAAAACGGAATGTTCCCCAAAGGCAGGACATAGTTGTGTTGACCTTAAGTGTCTACTGATAGATATGATAACAAAAAAAGAAACAAAAAAGAAACATGCATTTTTGATATCACAACTCAAACCTTGCCCTGTTTCTATTTGTATATTGATTCCAGTTTGGTGCAAATGATTCGACACTTGTTACCACTCCCAATCAAACCACCCCTCATTGCCTTATGCCTGTGTCATTGATCAAATAGACCTCTTTTAACCTTAAGTAGAGCAAAAGCCCCATAATGTCAATTTGTGGTAGTGTAATTTAGTGAAGTTATTGAGGGAAAGTCTGAATTCCCCCTGAAATTGCTGATATAGTTTTGCTTGTTTGATCCCATGTTGCTACATAACACTGAGTGTTTTTTCTTCATATCTGGAAATAGAATATATGTTAACTCTATAACTGTAAATATAATCAACTCTTGTTGATTATTTTATAGTATGCTAATACTGTGAATTCTAATTATATTTCCTGTAACAGATGCATCAAAAGTGATGATATAGCTTGGAGGGTTTCAGATACGGTGTGGAACCATATCTTAATTACTTATCAAAATTAGTACATGTATTTGTAATTGCTGACTGATATCAGATTTTAAAAAATCCATTTTAAAAAATCCATTAAATGGTAGGGTCTCTCTGAGCCTCCTCCCCCGACACCAGATCCACGCTGCCTCCTGAGTGAGGGGGTGAGTGATGAGAGGGTTCAGTTAAACTGGCCTGAGGTAATGTATGAGCCTGTCGGCTAAGGTATTCTGAGACTAGGGAGGTAGAACGGTGAATGCCTGCAGCATTCGAATATGCTGAAGCATACGAGTGCAGGCCTGCAGCAATGCCTATGGAAATGGCCCTGGAAACTAAAAATTGGATGTTGTCTAGTAAATCATCCAGGTGAAGGTCAGCAGACTCTGGCTGTGCCAGCCTTGGGGTTCTTTAGGTGGGGATAACATGCAAAGGGATGACGCTTCTTAGAGCAGTCCAGGTTAGTGGCCTGCTTCTGTGGAGTTGAAAGCGAAGGGCCCGGTGAAAGGCCACTGTGCCCTCAGGGGGTGAAGCCTGGGGCGAGGGGTTGTTCAACTGTTGATGTGCTTTATGGGAAACAGACTGATCACTAGACTGTGACAGCGTTTCCAGTTGAGCTTGTCTTTTTTCTGTGAGAGAAAACTGCTTTTCTAATGCCCTCTGTCTCCGCTCCAGGTCTTTTAGTTCTGCACTGGAGAGCTGAGCTGCCTTGCAGCCATGCTTGGACTTGGATGAGGTCTTTTTGCAGGTGGATTCCCGATTATGGGCTGTGCTCAGTAGATCGGCGGTGGCAGACTGAAGAAAAAATAAAAATGGCCGCCTGGGATCCAAAGTATGCCACGAGGCTTTGGAGAGCAGTGGCGGCGGTAAGGGCGGAGGGCAGCAGCTGCTTCTCAGATGTAAGCTTCGCCACAAGGTGAAAAACAATGGCGCTAGCGCCTGAGATGAGCCGCCTCTCAGCTGAGGGCTTCACTGCTTGGCTGGATAGAGCAGCGGCCGTGTTGGTGGGAGCGGATGTGTTGGCGGTATAAGGGCCTTGCCTGGGGGGGGTGGGGAATGGGTGGGTATGCCTGCTGTTAAAGGCAATTAAGTTTAGTTCTGGCCAAGGCCAGAGGCCAAGGGGCCTCCCCCCGAAGGCAGCGGCGGCATTACCAGCCAAGGATGATCTGGCTAGCATGCAAGCCTGTCAGTTGTCCAAAAAAACTGAATTTTGAATAGTCCAGGAATGGTTTGAATGAAGAGCAACTGCCAAAGATGTCTCTGTCAGATGACTGAGTCAAAGACTGGGGCCTGACAGAGAGATGTGGAGGTGTGGCCAAAAAATTATGACTCAGTCTCCAGGCAGATCAGACTATCAACCATTCCTGAACCATCCTGCAGCCAAAGAGAATCGGCGTTTAGGTAGGACCAACACCCCTTCTAGAATGATATTTATTTTATTAAATGTAGGGTCCCAATATAATAAAAGCAAAACAATTTGGAATTTCATCACTCTATTAAAAAATAGACAAAAACATACCCAACAAGGGGCTTTATCCACTTTAACGCAAACCTGGGAGAACAACCTGGTCTTTAAGATCCTATGGAACACCAGTAGCGGGAACCATGGATTAATCTATGAGCATAAGTAGTTACACTACTTTTATTTACTACTTTATGCTATCTAATCAGTAATACATTGATGTTGACCTCAAAGGAAGAAATGGTGAACTGAAAGCAGATCCATTGAGAATGGAGCTGACAACTACAGCAGAATCAAGAGCTGGTGAAGGGTCAAGGAAAGAATTTGGGATTATCCAGAAGTATTCCTGATAGTTGTTCCTCACAAGAAGAGCATTAAACAGCAGTCTCTGGCAGTTTAGAGCTCTGGGAGATGAAGGAATGCTATTTTAGCCCAAACTTCAGCTGATGCATTTATGGACACTGAATTTCCATAGTTCCTTTTCTAATCACCTTTGGAAATCGGTTATTAATTGCTTTTAAGTTATTAGAAACCTTTGGAACAGCACATTTTTATAGCACTGGACAAGTGACTCGTGTCCCCTTTGATTCTTCACAAAAGAAATTTTAATTACAGGTTGATCTCTCTTTCCCTCCCCCACCTCTCTCTCAAAAAGCAAAAGTGTGATTAGAATGTTGATTCTGGAAAATTACAAATGGACTAAGGATACAGATGGATTTGAAATAAGATTTCGAAATTAATTATAAGAATCCTCATGGGAAAAAGCTGTTCTTTTGGATTCTTAAAATAAAACTATAAGACGAGACTTTGAAGGTTGGCTACTAGAAGGAACTGAAAGAACCTAAAGATCACAATTAAAGGATAAGAACACTTAAATTTGATTTTCTAATACAGAATGGAGCAAAGTACCTTAACATTGGACTTACTGAGGAATATTTGTGAACGCTATACCCAGAAGATAATTTTTAAGAACATCTGCACTATAGACAGATGTGCTTAGAAGATGTTATGGAAAAGTAGCATGATTTACCAGACAAGACTGAAGACTGATTTAAATATGGATTCAAAAATGACAGGCTACAACACTGGTCAAACTCAATCGTGTCTCATGATGTATCACAATGTTTTTTGTCTTTGTGGAGCTGGGGTGGGCGTGGCCTGCGCATGATGCATTTGGCCGATAGGCTGCCAGTTTGACAAGCATGGGCTACAAGAATGATGGAAAAAGATGCCCCACTGGATATACAAATGAAACTGGCTGATGTCTGAATAATTAAAAGGGATATAAAAATAACCAACCAAAAGTCCACTAAATAAAATTTTGAAGAATTTTATGAGAAAGGGCAAAGAAAAATGAAACCAATTTTTAGGACATTAGTTAAGGGATTGAAAATCAAGATCATTAAAAGTAAAAGGAAGGAATATAAAGTTGATTTATTTGGACAAAATAAATTTGGTTAAAATAGATACTGTTATTGTCTCTATTAGCCCTTAATGGACTTTTGCTGACTAGGACTGACCAACAAGATTTTAAGGATTTGTTTATTGATAAGAAATGGGATATGAGAAGAGATCATTTTTTTTTGTATTTAAGAGAAGGTGGTAAGTTACTAAAATCGTTTATTCTTGTTGTGCTAAAGGGGGAAATCATTAACTTTGTTGTGTGTAACCCAGAGTCACTTTTTTTTGGCGAGGTGAGTAGCTATATAAATTTAAAAAATAAACTAAAATTTTCTTTGTTTCTTTTCTTTTTTATATTCTTCTTTTTTATATTCTTATATTTATTTTATATATTTATCTATTTTTCTGCATTTCTTTTATTTTTCCTTATATTAGGGTTCATCTTTTTAATTGTATTTTTTAACAAGTTATATAAAGTAATCCATTAATAATGTATATTGTATAACAGCATAATATCTGGTGCTAATATTGTATTTAGGTTGTTCATATATGTTATTTTCTGGAGATGCCATACTACAGATTTGTTCTCCAGTTCTGTTTGGGAACAAAATAGATTAAAATTAAATTAAAATTATATTTTGGTAGAACATGTAGAAAATAAAATGCTCCTCAATTTAGTGTGTAACAAGAGGCCTATTTGGAAAAAGGTTGGAAAAGTGTTTTATATTGGTTTCAGAAGATGCTGTGGGACTTCTTTTTTAATTCATGGTGGTGCGTTTTGATATTTTTTGTGATCTATCTTGTCTGCTGTGCTGTTTAGCATATATATGGAACTACTGAGATAGTTACCTTGGTGTTCGGGACCTTGGTGCCATCAGTATGCTAATGTCTTCTCTTTTCCATTAAGGCAACAATTCAAGTTTTAAATCAGTTTCAGATGTTGGTTATGGACTGAATGAAGGCAAACTGTTGAAGCATAATCCCAAAGACTAAGATCTTTTGATTCCACCTGTTCTGCACAATTCTATTTTCGTTGAAATTAAGGTTTGGAGTTTGGATGTGTTTCTGGATTCAGCCTTGAATATGACATTAGGCAGGTGTGATTTTCAGAATGAAGATTAATGTGTGAGATGGAGGTTGACTTCCAAAAGCTGTAAAAGCCTCTGGACAACTGTCTCTGAAAACCACTGTCCAGAGGTGAGATTCAAAAATTTTAGCAACCGGTTCTCTACCCGGTTGCTGGGTAGGTGTGGCCATGGTGGGTATGACCTACTCGGCCTCCTGCACCATGGCAGGGCAGGGGCAGTTTTGACCTCCCCAGGCTCCGGAAGCTTTCCTCAAGTCTCTGGAACGGCGAAAATGGCCTCCCATGGGCTCCGGAGGCCCTCTGGACCTGGAAACGGACCTGTTTCCAGACTTCTGGTACTTCCAGTAGGCTCGTTTTTTGCCCTCCCCTGGGCTCCGGAGACTCTCCGAAGGCCAGAAACGGGCCCGTTTCCAGACTTCCGTAACTTTCGGGAGGCCCGTTTTTGGCCCTCCCAGAGCCTCCACGCGGGCCCTGCACTCACCTGGCATCCAAAACGGGTCACGTGGAGACTCCTGGGAGGGGCGGGGTGGGTGAGGCCAGCCAGTCTTTGCAACTACTGGTTCGGCAAACCAGATGTAAAATTAGCATCCGGTTAACCTGAACTGGTCCGAACTGGCTGAATCCCACCCCTGCCGCTGTCTCTAGATAAACAATTGAGTGGAGCAGGGTTTAGGAACCATGTGAGTCCCTTATGAAATCAGTTTCACTGACTGTTGTTTTAACAGTTCCCAAGCATAAAGTGTTGATTATGACCTATAAAGCTCTGCATAACTAGAGGCAAGTCTTTCTTCTCTAAGGAACATTGAATTCCACAGATCCTTCTCCCCGACTTAGTATCTTCTGAGGTAATCTCGAGAGAAGATACAATAGTTCTTCATGGTAAGTACTCCCAGGCTCTGGAACTGTTGTGACAAAAATCTGCCTCACAACAGCAATCAAATTGTTTTGAAGATACAACATAATTTTATTTGCATGCATACAGTATTACAGCATAAACTATGCTCCCAGCAAAGCTTGTTGGACAGCCTTCAACAAAGGCAGAACCATAACTGAAATAGCATTGGCCCACTACATTGGAAAAGCAAGACAAAGAAAAAGGCAGACACTTTAAATTACAGCATACGGTTCAGTGCTGGGTTTCAAAATTTTTTACTAGCGGTTCTGTGGGTGTGGCTTGATGGGCGTGGCATGGCTTGGTGGGCGTGGCATGGGAATAATACTGTAAAATCTCCATTCCCACCCCACTCCAGGAGAAGGTTATTGCAAAATCCCCATTTCCTCCCAATCAGCTGGGACTCAGGAGGCAGAGAATAGATGGGGGCGGGGCCAGTCAGAATTTTTACTACCAGTTCTCCGAACTACTCATAATTTCCGCTACTGGTTCTCCAGAATTGGTCAGAACCTGCTGAAACCCACCTCTGATGAGGTTGGAATGAGGTTGGAATAAACCCGTCTGTGTGAACTACTTATTATCACTTCCTTCTTACTAGGTCAGCATGCTAGCCATACTATCTTTAAGATAGTATCCTGATTAGTTTTTCTCCCTATCATTCAACTGGCTGTGCATGTTGTCTTAAAAGCGTGCTTTCAACAATTCACAACAATTCCCTTGGGTGGGGAACATCTTATACATTTGATAGAGAATGTAGTCCTCAGGTGTAAGAATATTGTTGATTACTACAGAACTGTTTTATTAAGGGAATTTATTGTATTTATTACTTACTGATAGAGGAGAATATTTGTAGCCCCGGGTCCTGGGTGATCTCTGAATTTGGTTGCTTTCTTGCAAACACTTCATTGCCCAAACTAGGTAATATAATCCATGCTACTAGGGAGTGGGGTTTGCTCTCATTTTTGTGTTCTTTGGTTGGGCTGCTTACTGTTAGCTTGTTTGGCAGTTCCTTGATTGGGGTATTGTTTAATTCTTGATTGTTGGTCTGATGTTTATCTTGGTGCTAATCTCTATGTTTATTGCTTATTTCTGTGTTTTTATGTGCTTTATTTAGTCTATTTAGTTTACTTAGCTATTTAGTCTTTGACTGGAAAGATATAAAATAAAATTTAATTAAATTTGTGTTTAGTTTTGCTGTTTCGTTTTCTTGATCTACCTGAGCTCCACCCATTGACAGAAAAGTGGGATAACTCTTCTGAAAATAAATGCAATAGGAAAACAGTGCCATTTTGATGCTAATAACATTTGCGCTTATGGTGCTAATGGTAAGAAATTAATTTTAAAATGTCACCTTCTTTTGTTTAATTAAAAGATAAGTCTTCCCTTTCTAGTCTCATGGTGTGTTGTGACATTCAGCTCCCACAATTGTACATAAGTTTAGCCAATAGTTGGGAATTCTGGGAAGACCTACCCTGTTTCCCCAAAAATAAGACATCCCCTGATAATAAGCCCAATTGGGCTTTTGAGCGCATGGCAATAGGGCCAAGCGCTTATTTCAGGATTCAAAAAAATATAAGACAGGGTCTTATTTTGGGGAACATATCCGGCAGACTGGAAAATATTGTAATAGCCACTCAAATATAGAATGAAGACTTCAGTAAACCCAATATCAATCAGGAATAATTTATTAGGAAGAGGTAAAGCAGTAAAAGCTAACTGAGTATTCTTACTACCATAATTGCATTCGTGCCCATTTATCTTGAAGTGGTTTATACTCATGGGAATGTTCCAGTGGATGGTAACATAAAAGGATTGGATGTTTCATATATGAGATACACTTTTAATTCAAGAAGAAAAAAGAAGGTTATGTGATTTATAGACATTAGAAACATGGATTCAATTTTCCCCCAGACCGTTTAATAGAACATTTGGATTGATATGCTGGGGAAAGGAAAAATTGAAGACTAAGGAAAGAAATATGGTAGTGTTAAATAGAAAGAATATATATGACAATTGTGCAAGGTTCTATTCAATACACAACTCATTTGTCCCCTCTTTCCACAGCACTCTTTCCACAGCATTTTCCACTGCTGTCTTAGGACATGGGAAATTTCTATTCTGTAAACAAAATAATGGATTCTTTCAGCATGTTTATAGTTACTGATAAGAAATGCAACTTTCCAATAATATGTGCACCGGATAGAAAAGAGACTTGGCTTTCAGTCAGCAGCTGAGTAATAACTGTATATAGTGCACCATAAAATATGAATCTGGAAAGAATCCCTAATGAACCCATTGTTATATAAACACAGTGTTAACAATGTACATTCACTTTTTTGCACATTTTCTAAACTTATGATTAGGAACGGCATTATAATTTGCAATTTTTTGGTAAAATATCAGTATCCCTGTTAATTGAAATTTTATGTGCTAGTAAAATGTCAGAAGTCAGAATAACAAATGATTAAGATTCCCGAAGGAAGACAAAAATCTAACAAAAAACTTACCCTTTCTTGAAGAGATCCTAAATGCTATTTGCAAAGAAAAAAAAATTCTGTCTAGATAACAGAACCTAAATACTTTTAGAAGTTCTTTTACTTTTAGCGTAAAATATGTCAGCCATATTATTTAAAGTAACATACATGATTGTGACAAGAATGTTAAAATTGAATTTTTAAAAGGTTAGGACAAGAAGAATATTAATTAAACCATGGTTTTATGTGTTGTGAATTTTAAGTGTTTAAGATAATGTTATTTTGTAGGAACCATTTCATGGGTGTCCTGCTAAATTTTAATTCATTTGGTTGGTATATCAAAGGAATGGCCACTATTTTGAAGAAAGCTGTACATAATTGTTTTCTCCCATTTCTGGTAGCCCTGAGAGACATTCCTCATGCTACTCCAGAGTGAATTGCAACCTTTTCAACAGATTCATGGCAACATAGTGGATGCAGAAAGGGAAAAGAATAGGTGAAAATGTCAGCTTTTCTTTTAGTGCTGTGGGAAGTACACCCCAAAAGGACAGTGCCAGGAACTACTAAAGCAGTTCCAAAAATTTAAAACAGCCCTTCCCCTTTAAGAAAGTCAAAACCCAAAAGTGAAAGCCCCAGCTGAGAGGGTAACAAGTGCAGCAGCTCAGGCTATTTGAAAGTCTGGGCATGCTGCCAAAAGCCATTAAAGGATGTTATAAGAAATAACAAAACCTGATCACAAGAGCAGCCTAGGAAACACTTGTATAAAGCAATAAAGATAAGGGGGATTAGGCTAAAAACAACTCACTGAGGCACACCAGAACACCTTTTTCCTGCCTCTCTGATAGAATTAACCCTTAGGATAGAAAAAAACAAAAGACCCGGGACCAGGATTAACCTATTAAAGCAGGGGGGGGGGAAACCCAGGCCAATCACCTCAGCTACAGACACATCAAAACCCATCAAACTGCAGGAGCTTCAAAGGAAAATTAAGTATAAAAAGGTACAGGTTTACATTCCCAATTTGCTAGCTAGCCAGGAACACTTGAGCTGAGTCATTATGTCCTCTTGTTTTCCTGAATTAAAGGATTCCGCTTTCTGGCAGCTTGCTTCAGTGTCTATTTCTTCTCAGGTGACTGTGTCCCAGCTGGGGAACGAACCCAAGACATTTCTTCCATCAGTACAAAATATGGATCCATTTGATAGATTTTTATTGAATGGCCCATAGTCAATATGGGATTTTGCTGTTTCTTTCGCAATAAATGTATTGCATTACTGGGTTTCAGTTTCTTCATAGAAGAATTAAAATGTGTGGGATATAGCTGCTTTGCATGAATTCTTCATGCTAAAGATACTCTTGAGTTAAGTTGTACATAAGAAAGAACATTGCTAGGAGCAATTATGTTGAGAGTTGCAGGAATAATAGTGGGGAAGGGACTTGCTAAGCATGTTGAATGATGGAAGTGTACACCTAAAAATTGGATTGGTGCTACTGATACTTTGCTTTCAAAGCTAAGATGCACTGTGCTTATCTTGCCTGAGGGAAAGTGACAGCCTGGATTTTACCATATTTTTCATTACTTATAAAAACATTCTAAAAAATCTGTATGGTAACTGATGGGCAATGCTTTAGAGAGCTTTGGCAATTTTAAAAAGATACAGGATGGATTTATTTACTTTTATTTTTGTATTTTATTCCTCTTGTATTGCTTATTCTCACTTTAATTATATAAAATGTACTAAAATGTGTTCTGAGTTCTTGGATGCTAATATTAAACTTTTGTTCCTCACAGATTCTTTTGCTACATATCATCTGTCACTGTTGGATGTATTGACTGCTTCTTTGGGAGTAGTATTTCATGTATTATATTTTCCTGATAAAGAGAATTAAAAAATAAATATATCCTGGAGTATAATTAATTAAATGAGAATTTTACAAAATGGCTTGTTTTACATAACTTGGAAACATTAGTCAGTGGGAACTCTGCTTACGGACAAACCTAACATTCTTCTTGTTATTAATGGTTATTTCTCTCTATTAGAAAATGATATACTCTGGATTAAATTATTTTTTTCCTTTGGACATTGTATTCATTTCTACTTAATCCTTAACTCCTTTATCATATAAACTTGGCTCTGCCACCTGGCCTGGTACTTTGTAGGTGGTTGTCTGGATGGGGAAGATCCCCACACCTAGGTTGCCCATTGTCTTGGGTTTTAACTTTTTTTTTAACTTTCCTAATTTTAATTGTCTTATATTAATTTTTAAAAACGGTTTATTATATTATAAACTGCCGAGAGTCACTGTATCAGTGAAATGAGCAGCATAAAAAATTAATAAACAAATAATAAATAAAAATATGAGTACTTAGGATAGAATTTTTTCAGTATAAATTTTTCTTATTGTTAATTGTTCCGTATTGAAAATTGTTCCTAATCTCTGAAAGAGGAGAAAAATAAAAATAAAAAATAATGGAGGAGAAATCTACCCTTCCTTCCTTCCTTCCTTCCCTCCCTCCCTCCCTCCCTCCCTCCCTGCTAATAAAACCCTGGTTAGAATTATAATCCTGGTTAGGGATTGTTTTGAGGTTCCTAAAATGAAAAGCATAATTGAGCTAATTCAATCCTAATGCTATCAAATGAGTTGATATTTTCAACAAAATTTTGTTATAAATTGCCAGTTTAGTTAAAAAAAAATCAATTATTTTTCTCTTTAAGATGCTATTGCAAATTTTTCTTTCAAAATTAAGCTTTCCACTAAACCTGATTGAATTTTTATTACCATTTTAGTGAAAAAATATGATCGTCTGTAGTCTGAAGGTATATGGGTCCGTGGATGTCTTGCACAGGAAAAAAAAAAAGATTTGATTTATCTTATATTTCTACAGACATTACCTACATTCCTGTCTAATGCAAATTAAATTAGCCCATTTAAAAAAAATCTGGAGAAAGTTGGCACCATAATAACAACTGCTGATAGGTGAAATAATGGAAAAATTATGCTATGCATCTAAAAGGAAAGGAAATGTTTTTCCTCTGACAGATATGACTGTCAGCCTTTCTTCTTTTCAGTCTGGAGGGAAAATGATGAATCCAAAGAATGAGACTTTGAAAGTATTCACTAAGAATGTTTAGAAGGTAAAGGTTACAATTCCAGAATACACACACACACACACACACACACACACACACACACACACACACACACATATAGATACATATATATATACATATATGCATGCATGTATATATGTAATTTTAAAGTGGCAAAACTGTAGCCTGTTTCTTTTCAATTTTTGTATATAGTAGCTTAGACAGCCAATGGAACTTTTCAGGATTTGAATGAAGCCAATATTAATAGGCTGAGACTAAATGATTGCTTTTCTGTTCATTCCCAAGTGGAATAAATCATATTCAGGTGATATAGAGGAAGTAATAGAAAAGTGTAAAAGTAAAGGTAAAGGTTCCCGTCGCACATATTTGCTAGTCGTTCCCAACTCTAGGGGGCGGTGCTCATCTCTGTTCACAGCTGAAGAGCCAGCGCTGTCCGAAGACATCTCCGTGGTCATGTGGCCAGCATGACTAAATGCCAAAGGTGCATGGAACACTGTTACCTTCCTACCAAAGGTGGTCCCTGTTTTTCTACTTACATTTTTTACATGTTTTCGAACTGCTAGATTGTCAGAAGCTGGGACAAATAACAGGAGCTCAACCCGTTATGGGACACTAGGGATTCGAACCGCTGAACTGCCGACCTTTTGATTGACAAGCATAGCATCTTAGCCACTGAGCCACCGCATCCCTGGAAATGTGTATGTGTATGTAAACCGGAAGTGATGTTGAAAAGCTTCTGGTAGGGGTGGCATGCTGAGCAAAATAGTAAATGAAGAAAAGTATTGGTGACATAGATTTGACAAGAAAGGGAGATGAAATGTGTCTATAGCAGCAATATTTCATCTATGTGATCTCTCTTATTTTATTTATTTATTTATTTATTTATTTATTTATTTATTTATTTGATTTGATTTGATTTGATTTGATTTGATTTGATTTCTATACCGCCCTACTCCCGAAGGACTCAGGGCGGTGCACAGCCAAACAGTAAAACACGTACATACAAATTTAAAAGTAGAATTTTGCCTAACAAAATAACCTGAATTTCCCAAAACATACATGTGAGCAGTTTTACTTTGCTAGAATTCTTTCGACAGCCCCTGGGCTTGTGATACCTATTGGATGTATTGAATGGGGCATGTTGGTGTAGTAGGGAAATTCCATATACCCGTGTTGGCGAACCTATGGCATGCATGCCGGAAGTTGCACTCAGAGCCATTTCTCCAGGCACATGGAACTGTCACCCATTGCTCTTTTGGGTTCTGGCTCGCCGGACAGCTGATTTTCAAGCACCGGAAACCGGAAGAACAGCCACCCATTGCGCATGTGCGCTCCAGGAAGCCAATCTACCTGTTTCCAGTGTGAGCATGCGCATTGGCTACTTGGTCTTCTGATTTCTGGTGCGATTTGAGCGCGAAGACCAGCAGTGGCAAGAGCAGCGGACCCGCATGCTAAAAGTTGAGGATCAGGGAGCTCAGAGCTGTTTGCCAGGACAGCTGGGCCAGGGCTTCCATCCCTCCCCATCCAAGTGGGCTTCTTGCAGGGCCCCAGGCAGTCTGGAGCACCTGGCCGGCTCGGGCGTCCCAGAAGAGCAGCAGCAGCAGCAGCTGCAGGGGGAAGGGCAACAGCGACCGGCTGGCTCAGGCACATGGGGCAGTGATCTGTCCCCGTCTACACACACACACAAACACAGCCAGCCGAGGGTTAAGAAAGTACTTGGCATGCACACAGGTCGTTATCTCAAACTTGGCAACAATATAAGCACCGTCTGCCAAGAGCTTTACTGCAACAGATAACATAAAATTACATACGCATTGTAAATAGTCCAGCAAAACAATATCCCTTCGGCAGCTTCAGACGTTGTTCAAGTGACTAGCCAGAGTTAGTTTTTGTTCGTCACGGAGTTTTACCAGCCACCACCCTCTCTTATATAGTCTCTGGGGTGTGGTCCAGTGACTCAGTTCTAATCCCTAGCACGCCTCCTTAACTGCTGCAACCGTTTATCACGCCTTCGTTGGCGTGCATCCAGGAACGACGGCTCTCCTTCTTCGCTCTCATCAGAGACACCTGGCTCCTGGCTAATCTCCTCTCCCTCGGCCGGCATCTGAGACAGTGCCAGAGGGGAGGGGCCTGGAGAAGGAGGCCTGGCTGACTCCTCTCCCTCATGTTCGGAGCTTTCTTCCTCCAATGAGATAGGCTCAGAGGGCGGGGCCACAACAGGCAGCATGGCAGCATTTTCCTGCTGCTCCTTCCCTTAGCCATGTTTGACTTCGATGAGTTCGAGTGGCAGCTAAATGAAAAGAAACAGGGTAAGCAAGCGTTGTTGGGGGCAAGCAAGTCAGCTGGGTTCAACACCAGAGGGAGAAAAAGAAGTACGCAATGGCAGCGGCTCTTCCCTTCCCTTCCCCTCCCCTCTCCCTGTGTGGTGAGGCAATGTGTTTTTTGGCATGTGTCACCGGGCCAGAGGGCAACTGGGTACCAGCCTGTTCTCTGGTGAGACAAAGCAGCGGTTCTTGGCTCTGCCACCTTGGCCTCTGAACACATGGCCTCTGCCTCCCTGCCTGGTTCCTCCACGCTGGGAGCCACCAGCCGAGCAGGTGCGGCTGGCTGGCGGGACTTTGGCGAACCAGCAGCCGGTGAGAGGGGGGCCTGGGCTGCATGCGCAGGTGACCCCGTGGCCACTGTCAAAGTGCTGAGGGCCGAGAAACTCTTGACATGCTCCGCCGGCTGCGCGGGTCCCCTGGGTTCTGGCCATTGCTGCCTCCCCCTGTGGTGGCTGGAGAGCCCGATTCGGCTCATATTGAAAGTGAATAAAATTTCCAAAGTGAAACAATCTCCGCTTAAACGGAAAAAAAAATGTATCTCAGCTGAGAGTAAAAAAAATGCTGCCACGTGCACCTAAGCCGGCAGGGAGGAAAGGAAGCCCCGGCCCACCCATCCTCGCCACTACCACCCCTTCACACCCTGCAGCTGTTGCGCTGCTGCTTCCGGGCATGGAGCAGGCCATTTGCGCCGGCAAAGGTTGGTGTAGGAGGCTTTCTAAGCCCAAAATGGGGCACCGGGGGGGCACATGTGCAGGGGGACTGGGGTGCATGCATGAGGGGTGTGTGAGGGGGGTCATGTGCGCATGCGCAGTAGGCGCGCAATGCATAATGGATGTCAGCATGCGTGTGTTGTCGCAGGCGCATGCGCACACTTCCGGCACCCGAGGGAAAAAAGGTTTGCCATCACTGCCATATACTATATTTGATTGCTGACTCTGAATGATGGTATGTAGTTAGGAAGATGCAACCTGGGGCTTGAATTGTGAATTAGAATTCTGGAATTCCCTTTTGTCCATAGGATGACTGCTTTATTTTTTGGGAGAAGGCATGCAGAAGTTGAGTGGGAAATATGTCTCTCCCATTATGTTGTTATAGCTTGAACTCACACCTTCTGTTTTCCATCTCATACTTTTTGGAATGGGCTTTTGAGAGTTGCTGCTGTTCTAATGCATGTTGTGACATTTCCACTGTCCACTTTATACCTGAGTGCTGAAACTTTTGCCAGGAATTCTATATTACTACTAAGATTTTCTCCCAATAGTTTGTAGGTTCACTGACTCACTCCATATAAGCATCATTACTGGCACATTTCCTAGTTGATGGGCTATTGTAGAATTTCTACAAAAACCAAATGTGTCATGTTTATGCTGTTCTTATGCCTTCCTCGCAGTGCTGTGGAGTCGGAGTCGGAGTCGGAGTCGAGGAGTCGGAGTCGGAGGAAATTTTGGGTACCTGGAGTCGGAGTCGGAGTCGGCAAACAATGCACCGACTCCGACTCCGACTCCTACTAAATTTAGATTGGAATTTTAAAAAAAGCAAGTTTAAATGTCCCAATTCACAAAAAGTTATAATTAATGACTTCTCTACTGTAAGAATAAAGACCAATGCATGCAGTGCCTCACGTAACCGCAAAATGAACACGTTAAGTGACCGTGAAGAAGCATGCTTTTCATGTGCTTCACTATAAGGCATGCAACGCACAATTAGGAGTGGCAATACTTATACTTTCCATAGTGTTGTGTTCTGCTGTTACAGGGAACGCAGCGCCCATGGGTAACCTAGCCTCTCACTGATAAGGGATTAAGTAAATATGTTTTTTGCAGGACTAGAGACACTTGCATAAGTGAAGGGAATGGAGGGTCAATAGTTCAAGACTGAAGCTGTAAACCATTGGAAAAACTGCTGTCATTCAGCTAAGGCTATAAAAACTTGTAACTCTGATTGTTAGCTTAAACTTTAAACATGACTAAACACTGTTTAAATTTATGAACCGGCCAAATACTCTGTTCAAAGAAAATACATTGTATGTTTGTATGTGTGTTTCTAATTATTGTTATTTATTCATATTTGTTCTCTTTTATTCTTTAAAGTTTAACAATTCATTCTTTATCTTAATATCTTTATATTTGTTTGGGGTTGGCTTTCTTCCCTTTCATCTTTTTTATTGTACAGCAATCTTTCTCCTCAAACCTACCACCTCTCTCTTTTCTTTCCTTCTTACTTTCTCTTCCTCACCCTCTTCTTCTCCTCCCTACTTCCTCTTCCTTTCTCCTTCTCCTCCTCTCTTCCTCCCTCTCTTACCCTCACTCCTACTCTAATTTCCCTTCCCTTCCTTCATCCCTCTCTATTGCTGTATCCTTTTATGTATATGGACTACTCAGAGGGCTGAAAAAGTTATTTCTGACTGGTCCTCTCCCTTTTGACCAGTCCTCGAACTTACGACTGTCCTCACATTTTACGTTTTTGCCCTATCTTGTCACCATGGTGAAGAGAAGCAGTTGTGAAATGAGTGACATGGTTGTTAAAAATGCTGCACGGGCATAAATGTGAGGATGGTCATAAGTGTGAGGACCAGTCAAAAGTGCGAGGACCTGTCAGAAATGACTTTTTTCAGCCCTCTATACACATAGCCATGGCCACCCGGTCACATGACCAGCTAGCCACACCCACCCAGTCACATAACCTCCAAGCCATGCCCACAAAATAAGCCACGCCCACAGAACCGGTAGTAAAAAAATTTAGAACCCACCCCTGGTTGGGGGTCACCACAACATGAGGAACTGTATTAAAGGGTCGCGGCATTAGGAAGGTTGAGAACCACTGGCTTAGAAGAACTTGGTGGAACAGCTTCTTGGATTCAACTGTAAGTGTTTATATTGTATAGGACAAATCATGTCTAGGTTTAGTGCTGGGATATATAGCTTATTTGTTTGTATAAAGCCATGTACGTACAACTTACAAGACTGTGTATGTTGATATTAAAAATCTAATTATATGCCAGTTAGTATAACATATTTTATATTTTAGGGAAAGAGGCATCCTAAACAATGGCAAAAAGACTGCTAACAACAAACACAACAAAGTCTACTGTTTATGAGCACTTTGCATTATCAAGTGATGGAAAACATTACGTGTGCCAATGTATTAGAAAAGATGATGATGGTGAAAAACAATGTGATGCAAAAATTAGCAGTTTCAGTGGGCCTGATAAAAATGCACCTACAAGAGCATCAAATTTGAAAAGACACTTACAGCGTTTTCATCCCAAAGTGTTAGAAGCCGTGAATGAGAAAGATAGCAATGAAAACATTGCATCTACTTCTGTGACAAAAAACGTTCAGAAATCTACTGGAGAACAATCACAAATAAGAAAATTCTTTATATCTGACAAAGTTACCATAAGGATGACACCAGAAAAATTCAAACACCACATTATTGAAATGGTAGTAAAGAATAGTGTACCACTATCCTTCTTTTCACAGACAGCCTTTTTAGGCCTAAATGGAGAAATGGCAAAAAAACTTGGTGTTTCTCTGGAAAGAGAAAGTATAAGGAAACTTATAATTGAGGAGGCCAAATGTAAAAAGGAAGAACTACAGAAAGTTATGAAAGGACGTTTTGTCTTCCTTAAAATGGATGCATGCACACGTCACAGAGTCAATTATTTCGCTATTAATGTTAGATTTGTGGATGAAAATAACAAAACAATAACACGGACCCTCGGAGTAAAGGACACTCAGGCACATCACACCAGTGATTACCTTCAGAAGTTAGTGGAGGGTGTTTTAGAAGATTTTGAAATTAAAAAGGAACAGATTTTATGTGTTGTGACAGATAACGCTTCTAACATGTTGAGCACAATTGAGAAGATGAAGGCAGATGAAGAAGGTATCAAACAGATATTAGACTTAGAGGAAGACAGCTCTGCAAGTATTAGAGAAAGTTTAGAAACTGAAGAGAATGCTGACATTTTTTTAGACAACTTTGTTGAAGAAGCATTGAAGCTTGCTACTATTCATCATATGCGATGTGCTGTTCATACACTGCAACTTGCCATAAGAGATGGATTAAAAGATCGCCATGCAGCTACATTAATTGGCAAATTACGGCAAGTAACTGTTGCAGCCAGGGCCCCAAAAACAGATGCAATTTTGAAAAGACGTGCAGGAAAAGGAGCCATTTTGGATCAAACAACTCGCTGGGGAAGCACTTATTTAATGGTGAAGCGTTTGCTTGAACTTAAAGACTTCATAGAAGAAATGGACAATGAAAATCTTGCATTAACTGCAAGCCAGTGGACACAAACAAAAGAGCTGGAGAACCTTCTTTCTCACCCCTTCACTGTCACCAAGAGGTTGCAATGTGATGATCTAACCCCGGGTAAATTCCTCTTGGAATGGAAGAGCCTGTTATATCGCCTGAACAAAAATGGAGGGTTAATAGCTGAGGGCATTGCATCTTCAATGATGAAAAGAGAGAGTCTTTTGCTGGAAAATGAAATCTTGTTAGCGGCTATTTATGTCGACCCAATGAGCCGACTTTTATTGAACAGTAAACAGATTGCTACTGGGAAAAAGGCCCTCTATGATGTAGCAGTTCGCATGAAGGGATTACGACCTGAAATACCTCCACAGGAGGATGGAGTTCTTTTAAGCAATAGTGGTAACTCAGAATCATCTTCTTCAAACGAAGAATTAGACTTTGATTCCTTCTTAGACAAAATGGAAGTTGCTAAAGGAAAGCGACGTCGCATAAGCGTTACAGAACCAGTAAATGTCCAAATAAAAAAATTCCAACAGGAGTTTTATAAAGCACTAAAAGAAGTTGAAAAGTATGATCGCTCATCAAAACTTACTGTTGAAGAAGCCATCCTTGTTTATCCAGAGATCGTTAGTGATGTGGCCAGAATAGTTACTGCAATGCCACCCACCCAAGTCAGTGTCGAAAGATTATTTTCAGCCCTAAAAATAATAAAGTCTGACTTAAGAGCCTCTATGAAAGAGGATCTGGCAGAGGCAATTCTCTTCCTTAGAACTCTACATTGAATTGATTTGCATTTGCTAAGCCTATAACTACATTTCAAGATTAATATAAACCATTTCTAGGTTTTACAGATTTTGTTTTTGGTTCATATAGATAAGCTTTGTTTTTGTTCTAAAACAACCAAATAATGTGGTTTGTATTTTTGAACTGGTAAAGTTCCTGTTCCTGATGTTTATGCCTGCTGCTACTATCCAGCAACTTGATTAATTAAATTAATAAAAAAAAATTAATAAAACTTTGTTGTTTTCATTGTGTTTGTCTTTTGCTTAAACTGTTCAATACAGTAGACTGTTGGCTTCCCAGCCAGTAGTCCTGTGGTAATGACATGTATGTTGCCTTTCTTTCCTTCAAGGAATGTATAAAATACATTCGCATATTAATACAGAGGAGTCGGAGTCGGGGAGTCGGAGTCGGAGTCGGAGTCGGAAGTACAAAAAACTGAGGAGTCGGAGTCGGAGTCGGAGTCGGAACATTTATCTCCCGACTCCACAGCTCTGCTTCCTCGTGGGTGTGCATTGGATATGGCAGTTTTCTGCTGGCAAAGCATGAGTATATATTGAGACTTGGTGTAATGTGAATGTGAGATTGCTTCAGTATTCTCTAAAAGTTATTGAATTGGAATGTAATGTATTAAATAAATTCATTGTTATTCTTAGAGCAAACTAGGAAGACATATGTATGTCTGCTTTTCTATTTCTCTGTATTTTAATGTTGTTGATATGGATTGTTTTAGTATTTTAACTTTGTTGTAAGTATTTGTTTTTTAACTTAGTCCTTGCAGGGAGCAGTAAAGCTTGCAAGATGGTTTGTAGATTAGTTAACTTGACTTGCATGGAGTAGCTTGAGGATGCTTGCTATAAAACCAGACTTTGATGTGTGCTTGTGGCACATTGGCCAGCATATCTGAGAAGTATTGTCCTTAGCATTAGTTGATACTCTATATATTATAGATGCAGCTGGGACAAGTAAAAAAGTTTAGTTAATTCATTCTTCCTCTTACAGTTTTATATAAAAGCTTCGTTTGACTAAAGTCATAATGGTCAGGAGCAGGGGTGAAATGTAAAATTTGTTACTACCGGTTCTGTGGGTGTGGCTTGGTGGTGGTGGTAATGTGACTGGGTAGGGGTGGCCAACTTTTTTTTTTAACTTTTAAAAGCATTTTTTCTACAACTTCTTCAGCTGAAGAGGTTGTAGAAAAAATGCTTTTATAAGCCTCTGACGATCCAGCTGAGTTGCCTGATTGGCAGAGGGTTTTTTTCTTTTAAAAACATTTTTTAAAAATGCTTTTAAAAGCCTCTGCCGATCAGGCAACTCAGCTGAGATCATCAGAGGCTTTTAAAAGCATTTTTTCTACATTTTTCTATAGAAAAAATGCTTTTAAAAGCCTCTGACGATCCCAGCTGAGCCGCGTGATCATCAGAGGCTGGTTTTTTTTACTTTTAAAAGCATTTTTTCCGGCCGAAGAGATGGTAGAAAAAATGCTTTTAAAAATAAAAAAAAGTCTCTGGTGATTGCGCGGCTCAGCTGAGCATGGGGGAGGGGCAGGGATTTTTGCTCCGGTTCTCCGAACCACCCGCCTCCATCGCTACCGGATCGGGCGATCCAGTCCAAACCAGGAGCATTTCACCCCTGGTCAGGAGAGATCAGAATTGGCCCATCTGATAATTTAAAAAATAGTAACTGAAGAATCATATAACAAAATATATAATGTCAGCTGTATTTGTCAACATATGTTCTGAAGAAGAGCACCCCATTCACCAGTTTCTGAAATGCTATAACCAAGAGGGTGAATCTGACTTCTAAACAAAGCTGTTCCCTAATATCAGAGCCATTACAGAAAACAATACGTTGTACATTTTGTCCCCCTCATTTCACAAACATTTTGGGAAGTGGAATGAATAAATCAGATGGGTTGATAGCAGATGGAGAACTCAGTCCTGTAGGTTTCTAGATGCCAAACTATATACAAATTCATAGATGAAAACCAGAATACAGGTCCACACAATGCAGGTGTCATATGCATGTAGCAAGAAGTGTTGGCTAATAAACAGGCTAATTGCAGTGCTTATGTAGTAAGTGCAAGTGGCCCACAAATGCATCCCCATGTAAATGCATTGAATTTCTCCAGCATACTTTATGTTATATAAACAAGTGTAATTTGGAATGTCAGAATAGTAAATGAAATCAGTGAAAGAAAAATATACTTCTTCTAAGGGAAAGTGGAAAGATGTAATGGATCTGAATGAATGTGATCTGATCTTGTGGAGTGAAATTAATGAAGGAAAGTATAAGTATAGATATATACTTAATTATGAACAAAAAGGCAAAAATGTAAACCATAAAGTTGAATTTTAATCATACGTATTGCAGAGGATGCACATCAAAATAGAAAATTGTTAACTAGTAATAATTGCATACTATATTCCAATGAATGGTGATAATTAAAGAACAAGTTTGTGCAAAAATTGTACCTACTTCCAAATGAATACAATCTAGGGGAAAATAGCTCATTAAATGACATGAATGGATGTGTACTCGCTAGATGAGAGAATGAGAATGGTGACTATTTAATGAATAATCTACTTAGAAAAAAGCCTATTTCAACTGTGTGGTTTAATGGTAGGTCTGTTCATGCCTATGTGTGACAAAAGAATATGATTCTAAAAGCATGAATGATTTTATTGTCTGGGAAAAGATTAAGAAAATTAGAGACGCTTAGAAGAATTATGAGAGGTTCTGTATACAAGATTATTCAGTATTGTCAAGAGGAGATCTTCAAAAGAAGTGGAAGAAAAGTGAAAGAAACTAGAATGAGTAGAAGAAGAGAAAATTTGAATCCTACATGAAGAAATATTAAAGAAATATTGATCTTCCAAGAAAATGGATTGAAAATGGATGTAAAAAAATGAAGTGGAAGCTGCTTGGAACAGAGTTAAAAGAATAATATTACAGAGTTTTGTTTGATAGAAAAAAGAAAATTAAAAGGAAGATGGAGAACTTTAAAGCATTTACAAATACTGGTAGAACAGAAGCTAGTAGTTTATGTTCTTTCAAAGTAACAAAAAATGGGTGTATATAAGAGGATGCATTATGTAACAAGTGCATGCAATAAAAGCCAGATTCAAGAATAGGAGCATATTTGAGGTAGTGATTCAGATTAAAAATAGGGAGGACATAGTTTCCAGTCCCACCTTAGGCATGAAGCCAGCTGGGAGAAGTTGGGCCAATTGCTCTCTCTCTGCCCTAGGAAGAAGGCAGTGGGAAGCTATTCCTGAAAATCTTGCCAAGAAAACTGCAGGGACTTTTTCAGGCACTTGCCAAGAGTCAACACTGATTTGAAGGTGCACACACAAAAGAAGTCAAGAATAAATGTGTGCTTAATGAATGTGTGTAATAGTATGTGGGAATGAACTTGAGCAGAACAGGAGGCGCATTCTAGTTTCTTGAGCTATGACAGAAACGGAGAGAGATGAACTTTCAGACTTGAAATGTTAATATACCTTTGCAATAAAATAGAATTAGCTCATCTGGTCATATTTTTGCTCCTTGTTAGGCTGATGATGTGGAATGAATACAAACACAAATGGTTAATACAAAAGACGAGTTGGCCATAGATGCAAAATGAATGAGGATCAAATTGCAAACAAATATATTAAGATTTAATATTTGAGAAAAGAGGGAGGATTAGGAATCCTGGGACAGAGTTGATAAGATCAAAAAAAAAAAAAAAAAGAGAGAGAGAGGTGAGAAGTTGGGGGAAAAAAGGATGGGAGTCCAGATGTCAATGAAAAGATTATTATTATTTTATTATTATTATTATTCATATTTCTATGCCACCCTCTCGCCGAGGACTCTGGGCGGCTTACACCAAAGACAGTATACTAAATAGCATATTGCCCCCAACAATCTGGGTCCTCATTTTACCCACCTCGGAAGGATGGAAGGCTGAGTCAACCTTGAGCCAGTGAGATTTGATCCGCTGATGTGCTGAACTAGCAGTCAGTTGAAATAGCTGCAGTACTGCACCCTAACCACTGCGCCACCTCTGGCCAGAAGATAGGCTGAGATGTCAACAGGCAATTAGCGGTGTTGTGATGCCTACCAGAATCCTTCCTTCTTTGCAATTGACAGTTAGTAATAGGGAACCAGAGAAAGGCCTTTAACATGCAGTCAGGCTGCAGCTAGGATAATGAAGCAGGAGAAAAAACTGCTGCCCTCCAATCAGGATACAGAGTTGCAGGCCAACCAGCATATGTCAGCAGCAGCGAACATAGAAAAGCGACAACTCCGATCTCGCAGCATACCCACAGCTTCTAAATTGAAAGTAGGGGCCCGATGATGACAAGTTAGAGAGCTTGTCGAAATGTTGCCAAAAAAAAAAACTTTTAAAGTATTGGTTAAGATTTTAGCCAGAGTTTCAAAAGACCTTACAAAGTGTTTTGTTGGGATTTTGGACGATTTTAAGCTGGAATTTTAGCCAGGATTTTAAGTATTTCAACTAACAGATTTTTAATGACGTGGGAAAACACCTGAGATTTTAACTTTTTACATACACACACCCGCGAAAACTTGAGAAGACATACATACATACATACATACATACATACATACATACATACATACATATTTGTGTGTGTATGTATATAAGTATGTGTGTGTGTATCTATAGATAGTTCTTAATTCCACCTGTAAGTCCATTTATTTAATGGTGCTTGCTCTTCAATAACATCTTCCAATTCTACAATAGAATTAAAGAGATTAAAAAAAACCTCCTGTATCAATAGAGCTATTTATTAAAAGATCAATGGTGCAGTCTAGTGACCCATCTTCAAAGTCATGTTATTAGTTTCAGAGACTAAACAAAAATAATTTTTCCATGAGAAATTATTCTTTCAATCAATTTCAGAGTCTTAAATCAAGTCCATCTGAGCCCTTAATTCATTTTAAACTTTCTAAAGCCAACAGTAATTTTCTTTTTTTTGTGTATTCCAAAATTTACAAATTTTTAAACTTATAATTAAAATATTTGACACATAATTAAATCCTTTGAAGGCAACTAACCTGGTGATTTCAATAAAACCTGTCAATGTGAAAGTGCTTAATCTTTAAAGAAAGCCAAAGGGGGGGGTAATTAAATCCAAAACAATTAAGAGATGAGTCCTAGTCAAATTTAGAGTTTATATAGGAACATTAGTGGCTAAAAGCATGATGATGGAATCCAATGACTCCTGGCTGGTCACAAGTCTATCACAAAAACATGCAGTTTTTGTGGTAAACTTGTTCACTATCTACTCTAGTGGGTATCCATCCTAGTGGGTATCCACTCACAAAAAAAAAAAAAAAAAAAATTAAAAAAATAAAAACACCTGTATGGAATATATGTGGGTAATCTGACAATTTTGAACTCTAGCAAGATTTTAGCAGCCAAAATCCTGGTAATTCGGGTGTCCTTTCAGGCCAGAATGTATTCCTCTCTTCCTATCTTTTAGAAGAACATTAGTTTGCTATTACAGTTCACTGAACGCTGTGTTTTGGAATACTTTGGTCATATAATGAGTTCTGTTACACCATACCATGTTTTCCTGAAAATAAGACCTCCCCAGATAATAAGTCCAATTGGGCTTTTGACTGCATGCGCTAAAATAAGCACTCCCCGAAAATATTTAAACGCATGCACAACCGGTCCCCGCCATTTCCTCTGGTTAGGGTTAGGAAGACAGAGCTGAAAACCAGGTAAGATGGCAAGAGGAGCCCTGACTTGCTCCATGCGCCCCAAAATAATAAGACCTCACTGAAAATAAGGCCAAGCTTATTTTGGGGTTCAAAAAAAATAAGACAGGGTCTTATTTTCAGGGAAACACGGTAGAAGAGGAAGGGAAAAAAGTAGAACTATGCATCCTCATATAATATCTGGCAAGACTCACCATAGTTCTTATCTAATGCATATTAACTTTTTTCTTTGTATGCTGATAATATAGAGGTCATTGTCTAGGTTAGGGCATTTAAACCCCCCCCCTTTTAAAATACTTTTGATCTCTCTTACACATTTACCTCTTCCATACATTTCCATGTTACATATTACATTATAAAATACAATATAAGTCTTTATTTCCCTTTCTTGTTTAATATGACAACTGAAAATCATATTAATATATAGAGAGCAGCAGTTAAAACAGAATTTTTTTTCAGAATAAAGTGTATATTTATGGTTTAGAAAGAATAGAAATTGTTTTAAATCCAACCAAAATTACAATAAATAAATTCAGACCTAATACTGCATTATTACTTGCCCCTAAAAAAATGAATCTTGAATTTGGATGTTCCCTCTTTTTTATTTCTGGATTATTTTCATAGGAGTTTTCTGGTTTTTGTAACAGTGGTTTGTTGTATTTGAACTAGTATGGCAATTGGCCTCAAAAACAGTATTAACTCAGCAAGTACTTAAGCATATGCCTTGTATATACTGTATAATAGCAAAATATTTTATTATATTTGAACTCATCCTGCATTTTTTATAGATACAGTCCTTCTTTAGGCTGAAGAGAAAATCCCAGAGTGATTAGAAAATTACTTAAATAATGTTTTAATGTCATCCATTTGATAAATTAACAGGATAGAAGTTTGGGAATGGAAGGGATTTGATAATTAAGTAGCAAGGCTGGTGTGGCTGTGACTTAATTATTATTCCTAGTAGAGCAGAAAAGTGAGGCAGTTAATGAAAATATTAAAGCAACAGTGAATCAAGGGAGAAGCATAAGAGTAATATCGAAGATGCTCTATCATTTTCGATTCTTTGCATGGTGCATAAGGACAAAAATATAAGAAATGAACAAAGGAGATTCTGTAAATCAGAAAATGATACTGAAACAGAGGGAAGCATTTCAAGGGAAGATGAACATGCAGATTTTTAGGAGTTCTAATTCTAGTATTAGGACCTTGAATTATACACATATATTTTAATAAAGAAGTTGTACCTTGAGAATTATATATAGCCGTGGTTTAGAAGCTGATGTGGGGTGGAAAGTTAAGATGTTTAGAGAATGACTCTCATCAATTTTGGTTTAAATTTATTGCATGCTGCAATTTAAAAGTGTCAAATCTTTAATGTTTTGAAATTATTTTAAAGAGAGGTGACTTTGATTCCATGTTTGGCTTGTTTTTTTCAAATGTAATTAATTTACTTTAGGGATTAGAATATTTGAAGTACAGATATTGCCAAGACAAGGAAGTGTATAATGGGATGTACACAGCATCATGAATATGGAATTTGATTTGTACGTTTTCTTTGCTCTTATCCCCAATAGAGAGATTCAGAGGAACTAATATGAGATGATGACACTTCATTTACTTTTGTAATTTGAATGCCTGTATTTAGAATGCCATTAAAAAAACATGGTAACAGAAACATAGTGTTATCTATTAGTATTGAAAGAAACCCAGGTATCAGGTAGATAGGTATTAAGATTTATTTGATTCTTGAAAGTACTCACCAGAGAACGATGGTTCATATATCAACTATCAGTCGGTCAGATAAGAAATGCTTGGCATCAGGTTTTTGCTCACTGTCACAAAATTGTACATGTCTATGGTAGAATGCTAGACATTTGGCTTGGCATTCCTGTTTTCCAGAGTGGTGTCAATAGACTCCAGGCATGGGGATGACTCTTCTTGTAGCTCTTTAGACTGTTTTCAAACTGAAGACATGCCTTCTGCCCACAATCCCCAGTTTTGACTCAATCTAAAGCTTGACTAGACGTGTCTGGGAGAGCTCTTAGAGCTGACTAGAAATCAGGTTGTTTTCTTTCAGAGAGCAGGTAGAGAATCCAGATTACAGCGTGAAGAGCCACTGGCTCAAGCCTGCTGTCAGCGAAAGAGATTGGCAAGCAGAAAAGTGGTGGTGAGTAAAAAATACACCACTAACTGCTGGAGCCATTGTCGGGGATAACGTGAAGGACCACTGGCTTGAGCCCGCTACCCCGACACAGGAGCGGCTTAGAAAGAGCTGCTGGCTGAGCTACTGGAGATCACAGCTTCAGGAGAGACAGAGAAATTGTATTTCGGAGCGTGGGAGGCTTTATTTGTAGCCGGTGGCCATTTTGAATTGCTGGTCAGCTTTGGAAGGCATTTTTAGCATGAAAACAGCAGCGGTCTATTAAACTGAGCTGCCAGGCGCCAGGATAAAGTATGAGTAGCGTGAGGGGCCGTAGATCGAGTCCACTACTCAGAGGAAGTGTTCCAGCAGCAAAACGGTGTTTTTTCGAGCTTCAGAGCATAATGGAGCCAGCATAAGCCACAGTTTGACATTTGGGCCTGATTGAAGTGCTTGCCAGCTGGAAGCACACAGAAGAGGAGGCTCTTTGGGCTGCCTGCCCAGGAGGGGGTGCAGACCCTGAGCTGTGCCTGGCATAAGCAGCGTGGAGAGGTTCCTTCAGGCTGCCTGCCCAGTTGGGAGGTAGACCAGGACCTCCGACTTGTAGAAGTATCAGAAGACCTGCTGGGAGTGACGGTCGACTGGAGTGGTGAGATAAACGAGCCTTCTGAGGCCATTGATTTTTGGGGACTGTTTTTTGACTGAAAGCCTTCAGGCCATAATAATAATAAAAAAAAGGAACAAGAGAGACAGAGAATAAGTAGAGAATAAGTAGACCAGACCTTCTGACAGCGTCAGCAGCTTATATTAGTGCTCACAGAAAGATGGCTGAGAGAGCTCAGTCGAGCAGGGCTTCCAGTTGAGGTTCCAAATATGTCTCGTCTAGATCTAAGAGTGGGATCAGGGGAGCTGCAGCCAAAATAAAGGCCAAGGCTGTCGCTAACAAGAAATCATCTAAGGCCCAGGAGAAGGCAGAACAAAGGCTTCAGAAGGCCTTGGAGAAGCAGGTGGCAAAAGGGGCAAGAGCAGCAGAGAAGAGAACACAGCTAAGCCCCCTAGCAGACAAGGACATTATTGCAGTTTCTGCTTCCAGCCAGATATCCGAGCCAGATAATGTCAGCGCAACAGGAGGCTCAATTTTCAGGAAGGGACGGGCTCAGTGTTGATTGCAGATCCTGGCCCATCAACAAGCGGAATATGCCTTCCACAGTCCCTGTCACCTTTACCACAAGATAGGGCGGTTACCAGTCATAGCAGGCATCCACCCGAGGCTACTTTCACTCCCACCATGGCGGGGCTCTACCAGGTGGGGGAGAGTGACATAGGAATGCCACTGTTGGTCCAACAGTGAATTTCGGAGGCAGTTAAGCGGGGCTTTGAAGTTGGCAGGCAACATTATCAGCAACCAGCTTTGGTGGTGACCGAATTGCCAGTGCAAAAGAGAATATTTCAGGACCCAGGGGACATAACAGATCATCAGGATCCCAGTTCTCTGAACTCTTCCATGAGGAGTGATTATTCTAGCTCTGAGGAAGAAAGCCTGATTGATCAGGAGTTATTAGAAGATGAAGGGATGGCATCTGAACAACCTGCTTTAAGGGTTTGAACTCCTTTTTTTTGGAGCCTTTAACAGAAACGGAGGCTATCCCAGCTCCTCAACTATTTAGGGATGTGATTCAACGTCAGTGGGTTTCTCTGGAAACTTATCCCAATCCCACATCATTTGAGAAAAATGTTTACAATGTCACCCCGGATCTCACCGAGCTTCTACAGACCCCTGAGGTTGACAAACCGGTGATGGGGCTAACATCTCCCTCAGCAACTCTTTCATATGCTGAGGACATCGTGAAACCAGATGAGAGAAAGGTGGAGCTAGCACTTCGCAAAGCCCACTAGGCGGCTGCCTGGGTGATTAAGACTGCAACGGCGGCTTCTTTTTTTAACTGAGCATCACTGCTTTGGCTAAAGCAACAACCTCTGGATACACCAGGATTTCAATAAGGTGGTAGCTGCTGCGGAATTCACAGTGGATGCCACGCTAAATTCTGCTAAGTTCGGAGCAAGAGCCATAGCCTCTTCTGTCATGGCAAGACACCTCCTTTGGCTAAAGCACTGGCAGGCAGATACTAAGAGGAGGTGGAAGTTGGCATCTGCGCCATTTAAAGGGTCCAAGTTATTTGGACAGTCCTTGGAACCAGTTTTGGTGGAATCTAGGGAGAAGGAGAGTTTTGCCAGCGCTCTCCAGGTGGTTTGATCGCCACCCCTCCCCTCTCCTGTGCCCACTTCTCCAGTGTAGTAGGACTGGGGGGATTGCCAAACTCACCTGCAGCCATGTAAACTCAATGGGCCTGTCACCTCAAGTTATAGGCTAGTTGCTATGAGGAAAAAGTAAATGGAGATCTTCACTGAAGTCTCCTTGAGCTTCTGGAGAAAAAGCAGATTTTAAATATAAAGAAATCTAGAGATACTATGAAAATATGAAAAATGTGGAAAGTTGCCAAAGGCAGAGGTGGTTCTCATTTCTTCTATGCTTGTTTTTAGTGAGACTGAATCAAGTGAACAATTTTGCTTTATCTGTAAGGTGAAAAAAAGCATAATTAAAAATAGATATAAAATGGAAGACATAGAACCTCAGTTTATTGCCTTATTCAGATGAACCAATTTTGTTGAATTAGAATGATTCTCCCCTCCAATAATCACAAACTCAGACTTTTTCTCTTCTAAAATGAACACAAAACTTTGTATTATGATCATTAAAATGTATTAAAACCAGTTTTAAAACTGTTATGGTAAAGGTTATATAGGTTAGTATAAGTTGTTGGTGATATAAAATAAATGTAGTTGGGATCAGTGGTGGGTTTCAAAAATTTTTACTACCGGTTTTGTGGGTGTGGCTTGGTGGGTGTGGCATGGCTTGGTGGGCGTGGCAGGGGAAGGATACTGTAAAATCTCCATTTCCACCCCACTCCAGGGGAAAGTTACTGCAAAATCCCCATTTCCTCCCAATCAGCTGGGATTGGGAGGCAGAGAATAGATGGGGGCGGGGCCAGTCAGAATTTTTACTACCGGTTCTCTGAACTACTCAAAATTTCCACTACCGGTTGTCCAGAACTGGTCAGAACCTGCTGAAACCCACCTCTGGTTAGGATCCTAGGATACTTTTTCCCTTAAAAAAAATGGCCTTTGAGTAAATTTAGGCTCTAGCTAATAGAAGAGAAGCAATTTTCAATTTTTACCTTTTCCTCTGTCACAGTATTCTTCATGTCAAATGTTCATTTTTTCCAGATCAGATTTTCAATGTAAACAGAAGAATTTTATAGAAATCATCACAGTTGGTGATGTAATGTATAAAACAGTTTTTAGTATAACAAAATGTCATTAGAGTAAGCTGACTAGTTTTCCAATGTTCGGATGATTTTATCAGATAGAATAGCAGAACAAAATCTTACCGAATAAGAATTTTTATTCTTATTCTTTATTTTTCTTCATTATGCTTTGAATTAAAATGACTTAAACAGAAATTGTATATTCATTTGCCTACAGTAAATTCTTTTGAATAATATGAAATTTAAATTTGATTAAATGTGCATAAGATTTTGCTGTCTAAAGAATCTGACAATTGGGTACACTGATGCCATTCCACTGAATGTAGTTATTTACTAGGGATGGATGTTGTTTTAGACATCTTTGACTGATTTGTTAATTATTGCTGTGACATTTTTGAATTTATCAAAGTAGACTGGGTAATTTTCTTCAGTATGCTTTATTACATGGTCTTGTAACAAAAGACCTTCAGCAATTCCTAAAATAACTGGAAGATGAAAACTACACAAATAAAAGCATAATGTAACATAATGTAATACATTAAGAATTTTCAATTAGGATTTAACGAATTTAAAAAGGGTAGAGAAAAGCACAAAGCAGAATTTAAAAGGTAAAATTAAAGATAATGTGAAGATGCCAGAAATACATTAACATAGTTGCTGTGCTGTTAAAAAGAAAAAGTAATAGCTACTCAATGAATAATTTCTGTCTTTGTTTAATCTGAATTATTTATGTCAAGTAATCTGTTTAGAGGCTACTTTATTACAAAGTATTTTTTGCTTTGACTGTGGGTGCTTCCAGATGGATGACTTACACATTATTAAACTATTCATTCTATCTCTAGATATATTTTCAATATTTAGAAACATAAAGGGTTGGGGACCCCTGATCTAGCAGTGTTCTTTTTTGTTTGCTGCTTTTTCTAATTCTCCTTTGTGTGTGTGTGTGTGTGTGTGTGTGTGTGTGTGTGTGTGTGTGTGTGTTCAGGTGAGTCTGAGCAGCTTGAAGTGACTTCTTGAATACTTTTGGGATGAAATATCTGAATGAGATGCCAGTTGATATAATTTTGAAATTAATTTTAGATGTTTAATTTAGATTAGGACATACTGCAGTGGACTGATGAAATATGGGAGGCAGCATTTGGTTCAGAAAAAGGAATCATATGAGTAATATGTAGTAATAAATGTAGAGCTGCCCTTCATAATGTTGGAATTTTCACACTAAATTACAATCTGCTTTTATGGACTTGTCATTCTTACGAGCTGCTTTATTTCTGGCTATAAATAAAACTGCATATAGATAACAATGAGTGTTTCTAAGAAGATTTTTTTTTTAAATTTAAATGCGAAGTGTAGGGAGATCAATTTTGACATGCTTCAGAGGTACGGTAACTTGTATGAGCAGAAAATCTTCTATGTAAGATGTCTCATCTAACCCCTACTGGTTCTGGATCTATTTTGATAAATTCCTAAGATTCTCAAGGAGACTTCCAGGAGGCTGCTAGTTTAATCTCTGTTCTAATACATTCAGGAATTTGGTGCTTAAAGGTGCAGAATATCCTTTTTAGAACATCCAATTAAGTATTCAAACAGAGAAATTAAGGACAGTTATCATGATGCAACTCACTAAGTAGTAGAGTGAATTTACATTGAAAAAATTACTTCGAAAAGTATTGCTTCTTCTAGCTTCCTTGATAGTAAGAGTTCTAAAATTTATTTTTAAAGTTAAATCTTAATAACAATTCTATACTTAGGTGGTATGTAGACAGTTAAGAACCAATAATATATTATCTGTTAATTGTGACTGTTAATAGTGTATTAACAGGCAATTGTGAGACCTAGTATACTGTAGCGCTGAAGAACTAGGAGTTTTGAAATCCCATTTTGAGATCCTGTACAAAAAGTGGGATATGCATTTAATAAATAAATAACAATGTACTGTATGTTCTGGAGGAAAATTGCAAAGATGATCTGAGTACATTACTATTTAATCATTATGGTGGGTTTTTACATAAGCCAATTTTACATTATTTAAAGGCTGTTAGATTCCTTGAATTGATTGAAAACGCATATCATGTGCTTTAAAACAGGAGTCCCACAGGGCCCACTACTGGGCCTTGAGCCTTTCAGAACCAGGCTGCGGAAGTTGTGGGTGAGTGCAAATGGAGCTGTGTGTATGTGTGCTTACCCATGAAACCATACCCTCCTCCCCGGTCCATAAAGCCAAAAAAGTTGAGGAATTCTGCTGTAAAAAATCTTGCAATGTCCACTAGCCAGGCTAGCAACTGAAGAGAATATATTAGCTCAGGGTTGAACTGTGGAGTTCTTGGTGCTTGGTTGCTGTCTAGTTCAACTTCAAATCTACTACCCAGACTTTTTTGCCGTTCTTATCAATAACTGTTAAGTTTGGAATGTTGTGTGGCAGATGCTTGTTGTCTGAAATCTAAAATCCCAGAACACTTTGTCTATTTTATGGCCCTCTAACTCTTGCTTGCAGGCAAGTAATATTACTAGATATTCCAATGCATTTTTGTTACTATGTTATCATGCCATTGTTTGTAATCAGTCTGTACTTGTATTATATACACAACAACAGCTGCCAGTTTTTTAGTTGCTGTTGACCTTTGTTTCCATCAAGTTCTTCCCAAAACCTGGGATGTCATAATTGGTGTAGTATAAGTACGGATCTATAGTATCTCATCAATTTTTATTAATTTATCAACATTCCTTAAACATACATTGAGTCTAAATATCTGGTTGACTGTGTAATCAAGCTTAATTTATTAAACTTCTATGCCATTTCATTCCCAGTGACTTTCATTGTTCACAACAATCAAAGACCTTACAATAATATCAATAAAACACAAAATATAAAGATAAAAGAATGGAATCATAGTTTAAAATAGTTGCAGCTTTAGATCCTAACTTCCAGAAAGTTTTAACTCTGCAACTCATCTGTCTCTGATTTCTCAGATATATTTCAGTTACTTACATAATTATCAGTAAATTCTGAAAATGAACAGCCCCTCCTTTTGCAATAATTCTTAATAGTTGTTTGAACTTGGGGAGTTGCTTTTACCATGAACATAGATAAATATTACAGTGCTTAGAGAACTTATCAAGCATATGCCAACCCATAGATAGATAGATAGATAGATAGATAGATAGATAGATAGATAGATAGTATGCTAAACTATTTCTTTTAAGCTATTATTTTTTATGCAAAATACTGTATTAAATAGGATTAATTTTACATAGACATCAATCATTTTTGGTTAAAGTCTGGCACTCCTTATGGTTTTTAAAAAGGAAACAATCAAGTTTTCTGTGAAAAAAGAAAAGTCAAAGTGGATTTGTATTTGATGAAAAGAAGGTGATACATAGGAAAATTATGTGTGTACATTTGTATGCTTTAAAATTAATCCAAATTCATGGAGATTATTGTTGCTATTGGAGGCACAGGACTATGCTGGACCATAGTTACCTAGCCCAACATTCTTTTTCCAGTAGGACATTAGGATGGCAACATCTTTGTACTTTTTGCTTCCCAGCACAAAAGAAAGGGGGTGGGAGTGGTTATAGAGGTCACAAATCTGTTGACAACTGGCAAGACAAGCACACCTTGCACAGCTTTCAGACTGGTGATTTTTAGTTCTTTTATGAAAAGATACTGTGTGACTATATTGTCTTTTCCTCTTTAGTGGATTTCTATGGTAAGAAAACCACTGGAAGTAATAGGTGACATGGGAGAGGTTACCAGTGGATGATAAACTCATCTGTTCATTCTTTAACATTCAGTTAACTGTCCAGTAAGTCTTATTTGGAAACATTCTACATCTTGGCTAATACACATCTAATGGATGGTTTTATCTCTCTGTTCTACAAAGCCACTAGCCAAGAAGCCTCTAGCAAAGAAGAATTAAGATAGGAGTCTCATGTTCTTTATGACTTCTCAAGATACAATTGTTGTCTTGGTCCTTTTGCACAAGTTACTTGCCTGAAGCAATTCTTTCTACCTCACCCCATACCCAATTTAAAGGAATGGAGGAAAGGAACACAGGGTTCCCTTCTACTTTAAAGGAATGTAGGAGGAGATAACACTCTATAGGATTTGGCATTTACACATTTCACAACAATTGCTTTTAACAGGACCCCTCATTTCAACCCTGAACTACAAATATTCTCCTTTGCTGGGATTTTAACAGTGTAAGCGTTAATATATACAGTACATGCACCTTGAGTGAAATGATGTAGAACAAAGGCAACCTAAATGTAATTCCAAAGGAGTATTTTATTGAAATAAGTGTAGCATAGTTGGATCAACTGAACTGTACAATCTTCAGAAACTCCTTTTATAATTACCAAAATACTTAAACAAAAAAAGCTGATAAAAGTGCAGAATTTGGAGCACCAGTCCAGGAAAGCCATTCTGTGTTGTTTCAACAAATGTCATCAAGTGTATTTTTGTCAAAGTAAACAAAGGTTGCATGACATGTCACTGATCACTCAGTCGAAGAGATAGGATTTGCAGATTCGGTGTGTAATCTGTGTGTAAGAGCAGTAAGTCAGTTAATACAAGAATTGCTTTAGCTAAAAAGGAACTAAGAAAGATTGGCTGTTTGATATTTGCATGCAGTTAGCTTTATGATCAACGGTGACTACTGCAATAATTTTTGCAACCCACACTTCATTTTATTCAAGAGGAAGAGAAGTAAAATGTCTCTGTTCAGTGTATGGTATTGTTAGTATTCTGCCTATGGTGGAACTATCCTAGGAATATAATGAACATCCCATCCAAACTTTTGTATAAATTGGATCCAGAATATTGGATGGACATTAGGGAAAAGTCTTGCTAGTTTTATAGCTTTCTTTATGTTATGGAGAGTCTTCCAGTCATTTGGAGTACATTTTTGGGGAATAACTTGAAACTGAGACTGCAAAGAGGAATATTCTCCCCCTTTGTCCTAAAGATGCTTTTTCAGGAGGCAACTGGACTTTCTTGTTTTTCTTTGAAGACTTTTTGCTTCTCATCCAAGAAGCGTCTTCAACTCTGACTGGATGGAATGGATGGATTTATACTCCTTGCAGGCAGCTGGTCATTTGCATTCTTTTAGCGAGATCTTAAGGCCACTTAGAGATTTCTCTGTTTCGTCAGGGTCACTTGAGTAGTGCAAATGTGTGAGGTGCCTTCTTGGCTGCAGGCTGCAGACTCATCCCTAACAACCTGCCCCTATCTTCAAGAGTGAAGGGACACAGGGCAGAAAACATCCTTGGATAAGAGAAAAACAAGGCAGTCCAGTTGCCTCCTGAAAAAGCACCTTTGGGACAACCATGATCTGGATGACTGACACTCTCCATAGTTATTTAACTATGCACTTCGGAATGAACACCCTTCAAATGGTATGTGAGTATGAACAGATTTCTAGAAAAATTGCAGACTACAGGAGCCATTTGCACTTCAGTTTGAGATGCAGACAATACATACTCATCCCCAACAGCCTGCGCCTATCTTCAACAATGAAGGGACATAGGACAGAAAACATCCTGCAGCCAAGAAGGCTCCACACCCATTTTAATTATTCAGGTGACCCTGAGGACATAGCTAAACCTCCAAGTGGCCTCAACGGCTCTCTAAAAGAATACAAATGTCCAACTGTCTGCAAGGAATATAAATCCTTCCATTCCCCACTATCCAGTCAGAGCTGAAGAAGCTTCTTGGATGAGAAATGAAACATCTTCAAAGAAAAACAAGAAAGTCCAGTTGCCTCCTGAAAAGCACCTTTGGGATAACCATGACCTGGACGACTGAGAATCTCCATAGTCATCCTCCCCCTTTCTACCTCTGCCGGAGGATCATTCACCTTCAAATGATTAAGAGTTCTTTGATTTCTAGGACAGCCCTGCTATTATATTTTTATTTGTACATTTCAAATTCTTTCAGATTAAAAAACCCCTAATGATATATAGTATTTTTGAGTGCTTTTTTTAGCAGGGTCTAAATTGCCCCGCAAATGGAAACCCCGTTGTCAAAGGCAGGGGGATTTGCGTTCAGTAGAAAATGTGAATTTATATCCTTAAGTCTAAATTGAAATAGAAATACTGTGTTTTAATAGAAGAAGATGTAACCCTGTTGAGGACAATTCCAAAGCCTCTGCTGTGCCATTGTTTGGCCTATCTGTTTTTATTTGATTTAAGTTGGCGTTAGACCTAATAACCATTCAATTAGTACAGTGCAGCATTTCCGAAACTTATTATGAACTGTAGAGTTGGCAAGGTCAGAGACAAATGCTGTAGATCATATTATTTGTTATCATAACAATGCACAGATACAAATCATCTCTCCTATCCAGCTCTGTAATTCAAAGCTGATCGTGGTACATTGGCAGAAGAGGCACCAAAATTGAATCTTGCTTCTATTATAATAGCATTTGTATTTTGTAATTGGTGATTGCTTGGTTTAACAGTTATCCTAATCCTTGCAGTAAAGAATTTCATCTTGCCTACGAGGCTTCTTTATTTGTGAGATCAGTTGGGAGAAGCCTGATATTTTGTTCATGGAATATTTAATTATTCACCAGGTTTGCTCAATACCAAGATCCCCTTAATAGAAAACCTTGCTCTTCTACATTTGTTTCTTGACAATTGTCTAAGAATAGGCCATTGCCAAAGTTGGAAAGACAGACATAATACAGGTAGTAGTCATTGAACGTCCACTCATTCAGTGACCATTCAAAGTTACAGTAGTTCTAAATGAAAGGTACTTAACGATGTGTCCTTGTGGCCTACAGTCATGTGATCACAATTAGGGCGCTTGGCAACTGACTCACTATTGCAATATCAGTGTCCCAAGGTCACATAATCACCATTTGCAAGCTTCTGACAAGCAAAATTTATGGGAAAGCTGACAGGAGGTTGCAAATGGTCATAGGATACAGTCACTGTAGATTGTTGCAGTTGCATGGAAATTGGCACAGTCACGTGATTTCATGCTTTATAATTCATGGCTTAGCAATGGAGTTGCCAGACCCAATGACCATCATTAGGCAAGGAGTATCTGTGCTTCAGTTTTACCATAAGAAAATTTGGTTCTTCCTTTACTGTTCTGGTAGCTGAAACTTGAAATCAGTGAAAAGTCAAAGCTTAGATAGTTTTGCAAGCTTTATACCTTATAGCAGGCATTTCAGTACTGTACATTAAAGAAAGGGAGAATTTGGATAAGTTTTGTTTTTTTACCTTGCTTCAGCAGACTATAAATACATGTCTAGCACCTATCTAACTGCATCCTACTATCAACAAGCTTTGTGGCAGAGTGAAATGCCTGCCTGAAGAAAAGTGTCTGGGTCTGTACTAGATGTCTTAGATTTATTTTTTGGGACAGATGACTCAGCATATAACCAAGAACTCTAGATAGAAAGGGGGAGAAATGCTAGAAGGCACCTGTAAAGTGACATGTACATGCCTTAGATATACAATATAAAAAGAGTAAACGGAGAAAGGGGGAAGCATGCTATATTTCAGATGCTGCAAGATACACTGCCTGAGAGGATGTCATCTGGTTAATATCGAGTGAAGTGGAGGAATGGCCCCAGAGATTACAGGACTAGGAGAAAAACTGGGAGAAAAATCCTGGAGCGGCTTGTGAAAATGTGGGGGAAAAAAACAGGAGGACAGACTGTGTTGTGAAAGGAGATTCAGACAATGGACAGAAGAAACTTCTGTGTTAAAAGGTTTCTTAGGCAGCAAGACAGCCAGGAGAAAACTCAGACATTCCAGTATCAGTAATTGAGATAAGGAGGAAAGAAGAAGCCATAATAAAGTACTGTATATGTGGAAAATGAGGGAAAGAGACTTGAGAAGGAAGAAAATTAAATAGGTTAATACTTGACTGTTATATTTCACATTCACTTACATACATACTAATTTGTAAATAATAATCTCACTAGTATATTGTATCATACAACTTTATTAACACAAATATTTTACTGTCTAAAAATCCCTCATTTGTTTAGTACTAGTTGTGTGTGTAATTGTAATAGTTTCTATCTTGATCCTCCAACATCCTCCACATGTTATGCTTGAGAAGAAAAAACAGAAATGAACAGAATAGAACAGAACAGAACATTCTTTATTAGCCACATGTGATTGGACACACAAGGAATTTGACCTCAGATTAGTGATCTCTAAATGAAGAGCAGGCAAAGTGACAAGGAGGGAATTTAGAGTAAGTCCTTTACTTTCTATCTGTATCCTACTGTTCCCTTGTTCTCAATAGGTCATGAAGAGCTTGGCAATGGATTTATACCTCCAACAGAAAACAACACAAAATTTTGGGTTTTCATGTAAAACCTTGGGCATCACCAAGCATTTGTATCCCAATGTTTTAATTTGTTTTATATAAGGAACCCCAAGTGTAGAATTGCTCATCAGTTTTTTCCTCTCCAAATTCTAGAATTTTGAGACTCTATCTTAAGTGCTATGTTGTCATGGGTAGGATTGCTAATTATTACAATGGCTGCATGGCAGTTATGATCAATTAACACACTCCCACCCAAAAGTGAGATAGGGATTGGAAAATATGCAGGCACATTGATACTAATCAAAACCAATAGATTACCATAGACTTGAATAATCTATACTGCTACTCAAATTGAGGATATGAATAATATATGTCTCAAGCATGGGGAGTCTTAACAACAGTCTGTCTATGTTACAGTTGAAAATACCTAACCTGCTATCTGTAAATATGTGTGCTTGTGTATATGTCATTGTGTGATGTCATTGTGCCCCTTACCATTGGTTACTACTTACCATCAGCCCCGCCTCCTCTGTATATAAGCTTTCGCTCCTCTCAGATTGATAGCTGTCTATATGTGTTCCTGAGGAAGAAGAGAAATAAACATTATTATCACAAGAAAGTCTACAGTCTCTTATATTGGGTCTAACCAAGATAACCAAACTAGCAACAGTCTAAAATCCCTAAGTTGGGGTATTCCACAAAGAACCAGGATCATTATTCCTCCATCTTGTATGAACAGAAATGCTCTTAAAGCATCCATCTTATTTCCAAATTGTAAAATATTCTACCAAAAGTAACAGTGCTTTATAAAAATTGTATTACCTGTGATTTAGGGGTTTCTGAATAGAATATATGTAAATAGGTCAAAACAAAAAGAATAATGCAATATAGGTTATTGGGGTTGCTGAGCATTTTTAATTCATCAGTATTGTGCTTTTTTGTTTTCGTTTTTAGAAAAGAAATTCCCTGACACAAAGTAATGATAAAGGAAATAGGTCTAGATTCCTATGCAGATGGATTTTAATTAGACTTTTCCTTATGTCTCTTGCATCACATGAAGAGCCTGTAGTACAGTGGACTAAAGTACTGTTATTAACATCAGCTGCTTGCAATTACCGCAAGTTCAAATCTCACCAGGCTCAAGGTTGACTCAGCCTTCCATCCTTTCAAAGGTAGGTAAAATGAGGACCCAGATTGTGGGGGCAATAAACTGACTTTGTATAAATATACAAAAGTATGAAGGCTATTGCTTAACGCATTGTAAGCCGCCCTGAGTCTCCAGAGAAGGGCGGCATATAAATTAAAGCAAAAACAAAACAAAACACAAAAACATGTATTTGCTCCAGAAACAGGTATGAAGGGCAGAGCACTCTAATGGGAATTGGTTTCACTTGGTGGGTAATTTTTTTTGTATGTAAAATGACACAATGTGATGCAGCTAGTAGTGTAGGAATCACTTCATTAATGCACATGTTTTCCAGAGCAAAACATTGGATTGTGATTTGCCAGATAACAGCAGCCAGTATTCAGCTTGTTCTTTTTTGTAAAATGGCATAGCAAAAAATACCATGAGAAAATGTTTTAAGTCTGGTATTGAAGTAAAATGCATAATTTATGAGTTACCAGAGAACATTATGATTCGTAATAGAATTTTTCATTTGATTATGTTAGTATGCTGCTAACGTATCAGTTGCCAAGGAAAGTACAAAATTTATTTGCTGCCTCCTTTCATATCCTGGTAGCTATTTTTTATACATTGAACTGTTTTAACATTTAAAAATGCATGGATCTTTTATTTTTTCGTAGTTATAAAATATGCTATTTCATTGCGTTTGATTTGCACAGTATTAAAAGGTGTACTGTACTGTTACATTTAATTCTAGAAACACTGAATCTAAAATTAATTTTGCCCAAAATGAATTTTCACTTGAATCCTACTCCTTATTCTTTCCAGATGTGTTTTGATATGAAGGTAGATTTGTGTATTCCGAGGTCTCTCCTGGCTCTGAGAAAAACAGAGTTTGCTATTCCTTTATCTTTACTATTCCTTTATTTTAATGTGTATCTTCGTAACAAACTCTAATTGGTAGATTCTTTAAATGGTTTCTTTAGCTATGCTGTAGAGATTTCAAATAAATTAAAAAGTCAACATGAGGCCTTTTAATGAGGGATTTGTCCTATAAGACTTGCTTTTACAGGTCAGATTCTTAATGATAGGAAAGATTAGCAATCACATGCATCCAGCCACAGCATTTTTGATTCCTTGAGTTAGCTAACAAAGCTGAAAGCAACTAAAATATTCACTATTGTAATTGAATTCATAATATTTTGTTGCAGGACACCTAAGTTAAAGCTGAGGATGTCTGCAGAGAAAGGGTAGAAAAAGTCAAGATAATGTGCATAATAATATTTAAGCCTTGATTATTTTTGCTCACATTTTAAAAAGAACATGCCTCCCATCACATGCATCTCAATTTGCATTCCAGATTGGAATACTCTTACCTAAAATTTAGAACAGCTGAATAAATTTTGTATTATCATAGCAATGATAATATTCTTAAACAGCAGATTGTTATTAAATATTAACAGAGGTGAAATCTAAAAATTTTCGCTACCGGTTTTGTGGGCGTGGCTTAATTAGTGGACGTGGCTTGGTGGTCAGGTGACTGGGTGGGCGTGGCTTGGCGGTCAGGAGGGCATGGCCAAGTCGTCACTTCTTTGCCCTTTTTTAACCTACAAAACACAACACAACACAACTGGTTCACCCACAATGTAAAAGCAGCTGTGCTAGACCCAAAATGGCACCTGCAACAAGCAGGAACCTCACACAGGCACAAAAAAACCCAAAAAACCAACTTTCAAACTTTGCACACACACAACACAACACAACACAACACAACACAACACAACACAACACAACACAACACAACACAACAGGCTCACTCACAATGCAAAAGCAGCTGTGCCAGACCCAAAATGGCCCCTGCAACAAGCAGGAACCTCACACAGCCACAAAAAGTCCAAAAAACCAACTTTCACATTTTAGACACAGCTTTGTGAGATTTTGTGTGTTTGTGTAGTTAGAGTGAAACACTACAGAAACACACAAAATCTCAGAAAGCTGCACAAATATTATTTTATTTTATTTTTATTTTATTTTTATATAAAAGCAGCTAAATTTAAAACTTCGTAAACTTTAAATGGCTAGGTCTCAAAAAAGAACAACTAAAAAACCCCCAATGAACTATTTTTTTAAAGCTCTCAAAGGGGAAAAAAACTGGCAGGCAGGCAGGCAGGCAGGCAGGCAGGCAGATAGAGCTGCTCACCGATGAGCTTGATTGCAGGCAGGAAGATTCAGTTGCTTGCTGATGCAATGGATTGCAGGGATTACAGCAAGCGAAGCAAGGCAGGCGTGCGAAGGTAAGCAAGCTGGAGGCTTGGGGGCGGGGGGAGGGATTTTTGCTATCAGTTCTCCGAACTGCCCGCTGCCATCACTACCTGAGCCGGTCCGAACCGGGAGCATTTCACCCCTGAATATTAAGGTAGAGATGTTTTTGCCTATAATTAAAAGATACAAATCTTAGAAATTTTTCAGTTAAATGCTAGTTGGTATTCCATTTGTGAAGATGATGATGTCCATGTGCTTTTGATCAAGGAAAGGTAACCAAGAGTAAATGCAAATATTACATGGTATTACTCTTTGAGAAGGTGCTTGGTAGAAGTCTTGGAAAGAGCCCAAGAAACGACAGTAAGCAAAATTTGGGAAGTGTACTGTAGTTTTATGTTGGGAAGAAGTGGACAAGTAGATCAGTGTGAGAGTGCGAGAAAGTTTATTACTCCTTTACTAATTTAGAAAAAGGTGTATGATCTTTAGTTATGAACTATTTTATGTGAATATGAAATTGCAAGTTGGTTGCTGAATGAAATAATAATATAGTCTGGAATCTAAATGCAAGTAGCAATATATGGATACTCAGTAACTGGTTTGGTATTGAGGCAGGAAGAAGAGGAGAATTTCTTTGTTCCTTTTGTAGTTTTTTTACAAATAAATGAATCAAATTGCTTGCTCTGAGGTTTGACATGTTGGGCAGGAATGTGAATATATATGTACTTTGGATGCAGATTATGCTGTTTTTTTGGCTGAGATGATTTGTACCGAATATATTGCATCAGTGGTGGGTTTCAAAATTTTTTACTACCAGTTCAGTGGGTGTGGCTTGGTGGGCGTGGCATGGCTTGGTGGGCGTGGCTTGGTGGGCATGGAGGGGAAGGATACTGTAAAATCTCCATTCCCACCCCGCTCCAGGGGAAGGTTACTGCAAAATCCCCATTTCCTCCCAATCAGCTGGGACTTGGGAGGCAGAGAATAGATGGGAGCGGGGCCAGTCAGAATTTTTACTACCGGTTCTCCGAACTACTCAAAATTTCCACTACTGGTTCTCCAGAACTGGTCAGAACCTGCTGAAACCCACCTTTGGATTGCATGATGCAACCAGGAATCATGGTCTGAAACTTTATCAAAGAACAAGGTAGTTATATTTCACAAGGAAAATAGACTGAACTGTTGCAAGAAATGCATAAATAAATAGTGAAGAATTAGAGCAAACAGATGAATCTAATCACCCTGGTTGAATGTTTACTAAAGTTGGGAATTTAGTTAGAGAAAATTTAAGTCATTCAAATGGTTGTAGAAAGGGAGTGGGTAGTATATTGTCCTTGTGAAAAAGGAATGTCAAAAAGAGTAAAAATGGCTACGTAAGAGTACATTTGTGTGGCTACAGGTAGTCCTCGATTTACAACAGTTCACTTAGTGACTGCTCAAAGTTACAACATCACTGGAAAAAGTGTCTTATGACCATTTTTCACACTTATGACTATTACAGCATTCTCATGGCCACATGATCTAAATTCAGATGCTTGGCAACTGACTCACAGTTATGATGGTTGCAGTGTCCTGTGGTCATGTGATCATCTTTTGCAACCTTTTGACAAGCAAATTCAATGTGTAAACCAAACTCACTTAACAACTGTGTTCCTAACTTAACAATTGTAATGATTCACTCAACAACTGTGATAAGAAAGGTCGTAAAATGGGGCAAAACTCACTGAACAAATGTCTCACAAAGAATAGAAATTTTGGGTTCAATTGTGGTCGTAAGTTGAGGACTACCTGTATTGCATGGAAGTGAGAGTTGGATATGTCAAAAGAAATTGAATACAGTGGGAATGGAGTGTGTATAGGTATTTCTTGAATTATAACACTTAACCATTTAAAGTTACAACAGACTTGAAAAATGTTATTTACAATCTGTCTTTGAAGTTACAATTACTGTACCACAACCCATGATCATGTGATCAGATTTCAGGTGCTTGACAATCCTTTAGGGCTAAAAAGTGAGGTGGGTGGTATATAAATTAATTAATTAAATAATTAATTAAATAATTAAATAAACAAACAAACAAACAAACAAACAAATAAATAAATAAATAAATAAATAAATAAATAAATAAATAAATAAATATGTTTGTGATTTTGGTGTCTTTGAGTCATTGTTGACTAATGAAAATCATGGGTCATTCTTGAACAGCCATATTTAGCTTAGCAATCACCTTAATTGCTGCATCTAATATCATTATATTTGAAATTAAAATGTTATCTTAAATTCTTGAAATGAGGTTGTCATACAAATATATCAAAAACACGAATGCAAAGTGGTAAATCTTTCATTATATGTTATCTTGAAATCATTTAGAAAGATAAGTTTTTAAAATGACAGTGTGTATAAATAAGTAAATCAGTTGAAAAAAATCTTTTTTGGTTTAATTGTGGACATAGTATGTGATTGTCCTGCTGTGCTTATTTCTTCTCATTCAGTGATGGCTTATGTCAGTGAAATAAATAAATAAATAACTGTCCTAGAATTAATTTTGACTTCAGCTATATTTGGAAATACATCCCAAAGATCTGCAATTCAAAAGACTTAATTTTGTTGTCATTCTCTCTCTCTCTTTTGTTTTTAATAGGATGATGAAGTCGTTCTGCAGTGTACTGCTACTGTTCACAAAGAACAACAGAAATTGTGTCTTGCTGCAGAAGGATTTGGCAACAGGCTCTGCTTCTTGGAATCAACTTCTAATTCCAAGGTACATCAAGCTGTCTTGTTCTAATACTGTTTTAGATATTACCGATTCTGCTTCACGAACCATGTCAGATGTCGAGAGAATAGTGGGCTGCAAGGGACAGCGAGCTGTAACATTGCATACAAATAGCAACATGAGGTTTTACTGACAAGAAGCCTGGTCTTGTGGCAGTTTCGGTAGCCTTACATAACTTTGTACATAGGCATTCATACATAGATGTATAGTTAGGATTCTTGTGAAACAACTGTGGTTATCTGTGATATAAAACAGTTTCTGCAATTTTAAAATAGTAAGAGGTACTCTGAGACGACATTCTTTTTTTATATGATTTTTATTGCAACTTTTAAAAAATAAGATTAAAAATTAATACAAACTAAATATAGAGTAAAGAAGAAAAGAGAAATGAAACAAAGTGAAGAGAAAGCAAAAAGTGCACAGAGGAAAAAAGGTAAAAAAAAATAGAAAAAGAAAAAAGATAGAAAGAAATGGCTTCTGATATTCTTCATAGCAGCTAGGAGTATATTTTAACATCTCTCTCTTAAGTTATATTTCAGAGTACATTCTTAAATGCATCCGAAAAGGCACCTCAGATTTTACTAAAAAAAAAAAAAGGCAATTGAAATTAATGAAAGATTAAATTTACTAGAAATCTGTACAGAGCTTTTGTGGGAAGAATGGGATTTATAAAACAATTAGAGTCATGAGTGACAAAGTGACTGCAGTACCAAGAATGTCATCAGGGACAGAAATAGCTGTAACAAATAAGTTGATAACCTGGTATCTTGATGGATTCATTGTGTTCTTGTTGGGATCTCATTGTGTAGCTCGTTGGTGGAAGCTACAGCTGAAGCAAAATGCAGGAGCAAAGTTAAGATATATAAATATAAAGTTCTAAGTACTGATCATAGTTACTTTTTCAGTGCTATCGTACCTTCAGAAAGTCACTAAACAGGGCAGTCATTAAGCATAATCTATCTGTATTGTACATAGTTAGATTCTAGTGTATTTTTAATTCTCTATATTATTTGAAGACATATTTGCATGGCAGGGGATATATGACTATTTTGTTTTCTTAAAAAAAACTTGAGGTTTTTTTTCTAGGTATGTTTTTGAAGTAGTTTTAGCTACAAATGTTTTCTTTTGGTGAAGTTAGATATGTTGATGAGAGAGTTGAATATATTTTTTAAATTCTGAATATACGATCTCCAAAAGAGATGGTGAGTTCAGGCATTTTTTCCCCAATATTTTCCTTAATATAATTTTAATTAAACATATTACTTCCCATATGGCACAGACTAAATGTTTTATTTTCAGCAGCTCATCATTTTCAAAGTATTATTCATCATCATAAAAATTAATTGGAATGTTAAATATTCATTACAATAGCACTGATCTTGATGGATTCATCTATCCTGTTCCCTTGTAACAGAAGAATCCTAAAAAAAAGTAACAGAATTGAAGTTCAGTTCTATAATAAAAGGTATTTCTTTAACAAATAAATATCATTAAAAAAAACCATATTGTTACCAAGTTTTTGTCCTGACTCTTAAAGACTTCATGCAAGTATTTGTAATATTATTTATTTTGTTGATTCTGTAAGACCTTATGAAAACAATTTTTAATAGTTTTCATATGCATGTGCATGAGCCTTTCTGTTTTGCCATGTTCTTTCTGTCACTACTGTGGCTTCCTGACCTGTATATAAATTTCTTATCAGGCCATTGAATTGTTCTGGGATTCCCATTTTTCTGAGCACTTTCCACAGGTTGATGTGATTGACATAATCAGTGAAGCACATATTTACTTCTTTTGGGTATTATTTGGCTTTTTCAATTATTTAGCATGATCAGGAATACCGTTTTGTGTTCTTTAGCCTTTCTAAACCAGTTTGAACATCTGGCATCTCTTTTTCCATGTAGAGTGCTAATAGTGCTCCTTGTCAGTTTTTAACAGTTCTCTGAAGCTCATTGTTAAGTTCCCTTCTGAGATTTTTGTCTTTCTTGGCTTTGGCTTCTCTTCTCCTGTTGTGAATTTTCATGGTTTGTTCTGATTTCCTTTCAATTTCCATCCAATTTCCTTCCTTCTGTTTCTTCATTTTTGGCAGTTTCTTTTCACATTCATCCTTAATAACCTCTTTAAGTTTGTTTCATAATTCTTTTGGTTCTCTTATCAGTGAGTTTCAGGACCTCAAAGAGGTTCCCGATGTTTTCTTTGAAAATGGTAGGTGTTTAAGACTGTATCATGGAAAACTGGCTTTCTTCTTCTTTAGCTTAACTTGGAACTTGTACATGAGCAGTTTATGATTGGTTCCACAATTACCATCTGACCATGTTTTTGGCCTGGAAGAAATTTTATTTATTAATATACTGTATACTTGCCTATCGCTATAGCAAAATTACAATATGTTACAGTATAAATGATATTGAATCAAATCGATCTGGCAAGTTTAGCCACTAAGTTTATTCTGTCAGAAGAAATGTTACTCCTCCATGATAGAATCAAAGATGAGAAGATAATAACAGAGAACAAAGCATCAACTGCCACATGAAATTTGTAACTTGGGTAATAGTCTGAAAAGGAAAAAGTGACAGAACTGATCTAAATGTAGTTTTACCTACATGGATCTTGTACCACCTTTTAAATTACTCTATGGAAGTCTCGATAGAGATTTTTAAGCCTACACACACACACACACACACACACACACACACACACACACACACACACACTTTAAATAGCACATGGTTTCTCCTAGCTAAGTCCCCTCCCCTCTTGAATTCCTCCCTGTAGAAAAAAATCCAGCCTCCTGTGAGTAGGAAAATGCCAGGGAATGGTTTTTCTTGTATTACCCATAGTTATGCTCTTTGGTTACATTGTTTGAATATGCCCTCAAGTGGTGAGAAATGGTATCTACCATATCTGAGAAAATAAATGCCTCATGTTTTTTTTTTTTTTTTTTTTTTTTAATTTGATTTATATGCCGCCCTTCTCCGGAGACTCAGGGCGGCTTACAGTGCGTTAAGCAATAGCCTTCATACTTTTGTATATTTATACAAAGTCAGCTTATTGCCCCCACAAACTGGGTCCTCATTTAACCTACCTTAGAAAGGATGGAAGGCTGAGTCAACCTTGAGCCTTGGAGAGATTCGAACCAGCAGTAAATTGCAGGCAGCTGTGTTAATAACAGGGTGCTTTAAACCACTGTAGTACCAAGGCTCTGGTTGTATCAAGGCTGTTAAAGTTACATTTGGAAATTGATTATATCTTTGCTACTTTATTTATTAAATTTATTTGCCGTGAGGTGACTCTGGATGGCTTTCAATGTTACAAGTAATAAACCATACAAAAATATATATCTACCATGTTTCCCCAAAAATAAGACCCTGTCTTATATTTTTTTGAACCATGAAATAAGCGTTTGGCCTTATTGCCATGTGCTCAAAAGCCCAATTGGGCTTATTAGGGGATGTCTTATTTTGGGGGAAACAGGGTAGTAACAATAAACATACAACATTTGATTATAAAATGGGAGGGGAGGGAACAGGATACCCGGAGGATGGGAGGTGAGATCTACTATTGGACCATAAATCATCACCAGTGTGATACATCCCCATTGGGGCCCAGGCCAATGGGCACAGTCAGGTTTTCAGACCCTTACAAAAAGTCATCCCGGGGGCAAGATATGCAAAGGGCTGGAGCCACAGCAGAGGTCTGAATCCTGCCAGCCAGAATTCCTTGACCAATAGGATCCGCATTATGCCTCCTCTGTTGTCATGGATGAGGCAGACCTGTCCCATTGGGGTGAGATAGTTCCTCAAGTCTTGGATTCATGCTATGCAAGGCTTTATAGATAATAATCAATACCTTGAATTACACCTGGAAGCAAACCAGTAATCAGTGCAACTTGCAGAATAGCAGTGTGACATGGGCCACTCTAGAGCCCCCAAAGACTGCCAGCACTGTTTATGGAAACATTCATGTAACACTGGCCTTTAACTTATGTTGAGTAGTGTTCTTTCTCTTATTAATAAAAGCCAGAAAAATAAGATTGCATAAATGAACTATTAAATGTATTTTTATGAACAGTCATATTTACATCCAAAACTTAATAAGCAAATGAAGCCTATTTTTGATGGTTTGAATCAGCTTTCCCCATATTTTCCAAGTGTAAGTACCCTTGTGTTGTGTGTATGTTGTAAAAGCAGATGCATAACATAAGCCACTTTTAGAACACCATTCATTCAAAATATTTTATTGTACCCTTCAGCTGAGAAGGCTCACAAATAGACTTACATAAAAGCAAACTCAATCAGCAGTAAAGCACATACAGTGAAAGCATCATTACCATTGGTACATAACTCTCTTTAGAAATCCTGCATAAAGCATATAAAAGAATACCTTAATATGTTAAAAAGAAATGTGTACTAAGAAATAAAATAATTCTGTGTGAAAAATGAAACGATATAATTTTAGACTTGTCCTTTCTTTGCATTAGGTCATAAATAAAACTTATAGTCGGCATGATGCATATGTAATTACAACATCAGTAAACTTCAGTTTACTCATTTGATTTTAATTGTTCCCTTGGATTGTTTATCGTCTGGCTGTTTGAGGCTTCTTCTGTAGTTAGCACAATGATCTCTTACAAGTTTTAAGTGTTTGGCATCACAAACAAAATCACATCAGCTTTTAAAACCAATGTGCATGTAGTTAAACCATTTAACTCCTAGAAGCTTTAACTCTATAGAAGAAAGAACTTAATTAAATTTGCTAAAAGAGTGAGCATTAGACTGAATATATATCTTACTTTAAAACAGTCCTGGCATTGAAATAAAACATGGGGCAATATTCTATCGGGCTCATATTATTTCATTAATTTTATTTTCCATTTCTAGATTCCCTATTTTCTTGTTTCCATTGCTCAGGATGTACATATAACTGTTCAAATTTGACATGTGTGTTAGGAGAAGTCCAAGTGTGAAGCCGGCCAGATTGCAGTGGTCTCAAGTACAGGAAGGACAAAAAAAAGGGGGAATGAGCAATGGACATTGACCTCTAAGTTTCCTTTTGGGATGAGTTTAAGTGGCTTGAAAATTGTGGTGGCAGCTGCACTGGCACTGGAATTGCGAGAATATAAAGCTAAGTAACAGAGATGGACAATATTCATCCTTTGTAATTATACAGCCTAGGAAGATCCCATCTGCTCTTTTACAAAATTATTCTTATAGTGTGTATGAATAGAGGAGAGCCTTGGTCTTCCCTTCAGAATATCAATGCCCCCCCATCCAACTAGGGGTCTCACCTACATCAAATGAACAAAAAAATGTATGATGGGCAAATGATGCTAAGGTTTAAAGCATGGGTCTTTCAACAGGCAATCATAGAACACTGGAACTTTAAAGACTTTAAAGATGGAAATGGGGCTGCAACAGAAACCATATTAGGTTGCTGTCATTTCTGTGTAAAAGGAATTGTAATTCATGGTTATGATTTGAAGGTAATAGCTACATGTCTTATCCTCCCCCTTCTATACACTACATCAGAGATGGGGAACGGTGGCCCCTGTATGACTTGTGGACTTCAACTCCCAGAATTCCTGAATCAGCATGGCTGGTTCAGGAATTCTGGGAATTGAAGTCCACATGTCATAAAAGAGCCATTGTTCCCCACCCCTACACTACAGCAATAGGCAAGTTGCCATAGCTTGTTTTGACGCTGACATTAACAAGGAAGTAAAGGATCCTATCGGTAAAATTTTGAAGTCAGTCCTTTTAGGAAAAGATTTCAAAAGCAAAAGATTTTTTTATTTTATTGGGTTAGGTATAGGATTGCTTATTCAACTGGTTTTGCCATTTTGATGAAAATCGATCATTGGATTTTGATTTGGGGTTTTTTTGGACATTTTGTACTTTTGTTATTTAAATATTTGTTTTTACTTCAAAATCCTATTTCTTTGATATTCTGAAAAGTTTTTAATTGTTTAGTATTTGTTTGTTACATGCCTTGTTAAAAACTACACTAATTTTTCCCTGTTGTTATGCTGAAAAAAGTGTATAAACATGATTGTACTGTATATAATTCTGAATATCTGTTTGATATTTAAAGTAAAATAAAGTCTCCTTTGAATTTAGCTAGACTCCTGGTGACTACATGAATACTTCCATTATGTTTTCTTGGCAACTATATGGAAGATGTTTGCTACCATTTAGATGTTCTTTCTTGTCTACAGCCTAGAAAAGTTGTTTCTCTTTCCAAACCTGCTTCCAGGCCCTGGCATAGTTGGTCAGGTTCAGCCACCTTTGAGAAGATTTGACATTTACTTATTAGTACTGACCATGTGATATCCAGATAAAGACATAAAGTGGGGCAAAATTGATAAAGACTTATTGGATATGAAATGGGCAGCAAATACATTTCATAAATAAATAAATAAAATTTCTCACGGCAGGCTATTCCCAGTGAAACATGCACATTAGGATGCTGGATAAGGGAGCTGCTTGGTAAATTGTGCATATTTAAAGCCTTGGATATCTATAGTGCATGCCCTTCTGAAGATTTTAATGTAAGGAATTGATTGATGGAGCACAGATTGTATGTAAAGTAATGAAATAGTTGAAGTTTGCATTTCATTATTTTTCTCAAGCAGGATAAGAGTTTTTCTATGCTTATTAATGTGAATTTTCCACTTTAAATTGATTAGAAAGGTTGTCATGTTTTCTTGTCTCCCTTTATATTTCTAACTGAGTTTTTGAATTTGATCAGTGATAATAGTCAGCCTAAACACATAAACATGGAGCAATGTCTGTTTGAATTTGGAAGATATTTCTTATAACGTCTGTAGCTGAAATCTTATGGACATCTAGGAATAAGTCCTATTAATATCAAATGATCTTCAAATTTTGGGGGTTTAATGGACTGATTTGTTATTCTAAGGAGATATTGTAATCTCTTTTACTTTAGCAGTCATTGATTATTTAAGAAGTCATAAAGCATCAGTTTATCAAAATAAAATCCTATTAGCCATTCCTTTGCTAGGACACTGTACTACACATTAGTCTTTTTTCCTGGGATGGTGGGTATATTTCTGGTTTTTAAAGGAAGCTTATGAGGCTGATCTGGAGCCCAGAGGCATTCTGAGATTATTCTGAACATTGGTGCTCTGCAGTTTATTAGCTTCATATATTTTATATATGGATTTAGTTAATGTATTCATACATGCACACAGAGTAGAAGAGCTGGGGGACTGCAAGGTAGCTATTTCCATGTACACTTCAGATACAGAGGATTGTGATAAAGTATCAGGAAAATGCCTTGCTCAATGCTCTTTTCATAATTTCTTTTTTTAAATTAGAATGTTCCTCCGGATCTCTCCATCTGTACTTTTGTTCTGGAGCAATCATTGTCAGTCAGAGCTCTCCAAGAAATGCTGGCTAACACAGAGGAGAAAGCAGAAGGGGTAAGTTGTGATATGTGTAATGGGATTTGGAATTAAGGATAAATAATAATCTTTTGTAACATTCAGATTTTGTCCAAGAGGATCCAAATCAATTCTATAGGGCAGATTTTGCAATATTATATTTTTATTAATTCATAATAATAACAATTGCCTATTTACTGTACTTAGATGCTTTTAATAACTCTTAGGATCTTGGTTAAGACTTAAATTATTAAATTTCCACCAAAGCTGTATTGAAATAAAGAGATTGCAAAATCCCATTAAAGCTTTTGTGGTCCAACTCAGAAAGGAAAGGGGAAAAAAAAAGATTCTGGTGCTTGAAGAAAAAAAAAAGAACAGAACAAAAATTACGCCTTTTATAAGGTAATAAAATAATGGGATTTTGGATATTAACTTCTATCCTGGTTATTCCTTAGTTTGTTTTTTGGTATCATTATTTATTTAGATTGCAAGTTGTGGCACACAACTTTTTAAACCATTTTAAATTCACATTAAATTAGCCTCTTGTGGGGAAAAAGACACTTCCCAACATCATTGACTTGGATACAGATCCTGTATTCACAGACATAGTGCTAGGGAATTGTTTTTTTTGTTTTTTTTTAAAGAGCAGGAATAGTGACATCATCTGCATTGCCTTCAGGCATCCCTCTGCATTTTGCTGCAATCTTCTCTTTAGCTAGGGCAGAGCACATGGATTTTTCTAGCAGCAATATTTTTCTGGGAGCTATCTATTGTAATGCAAAACATTTTCAGGTGGCTTGGTTTTGAATGAGCCCAAGATGATTAAAAAATTGTTCTGGATAAAAAGAATTGGTAGAACTGAATGCAGAGTATTCCTTAATATTGGTGCATATATAACCTCCTGCAAACTAGTCTTCCTGCTTTTCTCATCTCTTTTTGTTGGCTGTCTGTATTGTCTTTTATGCCTTATGTGATTATGAAGGAGTTCTGAATGGGTTTTTTGGCCATGTGCTGTCAGCTAATAAAATAAATAACTTTATTGTAATTGTAGATGTATACACAGTATACTCATACAGCGAAATTCACTTAACGCCCAAAGACATGTCCAACACACATAACAATCCCCAAACACACTCCCACCCACCACAATTCTCCATCCCTAAAGTACCCAAACATCCACACAACAGACCAGGTAATACTGTCCAACAGCTCACTGATGGTGGCCCTTTAGTTCATTGTTGAGTGCAATTATAGCTCTGGGATAAAAACTATTCAGAAAATGTGTGGTCCGAGTTTTAATTGTTCTGTATCTTCTGCCAGAAGGCAATAGTCCAAAAAGATTGTAAGCAGGATGGGAAGAGTCTCTGAGAATGTTATGCAACTTTCTTAAACAGCGAGATTCGAAGATGTTGTCCAGGGCTCGTAGCTGGAGTCCGATGATATTCTGGGCAGTTTTAATGATTCTCTGTAGAGCTTTTTTGTCCGCTACAGAGCTGCTCCCATACCATGCAAGAATTCCGTATGTCAGGACACTCTCAATGGTGCTGCGATAGTAGGACAGAAGTAGATGCTGAGATAGATTTATCTTCCTGAGCATTCTCAGGAAATATAGCCTCTTCTGTGCCTACTTCACAAGCATGTTAGCATTCATAGTCCATGAGAGATCCTCCGAGATATAAGTGCCCAGAAATTTAAAACTACCCACCCTCTCCACCTCCTCACCATTTATGTACAATGGTAGATTTAAATCTCTCTTCCTTCTGAAGTCAATTCTAAGTTCTTAATAGAGGGGAAGGGGTAAAAAGTGTTGGAAAATTACTATGTGTAATTTCCATTTTAGTTTGTATCCTTGTCAATTCCATTCCCTTTTTTTTAACAAGTCAATTGTCAAAAACAAAACAAAAGATGGGCAAAAGCAGGGAGTAAGAAAGATAGGTACAACAGGTAAAATTTTATATTATGTATGTGTGTGTACGCACGCACATGTATTTCCGTATCTGTCTGTCTGTCTATTACCATGAAGTTTCCAGAGCCTCTGGAAGCAATCCTGTGAATAATTAGCAATCCCAAAAGGAGTGGTCTTTGTTCATTCCAACTTTCTATCTTCTATGTCCAAACAGCAGAATTGAGATGGAAAGTAGGACATGAGGTGATCCCTCGTTTATTCTGAATCATTGAGAAAGAGTGGATGGGGATGATATATCTAAGGAGACTTTTTCTATTTGAATTCTTTATCAAGGATTTTGCTGCATATTGTTGGAGGAAATTTCTGTTTTTTATATCTTGAAAGATAATGAACTGTGTGTTCTATCAGAATTAAATAGGCTAAAAGTAATGTAATTTAACTGCTCTATAATCTGCTTTAAACAGTAGAAAAGCCTTTTCCTCATACATCTTATACTTCCTATTATCTTTTCATAATTATCTCATTTTGTTCAAGGTAATTTGTGAGGGGTAGGTTTATCCCCTTTCTTATTAACAACCCTTATGCTCGTAACAATCCTGTGAGGTTGACTATACTTAGATGTTTGTTTAGAGGTCCTAATGTAAGTAGAAATGGACCAGGAATTCAGTCGATCATAATACATTCTACATTTGCCAGTACATTATTATATGACTGTAATCTTCCCTAAATACATTGGAGTGTGAAATGTACTGCTTTTCATAATTGTGGCTGTGTGCTCTTTCTTATACGGACTCCCTTGCTGTGCCATCATGAGTGCCTGTACTTCAAAATTTACTAATGCAGTACTGCTTTTGTTCATTTTTTCTTTTTCATTCTCTGCCTCAGTCACATATATGGATTGTGAATTTGTGCAGATTCTTCCTGGAAGCCTTCTAAACCAGTGATTTTCAACCTTGGCAACTTTAAGATGTGTGGACTTGAACTCTCAGGATTTTTTTAAAGTTGCCAATGTTGAGAAAACACTAGTCTAAACCATGGAGGACCAATCTGGCATGTTTTGCTTGCTCTCACATAGGAACTTCTTACTTAGTTGTGGTGGTGGTGGAAGGTAGTCTGGATTTCCAGGTGGGTATGGCATTCCAGAGGGCAATGAGACAGTGGAACTTAAATAGTTGGGAGAAAGAGTTAGAATATCTATAATGATGCAAATAGTTGTTTTAGTTTGGTAAGATTTCTGCCATAGGTGAGTAACAATAAAGTAATTCTATGTGTCTTTCTTGGTTTTGGGGGCCTGACAGTTGTCTTCTGACCTCTAGTACAGCAGTCAGTATATTTTTCCAGATGTGTCTTTGACCAATTTCTTGTTGAGAGGTTTCCTTGTATACCTTACTTAAAAGCATTGTTAGTGTACTAGATAATGTCTCTAGTTTCTTCCTACTTTGCACTTGTTTTACTGGCATAGCAATTACAGCTGAAAAAGGTCCAAATTAGTGAGCATATCACTGTACACTTCTAGGGAAGTGGGGAAGACAGCGGTCAGGAAAGGGTTATCTGCTCCTAATCTAGCGAAGATCGGGTCAGGAAGTTGAAAAGCTCCTCCTCCTGTTGCTTCTCCAGCTTTCTGACTCGATCTGTGCTGGATCGGATGCACATAGCCTTTCTCCTGTGTTTTACAGTGTTGAATTTGTCTCTAATTTGGTCCATTTAAATTCTAAATTTCTTAAATAATTGAGGTGTCCAGCGAGAAGGGCTGCTTCGGTCCAACTCCGCTGCGACCGCTTGCGGTCTTTGGGGATTGAGACCCCTTAGCTGGGTCTCTCCCAATTGGCGCGAACGGTTCACGCCCGATTCCGCCGCTGAGAGCCTCCTCTTGGAGTCGAGGCTCTCTGTTTCTTTCTTAGTGGCTGCTTGCTTCTATTCCGGCGAGACGACCTCTTCCTCGCCGAAGACACCCCTCGGCGGCTAAATTGCTGCCGCTTGCAGCCGCTTCGTGCCCGCTGCCGCCGCTTGAGCCGCTCAGCTTCTAGCCGCCTGTAACGCCCACGCTCGCCGCCGGATTCCACCCGGCTCCAAATTGACGGAGCGAAGAAGCGGGTTTTTTGTAAGCAGACATTATTCTGTTATTTGGGGCCCCTTTCTCTTGACTTTGGACAGCTTCTGGGGTGTTATTACAGCGGCCGCCATTTTATCGCCCTAGGCCACCACCGAACCTTGCCTTAACGGCCGCCATTTTGGCCTCTCCTCGCGGCATTGGAGGCCTAGTCTTTGACTCCCTAGGCCACCACTGAACCTTTGCCTTAACGGCCGCCATCTTGCCCTCACCTCGTGGTTTTAGAGGCCTAACCTTGACAGTATGGCATCGCGTTCATCTAAGGCGAATAAGCGCCAGGCCTCTGAGGATCCGGCTCCCGGCCCTTCATCAGCTGAGCCTCCAAAAAAATCGAAGAAATCTCAGGCCTCTAGGGAGGAGAAGAAGGCGGCAGCCAGGGCCAAAGAGGAGCTTCGCCTACACCAGGCGATTGAACGCTCCATACAGAAAGCCATTAATGAGGCTTCTGTTCGAGAGGCCCCAATCCATCAAGGGGTGATTGCCACACCCCTGGCTCCCCAGGCCCCAATGGCCTCTCTACCTGAGCCAGCGGAAGCTCAAGCTCAAGAATCACGCCCCTTATCTCCGGATGGGGGTCAACCGCCGGCCCTTCCTCAGGGGCAAATTTGTGAAGTCCTCTTTGGAGCACAGTCAGATACTCCTCCCCAGGGCCAGGCCCCAGCCTCCTCTACTCCGTTGGGAAATGCACCATCTAATTTGGGGAGCAATGTACCACCGGGTCCCTCGGTTACCCCTGAAACCCTGGCGTTCATTCAATCTGCTATCCAAAAAGGGGTTCAGGCCGAATTAAGGAATCTGCGCAGAACATCCTCCTGGGTGGCTAACTCTGCCTGCTCGAATCTGGACATTGAGGGTTCCCTTTTGGAAGATGGTCAGGACCCTCCTATAATTGCTGTAACTTCGGGGGCGCCATCTGAGCATCCATCTTACCATGACGAGGATGCTAGGGAGGGGGAACTCTCTGATGATGAAGACCTCGCCCCAGATCAGCCATCCTTCATAGGTTTATTTAAGCCTCACCTTTTTAGGTCCCTCTTACACAAAGCCAAGTTAACTACCCGCCTGGGTTCCCCTCAGGCCGTTCCTTCTTCTAGCGGGGACAATCAGAGCTCTATTCCTCTCTTTGAGGTCCCAGAGATTGAAACCGAGGAGATTCCGGGTCCTAAGCTTTTTAAAGACGTCCTTAAGAAACAGTGGTTGGCGCCTGCTTCGGGGCCTAACCCTAATCAGCTCGACAGGCGTTTTTATAACATGGCCCCTGAGTTGGCTTCCTTGCTCCAACTCCCGACTGTGGACCCTCCAGTAGCAGCCCTTCCGGCTCCCTCTAATGCTACTGGCCCGCCTGAGGAACACCTCCGGCCGGAGGACAAACGACTGGAACAGTCACTAGTTAAATCTCATTTGGCCTCAGCTTGGGCAGCTAAATCTGCTATGGCCTCGTCGTTTTTTAATAGGGCGTCCATTTTGTGGATTCGACAACTGCAGGATAGGCTCCCAGTGTCAGATTCCAGGACCCATCAGGACCTTAACAAAATTTTAGCGGCACTGGAATTTTCCGCCGACGCGACGCTTAATGCGTCCCGTTTCTCTGCTAAGGCAATTGGCTCAACCATAACCTCCCGGCGGTTGTTATGGCTGCGGAATTGGCAGGCAGATGCCAAATCAAAGTGGCGCCTTGCCTCTGCAGCCTTTGAGGGCCCCCTTCTATTTGGGGCACCATTAGAACCTCTCTTAATTGAAACGAAAGACAAGAAACGTATCCTTGCACCAGTCTCGAGGCGTTCTCAATATCGCTCTTCCCCGGCTAACTTTCGCTCCTTTCGGCAGCCTGAGTTTCCCTATTCAGGGGGTAGGTTTCCCAGAGCCTCCTTTTCCCGTCCCAGGATCCCAGAACACCAGGGATACCAGACTCAAAGGGGATTCTCCAGACGTCCCCCCCGGGGCTCCCGGGGCCGTCCCTTCCGCAGGTCCAGATAATCTCTCCTCCTCCCCTCCCATTGGGGGCCGCCTGGCTCTCTTTGCCAGCCAGTGGGAGAGTTCTTCCTCCGATGCTTGGGTCCGGGAGACGGTTAGGTGGGGCCTCTCCCTCGAATTTCTCTCCACTCCCCCCGACAGGTTTCTGCGATGCCCTCTTTCTCGGGATCGCGAGAAACGGCTCCTGCTGGCCTCGGCTATCAAACATCTCCTTGACATTCGGGCAATCGAGCCGGTGCCACAGGAGCAGCAGGGACAGGGCTTTTATTCTCGCCTGTTCCTCGTTCAGAAATCCTCGGGGGGTTGGAGGGCAATTCTGGATCTTAAGTCCTTGAACCGCTGGGTTCCCTACCGGCGGTTCAAAATGCAGTCCCTTTCCTCAATCCTTGACAGCATTAGGGTCGGGGACTTCCTCACGTCTATTGACTTGACTGAAGCCTACCTTCATGTCCCTATCCATCCGGCATATGTCAAATTTCTTCGGTTTTGCCATGCGGGCCGCCACTACCAGTACCGCGCCCTCCCATTCGGCCTTTCCTCGGCCCCCCGAGTGTTCACTAAATTGATGGCCGCCATTGCGGCCCACCTTCGAGCTCTTCCGATTAGGATTCTCTGCTATCTAGATGACCTCCTCATTCTGTCGAGTTCGGAGGATAGGGCGCTTCAGGATTTGGACACCACCCTCCGGATCCTGACGGCTCACGGCTTCTCCATCAATAGGGCCAAGAGCCACCTGGTCCCCACGACCCGGATTCAACACCTAGGGGCTCTCATCGATACGGTTGAGAGCAGGGTCTTCCTTTCCGAGGAGCGACTGTCCAGCTTGCGGTCTCTGGTCAGTCTGGTCGCTCAGGGAACCCCCGTTCCTTTGGCGACTCTTTCCCAGCTCCTTGGGAAGATGGTATCGTGCATCGTCATCGTACCATGGGCTCGTCTCCACTGCAGGGCTCTGCAGTGGTTTCTTCTCCCGTATCAGAGGTCCCGCCATTCGGCTTCTTCTCAAATTGTTCACCTTAACCCCTCTGTCCTTCAGTCCCTCCACTGGTGGTCCTCCAGGTCCCTGTTCAAGGGAAGGGAGTTCAGGGAGCCCAATCCGGTCGTCCTGACAACGGACGCCAGTCTTCTGGGCTGGGGGGCCCACGTTCACTCACACATGGCCCAGGGCTCCTGGACCTCAGAGGACAGATCGCACAACATAAACTGGCTGGAGCTCCGGGCCATTTTCCTGGCCCTCAGGGTTTTCAAGGACATCGTCAAGGACCGACACGTGATTGTCCGGACGGACAACGTGGCAGCCAAGGCCAATGTCAATCGCCTGGGGGGGACTCGGTCCCGGCCCCTCATGGACGAGGCGGAGCGATTGGGGACCTGGGCGGAGGCCAACTTGCGGTCCCTGCGAGCAGTCCATATCTCCGGCCTAGTCAACACCCAGGCCGACTGGCTGAGCCGCTCCATGCTGGACCACGGCGAGTGGCGCCTCGACCCGAGCCTTTTCCAACGGATCGCACGTCGCTTCGGGGAACCAACTGTGGACTTATTCGCAACGAGGGACAATCGCCAGACGCCCCGCTTCGTCTCCAGATTTCCGGACCCGATGGCAGAGACCACGGACGCCCTCCTGAGCAGGTGGCCGAAAGGTCTTCTCTATGCCTTCCCCCCCCTTCCCCTTCTCTCCAGGGTCGTCCGGAAGCTTCTGGAGGAGAGGGCAGAGCTGATCCTCATCGCCCCTTACTGGCCCCGTCGGCCTTGGTTTGCCGATCTTCAGGCTCTGTCGATTCGCCCTCCATGGCGTCTTCCCTCCGCCGACGTCGTCCTTCATCAGGGCTCGCTCCGCCATCCGGACGCCTCCTGGCTACAGCTGACCGCATGGCGGTTGAGCGCCAGCTCCTGACAGAGTCTCTCCTGCCCGACGACGTGATAGACACCATCTCGGCGGCGCGCCGCCCGGCCACAGTGCGCATCTACGCAGCCACATGGCGCTCTTTCGCGGAATGGTGTATGCCTCAGGGGATCGACCCGAAGCGGGCTTCTACGAACCAGGTACTCATCTTCCTTCAGAAGGGGTTGGCCGCCGGCCTCGCGCCTAACACATTACGCAGGCAAGTAGCCGCTTTGTCTTCCATTCTCTGTTTGGGGTCCCGTAATTCCCTAGCTCAACGTCCTCTGATCCGCTTGTTCCTCAAAGGGGCCTCCAACCTTCGGCCCCCTCCCGTACACCGCTATCCTACCTGGGACCTTCCAAAGGTGTTAAACGCTCTCACGCGGGAACCCTTTGAACCTATTCGTTCTGTTTCCTTACGGTTTCTCTCCTATAAGGTGTCCTTTTTGGTTGCAATCACCTCTGCCAGGCGGATTTCAGAGTTGGCAGCCCTCTCCATGAGGGCTGATCTCTGCATTTTTCACCCGGACAGGGTGGTTCTTCGCCTAGACCCTACCTTTTTGCCGAAGGTTAATTCCCTGTTTCATAGGTCCCAGGAATTAATTCTCCCAGATTTTTGTCCCCACCCGTCCCACCCTAGGGAGCGGGTTTGGCACTCTCTGGATGTCCGCCGTGCGCTCCGCATCTACCTTAGGCGGACTTCCTCGTTCCGCAGGTCGGAGGCGCTTTTCGTCTCTTTCCAACCGTCCTCTCTGGGCCTTAAAGTCTCTTCCCACACTGTAGGCCGGTGGCTCCGTGCCACCATTGCCTCATGCTACGAGGCTTCTTCCACTCCGGCCCCTAGGCGGGTCACTGCTCACTCCACCCGCAGTGCCGCCGCTTCGGCAGCGTGGGCTACTCAAGCTTCCCTGTTGGACATCTGCCGGGCCGCCACTTGGGCGTCCCCTACTCCCTTTATCCGACACTATAGAATCGATGCCTTCGCTTCGGCGGAGGCTGCCTTCGGCTGTAGGGTTCTCCAACAGGTGTGTGCGGACCAGGCCTCCACATCCCGGGCGGATCCCCCCCTTTAGTCCTCGGGCTTTGGCATGTCCCTTTCCTGACCGCTGTCTTCCCCACTTCCCTAGAATGGGCGTTGACTTACCTGAACGCCCCTTCTGGGGACTGGGAAGACAGCGGTCAGCCCCGCCCCTTTTCTCCGCCGGTTCGTTTTGGCCCGGCCACCTTTTCTCTTCTTAATCCTTCCTAGATGGGCTTGTGCGTCGTCAGGGAGACATCACATCCTCGTCCGAAAGCTGGAGAAGCAACAGGAGGAGGAGCTTTTCAACTTCCTGACCCGATCTTCGCTAGATTAGGAGCAGATAACCCTTTCCTGACCGCTGTCTTCCCAGTCCCCAGAAGGGGCGTTCAGGTAAGTCAACGCCCATTCTGGTGGCCAGAAGTGGCTTTTAGCAGATTCTGACCAGTTCTGGAGAACCGGTAGCGGAATTTTTGAGTAGTTCGGAGAACCCGTAAATACCACCTCTGATGGCCCCACCCCCTTCTATTCTTTGCCTCCCGAGTCCCAGCTGATCGGGAGGAAATGGGGATTTTGCAGTTACCTTTCCCTAGAGTGGGGTGGGAATGGAGATTTTACAGTATCCTTCCCCTGCCATGCCCACCACGCCACATCTACAGAACCGGTAGTAAATTGTTTTGAATCCCACCACTGCTGGTGGCCCTGACTGTTACCCTATTTGCCTTGTTGCCGGTATGTATGTTTCTCAAATAATCTCAAGTCTTATTGGCTTTCCTGGTTACTATGATAACTTATAGAGAAAAAAAAAAATCATGAAACGGAAACAATTCAGTTCCATTAACGCTCTAGGAATAACGCATAAGAACAACCTTATATAGTTAGATTAATTGTGTAGCTATTTTAATGTTATCAATATCCTATTGGGTACATGTCCTCCACTATTTAATGCAGGGGTGTCAAACTTGATTTCATTGAGGGGCACATCAGGGTTGTGTTTGACCTTGGGAGACTGGAGTGGGCATGGCCAGGGTGGGCATGGCCAGCTCAACATAACTCATGTCGGGGACGCCTGTGGCGGGCCAAGTGCTCTGCCAGAGAAAACGGGCTCCTGTTTTTGGGTGTGACGGCCTCCTGAAACCATCTGCCTGTGAAAACTGAGCTCGGGAGGGCTGCACACAGTCCTCCTGAACTCCCGTTTTTGCTGGCAGAGGCACCGTGGGCCAATCCTTCACTGTTTCCAGGGTGGCCTCATGGGCCAGATCTAAGCATCCCACAGGCCGGATCCGGCCCCTGGGCTTTGAGTTTGACACTCCTGATTTAATGCCTACTTCTTTAATTGAAGTTGCTAGGTACCATCTATATATGCTCAGTCACAGTCATGATTTCTTCCTGTTGTTCTAAAAACTACTTCAAATTGCGATTATGAACAAATGCAGCTTTTTTTCTAGACTATATCTCTGAAATTTTTACAGCTAGGGAATTTGACTCAAGGATTTTATTGTCACATGGAAGCTCCAGATTTTCCATGCAATCAATTTCAGTTTGTGAAACTCACAGTAACATCTAAATCATGTTGTGAAAGGAGATCTCAGTGTGGGGTCTGAAGTGGTAACAGTGGGAAAAAGGAACAGCAGCACCATGAATGCTCTGTTTTAAGTATGTCTGTGTGTGCTTTTTCATGTAAAGTAAGGATATATTATTATAGCTTCAAGAAATTTCATTCTCATTTTCTTTGAATGCACATATTCTTAACTGCTTGAAAAACAGCAAGGAGTGAGAATTGTTAAAATACCATGGCATTTTTTATGACAGCCAGGAGAGTTTAACATTTTACATAAAACATGCAGCATTCAAAGTGCTCCATTCTATTATGTTACAGCATCCACCTACAAGTGGTAAAATGTTAAGCTATGAAGTTATTGGACATTGCATGTACATATTGCATGAAATGTAATTTTTCCTGAGGAATTAAATAATAAATACATCATAATATCCATTTCATTTTAAATATGTTAAAACTTAAATTTATATTTGCTTCTCTTTCATTTTACTTCCCCCCCCCCTTCGTATTATGCCCATATGACTGAAATTGAAGGTAGGATCAGTTTTATCATTCAGTGTAATCTTTGTTAAAGTTGTCTTTAGATAGAATATATCTTTATAGTACAATAGTCTGAAAATTGTAGGTTTTTAAGAAAGTGTTCAAATAATTATGTTAACAAAGATCTTTATATCGAATTGTGAGAACTATATTACAAAATATAATTGTAGTAACAATATTCTTTTTTTTTTCTTTTTACAGCTAGTTGATGTGGAAAAATGGGTATGTCTGACTCTCTTGATGCAATATAATCCTGGTTTATTAGAAAGTCAAATTTCCACATTATTCTGAATCCTGTATGTATCACAAGATTGCTTTGCTAAACTCAAAACAGACTTTTTTGGGGGAAATGCATGTTATATCATAACTTTTATATATGATATTGAAGATTTGCTTTATTTGCCAAATTCATTTATTCAAGTGTTGGCATTTTTTAAAAAACTACCAGGTAAATCTGCTTGAAATCTCCAAGTCTGCATGTCTACATAGTTTTAATTTTTATTACTAACTGTATGGATTAAACATCCTGCCTGGGATGTCTACATTACAATGGATTACAGTTGTATGTGTATTTATGACTGCATCCCTCTATTATCCTTTTATTGGAATTTATGAAAGAGCTATATTTTAATCTTTATTAGACATGTCATCAAAATTATTGACTAAAATATTATTCAGATACTTACAGTGGGTCTGCTTACTTAGCATTTTGTTTTGAAGTAAGAAATCTAGTAGCATAATAGAATTAAAGTGTTGGAAGGGCCAACTCACTGCTCAATGTAGGAATCAAAATTAAAGCACCCAGACAAATAACTATCCATCTTTTGCTTTAGGACTCTGGAACTATTTTGATCTAAAGCCAGATGGTGTTTCAGACCCAAAATGTGAGGATTTGCTATATGTGACAGCAACTCTTTAAAAAGTTGTGTTTTCACCTAAGCTCATGTGGTAGTTGCACATAGAGGTGTAGGCCTCCTTAACTGAAATATATTTTCCTTGAGTCACAGATCTATCCTGTAAAAGGTTTACATCCCGAATTTGAAGCACTTTTCCTGCTTTGGATCACAGCAGTTGTATAATCCCCATGCTACTTGAAAATGCATCCAATGAAAGGGAGCACATCACCTCTCTGGCTAATTGACTCCATTGCTGAATTGTTCTGATAATTAGAAGAACATGAGGTTTTTGATTGGAATCTGTCTTCTTGTAACTTATATCCATTATTATTTAGCCAGTATTTTGGAATAAGAGAGAATGTCTCAGCTTTTATGAGAATTTCTTTCAGTTCCTCTCTCACAAATTTTTATTGAGGTTAAACATGATAAATGAAGGCTGCCAGATGTTCAGCAAAAGCAGTATATGTCTACCCTTTTGTCCTTATGTCCTTTGTCCAACAGGCTTAGCCTTAAAACCAAATATCTGGCTTTTTGTTTATCTAACTGTGTAGCTTTTCTCAGCGGCCCAGTCCTTGCTTAATAAGCTCAGTTAAAGGCAATGGCAAACCACTTTTAAAAAACTTTGCCAAGAAAGCTGCAGGGAGTTGTCCAAGCTGTTGCCAGGAGTCAAAACTAACATAAAGGCAGAATATCACATAGTTCTTTCTGAACTCTAGGATGCAGTTCATCTGGTCCTGAAAACTGAAATCCTTCCCAAGTATTTTTATATCATGTTTCTATTGATTTCAAACTTCAGTCCTGTCATTCACAATTCTGGTAGCACATGTAGTCTTTTGTTTCAGGAGGCCGAATAAAATAAAACTGATAGAATTACAGTTTTTTAATTTAATTTTCTTGAACCAGTCAATCAATCAATATAACATAATACAGGTAGTCCTTGACTTACAACAGTTCATTTAGTGGGAAATTCAGATTCACTTAACAACCACGTTACTAACTTAACAAATGCAATAATTCACTTACTAAGTGAGGCAAGAAAAGTCGTAAAATGGGCAAACTCACTTAACAAATGTTTCACTTACCAATATAAATTTTGGGATCAATTGTGATTGTAACTCGAGGACTATCTGTACCATATCCAGTAGGTGTTTAACTAGATAGATACTGTAGATAGATAGATAGATAGATAGATAGATAGATAGATAGATAGATAGATAGATAGATAGATGATAGAGAGAGAGAGAGAGAGAGAGAGAGAGAGAGAGAGAGAGAGAGAGAGAATGAGAGTACAAATTTCAGACAGGATATGAGCCAGAGAGATTTGTTGTATTGATTGACATTGACTCTAAAAGTCTCATGCAATAAATTCAAGGTATACTTTTCATAATATACAAAACAAATGGAATAGTTAATTCAGCTGATGGTAATGATACCAAATACATTAAGGAAATACTTTACCACAAATTTAAAGGGGATTTGAAACATATTTATTTCTAAGTTCCACTAATTGCAGGAAATGAGATTGCAGTGTGGCATTGTAATCCTATGTGTGTTGTAATAAATGCTGTTGGATTAAATAGAATTTAACTCCTGCTAGGTTTCTCTCTTTCTTTTCTGAGGAAGCCTCACTTATACTTAAGCAGAGACATATATTATTATTCTACTTTTGGGCTGAATCTTTATTTGCCAGCTTTTGTGCAAATTTTGTGTGCTTTGTTTTTAACACCAATTTGATCTATTGGAAATAACAATCTTTAATTTTTGCTTTGAAAAAATTTCAGATCAAGCTGTCTTGAATCCCATCTTTCTATTGGTTCTCTTTTTCTTTTTCTGATTGGTTAATAATCTTAATATGATCTAATTCTTTGCTTGGTTTACATAACCTGTTAAAATGTTGTGTGATTTATAAACAAATCTAATAAACAAACATAAATAAATAAATAAATAAATAAATAAAAACATGACTTAAGACAAGAATAATAATAATGCTAAAAAAACAAACAAACCATGGTCTACCTTGGCATGTAAAATCAGTCAGCATGACATAGTATAAGCAGGATGCTTCTATTGCTACAAGTATTAATATATTATTAGAAGTCAAAGAAGAAAGCATGCAGTTATACTTAACTCTGCATATATATTTTAACCAATGTATCTCCTATTAAAATATTCATAGCTTTTAATCATAAGACAGACAAATACTGTTTTTTGCAAGAGCGTTCAAAATTCAGTCAAATCCTGAGGAAATTACTTCTCTCAAGCCTGTGCATGTTGATCTGGGGAGTAAAAATCCCTTTAAAATCATTAAAATTTGTTTACTTCAGGATCCAGTTCTGCAGTTGTTGCACTTAATAAATATGTATTTGTGCTATTCAGAGAAAGATGTATTAAGAAACCCTCAGACATAGCTCAGCTATTATATCTTTCTGCACACAAAACTCCAAGGAATCCCTGTGGCTAGTAAACAGACAGTCTGTTGGTTCTGCATTAGATTAGATTGATTTCTCCTTCTCCAAACCCACCTATTTCTCCCCCTCCCCCGGATCGCAGGGCATTGGAGCAGCGCTAGATTGATTGCGTCATATAATCCATCCCCTTTGGCCGCCACTCAATTTTTCTTGATAAAATACAAATCTATTGCCTCTCCATGAGCAACAACAGCACATCCATCACAGAGAGAAGGTGAATAACGCCATTTCCATCAATACCTGTAGTTCTTACAGACGCAGCAGATGAAATGGAAGGGGGGGGGGCAGATATGGTTCTGCTGTAAAAACACTTTGGAAAAACGGGGAAAGTGCAGCACAACCATGGCAATTACTAGAATCAACTGTGTTAATGCAATTGGGTGTCTGTGCTAAATGGGAATCACAGTGGAACTGTGTCAGACTTGTTGGGAGTTATCTATGGACTGTTTGGGGCCTGATGGGCTATAATTGCAGATAAATGCCACTTACCTCTGAATGAAGTATGTCCATCATTAATTATTGGAGCTGCGCAATACTTCAGTCTCTCTCTCTCTCTCCCCCCCCCTCTCTCTCTTCCTTCCACCTCCTCTCCTTAAAGTAGCTGCATCTTTTCCTGGGCAACTTGGGAAAAGATGCATTTGGATACAAGTATTTGCACCAGTGCTATGTGTGCACGCCCACACATTCCAAAGAACATTTTGCCTTTCAAATTCAAAGAGCTGCCCAGCTTTATTAGTTACTTTTATTTGTCAGTACATAATCGAAAAGCCTTTCCTTTGAGAAATAGATCACAGCATTTAATCAAACACTCTCCTCTCTTTCTTTTAACTATCTTAGTTAACTCTAAAATTAAAATTAAAAACTTAATCAACTTTTAACTATCTTTACTTAATTATGTAAAGTAGAAAAATAGTTGCCAACTTTTTCTTAGATTTTTTAATAGAAAAAGAATGTACTCAATTGAATGCAGAAGACAGGGTCACAAAATTGTTTGGCAAGCATTTCACCCACAGAAAGCCTCAGCATTTGAGTTTCAGTTGACTTTTTAAATCTAAGGACATAATATATTTCTTGAATTTTCATAAGTGGATAGATATGAATGTCAGGTTGGATCCAACAACAAAACCCCCATCTGTTCAATTATAAGCTAGTTTTTAGATGTGGAAAAGTCAATGATGACAGCATAAAAAAGCTGTACTGGACCCAGTTTAAAAATGACATATAGTCCATCTTTTTGTTACAACAGCACCATTTTAAAACATGAATGTAATGGCAAATGTAATTGTTCATATTCTCTAGCATATCCAAATATATCTGTGTCATAAGACATATTAGATAATCAAAATACTACAGTAATACTACTAATAATACAATATCCTACTTTTCTGCCAGTAGAATCTATGATTATTATATCTGCATCACATATCAATTTATCACTTCCAATTAACAGGGTATTGTATGCCAGGGTTATAATGGTGATGGGAAGCATTTTAGTGGATCACAGATTGTTACAGGCACTTACAGGATATGCTTCCTAGTATGGCAACTGTAAACATTGTCGTATAATAATATATTTTGAAGTAAGCTAATTTATAAGATTGATATCCTGTTTTGTTGTGGTTCAGAACCTCCAAAGCATTGAAATCAATACTACACGGTAGAGAATTAAAAATATTTTATTTGTATGAACTGTTTAGAAAAGATTAATGCAGTTCTACTGCAAAGCTGCATAAATAAGTGCATACATCATTTCAGAATTGTTTTCTCATAAAATTATTTTTTTCAGTATCACACCTATTAATTTTTTACAATTGTTATATATGCATAAAATTTGGTTTTTTCCCCCCTACATAATGATAGTGCTGTAAATGTAATAAATAATGTTCTCAAACTTTTGGTATAAGGAAAAATCAATATTATATAAAAATGCAGACTGACTGTAATGTGTAACTATTTTTTTCTTTCTCTTTTTAATGGTGCTTCAGAAATTCATGATGAAGGTAAGCTTGAAAACAATTATTTCAGTTCATTCCAATAAGCTTCTGTATAAATACTATGTTATAACAACCTTATACATACACATCCCTAATAGATAAGGAGTAATATCTTAATTTATGATGTAGAGACACTTTAGAAGATTTACAAGGTCATTTACACTTAAGATTTACAAGATCATTTGCACTTAAGAGAAGTCTCTGAACAATATATTTATATAGCAACAAGAACAAAAAAGATTATGTTTAATAACAGTATAGCAATTTATTTTAGACTAACTATGCCTTAAAGATATTTTAAACTCATCAAAGTCAACAAAACATATATTTAACTCAAGATGGGATGTCAGCCCTATAAGATAGACCACACTAAGAAACAGACACCCTGTAGATCTAAAGCTGTTCTTATTGGAACAGCTACAGAATCCTGCATATCTTAATGTACTTCCCTTCTTCTCTCTTTTATCTTCATGTGAATTAGCTGAGGGTCTGTCTGAGGCATTTTTGTAAATTACTGTCTTGGGCTGGGCTCAGGTCTCATTTAGTTGATTGTTGCCCTGGTAACAGTTCTTCCCTCTGACCTTCAAGGCTGTTCTCTATGTTCACTACCTGTAATTATAACTGATATAAGTGTATCAACAGTGAAGACATGAAATGCTGAACATGATTTTCGATTTCACAAATGTGCATCATGTACCAAAACTTTGGGAAATATGACAAACGGCACATGAATGCAAATTTGTTGAACAAGAAATCTTATATCAATTATGAATTAGATCATGCCGTATATTCTCACCTAAGGAAGATTAATCTAGATATGAGTTATTTTGTCCCATATTATTCTGATTCTGGATGAACATTGGTTGAAGCATGTTTCACTTACCAATGTTATAACTTCACTTAAACCAAGTGTTTCTTGTCAAGATCTTTAAAAAAAGACTTTAAAACTGAGCTTTTTCAAAGAGCATTTAGATAAGATACGCCATTGACATGCCTATTAGTATTGATTTTGATCATAGGGCTTGAGATTTTAAGATATTGGTATAATTATTCTGTTTCTGTATTGCACATTGCCAAGAGACCATGTTTATAAAGACAGCAAATAAATACATAGTAGGTGGCATTTAGTTTCTTGCTTTTCTATTTGATCAGGAATCCTATGTAACTAATAATAGTTAAAATGCAGACTATGAAATAGAAGTTAAAAAACAAATTATGCAGAAAATAGTTATAAATATAAAAGTCAAGAAGTGGGATCTAGATGTAATTCTGAGGAAACATTCTGACCATTTAATGGACACTACAAAAAAAAACCTCACTTACATTGGCTCAGTAAACTATGGTAATACAGAAGGATTTCATAAATAGGTTTATAGTTTAGATAGTTTGAAGTTGTTCAAATAGTCATCCTAATTTGTTGAAGACTTTAAGATGAATAGCTAACACTTTAAATTATCCCCACTAAGCAACTAGTAATCAGCATAGATTTAAAAATATATTCATCTTATGATTTTTGGAGTGAGAATTACTTGTAGTATGTTTAAAACATGTTAAGACTGTATATATAAATGGTATATATGTGGTGGTTTTTGTTTTAACGTGTTCATGAAAACTGCATCTGGGTCTAAAGAGTAGAAGAATGCTGTTATAATTCCCCTGAAAAAAGAGGGAATAAAAAAACTATAGGAGGATTCCTGTTTACTGTACATAGGGAGTTTGATAGACGTCTGATTGAAAGAAAATGAGGAGCACCAGTAAGCTAAATTGGGGCAGAGTAGGGCAAATTTTTGCTATTCAGTACATATGAGAAATCCATGAACCACGAGAAGGGAAATTTATTGTACATTTATTAAGAAAAAGTGTCTGACACAATAAATAGGCTTGAATAGAATGTTTTGTGCAAACTTGTACTGAAGGTTGATTGCTGAATGCAGTAAGAGTAGTATATGATGAAACAAAATCAGGAGTGAGAATAAATGAAACAGGTTTGTTTTTTTGCTCAGCAGAGAACCTCTTTAGATATTCTGCAACAGGCTATTCAGCTTTTACAGAACATTGCTTTTATTGGTTATTAAGTACTGTCAGTCAGGATTAAAATACCCATTTGCCATACTATTTCCAAAAAGGGCTGGATTTCTGCCTCCACCTACCCTAGACTATGATGGAGACTGTAAAGAGATTGCTGATGATCATATTTGGAGCTCTGGTTGCCATTCCAATGTATAATTTAGTGGGATCATTGTTTGCTGAGACAGCTCTATGGTTTGGTCACTGATATTGTCAGTGAGAATGTAAACATTGGACAAATTGTTTTTTTAAACTGAAAGAAACAGCTTTATGCCAACATGTTACTAATTGTTCTTTTAATTCACATAGACTGCGCAAGGTGGTGGTCATAGAACGCTCCTCTATGGACATGCAATATTACTGCGCCATTCTTACAGTGGCATGGTATGTATAACCTTATCCACAGTATATGTTGTGTTGGTATGTTTCTCTTTTATGTATCAGGATCAGTATAGTTCAACACTAGGCTTAGATTATGGCTGCATTTCAACTTTATACATGTTTTGGATACTTTATTTGTTTAATATTTATTCAATATGATATTGAATAGATTGCCTCCAAAATGCATGTTCATTTTGCCTGAATGCTGTATTTTCACTGTCTGTGTACCTCATCTAAAATGTAGAGTTTTGGTAGCTAGTTTGGTAAATCTATTTTTCATCTTTCAATATTTTCCATGCTCCAAATATTTATTTATAATATTTCATTTTTGGAATGTTGAAGTGTGATGATAAGAAATATAGACATTTTATGGAAGAGCATCTTACCTTACAGCTGTTTATGTTTAATTTTAGTTAATGCTTATGCTGTAAAAATGTATACACCGGTAGAGGGAGAGAAAGGGAGGGGGAGGGAGGGAGAGAGAGAGAGAGGGGGGAGAGGGAGAGAGTCTATATGTCTCTCTGTGTATTTGTGTTTGTGTGTGGGTTTAAAATTTTGCAGCTGATTATATGTGATTGTATGTGAGTTCCCTGCATAGAATGGTGGAATATAAATAGAAATTTATAATATAAATTTAAATAGTTATTTAAAACACTCACTTGTTTCTTTCTTTTTCTTAGTATCTGTGTTGTCTTTCCACATCACGAACATCAATGGATAAATTGGCTTTTGATGTAGGTTTGCAAGAAGATACCACAGGTGACTACTTTGCGGGGAAAAAAAGCCTGCATTTTTATTTTTATGGCACTTTTGAGATTTACTAGCTTATATTTCTGACAGAAGTCCAGCTTTTTGTTTACTGTTGGTAGAGTTGGCATTCTAATGGGTTGCTTGATTGTATACATCCTGAGGCAGTGCTGGTTGACTCTCAGAGAAAGAGGTAGGTCACAGAATGGCCATTTTCTATTCCACTCTTGAAGAGAGCTCCATATTACATTCATCCATGGTAGCGATATCATTGGATTGTACTGTACACTGTACACTGTATACATAGAATCAAATCAAATCGAATCGAATCGAATCGAATCGAATCGAATAACAGAGTTGGAAGGAACCTTGGAGGTCTTCTAGTCCTTAAAAACTTCCAGTGTTGGAGCATTCACAACTTCTGGAGGCAAGTTGTTCCACTGATTAATTGTTCTAACTGTCCAGAAATTTCTCCTTAGTTCTAAGTTGCTTCTCTCCTTGATCAGTTTCCACCCGTTGCTTCTTGTCCTGCCCTCAGGTGCTTTGGAGAATAGCTTGACTCCCTCTTCTTTGTGGCAGCCCCTGAGATATTGGAACACTGCTATCATGCCTCCCCTAGTCCCTTCTTTTCATTAAAGAACTTCAAAGTACGCATTGAAAAGAAAACTGAGCTGATTTCTGTGAAATCTACATGTGGGTGCTAATTTTCTTTTACCACCCTCCCTCTCTAAAGGTGTGCTGTGGGGATAAAATGGCATTACACTCCTATTTCCAATTCATCCAATATTTTCTGGTGTACCATACCTTCTTATTTTATCTGCCCAGTCTGCTGGCACATATCTGGGGTGAAGAGCAGGATGACAGATTTGATTTTCTATAAAGTCAAAATTAGGATTATAGATATTTTCAAGATTATACCTGTGTGTTAGAACAGGGAAAACTAAATGTCCCTTGTAGTTATATTTTAACGGCAACATTTTAAAACATATATTTATAGAGTCAGTGTGGTGTAGTGGTTAAGATGCTGAACTAGAAGTAGAGAGATGGAGTTTTGATTGTTCCTTAGATAACTAAATCCATCTGGGTAATCTTGGGGTAGTCACTCCTTCTCAGCTGAAAGCAACTTTAAGTTTTGTGACAAGCCAACTGATAAACAAAACTCTTTGTCCGTTTATACACTGATAGTTTCACTATAAGAACTAGATTAGCCCACTGCAAAAACAAGCAGACCATGCAACTCTCTGGGACAAATGCAGAAACAACAGCATTTATCAATGTCAGTTGCAAGGTTATTTCTTGCTTTTTTTTCTTTCTTTCTGCAGAAGCAGTCTTGTAGGCTGATATCACACTTATATCTCTCTGTAACTGATGTGGACCATTATCAATTGTAGAATACACGGTTCAACAGTTGAAGTATATGAATAAACTTGGCCTGATATTCATGTCATTTATTGTGTTTGAAATTTTTAAAAGAACTTTGGCCCAAAGCAAAAAATACAGTGGAATGTTAACAGATGAAACTTACCTAAAGAGAGTTCTGATAATAATTCTGGATCTGTACAGAATTAACTTCACATCTAATTCACGAAGTTGACTGATTTGGGGAACTGTGTGGTTTTTCATTGTTTTATTTAAAACTATAGCACATCTGTTTCTCTTTTGGAATATTGTGACCTTGCGGAGCCTATGGGTGATCTGTTTTCTACCAGAGGAAGCTCTTGCATCGTCATATCTTCTGTCTCCCCCCTTTTCCTAAGAGTTCTCCTTTCTTGATTTCTCCCCCAGTGTTTACAATATATTTCCTTCTCTTATTAATATGTTGCTGTAACATGGAACTATGGTTACAGCTACCGGGAAAGTTGCTAATGGACTATCTTTTCATCATCATTGTATGCAAGAAGCTTTAAAAAGAAGGAAATGTAACTTTAAAGCCAGACATATTCCCTTCATAGTAGCTACATGGCTTGTTTTGCATAATACCAAATATACTGTATGCATATACTGAAAACAGGGATGCTGCTGCAATTTATTTTAATAATTTTAAAGAATGATAGAATAACATTCTATTATTGGTTAGCCAGTGTGAAAACTAATTGGTAGTGATATTTGTAGCATATTAAGTTAGGAAAAATAAAGATAATAACAGTGAGTGATTAGGAAGTGGGACCTTATGTGGAAGCATCTTAAGACAAAGCAGTGGTGTTTTAGCCTAGACTGCTAGTATTTCATTGTTATAGATTATTATTATTAAGCCAATGGTTATATTCACAGTTCTAGATGCAAAATAAAATGGTATGTTTCCATGTAGGAGAAGCCTGCTGGTGGACTATACATCCTGCTTCCAAACAGCGTTCAGAAGGAGAAAAAGTGCGTGTTGGGGATGATCTCATCCTTGTCAGTGTCTCTTCAGAAAGATACTTGGTGAGAGATGAAGAAGAGAGTATACTATTATATTATTTAATAAAACTTTAAAAAGTGAAAAAGTGACTATGAATTTTAAAATAAGTTTAAAGTATAAAAAAGTTAGCTGTAGGAAATTAAAATGAATATTAATGTGTAATTTTAAATACATACCATGTTTTCCTGAGTGCTGCTCCCACTATCCATAGCTGGGTTCTTCTTCAGGATTTGACAGGAACTGAATGGCTGGTGGTCGCAGCGCCCAGAAAAAGGATGTTCAGGTAAGACAATGTCTGTTTCCCCGAAAATAAGACCCTGACTTACATTTTTTTGAGCCCTGAAATGAGCTTGGGCTTATTTTCAGACATGTCTTATTACTTTGGGGCATGTGGAGCAAGATGGGGCTCCTCCAGCTCTGTCTCCCTAACCCTAACCAGAGGAAATGGCGGGGACTGGCTTGCATGTGTTTAAATATTTTCGGGGAGGGCTTATTTTAGCGCATGCACTCAAAAGCCCAATTGGGCTTATTATCAGGGGATGTCTTATTCTAGGGGAAACAGAGTATATATATTTATCTCATTATTGTTTAGCAATGACAGTCCTTTCACTCCTCCTCGTCATTATGTGAGACTATCAGATACACTTGGGAACTTCTAGTACAGTATACTTACTGTATTTTGAGAAATATTGTGTTTTAAATAGAATTTGAGAGATATTAAAGTTCTTCCAGGCCAGAAGATGTGAGGTCTTTTTTGTTCCTGTAGGTCATCACAGGAGCAAGGTGAAATCAAGACTATCTGATAGACTTCTTCTATGAGAGTAGATATTTATATCATTTCTTTTCAAAATGGAATAAATGCTTAGGCAATAAAAATAGTATTAATAAAAATAGCTGTAGAAGTTGAACATTTTTGTAAATAGATTTCTTGTTATACAGAAATCTAGGCTAATAGCAAATATAAATGAAGTTATAAATGAGTCAGTTCTGTGTCCACTCTCAAAAAGGTTCTTCCTGTATCCATTTGTTTATATCTATTATGATTCAGATACAAATATTGCTTTGGGTACAGGGTGATTGGGAAGATGCTCCAGGTTTGATTTGTAACTCCAGGTTGCAGGTATTGCTGAGGAAAAGGAAGGTATTCAGATAGAATGGTTTAGCTTTCCATGACAGCTGTGACTCATTGATCTTCAGTGTGTATTCCCCCATTTCTAATCTAATGATTGGTATTTAGGGCAGCTTTTTGCAAGCAAAAAAGCTTTTTGTATTTTTGTATAGGTAATCCTTGATTTACAACAGTTCATTTAGTGACCATTCAAAGTTACAATGGCACTGAAAAAAGTGACTTACTACTATTTTTCACACTTACAACTGTTGCAGCATCCCCATGGTCACAAGAGGCTGGGCGAGGCTAAGCGCCCCTCGATGTGAGTGACATCAAGTTGGCCATGACCACCCAGCCACGCCCACCCAGCTGGCCATTAGGGTAGAGAACCAGTTGTTAAATTATGTGAAGCCCACCATTGGGAACAACTTACTTGCCCAAGCAGTTAGAGAATTCAGAAATGCCTTCTAGTGATCTGAAGAATTTCAGCAATATGATTTGGGCTGTTTGGGGAAATGGTCCCATCCCATTTAAAGGTGGAACTAGGAACACTTTGGTTCTACATGCTTTCAGCTCCCATCTATTTTTGTTGCTCTGTTGAAAATTAGTTAGTGTACAATATTGTATTAAAATTATGAATGGAATAATAATAATAATAATAATAATAATAATAATAATAATAATAATAATAATAATAATGTAAACAGAACAGAAGTAAAATAGCAGAACCCATAAAAATAATGAAAAGTAACACAACGAATATACATCAGTATGATAATCATACATCAATACATCAATATGATAATTTTTCCTCTGATTATGATACAAAAAAGTAGTAATAATTTTTTTCCATCCAGAGGTACTCTAGCTAGAAAAAAAGAAGGCTATTTTATTGCTAATCATTTTCTGGTGCACAAGTAGCAAGGAAAATCACAAGATTAACAAAACAGAAAAGTATAATATCTGAAAAAAAATATTTAGTCATAGCTTTGAAAACAAAACTTATTTTTAAAGTTATTATTTGAAATGTAACCATTAATTAAAACACATTTTTAGTAATTTTACTAGACCAATTATTTAGAAATGATAAATGAGACAACATTTGCATAGTAATATTTATTATGTTTTAGTTTATAAAACTGTAACACTTGTTAAGATAGATATCATATTAATAAAGTTGTATATTAGTTGACTATCTAAAATAGAAAATACAGCATACTTCAGGGTAAGTAACTATTTTCACTTTACTAACTAAAGTAAATGAATTATTTCCATTTCTAAATAATATAAGTGGCTTTGTTTCAATGTTATAACAAGCTGTACTTTTTTTTAACAAGTAATAATGGCTGGGATTGTACATACATTCAATCAAAACCACAAAAACTATTTGCAGATTAGCAACACTCCACCATTTTTGTTGTAGTTGCTATTCTACACTGACAATTTCTCCATTCTGAATTTCAGGGAAAGATTGTTAAGTACTTTTGAAATGGACAAGGGAATTTGGAGGGTGCTTACAGTATAATTAACTTGCTTTGAATTAATTCTGGCTCATTCATCTTATCTGCTGTAGTGTTTTTTTACTGCTAATTCTTATCTGGTCTAGAGCTACTGAAATTCTGAATATTACTTGGGAGATGAGAAACTTGAACAGGTCGGACTTCAACTGATATTTCATAGAACATAGTGCTATACATTTGGCTAATCCAGCTAATTTAATTTTTGCAAAGACTACTAAAATATGTAACAAATGTGTAACTGCAGGGTGATTGTTATGTATTGTTATGTTAGTCTAATGACAGACTTTTCCTTTATTCGATTTCTGTATCCAATGATTGCAGCATTTATCTTATGGCAACAGCAGCTTGCGTGTGGATGCAGCTTTCCAGCAAACACTTTGGAGTGTGGCCCCAATCAGTTCTGGAAGTGAAGTAGCTCAAGGTACCCCTGTTAAAATAATAATGGTCATTGTACTTTAGGTTTGTTGTTTCCGTAATGTGACAATGATGACAATCCCCTGCAAAGAATTGCAATACAAAATAAGTGTTCTTCAGATTCTTATATTAATCCATTTAGGGAAAAAAAATTAAGGCAGATGGTAGTCCTGCTTGTTATAAAATTAGGTTTACTCAGGAACACTTAGAGCTGAATTCATAATAAATATGAAAGGAAAGGCAAGTGGGTGTTTGGCAAGTAGTTGTATTAGCATTGGATATTTTTAGAGTCTTCTTAGCCACCTATGGTACTATCAAATCTTTTATAATCTACCTACAGTACTATCAGATCTTTTATAATCTACCTGTTCTTTTGCATACCATAAAAGCTATCTTGAGAGAGGTTGCATTAAGGGTGACTTGGCTTGGCTTTTTTTCACATATTAAATACATAGGGATCATAGATTCATATTTTCCTGTGAAAGTTACTATGATTACTTGTAATATTTTCACCATAAAACAAAATAATGCCAAAGTGTCATGTTGTCAAACAGCTAATAAGTATTAATTGAAAATAAGCAACTTTTATACATTTGGCATATGCTAGCATCATATAATGCTTTGTGGAAGGAAAGCTATTTTTAAATTTTTGGTGTAGAAAATTCTTCCCACCTTTTCTGTGCTATTTTTAATTTTTCTGGTGCTTTTGAGTATGTTGACTCCTGGGAACCTCTTGGACTAGTCCCTGAAGTTTTCTTGGCAAGGTTTTTCAGAAATGATTTGCCATTACCTTCTTTCTAAGACTGAGAAAGAGTGACTGGCTCAAGGTTACTCAGTTGATTTTATGCCTAAGGCAGGACTAGAACTCACGTTCTACCAGTTTCTAGCTGGTGCCTGAACCACTACACCAAACTGGCTCTCTTTTCTGTGCTTACTAATGAAGCTATATTGAAACTTTTAGTGTATAAAAAAGTTAAGTTTCTTTTGCACTGGTTTGCTTGGCAATTTTTTCATGAATATTTGAAAATACTAAGTTTTTCATCTATCATAGAGGCTTCACCATTTTAGAAGTATGGTTCAGCCCTTCAAAATATTTGTATCAAAAAGCATTTCTTTATCCTATGATGCAGAAAAAGTTCTTAAGATAATCAATTAATTTTGTTGAATAGTGCAGTTTTTTTCTGTAGCCATTATTAATCTCTGTAATGATAGTATCTGTAATCATTTGAAATTAATTATGGCATTGTACGTGAACAAAATATGAACAAAATCCTATTTTATTCAGGATTTATTCATAATTGAATAAATTTCTATTGATAAACCCACATTTTGCATCACATTTTATAGATAATAGAGATAATCTGAGTGTATAAAGGAAAATTAAAATATAATTAATGCATAAAAATTTGTTTTGGCAAGTGAATTATATGTATTGTTCCAAGCAGACTTCAGATAGTATTTACAGAAGTCCTATATTGTACAGCATGCCTGAAGAGATTATACTTTGGAAACAATGAAGTTTTCATAGCATTTAATGGGGAAAACCTCATGGTGCATGAAATTGTCTCATTAGATAACAATACATGCTTTTCTGAATCTATCATTTTCATTTGTCCTAGTATGGTCTTTTGAAAATTAAATACAAAATTGAGAAACTGAACTAATATCAAGAATGTTTAGAATTTGATGAAAAATTATAGGGAGATAGGATTAATTTTAAAATATACAACCTTTCATTTGCTCTGCATTATAGGCTATCTAATAGGAGGTGACGTACTGCGGTTATTACATGGTCACATGGATGAATGCCTGACGGTTCCTTCAGGAGAACATGGAGAAGAGCAGAGAAGGTAAATGTTTGTTAAACAAAACAAAGGCCATTAAGAGAACCCGCTTAAATAAATATACATCAATGTACTCTTGGACAGTGTGAACCAAAATTTCTCAGCGATCTATTCATTAATATTACCATGAATACAATTTTGTAATGCCCTGCAAAGCAAAGGATTTTGCAATAGAAATTAGGACTGTATATGGTTTGAAACTGATTTAGAAGAACTGCTTTGTTGTTTTATTTTTAAATAAATTTTATTAAGTATACAGTTTAAAAACATTTTAAAAAAAAAGAACTGCTTTGGATCTCATGTAAACGCTACCACTTGTTTGCCATCAATTAAAGACATACTGGGTATGTTTAGTTTAATGAAAAGAAGGACCAGGGGAGACATGATAGCAGTGTTTCAATATCTCAGGGGCCGCCACAAAGAAGAGGGAGTCAAGCTATTCTCGAAAGCACCTGAGGGTAGGGTAGGATAAGAAGCAATGGGTGGAAACTAATCAAGGAGACAAAGCAACTTAGAACTAAGGAGAAATGTCCTGACAGAACAATTAATCAGTCAAACAACTTGCCTCCAGAAGTTGTGAATGCTCCAACACTGGAAGTTTTAAGGAAGATATTGGATAATCATTTGTCTGAAGTGATGTAGGGTTTCCTGCCTAAGCAGGGGGTTGGACTAGAAGACCTCCAAGGTCCCTGTCTCTGTTATTCTATTCTAAAGCATGGGGTAATTGATTGCTCTATTAAACTGCTCTTATTGTTAGGAAGATGTCCCCCCCCCCCCCAAATCTGAATGTGCCTTCTCGTAACTTCAATCCATTGTTCCATCCTGCACTTTGGAATGCATGAGAATAGGTCTTATTTTATATAACATCCTTTCTAATATAGGTAGTCCTTGACTTATGACTAATTGCTTAATAACTGTTTGATGTTACAACCCCCCCCCCCCCCCAGCTACTTGAGATCCATTTTTGAAGTTACTGGTTTAGCGCCCCCCCCCATCTCATGGTCACATGATTGCATTTTGGATGCTTGGCAACATGCTCACCTTTATTACGTTTGCCATGTCTCACAGGCACATGACCATGATTTATGACATTTTTTGCTAGTTTCAACAATTACTTCTGGTTTCTGACAAAAAGCTCCCATTGTGGAAAATTGATTCCCTTAACAACTGTTGCATTTGCTTAGTGACTGCTGCAAAAAATTGGCTCCAGTCACATGATACCTCAATTTATGACCACAAGGACCTATGACCATAATCCTGGCCTCAATTATGATCATAATTTGAGAGCTATCTATATTTCATGGGATTACCCTCTTGACTAAGGTCAACTTTAATTGAATGAAAATAGTATATTTTCCTGGAATATAGTATCTCCAAAACTGGTGTTGGGAATTTTTAGAAAGTATCTTAGGAAATTTAAAATTGAATTAAATTGAATAAGTAAATACTTATTAAAGCATATAATTTTACATTTCTAAGATGTAAAATGTATTCCTATGAATTATATTGAAAAAGTTGTTTGGTAGCAAACTTGATCAAGGACCGTGTCCAAGATGTTAGGAAGCTTGATAAGAATAGAAAATACATTCTTAACAAAATTCATATAACCCCTTTCCCAGTTATAAATGAAAATTCTATAAAATTAAAAGTAATGAAGGGGTTTCTGACTGTGAGAGGCCTTTTTATGAGAAAAGCATTGGCAACAAGTAGATAAATCTTGAATTTTATAGGAACATTTCTTATCAGTATAACTTGATCATCTGAGCAGTTCATGGAAAAGAGCTAGTCTGAAGTGAATTAAGTGTGAATTAGCCCACGGCTTACAGAACTAGTCAATTTGTTATCTTCATTTACTGAAAATAGAAATAATATTTTAAAATCTTCTCATTTTCTTGTTGCTGCCCATAGTACCTGGGGCTTGCCTCAGGGATTAGCATATGTGAGAGATACAAAATAATGTAGTAGCTGCTCTCTGAGCTGAACTCAGAAGGAAAAGTAATTATCTTGTGTCACTCCATTTTTTGCTGGAAAAATATTGTCCAGAAGAGAAATATATATCTTTTGAGAATGCTGGTTAAAATTCAGTCATAAGCAAGTAACTTATGATATTTGGAAATGGATATGTTATGCCTCTGTGAGGCAAAAGTTTAACCCTTAAAATTTCCCATGCTCTTTCTCAATCTAAAAAGAAAGCCTTGAAAATGTTTCTTTGTACCTACTTAGTGACTTAATTGTGTTACCTTTCTGTGGTCCTCAAAAAATAATTAAAAAACATTTTTTTCTAAAAAGAATGTGCAGCCTCCTGATTGAAGAAAATTCTCTGCCTCTGGATTAGGTAGATTAAATGTTCAAATTTTCCCCCAGTGAAATTATTCTTTCTGATTACCCTAAAACAGAATCAATGGTTAAACAGAGACTCTGAGATTGTTAAATGCATGCACTTTTCAAATTGTTTAAACCTTCAATGGAAAATGCATTTTAGTTAAAATACATTAATATCACATTAAAACCAATTAATTTCAGATTATCTCTATATAGTAACCCTCAATTATGTATTTAAGAGCTATTGTTTCTATTGCAAGTTATCATAATCTCCAAAATTGTGTAAGGCAAAGCATTTTAATGAGCACAACATGACTATAACATTACCATATAGTAAACTTTTCTGAAATGTAGTTTATATTGTGCCCTTTAAAGCTCATCATAGCCAGTACAAAAAAGGCAATACAAATAATTAGAGTTGAAACAATTCTCTTGTGAAGAAAGTAGTGTACACTTCAAACAAACAAACAAAAAAAGTTGTGGGGGAAGAAAATTTATATCCATTTCTTCTTCACATAATGACCTGCCCAGCATATAGTCACCTGACCGTGGTGTGTGTGTGTGTGTGTGTGTGAGTGAGAGTGAGTGAGAGAGAGAGAGAGAGAGAGAGAGAGAGAGAACAATTTACAACAGTGGTGCTTTATGGGCTATAAAGCACCTGTTCTGTGACTGCCATAACTTCGAACAGTCATACACATCTCAAGGCCTCTGAATATATCTTGATATAAAAATAATGAATAGTAATTAAATTACCTTTTGCAAAATATGGCAATGTAGCTTTAGTAGATATCCATTCCTGCTTCACAGTGGCTTTTTTAAGTATCTTGTAAATACAGTGTATTTTATAGCCATAGATCTGAAGGACCAAAAAGTTAAAGGCTCTGTAGAAAGGTCCTTGTGGGAGATTTGTGAGTGCATTTTTCAAAAACCCTTCTTAACAAGTGAACTTTTTTATTTTTCCCGGTTGAATATTTATTTTTAGATTTGTTCTCCCTTTGGTTGTTTTTTTTTAAATAACTATATATAGTTTTGCACATAGTTCATTTTTTCCCTAAGTGGTAGCAATTTGTAAAGACAGCCACTATAATAAAATAATCTCCATAGCATCTTTAAACTTGCTATAGTCTAATAAATAATGTTATACATAATTGTAATTTATTTATAAGCTCTGCTTTAGTCTACAGTTGGGAAAGGAAATAATTTATTTGATGTAGAAATATATAATAAAAAAGAATTGGTTTACTCATACCAATTAACTGGCTATTTAGGAAGCACATTATATTTGCTGGATATTTTTGAAGAAGAGCAGTATTGGTCTATGGTGGCAAAAAAATCAAAGAAATCAGGATTTTTGACAAACAAGAAATTAATAGTATCATTGAGTGAGAGATTGCTGAAGATACATACATCAAAAAAAAAAAAGTTCCAGGCAATCTCAGAATGTCTCAGTGAACATAATGGGTTTTTAATATATTAGAGTTCTTACAATTCTTAATTGATAAGTATTTATAATCTGTTTTACATGAAACCTGCATCTCTATAATCAAACTGTCTTTCTTCCCTACTTTCACCCACTTCCCAATTTAAATCCTGCATCAGTTTAGCCATTCTATGCATCTGATTGAGTTAGTTTGCAGCTCACAAAACACTTTTAAAGGTTCTTCCTTGTAATTTCTTGGAAAAGAGTATAAAAGATTCTGCTACAAATTTTTGTAGGGATGGATTTTGATTTTTGTGTTAAATTAAGGATGTAAGAAGTGAAAATCACCCACGAGAGACTTTAAAAAAATGAAGAACTGGAGATTTTTCACTTTGTAAAATGTACAGTTTGGCTGAGGGATTTCTCCTGCTCTTCTCTGTCATCTCTGTATATTACAAATATAGTTTCAATGTCTGCACAGATACCATCCATATGTTCTACAGCTGAGCTGATTTTGGTAACCCTAAATACTCCCTCACATTACATAACTGAAGGATATTGAATTGTATACCTTACTTTCTTCTGATTACAATTGATTTAACTTCCTTCCTGTTCATGATTGCTGTGCCTTTTGAATTTACTATACTTTTTCTTGCATTTTTAAATAATTACTCTGCATTTTCTCCCCCTAAATTTGTCTTTTGTCAGTAATTCACAACCTGAACATCTTTGCTTGTTTAGATGGTGTATCAAATGTGTCAGTGTCCCAGATTCAGATGGATATTTTCTCTTCCTTTTAGATTTGGGCAAAGGCTTCTGAGGGGACTCAGGTGGTCATTCTCAATGTTTCACAAACATACACAATAGCTGATAACACTTTAGGGTCTTGAATGAATGAGACATCTATCCATTGAAATCTTCTCCATAATCTATACAGACACCATCATCACTCTAAAAAATACTACATTGTCACTAATTCTTTTTACTAGTTACCTCAATTAATATTTTCTGTTCTGATTATTGGGTGAGCCTGTAGAAATTGATCTCAATTTTATTCTGTATTTTATTTTTAACTGCTTCAGTTGTAATACTGTTACCTTTTCTTATTTAGTATCAAGAGAACAGCTCAAAAATAAAACGACTGCCATGAATGTGTGTGTGGTGAAGAGAAAACACTAGATTTTTTGCCTAAACCATAGTTGCAATTGCTTTCTATTAGTAGTTTCATCACCCCCAAACCTCAATTCATCTCTATCAATTACACCAGGGAGCTTTAACTTTCTCCTTACTGGATGATGACTTGTTGACTACGATGAAGCTCATTCTCATCACAAGACATTTAGTACTATATTTGTTGTTGTTGTTAGTTGTGAAATCGTGTCCGACCCATTGCGACCCCATGGACAACGTTCCTCCAGGCCTTCCTGTCCTCTACCATCCTCTGGAGTCCATTTAAGCTCATGCCTACTGTTTCAGTGACTCCATCCAGCCACCTCATTCTCTGTCGTCCCTTTCTTCTTTTGCCCTCAATCTTTCCCAGCATTAGGCTCTTCTCCAGTGAGTCCTTCCTTCTCATTAGGTGGCCAAAGTATTTGAGTTTCATCTTCAGGATCTGGCCTTCTAAAGAACAGTCAGGGTTGATCTCCTCTAAGACTGACTGGTTTGATCGCCTTGCAGTCCAGGGGACTCACAGGAGTCTTCTCCAGCACCATAGTTCAAAGGTGCTCAATTCTTTGGCGCTTGTCAGAGCCTTTTTTTAATCTTTTAAAAGCATTTTTTTATTACCAGCTCGGACGAATAAGTAGTAAAAAAATGCTTTAAAAAAAAAAAAAGGCTCTGGTGATCATAGCTGTGCCACATGATCGCCAGAACCTTTTTTTTTACTTTTTTAAAGCATTTTTTTACTACCTATTTGCCCGAGCTGGAAGTAAAAAAAAATACTTTTAAAAAGTTTTAAAAAAAGGTTCCCATGTGCACCACAGCTGATTACCCCCCGCACACTGTTCTACTTACTTTCCTAAGCCTCTTTTTGGGGCGCACTGCGCACGCAGTTCGCATTTGGTGCACACTGTGCATTTGCCGTATGTGCGGCCAGCAAAGCGGTATTAAACCGGTTCAGATTTCACCACTGATTATAGGGCATAATCAATCAAGACTATTTCATGAATTATCGTTGTGGTGCCATCATTCTTTGGTGTATTCTCTTTTCCCTGACTATTCTACTTGAAATGTAGATGCTTCTCTGCACAAAAGCAATCAAAGTTTTCCATTCACAGGATTTTATTTCTATTACTTCATGTTTCCAAGCTGAGATAGTACCCTAAAACCAAGTCTTAAAACCAAGGGTGATGTTGTTTCATCACTCCTTGTACGTTTTAGGTTGAGATATTTGAATCCATACTTTCACAATTGCATCACAGAGATTGGTTGTTTTGAACAGTGCATGTTTCCATATCAGCTTTTATATGGATCATGAATCCAATTCTTTCAATTCAAAGTTCTTCCCTCTGGTCTTTCAATAGCACCTCAAGTATTTGCAAAGTTCATGCATATGTGGTGATCTGCTCATCAAGGAATCTAGATATTTTCTTTTTCCAATAATTCATTATTGGTCTATCTAATGGTAGAAAATGTGTGTATAAACTTCATTATTAAATTAGCTATTCTAGATTTTAGATATATATGACAACTATGAAAATCTCAAATGACCTTGCAATCTACATTTTTAGCACTTATGCTTAATTCTTGTAGGATTAATTTTTCTTGGGTCTAGCAAGGAAATGATGCTCATTGTCTTTTCTTTATATATTTTTGTAGATTTCATTTGAGCTCAACTGCTTATACTCATTCATCATTTTCACCAATGATAGCATAGCCATATCATCTCAGTCAAGGATATCTGTTTTTTTCCACATTTCCCCCCATATTCCTAACTATTTTAGTCATTAAAGAAGATAAGTTTCCAGGGCATGACTATAAGACAGATACAATCTGCTTCAAAAAAAGAAGCTGTTTGTCAATATAAATAAACTTCAGTTTAGAAGGCCTTAAACTTTCAAGAGAAGGTTAACAGGCAAGATACTCCATGTGGCCAAGAATAAATCTGCAACCATATTTGAAGTTGTTTTCAATAAGGAAGAGGTAGATTTTTAGTGAGATATTAACCATAAACAAATTTTGTTAGCAATTTTTTGTCTTAACTAGGCTACTGTTTTTTTCAGTGTTACTTTCAGCTTCAATCACACAGTTTAAAATATTATTGGAAATCATGGCATAATATGTTCCTGTTTGGTCTGACTTTCTGACTTTTGTTTAGACCACTATGTTGATATCTGGAATATGTAACCTACTATGCTTGGTTGAATAACATTATCTTTGATGCTATGTTAATTGGCTTGGTCTACCTCTGATAAGTGTAGTTGACTATGCAAGGAACCATAATAAAGAGGGACAGTTTGCTCACTAACTGTTTCATTGATTGGCAGTCTCTGCATTCACACAAATTTCTGCTTTCCCAGTGTGGGTACTTACCTCACTGAGGTAAGTAATAGTCCTTCATGTATGTGCAATGGGAGGAAACATTTGGCACCCCTTCAAATCAGCTCAGCTCTGGAATGTTCTGATGGTTTCTGCCCAGGAACACGAAATTCATTCAATGAATGCTCAGATGACTGCTTATAAAACCACAGAAACAGGTAAGCAACCTGATCCTTTTCTAACTTTTAAAAAGCCTGAATGCTTACAAGAGCATTGTGCTCTTTGGAACTTCTCTCTTTCTCCAGCACTTCCAGGAATGAGTATATGGCTATGTAATATGATATGGCCTTGTCCTTCCAAGAAACTCTGAAGGAAGGAGACAGATTCTAAACTAGTTTCCTAATGCAGCTTTATATAACTCTGAATTTTTAAAAATTAAGCAAAGACATGAATTTGCCACCTTATGATTTTCAAAAAAAGAAATGCTGTTCACTTTGGTAGCTATTAAATATATATATATATATATATATATATATATATATATATATATATATATATATATATATATATATATACACCTTGCAAAAAGTTCCAGAGCTGTCCTATTGCACTATGGTGAGGATATTATGTAATGCAGTCTAATGCACGCTCTTTTACTGCTTTGAGAGAGGTTATCTGGGATTAAAAATGTAAATTTTAAAAGAGTTTATGGGTGTGTACACATTGTTTTGGTTATTGTAGATGTAATAATTATTTTAACCAATTTCTGCACTGGCCAAATACATTTCCCTGGGGAAAACAATTGGTTTTTATCACAAATATCTAAAAAAAACCTCGGAAAATGTCTTTTGTATTGTAGAACTGTCCATTATGAAGGTGGTGCTGTGTCAATTCATGCTCGTTCTCTTTGGCGACTGGAGACTTTGAGGGTTGCGTAAGTAAATGCTGGCATAATATATCCATTACTAATATTCCCTTTTATCAAATGAAGAGGGGTTTTTTTGTTATTGTTACAAAAATCATAGTATGGTAAAAGGTTTTGATTCCATTTGAAAATAGTACCAAGATTATAATGTGCAATGACTTAAGATATCATTTGAAATTAATTGTAAGTATGTGTATTGATGCATACTGCTGCCAAATACTGTCTCTTTCAAAATATTTGTTTTGAGGAAATCCTGCATAAATGAATGCTTATTGATTGATTGCTTAATGAGAGTATCTGTGAACAAAGGTTATGTCACCTTCTGTTTGAAAAATTAAAAGCTAACCGCTCAGATTTTTAGCATTTTCAAATTTGATTAGCCTCAGATTATGATTTGATAAATGTATAGCATTTTTGCTTTAAATTCAGTTCGGCAGTAATGATGTGCTATCTGCTACACAAATAATTGTATAAAACTGCACCTTCTTTCATATCAGAACATATTCCAGCCACTCAGTGAACTTGGGCATATTTGTTCTTTGCTTTTCTCTCCTGTATTGTTTTATTGGAAAGTTAAACATTTAGTTAAAATAATTAAAATGATTATTTTAATCATTAGCATACCTCTGTCTTCTTTACCCAGACATAAATACACAATTCTTAAAGCAAGCAAATTAATTTCAGTTGCTGGGAGAGGATTTTTCTGTCAATGCATGTAGGTCAATTTGATGTGCATTATGTAAAGAATGAATATTTATTATATACAATATTGTAAACAGAACTCAGCATTTTGTAGCCTTCTGTTGGTTGTATTTGGATATGTGCTTAACTGACCCTATTATTTGTCTTTTTTGTTCCAAAAACACTGGAGCAGTAGATTATATGATGAAAATATTTTGTAATAACTCAGTTATTACAATATTACAAATATGCCACTTAAATATAAATGAATATCTCCTATGTGGACTTTACAGGTCTCATTTCTTTCTGTTGATTTCATGGATGTAGATTTGTTTGTCTTCTGATGGCCTGCATGCATGGCTCATCTATGATTTGGTGGACCTGGTTTCCATTGAAATTAGCAAGTGTTCTTAGCTGAAGTCTTGAGTTGAGGTCTTGTTTAATGTCTGCTTTAAATGTCTTATAGTTGAGGTATCACTGAAAAGTGATTTCAGCATAGCTTTAATTCTAGAAATAAAATGGAATGTTCATGTTTCATGTTTTAATTGAATACTTAATATTTTAAATTATTTATGAATGCTAATTTTATTTTTTTATTAGATGGAGTGGAAGTCACATTAGATGGGGGCAGCCATTCAGATTAAGACATATAACAACAGGGAAATATTTAAATCTCATGGATGACAAGAGTCTTCTTCTAACAGACAAAGAAAAAGCTGATGTGAAATCTACAGCATTTTGTTTTCGATCTTCCAAGGTAAATACTTGTAATATAAGTTATTTCTCATTTTATTTTATTTTATTATTTTATTTTATTTTATTTTATTTTATTTTATTTTATTTTATTTTATTTTATTTTATTTTATTTTATTTTATTTTATTATTTTATTTTATTTTATTTTATTTTATTTTATTTTATTTTATTTATTTTATTTTATTATTTTAATTTAATTTAATTTAATTTAATTTAATTTAATTTAATTTAATTTAATTTAATTTAATTTAATTTAATTATTTAATTTAATTTAATTTAATTTCTTAATTTTATTTAATTAGATTTTTTTAGACATCACCCCAGTCCAAACTGAGGTGTACAATCAAGCCAAATAAAAGAAAATGCAATATATTAACAAATAAATAAGGATTGGAATACAGAACATGCATAGGCCCTATACAAAAAATGAAATTATAATTAATCAATAGTTAATGATGAATAATTACTTAAATACCTTCTTTGGTACATACCTATTGTCTGGGGCTTACTACCTGGCTTAATATCTAATATCTGGTTCAGGTAAATCAAGGAATGGTTAATTAGAGACTTGGAGCAGTGTTGCTTGCTTCCAAAAGAAAAGAAAAATAAAAGCATTTTGTAAGCCAAGATATGATTGCTCAAAATCAACCAATAACAGGAACCATTTCTCATATCCAGCTTCCCTTAACACAAGGTAGATAGCCTTGGGCAACCTGTCAGCTTTTTTCAATCCCCCAGTATCCTGTGTATGCCCTTTAACACCTCCTGTTGTTGAAACTTGGCAGCAAGTGTTTTAAGGCTAAGAATGGGAGTAGTTTACTTCTCAAAGGCTTATAGCTTCCAACTCTTTGGACGGTTGAATTGTGACTCCTGACTTGGACATTTCCTAATGCAAGAAGAATGATAGAGGTAGCTGAACTGCATCTTATATTGGTAATTGTGTGGGGTTTTTTTTTTACTTTTACGTAAGTGTGTTGCATTTTCTATATCTCTTTTTTTACTTTGCTTTGATTTTCCCCGAATTGGTAAAAGGTAAAATCTTCAGATCCTCACTTACAGCCTTATTTGTCATATCACACTAAATTATTTCAGTTATTTAATAAACCCAAATGGGTTGACTCATACCACATACTATCTAAAACAAACCAAAGCACATTATTGTTCAGTGTGATTTATGAACTCAACCATTTTGTTGAATTGCTTTTCCTTAACATGTTGCCTTTTTTCCTTTATCCATTTATATAATATCTATTCTACTTTAATTGATGACAAATAGTAAGATAAGACTACAAAACTTTCAGTTGCTCATTTCCAAGCAGACACAATAATTTTAAATCAGTAACTTTATTGAGACAATTGGGAAGTCACACACAGAAAGAAGTAGTATGCATAGGAGCACATGGGGAAACATAAGTATGTCTTGGGGTGGGTAATGTCTCCTGCTTAAAAGAGCCAGTGGTACAATCTGTCCTTAAGAGATCATCTCTTGATTCAATTATATTAGACAATTTTCACTCAGTCAAGACTCTCTTTACCAAGGAAGGTTCTGGAGAAGGTGACCAGCTTTATCTAAAGACATTTTTAGAAGTAACGAATTACTTTGATCCATTGCAGTTAGTATTCAGGCCTATGCATGACATAAAAACAGAATTGATTGTCCTAGTTTATGAACTTTTCTCAGGATGTAGATGAAGAGAGAATATGCCTCTTGGGTCTTTAGGCAGTGCTTGATGCCTCAAGCATGATTCCTTCTGGATAGCCTGAGAGGTTTGTGAGAGGGAAGCAGTGCTTTATAGTGTTTCCACTTTTGTCTTATATGCAGGCGAAAAGCATGCAAGAGGGAATAAAGCAGAGGTGAAATGCTCCCGGCCCAATCCAGTAGCGATGGAGGCGGGTGGTTCGGAGAATCGGTAGCAAAAATCCCTGCCCCCCCATTGCCCAGCTGAGCCGCGCCATCATCAGAGGCTTTTTTTTAAAATTTTTAAAAGCATTTTTTCTACAATCTCTTTGGCTGAAAAAATGCTTTTAAAAGTAAAAAAAAAAGCCTCTGATGATCGCGTGGCTCAGCTGGGATCATCAGAGGTTTTTAAAAACATTTTTTCTACAACATAGAAAAAAATTACATTTTTTACATAGAAATAAATTTTCTACATAGAAAAAATGTTTTTAAAAGGAAAAAAAAACCTCTGCTGATCAGGCAAGTCAGCTGGGATCGTCAGAGGCTTTCAAAAAAAAAAAAAGGAAAGCCTCTGCCAATCAGGCAACTCAGCTGGGATAGTCAGAGGCTTTAAAAGCATTTTTTACAACCTCTTCAGCCGAAGAGGTTGTAGAAAAAATGGTTTTAAAAGTAAAAGTAAAAAAAAAAAAGTTGGCCACACCCACTCAGTCACATTACCCTCCCCAAGACACGCCCACAGAACCGGTAGTAACAAATTTTGATAAAATTGATAAACTGATAAAACCATTGTTGAAAAGTCTCTTAATGATCCAACAATTCATGTTATAAAGACAATAATTATATTTGGCTGGAAGAAACTATTAGAGAAAAATGTATGGGAAACAAGGTCCGATCAGACTCTGCACAGTCCCCAAATAAAAAATCAGCCTGAATAACAAAGTGTCATATGGGTTGTGGACAGAAGGTACATAGGGAAATGAGAGTGTGTTTGAATAGGATTGGGTCTCAGAATATTTTCCAAAGGGAAACCCTTTCTTGGTATGATGAGTAAGTAATGCAGTTAAAGCAGCAACATTGGGAATAAAATAATGAAAAAAATGGCAATGAAAATGCTGTATATGAGGGAAGGGAGGGTGGTCCAGGATAGAACAGATTCAAATTTATCTGGATGCATTGGACGTTTATTCTAAGAAATGTGGTAATCCAACTAAACCAATGAAGGAAGTGTTTTTTTCCCCAGCTGAATATAAAGCTTGTGATTGTATATATGGTGCAGACTGTCCTGCTTGCTGCATGTGCAGAGTGGGATCCTCAGATTAAATAAGTTAATTGTCCAAATAAGTAATCAGAAAAATGTACAATTGGTTCTGAAAAAATACGATTCATGAAACTTTGGAAGATTGAGTTATCTGGATGCCAAAAGTCATTATTGTGGATTTATACTTAAAAACATTTAAATATTCATTCCATTCTTTGATGTGAATTAGACCTCAGGGTAGTTTACAATTTAATTTGGTAAAAAACATGGGCTTTCTGCAGCTGTTACAAAAGCCTAGAAATAAGAGGAAGAAGGCAATGATCCATAATGATTTTAGATTAAAAGAACCAGCAACCGTAAACTACTGGGAGTGAGCCATCCTTCTTAATAGCAAAGAATTTGCAGGGGAGGAAGAACAGTAGATAAAGCCTTTCTGCAACTTCGCATCAGTCCTTTAAGGTAGACAATTACATCTTTGACATTGACTAGTGATATTTTGCGGAACTGGGCTTCATGAATGACATTGATAGCACAGCCCTAGAGTCTGTGTTTCCCCCTTTCCAAAGACATCAGTATTGGCTGTATAATTGACAGCTAGAAAGGAGGCACTCCCAGTGTGAATTATTACTTGTCCTGTGAATTGTAATTCAGTTCTTTAGCTCTTCCATCTGTAGCTTTATCCATCCACCATCTTTGCTGCTATCCTCTTCTTCTCTTTCCTTCTACCTTTCCCAGGATTAGAGTCTTTCCCAGAGAGCTAGAACCTTCAGATGTGTCTGATCCTAGCCTTTTTTTGTTTTTCTTCTTCAAAGTAAACTTCTGCTTCCATAAAGTATTACAGGGAACACCTTTGCTTGCATTGTTCTGAGTTTAAGCTGTCTGTAAAGTGGAGTAATAACAGGTTCTGTGAGAAAAATGTACTTCCGGATGATGAAGGATTTTATGAAGTAGTAGATGGCACTGGACTCTGGTAGAATATGCAGAGTCCATCTAAGTCTCTAGCATAGAGGAATGATTAAACGAAGATATGTACATAACTTGGCAGGTCTGAGCTATGTTTAATATGTGTGTACCCCTGTCTCTGAGGCTTTGGAAATTGATACTCATTTTACTAGAACTATAGTGTTTTGAATAACTGCTTGCAACTGCTGTGCATAAATAAATGTGACAAAAATGTTGATATTTCAAAAGGGGGAGTTTTAGCAGGACAAGTATCCAGTTTCTCCACAGTATAAGCATAGAACCTGCATGCATTGGTGCACTGTTTCTTAGGAAGAAAATGGAACTCTCAGTTTACATTGTATGAGGAGGGTTGTAGAGAGAGAGGTGTATGTTTGGTGTTGGAGGGTAGCAACAGAAGCAATAACCATAGGTCATATGCAAGAAACAGTGTACATTCTGTTCCATTTATTGGCCTTGGCTTATCATCCGGATTAACTGCTCCATTTTGGTTGCAACTTTATTTTGATACTGGCACAATGTGATGGAATTGGTGATTTGCAATCTTGCTTAATCTTGTGTCAGAGTGTGGGCAGCTCTTCTATAGTATTGGGAATAATAATAATATATAGAACAAGCTTCTTACAAATGATGGCTATAAAATAGTCACTCAACTCCGCATTCTCAAGTAGATTGTAGCTTTATTGCAGAGACTAAGAACATTTTTCTATAATAATGTTTACTATATAGCAGCATACAGGAAACTTTCCATATATATGTCAGACCCAAGGTTTGAGTCCTAGGCTTTTTCGAGGTCAAAAAGAGTTTGGCAGGCTTTTTTTTTTTTTTTTTTGCAGCTTCAAAGCTACCATCTGTTTAATGTCTACCAAATAGCTATTGCGATGAATATCAAGGCTCTCACTTCAACACTGTCATAACCTTCAAAATTCCATATTTTCTTTAAATTGGGTTGGTAAAAATCTTATAAAAGGAGTGGAAACATTTATATTCAGAAGTTTTACTTTTGATCCATTGGTTTGCCAAGAATAATCTGACTACAATAAAAATTTCCTTCCTTCCTTCCTTCCTTCCTTCCTTCCTTCCTTCCTTCCTTCCTTCCTTCCTTCCTTCATCGATATCTGATTATCCACCTTTTTGTTATGTGGAGCAAGGGTCCCCATCTCCTGGGCCACGGCCCACTACTGGGCCATGTTCTATTTGCAACTGGGGCATGGGCTGGTGTGCACATATGCGCACATGCAGCTCGACTGATGTGAGTGGTGGGCCGGTGCACATGCACTTGCAGTCAAGCTGTGTGTGCATGCACATGCATGTGCTAGCCCACCACTTGAATGGTCTAGTTCCCCTCTACACCCCTCCACCCAGCCAGGCCACCAAGCCCGCAAAGATTGGAACTGTTGATGTACAGTTTAACATTGGATTTAGATAAATGCTTGACTTGTTCAGACTGAAAAAAGTGCTTGTTGTTAATCAGTTACTAGAAGCTTTGTGGAAAAGATGTATAACTTCAGACTATAATCTTATACTAATTTATTTGGAATAAAATTTATCAAATCAAATGGCTGTATTCTTCAATACAGAAATTGCATTTTTAAATATTATTCATTTTTATGTTTATATTCCAGGCTTTTGTCTAGCCTACTGTTTTTCAGTAGGCTAAACTAAAATATATCAGCTTTAATATAAAGCTCTATACTGCTTCATTTCAGATTTGCATCGTATATTTACATTTTTTTAAAGTTCCAAGAATGGATAAAATAATCTGAAAATATAATATGTGCTAGCTTTATGATGAAATAGCAATCTTAATAGTTTATTAGAAAAAGTTGCCAAAAACAAATGATTTTTTTTAAAAAAAAGTGGACGTAAGCCATTCCCTGCAAAAAGTAACATGAACATGAAAAGAACCCTATTTTATCACACCTACATAAACAAAACCACAGGTGTTTATGGAATGTGTCATTAAAACAATTCCTAGATGTGAGTAGAAAACTGGCTTGTAACTTTGAAATTCTAGTTTGCATGTACAATACAATATTAACATTATGAATATGTAATGATTTAGATAGAAGAACTATAGAATTCAGGCATAGAATTAGTATTAGTAACAATAAATGAAAATGGGACTAATAAAGAGAACTATACACATTTATTATGTGCTTGGAGTAGTTGCTTTTTCTTTAAAGATTACCTGCATCAGGAAAATAAGCGTACTTAAGTACTATTGAAATTAATCTTGTACCATAGACTAAGCATTATCATTTGCAATGTGAAAATTTTACCTCAATTTTCAGTTGAGGTAAAAACTTTCACTGTTCAAAATGGTTTTGTAGATAACAACTGGCTTCTTTTTCTTTGTAGGAGAAATTAGATGTAGGGATAAGAAAAGAAGTGGATGGCATGGGAACCCCAGAAATAAAGTATGGAGATTCAGTCTGCTTTATACAGCATGTAGACACAGGTTTGTGGCTTACCTACCAATCAGTGGATGCAAAGTCTGTAAGGATGGGATCTGTGCAGCGCAAGGTAAGGTGTTTAAAACAAGGCTATTATATTATATTAACTTTGATGTGACAAGGAAATTAATGCTGAATGTTGAGATTCTAGAAAGAGTGCAGAGAAGAGCAACAAAGATATTCAGGGGCCTGGAGGCTAAAATATAGGAAGAACAGTTGCAGGAACTGGGCATGGCTAGTCTAGTGAAGAGAAGGATCAGGGGTGACATGATAGCCATATTTGAATATTTGAGGGGCTGTCAACCTATTTTCCAAAGCACATAAAGGCCAGATAAGGAACAATGAATAGAAACTGATCATGGTGGTTGTATAGCATTGAAATGGTGATCAGTGACTGCAGGGATTCTGTGGTGGCTGTAGGTACAAGGACAGGTCATAAAGTTAGTTTGTCAGTGCTGTCATTACTTTGGTTGCTAAACAGGGCAATAATTAAACAAGAATTACCTATATTTTATTTTTATTGATATAAACATTTTTTGGTTCTATGAGGACTTTTTACTAGAGTTCAGCAAAATAATGACCAAAGAAATTTCTCTCATTTTTCTTAGCATTATGTTTTACTTGTTTTATAAAATGTAAGACTTATATAAACTTGCCTAACACATGAGGAAAACAGGATATTTCCAAAACTACTGAAAATAATTGCAATTGTGGCAAAAATCTGTTAAGCTAAATGGAAAAAAAAATATGCAAGAGTTTATTTTTGGCAGAAGTAAATAGAAAGTTAATCAGTGACGCTACCTTTGAAATCCACAAATATCTCTAGTTTCCTATAAATATTTGCATGTTTAACAGTCTTGGCAATAAGAACATATTGTTCTGAGCTTGGCTCAAATACTCTATAGTGATTTCCACCAAATATTTTATACTTTCTGCTTGATTACTGCCATTGTTTTCAAAACAGCATTCTAACATGTAATTTCCTATAAAACAAAAACAAAAAAAGCAGGAAAGTCGGAAGGCACACAATGTCAACTATGAAATTAGTTTGGATTCAACAGATGTTCATTAGTAGGAAAAACTTTATTTGAATGTATAATATTGCCTGGATCTGTGTAGATAAACAAAACACCCGGATGATTAAAGAAAATAAACCAATGGACTTTGATTAAAAAAATATAGACTACGTATTATAGGTAGTCCTCAAATTACAACTGGTCACTTAGTGATTATGTGAAGTTACAACAGACTCTACTGTTGTAACTTACTACTCAGTTTTGAAGTTCTGACATTGCCCGTGGTTAGCAATTTATTATGTTTTTTTGCTGGAAACCAACTTTTACTTCTGGTTTCCAGAAATAAATGCCCTATAGCATTTAACAGTCGCTGCCAAAAAGGTCACAAAATTGGGTTGGTCAGGTGATGGCCCGTTTTATGACCATCATGGCTTACAACCATAATTGCCAGGCTCAATTACTGCCGAAAGTTGAGGACTACCTGTAAAGTGGAGTGAAGTAATGGTAAAAATATTTCACATAAATTACACAGGAATTTCTTTGGAACCATGCAAACCCATATTAATCCAATTGGTGAGATAAAACTCATGAGTTAGCTATTTATTCAGAAAAAAAGACAAAAAAAAAAAACCTGGTTGGTAAACTGGTTATACCCTTATGGCAAAAGTACAGGATTTCAGAACAACAAATAGAGAGGTCTTAGTATTTGAGAGAATGCATTTAGAAGAACTTAACAAAAATCGTTCCATGAAAGAAAATCTTAGAAAGTTCATTGTATAATACAAAAGTTGTCTTGTGAAGGACAAGTAGATTCTAGTCTATGCAAAATGGAATCTATCAGAGGATGTTTGCAGGATTCTCTTCTTATATATGGATCCACCTATAAGCAGTTCACAAAGAGCAAACCTCATTATCTGGAATAAAAGTTTTAATCACAAATTGTGAAGTGGTTGCTATTGTTGGCTATAAATTGCCATTCCAAATAGGTCATAATTCATTCTGGATTTTCAGAAATACACTCCTCCTTTGATTTAATTAGCATATGGGAATGCTTTAGAATTGTTTTCTTTTTACTATCAAGACTGGATTATTTGGCTGGATAATGAATATATAGGGATTTGCCTATACTGTATTGGAACATATGGATTTTATCCATTATTTTCTGTAGCAATGTTTGCAGATCTCAAACAAAACAATGGGTGAATAATCGTTATATTTTTCAAGAGTAAGCTTTAAGACATAGAATTATGATGGAAATCATTGCTATAAATCATTGACAAATAATTGACAGACCTGGATTGAGACATCCAGAGAAATAGAATTAGGATGAACAAAAGATTCATCAAGCATTAGCATGGTTTTCTCCATTGGTTTTTTTGTTGCAGGCCATCATGCACCATGAGGGCCATATGGATGATGGATTGACATTATCCAGATCTCAGCATGAAGAATCACGTACAGCACGAGTAATTCGCAGTACAGTCTTCCTTTTCAACAGGTTCATAAGGTATACATACACTACTCTCTCACTTCCTCTTTCTATCATATTTAACATTCTGAAACCAACAGCTTCATAAGATTATTTAGGAGAAGAGTGCATGAATCTTCACAAAACTACATTTCGGATTTGTTTTACTTGAACATGAGATATTTGATTGGTGCTATGTCAGCCATACCAAGTTATATGAAGACTTGTTTATGTAACGTACTTTGCTGTCCCAAAACAATAAACATATGCTAAATTTTAAAAGAATTATCTTGAAAGCTGCTAACACCAGTTTTATATAACTTTAATATAATTCTTTCCTCACAACTTTTTAGTTTGCCTGCAAAAGTCATTGTGATATTTGGGGAAAAAAATTACAGCTTTTGTGCTTTTCATATGGAAGACTGCTGCTCCAGTTCTTTGAATCACAATCTGGGCATTAGATTATACTAGATTATCTCCAGAGAAACTGCTTGGTTTATTTCCAGAGCTGTAGATCAGAATTGGACTGGATGATCTTTATATACTCATTTTACTTAGTGTTGGTTCCTTATTAAAACTGAGACACATGTATTTGTTAATTACCTGGTTAAATTGGGATATTGTAATGATAGCATTAAGAAGCAGATGAAAATACATGTCTAATTAGTGGGCTTTTACATTAACCTTAGGGGCCTTGATGCTCTCAGCAAGAAAGCTAAGTCTTCCATAGTTGATTTACCCATTGAATCAGTCAGCCTTAGCCTTCAGGACTTGATTGGTTACTTCCACCCACCAGATGAGCACTTAGAGCATGAAGACAAACAGAACCGACTAAGAGCTCTGAAGAATCGACAAAATCTCTTCCAAGAAGAGGTAGCAGTCTTGTTTTCTTTATGGAAAAAGTTAAAACTGTTTTAAATTTGCAGTATCATGGCTACAGGATTTTAAAATTCAGGTTTTTGTTCCAATCGAGGCAAAACTTGTTAGAATAAAAAGCATCTTTATCTTCTGATGATTTAATAAGTCTGTAATTCCTTCCCTTATATGTTATTTCTATATCAGTAAATAAGCTACAAGTATAGGTTACAAACAAGTTAAAACTACGATTAGAATGTCTTATCGTGTCTAGATTGGAAATTGAGTTTATACTAGGTGTCAGGGTTCCAAGGAACACCCCCAACGAAATAAAACTCCAAGGCCTGAGATTCCTCAAAGTTCCGATTTAGAGATGTCATGTTGGCACATCTGAGAAAACCCGAATCTGAAAACTTCCAGGTTTCCCCCACCCAGCTAACAGTTCACAGCCCTGCTCCACACCCACAAGTTCATCACATAGTCCAATCAACTTTTCACATTCAACTGGATACAATCTCCAGGCAGTCTCCAGCAGATTCAGGCAAAAGTGTCCTTGAATACGGAATGTTTTTATGATTAACTTTCTAACACTCCAACGAAAACCCCCTCCCAATTTCCCAGGCTAAAATATGTGGCAGTTAGGAAACAAAAAGGAAAACTGTCTTCCAAAACTGACACTAGGATTTGTTGGAACCAAGCAAGTCAATATTGTAAGCTACATGATTTATATTGTTTCAGTATCCCATCTTTTAAGCTAATCACTTTGTTCTTTTGGGATTCAATAATAAGCCACAATTAATTAAAACATGAAGTGAGTCATTCCAGTGTTTTTCATGCAGACCTGCAAATAGAAGATGTGAGGTGGGATGACAGAATATGTGAGCTCAAACCTAACACACACAGTGCTAAATCACACTTTAGGTTTCATTCCATCATAATATTCCAGGAAAACATGAGGAGATTATTTACTGCCTATTGTATTATGTATTATTTACATTCTTCAAAAGAATGTAAATGTAGAATATTAGAAGTACCGGTATATTAGGTTTGCAAAATATATATGGCTCAATGAGACTGTGTAACCATATGGAATTAATATAGAAATAGAGTGCTTTCAAGACGCTAGCTAAACAATATCTATGGAGAATTGCAGTTTTAAAGATGGATTTTGTCTTAATGCAGCATGACTTACTTCTTCCTAAATATATGAAGATGGGACTGTCCTGCTTATAAGTCAATACAGTATTTACCTGTGCCTTTTTCTGCTTCTTGGGACTGTTTGTTTCCCCAAAGCTCAGTTCCTTTATTACCTACATATTACCTAAGTGCAAGTGTAAGTGTGTATACAATATCACATATAAAAAAAAGCTCAGAGATTTTTAACACTGTGTGTGTGTTGTGTGTATCTGTGTATGTAAATAAAGAAAGAGGCAGAGACTTTATGTGTATTCATTTTATGCAAAATACAAAATGGTTGAGAATAAATACCTCTTTTCTTATAGGGTATGATCAATTTAGTGCTTGAATGTATTGATCGCTTACATGTGTACAGCAGTGCAGCTCATTTTGCTGATGTAGCTGGAAAGGAAGCAGGAGAAACTTGGAAATCTATTCTAAATTCACTGTATGAATTATTAGGTAAGACATACCTTCGAGTAACAGATTAGTAACATCTTACCACACACAAATATATGTGCTAAAAACCCCAGGATATTTAAATTTTATGATTTATGAAAATATATTTTATTGTGTATGATAAAAATCTTCAGATGTCCAAGTGAACCCTTGAATTAGAATCAGAGGATTTGTTTAGACTGTAGTTTATACCAAAACTGCAGTGAACTTGCTGTATATATTGATATATGATTGTATTTGTGTTAAGTGGTAGATTCAAAATATAAAATTGTTTTTCCTTTCATGTGAACTAAATTAAATGTGGATACTACCTGTTGATAAAAAACAAAACCCTCTGTGGTAAATTCTCTGATCCTATTACACTCTCAGATCTTAATTTGATTCCATTACATAATACCATAGCGTAGCATAGCGTAGGATTGCGTAACATACTATAGCAAAACCTTTGAGTTTTATTTTTTTTGACAAATCTCTGGCCAGTTTAGCTGAAGAATATTATAATGAGTAAAGTTTTCAAATATCTCTGTATTCTAACAAAATAAGCGCTGTAATGTGATATTTAGTTTAGGTACAGACAGTCCTTAAATTACGACTATAATTGAACCCAAAGTTTGTGTTGCTAAGCCAGTTGCCCAATTTTACAATATTTCTTGCCACAATTGTTAAGTGACTCACTGCAGTTGTTAAATTAGTAACACAGTTGTTAAGGGAATGTGGCTTCCCCATTGACTTTGCTTGCCAGAAGGTCGCAGAAGGTGAGCACATGACTCCAGGACACTGCAACCATCAGTTGCCAAGCGTCTGAATTTTGATCACATGACCATGGGGATGCTGCAACAGTTGTAAGTGTGAAAAGTGGTCATAAGTCACTTTTTTTCAGTACCGTTGTAACTTTGAATGTTCTCTAAATGAACTGTTGTAAGTTGAGGAATACCCTATTCTGGATATTAGCAATTTTATTCTGATCTCTGGATTTCATAGCTAACTATTAAGCATGCATCAATATTGCTATCATTTATAACAGTCCAAATATAATTATGCTTTTCATAGAATATTTTCTAATCTTAATTATGATTTATGCTAGTTTAACAAACTCCAATTTGGGGTCAAAATACTATATGATGATTTCAGCCAGTGAATGTGAGGATTTCTAAATTAAGAGTTTATCTCTTTATTCATTCCTAGCGGCTTTGATTAGAGGGAATCGTAAAAATTGTGCTCAGTTCTCCGGATCTCTTGATTGGCTCATAAGTAGACTGGAGAGATTGGAGGCATCTTCTGGTATGTTTCTTGACATTATGATATATATTTGAATTCATGGGTTCTCCTTCCAGAATTCAATATAAATATTTGGTATAGAACTAATTTAATAATGATCCCTTGGGTATCTACAAACAGGAATTGAATGGTTGTTGTTTGTGAATCTGGTATAAATATTGCCAAAAGCAATATTAAGTGGTATATTTGTTTTGTTTTGTTTGCTGCCTATATAATCTGATCCAGGTTTGTTTGGGATATTGTGTTGTACACAGATACTTCCTTTATGGTCTGATATTTTTCTCGGTATGTGTATCTCACAAGTTAAAAAGATAGAAATTCCCTTAAGTTGAGCTATGCTCCTGGGGAGGTTCAAGATATGTTTTTTATAGTATTCTTGACAATAACCTGAAATGATTTGTTTTTGTGTTCTTCTGAGATAAAGTGTTTTGTAGTCCCAGTTTAATTTACAGTCCAGAAATACCCTGGTTACTTTCAAATACTACACGGAAAAGAGGACAGGCAATGAAAATCAAGGAGCAGAAAAAAGGAGGGAATGGAGTTCCAAGTCCTAGTGAAGAAAAATCTTATTAATTTTGGTTATTTTTTTCACTGCTTAGCATCATGCTCGAAGAGATTATTATTAACTGAATAATAGATATATTTTCTATCATATACAGCAAATATCAATGGATTTTTTATTCTTGTTTCTCTAAGCACCTACAATATTTTAAGCACGGTACTTAAGTTAAAAGCGAATTGGTTCTTAGTTCATAAACAGTTTAATAATGTATCATTAAAGGACCTTAAATAGCAATAGTTTACATCAGAGGTGTCAACCTCTTATTTCATTGAGGGTTGCATCAGGGTTGTGTTTACCTCAAGGGGCTGGGGGGCATCACCGGGGTGGGTATGGCCAGGGGTGGGTGTATATCATTCATGCCGCTCCATTTTTGCTGCCAGAAGCACTGCGGGACCGGTGTTTCCAGGGTGGCCCCATGGGCCAGATCTAAGCACTTGAGCACTTAAGCCTTGAGTTTGATACCCCTGGTTTAGATCAATAAGGAATGCAACAACATTTGGCATTTTAACCAAATTGATGATTTCCGCCCTGCAATTGAGACTGGTCTAGTTGCAGCTTAGTAATGACAGCTGTTTTTCAATTAGTTATAGCTGAAGTTTAGACTGTATTTTGGATTTTAGGGGGAAAAACTAACATGGAGCTTTGTTTTAAACAGAAAGATGTTTAAGGAATATAAAATAAAATTGATAATTGCCAGATTGTGGCATGAAGTAAATGCAATAAACAAATACATCTCATCAAAATTAGATGCATAATTTGTTTTATGGATATGGGGGATTTTAATATGTAGTGCATGAGTTGTCCATGTACTATTTCATATGCTGCCAAGATTTTCTGCATCTTTGATTATATTTAATTTATTTTAATTTATATTAAATTTATATTTAATTTATTTATTAAATGAACTGATCAGTCTGCCCATCTACTAGAAGATATTCGGGATAATGAACAAGGAAAAAAATATAATATAACTATGGCAAAAAACTTTTTGCAATGAAAAAATATATAATAGTATTATGGAGAATTTTCTTGTTTGCTGTTGGAAAAAATGTAAAAATGTTCATAAAATATCTAATTGCATACCCTATTTTTTTTTTCATTTTCATAATATTGATTTTATCCCACAAACTAAAAGGTGTTTTTCTTCACATAATTCACCCAAATTCCATTCCATTTCTTCACCCAAATTCCATTCCATTTGGGTGATACAGTTTGAAATATTCTAATCTGCTAAATTGGATATTTTCCTCAGAATACTAATCAACAAGTACTGTATTTAATAACTTCTGAACAAAAAACAAAATAAAGTTACAAAATAAAAAACTCAATCTTTGACAACCTTTAGAATCTTCTTGACAATTGGTAAAATATTTGATTTATTTCAAAACAAACATTTGATTTATTTCAATTTGTTGTAAAACAAAGCAACAGTAGAGCAGCGGTAGCAGAAGCTGAGGGCTGCTTGAAATTGAGGAGATATGAATTCTCATTCCAGGTTTATCATTACATATGAAAGCAGCCTATGTTAATTGCCTAATCTTTTATGTTATTCTCAAATAACCATGCTTATGAAGATTAGTATAAGAAGCATTTTCTTAGGAATGCAAGTTAATTCATTATGAAACCAACAGCAACTATGTTGTCATTGTGATTTTATTTAAAGTATTCTTTTCTCTTGAGTCTTAACAATAATTATAGAAGAAAAGGGATTATTATGATCATTCTTAGATTATTATGGCTGTTCTTTATTGTATGTTTTTGAAGGAATATAAAGAGATAAATACTAAAATGGGGCTTCTATATTTTTAGGAATTCTTGAAGTATTACACTGTGTGTTGGTGGAAAGTCCAGAAGCATTGAATATTATTAAAGAAGGACATATTAAATCAATCATTTGTCTTTTGGACAAACATGGCAGAAACCATAAGGTATACAAGACAAACATGAATTAATTTGAATAGTCTATGTGATTAATGTAAGTTTTAGAAGGAGAACATACAATTTATTTAACATAACAATGAAGCATGTTTAATTTTTTTATACAGAAGCTCTAGTGATTTAAAACTTCCATAACCACCTCTATCATCATTTTTCCCAAGGTATTAGATGTTCTTTGTTCATTGTGTGTATGTCATGGAGTAGCTGTACGATCCAATCAACATTTGATCTGTGATAATCTTCTGCCAGGGAGAGACCTTCTTCTTCAAACTCGCCTTGTCAATCATGTGAGCAGGTAAAAAATGGAATAGAATATTGTTTTTAGTGCTCATGTATAAGTGTTTATAAATGAGCATATATATGCAAGCCCCTCTATAATAACATTTTTATTAGAACTTGGCTTGGTGTAGGCCTTAAAAATTGGTAATTTGCTTTTTAAAAAAAACTATTTTGTGATTTTTTAAAAACTGATTTTTTAAATGTATTGTTTTGCTTGTATTTAGCATGCGACCAAATATTTTCCTTGGAATCAGCGAGGGCTCTGCTCAATACAGGAAATGGTATTATGAATTAATGGTTGATTATGTGGAGCCATTTACAACAGCAGAAGCTACTCACCTTCGTGTAGGTTGGGCATCAACAGAAGGCTATTCACCATATCCAGTGGGTGGAGAAGAATGGGGTGGCAATGGTGTTGGTGATGACTTATATTCCTATGGTTTTGATGGACTTCATCTATGGTCAGGTAAGACTAATTGTTTAAAGCCTAAAGATATTGCAAGTTAGGTTTTAAATAAAAGAGTTATGTAGGATAACAGATATAGAAGATTTGAAACAACTGTATCATAAGTAGAAAGTCCCAGATTCTGTTCTTATATATGGAGCAATAGAAAAAGATTCCTATAGAAATTGAGGCACCTCTGAGTTTGAAGAATTGGTACTGAGTTAGGCTTTCTATTATGTAGTTTTGTGTTTCTCAATGTGCTTATGAGATCTTTGTAAGTAGCTTTTCTATCAGGATCTTCAATTTTTCTCTAATAATATTCATTCCTAATTATAGGTTGTGTAGCAAGATCAGTCAATTCTCCTAATCATCATCTACTCAGGACTGATGATGTGATCAGCTGTTGCCTTGACCTGAGTGCTCCAAGCATTTCATTCCGAATAAATGGGCAGCCAGTGCAGGGAATGTTTGAGAATTTCAACACAGATGGTCTTTTCTTTCCGGTTGTCAGCTTTTCAGCAGGGATAAAGTTCGTATCCACATCCAATTATTTCTTTGCTAAGGTCTAATCTAGATCAGTGACTGTTGACATTGTAACTTTTTTTTAAAAGCAGATGTAGAGATTATAGGTAACCTTAAATTGGTAGGGACTATACTAATTTGAGAACTGATTAAATTTGAAGGGACATTGGTTTTTTGAAATTGTTATGGTTTCTCTGCTAGGAAAAATATAAAAGAGGAAGTAAAGAAGAAGAATCAAGAGATGCATAACTACAACTTCTTCCTCTTCCTTCTCCTCCTCCTCCTCCTCCTCCTCCTCCTCCTCCTCCTCCTCCTCCTCCTCCTCCTCCTCTTCATCATCATCATCATCATCATCATCGTCGTCGTCAACTTATTTACTGTTATACTATTGCAACTGTTTTAACAATTTAGTGTTCATGTTGAAGATGTATGTGTTTTGTTCTGTTATCAATTCTAATTTAATCCAAAATTAAGTGAATTATTTAAATCATTTAACTTGTTATTCTAAGGACCTATTGAACGTAGTCAAGTTCAATTACAAGTAAATATACATACAATTTTATTATTATTATTCCAAATTACATGGCATATGAAAATAACAAACTAAACCACAGCTAAAGGTAAATTCTATCAAGGTGAGCAAGAAAGTAAGTTAATTGCAGACAATTTAGGAAACACAGTTACAAAAGAACCTAAGGTATTATAAAAACTGTTCAAATTCAGTATCTGCAAGTAGAACTTTGCAAGAAATATTTTATTTAATTAATATAGTCTGTCACATTGTACCTATTTTACAGAGTACGATTTTTGCTCGGAGGCCGCCATGGGGAATTTAAATTCCTTCCCCCTCTAGGATATGCTCCATGTTTTGAAGCTATTCTGCCGAAAGAAAAGTTAAAAGTGGAACCCAGTAGGGAATATAAACAAGATTGCAATTGCTCAAGGGATCTCTTGGGACCAAATATCTCTTTGTCACAAGCAGCATTCACTCCAGTACCTGTAGATACCAGTCAGGTATGTAAAATATACATTGACTTTAAACATGCATTAGATTTAATTTATATTATGTTAAAACTAGGAATAGTTGGATGACAAACACGATGTGACTGCTAGAAGTATTGTTATATCAATATCATCAATATCATAGTTTGAGATGGTAATCAGAATTCCACTTTCCAGACATTTATCAGATATTAATAGCATATATTGGAATTAAGCTGAGTTTTGTAAAATAAATGACAACATATATAGCCAGGAATAAAATATGTTGAGAAAATAGCAAACAATGTGGAAAAAGTACCTTAAGAAACCATATTGGTCTGTACATGTAATAATGTACATGTACATGTCCTTTTCCCCTCAAATTTGCCTGTTGATAAAATCCTTTATACATTTTTTTCAATTCAGATTTAAAATGACAGAACACACATCCACAGCCTCAGTCATTTTGATCTCTGTATAGGTGAATCCACAAGGCTAGAGTTATGCTTAAAGTCATATCAAACAAGCAAATTTATTTTTTTTTGTGTTTTTAAATAGGCTGTACACCGCCCTGAGTCCTTCGGGAGAAGGGCGGTATAGAAATAAAATTATTATTATTATTATTATTATTATTATTTATAACATTTATATTTACCATTTTAAATATGTCAAGTGCAGTTCAGTGATTGTTCTGGAATCACCATAAATATGAATCCATTCTACATCATGGATGTATTGGCTTCGTATATCCATTGGTTAGGAGATGACAATGCAAGCATTAAGATGCAAATTGCACAACTTGCATGCTTGCATGCAAAATTGTGATGCAAGGCCATAATGGTGAAGCTTTCTGCATGACATCAAAATGCACATTTCTTATATGCACATTACAGCATTGTAGATAGGAGTGAATTCATTTGATAGCTATGTAAAATCTGACACAAAAATGTCCTCTGATTGGATGAATATTGTGTAAATGCTTAAGATAAAGCATCTGAGTGACAATGCTGTATGGCAATTTTAAATAACTTTTACTCTGCTGTTTTATTAATATAAGAACTATGGTGATGAACAGTGTTGGGTTCATGAATAGAGTTGGGTTCAGTGGAGAATGACAGTGCTTTATCTGCAATTTCTTGCAGTTATATTTTGAATCTTGTTCTCTTAATTCTGAAGAAAACAGGTATGATAGATTTCTAGAAATCATAAAGAGGCTGAAATAATTGGATTTTTAATTTTTTCACCATCTAACTATAATGAAAGGTAGAAAAATATTTTTGTTAAAAGTTATATACAATACTGTACATGTGGCATTAAGATATTTACAATACAGCCCTTTATATTTTTACTCAAAGGTAAATTTCAATTAGTTCATTGGGTTTTCTTTTTGGCAATGGGAATTTTAACCAGTAAAAAATAAGCCCACAAAATGACGGATAATTATTTCATTGGTTTGTTTTTTTCTTAATTGTACTGTTTGCCATTTTATTTTTTAACCGATTCACTCTTCTATTTTTAGATTGTATTACCTCCACATCTGGAAAGAATTAGAGAAAAACTAGCTGAGAATATCCATGAACTTTGGGTGATGAATAAAATTGAACTTGGATGGCAGTATGGACCAGTATGTACTTTTCTAAATTTAACATTTCATTAATTAATTCATATATGCTTATGTATATAATTCGGAAGTCTTTTTACTGCCTAAATATTAAATGACTGTTTTGGTTTTCTAATGAGTTTTGTATCATGTAATAAAAATACTTTAAAAAGTTACACAGAAATCCGATCAGGGATTCTACAGAGTATGGTCCAAAAAGTTAAGATGATGGCTGCAACAGGGCAATTAAAGCTTAATCTGTATTTTATGAACATCATGTGTGCAACACATAAAAAGCAGGTGTTATACTTGTTGTGACCTCCATTTTGCCTTTTTGTCACCATTCTCTGCACTTACCTGAAATAGTTCCATTAGCTACAGTCAGAGAGGAACAATCAGGGAGAACTAAACTCCAAGAGCTAAAAATTACACACTTAAATAAGAGTGGAAAAACCAATGTACGAATATGTTTTTGTGTGGAATATTACAGAAAGATGGACTTGGGGTTTTTTGCAGGGAAATTCTGCTTCTCATCAGTAGAATTGATCCTTTTAAACTACAATTGTAAGATAAACTGAAATTCTATTTTACAGATTAGAGATGACAACAAACGGCAGCATCCCTGTTTGATAGAGTTTGCTAAACTGCCTGAACAAGAACGGAATTATAATCTTCAGATGTCACTAGAAACATTAAAGTAAGTCAGATGTATGTTTATATTTTTGCAAGTAAATTTATATGAATGTATGAATTCTTAATAGATTATGAAATTTGATATACACTATAAAGGATTAGCAAGGTACTCGTTAATTTTCTGGATTGTGTCAATATAAATATGCATATTTACAAATAATTTCCTTTGATATATACTGATTACTCATACAATATGAATAACCTTCATTTTTAATGAAAATTACAAAGCACTCACGTTGTTACTTTTAAACTATTTCTCAGTAATCATATATAAATGGAAGAGAACAAAATTGCATATTGTATAAATCTGAATAGCAAAACAATTTGTAAATAAGTGATTACTGGTTTATGTGAATTTGAATAAGAAAATCTACAATAAGATATCATAGCTATGAAATCATGATTGATAATCATTTTCAAAAATATGATCAAAATAAGAAAAGACAAAACTCTTCCCATCATGTAACTATAATAATTACAATTATAACTATAATAGTTACAATCATGTAACTATAATAGTTACAATTGTGTAATTATAAAATTGCACAAATAACTATAGCCTTGCCATTCAGTTAGCACATTTTGCTTGATTTAAATTACTTTAAATATAATGGTATTGTCTTTTAGAACATTGCTGGCATTAGGTTGTCATGTTGGAATTGCTGATGAGCATGCTGAAGAAAAGGTGAAAAAACTAAAACTTCCCAAAAAGTAAGTTTAAACTCAGACTATTAAGGGATGAGAATGCAAATATGTCTACTCTATCTCCTGTACCTAGTCTACTAATATACAAATTGAAGATATCTGAACCTCCATATGATTATATGCATGAGACAGAATATTTGTGTAATAAAAATTCCATCTGGAAATAAACAAAAATTAAGAATAAGTAATGTAATGTGGTACATTAGTTAGGAAAGAGTCAAGAAGTTGATTTGTTTCATTTCTAAGGCCTATAAATTTTGGAATTTGATTCCTAAATTATTGTATTGATTACTAATTCCAGTACAAGGAAATGAATGACCTGAATCTAATAACAATTAATGCCAAAACAATGCAATGATCAAGGCTTAAGTTTTTATATTCATAAAAATTCATTAAAGTTTTTAATTTTTTTTAACAGTTATCTATTATCAAGCGGATATAAACCTGCTCCTATGGATCTAAGTTGTATCAAGTTGACTCCATCTCAGGAATCCATGGTTGATAAACTCGCAGAGAATGCTCACAATGTATGGGCAAGAGATCGTATAAGGCAGGGATGGACATATGGAATTCAACAGGTAAGTCCAGACATACTAGAATCTTTATAATAATCATATTATGGACCAAATGTCTGACAATGGTGAAATAGATAAAATGTTTTGGAGTTTTACTTTTTGGACTTCAAGTTAATTGATACGTTTTCAGAACTAAACCTTTCAAAAGTAGAGATATGGACACATTGATGAAAACAAGCTCTCCTTCCCTATTGTGTCATCACAGAAATGTTTCTGATATCAAGCAAAAGTTGATACTGTACAGTATAACCATGTCATTGTGCATTATATTAAGCTTACTAACATAATTGCAGTAAACTCACAGTTCCATTTATTAGCTACTAAAATAGCCCCACAGTGCCCTAGTGAGTTTGTAGTGGGTTATTTTACTAGTTAATAACTGATAATAGTTAATTAACACTACAAAAAGTTGACTAGTTGGGTACACACAAAGTTGTGCATGTACACACCCACATCTTGTAGAATTTGATCCAATATTCACACCTGTTGAGTTAGTTTTGAAGTGCATTTTTGTTTCAAGTATTGGCCAATCCCCATATTAGGAATATTTGATAAGCTCCACTTTTATCTGTTTCTAAATGTGTTGAATAGCCTCAGGAACCTACCTGATTCTTCCTTCCAGGTTGGTGCAGATCTACGGTATTTACAGTACTAGAAAAACTGGGTGTTAAAGCTTTAAATTATTTTTCATAATTTTTATACTGTATAGGATGTGAAGAACCGTCGAAATCCTCGCCTTGTCCCCTATACACTTCTAGATGACCGCACTAAGAAATCAAACAAAGATAGTCTTCGAGAAGCAGTTCGTACTCTCATCAATTACGGATATAACCTTGAAGCTCCAGATCAAGACCATGGTACTGAAATTATATTGAAACAGTTTTTTTAACAATATATTATTGTATATGCTATTAATTCAAGGAAGGTAAGAATGTCCCATTTTTAATTTTACTTTAACTTTCCAAAATAAATCTATCTTTCCAAAATAAAAATAAATTTTTATATTTCTAATTATTTGAATTTTTTGAGTCAAGCAGAACATTAACAATTTTGAAATAATGCCAAACAGAATAACAATTATAATAAAACTGACCAAAAAACTCACTGGAAATATATTAAAAAAAAATACAACATACACATACTCACATTACTTTATATTTAAAGGAAACCCCCTCACCCAAATGCTCCGTTAAAATAGTTCAATCAATTAGAATAGAGCTGGAAGGGACCTTGGAAGTCTTCTAGTCCAACTCCTGCTCAAGCAGGAGACCTTATACAATTTGAGACAAGTGGCTGGCCAGTCTCTTCTTGAAAACCTCCAATGATGAAACACCCACAACTTCTGAAGGCAAGCTGTTCCTTCAGTTCAGTTCCTTGAGCATTCCTTTTGAAGTCCCCTTGCTTAGAAAGTAACTAACACTGGTATAATCTGAATGGAAGTTTACATGTAGTAAGCATTTCATCAACAAAAGAAAGTTTGTCTCATTCTAACACACTTGGATTGTACTTGTGAGTGGCTACTAGGAAAATAATGTCAAATCTGCTAAGGTTTCAATCGATTTCAAAAGAGGGTAGTAAGTGCAGTTCTTTTGTCCATTATATGACATTTTTTCCTTTTTTGCAAACATTGGACTTAAGTACTTTGTAAAAAGGTTCTCCTTTTCTTTTTAAAACTTTGCTAAGTCTTGAAGAATTGTTGAGAAAATAGAAGATGTTTTCTTGCCTTTCCTTTAGACTGCCAGTCTGATAAAAGGGATCCTAACTTTTCCAAAACTTTTCAAATCAGCACTGATGATGTTACCTAGTTTGGGTAATGAAATTTCTGCAAGAAAACAAACAAGCTCAGAGAGCACCAACGATCTCTCATTTCAACCCTGAGCTACTAATATTCTCCTTTATTAGTACCATAACTATACCTAACTTTTAAAAATTTAGATAATGCGGTTTAATTTTTACATAAAAAGATATATCCTTAAATTTTGAACTTTTGCAGCTGCAAGGCCTGATGTGTTTGATGGCATGATAGAAAGGTTCAGGATATTCCGAACAGAAAAAACATATGCTGTAAAAACTGGGAAGTGGTACTTTGAATTTGAAGCAATAACCGCTGGAGATATGAGAATTGGCTGGGCCAGGCCAGGTTGTCAGCCAGAGCAAGAGCTTGGCTCAGATGATCAAGCATTTGTATTTGATGGTTTCAAGGTATGTGTTTGTTTTTTGAGATGGCAAAAAATATTGGCCTTGCTGTGTTTCTCTTGGTTTTTCCATAGAATGTCAGGACCTATCAATTAAAGAATTGAATTGAGACCTGGAGGGTTAGATACAGATCTACATCTGAGTTGCAGGTAGTTCTTGACTTTGAATAGTTCGCTTAGTAGCTGTTACTTAGTAGAAGTTACAGTGGTATTGAAAAAAGTGACTTGTAACCATTTTTCAGGCTTATAACCACTGCAGCATCCCCATGGTCATGTGATTTACATTAACTTACATTTATGATGGTTGCAGTGTCCCAGGGTCATGTGGTCATCTTTTGCAACCTTCCGACAAGCAAAGTCAATGGGGTATTGAAAAAAATGACTTGTAACCATTTTTCATGCTTATAACCACTGCAGCATCCCCATGGTCATGTGATTTACATTTGAATACTTGAAGACTAACTTACATTTATGATGGTTGCAGTGTCTCAGGGTCATGTGGTCAACCTTTGGAACCTTCTGACAAGCAAAGTCAATGGGGAAACCAGATTCACTTAACAACTGGGTTACTAATTTAACAACTGAAGTGATTCCCTTAACAAATGTGGCAAGAAAAGTCATAAAATGGGGCAAAATTCACTTAACAAATTTCTCACTTAGCAACATAAATTTTGGACTCAGTTCTGGTAGTAAATTGAAGACTACCTGTACTTCCCCCAGTAGATAATATATAAAACTTAATTAGTGTGGGATAAGCACATTTGTTGTCAGTTCTAACATTAGGGTAGTAGATTTTAGTAGGTTTTCTGAACCTCCCTGTCATTTATTTCAAATTGATCTTTCAAATAGGAAAAAGAGAACAAAAATAAGCATTTTTGCCTTTATGTTCTCTATCATAAAGTGTGGCCTTATCTACTAAGTGAATTGTTCATTGAATTACAAGTGAATTGTAATCTGTATGTCCTTATGGCAAATGGGATCTGCAATATGGTGAATGTAAAGGTTGGAAGGCACCTTACAGATGATCTAGTTCAAGCCTCTGCCGTACAGGAATCCACTACCACAGTTGTCCATATATCTTGGAAAGAGAGGGATTTGCTTCTTCTAAAATAATGGAGAACTCTTTTTTCTCTTTAAAAGGACTAACAGTAAGATTATTGAGAATAAATGTATAATGTGCTCATAAATTATTTTCCAAAAATATTGAATGTTGCTGATTCTCTAGAAACTTGTGGCACAGTTGATGTGTTTTAAAAATTATTTTTATATAATTAATTGTAAGATTTACAATTGATATCTACTTATAGAGCTAAGCATTTTTAAACAATGCTAAAATCATAAAAATAATAGTTTTTCATAGACTCTTTTATTATCTAGGCCCAGCGATGGCACCAGGGAAATGAGCATTTTGGCCGTACTTGGTTAACAGCAGATATTGTGGGATGCATGGTGGATCTGAATGAGCACACCATGATGTTTACGCTAAATGGTGAAATCCTTCTTGATGACTCAGGTTCTGAACTTGCATTTAAAGATTTTGAGGTTGGTGATGGTAAGTTCTTGAGCAAATTTGTGCTGCTTTTGGGCTGCCTTGGCAAGTTTTTCCTTGCTGTCTTAAAACCAGCCATTAGTTTATTTCAGCCAAAGGTTATGGCTCAGAGGCAAAAATTACCTCAAGGATTCTATGTGTGAGCCATCAGCATTCTTGGATTATGGTACTGAAATATGGTAGCAAAAGTGGCTGGATTTTGGTGCAATCATGACTGCTATTTGTGGGTGGTGTGTGGGTGGGGTTTAAGTATACAAATGCAGTCAGTTTGACTTGGAACCTCCAATTTGATTACAGTCATTAACTACTTCCACCTTAAATTTGTCCAGTAAAGAGACCAAAAATGTTTGCGTACACCACACATCTAAGGATGTCACAACTTGTACTGTGGTCCTTCAGAACGTCAAGAGGCTGAATTATGGTCCTTGACCTATCAGACTTTGTCTATATCTGTTTTAATTGTATATCGTCAGGGCAGGCAGCTGACCTCTTTCTTCCATATTAAATCTGTCCAGGGCAATAGATAAATCCATTAGTTTTTACTCTATAGATAAGGTCTAGTTTATGGACAGATTTGTAATAGCCTGGGGTGCTGAACAATTACTTGTGCACCTAGAGAATGAATGAGTATAGTAAGGCTTCTTTTATATTTCTAAGTGTTGATTAAAGAAACATAGAATTAGAAGGGACCATTTAGACCATCAAAGTTGCATGCCTGCACAGTGCAGGAATCCAAATTAAATGATCTCTGATAGATGTTTGTCCAAGCCAGTCTGAATTAATGAAGAGCTCACCATGATTGTAGGTAATTGATTTCAGTACTGAATTGCTCTCGCTATTAGGAAATTTTGGTTGGATAATTGGTAGCGGACTCTAACAATAGTAGTGTTTCCTTTTTCCACTTATTTTATCCTCTTTTCTTATTCTTATTCTTATCTATTTTCTTATTCATATAGATGGAATATATTGTGCATTTTGAAGATTTGATTGGAGTTGTCTAGTTTCCTCTAGTTTATAAGGAAAAGTCAAATTAAGTACATGAGAACAGTTGTTAATATTTATCATTTACATATCATATATGTCATTTTTGCAGGCTTTATACCTGCCTGTAGCCTGGGATTGTCACAGGTGGGCAGAATGAACTTCGGCAAAGATGTTAGCACTTTGAAATATTTCACTATTTGTGGCTTACAAGAAGGCTATGAACCTTTTGCTGTGAATACAAATCGTGACATTACTATATGGCTGAGCAAAAGATTACCTCAGTTTCTTCCAGTACCAGCAAATCATGAACATATTGAGGTTTGACTCTTTAATTTATTTTGGAGACTGAACATAGTAAGTGGTAGCAGTTAATACAGTATGTAGTGTATATATAGTAAGGCTGTCAAAATATTAGTGTTATTATTATTAATTATTATTATTTTATAATAATAATAATAATAACAACAACAACACTATATTATTATCCTTTCTATGTATTTACCTGAAAATGTAGAATGTAAAATTAAAGAGATAAACTAGCATATTTTTTATTTGTAAGCCCAAAGACTTTGAGTTAAAGGGAAAATGCAGGGTTTTTATTTGTATCCATAATAATTCTTAATCCACCTGCATGTTTTTATGACAAAACTTTTGTTATTTTTCAGAATCCAATATTAGGTTAATACAAAAAAATTAAAAACAATAGGCTGAAATTATGCCTTTTATCCTCTAGAGGAAATTTTTTAGTAAGTAATTGCTTCAAGATAGGCAAGGTCAGAGACAGCAATCATTATGGGTCTTAGAATATACTTTAATGCAATCGGCATATTAAAACAGAATCTCGAACGCTTGTCAAAGCCTGCTTCTAACCTATATCTAATGTAATTAAAACAGTTGTGTATGAATCTAATATCGGGCTTTTTTCGCATTTTCTAATTTTGTAGAACTCAGTTATCTTTTCTGTAATGGTCAAACCTACATTTCATCACACTTGCTGCAATATTACAGGGGGCAAGAATAAACATATATTTATTTATATACTATGAGAAACCATTAAGCATAAGGAAAGACAACATTTTGTTTTGTGTTTCCATACATTTTACAATTGAGTTTTTGCATTTCATAGGTTACAAGGATTGATGGAACTGCAGATAGTTCTCCATGCTTGAAACTCACACAGAAGTCCTTTGGATCTCAAAACAGCAAAACAGACATCATGTTTTATCGTCTAAGCATGCCCATTGAATGTGCAGAAGTGTTTTCTAAAATGCCTGGAGGAGGAATGCCAAATTCTAATCTTTTTGGCCCAAAGAGTGATTTGGATGATTATGATGCAGATTCTGATTTTGAAGTCCTCATGAAGACTGCTCATGGTCATCTTGTACCTGACCGTGTAGAAAAAGAAGCCGCAAAATCAGAGTTCAATAACCATAAAGATTATACACAAGAGAAACCTTCACGCCTCAAACAAAGGTCAGATAGTTTGATCTCTTCAGGTATTTTACACACTGTTCACTTTCAAGGATACAAATAAAGTTTTTCTTTCCATATTGTCAATGAATTTCATTGTGATGTCTCCTGAATAAAAAGGGCAGCAATTTCTGTCTTTAAATGTTTGCTTTCTCTATGTTCCAGCTTTCCTATTCGTGAAATATAAATGAAACATGGACAAGTTTCTATAAAATATTTAATGTAACTATTATAAATCTGCAACTGTAAAGAGGTATTTGCTGTCCTGACCCTGAAATATATTAGCTGATATTAACAACTTCCCACATTTTGGCCAAGTGTGTAAAAAGGGCCAAACTGAATTGAGTGAATATCTTGATACCTTCAAATTCAGCTTTATTCAATGGAAGATACAGGATTATTCTGAATCAACTGATATAAAAAAAGATGTATTCACTCTTTTTCATTTTTATACATTACAGATTTATGCTGAAAAGGACGAAGCCAGACTACAGCACAAGCCATTCTGCAAGACTAACTGAAGATGTCCTAGCAGATGAACGAGATGATTATGATTATCTAATGCAAACCTCTACAGTATGGCAATTTAGTGTTAACATTTCCATTAAGGATAGATTAAAATTATCAAATATGATAGGAGGATATTATATATTACCTGTATATCCCTATGGAGGAGAAATGATTGGAATTGTCTTAAAGAATTGCTGTTAAGCTGCAATCTTAAACTAACATTTCATGAGAATAAATTTTCGTTTGAAATGCTAATTTAAAAAAAAACCATGGTTTTCCATCCCTCTTATGCATGGATGGTATGAGATGGAGAAATAGAGGTAGAATGTGTTCAGTGGTGCGATTTATTCTGAGCCTTGACTTACTGACTATTTAACTCAGCATTTTCTCTTCTGCTCCCTAAATTAGTCTTGTTTGTCACTATGTGCTGTTAATTATTATTTCCATATGAAATAGATTAGCAAAATAACAAGACTGGGAAAACTATTTAAATTAAAACATAAAAAATTAAGAATTTATTTTAATACAAAAATAATACAATATAATGGGATGCAATAATACAATAATAATAGCAAGAAATTACCAAGCCAGTTTGGTGTAGTGGTTAAGATGTTGACCTGGAACCAATAGACTGTGAGTTTAGTTCCACCTGAGGCATGAAAGCTGTCTTAGTGAGTTTGGACCAGTCATATTCTCTCAGTCCACCTCATGTCACAGGGTTGTTGTGGGGGGTGGGGGGGAAGAAAGAGGAAGGAGTATTATGCATGTACCCTGCCTTGAGTTACTTTTAAAGTAATAAAGGCAGGGTACATGCATAATACTCCTTTCTCTTTCTCCCCCCAACAACCCTGAATGAATGAATTAATAAATGAACAAATGAGAAGGGAGGGAGGGAGGAAGGAAGGAAGGAGGGAAGGACGGACTAAGGCCACTGAGAACAAAACAGCCAACTAAAACCTTAATGATGGTCCAATTTATGCTAGATCTCCTCCTTAAAAAGTCAAGTTTTGAATTTCAAAATATAATAGGGTGAATAATAGTTTGGTCTCAGGTGGTAAGCAATTTCAAACGGGCTGTAATAGAGAAGGATCAGTTCTTTGTGCCTATAGGTAACAGTGTCTAAGGGAAGGGACCTAGCTCAATCTTATTAGATGAGCAGACTTTGCTACTAAGAGATCTCATAGATATCCAGGCCCTGACCTGTATAGGACTTTAAAGGTGACAAGCATTTTGAGTTGCACCTAAAAGCCAATTGGTAGCCATTATAACTCTTTAAGTTGGGTTCTTGCATGGGAGAAATTCAGAACTCACATTACCACAGAAGCCAGCTGTATTCTGCACTGTTTGTAATTTTTGGATTGGCAGCTATCAAGGTAGCTGCACATAAACTGAATTATTATAATTCAAAATATATAACAATTGGAATATGTTCATTACAGCATTGTCATTAGTTTCCTGTGCTAAAGTTTGCTCTAAGTGTTGGAATGGGTTTCATAATAGCCTCATTGAAGAGTTCTGAATTTAGGAATTGATAAAGCAGTCCATATCCTCAGTTTGATTTTGCAGGGATGTGAGTCTGTTAAAGAACTTTTTACCTGTTAAAAAAGCTGCCACAACTGTCAGTAGCTTCTATAAGGAAAAGAATTAAGAATATGTGACACTGCGAAGTAAAAAACAATCAGTATGTTGTAGGGCATGGACTTGATTTGTATCATATACTTTATAACAATCATATAATTAAATATATTTATAGAGAAATAAATGTTTAATATTTGTAATAAAAATTGCACATATAGAAATAAATGAAACCTTTCCCAGAGGTTTACATATGCTGTGCTATTTGTAAATGGAGAATAATTTACTGAAAATATCAACTATATGGTTTATGAATAGAAAAATAAACTTGCTAAATATTCCTACCCCCAGCATTGAGGAATACAAAGGCTGTATGCCCTTGCATTGTCTCCCAAATCTTTTGGTGTTAAGAACGGTTTGTGGACCTTACAGAATCTGTTGATTTTGTTTGGATGAAGCAAGTAGGGAAGTTGATATAGATAAAGCTAAAAATGGATGTATCTGTAGGAAAATTCACATTGTCTTCATTCGTTGATTCCTCACTGAAAATTGATGGCAGAGTAGGACTTCTGGAGTTGACACACAAAGCTTTGTGTTGTAAGTACATTGCTTCCATGAAATAAACAAGGAATTCAAGAAATTAGTATGAAACTGACAGAGACGCATTTACTGTACATCAGGAAAGTTTGAGAAAACTTATGGACCACACTTGAGTCCCAAAATTTCTGTTGCTAAACAAGGCAACAGTTAAGTGAGTTATGCCTCATTTTACGACCTTTTTGCAAAGGTTGTTAATCATGCAGTCATTAAGCAAATCTGGGTTCCCTCATTTACTTTGGTTGTCAGAAACTCCTTAGGAAGGTTGTAAATGATAATCCCAGTACCCGGCCCACCTGCAATCATTGTAACTATGGTACATGCCAGACTGATCACATAACTCTGGGAGTGCTGCAACACCCATATGTGAGAACTGGTCAGAAGTCACTTTGTTCAGTGCTGTTGAACAGTCATTAAAGGAATGGTTGTAAGTCAAGGACTACTTGTATTGATTAATATGTGGGAGAGGAAAATGAAAAATGTTTTTAGGGAAAGAAAGATAAAGAAATAAGCCATTAGTAATTGTTTTTTCATTTTTATTTTTTTCTGATGTAGGGAAATACCAAAATATTTCCCTTCAGGAATATTCATAGCTTATTACAAAAACACTGCAAGCATGAGATTCTTTCCAATATTTCTGATTCTGAATTTAAAAGGAGACAAAAAGTTAGAAACATATAAAATTATGTTGTAATAGAATAATCAATTGAAAGTAAATGAAAATAAATGCAGTTTTCAAAGATGGAAAAGAAATTTAGCTCCAACAATTTAGCTTAAGAACAAATTAGTAAATGATTGCACTTAGCATAAGAACCACGGTAATCTCTCCTGAAAAATTTGGATTTTTGGTTGGTTTCAGTATTTAATTGTTTTCAAAGCAAATAACTAATATGTGGAATTTAGCTTCTTCAAGTATCAATAGGTTAATAAAGAGCAAGCCAGGAAAAAATGTTTTTTTGTTTGTTTGTTTGTTTATTTATTATAATATTTAGAAACTGCCCATCTCCCTCATAGAACAATTTATAAAGTGAAATTTAAGCATTTGTATATATATCCTATTATATGAGAACTAAAACTTTCTTTAAATTAATAGGGGAGAAACTGATTGATGATAGGACTTTGACTCTTACATGATCCTAGAGATTTTATTCTTGCTTCTAGCAATTACTTAAGCTTCTGGGTTTGGTGTTATTTTCAGAACAAGATGGATTTTTCAGAAAAAATAATTCAGGATAGTATTGGATCAAAGTGAAATATTAATATTGTGGATAATATTTTTTTTGTCTTGACAGTATTATTATTCTGTACGTATATTTCCTGGACAAGAACCTGCTAATGTTTGGGTAGGCTGGATTACATCTGATTTCCATCAATATGACACAAACTTTGATTTGGACAGAGTCCGTACTGTTACAGTAACCTTAGGAGATGAAAAAGGGAAAGTTCATGAGAGGTTGGCTTTATTTTTCTTTTATTTAGAAACAGTTGATATCAAATCATTCTATTGTGTCAGTGAATATATTATCCAGTTAAAACTGTAATATTTATTAAGATTGATATCTTGCATATTATTTATTATTTATAGTAACATGAATATTACATGATACTGTATTTCATTTGATAGGTACTCCATTTTTTAAAATGAAGTTTTCTTTCTGTTAGCATACGATTATAAAATCCTGAAACTCAATATTGTATTAAGGGGCTTCATTGGAATGAAGATTTATATTCATTTTGCAATCCACACCTAAGTGTGAGCAAAATACAATTATCACATTTAATGAATTTTAAATATGGAATCCAAAAGTTATATTTTAGACTCTGTAATAGAAGTGTATTTAAGTGCTAATTCTCTGGAGGTTATAACTCTAGACTGTTCTAGCATGATTAAGAAATACATCTCTCTGTGACTTTATAGATAGTCATAGTAGCCTAATATCCCAATCATAGCACTCTCAAATGAAAGGGTTAATGTGCATCTCGGTGTAGGCCACAATGGCTCTCTCCATCCTCCCATCTATTTATAGAATAGAATTCTTTATTGGCCAAGTGTGATTGGACATACAAGGAATTTGTCTCCAGAGCTTAAGCTCTCAGTGTACATACAGTACAAGCAACAAGTGATAAATCATGATCATAATCATAAAATACAATCATAATAAATCACAAGATACAACACTCAGTGATAGTCATAGAATACTAAATGAGCAATCAGCATCAATCATAGGATACTAAATAAAAGCAATCAATACAAATCATACAATGCAAACAACAAAGTAATAATCATAAGAAGCTAAGGAAATAGATAATAGGAAAGATGAGAATGTTAATAGTAATACAGCCCTATTAGGTGGTTTGTTTAGTCTAGCAGCGATGGCCTTTGGAGAAAGATATGCAACTTAAATTTGAATTGTAGTTATCATTATGTCTGCTCATGAAATTTATTAATATTCGTCTATTGTTTATTTTTAAAAATAAATGCAAATCTAAATATGCCAGAGAGATTTATGAAAAAAAACCCTATCTAACCATTGTTTCTAGCTTCATCAAGAATGGATTGAGCATTGGATAAGAATTCTTTCCTTTGCCTCTCCCTCTTATTCTAGTGGGCATCTCATTATTTTTTAGATTTTATTAAATTAGAGCTCTTCATTTTATCTCATCTAGGGAATTCTGGGTTTTATTAGTTAACAGTCCTTCTTGCATCCTCGTTTATAACTGACATTAAAATAGTGTGTTCTAGTTCTTATTTGAGAAGGAATTCTACATTAATACAAGCCACTTAAATGGAAGGGGCAAGAAAGGAGCACTCTCTTAGATATTTATTTATTTTTGTTTAATAAATACATTCATGAATGTATTATTTTCTGATATATGAAGTTTTGAATAATTGACTGAAAAAAGCCATTATATGCAACCTAGAGCTAGATCTCTGTGAAGTCCTAGTGTAATACATGTGAGTTAAATATTCATTGTCATTGATATAATTGCAATAAAATAAGTCTAATTTTAGCTGTATGTATTTATTTGCTTGCTTGCTTACAGTATTCATTAATAACTATTACAAATTGTCCCATGAGAGCATTAGCAGATTTAAAGAAAAACACATTAAAACTGTCATCATTTTTTTGGGAGGGGAGGGAGAGGGGAAGGGATGGGGGAAGGGGGGGGAAATTGAAAAAAAACCTGTCATCATGAAGAATATCTAATACCTGTAGTACTCTTAGAAAACTATACATGCTATTTTATCTTCTCTCTGCTTGGAAATGCTCTACACATGTATTAGTGGGAATTTCCCATTGGTGAGCAAATATGTCTTAATATGGAAGAGAACTGGATAGATCACAGATATGCAGAGCCTAATGGAGTTTGGGAACTTGTCTTGTAACGTTAACCTATTCTCAACTTTTTGAAATGCAGTATCAAACGAAGCAACTGCTATATGGTGTGTGCTGGAGAAAACATGAGTCCAGGGCAAGGACGCAATAATAATGGATTAGAGATTGGTTGCTTGGTTGATGTTGCAACTGGTATCCTATCCTTCACTACCAATGGCAAAGAATTAAGCACTTATTATCAGGTAATGATTTTTTTCCCTTGTTTATAGGTTGCCCAACAAAATCTGATTTATTTTTTAAAAGAACATATTTATTATATTTGAAAAGAAAATAGTAATTTCCCCAAATTTTAGTTTTGGATAGTAGCTTATGAAAAATTTACAACTTCATTGTGGCAAATGCTTCGCTTAATAAGGTTCTTGTCTGCAAACTATCTTTATACCTATTTTGACTTATACTATTTTATTTCTTTTTTATTTGTTTTTTACTTAGGTAGAACCAAGTACTAAATTATTTCCTGCAGTATTTGCACAAGCCACAAGCCCTAATGTTTTCCAATTTGAGTTGGGACGAATAAAGGTAACTATCACCCATTTAGTTTACTGTATTTAAAACATTCCTGATACTCTGGTTCCAACTTTTTACAATGGTAACAACAGTGGAATAATTTTTTCCTAATCTACTGGTAGAAGTGTGGACATTTCCTTTCTCAGTTCCTCATTATCCATCAGCTATATTGAGAGGAAAACCTTGAATAAATGCAGGGTTATATACAAAATCAATAACAGAACATAGTCAAATGGATTCCCTTCTCTCTTAGATCTCCCATTTATCTCCTATGACAATAGAAACCATGCCAAGCTCTGGTTCTATATTAAAACAAGAGAAAAATTGGTGGGGTTATAACCTCCATTTTTTTTAAAGAAAAAAACCTTCATTGACTATTTAACTTATTCAAGTAATCTGTTCATCATAATCTTTCTTTAGAAGACACGTGGTTCTTCATCCATATATAGTTCTGGTTGGGAATTTACCATAGCCAAAAGTTTCATGCCCTTTGAACAAGAAAATTAAAAACAGGAAAGGTTCCTGAAAGTGTGAGAAGGTAATCTCTAAAAAGAAAAAGACTCCAGTATCACCAATGTATGATAGACCTAATTAAAATATCTTTATTGGAATAGCACTACTGTCAGCCCTGGAGGGGCTGACATTTTTAAATTTAGATCTTCAGGGCTGCCACATGCGGTGGATGGGCAAGCTGTGGGAATGGGAGGGGAGTGGATGGAGACAGTGTGAGGTGTATAGCCATAACAACATTTTTTCCCTTGGGAGTCGGGCGTTCAGCCTACACCTGGGGAGGCGTGACTGGGAGTCAACTACAGTTGGGACAGTGACCTGATTGGATAATGTGATACCCATGTCGATGCAGGGGAAGGAACTTTGACTTTACTCTGGTTGGGGAAACCCCGGGGGCTTTCAGATTCGTGTTTTCCCAGATGTGCCAGTATGACATTTCTAATAAATTCAAGCTTTGGCTTGCTTTGGAGTTTTGATTTTGTTGGGGGTGTTACTTGGAACCCTGCAACTAGTATACTACCAAGACATAAGTCATACTTTTATCTCATGGGCATTTGGCAGATCAGTTTTTTTATTTTTATATATTAAATTTATATGCTGCTCATCTCACTATCCAGGAGGACCCAGTTTGTGGGGGCAATAAGCTGAGTTTGTATAAATATACAAAAGTATGAAGGCTATTGCTTAACGCCTTGTAAGCCGCCCTGAGTCTCTGGAGAAGGGCGGCATATAAATTAAAGCAAAAAAAAAAAAAAACTATCCAAAGTGACTCTGCGGTATTTTATCACTACACTTATATGAGTTAGAGTCTGACTTCTTTTATTAAAGAAGTAGTTAGCCACACAACCATAGAGGAGTATGTTAATCTTCAATTTTCAGACTTTCATCAGAATAAGTGTATTTCCAGGAGTCAGATTATCACCAAAGTACTCTCTGACATCTGAATCAATCAGAATTTTTGGTTTCTTCCTTGTTTGTTTAGTTAACTATTTGTACTTGAATGTATGCCTTTTCTTAATTCCATCCCTTAAAGTGGATTATTGTCAGACATGAAATATCAGATCCACAATGAAGGTCCAGTTAAATTGATTTATTGTTAATCATACCCAAGTATCTTTTCAACTAATGGTTAACATCTGCTTGTGGTTAAATAAGGGTCAACAGAATTCAAGAGAGGTTGGATTTAATTTGTGGCTATTTAGAGATTCTAGGCTGATCCTTTTTTTAACTCTGCCTCCAGCTTTTGCCACTCCTATTCCTATACTTACGACAATAATTGCAATTTTAAAAATAATTAAAATCAAACATAATTAAAAATTTGGCAAAAGAGTGGTTTTTTACCATCATCCTAAATAAATAAAGAAAGAGTAGGAGCCTATTTCATAGACTAGGAGCCACACAGAAGAAATATACCCTATTTATATTTTGTACTGATTAGCAGATTGGTTGCTGTTTTCTCTACCACAAGCAGTGGTCAGACACTTTTCAAGGATTGTCCTATATAAAACATATTTCAATAGTTAAGATATATTGTTATCAAGGTGTTATAATTATATGTTTTATATGCTCAGGAAGATCATAATTGATACACTGGTTTTAATACTGAAAAAAAACCTCCAAGCAACAGCTGAAATTCAGGAGCATTCCCAATCTGTGAACTGGTTTTGCTGGGAGAGTACAATCCCTTTCAGAAAAAGCTTTTTGGAAAAGCTAAATGGTTTCATGCAGATGCTACACAACATAGGAATAAAGTGAAATTCAATGGGATACCATTGGTTAACAATTAACAAGTGTCAAAGTAGAGTCTGGCATCTTCTCGAAATAGAAAAACTAGAATAATTGCAAAACATTTTTTCCAAGATCCAATCCTGCCAAATGGCCAAGAAGAATACCATGTTATACTTTACATAGACTGGTTATTGATAGCTTCATTCCAAACCAGATTTTACTATCATGTTTGATATACTCTTTAGAGGCATTCTTGGTGCTCTCTGAGCTTGGTTGTTTTGTTACAGATGTTTCATTATCCAGTTAGGTAACCCTGGAGAACAAAATGTCTACAAGAAAACAACCAAGCTCAGAGAGCATCAAGGACCCCACAGTTCAACTCTAAGCCACAAATATTTTCTTCTATTGATACTCTTCAGTTTATGAAAAGGTTTGATTCTGTGCCAGCATTAAAATTATATATATATATGTGTGTGTGTGTGTGTGTGTGTGTGTGTGTGTCCCTCAGTTCATTGGGACTATAGGACAATGGTTTTCCTTTCATGCAATATCAGGTCCAAGTCCAAAGGTGACACAATACAACCCAATAGAGTCCAGTTCTTTACCTTTTTAAACGTAATACACTGAACCTTGCCAGACTAAAGCTATAACCTTCTAACCCAGGGGTCCTCAAACTCTTTAAACGGGGCCAATTCATGGTCCCTCAGACTCTTGTGGGGCTGGACCAGCTGGGTGGTTGTGGCCAATTTAGCAGCCATTAAACAATACACACAAATTAAACTTTAATTTGTTATGCTCCTGCGGGAGGAAAGGTTAGTGAAGGGATGTGGTTGCCTTGGGGTGTGTGTGAGGGACTTCTGTTTGTGTGTTCTAACTGTGTCTCTGTCTCTGTCTCTCTCAGTGGGGGAGGCCAAAAATGGCCCCATTTTTGGCCCCCTCGGCCCCCAGAACAACTCTGCTACCCAAAAATGAGGCCATTTTTGCCCTCTGGCGTCCTGTTTTTGGCCTCCTTGGCCTCCAGAACCACTCTGCTGCCCAAAAATGGGTACATTTTTGGTCTCCCGCGGCCTCCGCGTGTCCTGTTTTTGGTCTCCTCAGCCTCCAGTACCATTCTGCCGGCCAAAAACGGGCCTGTTTTTGGCCTCCTGGGGCCTCTGTGTGTCCCGTTTTTGGCCTCTTCAGCCTCCAGAACCACTCTGCTGCACATAAATGGGCCTATTTTTGGCCTTCTGAGGCCTCCGTGCATCCTGTTTTTGGTCTCCTCAGCCTCCAGAAGGCAGGTGTGGGCCGGTGGGTAGCTGGGGCGATGTGGGCGGGGCAGCCCCCTGGTTCCATGAGGCCAGTTTAATGGCTTCGGCGGGCCATATTCGATCCATGGGCCGTAGTTTGAGGACCCCTGTTTTAACCCAAAAGATATACTCTGAGAGATTTTAGAATGTGGTTTCCCTGAACCTATTTCACCCACCCCCATTCAAGGGGGTGCACTGCACAATTAATTATTTTGGGCTTTTGTCTCAGAATGAACTGCCTCCTCCCTAGGAAACCATGGTGTTCCTATCTATGGAGATTCTCAGTCATCCAGGTCATTGTTGTCCCAAATGTGCTTTTTCAGGAGGCAACTGGATTTTCTGTTTTTCTTTGAAGACATTTCGCTTCTCATCCAAAAAGCTTCTTCAACTTTTTGAATCACTAGCATCCATGAATAATGGACTATTAAAATCACATTGGCTAAGAGACCATGTTCTGTTTGCATAGATCTTCATATTTTCATACTGACAGAATGATTATAGTCAAATTGTGGCATTTCTGTCAAAAGTAACTTTGGACATTCACATCAGTCAACCTATTTTTCTTGCATTCTTCCCCTTTCCATCTCATCCACTAGAATGTTTGATATATTTGTTACATTTTCACAGAATGATCTTTATGTATGAATGCATAAGATGACAATTCAAACACAGTTTATTTTTTTCCAGTTTACTGCATTTACTGCAGTACTGTTTTACTGCATTTACTGTTTTGCTCTGTTTTCAGAATGTAATGCCATTGTCAGCTGGCTTGTTCAAAAGTGAGCACAAAAATCCACTTCCTCAATGCCCACCCCGTCTCCATGTTCAGTTTCTGACACATGTTCTTTGGAGCAGAGTGCCAAATCAGTTTCTGAAAATAGATATATCACGAATCAATGAACGGCAGGGCTGGTCAATTCAGTGCCTGGATTCTTTGCAGTTCATGTCCCTTCACATTCCAGAGGAAAACAGGTACTCCTTGGTTGCATTTACAGATGAAATGAGATAAGATGTTGACCTTAAGTATATGGTAAATTATAAATCTAAAAAAAGGATACTGTAAGTATATATTCATAAAATCCTATCAAATATGTAAAGGGAAGAAGGACAATAGGAAATGAAAACTAGGTAAATCTAGTTTACACCAACATTATTTATCACCTGTGTTTTGTTTTATTTTACTATTTTATTTTATTTTAATATTTTATTAAATATTAATATTTTATATTAATATTTATAAAATAATTTTTTTATTTTAATTTTATTATGTATCCCACCTTCATTATTTTTACAAATAACTCAAGGCAGTGAACATATCCAACACAACTTCTTCCTATTATTTCTCCACAAAAGAACCTACTCCCATGAGGTAGGTTGGACTGAGAGAGACTGGTTCAAAGTCATTCAGCTGTCTTTCATGGCTAAGGCCATGAACTAAGAGCCTACTACTTTCTAGGTACCTTCCCATAATTTTCTAACAGCAGAATCTATTTTTGCTTCCCTCAACTAATGTTCATCAATCACAGGAAATATCTTTTAAGTCTTTCTTTGCAAAAGATGTCTTCTATTAGTCATGGTTATTCCCAATTCAAGACTGTGTTTTTAATTCCAAAGGATAAATAATATTATCCAACCATCATTAGCTATAGTTACTGAATACATCAAAGTGCTAAGAAAGAAACTAAATTCTTGGTGAAAAATCTTAATTACTCGATAAAGAGTTGTACTTAGTCATTGAAAAAATTATTTTGGAAATAGTTAAAGTCTAACCAAACTTGCTTCAATGTTTGCATATGTAAATGTGCTCTCTAGATTGTAAGCCTTATCAATTTACTGACTTAGTCAGATAATAATTGTGAACTTGTTTTTAGAAAACTGATTGTATGGATGTAAAAGCACTTTCCGCACAAAAAAACTCAAATCTGCTATGTTTAATTATTTTCCTTTTTTTTATTGCAGGTCTATAGATATTTTAGAACTGTCAGAACAAGAAGAACTGCTAAAGTTTCATTATCATACTCTCAGACTATACTCAGCAGTGTGTGCTCTTGGGAATAACAGAGTTGCACATGCTATGTGCAGCCATGTTGATGAATCTCAGCTTCTCTATGCAATTGAGAACAAATACATGCCAGGCTTGTTACGTGCGGGCTATTATGAACTTCTCATTGATATTCACCTTAATAGCTATGCCACTGCAAGGTTGATGATGAACAATGAATTCATTGTCCCAATGACAGATGAAACTAAAAGCATTACTTTGTTTCCTGATGAACACAAAAAACATGGCCTACCAGGTATCGGGCTTAGTACATCTTTACGACCCAGAATACAGTTTTCTTCTCCCAGTTTTGTAAGAATTAATAATGAATGCTACCAATATAGTCCTGAATTTCCTCTAGAAATTTTAAAGTCTAAAACCATAGAGATGTTGACAGAAGCAGTTCAGGAGGGTAGCCTTCATGTCAGAGATCCAGTAGGTGGTACTACAGAATTTCTCTTCGTTCCTTTGATCAAGCTTTTTTATACCCTCCTTATAATGGGAGTCTTCCACAATGAAGATCTGAAGCATATCTTGCAGCTCATTGAGCCCAGTGTGTTTAAAGAAGATAATGGCCGTGAAGATGAAACCCGAATATTAGTGAAGGAACTAGTTATAGAAAGTCTAAATTTAGAGACAGGTGTGGTTGAAATCAGAAGAGAGAAGGTTCCAGAAGAAGGACTTCTTCAAATGAAGCTTCCTGAGCCCGTCAAATTACAGGTAATTGTGAAAGAATGCATAGATCATATATTTTGTGGATTATTTTTCTACCTGAGACACATTTATGTGCCTGTATATGCACAAATATATAAAAAAAGAAAAATTTGGGTTGGCAGTTTAAGAAAAACTTCTGGACATAAACAAAAGTGAATACAAAAGAAAAAAATATTTACAACATGCATACTGAGAAGAATGTTGAGAAGAAGAAGAATAAGAAGAATATTGACAGGGTAAAGCTGTCAATAAGCAATAAATAATGCATTAATCACAAATAATGTGGTCAAAAGAAAATTAAAATTTTAAGCTGAGGGAAAGATAAAGGCAGAAAATTAAATTTTTCAGTATTTTGAAATGGAGACAATGAAAGGTTTAAAAAATAGAAATAAATGACAATGGATGTAGGTTATATTAAAAAAGAGAAATGACTCAAGTTAAATAAAAGAAATATCCCATATTTGAAATTGTAGTTTTAAAACTATGTTACCACATTTATTTTGTTTTGTTCTATTAATTCTATTTCAGATGTGCCATTTACTCCAATATCTATGTGACTTCCAGATACGCCATAGAATAGAAGCCATTGTAGCATTTTCAGATGATTTTGTAGCAAAACTTCAAGAAAATCAGCGTTTCCGATATAATGAAGTTATGCAAGCTTTAAATATGTCAGCAGCTCTGACAGCCAAGAAAACGAAAGAATTTCGATCCCCACCACAGGAGCAGGTTGATAACTAATAAATATTTTTATATTGGGGGGTTTGTTCAGTTTAAAGAAAATCTCTACAAGGTAATAATTTTCCTGGACCAGAGCATACCAGACTGTAAATAAAAGCTTTGGTGAATGAGAATTCTGATTTCCATAACATTCAGCAATTGTGTTTTAGCAGTCACTTTTTATAAGCATTTTGCTGTCCATGAAAAATATGGAACAGGCCTGACATTAATTCAACTGTTTATGACTAAATATAGATTAAAATATTCTGTTTGGGGACACCACCACCCCTCATACATTAAACTTTTGGTGAGATGAGCTTTGTCCAATTCTGATGTATTCATTTTTATATGCACATGTTTTTAGTCATCTCTAATTTGAATACTTCTAACTTTTCAATGGAAAAGGTTTATAAATACAGGTAATCCTCACTTAATTACCACAATTGGGACTGGCAGATTTTATCATTAAGTGATGTGATTGCTAAGTGAGATATCACATGATCACAATGAACTTAATGACCTTCTGCCCTGTGTATTAAGCAAATTACCCATGATTGTTAAATGAGACATCACATGACCATGACTTGCAATTTTACTGCTGACTTTTCCATTGACTCTGGTTGTTTGTACAAATGCGTAAATGATGATCACATAAGCATGAGACATTGTGACACTTTAAATGCCCATCGTTTGCAAAGCACCTAAATGCCGATCGCATGACATACAACCATCCAATGGTTATAAATTACTTTTTCAACAGCATAGTAACTTTGAACTGTGGACTACTTGTGGTTTATTTTCTACTTTTGTATATGGAGTTCAGTTGACCCTGTATTCTCTTCTTCTATCCTTGAAATATGTATCTTCAGGCAATATGAAGGTGCCTTGGATATTCATTACTAACTATTGTATAAACAAGTTGTTGGAATTTGATTCTAAATTCTAAAGAGTGAGACAGACACCTTTGATATCTTCCCTCCAGTCCTTCTCCCAAGCATTCTATCCCCTATTTTGCTCTTAATGGGGATCTTTTAGCACAATTTATGGGTCATGGAACCTGTACTAAGAGAAGAAGAATAGGAAAATCCTACTTTTGTAGGATTTTGTAATCCTACAAAAAGTTGCTCTTTTTGTTCCTTATTTTTCTCTCTTAAACTTCCTGATGCACAGAAGTTACCATTGGTAAAATGCAGCATCATGTATGTGCCAAGAGATTTTATTTGTGAGCCTTGCTATTTGTAAAAGAATAAATTAAAATTATTATGTAACTACACAGGGACAAATTAGGGTGCCCATTTTTAATTTAAGTTTTAAAATCCTGAACATCATTTAAATCATTTCTAACCAGCACTAAAAGGAATCCTTGATGAAATTGATAATGTCGTAGTGCAAGCCAAGAGACAAAGATGTGGCTGCATCATTTCTTTCAATATATCTTACAGGAACTGAATTACTGAGCTGTACAAAAGTAAATATAATGATAATTCATTAGAATGAACAAAATATATGCACTTCTTTCCATCCTTTCCTTCCATGGGGAGTTTCAAAACATGACTTGTGTCTAATAATATTATAGTAAATGTTTTATTCTACCTGCATATAATCTCTTGCATATTACTTCAAATATATATATATTTGCTTTTAAAGATCAACATGCTACTGAATTTTAAGGATGATAAAAATGATTGTCCTTGTCCTGAAGAAATAAGGGATCATCTCCTGGATTTTCATGAAGATCTGATGGCACATTGCGGTAAACCTGAACTCTGAATATTTGTCCCTCCCAAATATTAAAGAAAATAAAATACTGATAGTTTTATTCAACAGAATATGGTAGAGTGAAATGTAATTCTAATACAAATACACTTAAAATTGTACTGAATACAGTTTTAGAACTGCAGTATCCATATTGTCTTCAAGAAGCTGCTGCCGAAAAGGACAAGTTATGTGAAGTTATACATCAATAAATTATGTACTTGAAAATATCAATCAAATTAGGATAGCTGTATTGAAATCTCTTAATGCTTTATTGTAATCAACATTCACTTCATTTCCCTAATTAAAAGTTTGATTTCTGAAATACTCTAAAATTATGGCCAGGCATGATTTCAAATAATGAAGTAACTAACTAACTGCTCTCAAAGTTCTGAAGCTAGTCTTGGAAATGAATATAGATATATTGTTTAGTTGTTTTAATTCTGTCATAAATATTTGATATTTATGTCTAGGTATTCAGCTAGATGAAGATGGAATTCTAGATGGAAACAGTGATTTAACTATTAAAGGTCGCCTGCTATATCTTGTAGAAAGAGTCACACACTTGAAAAAAAAACAAGCAGAGAAGCTAATTGATGATAATAACAAGAAACCATGTAAGTAAAGTAAAATAAGGTTTAGTTGTTACCTGAATCTAAAATAAACATAGTTTAATAATTCTCTCATTCTGATATCATAATCTATTTCAGAATAAATGTCTATAAATTCAGTACTTTAACTTATAATATTCTGAAATAACTGCAAGTTCTGGAACAAAATACTACATTCAAAAAGTGCTGACTAAGAAGCTATATTTTCTGGCAAATCCTTGTTGAACTGACGGGATGCAAAACAAGTGGAATTCAGATAGGCTAACAAAATACTGAGCAAATGAATAATTTGCCACTAGCAAGGATGCATTCATGTGTATTTTATTTATTTATTTATTTATTTATTTATTTATTTATTTATTTATTTATTTATTATTTATTTATTATTTAAATTTTTATACCGCCCTTCTCCCGAAGGACTCAGGGCAGTGTACAGCCATACTAAAACAACATATACCCATAAAATTTAAAAACAGTTTAAAATATATTAAAAATTTGGCCCTTATATTAAGAAACTACAAACACGCAATTAAAATTCATTTTCTAAGCCAGCCCAGACTGTTGAAACAATAGAGTCTTAAGGGCATGGCGAAAGGTACGTAGGTCGGGGATCATGCGAATCTCCGGGGGCAATTCATTCCAGAAGGCAGGTGCCCCCACAGAGAAGGCTCTCGCCCTGGGTGTCACCAGTCAACATTGTGTGACCGACGGCACCCTGAGGAGTCCCTCTCTGTGGGAGCGCATTGGCTGGTGGGAGGCTATCGGTGGCAGAAGGTGATCTCATACGTACCCAGGTCCTAAGCCATGGAACTCTTTAAAGGTGGTAACCAGCACCTTGAATTGTACCCGGAAGACCACCGGGAGCCAGTGCAGCTCGCGCAGGAGAGGTGTTACATGGGTGCGCGGTGTCGCTCCCATAATCACCCGCACGGCCGCATTCTGGACCAGTTGGAGCCTCCGAGTGCTCCTCAAGGGGAGCCTTGTGGGGGGTAGGTGTATGGTCTTTGATAGGCAATGAAATGATGCGTGGAGGCATTTACTTACACTAAATTCTTTACTTCTTTTTTTCTGGAAGTTTCATAGTTAGGCCAACTCTCTTCTGCAATGTGACCCATAGCCCATCAGGACAGAATCTTACACATTTATACCATTTAATTTTTATTGTGGAACACGAATGCATAGAAATGATGGTCATTGCATGACAGCAGTTTATCATATTTTCTTTCCCCTTTTCTCATCATTATTGGATAGAAGTTTATTATTATATTGTCATTAATTCACTTGCTTTATAAATTTAATTGGTTAAATGATTATCTTCAGTTTGTAATTTTATTTTAAAGAATTTTTTTTATTGTTATCCTTTAAAAATAATTGGAATTTTTCTAGCCCAATAACTAGTGAATCAACTGTTTCTTTTCCTCCATATTGACTCGGTACTTTTTACACATATAATTTCTAATTTGATTATGTATTATTTAGTGATTTGCTTTTTTCAGAAATTCATTGTTCTGAATTTCTAATCCAACTTGGCATAGCATGTGATGATTATTATTAAAGGTGGAAAAAAAGGTCTTGTTGTATGTTTGTCTTAATGCTTTCTACATCTAGCAACTCTCCAACAGCTGATATCAGAAACTATGGTACGTTGGGCTCAAGAATCTGTAATAGAAGACCCAGAGTTGGTGAGGGCCATGTTTGTTTTGCTACATCGCCAATATGATGGGGTTGGTGGCCTGGTCCGAGCCTTGCCCAAGACATACACAATAAATGGTGTATCAGTGGAAGATACCATCAACTTGCTTGCATCTCTTGGCCAGATCCGTTCTCTCCTCAGTGTTAGGATGGGCAAGGAAGAAGAAAAGCTTATGATTCGTGGATTAGGGTAAAGCCTTTCTTTCTACATATAATTTAATAGTTATATAATTGCCTTTGGTTGCTTACTAGGAGAGAAAACTGATAATTACAAGTTTGTATCTCATAGGCTTCAAGGAATTTGCATTCTGGACAAATAGGCTAATATGTGAAACAAAAATCTAGAATACTGCTTATTTCTAACTCATTTCCTTCTGGCTTCTGACTCAAATTGAAATAATCCAAACAATGACCAGGTTCCTTGAGAATATGTGATAATATTTGGCAATTTCTTTTTCTTTCTTTTAGAATAAAACACCAAAATATTGGTGTTTTGTATTTTAACTTTTCCTGAATAAACTAAGTATTATTCTTAAAAAAAAAAATACTATTTGATAATTTCATGGGGAAGATATAGATAAGATATAGGAAAGATGGCAGATCACATTTTTAAAGATAGAAAATGTGTTTTTTTTATATGTTAACTTTCTTTTTAATAAGGAAAACGTTTCTGAGATCAAAGTATATGTTTTCTAGACAACTTAAACTATAATGCTTTCTTCCTATAAATCAAGCATATCAGTATCACATTTTTCATTTCTTTATATATTCATTTTTAAAAGTCTGGCTTATACAACAATGTATCATTTTTTTAAAAGTTCTCATAGAAACAAATGTGTATCATCCATATTCAATAGAGAACAACCCTGACTTAATTTAACTAATGAACCATTAAAAATAGCAATCTTTTTTTTCCCTTGAAGAGAATAAAACTGTGGAACTCGGATTAAAAATCAAAGAGATGTAAAACCTACTTTTTGCAACTGAATCTGTCATTTTCATTTCTCTCATATTAAGATATTTTATTTTTGAATTATTATATGAAAATACTTTTAAGTTTTCAACTAAAAATAACAAAAAATCCTTGCTCTGTACTTTAGATTAGTTTTTCTCAAATATTTTGACTTTAGGACTCCATTTTAATTTGAAAAGCAGTAACCATAACTCCTTTAAAAAAAAAAAACTTTCTTTATGCTGTCACTTGAATTCACAGAGTTTCAAGTTCAATCTAATTCACCAATTTATGCAAATTTGTTCATTATTTTGAGGAAGAGAGAAGGATGAGTGTTCAGAAAGCCTTCCTAGGAACTTTGAGATATGTTCAGACAGAGTGGGAGTGATGTGTGAAAGAAAACCCAGTGATTTGCTTATGACCCTACAGTTTTAGAATTTCTGCTCTGGGATACTTTGAATAAATTTCAGTTTTTTTGTTTTTAAAAACCACATTAAATGGTATGGATTTTATAAGTAGATGTACACTTACTGAGTTTTCAATTTACCTTTTTTTCTTTTTTACTATTTTTCTATTTCTAATAGGGACATTATGAACAATAAAGTTTTTTATCAGCATCCTAATCTTATGAGGGCGTTGGGGATGCATGAGACTGTAATGGAAGTAATGGTGAATGTACTTGGAGGAGGAGAATCAAAGGTAATGTATAAGCATAATATACATTTAAATTTTGGCTCTGATGCCAGATAAAGTTGCTTATCTCTTGTTGGAGACCAGATCTTATTTGGTTTAATTTGGAATTCAAATTATTTGCAAATTTGCACATTTAACAACGGTACCCTATAATCTGGTTGCCTAAGTCTAAGAATGATAAATAAGTTTAAATAATTTTGTTGCATGTTGCAAACAGAGCAATCAATATTAAGTAAAGGTTTATAGATGGATTTTTCTGTCAGTTCATTATGAAAGCGCTGAACATTATTACCTAGTTTCACTAAGAGCTTTCCATTCCAAACTTTCAAATTAATATTATCCTCCTCACCAATAGTCAGAAAGAATCTGGTAGCATTTTTTTAAGAGTAACAAAGTTGTTATAAGCTTTTCTGACCTGTGGCTTATTTCCTCAGAGATATGAAATAGCTTAAAGGAGGTAGGATTTAAATTTATTGGAATGAGCAAGGTTGAATTTATTGGGTTTCTGTATTCAAGTAAGGGTCTATCACCAAATGCCTCAGAAAGTAGAATGCTTGCATCTATTTTAATATACTTATTAAAATTGCATTGAGTGGCTTCAGTTGTGAGCTGTAGGTCAGCAGAAATCTGTTATTGTGGTTTCTCCCAGGGAATCAATCTGGCTCTATTGATTTATGTATTGATCTTATTGAATGTTTTGTGTAATTCCATCAGTGAGCTATCTTTGCCTCATGAGCACATCCAGGTACCCCAGCTGAAGACCTCCTGAAATTTTTTGCTTGCCAAATAATTCCCAGTTAAAGTTTTTCTCAGGCAGCAGCAGCAGAAGATAGTTTAAGCTATTTAATGATAAACTGGGAGAGACCACTTTATCCATGTTTATGCTAATTGTCATGTATTTCAATTCATGAAATTAAAGGCCCAAATTTTATTAAAATACAGACTTTACAGTTTATTTTGTAGAACTATAATTAGCCCTAAACTGGCCCTTTATCCAAACACTAATATACTGTCTGGTATTGATGGGAAGTGGAATTGGGCTCTGTGTGTGTGCATTTATCAACTATCCAGATCACCATTGTACATATTGTAAACTAGTTAGCAAACATTTGTACTTAGATGCACAATTATATGCCTATGTGATTTATTTTTCCATTTCTTCCTCCACCAAATGATAAATACAATATACAATCCTATTTGGCTGTGATCAAGTGAAGAAATATGTGCAAATGAAGAATGAAACTACAATAGCATATTTTTGTACCTTCTCTTTTCAACCGGTCATTAAAATTAAGTCTACGCAGGATATATTTTTAGGAATGTGTACATTAATTGGCATACATTTCAATGTTAATATTTTGTAGTATGCATTTATTTTAAAGGATATTGAAATACATCACTTTAGTTATTTATTACCTTTTGGATTTCTGCAGGTAAGCTTCTCTAAAGATAAATGTAGAGATACTGTATGTTGAATTCTGTCTACTTAATAAGGAAAAGTCTAGTGAACAATGACTACTGAAACCACTTGTCAAGAGAACTTGTGGCATGGACTGGCCAAACATTTATGCAATGAAATAGTGAGAGAAAGGGGGAAAAGGTTAAGGCAATACTTTAATTTCATGTCAGAGTTTAATGAGGGACAAGCATATAATGATGGAGAAAGTCAGCAAGCTTAATCGGTTGACTTGGCAATCTACCAATAAAACATTTCAGAAAAATTCAGCATTAATTCTAAAGTATGAAAACAGGGTTGGTAGTGGAAGCAGTTAAGAATGTATTTTCTAAGAGATAGAGCTATCATCATTTTCAAAGAAGGGATTACTTGAAACAGTAGAGATAGGAGGCTTTCAAGACTTCCATTATTGACCTCTATCTGAACACTGAGGTGTTGTTCATAGATTATATACTCTTATACAGAAAGTCCTGTTGCAGTGTGATCTTAAAAATCATTTTGGTAATACCATGCCTAGTTGCAGAGTATTAATGAATAGATGGGGTCTAGGTGGAAGTTACTTCAGAAGATAATACATTTTGTCCAAAGTATACTTTGATTCTAGGAACCTTTCTCTGTGCCAATAACAAATTTTAGAATTAAATTTCGGTTGGCAGTAAACTTGATGGAAAAATTTTCTTTGGGCAGAGGGAAAGTTTGAAGGCAGGGGGACTGAAACTATAGAATCTGCATAAAATTGAGAATATGGAGCAGGATTTTTTAAAGCAAAAATTCAGGCTTGATTTGTGAGGAGAAAGGGAAGAACATTCTGGAAATGTCAGAGAGCAGATCCACAATAAGGAGCAAATACTTGATGGGATTGTTGGGTTTTTTTACCTAATATCAGAACTAGCTTTTTCTCCTATTAGGAAATTTTTAGGATGCTGGGATTTTCTTGGTCATGTACTTAGAATTTTCCTTTGTTGAAAAATTTGCCAGAGTGCATTGGAATCTTCAGTTAGCTACAATGACACTCTATGATATCGTAGCACAAGTTCTGTTCTTGCATTAATCCCAGGGTGGATAAAAATCAATGATTTTTTAAAAAAAATCAAAAAAATCAGATTTTTTTTATTTAAATTGGATTTTTTTTATTTAAATTGGATTTTTTTTATTTTTATCGAATTTATTTTAATAAAAAACTTTTGGGGTAAAAATCTATAGTAAGATAGTTTTCTATTTAAGATACATAAATAATTTAGTTTATTCAGCATGAAATGGAGCTTAGTTATGTAGCATGAGGCTGTATATTCTGCAACACTGGGACTATCGGTGAGTCAACAGTGGGTCAAAGGAGTAGCAGAGATAACAGTTGCTCTTTAAAAATTATGATTTAAATCGAGTTGATTTAAATCAAGCCTTTTTACTAGTGATTTAAATCATGATTTAAATTGTGATTTAAATCAACTCGATTTAAATCAAATCCACCCTGATTAATCCATTACTTGCATTCAAATGTCAGGAGCACACATGTAGACATTTGGATCACAATGCATATTTCATGCCCTCCTACTTCTTCCAGAGAATTTTTACAGTGGAGCCAGCACTGATTTGCTTGATAATAAAGGTCACATCCTGTGGTTTTTACTAATGAACCATCTTCCTTGGATGGAGATTATTTGGTTTACAATTTTTAATCTCATGAATAATAGAACTGAACTGAACTTTCCTATTATTATGACCAAACCTCAATGTGTCCATTTTAGGTTTTTCTCCCTGTGATGGCTTCATTTTATAATGCACAGAACCAACTTTAATGGAGCCAAAATTTAAGCAACCAAGATTTTTACGATTCTTGAATATGTATCTAGATACAGTATTTGAGTAGTTTTGCAGAAAATTACATGAAAAAGGAAATATCTTTATTCTCAGGTTTTTATATATATACTATTCTTGCTTTTCTAACATAGTACTGTTTGTCTAGGAAATCACCTTTCCTAAGATGGTGGCAAACTGCTGTCGTTTTCTATGTTATTTTTGCCGCATCAGCAGACAGAATCAGAAAGCCATGTTCGACCATCTAAGCTATCTTTTGGAAAACAGCAGTGTTGGACTTGGTAAATATGTATTATATTTTCCCTACAGTACATTACTCCATTTTGTATTTATTGCTGTGAAATCTTTTTGGAATTCACAAATTAATAGCTACTTTGTATGTTCATTTTAAGATGTTTCAAGGCTTCCAACACCTCTTAATAATGAATTATTCTTACTAATTAGTATTACGTGTCAGCCATTAAATTCACTGGCTGACCGTTTATGCAGTTCACCCTGCTTGGAAAGGATGTATTTTTACTGCATCCTCACATCTCCTAAATACTGAAAATGTATGCCTAGTTGGTATATGGAGTAAAGCATTAATGTACAATAAATACAAATCTTGTATTATTTGGATGATATTGACGCACCAAAAGCATGGCTGTATATTATATACTGTAGTTTTCAAATTTGAAACAATTTCATTTAGCTACTGTATTTTGTTAACAGGATTTTGTGCTGTTTTAACATGTTGCCAATTTCTGAAATTTATTTGATAGCTTCTCCTTCCATGCGGGGATCAACACCCTTAGATGTTGCAGCAGCATCAGTAATGGATAATAATGAGCTTGCACTGGCTTTAAGAGAACCTGATTTAGAGAAGGTAAATCATAAATAATATTATAGAATCTATATTTTGTAAGTACGCATATATTTTTAACATACAGTAACAGTAGTCTGCAACCTGTTAGCAATGTAATTTTCATATACAAGAACCCCATACACGACAGGACTTAAAATTCATACTACCACCTAGAAGTTTAATAGCTGATTGGTTATGCCAGCAGCTCTAATCAAAATTATTTTGATATTATGGTGCAATATGCAGTAGATTCCCACAGAATCTGAGAGTAAAAATGCCAATCATGGACCACTATTTTGGATACAGTAGTTAACTTATATGGATCCCCCCCTCACACACATGGAGGAAAAATAATTGGAGACAGAATTATCCATTGTACAGCTCATTAAAAAGTGATCACTAACATAAGAGAAAAATCAGAATTATATTTCCAGAATAGAAATAAATTTAGAAATTTAGTACATTAATTTTTTTCTGTAGATGTATTTACCACCAGATTGTTAATAAAGGTAAATACAATGAATTGTGTTTAAACTGAAAGTTTTACATGGAGTTGAAGGTAAAGGAGCTAAGACTATAATGATTCTATGGACAAAAGGACAGTCTGAGAATTATAGATGAAGATTTAAAGAGCCAGGATGGAGAAGGGAGGAAGATTCTATAAGTATGAAATGTGTAGTGGGCATCTTCAAATTGGGTAACAAATTATAAGATGACTATGGAATCTAGACATTGGAAAAATATATTTACATGGGGGAGGGAGCAAGGGCAGTAAATGCTTCTATTGTTTAATTTTGTCTTGTTCTTAGGTAGTCCGCTACTTGGCTGGCTGTGGTTTGCAGAACTGCCCTTTACTAATTTCTAAAGGCTATCCAGATATTGGATGGAACCCAGTTGAAGGAGAACGATACCTGGATTTCCTTCGTTTTGCTGTTTTTTGCAATGGTAGTGTTAAGATTCTACACTTCTAGGTTATTCAAAAACCTTGCTATTCCTAATCTATTATATCTTAACTACATTTATTAATCTACCTGATAAAGTGCTGCTTCCCAGCATGGTTATGACATCATAGTTTGATAAATGTTTCCTTTTTAACCATCTTCTTAAGTCGCTATGCAGCACTGAGAGAAACCTTGAGAGAAAACTGGAATCATTCAGTGAATAGCATATCTTCTCTACCCAACACCATTGGCATCTCCCTCCCCAACTTTATCCTTCTGTGTTGAGAATCTGTATGAAGCTCAGTTTATCCATTCTTTTTCTCCTCTCATATTCCAGTACATGCCCTATAACTTTGCTAACTTCAAATATTCAGACACCATTCTCTGACTCCATCCATCTCTGACTTGCCTGTTGTGTTGTGATGTTTATAAGTGCTGACTTCAGGTCAAATACAAAATCTGCTGAAATACAATTATTAGGAAATAAGAAAGAGGCAAGAAGAGGCTCTTCTAATGTGGTGGCTGGAATAACTTCTAATGTTGTTAACTGAGACTCTTCATAGTTTAACTGTTTAGTTCAGTCTAAAGAAGTTTGCTTTTGGGCTAGAGATAGTGGCGCTTCAGGCAGTATGTAAATTCTCTCTCTTTGCTAATATAATTGTCAAATTTCAAAATGAATAAGACAATGGATGGATGAGAGAGAGGCGAAGGGAGGGAGGGAGAGAAATATTGGGCTTTTTAATCATATGTTATAGAAACTAATTCCAGATTTTTAGCTTCATCAAGTAGTTAAGTTTCTATATGATTGTAGGAGAGAGTGTTGAAGAAAATGCTAATGTAGTAGTCAGACTGCTCATTCGACGGCCTGAATGTTTTGGACCAGCACTGAGAGGTGAAGGTGGAAATGGCTTACTTGCTGCCATGGAAGAAGCCATAAACATATCAGAAGATCCTACAAGAGATGGTCCTTCATCAACTAATGGATCTACTAAAACATCGTAGGTAGAATGGAAATGTTTAGTACCTAAATAAAATTTCTTTCAGGAGTTATTGTTTCTAAAATGAACTGGTGCTGTATGGTGCTGGTCTATGACATTAATAATATTTATTGGTTCGAAATTCTATTAGGCCTATCACAAAGCCTGATACATTTCTTAAGTATAATATCTAATGTTAATTTGTATTGAGAATTTTCATAACAATGTTATTTATGATAAAAATGATAAGAATCTTCTGTTTACTTTAAATAAAAACCCTCAAGATCAGAAGATTTGCAAAATCAGTATATGGACATAAAAGCATTTGTAAGCCATATATCCTGTTTATATCCTGTCTGCCTATCCATAATAGATAGGCAGATAGTGTTTAATCATGTTATAATTTCCATGTGTTCTGAATTTCTTATGGCACAGATCAGGGGTGTCAAACTCAAGGTCCAGGGGCCGGATCCCAGCACACCGTGGGTGCATAGATCTGGCCCACGGGGCTGCCCTGGAAACAGCGAAGGACTGGCCCGCGGTGCCTCTGCCCGCAAAAAGAGAGCTCACGAGGGCCACACTTCAGGTCAAATACAAAATCTGCTGAAATACAATTATTAGGAAATAAGAAAGAGGCTCTCCTGAGTTCCATTTTCACTGGCAGAGGGTTGCAGGAAGCCGTCGCAGCCAAAAACTGAGCTTGCGAAGGCCATGTGTGGCTCTCACGAGCTTCATTATCATTGGCAGAGGGTTGCAGGAGGCCGTCTCAGCTGAAAATGGAGCTCGGGAGCCCATTTTCGCTGGCAGAGTGCTCAGACCTCTACAAGCGCCCCCAACATGTGTGACATCAAGATGGCCATGCCCACCCCAGCTTCCCGAGGTTAAACACAACCCTGATGTGCCCCTCAGTGAAATTGAGTTTGACAATAGATCCTTTTACTGATATGGATTTTTCTGTTCACCAGCTATTATAATTGTTGAGCAAATAGTGTTCCCACTATTTTCAGAGAATCTTTTGTCCTTTGATCCAAGTTGAATCTGTAGTCTGATTTCCCAGCAGCATAAGAGCTGTGGTGGCACAGTGGTTAGAGTGCAGTACTGCAGGTTACTTCTGATGCCTGCTGGCTGCCTGCAATTTGGCAGTTCAAATCTCACCAGGCTTAAGGTTGACTCAGCCTTCCATCTTTCTGAGGTGGGTAAAATGAGAACCCAGATTGCTGACTCTGTAAACCGCTTAGAGAGGGCTGTAAAGCACTGTGAAGTTGTATATAAGTCTAAATGCTATTCCCTTTGTAATTTAGAACTATAGAGAATTGTTATGGGTAATTACTGCTAAAAAGCTCCTTACACATTTATATATATGTGGTGGCAGTTGGAGGTAAATATGGCTTCATATCTTAGATATGAACTTTCCTTTAAATGAGTAGAGGTGAATTTATCTTTAAAAATGAAGTGGCTTAGAAGAAACAGAGAGAAAAGGAAAGTTTTATCCCCCCCCCAGACATATCTGAGCTAAGTCTTTTCTAAATGGGGGAGATTAAATGCGTAATGAAAAGTTAACCATATCTTCACTTCTTAGATTCTTCCCCAAAGATTCAGAGGGTATTTCTATTCCATTTCCAACCCCCCCTCCCTTCTCTCGCATTCATGCACACATTTATATTTATAGTGTGGCATAAATTTTTATGATTTGTATACCATATTTGAAAAGTAGAAACTAGAATACTCCATTATATAAAATATAAATGCCTAGAAGGAATAAATAAGATTCATTGTGACTGTGGGCAGGTGGCTTATGATAAAAAAAAAAGAGACATTATATATCCGTACAAAAATGCCCCCTCTCCAAATCCCACCAAACAAAAAGCCTATTCTTTAAGCCAAGGGCTTAAAATTTGTGCAAAACTTTCACTATAATCCTAATTGTCTTGTTTGATCACTAAAATCTAAGTTTTAATTGGTTATGCCAAGGCTTGAACATAGGTATCACTAAAGTTGCATTATATAACAGATTTAATACAGACATTATTATTCCTTCACTATTTTTAAATTTCTTTGAAAAACTAAACAGAAGTGAAGTAGAAGAAGAGGATGATACTGTTCACATGGGAAATGCCATCATGACTTTTTATGCTGCTCTGATTGATCTCTTGGGCCGCTGTGCTCCAGAAATGCATGTAAGTATTCATGTAATTAGTACTTACTATTTTTGTTGAATTTATATCTTATCTGTGTTAATGAATAATGTGAACCAGAATATGTGATTCTTCATCCTTTTTTCTGATTCACATATTCCTGAATTCATGGACTTCTGGGTGAGATAGTGGTATCCATGAACAAAAAGATATACCAGCAAATTCTGGGTAATGACATGGTTTGCAGGAGTATGAAATCTTCAGCAGGATCAATCTTATCTCTGTGTAACTTAGTGAAAATTTAATATTATAGATAATTACGTGGCTGAGAGGAAAAAAATAACAACAATAAAGGGGGAGATATAATTAAGTGCATGGAAAAATAACTATTCTATGAACCTCATTTTATATTTTATATTTTATATTTGTATTGATATAGATAACTTCAAAGTTCATGTAGACATGCTAAAATTCAAAATGTTATTGTAGATGGAATTTAGGAATCAACATACCTACTTATTGCCTGACAGTGAGATGGGTGGCATATAAATGTAATAAATGAAAAGAATCTACTTCACTTGGACCACCAGATTTTTTGATTGGATGTTGTATGGGGAAAAGAAAGAAAGAACATGAGTGTAAATAGATATTAGTGTGGTAGTGGTAGTTGAATGGAATAAAGTAACTTAAGCTAGAATAGAACCACTTCACATTCTAGCCATAGGGAAATTAAATATGTAATTTGACTTTTTATAAATGTGAACTTCTCATTTCTGTCTTTTTTGACATAGAAATGATAGAAATGACTGTTGCTATAATTGACTCTTCAGATCCTTCGGGGGAATATTTACCACGAGAACGGCACCTCCTTTTAATAGTGCTTCATTGGAATATGATACCAGGCCCATCTTTAAACAAATGTTGAGCTCTTTGAGATTTCAAGTTATAGTGTATTAATTCACAGAATTATTATCTGGTGCACATGCATTTATAATTAGGTTATTCAAAGAATTCTTATGTATAAGGAAATATCTGCATTCTTTGATTACTGCATTCTCATACAAGCTATCTAAATACTTAATTGCCTTATTCCATTAGCTCATCCATGCTGGCAAAGGGGAAGCCATTAGAATCAGATCTATTCTGAGGTCCTTGATTCCTTTGGAGGACTTGGTGGGTGTAATTAGCATTCCTTTTCACATGCCAACAATAGCAAAAGGTAAGAAAACTTGCAGTTTTTCCTCCTATTATTTATTATGAGTGACTTTATTATTTCTTCTTCATCATATGTGTAGAAATAATTCTCTCTCTCTGTTCCCCCTCCTTTCCTCTCCCGACCCTCTTTTTCCCCTTCAGATGGCAATGTTGTAGAACCTGATATGTCAGGGGGTTTTTGCCCTGATCACAAGGCAGCGATGGTATTGTTTCTTGACAGGGTCTATGGAATTGAAGACCAAGATTTTCTTCTACACCTACTAGAAGTTGGCTTTCTGCCAGATCTTCGTGCAGCTGCTTCTTTAGATACGGTAACAAGTAACTTTTAACTTTTCTTAATTAGTGTTTTCTGTTTTATCCAGATTTATCCTGTGCATAAATTTTGATACTTTTAAATACCTTTAAAAATGATGAGTTAGTGTTTTCAGTTAAGGCTGAACACTTTGGATTCAAAGGGCACATGTTGTGGGAGCCTTCATGTACTCCAATCTTCAGTTCTTTAAGGCAACGGTGAATTATCCTGGAGTTCCATGGCTGTTTTTTGTAGTTGCTGTATTATTCTTGGAAAAGAAACATTTGCTTTAAAGCTTTTGAGACCTGGGAGCTCAGGACTCAAAAGTTTAGTGGAAAGTTAAAAATGAACACAGTTTCTCAATGTTAACTAACCTTAAAAAAATGACATTTAGGTTAGTAGAGAGAATGAGTCAGGGCACCTTGCATTTTTTATTATATAATATTCCTCTTATACAAGTGGTTTTGAAGTTGAAACCTTGACATAGCAACATAGACATCCAGTTTTAAAAAATAAACTGTAATTCAAGCACAAATAAAATGTTCAAATGAAGTTACTTCTGTCTGATTAAATATCTGATGTTATTGCATAAGATGATGCAGAGTGTTGAGCCATCACTGCTATTTCAAAATGAATGCAATTTTAATACAGGAATAATAAAGCAAATGATATGTTTTAATTATTTCTACTGCAGAAATTGGGGCAACCATGAGATAGCCAAAAGATGCAGAAAACCTTATTGCCATCTAGTGGTCCTTCAGTGTTTGCATTCTTAATTTTAATAAAAAAAAATTTTTTTAAATAAAAGACTGGAATAAAGAAAAAAATAAATATATATATATTTCACATTCTTAGCAGCTTTGAAAAGGCTTAGCTCAAACATACTGCAACTGTGTGTCATTTTTATGAGTTGCTTTGTAATTTGTTTTATAGGTTGCCCTGAGTGCCACAGATATGGCCCTGGCTCTTAATCGGTACCTCTGCACTGCTGTTTTGCCTTTATTAACAAGATGTGCTCCTCTTTTTGCTGGAACAGAACATCATGCTTCCCTTATAGATTCCTTGCTACATACTGTATATCGGCTTTCCAAAGGCTGTTCTCTTACCAAAGCTCAGCGGGATTCTATTGAAGAGTGCCTACTCTCCATTTGTGGGTAAGGATGGGTTAGACACCGTGGGTGGAGAAAGAAACACTAAAGGGAATACCTTCTGCAAGATACTCTTTTTTTAAAATATATTGTTATTAAGATTTTTGATTATAATAGTTTAACCTAATAGAAACTACACTTAGAGAAAGAGAACAGAAAAAGTACAAGAAAAAGGAAAAGAACATAAAAAAGGAGAAGAAAAGAAATATGTAAAGAAGAGATTTTCAAGCTTGATTGCATCAAGTGTAAACAAACTTAATAACTTTTCACCTCCTATAAGGTTAAACAGATATCTCTTCATTCCATACCCTATCTCTTATCTATAAGCCAATCCATAAAACATAAAAAACATAAAAAAGCAAAAATTCCATAAAAGGCTGCCAAAACTTTGCAAAAATGTCTTATTTTACTCAGATCAAATAAACCAACTTTAGATTTCTTCTTTTTACTTCTACAGTCCTTATCTTTAATTCAATCAAATAATGTAGAATTTTCAGTTCTTCTGATTTCTTCAAAGCTTTAACAAGCTTCTTTTGTAAATCCACTGGATTTTGCAAATCCAGTAAGAAAATATTTTAATAGCTAATAGCTTTAAGCTGTGCAATAGGCCATTTGAAAAAGTCATTAGAAAGTGAAGCTTGCAAACTTAGTGTCCTTTAAAAGCGAGATGGTGATCTCTTCATCGTCCAGTGCTCAAACCTGCAGAAAATTGCTGTCCTGCAGTTTCCTCACAAGAAGCAGCTGTCTAGAGCACTATACCTCCCCTAGAAGTCCTGTAATAAATTATTCTTGAAGCTGTTGCTTGCTTGAAAGAAAAATGAAAATAAGCTTCATTTAGGAAACAACATGTAGATAGTATGTTCTTACAAAAGTAGATAAAAAGGTATAGAGTTCCTCTGCTAACTGTTTTTGTAAGGGAAGAAATCAATAATTTCATGTATGCAGGAAGTTTGTGCAGCTGGAGTTGAATTCCAGTAGGATGTAGGATTGATAGTAAAAGGAATCAACAGATCAAAAGTATCTGTAATTACTTCAACTACTAGCATGTATTAAATACCAGGTGTTAACCAATATGTAATGATTATAGTAATAATAAAATAGATTCCAGGACCGATGCTGTTAAAATGCTATAACATCTAATTAAAAAATAATGCATTTCTGAGGTATCCTCAAATGAATGAGCATTTGCTAAGACAGAATATATAGTTAGTTGGTTAGTAAATTATCCACAAGGTCAACAGTGAAAAACAAGAATTTGTTAAAATGTAAAATAAATTGTTATGTTTCAGACACTGCTGGGAGGAAGGGATATATTTATCTGATTATGCCTGCTTGCCAAACTCCAAATATGAAATATAATGTATAGTTTTTTACTGTATTACCAAAGACAAAACATAAATTTTGTTAAAGGAAAATAACTTCAAAGAAAAGGATAAAGGTGAAATAATGTTAAAGGAAAACAACTGAATATGAATCCAGAATTTTTACTATCTCCCTCATTGTTTTGTCCCAGACTGGCTTTGTTCAATCATGAGTCTGAACATATTTTATCTCCATATTTCATGTACTGTTATCTTTTAATCAGAAATACTGATTAAGTTTCTGTAGTGATTACAGATTACTCAACTTGCATAATCACAATAATGATTATAAATCTAGTCTATGTTGTACTGAACCTTTTTTTTCTACTGATAGTCAGCTAAGACCTTCAATGATGCAACATTTGTTGAGAAGATTAGTATTTGATATCCCTCTTCTAAATGAACATGCCAAAATGCCTCTTAAGGTAAGTTTGATTTTTTTATAAAATATACAATTAATGTCATTAGGCATCACCTATCAAAAGAAACTGGTGATACTCTGATTTGCCTTGAAGTAAAAATATTGGCCAATCATGCCCAATGTTACATTCAGTGTAATATTCAAACCCTAAATGTAGGATGATCACAAAAACTACATCATGGTTATTCTGTTATTCTTTCGTTCCACTTTGATAGTTCAGTTGTAATTCAAAGCTGGATAAAATTTAATATTTCTTATTTAATAGTGCTTACAAAAAGCTAAACATTAAAAACACAGACTTGGCCTAAGGCTTGCTGTATATGGCTTGCTGGCATGCAGTGAGGAGGAGGTTGTGGGTTTTTTTAGTTAAATTTTCATCTCGTATTTTAAGAGGGTCTGGGAGGGGGGAGGGGTTTTTAAGGGGACCTGGGAAGGGGGGAGGGGGCTGTAGAGATGGACTGGGGGGGTCCATATAGACACTGTGCGGGGTGGTGGGTTGGTTGGGTGCAGTGGAGGAGGCGAGAAGGGTAATCTGACCGGGGTGCCGGGTGGCGAAAAGAAGGGCAGTTCCATTAATGTGATAAGTGGGAGGGGCAGGTATGGCAGACGCAGGGGGCCATATCAGGTTCTGGGGGTGCATACGCGCTGTCTTCAAGCGATTGCGCACTCCGGCCCCCATAGCGTGGCTCGTGTCCTGGATTGCACAGTCTCAGGCCCTGGGTCCTCGACTGATGTTATGTAATGTCAGGTCGGTAATTAATAAAGCCCCCCTCATTTGTGAACTTATTATGGAGGGGTTGCAGAGCTGGCTGGGATTACGAAGACCTGGTTGGGCCAGGAGGGGTGGGGGGGGGTAGCGGTAATTATTAGAGAAAGTCTTTGTCCGAGGGAGGCCACTGTTCCTCAGATAGCGGATGTGAGTCCCTTCTTGTGAAGTGGGGTCGTGGGGTGCAGATGGGTTTGCTGACTATGTACCTGGCTCCCTGCCACGTGGCAGCGACCCTGCCTGAGCTACTCGACGTGATAGCCGGGGTGGCGGTTGATACCCCCAGACTTATTGTTATGGGGGACTTCAACCTGCCATCCGTCAGTGAGACGTCAGAGGTGGCTCGGGAGTTCATGGCTTCCATGACGGCCATGGACCTGACCCAATTAGTGCAAGGCCCCACTCACACAGGGGGACACACTCTGGACTTGATTTTCATCTCTGGTCAGTGGCTGAATGATCTTGGTAGAGGGGACCTAGACATTAAACCCTTGTCATGGAGAGATCATTCGCTCCTTCACTTAGACTTTCAAGCTGCTTCTCCCCGCCGCAGGGAGACGGAACCGACTAGATGGTTCCGTCCCAGGGCCTGATGGATCCCGAAAGGTTCCAGATGGAGCTTGGGCCGTTTCCAGAGACTCTGGCACACAACTCCACTGAAGACCTGGTGGCCGCCTGGGATAGTGCGGCCACAGGGGCTTTGGACCGCGTCGTGCCTTTGAGGCCTCTGACCCGATGCCGACCTCAACCGGCTCCTTGGTTCTCCGAGGAGCTGAGAGAGATGAAGCGTCGGTAAAGACGCCTAGAGAGTGTTTGGAGGACTAGTCAATCCAAATCTGACCGGACACAGGTGGGATCTTATATCAAGACCTACCTAGTGGCGATAAAAGCGGCAAAATCTAACTATTTTTCCACTCTTATCGCATCTGCAGAGAATCGCCCAACCGCTCTGTTTAGGGTGACCCACTCCCTTCTCCGGGTGGGAGTGCGGGAAGATCCCTTGCAGGGTCGATCTGAGGATTTTGTGCAATTCCTGCATGATAAAGTTGCTCAAATTCGGGAAGGCTTGGACTCTGACTGGATGAGTCCGGGGAGGGAGACGGGGGTGAGTCTTGAGAATATTATCTGGGAAGAGTTTGACCCTGTGGCTCCCGAGGACGTGGACAGGATTCTGGGTAGGCTTAGTGCTGCCACATGTTTATTGGACCCGTGTCCCTCCTGATTGGTACTGGCCTCCCGGGAGGTTACACGAGGCTGGTTCCAGGGGATTATAAATGCTTCCTTGAGTGAGGGTGCCTTTCCCGCCGCCTTGAAAGAGGCGGTGGTGAGGCCCCTCCTCAAGAAGCCATCCCTGGACCCGGCTGTATTAGTAAATTATCGTCCGGTCTCCAACCTTCATTTTGTGGCGAAGGTTGTCGAGAGTGTGGTAGCATGACAGCTACCCCGGTACCTGGAGGAAGCTGTCTATCTGGACCCGTACCAGTCGGGCTTCAGGCAGGGGTACAGCACAGAAACGGCATTGGTCGCGTTGGTTAATGATCTCTGGAGGGCTCGGGACAGGGGTTGCTCCTCTGTCCTGGTCCTATTAGATCTCTCAGAGGCTTTTGATACCATCGACCATGGTATCATGCTGCAGTGGTTGAGGGGATTAGGAATTGGACGCACTGTGTTACAGTGGTTCTCCTCCTACCTCTCTGACCGCTCGCAGTTTGTGTTGCCAGGGGGGCAGAGGTTGACCTTGAGGCGCCTCGCTTGGGGGGTGCCGCAGGGATCGGTCCTCTCGCTCCTTCTGTTCAACATTTATGTGAAGCCCCTGGGTGAGATCATCCGTGGTTTTGGGGTGAGAGTCCACCAGTACGCTGATGACACCCAGCTGTACATCTCCACCCCAAACTACCCCAATGATGCCCTTGATGTGATGTCCCGCTGCCTGGAGGCCGTGCGGGTCTGGATGGGGAGAAATAGGCTCAAGCTCAACCCTTCCAAGACTGAGTGGCTGTGGCTTCCGGCATCCCGGTATTGTCCGCTGGTGCCATCGCTGACTATTGGGGGTGAATCTCTGCCCCCCACAGAGAGGGCTCGCAATCTGGGCGTCCTCCTGGACTCACGGCTAATCTTTAGAAGAGCACATGACGGCCGTAGCCAGGGGGGCTTTTTATCAGGTTCGCCTGATCTGCCAGTTGCGTCCCTTTCTGGACCGGGATGCCTTGCGCACAGTCACTCACGCCCTCGTCACCTCCCGTCTGGACTACTGTAATGCTCTCTACATGGTGCTCCCCTTGAAGAGCAGTCGGAAGCTCCAACTGGTCCAGAATGCGGCCGCGCGGGTGGTTATGGGTGCACCTTGTTACGCCCATGTAACACCTCTCCTGCGTGAGCTGCACTGGCTCCCAGTGGTCTTCCGAGTGCAATTCAAGGTGTTGGTTGCTTTAAAGCGCTCCATGGCATAGGACCAGGATATCTATGGGACCGCCTTCTGCCACCAAAAGCCTCTCACCAACCAGTTCGCTCCCACAGAGAGGGACTCCTCAGGGTGCCATCGGCCAAGTTATGCCGGCTGGCAACACCCAGGAGGAGAGCCTTCTCTGTCGGAGCTCCTGCCCTTTGGAATGAATTGCCCCCGGATATTCGTAACATCTCTGATCTCCGGGTCTTTCACTGTGCCCTCAAGACCCTACTGTTCCGACAGGCGGGGCTGTCTAATTGAATGATTTTAAATTGGGTTTTAACTTTGGGTTTTAAAATTTGGCCAAAACTATTTAATGATTTTAATTAATTTTAACTATGATATTGTAAATTTATGTTTTAATTTTGGCTGTACACCGCCCCGAGTCCTTTGGGAGGAGAGCGGTATATAAATAAAATTATTATTATTATTATTATTATTATTATTATTATTATTATTATTATTATTATTATTATATCTTTAGTGAGATTCACAGCCTTTGAGGCTGGTTAATAGCTCAGCAGCTCGAGTCCTAACCAAGGACCTAGGAACTGTTAAGGTATCGTCGGAAGATGTAAACTGTTCCGAGTAAGGTGGTTTTTTGTAGAGTCAAAATGTTCAAGTCCGGCAAATTTAGAATATTATTATTATTATTATTATTATTATTATTATTACTACTACTACTACTACTACTACTACTACTACTACTACTACTACTACTATATAAAGGATGCGTCAGAAATGGAAAATGAAGTAATTGTTGTCAGCTTCCAAGCTGCCATAAGGAGAGGAGAGGCTTGAACTTTCACCTACTTAATTCCCCTGAAGAACTTCTCCACGGAGATGGGATGGGGGGGACATTTCTGTGAAATGACCGAGATGGGATGACAAGAGTGGCTTGGAAGATGGCCAATGAGACGCTGAGAATTGGGAATCGGAAAGAGAGGTTTTGGGAGGCCAAAGTTCAGTGCTAACTGCGCATTGAGTCAGGGTCAGTTCGTTATGCTCAATAAAGAGAAAAATTTCCTCAAAGATCGGACATTTGGAAATTCATTTATTTGGAGATAACAACGAAGTTTGAACAATTGTCTCAGTTAGAGACAGGAGAAAATGTTTTTCTTACCTTCATATATACAAGTTGTATGAAGGTTATTTAGAAGACTTATTTCATTCATTATTTTGGAAATTTTCTCCCATACAGAAGAGTGTTTTGCCATGACCTATCAGTGGTTAAAATGATTTGAATCTTATTAAGTGAGACCATCCATAGGTTTGGAGATAATCTAGAAATATGGAAGTAATTATTTGCTGAATGTTTAACTTAAAGAAAAAGCATCCAAAATCCTTATACTAATTTAACAAATAATAGATTAATTCTACCATAATTGTTGATTGGGTTGAGATAATTACTTTAATTTTTATGTCCCTTACCTGTTGCAATATCTGTGCATCTGTCATTTAAAGTGATTATATGTAGCAACCTCACCGAATAGGCAGTGCCTTGTCAGAAAGCAAACCTTCATGTTTCTTTTTTAGTTGCTGACAATTCATTATGAAAGATGTTGGAAATACTACTGTTTACCAGGAGGGTGGGGCAACTTTGGTGCTGCATCAGAAGAAGAACTTCATTTGTCCAGAAAGCTGTTCTGGGGTATTTTTGATGCCTTATCTCAAAAGGTAACATTTTAGGATGTGATATATTAATATGTATTAACTGTACTTCATGATGAATATGCAAGGCTGCATATTAGAAAACAAAATTATGGTGCTCAAATATATCTTCTTTAAAAATTAATTAGCTAGGAAATTACTTTAATAAATGTTTATCATGTTCTATAACTTTGTTGCCTTTAATAGAAGAATTATATCAAATGAAAAATTTGCAATAGTGGCAGATATTCCATTTGTGCTAGCAGTGTGAGGTAGGGATGAATATGAGCGGGGTAAATATTTATAAATAAAAGTAGATTTCATTTTTTTAAAATTCAACATATATTCCACCTTTTATTTGGGAGCACAAAGTGGCTTCTGTCCTCTGTTTTCTCCAGTACAAGAACCCTGTGAAGTAGGTGGACCTGAATGATGGTGGCTGGCCCCAGATCACCCAGTGAGCTTCTATGGCTGAAGCTGGCCAAAACCTGTAATTCCAAGCTTCTACTCCAGTACTTTAATCACTATAAATGCCACACCTGGTTCTCAGAAATTCTTCCATTGATTACTGTTGTTAATGTTTAGTGTGTCATAGGGAAAGAGTCTAGTCCTCAGCAAACTCAACTGCTAGTTAGAACTACCATCATAACCCTAGAATTGAAAAATATTGATTCAACTGACAATTGCAACTAACTCAGCAGACTATTAAACCTAAAAAAACCCTCCCCTCTAAATCAACATTTGAACAAATGTTTGCCTGGTACTTAATTGCTAATCTATCTGCATAGAATCTATCCTTTATAGGGAACAATATCCCAATGGATTTGATGGCTCTTGCCTCTAGTGCAGGGAAGGGACTGAGTTGAATTCCCTTGAGAAGTGTGGCTTTGTTTTACTTAGAAAGCCTGAAGTAGTTTGACTTAAAAGTAAACTTAATTAATGGAATATTTTTTTAGTAAAAATAAATACAGTAATGATAGTGGTAATAGAATGCTGGGACTTTTTCCAGATAAATGGAAGTTGTCTTCCATTTTTTACTAGGGTTTTTTGCATCCTATTTTGTCTTTATAGAAATATGAACAAGAACTATTCAAATTAGCACTGCCATGCTTGAGTTCTGTAGCTGGGGCTTTACCTCCTGATTACATGGAATCAAATTATGTTGGTGTTATGGAAAAACAAGCTTCCATGGATTCAGATGGGAACTTCAATCCACAGCCTGTTGATACTTCAAAGTAAGGGTGTTTTCATAGCTTGTATTGAGCTGAGCATAATTTTTAAAATAATATGAAATAGCAATAGCACATAGACTTATATACAACTTCACAGTGCTTTACAGCCCTCTGTAAGCAGTTTACGGAATCAGCATATTGCCCCAACAATCTCGGTCCTCATTTTATCGATCTTGGAAGGATGGAAGGCTGAGTCAATCTTGAGCTTGGTGAGATTCAAACTGCCAAATTTCAGGCAGCCGGAAGTCAGCCGAAGTAGCCTGCAGTACTGCATTCTAACCACTGTGCCACTATAGCTCATAATACGAATATAGTGTTGTTTTCTTTGGTGCTGTTAAAACATCTAGCTGTGTTGCTATAAAGAATGTATCTGTCATAAACAGGATTTCCAAGAAATCATTCTTCCTTAACGGTTTGTTAATGAAGGTTGATTCTCAAATACAAAAATATTTAAGTTATTTAGAAAGTGTATTTCACATTTGTTTTCTAATAATCACATTACATTAAGTATAAGTACAATTGGCAATTTAAGTTTCCTTTCTATTGAGTGACTTCATTTTTTTCAAAATTGTTATAAAATGATCTAATACCAGTTGTCTGAGAAACTACTAGAATTAGAGAAATGCAAATGCTGATATATTTAAATGATTTTAAGGTAAAATAATTAAATATAAAGAAAAAACTGTCATGAAATACTTATCTTTGCCTTGTTTGTTCTCACTCAGCATTACAATTCCTGAAAAACTAGACTACTTTATAAACAAATATGCTGAACATTCTCACGATAAATGGTGCATGGAAAAGGTAAAGTGTATGTTCACATCTATGCATCCTTTGCATCTCTCTCTCTCCCCCTCCCTCTTCTCTCTGTCTCTCTCATGTTGCTGGGATATATGTAGAGCATTAGGGAATGAATCTTGCTAATAATCTGACTTTATTTTTCATTTCAATATTCATCATGGAATTTTGTTTATGTTGCATTAATTCAAACATTCTAATTCTTTAATCAGATTTTTAAATTTTTAAGTGCATTTACTTTCCCTAAGAAAAGGATCAGCCCAGTTTTTACATTTTACACAGATCCATTCAGTTAACAAGTTTATTTTAATAAGATTTTTTTTCATATCACAGTTTATCATCACATAATTGGATGGCTGCATTTGCATGGTTGTCTTTTACAATGCCATTATTTTTAAAACAGATTAGTTTTTTTAAAAATAGTATTTGTCCCAGTCACTTTCACTTGAAAAACATCTGTATCTTTCTTCTGAAGATTTTGAAAAATGGAGATTGATACTGCAAGAGGTTATAATCATTAGTATTTTTTTTTGCAGATTTTTGCAAATTTTTCTGGTGAGCTGAAACATAGACATGCAGGTTCTTAGTACACGAATGAAGATTCTGAAGTCTATTTATTGCACTGTATTCCCTTCCTCCCACTCTTCATTCTACTCAACAGTCAGTCGGCATTTTGTGTCCATTAAGCATGCTCAGTTTTTATAAGGCTGTTTTTAAAATTCTTTAGAGTTTTTGCCCCATAACACTTCTACACCTTTCGAAATTCTGTGGTCTGTGATGAATTAATTCTTCCCCCTTATGCATGAGTGTTAATATTTGGGATATAGGATAGACACTTAAGTATGACCTAATTATCAGTTTATAAAAGCGATTGCTATAAAAGATGAAAAATATTACAATGTAATATACTGTATAACAGTTGTGAAACTAAAATTTGCATGACAAATTAAAGCCCGGGAATTTTTAATTGCTGTTATAACAAGTATTTAAGATCAGAAGAGAGTAGAAGAACCAAGATAAAAATATGGGAAATTTCATTTGCTTCATGAGCTTGGTATGGTATATTGATAGCATGCAAAAAGAGCATCCAAATCATAAAAGGCATCAGTTTTCTTGATCAACTTATCCCTTCCTTTTCTTTAAACTTTTGTCAGTTTGCAAATGGGTGGATATATGGTGAAACATATTCAGAATCTTCCAAAGTGCAGCCATTAATGAAACAATATAAACTATTATCAGAAAAGGTAAGAAGTTCATGTCAGATTTTTTTTGTTGTAATCTTTTCTTTTAATCATTGAAAGTAACAGCCAATTTTAGAGCTTTCCCATTAATTAGAAAACCCCTTTAAGACTTGTCACGTGTAAAAGTTTCAGTTGGAAAGGCAAGAATAATAAATTCTGGACAGTGAGAATTTTCTCCAGATTCTCTGCCTTATTACAGCACAGAACTTATGTGAATTCTTCCAGAACTCAAGCAGAAAGAAACATACCCCACATACCCAGCAAAAATAGTGACAGGAACTCTACCCTCCATTTTGTTTCTCTTTTGCTCATCCCTATCAAACTTCATCACTATGGAAGGGCTAAAGAGATTGTGTGTGATCTCTTTTTGTAGTGTTTGCACTATAAAGAAGAGCACTAAAGCTAGGGTTTGAAAAATAAAACTTTACATATATCATAATTTAGCCTTTGCTCCATAAATCCTTATAGATCTAAACATAATCACAGGACAATAGTCTGTGAAGATGATTGTTGAACCAGGATCCAAGTATTTTTCCTTGAACTATGTATCTTACATTTGATCACTGGTTAAAGACTTAAGTATTCTGTCTTAGGTCTGGAAGTATATTTCTGTCAGTCAGCAGTATTTTAAGCTAATTCCAAAGTATCCTCCTTTGTTAAGTAAATGCACTGCTTTCATATGCTTGTCATATCACTTGCAAATCCCATTTAATCTCATCAGCTTTTGGGGGTGAAGAAGTTATTTGAAAGGATCTGTGGGGGCAACTATGCTGTCCTAGCAAAATTGGCCACTACAAAATCGATAATAATACTTTCTCCATAGGATGCTATACATTTCTCTTAAGAGGTAGGGATTTTCAGGTTGGTAAAGCATGGAGATTTTATTCCTTCCCATGGATACTGATTTTTTAGTATCCCAAGCTTTTAGCAATTTTCCTACTAATTTACTACTTACTGCTTAACCTGTCTCCTAATTGTGATAGATTATCAATCACCAAAGATCACATCAATAAAAGAATAAGAATAGGGGGTCTTCTGAAGTGTATGATACATCTTTCACTTTATGAGGGCATGATATTTCTGCTTTTCCTTCAGTTACTATGATAGAACAGAACAGAATAGCAGAGTTCGAAGGGACCTTGGAGGTGTTTTAGTCCACTCAAACCAAAAGTATAAAAGGTTCATTTAATAGGAATTGTTTTCCTATATAATGCTGCAATTTGAGGATGGTACTCTTGTCCTTAGAAGGTAGTCATCAAATGCTTATAATATTTGTATTATATTTAATGGATTTTTACAAATATTTTTTCTTTTCTTTTTTTTTTGTTATTGCCACATTTGTATCTCTTCTAATGTACTATATAAGAGATATGAATATAAAGATTTAAAATATTTCATAAAGAAAGCTATATAAATATTTGGTTATCATATAGATAATAACACGTTTAATGCTCAATTTGAAATTATTATTTATTTTGTTCATAGAACAGCATAAGGCAGATAACAATCACTATAAAACAAAACTTTGTTTTCTGATCAGCTAGCAAAAGACTAAGCCTTTAACCTGCCTTGTGTTGCAAATAGGAAAATATACATATATTGTAGGTGTATATAAAAAGGCAATGCAGCAAATTGGAAGTGATTCAAATTGCCCTATCATTTTAAGAACATTCTCGGCTCTTTAGGTATGTTGCAGAACTTTCCTTCCCAAAGGATCAAGAGGAAGACATTATAGCAGGCATATGTGTAAAGCCATAGCTTTACATTCTCATAGACCTTTATAGACCGGAGTTATAACACTGTTATAGACTTTGATTTTATAGATTTCACCCTGGTTTTAATCTCTATACTTTGTAATTCTAGTCTGGTATACTAGTCTTTCTTTTATTCTCTCAGTGTGACATTTTATTCTTCTATTTCAGAGTGATCGTTATGTTATTTATTTTATGCTAGTCTACAACCAAAATAATTTCTAATAGAGTGTTTGGCTGCTAAGGAAGTTACTTTAAAAGAGGTGTGCATAGAACCAAAGCAGATTTTTGCAGTCAAGGATCTACCTTTCATAGAGAGTTGCTGGGTGGTAGTCTCTGTTATTTATAGATATCTCAAAATCAATCAAAAGATTGGGTGCTACTAACCAGATGTGAGGACAGCTCTTTTACCACTAATAGGATCATCATATATGCGCTTCTTTCAGGAAAAAGAAATTTATAGATGGCCAATTAAAGAATCTCTGAAAACCATGCTTGCTTGGGGATGGCGGGTTGAAAGAACGAGGGAAGGAGATACTATGGCTCTTTATAATCGTTCACGTCGGATATCACAGACAAGTCAGGTATATTTTGAGCTGCAAGCACTTCTGATTAGTAGCTTTATCAGCAATATTTCCTAGTTATTTTTTAAAATGCTATTTTGGAGGTAGAAGCTGCAGCATTCCTTCAGGGTGAGCATTGGCTTCCAAGTTCTGTAAGTAGGGGGAAATTATCTAAACTTTATATAGTTTAATGCTGTTTGTTTATTTTGTATTTGCTGTTTTTGAAGTATCTTAAAAAATGGAATTTCTCTTCACAAAATATTTTAGGATTGTGATTTTTTTTATAAAACTCTAATGAATTTAACTGGCCAGTATATAGAAAGAAATGTAATTTTAAATATAAACAAGCTTGAGAGAGAATATGTATTTTTTTCTTTTCTAAGAGATAAATCCTTTCTTCAACTAATACTGCTTCTAAATGTTTTGTGATACACATTTTCACTTTCATAAGAACTTTAGTGGAATTCCTATACAGCATTGAAATTCCTGAAATTAGATAAACTGAAACTTTTAGCATCTGTTTACATTATTTGATGATTACTATCTTTGATAATTAGCATGTTTAATGCTTTGAGTCTTATCTACACATTTACCTTCATTTTATTGTAATTCAATGCATATATCATTTATTCATTTTTAGGTAAATATAAAATTGGCATTCAAGAATTCATGGCATTCAGATTTATGTATTAACTAGATTATTTTGAATAATGAGAACTAGCACAGTCTTAACATTTAGGATTTAATAGAGAAATATATGAAACCATGATAAACTGATAAATTTGTCAATGTTTTCCTATTCCTTGATGGAGCCCCTCTGTAGCTGTCATTAAACTTGTTCAAATATGTTCTATTGTTCTTTTTTCCGTTAACATCTCTATTGATATTTATTCAGATTTCTGTAGATACAGTCCATGGCTATACTCCCCGTGCAATTGATATGAGTAATGTAACCCTGTCCAGAGAGTTACATGTAAGTTACATGGCTATTATGATCAACATTAAGAATGTAATGTTTTAAGAAGTTTCCATGGCTTTTTCAATAATTACTTAATGCAGTTCTCTACCAATCCTCTGATATTTATCATTTATTCTCCAACTTTTCTAACAGATGCTTGGACCTGCAATTGGTCTTCCAAGAATGGAAGGGCTTTTGGTACAGTGGTTCCAGCTGGTGGAAGGGTAAGAGGCAGTTTTTGCCAATTCCTCCTTTCCCTGGCAACTTTCCCTGCTACTTTCAACACTGATCTGGAAGGTTCTCTAGTCTTCCAGACCAGATTTTAGGGAAGCACAAGGAGCTGAAGGGTGAATTGGCAAAAATTTCCTCCTCCCCACCTCCTGAGGGAGCATGCCAGAAGCAGAATTCTGTTCAGGCAATTTCTGTAATATTGGAAATAATTTGTGGAAGTCTATCAAATTAATTATTTAAAAATATGCCTGAAGTTGGTATTTATTTTTTTTGGCTAGGACCAAAAATGCAACAATTATTTTGTTTAAAAAAATAATGAAAATAAGCTTAACTAACCTACTAGAGAACAAATTGTAATTATTTATCTCTTTCTTCTTCCTTAGGCAATGGCTGAGATGATGGCTGAAAATTATCATAACATATGGGCGAAAAAAAAGAAAATGGAGCTTGAAGCCAAAGGTACACTCTCTTTTAAAATATATACATATACATACATACATACATACATACATACATACATACATGTATGTATATACATATTTTCGTAGCAAAAGTAAGAAAATAGATATTGTACCTTTACAAGGAGGATACATGAGATGTGGGTGTGGCTTACTGATGATGGCTAACGAGCCAGAAATAGATCTATATAAGTCTCTCACTAAGCAGCATAGGGCAGCATAGGCTGCTGGCTGCCAGAAAGAAAAAAGCCCAGAATTGAGTGGATGTGATTCCACTGAGCTAGGGCTGTAGAAAAATCTTGGTTACGTAGGAAAAACCTGGCTAAAAGAAAAACATATACATACATACATACATACATACATACATACATACATACATACACACACACACACACACACACACACACACACACACACACACACATTGAGAGGCCCAGAAATTAACATTCTATAGCCAAAACAGGATTTCCAGTATACTTTATCTTTTTTGGTTAGATAACTCTGTGATATGCTACATATAATAATGATTCTGTATGAAAAATATATTTTAACATTTTTAAGTGCAATTTTATATATGGTGTTATGTGGTCAATTTGTCATAATCTAAGTAACAATTTCTGCAGTGCCTGACCTGGTGAAAGTATTAAAATGCATGCAAATAAAAGTGATTCTAAGATATTTATGCAGAATTAATTGTGGAATGACTTCTGCAACATATGACTTTGAAAATTTTAAATGAACTTTGGGTAAGAGTTGCTTGACAGTGAGATGAGTGCCATATAAATTTAATAAGTAAACTGCATAACAGGCTAATATTATGGATTGTAAGAGTTGGGATGCTACTGTCATTATTTTGTCACTTAATTTCTTAATGCATTCTAGTGGGAGGAGGAAATCATCCCCTACTTGTACCCTATGATACATTGACAGCCAAAGAAAAAGCTAAGGATAGAGAGAAAGCCCAAGATATTCTGAAGTTCCTCCAGATCAATGGCTATGTTGTGTCCAGGTAAATGCTAATTGGTTATTGCTGTAGGCTTTAAAGATGAAATAATCTACATTATGTACTTTATGTAGTTTAACAATGTACTGCATGAAAATTTGTTTTTTATAAGAAAATAAATATATCTGAGATATGCATTTATGTGCTGATTTGCCCTTTTCCAAACAATATCTTCCTTAAATATTTATGTGAAGGCATAAATATTAAATGTTGATTTTTTTTCTTGCCAAGTCGAAGAGTTATAGTGCAAGATAATATTTCTTAAATGTTATCTTGGAAATAGAAAAATTGAAGATTTCTATGTTGTTGTGAGAAAGGATATATGAAGAACATCATCATTCTCTCCAGGTTTAGCAAGGAGTAACTCACGTGACAGAATTTTGCTCTGCATGAGTTTCCACCCTTCTCTCTTAAGAAAAAAAAAGTTCAGTAACTGACATTTGGTGGTATCCTCTTTTGCTAAGTTTCTTAATATTTTATTTGTTTGCATTGCCAATTGTTATTCTCTCTTCTTCACTTCAGTATTTTATTTTCCTACTTCTGGTTGTCTCTGCCTCCTTTGCTGGACATTGGCAGCAATTAGAAAGAAAATGAGAGGGGTGCAATGGCTCAGTGGTTAAGACACTGGACTTACTGGCTGGAAATCACAACCCAGGTTTGAGACCTGAGCACCAAGCGACTTGCCCCAGCTACTGCCCACCTAGCCGTTCAAAAGCATAGGTACCACTTTGGTGGGAAAAACAGGTTCTGTGTGCCATGGCATATAGTTATGCTGGTCACATGACCATGGAAATGTCTTCGGACAATGTTGGCTCCCTCGGCTAAGAAACGGAGATGAGCCACCACTCCCTAGAGTCAGATATGACTGGACAGGGGGAACTTTACTTTTACTTTAGAAAGAAAACAGGTATCAAATTTAACCAGGAATATTGAGTATGGAACATATTCACTTCAAAAAGATTTGTAAAATGTCCCAAGAAGGTGCAGTCTCAAAACTGTTTTTCCAGTTCTTTATCCCAAGCCTAGCAGCGAGGTAACATCAGGAATGAAGCCAACTGGGGTCCTTGGACAAAAGATTTCTTCTCCCATTGTGCAAAACAATGGGAAGTTTTCTTCAACGCACAGCAAGTTAAATGGACCTTTACTTGATTTCTCAGACCAAGAGCTTAATGGCTTCATATTCTTGGAGCAGTATTGCCTTATGTTCCAAGGTATCAGCAGAACAGAATAATTGTCCCTTAAAAATCACTGCATTTACATTGATTGCTCAACTGAGAACTTGTTTTGCCATTTATAACTATATTTTCTGGTAAGATAAGAGATAACATGGGAGAGCAAGAAATTCTTAGGGCAAGGAACCCTAAGAATCTGTAAGTAACATGTTTTAACTGAAAAAGCACATGAACAATTCAATTTTTCTAAAAAAACTCCTTTCCATTAAAAAAAAACTTTTTTCCTCTTTTTGATCTCTCAGTATAGCTCTCTTATATGTATAAGAAATGGAAAAAAGATGGTCATAAACATCAAAAACACTCCACACTCAAAAACATTTTTCTTTCACCAAGTTGTTATTGTTCTTTGATTTTATTGGTTTAATGTTGATTTTTTTAATTATTTTACTGTCATGTTTTATATTCTGCAATCTGTTTTATTGGTTGCAAGCTGCTTTAAGAAAAACAAAACAACAATAGCAACTCATGTAATTTCTTAAATAAACTGATAGGGCTTCATTAAGAAGGGGAAGCAAAAGATCAGTTTTGTGATTTCCTACCTTTTAAGAACTTGGTAAGGATGAAGATTTTCATATAAAGAAGAGAAGACATAACTTTCATGGCAGTAACTAGTCTTCTTACTCATAAATGTAGCACAAAATAGCTTTGCATATGCATATTGTCATTCAGTCTATTGTTAATAGTTTCTTCTTATGTTTATAATGCAGTAGAAGTCTGTTATTGTGGCGAGAGCACTGATAGATATGTACCAGTTCAGTGTAGTGGTTAAGACACAAGGCTAGAAAGCGGGAGACCACAAATTCCAGTCCCACGTTAGCCATGAAAGCATGCTTGGTGACTATTCGTGCTCTCCTTAGCCCAACCCAGCTCAGAAGGTTGTTGCTGTGGGATAAATAGGGGGAGGAAGGTTTGTTGGATATGGTGACTGCCTTGTGTTATTTGTAAAAATAATAAAGGCGGGACTCAAATAAGTAAGTAAATAAAAATAAATAAAAAATTGAACTAGAGACCCATAACTTCAAGTTCCCCCTTTCGGCCGTAAACCTCCTTTGATAGGCTTATACACAACTTAATTCAAGGTGGGAATTGTAAAATTGTAGGTGGAAAAAACCAGAAACACAACCTTGAGTTTCCTACAGCAAAACCAATATAATAAAATAAAATTCTGATACTGTGGTTTAAATTAATTCATAATTTATTATTATATCCAAAGGGGTTGACCTATAATGTGTGCATGACTTTCAAATCTGTCAGTCTCCCAATTTAAAATTTTATATCCTGTCACAACCTGAGGAGATTATAACATTTTAAAAATTATAAGAAGCAATAACAAATAACAAATCAACCTTCCTCCAAGATGGATACCAGTAAACCTTGGTTGTTTTGAAAGCTAAGTAGAAATATGTCTAGATAAGCTTGCCAACATAATGATGCAGAACTAAAAGAGCAAACATAAAATGAGTTACGTCAAAGGGAGGAGCAAAGTACTACTTAAAAGGAATGTAATTTAAGTCTACATTATTTATTTAACATATCCCAGTTGGTAAATAAACAATGTCATGACTATCTCTATAATAATTTCAAAGCTTGTATAAGATCTCCTTTCTAAATTTTTTCTTAGTTGGGGGCAATATTTTTTTAATTTGTTCCAGAGGCTTAAAGGATTTAGAATTAGACACACCATCCATTGAAAAAAGGTTTGCTTACAGTTTTCTCCAACAATTGATACGATACGTAGATGAAGCCCATCAGTATATTCTGGAATTCGGTAAGATACTGTAAATATATATTTTATATTATAAAATATAGCTTTAAGTTCTTTTACATGGTTAATAAGAAGCAAATGGTTTTAAAAAGTGTTAAAGGTATATTTTATTTTTTGAGATACAGTTCAACATTACCTCTTTTTGAACCATAGCAGTTGAACACCTTCATTAATAAAGACTTAGTCCACACAGACAGTGCTAAGTTGTAGTGTGGTTTCTCTATCCTTGTTGTGCTAGTACATTTTAGTGTTACATTTGATATCAACCAGGTCACTATGGTTTCTGTAATAAAGTAGATCTTAAAAAAAGACTGGCTTAGTATTGTGAATGAACCAACCAGATCTTAAAATGAGTCAGATCCAATCATTCTCTACTTATTGAAAAAAAATCATAAACTTCATGAAAATTTTCCAAAGGAGCAAAACAATTAATTTATAGCTGTCCAACTGCTTTGTGCCTTTAGGTGAGGAAGATATAGAAATACGCTCTGACTATTTTTTAAGAAGATTCAGGAAAATGAAATTTTGCGAAGTTTTACTTCTTATCAAAGTAACAATAGTATTTTATTAGTAGAATACTAATAATAGTAATAATAATAATTTAGTAAATTTATATGCTACCTGACTCCCAGTGACTCTAGTAATGTCTGAAATATAGAAAGCTGAATTTTCAGAAGTGCAGACTTCTTCCCCTCTTCCCAATCAATTTATCACATAAATGAAAAGTTAAAAAAAAAAAGAACATAGTGGAAATTTCTAAGAAAGTGTAATACATTTATGATCTGTTTTAGTTTTAATTTCTTTTTGTTCTTATTTTTGGAAGAAGAACATTTCTGAAAGAAATGGACCAATACTGATAATTCTCTTAAAATATAGAACACTGAATAACATGGGGTTCTTAACATTTACAGTCAATTTTTCAAGTACTGTATATTACAGCAGTTGTTTTATGAAATATGTGAAAGAATGCCTTTTCAAGCTGCTGCTGGTAATGCAAGACATTATTGCAAATCAACCAAGACTGAATTCTGGTTTTGTTTTATAGAGTATATGGAAATCAAGTTTGTTATTGTGCTGCTTTGTGGGTTAAGAAGAACTTAAAGCATCTAAAATAAAAATCAACATTTCAAGTCATGTAGTACTATATAATGGATAGATGAAAAGTTTAGTTTATAAGGAATACAGTGCAAAAATTGGCTATAATATATTCAATTAAATTTGTAGCACTTTTTTTCTTATACAGATGGTGGCAGCAGAGGGAAAGGAGAACAGTTTCCTTATGAACAAGAAATCAAATTCTTTGCTAAAGTAAAGTATATGCTATTTTTCTGTAATATTTATTATGACAAATTAAAAGTTAATATTAATCAACTGTAAAGCATAGTTACAACATTGCTACAATCAGCACATAAATGCTGCAGATGGTAGCACAGTAACATGTTCCTGCTTGCTAATCATCCAGTGACTTGTAGTGATTTTTTTTTTTTAAAAAATAGAAAAATAGATGCTAGAAGCAAAAATTATTCTTTGGCTAGTACTTTGCCAAAGTACTAGCACCCATATTTGCTTGAGCAAGTTGATTCTCCATTGCTGAGTTATTATTGCTAATTCAAGATCAGGTATAGAGAGAATTTCTGCAATTAAATTATAAAAATAATAAAGTAAAAATATAAGAACATTACAACTGGAAGCTATTTTTTTTACCTCCCGATAAAAGGATAAAATTTTGATCTAATAACAAATCCTACTACAGGACATATCCTAGAGAAAAGTTGAATTTATGTTAATAAATCTTGCATATACTGTATGTTGACAGGTCTTTAGTGCCATGAAACTGAGGAATAAAAATAGTAGCAGTAAGAAATTTTACTAATCAGTATTTTATCTCTTCTATGTATTTATTTCAGGTTGTACTTCCTTTAATTGATCAATATTTCAAAAATCACCGCCTGTATTTCCTATCTGCAGCAAGCAGACCTCTGAGCAGCGGGGGTCATGCTTCTAACAAGGAGAAAGAAATGGTAACCAGGTAAAAACATAAATAACATAGTATATGATAAAATATAATAGCCGATTTGCATATTCTAAAAACATTGGCAGGTTTATGGATATATTTAGAGACCTGAGAAGTAACAAAAATCTAACATCTATTTTATAACATTATGAGCTCTAAAAACTGAAATTTGAATAATTTCCTTGATCTTTCTCCTATACCTAATAGTGTTTTCCATATTTTGTCATCTCTTACATTCTTCCCTGCCCCCCATTGCATTTAACTAGAGAGGCTCCTAGCTTTTATGTTTTGGCAGCTGATAATCATCTTGTATACTCTGGGGCTAGAAAAACAGGACATAAATTACACACATGCATATTAATAATTTTGTCATTCTGTGTGCTCTTATATTGATTTCACCAGTATATTTTTCCATAAGATGACATACAGGCATTAACCGTATTTCCCTATGGTTATATTAAGAAATTCTAGAATTTCCTTGTTTTCTTTTTACTGGTATTACTGGTACAGATATGCATACACATACATGCTAAAGTATATTATGGCTAACATTCCTGTTCCCATCTTTGTATGAACTACTATATATAATAAACTTTACAAACAGCAAATGTAGAAGGCATACATTTTCATAAACTATATTTCACTTCATCAGCTAGTTTATGCTTTCTAATAAGATAGTAATAAAACGTGCTACCAGACCCCTTGTCAGATTACATATGATGTGGTTCTGTTCATCTATGACACCATTAACGAGTCTTTTAAGCTGGGAAATTTTGAAGGAAGGATATAATGAAAGAATCGATGTCCTATGTCAACGTCCTATGAAACTAAAATAGGCCAAATATTTGATTCAGTTTATTCAATAGTAGCAGATAATTAAAATGGCATACACATAATTCATGTTCTCCTTTAGAGTAAGCAATATAATGCAACATTCAGAAAAAGCAAAGTAGTAAAAAAAATTTCTTCTTCTATTTGTGTACTGATTCACCCATTGCCTTTTGTTCTTATCCTTTTCTTTTTGAGGATCTTACCAACATGACAATCAGACATTCAATCTTTTTTTATACAGAAATTTTGTGATTGATCCTCATTTATTCTCCCTACATAATCAAACCCACCTCAATATATTTCTCTTGTACTGATCATTCTCTTTTATATTTAATCAATTCATCACCCATTCATTCTTCACTCTTTATATTCTTTTTTTAAACCACATACAGTACCTTTGTTAAAGAATCCACTGAATTCAACTCAGTTTTAGTTGAATTTAACTCCTGATATACCCAATTCTCACTCCCATAAAACAAAGTGAACAGAGGTACGTATTATATACTGTATTTTTCTTACATTTCTTCTTCATAACAGATGACATACCACTTACTACCTTTCTATCATAATATGCCCATATGTGATTGTCTCAAATTGTTTCTCCATCTTTCATAAACATTTTACCAAAGTACACAAATTCATGAACTTGCTCCATTTCGTCTGTCAACATGGCTACCTGCATCATCAATACATTAATTTTCAAGTCCATGTTCTTTGTTATATCTTACAGTCTGTATAGCACGGGTCCCTAAAACCCGGGCCTTTGCCCACTACTGCGCCATGGCCTATTCACAAGTGAAGGCATGCATTTGAACAGCTCATCTTGCATGAGTGGCGCACACAACTCAACTTGTGCAAGTTGAGATGTGTGTGCAAGCGCACACTGGCCCACTGCTTGTGCAAGTTGAGCTCTGTGCGCATGCATGTGTACTGGCCAACTGCTCCCATGGCCCGGTTTCATTCTCTCCCACTGGGGACCGCTGCTGTATAGCTTTCACTGCAAATTATTTGGGTTCTTAATTAACAATATGGATGTCCTTTTTACATGTAGACAATGTAGCATTATCTACATGTAAAAGGACACCCATATTCACATTCCCAAACAATAATATTGCTCTACTATGTATACATTTATCCATAACTGTATCAGTTATGTATCAACCAACCAAGGTGAAAACACACATCCTTTCTTCCTGATCAATATTCAACCATTCATTACGCATTTCTTTTATTCTCATATTTGTTTTTCTTTTATCGTATGCCATTCTTTTATATTAAGCAACAAATATTCAACTCCATATTGTTGTGAAATCATCGTATAATTCAAGTCCACTTACTTTATTTTTGGTTATTTCCAAATCTTCTAATTTGGAATACATTTTCTTTCTCATAATTGTACATTTCTCAAGGTCCTGCTGAAAGCAAACATTTGGTTTGTACATTCTCTGTAATTATGTTCTTATTTATTTATTTATTTACGGTCAAAGATGCTCCCCATACCACATTTTCACCCTGACGCTTCTTGAATCTTTTAAATCAAATGGCTAGCAAATGGAATTTGAGACTAATAATTATACTATATAGCCAATCCTGTGTAATTCACCTACTTTCAAAACTCTTACTATTTTCTTTGAATATGAATATTTGCAACTGTTTTATCCCATTTGATAATTGAAAACAAAATATGAAAATAATAGCAATAGCACTTACACTTATATATCACTTCACACTGCTTTTATAGCCCTCTCTAAGCGGTTTACAGAGTCAGTTTATTGCCCCCAACAATCTGGGTCTTCATGACAGAATTTTATCAACTTGTTCAACTTGTTCTGAACTAGACAAAACAAAATAAAATTTTAATGTTTTTCGATGTCTTTTCTTCTTTAAAATTACACTGCTCTTGGATATCAAAATAAGATATTGCCTTAGAAATACCTCTGGGACTGATATTTTGAGTCATTAAACTAATCAAGGTAACATTAAACAGTGCAAAGTTTTCTTACATAAAAGAGTGACTGAATTAGTCAACCTATTAAGAGATAATTAAAAGTAATTATGTCACTTTGTCTGGGAGCACATAATACCTAAGACCAAACGTACTGTATAAAACATACATTTCAAGGTATTTCGGTTTGAGATTAAGTTTACTTCATTCTGAGACATAAAGTATATTGTTAATATTTATTTATTTACTTATTTAATTCATAATATAAGTATCCCTTGAAATATCACACCATCTCTGAAATTGTGGGAATAATGAATTCCAGAATTAATCCATCAGCCTTCTTATAGGATGACTTGAGTTCATAAAAACTCATATCTGCACTTACAGGTGGAGCTCTCTTTTGCATGGAAACAGTTTACATCAGTGAAACAGAGCAATCAGATCCAATCCGTTTTATAAAAAACAAGCCATTCATATCTACTTAAATTTGTATCTTACTCATTTTCATTAACTTTAATCAAACAGAATTTAATGTACTTAAGCCCACTGAAATGAATGGCTTTAATAAATCTGTGTTGGACTGTGCCCAGTAGGAATTGTATATCAAACACATTTTATTTTAAAAAAAGCAATATTCTTTTTTTAATTTGATTTATATGCCGCCCTTCTCTGGAGACTCAGGGCGGCTTACAATGCGTTAAGCAATAGCCTTCATACTTTTGTATATTTTTATACAAAGTCAGCTTATTGCCCCCACAATCTGGGTCCTCATTTTACCTACCTTAGAAAGGATGGAAGGCTGAGTCAACTTTGAGCCTGGTGAGATTTGATCTTGCAGTAATTGCAGGCAGCTGATGGTAATAACTGTTAATAATATAAGCTTTATGCATACATAAAATGAATATACTATGTACTATATTCTAGTAATAGGCAAATATTAAATATTTGCCTATTACTCAGTCAGAACCTTTTCTCTCTTGCTTTTTAAAATATATGTTTATGTTTACACTTGTATCTAAATACTAGGCTACTGATTGAACTTTGTTGCCTAACATTTTAAAGGCTATTTCTTGATAGGGCTTCCCACTTACTCTGTTTCTTTACCTCAGATATGTGCTTTCTTAACTATGTTTGTTGTGGATCAATTCTTGGAAACTTTTGTAGTATTTTCAGTCCTACATTCTGCTCAGAACTGATTCTTTCTGCAAAACATCATGTTGCTTTTTCCTGCTCATACATCACCTCTTATTTTCTTCCTTTTTTTCTTTGTCCCCTCCCTTCTCTTTTATTTATTCTTTGTCTTTAGCCTATTCTGCAAACTTGGAGTTCTTGTCAGGCATAGGATTTCACTGTTTGGTAAGGAGACCCTTGAAAAATGCTTGTTTGAGCATCCCTTGTTTTTCTTACCATTATTTGCAACTCTGTGTGTCCTCTTTATTTGCATGCTGCACGATTTTATGTATCACTGATAATATTTGGGGGCTAGCACATCAAGGGAACTTATATGTTCAGTAAACATGCAAATTTTGATTTGATTATATACCCACAGTTTTCCTGCTAAAATGGCAAAGCATTTCCATAGCAGGCATGTGTATGACTATTCATTTGATCCTGCTCTCTGTTTTCGCTATATCTATCTATCTATATATACATGCACACACAGCATTTGCACAGCCTCTTTTGGAGTTATGTGCCACAGATGATCATTCTGTTAATCTGTTTTTCATAAAATAAGTATTGCATGTTTGCCTTTGAGTATGAATCATGAAAAATTCCATATAGATTGGCAGAGTAAATTTCCCATCCCTATTACTCACAGGGTGTTGCGTGGTGTAAAATTGTTTTAAAAGTTCAATTATGTATATAGCTATGTTGAAAGCTTATCATTACTATTCCTCTAATAAAAGAGAATGATTATTGGAATCCTTGCATATTTAAACATAATTTTGACCAGGGCTCTGGCTATTTCACAGTAATTTGAAACAGATTATTGATGAATTATTTTGATTTGTATAAATATATTAGAATCTCATATAAGTGATCCTAATAGGACAGCAAGTGTATAGTGGTTAAAGTACTGAACTGATGCTAGGGAGACATAGATTCATGGCTACAGTCAGCTATGCAATTTAGTGAGTGACTCTCAGCTGATCATTGGCAAAAAGATTGGCAGAGGGATTTGCAAAGTAAATGACAGAAGCTCAATAAAAATCCTATACCACTAGACTTGTTAGTTTGTTTATTCATTTATTTATTTATGGAGTGTGTGCCACCCTAATGGTAACCCACCAATCTCATTCCCCAAAGAATTTTTTAGGAGTAGTTTAGGGACTATGCAGTTTTCTACAGTTTTTTTTTTTTAAATGCCTGCAAGTCAATGTTTAGCTCTCTTTCAGCTGGAATTTTAGTCACAGATTTCTAGGGTCTTAAAGTCATTGTTTAGTTCTTTTTCAGTTGGAATGTTATATCCAGCCTTGCATAAAACGATCAGAAATCAGCCGAATAGACAGCCTAGCAAGCCTTTACTGATCATGCAGATTTTTGAAATGAAAATTTAAAAACAATGAAATTGAGCTTATCTCTGATGTTTGTTTCTAATTTTATTTTACTGACTTAAATATGGCTTGATTGAAAATGCCTACCATAGCAAATACTGTATGTGAGATTAGTCATGCTGGAGCAACAGAAAATGGTTAGTGGTTGATTATCTTTGATGCAAATGCCTATGTCAGGTGTTGACAGATGCTAAAGCAAGAGTCACGAAAAATAAGGAACCTGTATCAGCATATTCCACAGAGCTACAAGATTTAGAGGAGTTCTAAAGTAACTTCTAAATACCTGAAACAGCCAAACATTTCAGTAAGGCTCAGTCATGCTGAAAAACTCCAAAATACTGAATATTTGTACAAGGAGATAAAATAGAAATCACACACAACATCCCAAAAAAGGACCATGACTTGCATCCTTAAAGAATGCACTTCTAATAGGAAAGCGAGATATGCTTCAAATATTTTTAAGAGGTCATTCTTGCATGACAGATATACTGATTAAACTTAAATATATTATTGTAATTACTGGAACAATGCATCTTAGATGTATTTTATTTTTGAACCTCAAATACATAATTTCTTTTGTCCTCACTGTGTGTGTGTGTGTGTGTTTGTGTGTATGTATATGTGTGTGTATGTATGTATGTGTGTATGTATGTATGTATGTATGTATGTATGTATGTATGTATGAATGTATATGTGTATATATATATAATGGTGCCTTAGTAAAAGTCACCTAATATCAATTTCGCTATTATTTTCTACTTCAAATGCTTTTATTAATAAGACATTTAAAAAAATAAGCACATTTGAGATATTTATATATGTGAAAGTACGATATTGATTGCAGTATTATCTCCTTGTTACTTTTACTTAGGGTTTTTTTTGTACACCTCTAAACAAATGGAATGTACATTCTTCAGATAACAGTAAAACACCTACAAAACATTCATTCATCTACCTAGTATTTTTATAATGTAGTTTATTTCTTAATCATTTATCTATAGGCCTTTTGTGAATTTAATAATTTTAAGTTTTATTTATACTTTCTCTTAAATTTTCTGTTCAATAGAATTCCGTGTTTATTTTATTATTATAAAATCATTTAATTTTTTTGAGACATTCTTAGTCAAGTTAAAGCTTTTATTCTGTTAAAAGTTTTTGACATTCCATCTTTTATATAGCTTTTATATAGCTAAATTTTCCTTTAGGATATTTTACCTGAACATTATGGGGGGGAAAATTATGTCACACTGAAATCTGTCAACATGGAAGTCTAATTTGGGGTAATTTTAGGAATTTTTAATTCAAAATGTTACTAATTAATTTTATATACGGCTCAAATATAATGGAGACGATATGGTTTATATAAATGTAAATGTAAATAAATATAATAAATTAAATTATATTTCATTAATACAACTATGAGACAATGTACACTATATTCCTTAGTGCATACAGAAGTATTAAACTTACCATCATATTTTCTACTCATAACTATATGCAGCGGTGTAATTGTAGAATAAAATGAATCCTGAACAGTTCTTGAATTGAGTCAAGTTTCCTATATTGTGACTCCAGCAAGAAAAATGTTGCTGGCAAAAAAAAAAAAGTCTTAAGGACCATAAATTTCAGTGAAAAATATACTTTCTTAGTGTATGAAGGGCTAAAATCACTTAACTATAGTCCTAGATATACCTTTGTGAATTATGTAAAAAAATTAATTGAGAAAAACTGTTAGATGTTCTTGCAGAAACTCATTACAATTTTATTATTGCCCAAAATTTTGAAAAATCTATTTTTGACATCTCCATTCTCCAAATTCTTCTTTTAAAGATCAATTGATATCTTTGCATGATTCATTGCTTTCATTATTCTTTGACAGCTTTAGATTCAGATGTGATTCATGACACATTATAGTACATACGCTTCTATATTAATGCATAAATTAATGTGATGAAAAGATTAACTTTTAAATAATACAATCTGAAAACTTGAAATGTCAAAAAATATTCAGGGAGCTTATCACATTCATGAAAAATGTGTTTGTTTATCTTAGTTAGATTTTTTTTTTTTGCATAAGCTGAAATCATTGAAATAATATTTTAATTATTATAATGTATAACATTAAATTCTATTTGTAAATTCACCACTACTGGTGAAAAATAGAAACGGTATAATACAAAATCTCTCATTTTTCTTCTTTCTTCTGGTGCCCTTAGGAAATGATGCAACTTCAATAGTCAATTGTCTTCATATCTTGGGTCAGACCTTGGATGCAAGGTAAATTGCTAAATAGATTATATTAAATTATTGTTTCGATTTGTAGAAAACTAATAGGTACAACATTATTTTAAATGTATACTTTGTTGTCTTTTCCATAAATGGAGACTTGCTAAATCAGAAAGATTAATAATTCTAGGGGGGAAACTATCAGTGCTTCTGTCCCACTGAAAATATGTTTGGATGAGACATCATCTATTTATGTGTCCAATTCCTAATTGTCATATTTAGTACTTTTAAGTTTACTTTGAAATTTCATAGACTACATATTTATATATGAGCTATCATTGTAACTATTTTCTCAGTTAGGAATGAAGGATAATTGCATGGTGAAAACATTTCATTACAAATCATAACATTACATATTATGTGAATGTTTTGAATGTATTTAAAAGTATGGTGCTATTACTGAAACTTTAAAAATTAGATATGTTGCATTAACACCATCCTCATCATTCCAAAAATTTATTTTCTAGCAAATAGTTAAACAGTGTATCTCTTGTTGTTTTACACTGTATGCTCTGAACTGATTCTCAAAACTATATTTTCAGATCTTTTGAAGTCCACCTCACCTTTGACATAATCAGCTTGTTGCTACTCTTTATTGTTGCTTAGTCTAGACACATGCAGCTGCTTTTTCCTCTTATAGAGATTCCTATATTCTAATAAACACTTATGCTAGTGTGTTCTGTATTTGCTACAGCTTCAGGGTAGCCTCAGGCACAGAACTGACTTGAATCTAATTATGATGTTATCAAAAGAATTATCATAATATAGTAGTATGGCTTCATACAGAGTCAGTGTACATTGTAGTCAATATATCAAACTGGACCAAATATTCACATGTTTACATTTCTACTTAGTGATGTTGCACAACTCTATATGTATAGTACTGGGGGTAAATTTGAACGAGTCACTTTCTCTCAGACAAGTTTACTTTGTAGAGATAAACTATCTTGAATTCCCATAGAAATGTAAATCATAACATAACAACCATAGCTAACCTCCCCAAATCCCTTTAAAAGTTCAGTTTTAATTAATGTCTGGATGGAGCCAATCTTCCTTCCAGGGAGGAAGCAACGACATAATTATGTAAACTAACAATTTTGCTTACTAGGTTCAAGACTAATTATCTATTTATATAATTCTATAATGTCTTTTTATTATACTCTTCTACCCCCTTGTGGTGATTCTCAAAAAGTGTGTTCCTTGAAACATAGAAACTCTATGGATTTTGTTCATAATAGAATATAATGTCGTTTTATGTGCATGCGATATACAGGACAGTGATGAAGACAGGTTTAGAATCGGTTAAGATGGCTTTGAGGACATTTTTGGATAATGCTGCAGAGGACCTGGAAAAAACAATGGAAAATCTTAAGCAGGGGCAATTCACGCACACCAGGAGTCAGCCAAAAGGAGTAACACAAATTATTAACTACACAACAGTGGCTCTCCTGCCAGTATTGTCTTCATTATTTGATCACATTGGACAGCATCAGTTTGGTGAAGATTTGATATGTAAGTATTAAAATGAATAATTTATACCATTACAACTCTAAATTATGTTTAAGAACATTATAGCTTGGCTTCTAATATTCTAAACAATAATACACCAGTACCTTGATTTTATTGGAGTTTATAAAAACAATTTTCAAATAACAATTCCAGTTTCATGTGTTTAATTATATTGATTGTATTTATCCATCTTTAAAATGAAAATAACTAAATCTCTTGATGAGACAGATTCAACTATTTGTAATAATACTTGCATATTTGCATGTCCAGATGTAAAATTTAAAATTGTTCTAAATTGTTTTTTGGTATGTTTATAGTGGTCTCTTACTTACGTTGTGGATAACAATGAAAAACATTACACAAAATTGTTTAGTTTTTCTTCTTGTTTTTCTTAGTGGAAGATGTTCAAATCTCTTGTTATAGAATATTGGCCAGCTTATATGCTTTGGGAACCAGCAAGAGTATCTATGTGGAACGGTAAGAAAGAAATGTGCAATATTAAAAATGTATTATGATCAGTTAATTGAATTGTGCATGTTTATTAGGTGCAGTGTCATGTTACAACTTCATTCCACCTTCCCCATTGACTTTGCTGGTGGGAAGCTGGCAGTGAAGATCACAAATGGGTATCAAGTGACCAGGGGATGTAACAGTCATAATTACATGCAAGTTACCAAGCACGGGAACTGCAACTACTGCGACTTTGAGGACTGGCTTTAAGTCTCATTTAGCATCATCATAACTGTGAACAGTCACTGTACAAGGACTACCTGTATCTCTATCCAAATAAGGTGAAGAGCTAATAATAGGCTCTTTATCTGTCAAAGAATCCATATATGGTATCTCTAATAATAAAGATGGGTCTGCTGTAATAGAAAATACAATTCATTAGGGGAGAGCAACCTCTTCTGGAATACGCAAATCCATTAAAAACCTGATTTCCCCCCCTTGAAATCCCTTCATTTTATTGGCCTTCATCCAGTCCATTTCTTCAATCAGGTCTTAAATACCCACCTAAATCTAATAAAAAGTGAACTAGAATTATGCATATGATTGAAAGTAAAAATTAAAAATTAGTTTGAATATTCAATAGCATATAAAATTAGAAACTGGTGGAACTCTATAATGTAGACTTTGCAGAATTGAACACAAACCACATTTGGAATATTGTAGCCAGTTTATAAAAAAGATGTTGAGATTCTGGAAAAAGTGAAGAGAAGAACAATAAAGATGATTAGAGGACTGGAGGCTAAAACATATGAAGAATGGTTGCAGAAATTAGGTATGTCTAGTTTAATGAAAAGAAGGAAAAGGGCTAATACGACAACACTGTTCCAATATCTAAGGGGCTACCACAAAGAAGAGGGGGTCAACCTATTCTCCAAAGCACCTGAAGGTAGAATGGATGGAGACCAGTCAAGGAGGGAACCAACCCAGAAATAAGGAGACATTTCCCAACAGTGAGAACAATTAATCAGTGGAACGACTTGCCTTCAGACGTTGTTGGTGCTCCATTACTGGGGTTTTTTAAGAAGAGATTGGACAACCATTTGTCTGAAATGGTATGGAGTTGGACTAGAAGACCTCCCAAGTCGCTTCAAACTCTGTTATTCTAATAATTCAAATACCTCAGTACCATCTTTGGGAGTTGATATTTCAAATATGAGCAGAACCACTGCAAGAATACCCTTCCTAAAAACTCCCCAGGAAGGTATCAGGGTCTGTCATATTGAAAGTGACTGAGAACTCAGCAACACCAACCCCTCAGATCTAGAAGATAGTTTCAGAGCCAAAGCCAATGACTAAAACATAAATAATGTTTATATAGTAATAATCTGAGTTAATTCTTTATTAGTGTCTACTCAGATACTATTGTTTGGCAATAATTACCAGGCAAATTGAACATCTTAGAAGTCTTATTAACACGAAGCTAAACTAATTATATTTGCATTGACTTTAAAAAGATGCTTTTTTTTTTTTTTACTTTACAGTCAACGTTCAGCTCTAGGTGAATGTTTAGCAGCTTTTGCAGGTGCCTTTCCTGTGGCATTTTTAGAAACTCATCTGAATAGCCACAATATTTATTCTATATTCAATACCAAGACAACAAGAGCAGGTAACTCAGTATGAATTTACTGAATTATCCAGAATTAATTATACTGCATATTTGCTTTTCACTTTATTTATTTATTTTTTGTTCTTTGATAATGACTATCAAAGTGAAGCATTTCACTTTCTGTTCCAAAGAGGTTCCTTGGAGCAGCTGCATTTTTTCCCCTATTGGAATCACATTTTATTCTCATTCTCTAAACCATGTGTTGGAAGATGGTGGAATGCTGATTTAATTTATCTTCTTTAACTTTGGGGCTAGTTTTTTAAAAAATGAAATCTACTTGGATGTAATTGTTTAGAATTCTTATTCCATCAATGTAATTGAAGGAGCATTATTCCTTTTTGTCCCTGAACTCAAAAATTTTTCCAAGAGATTTTAGAAAAACCATTGAGCAGATTTGAAGAGTCTGAGGAAAATGAAGGAAGAAGGGAATCATACTGGAAAAGAGATTATGCTAAAAAAAAATCTAATATGCAAAGCAAAATCTACTCAATTTGATTTTTTATGTGAATACTGAGTCACGTATATTCAGAAAATGGACATGAATTATGAGTGATGTTTGGAAATACGTATAAAATCATATGTGTGAAAATATATATCACAAGCATACATATTCAGCATGAACTAAGGGATTGTTTGCTAATACTGTTAAACTGGTATTATATTAATACACAATATTGTTCTTTTAGGTTTCAGTTTACCAAACAGCATACAGGAACTTTGTCCAAATATTCCATCTCTGGAAAAACTAATGGAAGAAATTGTAGAATTAGCGGAATCAGGCATTCGCTATACACAGATGCCTCATGTAATGGAAGTTATATTGCCCATGCTTTGTAGTTACATGTCGCATTGGTGGGAACATGGACCAGAAAACAGTCATAACAAGAGTGAAATGTGCTGCACAGCATTGACTTCAGATGATATGAATACTCTTCTGGGAAACATTCTAAAAATCATACATAACAATTTGGGCATAGATGAAGGAGCCTGGATGAAGAGATTAGCAGGTAGGGGAAAGTTTTGGTTCACTTTTGCCTGCATTTAAAAAAATTGTAAGGAAATTGAGAAAAGCAAAAAGAGCTAATTTCAATAGGTGCATTGCATTTTTTAAAAAAGGCTAAATGAAATATGAGAGGCAGAGGTTCAGCTTATCAGAAGATGTATAAATAGGAATGGGAATAAAAAGAAGTGAGCAGGATTTGACAAAAACTAAAATGAATGGAGATAAACAGTGTATAACTTTTGGTTTGCACTTCTTTGAGAGATGACCAAAACTCTAGTGTAGTAACTGTAATATAAATCTATTGAAGACTGTAACATCTTTTATTGTAATTTTTCCACCTACTAATATGCAGTAAAATTAATGGATTATTTACATAGTGTTTTCTCAGCCTATCATAAGCAAAGTGAAGCCGGAACTTCTGAAAACACATTTTCTTCCACTGATGGAAAAACTAAAGAAAAAAGCAGCTCTGGTGATTGCTGATGAAGAACACTTACGAGCAGAAGGCAGGGGTGATATGTCTGAGGCGGAACTTCTCATTCTAGATGAATTCACTACACTTGCCCGGGACCTTTATGCCTTCTATCCATTGTTGATCAGATTTGTGGACTACAACAGGTATGCAGATAACTCATTTTTAAAAGCCTTGTTTTAAATCACATTATGGGAGTGAGTTCTCTGATTTATTAACTAGAATTTATTAGTTGTTTAGCATTATTATGAATTAATTTAAGACCAACATTTTTTTAAATTAATGGTATAGGAATTTAGTTCATCAGTGCAATATCTCTGCCCCATTCAATTATTGCTTCATCTAAGATTACTATAGGTAATTCTTACCATCTCTTCCTTTACTGATTTTTCTTTTTACAATTTTTCTCCCTTCTTTTCCCTTTTACCTAGAGGTGCTAATAATCTAATCCTCTTGCTCAGGGCTGTGTTCCATAAATCCAGAAATTGGACTGCATGCATATGTACATGTTTTAAAGTTGAAGATTCCAAAGTTTCTTTGTCATTTCTGCTACTAATAGGAGTGATAAGGTTTTTTTCTTCTTTTTTTAAAAAAAATTCAGAGCAAAATGGCTCAAAGAGCCCAACCCTGAAGCTGAAGATTTGTTTCGTATGGTTGCAGAAGTTTTCATTTACTGGTCAAAATCCCATGTATGTATTTTCTAAATTTCATAAATAAGAATGTTGCTGTATTGAGCATTGTAGTATAGTGAGTCTTGAGCCACATGCAGGTGGCTCTTGGTACAACAGCATCCAGATGAGATGTGCAGTCTAGTCAAAGTCCTGACCTTTTTTGTACATGTGCGTGACATTGATATACATACGAAAGCTATAGGGTTTAGATCACATTGCTGCAAATGCCATCTTGCTTTTTTGACTCTACCAGTGCTGCTGCTTCAGTGTGTGAATGTGGGTATGTCTATAAAAAAAATAGAAACAGGAAAGAAAGCAGCACTCTTGAATGGTTTTTTTTCTTTTACAATTTATTATGCAAAGCTTTACTCTTCCATGTTATAAATAAATATTATCCAGGCCCCTACCTGGACCGGGATGCCCTACACATGGTCACCCATGCACTCGTCACCTCCCGGATCAACTATTGCAACGCTCTCTACATGGGGCTGCCCTTGAAAACCACTCGGAGGCTTCATCTGGTGCAGAATGCAGCCGCGTGGGTAGTGATGGGAGTGTCCCGATGCTCCCATGTCACACCCCTCCTGTGTGACCTGCATTGGTTACCGGTTGCCCACTGGGTGAGGTTCAAGGTGCTGGTGATTACCTATAAAGCCCTACATGGCTTAGGCCCGGGGTATTTGGCGGATCACCTGCGCCAGCAACAGCTCCCCATATCTCCGTGCGCTCACATAGAGAAGGCCTACTTGGGGTCCCGTCGGCCAAACAATGTCGGCTGACGGCCCCTAGGGAGCGAGCCTTCTCTGTGGGTGCACCTACCCTCTAGAATCAGCTCCCCTTGGAGCTCCGGGTAGCCCCCGACCTTTGCTCCTTTCATCGTGACCTTAAAACATGGCTGTTTCGCCAAGCTGGCCTGGACTGAACGGGGTTTTAATGGGAATTTTAGTTTTTATTGTTGAATTTTAATTGGACTTGTTGTTGTTTATTGTTATGAGCTGCCCTGAGTCCTTGTGGAAAAAGGGTGGCATATAAATCTGATAATAAATAAATGGCAAATATCAGATACATCCATAAAGAATCTAAGGCATTGTCTGGGTTATCTCTTTTCTATTCTGATTTTTTTTTCAAATGGCGTCATTAGAATCAAACCTTTGTCAAGTACTTAGCATTTCTTGTCATTATGATATCTTAAGGATTCAAAATATTTGTTTTTATTTGTCTTTAAAGTATTGGATACAATTCTTTTGCAAACAATTTGAAAGGGAGCAATAGGGGAAGTATATTTTCTCAAAAGAAAAATGTTTATCTGCATGTAATAAGTTCAAGTTTTGTTTAAAAAAGATATATATTTTTTATCTTTTTATACCATTATATAGATTAAGGTTTTATAATGTAACCGTATAGCATTATATTCATTTTAAGATTCAATGTGAAGGAGGCAATAGGAGAACCAGATAGTGAATTTTGTAATACGTTGTGTTTTTATGTTCTTTGTAACATTGCAGAATTTTAAAAGGGAAGAACAGAACTTTGTGGTGCAAAATGAGATCAACAATATGTCTTTCCTTATTACTGACACTAAATCGAAGATGTCTAAGGTATAAGACTTTACAAATGTTACTGCACTTATCAAAATATTGCTAAAATCGCTGTTTTTTTAAAAAATAATTAAAATCTTTCACATATATTGGAATGTTGAAATAGTCCAAACATTTTTAGAGTATTCTAAATATTTCCTAAACATGTTATCTGTAGAGATAAAGATTGTGAAAAGGATGCGTATTCCTAGTTTGAAATTTCTTTAACCACTATAAACCAACTCCTAATTTCACATCCATTTACAGGGGGATCACTAGGCCCATTTCATCAGTATGGAATCTCTGTAGTGCAAATGGCTATCAAATGTAATTACCGCGTAACTTGTGTCATATATAGAAAACAATTATCCTCATTCTGAAACACTTCTCTCCCCAATACGTTAATTTTATATGTATCCTTCAGTAGATGTTTTCTCTCTTTTACTAAGTATGCATTGGTTTTCTCTTTCTAACTTTTTGAAGTACAATGTCCTACAGAGAAAGCTGAGGTCATGCCCACCATATCCATTTTTCTAGGAAACATTTTGGAAAACAAGTTGCTAAGTGACATTGCGGCTTCTCTCTGTACTGTATCCAATCTTTTTACAAAAATTAAAAGAAAAGACTAGTAAAGGTATCATTACTGGTTAAGGGGGAGAGATGTATAGCACAGATACATGAACAGTCATGTGTCCTGAGTTGGGAGAAACAGACAGGAGTAGAGAAATGGGAGATGGAGATGTGAGTGGATTCAGAGAGGCCAACTTACTTAGTGGCCCCTCAGCTATTGTCCATTAATATTTTTTCAGTATTTCAGTTCTCGTTCTTTTCTAGAAAGAAGTATAAGATTAATATTAAAGTAGACTCAGTTGTATCTAACTGGTAATGTGTATTGTTAATCATTGAGACAACATAGGAAAACCAATAAAAGAGACTAATACAAGTTTTACAAGACCAGCACAAAGCATTTGGCTGCAGGAGGTATAGGACAACCTACTGTTGTGCTTTCTTTTCAAATCCACCAATGAAAGCTTACAGGACTGCTGAAGTACCCAGGGCAGTCACATGCAATACTAGTTCTGGTTTCTAATATGTTGGCTTGGTTGAGAAGCTGCCACATTTATTCCTCTGAACCATCCATCACCAGTTTGTAGAATTGGCCTTGCATTACCCAATGTTAGGATAATCCAAGACTAATTATGGTAGTCTTCTACTAAAAGAATAATTAATTGCTCTGTTGCTATTATCAAACATTAGGTATTGAGTTTAAAAATCCTTTCCCTGGGTTTGGTTTGGTTTGGTTTGGTTTTTGAGGATATATCATTATTTTAAAGTGACACTTTAAAAATGTACACCTGATTAGATTTGCTATCTAACTCAGGAGTGTCAAGCTGGTGACTCATGGGTTGGATGCATCACGCACAGGCCATGCCCACTCCAGTTCTTTGAAAGGGAAAAACATCGTGAAATGTCACATGACGGCAATGTGACACTGTGAGTTTGACACCCGTGATCTAACGAAAGGCCTTAGGAAGGATGTGCAGTTAATAGGCAGATACAAGAATTCCTGCTGTGATTGTCATATTTAAAATGAGACAAAGAGAAATAGATGCAACTGGAATGACATGCAACTGTGAAAAATTGTACTGTATTAACAATAAATCATTAAGGAAACTGCTATTATGCGAGCAAAATAATGGTATGATGGTAATGTAGTTGAAAACAATAAGACATATCGGCAATATCATAGGAAGTTCCAACTGCTCTACAAGTACAAATAAAAGATCATAATAAAGTTTGTCACAAAAGTAGCATAAAGATAATACAAATGAAAAATTATATTGCACTTCTAGATTACTGCCATAATTACTGATATAAAACATTTCATGGCAAAGTAATTTCCCTTGTGTTTCTTCCTTTTTCATTTCAACATCCCCAAGAGATAATTATTGCTTCCCTTATTTTATAATTTGAGAATAAATTATTACTTTTATATTGCAGACAGCTGTTTCTGATCCGGAAAGAAAAAAAATGAAACGGAAAGGGGATCGTTACTCAACTCAAACCTCTCTAATTGTGGCTGCATTAAAAAGATTGCTTCCTATTGGGTTAAATATTTGTGCACCTGGTGACCAAGAATTAATTGCTCTGGCAAAAAATCGATTGAGCATGGTAGGTTTCCTCTATAAATCATTTCTATATGTAGAACTTCATTTAATATGTTCAATATTTGAGGATGGACTCCTATCTGTTTGACAGTGTTAAAAATACTGCAAGAGTCTTGTTATTGTTTATTATTTATTGATTTATAATTTATATTTCTTAACCACCTGTCTCACTTTCAGAGAGGCTCTATGTGGTATACAATATAATCAATAAAATTACACATTAAAATCAGAATATTTTAAGATTTAAAAAATTAAAATTATAAAACAACATTATAAATATTTCAAAAGATGAAGAATTCCAGCAGGGATTCTCATGGCATCAGTATGTATCAGAAAGCAATATGATATTTGCCTGGTTTAGTTTTTCATAGAAGATAATTGGCTTCCTGCCATTAAAAATAATGCTAATTATGGGGATTTCTTGTCCATTATTTACTCTTTTTTAAAACATATGATAACTAGCTTCTTCAGATGTTGATCTTTTCTTCTGGGACACACTTGGGTAACAACAAGAATGATATCAGAGAGGAACTTTCCCCAAATGTCAACAAGATGCAAAATGATAAAAAAAACACTTTCCAAATAAATATGAATGAAGTTGAAGTGGCTTAGATACCAATAATACCAGATAGCTGCTGTATCATAACTAAATGGAGCTGGTTGGAGAACGGAGGAATTCTTTCCTCTAGGTTATTCTTTTATGGTTGTTACAAAAGAATCTTTCACCCAAGTAAAGATTGCTCTACTATGGAACTCATAAGAACATTTATAATAATTTATATTATTATAATTTATAATACATTTAATACCATTTTGCATATTTATCATGGCATGCTGAAAAATTGCAGCTTTGCAAGGTGCTTAGAATTATTTTTCTGCAAGGGCTATTCCCTTCTTATATAACATTTTTCAGTAAAATATTTGGTATGTTTTCTCAACAGAAGGACACCGAGGATGAAGTTCGAGATATTATTTGCAACAATCTCCATTTACAGGGCAAGGTAGTTTTCAAGTATTAACAACTTTTGCTTCTGACCTAATGTTTTGAACCGCAAGCTATATATGAGTGTAAGTTGACATGTATATGTGTACATCTGTTCATGTATCCATATGTGCACACCAGCTGTTGAGCCAAAAATTGTTTAGATATCTCTGAAATGTAATCAGTGATTCTAATGGTCTCGTAAGTAACAATAGCAATAGCACTTAGACTTACATACCACTTCACAGTGCTTTACAGCCCTCTCTAAGCAGTTTGCAGAGTCAGCATGTTGCCCCCAACAATCTGGGTCCTCATTTTACCCACCTCGGAAGGATTGAAGGCTGAGTCAACCTTAAGCCAGTGAGACCCAAACTGCCGAACTTCTGGCAGCCGGCGATCAGCAGAAGTAGCCTGCAGTACTGCATTCTAACTACTGCACCACCGTGGCTCTTAAAGTTAAACTTGTTCCAAATAAGTATAGTGATTTATTAGATTAGCACAGTAATTGCAACAGTCTATATACAATTGTTTGGTTATGCATAATTTGAGACATATTTTTAGCACCTCGCATATATTTTCTTGCAGCTTGAAGATCCTGCAATTAGATGGCAGGTGGCCCTTTACAAAGATCTACCGAACAGAACTGATATCACTTCAGATCCAGAAAAGACTGTGGAACGGGTTTTGGATATAGCTAATGTACTTTTCCATCTGGAACAGGTTAGGTGTATTAGTGACATTTTAATATTAATTAGTTTTACAGATTCAATGTAATTCATTTTACTGTGGAAAAATACCCTGCTGATATATGTATATATATATATTTACACTGAAAATATTTGTTTTACATTATGTTCTTCCAAAAATCTATTGCACTCCATGAATATGCTAGTAGTCCTTGCTTAACAACCATTCATTAAGCTTCTTCACTCACCCTTACCAGGAAGCACACCTCTCCTCATGATGAGGCAGCATAACAGGATCTGGGGGTGCACAGAAGGGAGAAGCAGTATAGTCATTCTGTTGTTTATGCCTGGGTGAATATTCAAAGTATTAATCAGGAAATGAAAGAAATCATTAGTCTGAAGCACACATACAAAGCACCTTGGCTTTCTTATATCAACTGAAGTGACATATGATCGCATTTAAAGTAGCAGTTTATTAAAAGGCATAATGATAAAATGACTGATAAAGTTTAATAGTAAATTTTATTAAAAAGCATAATGATAAAATGACAAAGTAAATCACAAACTACTTCTTGGGATAGACAATATCATCACCAGATGGATTTGTAACTGGCTTACAAACAGTACTCAATGAGTCGTCCTTAAATGGTACTACATATATATGGAAGTAAGTAAGCAGTGGGGTACCACAAGGTTCCATCTTAGGCCCAATAACTCTTCAATAGCTTCATAAATGACTTAGATAAAGGAATAGAAGGGGAACTCATCAAATTTGCAGATGACACTAAGCTGGCAGGAATAGCCAACATCCCAGAAAACAAGCTCAAGATCCAAAAAAATCTTGACAGACTTGAACAATGTGTCCTATCTAACAAAATGAAATGTATTGTAGAGAAAAGTAAGGTTTACACTTAGGCAGGAAAAACCAAGGGTACAAGTATAGATTAGGCGAAATCTGGCTCAAAAACAGTAATTGTGAGAGGGACCTTGGAATCCTAGTGGATGATAACTTAAATATGAGCCAGCAATGAGCGGCAGCAGCTAAAAAATTCTAATACTTGGTTGTATAAACAGAGGCAAAGAATCAAATTCACATGAAGTATTAATACTGCTTTATAAAGCCTTAGTAAGGCCATACCTGGAATACTGCATGCAGTTTTGGTTACCACATTATAAAAAACAAGTTGAGACTTTGGAAAAAATGCAAAGAAGAGCAACTAAGATGATTAAAGACCTAGAGACAAAAACATAATGAAGAATGGTTTGGCTAGTCTAGAGAAAATAAGGACTGGGGGGGACATAATAGCTGTATTCCAGTATTTGAGAAGCTGTCACATAGAGGAGAGGGTCTACTTATTTTTCAAAGCACCAGAGGGCAGAACAAGAAATAATGGATGGAAACTAATCAAGGAGATAAGCAACCTGGAATTAAGGAGAAACATCCTAACAGTAAGAACAATTAACCAGTGAAACAGCTTGTCATCAGAAGTTGTGGGTGCTTCATCATTGGACGTTTTAAAGAACAGACTGGAAAGTCACTTGTCTGAAATGGTACAGAGTTTCCTGCTTGAGCAGGGGATTGGACTAGAAGATCTCGAAGGTCCCTTCTAGCTCTATTCTGATTGAAATTTCTGATTGACTTTGTGCTCCCAAAAAAGAGGAAATGTCTTCTCGAAGTTCCTTTACTCTTCTTGTCTTCTTGAAGTTCTTCTTGAAGTTCCTTTACTCCTTTGGAGAATTCAGTTTAGTATTCTTAAATGAGGTATATTTAACTAAACGGGGGATTCTTCCATAACCAAGTCAAGGTGACAAAAACAAACAAACAAACTTGTGCACTTTAAACGTGATGGAATCTCACATCAAAATATCTTTAGATTGGGAAAATCATTGATATTCTATTCTGGGTAAAAACTGTTGTGACCTAGGTTTCCTAAGTCATTAAAACACAGGAGTAGTCCTAAAAACCTCTCTTATTGCAACAGTTGTGAATTACGTTCATTCACAGCTGAGTCCCAATTAGTTGTAAAAAGTCCTTCAGGAGAAGTCCTTCGGGATAATCACCAACCTTTATCTACCTTGAGATAAAGCCACACAGAGTCCAGAATCAAACAGAGATGCCAACTGGGAACAGAATTAACAACGTTGCTTTCCTGCAAAGGGTCCATGTGCCTTTGCTCCTCTTTTAAGCCTTATGGGAGGGGCCAATCATCTCCAGGTCTTACTCCCAAGTTGTCCCTTTTGTTTTAACTGTTCTTGTCTTCTGGCAGCTCTGTGCATGCGCGCACTAGGAACAGGCTCTTCCTGTTCCTCTGCCTCTCTTATGTCTGACTCTGGAGGCTCCGGAGTCCGCACGTAACTCCCAGATGGCCCTGGCCCCATCTCTGCCTTTGACGCAGAGCCCTCGTCCAGGCCTTCCCCAGACCCAGTGTTGTGGCTCCGTCCTCCGAGCCTATCTTATCGGAGGGAGAAGGCTCCGAACATGAAGGTGAGGAGTCGGCCAGGCCTCTCTCTCCAGGCCCCTCCTCTGGCACTGCCTCAGGTGCCGGCTGAGGAAGAGGAGATTAGCCAGGAGCCAGGTGTCTCCGATGATAGCGATGGAGGCGATCTGTCGTTCCTGGATCCACGCCAACGAAGGCATGATAAACGGTTGCAGCAGTTGAGGATGCGTGCCAGGGATTAGGCTGAGTCACTGGACCACACCCCAGAGACTATATAAGAGAGTGTGTGGCCATTTAAGACTCTGTGACGGACAAAAACTAACTCTGGCTAGTCACTTTGAACAATGCTTAAATCTGCCGAAGGTTTCTTGTTTTGAACTGGACTATTTGCAAACTCTGCCGAAGGTTTCTTGTTTTGAACTGGACTATTTGCGAACTGTGTGTATTTCTGTTTATCTGGTGAAGGGATATTAAGTAAAAAGCACTTGGCAGTCGGTGCTCGTATTGCTGCCAAGTTTTTGATAACAAACTGTGCATGCAAAGTGCTTCCTTTAACCCTCGGCTGGCTGTGTGTGTGTGTGTGTGTGTGTGTGTGTGGAGATGGGGACAGAACACCCCAGGACTGGCCCATGTCCCCAGCCTCCTCACTGTCCAACTCTGCTGCCAGCTACGCAGGCTGCTGGCGGACCACAACAAAAACATTAATCCTCATCTACACACAGTCACCATGTTCTTCTTAATGTGGTTGTATTTAATTTTAAAATATTTACACTCTTTCAAGTGACATATTTTTATATATAGTTTAATATCCTTTCTTTTATCCACATACGTAAAATTAAATGCATCATTTTGATTTTTTTCTACTTTATTTTCTTTTATTATTTCCAGAACTTCTCTAATCGTGGACGGAAATGTTTCAGAATGGGAAGTATAGTGTATATGCTCATATGTTATGTTAGGAATGTATTGGTTTTGCCTTTAATAATTTTGTTTATGCATTTTGATGTGTTAAATCTCTAAATATCTGATTTGTGATTACTTTTTTAAGGTGTGATTTCTCCTAACTTGCTTGCTCCACTTTGGTTTATTCTTACGTTTGAAAGGTTTTGCACTTAATCTGACTGAGGGTTTTTGTATTACACTTTTATCTCTTTCTTTGTCTCACTTTCACAATTCCTTATTTGTATTTCAGTTATTCAGTGCACTAATCAATTTATTTTATGTCCTCACAATGTGTGCTTTAAGTTCTAGAGTTTGTTTTACTATAAAAAGCAATCAAACTTTCCATATATCTTTCCAGGATGAATCACATAGGCATGCTGTACTTTCATTCTATGTTCAGAGTAAATATTTATTCAATTTCTACAGCTGTCCATATTAGCCAATAACATTATCTACTATGCAGTACATAGTATGATTTAGTATGTAGTGACGTTAATAATGGGAAAAATCTACTACAAAGGAAAATAATTTAGTGCAATTGATACTTTTATAGCAATATAGTCATGCTTTATAGAATAGACAAATGACACTCGCATGGACAAAAAAGCAAAATGAAGGATGAAGACAACTAATTTAATACAGAAATAGTAATGGTAACATAGTAATGAGCAACCAATAACTCAATCTATAATGCATTCTACTGATCATTTTGCCACTCACCAGCTCACCATCACCATCTCAAGAATCCTATGTGTAACAAAATACTTCGTAATTCTCTATATAGAAAATTATATGCTCATCCTGTTTTTTTCAGAAGACAGTCAAACTGAAGTGCTGTGAGCATAATTCAGAAATATCCAAGATGATCTTGCAATTACTTCACCTATTCTTTTAGTAAAACAGATTATTCTGCCTATTTTGGATTTTTATCCTATTTTTCTGTTGGCACACTCAACGTGTCCTGCAGAAAAAAAGGCAAAATTATAAACATTCTAAAAGTAAAATCAATATAAAATCAAAATAAAATCAATTAAAAAATCACAGTTAAAACTTGGTGAAAAATAGGCAGTTTCCTCATTTTCCTAAATACTGGGGGTGTGAAGACCAACTATACTTTTGTGGGGTGGGATGCTCTTTGAGGTTGGTGGTTTTCTTACAAACATTTCATTACCAAACTAGGTAACATCATCAGTGGTACTTAGCACTGATGATGTTACTTGGTTTGATGATGCAAGAAAACCAAGTTCAGAGAGCACTCAGTACCCCAAGGTTCAACCCTGAGGTGCATATAATCTCTTGCAAATGAAGGTAAATATACATGTCCCAGGATAATATTGCAGAATCCAATCTGAGTCGGTCACCACGACCAAAAATTTATTCTTCCAAGCTTCGAGGCTCATGCTGGATCCCATCATCAGGAAACTTCTTTCTCTTCAGGACATGTGCACTGGGCTATTCAATGTGCTGCATTTGTATAGTTCTTGATTGTGTGTAGCTTTTAGTTGTTAATTGGGATGTTGATGGCTGGCCAGTAAGCTGTTAATTGTTGTTTCCTTGTGCTAACGCATCCTCGGCTCCTAAGTACCTGATTTAACTAATTTATGCATAGAATACCCCAGTGCACGGATTCTGGAGAGAGAGAAGTTTCCTGATGATTGGTCCAGCAGGAGCCTGAATGCTTAGCCTTTGGTCCCAGTGATCAAGAATAGATCTTGCAAATGTTCTCTTCTATCAGCAAGTATACTTTCTTGGGAAGTGGAGTCCACAATCTGAGAGCCACAAAAAAGAAGGAAATATGTTTTCTAAATAAGCAATACAGGTAGTTTTCACTTAACGACTGCAATTGGGACTATTGCTAAGTTATGTGATTATAAAATAAAACATCATGTGATTGTGTCTGACTTACAACATCAGTTCTTCTGCAGTCATTAAGCAAATCACATGCAGTTGTTAAGCATGATGTTATATGACTGATTTGCAAATTTCTGCTGGCTACCCCATTGACTTCACTTGATAGCAACTGGCTATGAAGGTTGCAAATGGTGATCGTGTGACCATGGGATGCTATCATGATCGTAAAATTGCATATTGGTCATAAATCTACATTTTCAGCACTATCAAAAGTTTGAGCAATCGTTGAATGAGGCAATCATTAATTGATGACTACTTGTATATAGAAACAAAATATTTTTTCCCCTAATTTCTTAACTACAATAAGTGATGCAGAAAATATAGAGCAAAACAGAACATTCTTTTAGATTTTAGATTAATCTTTGTGGCTTTAACCCTGTTTTTTCACATGTTTACTTATAATTCCTGAAACCTGAATTTAAAAACAAATTATTGCTATGGTATCAGGTTGATTAAACTTCCCAGAGGGTATGCATCAGTGGTGGGTTGCTACTGGTTCACCACAGATAGGGTGAACTGGTAGTGGCGGCAGCTGGAAACTCCGCCCACCTGCCCAGATGCTTCTGTGCATGCGCAGAAGCATTGCGCGCGCACGCGTGAGTGAACCAAAGGCAAACTAAATTGAAACCCACTATGCATATATCTGGAATTTAACAATTTAATCTATGATTGTCGATAGTTTGACAAAGATTGACTACAATTTTAAAATATTGTACTCTTAGTTTGCAGCTTATACAATATTTGATTATACTCAGATGATATAAATACTTGTTTTCTCTATTATTGAAGTTACTAGAGCAAAAGTTAATAATTAAAATGGTTCTCGACCAGTGTATTTAGAAGTTTATGCTGCACTTCAGCTGACTTTATTTAGTTCTAATATTTACAAAATTTCATTTTAGCAGCAAAATCCTATGCATATTAACTCAGAAGTTAAAATTAGATTTATTTATTTGACTTTTTTAATCCTGCTTTTATTATTGTTTATAAATAACTCACGGTGACAAACATACCTAATGCTCCTTCTTCTTCCTGCTTTACCCATAACAATCCTGGAGATGGATTGGGCTAAGTGACTGTTTAATTCAGTTTCATTCACATTAATTCATATTCAGTTGAAAGGGATTTACTCCTTTAAAATAAATAAGCATCTATGAAGTGACTTCTGATTTTCATTTTTTTTGTTTGGTAGGTTGAGCATCCTCAAAGATCAAAAAAGGCAGTATGGCATAAACTCTTGTCCAAACAGAGAAAAAGAGCTGTGGTGGCTTGCTTCAGAATGGCGCCACTATATAATCTTCCACGGTATGTCCAATCTCTACAGAGAAGAGAAACATAACAAAATTACAGCGCACAGTTCAGCAACATTAATAGCTTTAGAAAAAAGAAATGTCAAAAGGATGTAGGAGTAATTTCTTTAGCGTGAAGATCTGTTCACTGGGACATTATTTCTTCTTCATATAAATTAGCTGAGAAATATATGCTGTTTCTGTATACAATGATATATATTTTATCTAATAAATATTTTGAATATTCAATAAGTGGGCATACATTTTAAAATACATACATTTTGTTGACTTTTTTTAAGGCACCGAGCTGTCAATCTTTTTCTTCAGGGATATGAAAAGTCCTGGGTGGAAACAGAAGACCATTATTTTGAAGATACATTGATAGAAGACTTAGCAGTATGTTAGAATTGATTGAACTTTTTAAGATTCAACTGTTTATTTGTTTTGAATTGTATTGTAATATGCACCCTGGCCAAATTCGGCCATTAGTAAACTGTAGAATTTGCTCATTGTTTTGGTACACGGTAATTATACAAAACAACCAACAAAAAAAAACCCGCCCCAAAAAACAAAAAAAATGATTCAAAAATAGTGGGAGATATCTTATCTCATTCATTGGCATCCTTCAGTCTCAAAAGACTATGGTATCGTGCTCTGGAAAGACAGCATCTAGTGTGACTAAAAAGGCCAATTCGAGAGTGGCAATCCCTTCCACACTGAGGGCAGATACATTCTGTCCCCTGCCCAGCCCCAAGATTTTGCTAGTTCTGGGACTGCCTCTTTCCCTCAGCCTGCTGAACAAGTGTCGAATTGGAGAAGACCATGCTGCGTCTTTAGCCTCCAAGCTGAACAATTGGAGGTCAAGTTTTCCCAGTTGTTAATGTCCATTCCCAGGACCTTTAGGTCCCTCTTGCAGATATCCTTATATCGCAGCTGTGGTCTCCCTCTGAGGCCCTTTCCCTGCACTAATTCTCCATACAGGAGATCTTTTGGAATCCGACAGTGGGAGATATACTACAAGTTATATGTCCTGCTTCTTGTAGACTGCAATAAATCCTTTTGAGGCAAGGATATCTAGAATTTTATATATCAAGTTGCATAAATTGTAAATATATATGCTATTTTTGTTCCTTTTCAACACTGCAGCTGTCACCCTAGCCTTATATTTGCCAGTATAATTATAGAAGTCAGTTCTAACATTGATAATGATACATCATTTGAGTTTCAAAATATGTCTTTCTGATTTATTATCAGCCTAATTCTGATTTGTTTTACTTTGACAGATGTTCCTTTTTTCTATCTTATTAATGCATTAATGTGCATTAATCTACAATATGTAAATTGACTTTGTATGGCTTAATATGTATTTTGACTCAAAGTATGGTATAGCATTTGGAAGATATGCAAACCTATGAAAAATTGAGTTTGGTTTTTCATAATGATTCAAGAAATGTAATTCAAGTCAGTTCATATTTAAATATCTTAAGATCATATTCTCAGGCATCCCTAATGTAAATTTGTTTGGGAATAAGTTTGATGGCTCTCAATATGATGTCCAAATATAACTACATCTCAGATCTCAAACATTTTCTTTTTATGTTCTTATTCTTCTCTTTCTTGCTGCAGAAACCTGGAGCAGAACCAACAGAAGAGGATGAATGTATTAAGCGAGTTGATCCTTTGCATCAACTTATTTTACTATTCAGTCGAACAGCTTTAACTGAAAAATGGTGAGACAAAAAAGAGAAGATATTAATGATTCTTTGTAAATTGTTTTCTTTTTAAAACTACATACAAAATACTTTTTGTCCCTAGAAAAAGTGATGTGAAGTTAAACATTAAAGTACTATCAAGGCTGATTCATGAAATTTGGTATTCAGGTATATCTACAAAACCTCTCATCAATAAATGGTGGAAAACCATTAAACTTTATACAGATTTAATTAGCAAATAGGATTGAGCAAATAGGATTATTTTCTTACTGGTTATGGTAGAGAAGAAATTGCATGATTGATATTTCTCTGTTGGATTATTAGAAAAAACAGAATCCAAAACAGCATACCATATATATTTTTGTATAAGCCCTTAATTGATAAGCTGACCATTGAATTTTTAACTAAAATACCATGAAAAGTGTTTCACCTGTGGATAATCCAACTTGCATTTTTCATGTTATTTTGGTTAAAATTTCAAGAATATACTTATCTGCGGGTAGACTTATACATGATTATAATTGGGAAATAGGGGTACTTTAAAAATTATTACTGTATATACTTGTAGATAAACCCAACTATAGATAAGCCAATTTTTGGGATGCATTTTAACGCCTACAATTCTCAGTTTATCTACCAATATATACGGTATCACTAGGGACTCTGGGCAACTAATAAAGGGGAATATATATATATATATATATATATATACCCCTTTATTAGTGTTATCATACTTTCTTACATATGTAAATTTTACCCTAGATACAGAACAGCTCGAATGATAATTGTAACCTCTTGTTTTTTCTTTTCTATACCACAGTAAATTGGACGAAGATTACTTGTATATGGCATATGCTGATATTATGGCAAAGGTAATTTTTTTCACCAAAATACATAAGTTTATTTTTGTCACTTGTATCATCATTCCTTGACTTAAAATACAAACTTTGATACTTTCTAATCAAATGAATATTACAAATTCCCTTCTTCTTTGCTGATTCACCTTTTAATCTGATTCTTTCTGTCCACCATTTCTTGGCTGTAAGATGACCAAGAGGCACCAGCAATCTTGGGGATGTATTTTTCCCATGGCATTAAAATTCTAAGTAATTGTTGGGAATTGACTACATACCATAACTTTGACAGCTGAGCCCAATAATGTAGCAAACCCAGCAAAGCTTCCTGTGAACAGTTCCTTAATGTTATGCAAGATATGCAATTTATGTCTCTGCTTTATTTTACCTTAATCAGAGCCAGAAATAATATTGAAACTAAAGATATTTTAATAATAATAAAAAAAACATTTGTGAGCACAGTGTTTTTTTCAGAGCTGCCATGATGAAGAAGATAACAATGATGGAGAAGAGGAAGTGAAGAGCTTTGAAGTAAGATTAATACTGTCTACTTCAATCTTTTATTTTGTTCATTATTCCATAGTGTCCCATGTAGCAACATTTGTTGTTCATGCTTTTCAATATGTAAAAATATAATTCTGATAACAGATTTTATTTGTTTGATAAAATATTATTTAAAAAAATACTAAAAATCTGACCACATTAAAATTCAAAGTTAAAGTATTTTCCATTACTTCCATAACAATTGAGAAGAGTTTTGATGAAGAACTTCCAAAGTCTTGTTTGAAACTCTTAAGACAAATACTTGACCATGGATTTTGTTCACTGAATATACTTAAGTAGCATCAGTATGATGCTCTGATGCTCATAGAGATTACTGCTAGATATTAAAGTATATTATAGCCAGCATATAAAAGGCTTTATAGGGTAAGACCAACTTAAAGAATAGTATTAAGAGACCTGTGTTAGTGAACCATTATTATGTGATTCTGGTTAGATATTTATGAGAAATGTTGCTATGATTTGCATCATTTAAAAGTGTTAAATTAAGAGTTCCCTCCCATATAGTGTATTACAGTCTTTACCTGTTATTATAAAGATATACAGATAGTCCTTGACTTACAACCATTCATTCAGCAGCCATTTCAAGTTACAACTGCACTGAAAAAAGTGACTTATGGCCAGTCCTTGCACTTACAACCATTGCAGCATCCCCACAGTCACATGATCGAAATTCAGGCACTTGGCATGTATTCACAATGGTTGCAGTGTCCTGAGATCATGTGACAGCATTTTGCGATCTTCCCAGTTGGCTTCTGACAAGCAAGGTTGACTCAGCCTTCCATCCTTTCGAGGTAGGTAAAATGAGGACCCGGATTGTGGGGTCAATAAGCTGACTTTGTATAAAAAAGAACAGCGCTTAGGGGGCCCCGAAAGCCGTACTAAGAGGGTATATACAAAAATATGAAGGCTATTGCTTAACGCATTGTAAGCTGCCCTGAGTCTCCGAGAAGGGCGGCATATAAATTGAACCAATCAATCAATCATCAATAAATAAATAAATAAATAAACGTTAATGGAGGAAGTGTGATCCACTTACCAATTGCAATTGTTGTTCACTTAACAACCATGGCAAAAAGAAGTCATAAAATCGGACATGACTCACTTGACATTGGCTTGCTTAACAACAGAAATTCTGGTCCCAACTGTGGTAGCAAGTCAAGGATTATCTGTAAATAAAGACAGCCAAATCTGTAATTTCAATGTCTACATAATTGGATTTAAAATTATCTAAGTCCAACATAGAAATGTAAATTCTGTCTGCCCTCTTATTTTTCCCATTCCCCCAGGTATCTCACCTTACATATACAATATGTGTTTCTCAGATAAATCAAGATAATAATACCCAGAGGAATGGCTCAAGTTTGTTTTGCCATTCATGTATTTTGTCCTCTTGAATATGTGCTATGTATCATAAGACCAGCCCCTCTATATTCTATATGAAGCAACATATTTTTTATTTAACCACTTGGTGGAGTTCTGGGCAAAGTAGCTGATGCTGGAAAAAATCAATCTGGGTTATAAACTTGTCTGTCAGAAGAAACTCATCTGTGTATTGAGATTATGAGCTTTGGGTTAGATGAAGAGATGTTATCATTTTAATGTTGCTACCTTGTACTTGTTGAGAGGATCAAAGATCTTTTGAGATCACCCCTATAAATTCATAGAGCAATCACTCACTATAATTCTGTATTTCTTGCCACTAGTGAGTGGAAACAATTAACACTTACTTGCTCTGTGATGGGTCAGTTGTCACAGATTGTACATAAGTACACTTATGGCACTTCATGTCTGTTATTTATTATCCAGTCGTTATCAAATTAGCTGTGACAATTGACATAGATAAATCTGAAATTCAGTTGTACAAGTCATCTTTGAATGTATCAACCGATATGGCACAGCTATCAGTGTTTCCAATATATCTTCTAGATAATGAAGGATTGGGTTTTTTTAAGCAGAATTTGAACTGTTTAGAAATTAAATTAGAAACTGTGTAGTGTAAAAAGTCTTTTTAAAACTACAAGTAACCAAATTATAAAAATGCAACAAAAATAAAGTGATGTTCTCATTGAATACAAAATATAGACAATACTTATTTATACTAAATTTATACTATTAACAATTTATTAAATTATAAAAGTTAAATGCTGCCCTACACTGAATTTCATATTATGAAAACACTTGTTCATAAAATACTTCATTTTGATGTATAAAGGAACACAGGGATCTCTATAGAACTCAAATAATAACAATTTAAAACCTTAATTTTATTAATTGAAAAAGTTTAATTACATACTCAGATGCTTCCCATTTTTTTGCCAGTCAGTAAGAATTTCTATTTCTCTTCATAACGTTGAAAAGTGTGTTGGAGCAAGCAAAATATAAATTATGATAGATTAGAGATTTTTTATTATTATTTTAAAGCACTGAATTTTATAAGAAAGTTGATTATATGTGTCATTGCAATTATATATATTTGTTTGTAATAAGGAGAAAAGCTTTAGTTTTCCTGTTCCCTCAATGTAAGTAAAAAAATAACATAAACTATAAATCAAATTAAAATTACCTGTATTCAGAACTCTTCTTTATCGCTTTGGTATTCTTGTCCTTGCCCTTCATCTTTGTCTGCTACCACTAATTACTGTTGTCTATGTGGAAAGTATATATCTTTTGTTGTTCGTTTTCACTTGCCACTGTATTTCTATCTTGTAAATTATTATAAACCTTTGTTAAAGACATGTCTATTTTCAAAGTATCCTTATTAGTAAAAAGTATTCATATAATTAGAATTTACAAATGAATTTGAGAGTTATCAAGTAAGACTTATGGAACTCGTTCAGCTAAAAATTGCTGAAACTATGTTAAATATCAGGTTCTTTTAAAAACTAAGAGGATGTATAAAGTATATCTTTAATGTGATATGACTGTTAAGCAAATCTATATTTGGGCAGTTCCAGTTTCTATAAGAAATATATTGCAGGGAGGGAGAGAACGTATGAAACAATTGAATGTTAAATGAAGCCCTACAAGTTGAAACATTTCTGGGTTTTGCATTTAAATTTTAAGTTGTCATGAAACATATGGGGAACCAAGCAATCATTCTGCAAGAACTACAGTTTGGACTATGCATTTAGTTGATCAGCTATCGTCAGAGTACTTTGGACAGTTTTCTTATTGCTATTTCACTTCTTATCCTCACCTTTCCTTAAGGTCACAGGATCCCAACGCAGCAAGGTAAAATAATGTGTTGTGTGATTATGTGGGGTTAATTTTGTGACATGTAGTTTTATTAGACTCAACATCTTGGACAAGTTTTCTTAAGCAGCCTTGATACTTTAAAGTCTTTGCAGTTCCCAAAACATAATATTTTCCAATTAAATTATCAGTTTTTCACCTGAATTCCCAATGTTGTAATTAGAATCTTAATTTTTATTTTTAGGCCAATCATAACGGAGTATGATGGATGAAGCTTTTTTATTTACACTCAATAAATGCTAGATGTTTGATAAACTAATGTTAATATAATTACAGTGATTACGGTGAAAGTTGAACAATGATTAAAGATATTTCTTATTACCAATCTTAATGTCTGTGGATATTCTCAGTCATCCAGATCATGGTGTCCCAAAGGTGCTTTTTCAAAAAAACAACTGGACTTTGTTTTTCCTTGAAGATGTTTCACTTCTCATCCAAGAAGCTTCTTCAGTTCTGACTGAATAATGCAAATGGGTGTGGAACCTTATTGAAAGGACAACATGGTCCTTTGCACTATTCAGGTGATTCTGCGGTCACAGATAAACTTCCAAGTGGCTCCAATGACTGTCAGAAAGAATGTTAACAACCAAATGACTGCAAGGAATATAAATCCTTCCATCCTCCACCATTAGTCAGAATTGAAGAAGCTTCTTGGATGAGAAGTGAAATGTCTTCAAGGAACAACAAAGTCCAGTTGCCTCTTGAAAAAGCACCTTTGGAATTCCAATCTTAATCCATGTAATTGCTTGTTAGAATATTATTTATTTTTATATATAATGTGTTCAAGAAAATAATTTGCCCTAAAGCTCAGTAAAGTCTGATATATTTCTTATATGTAATATATCTTCATGCAAAATCATTACTGAACTTTTACAATACTGAAAGTTAGAACATTCTACAAATATCTGATTTTCCACTTTTTTATAGGTTATAGATATGGTAAATGCATGAGAAACAAAATCTAAGAAGTTGCTCTTTCTAATATTTCCTTAGTCGTGACAAAAGACTTTTTGACAATAGAAACAAAGACATAAAGATTGCATAAATCTTTAATAAAAATGGCCTAGGTACTTTGAGAACAACATAAGCAAGTGATCCTAGAATACGAAAGCAGATTTAAGTATGGGAATGAGTTTTTAACATTGCTCTTTGAACTGTCTTTTCTTAGCTAGCTGCAAAAAACATTTAAATATATAGTATTTTTAATTCTCCCCCCCCATTGAAAAGAGCATTCCATGAGTACTTATAACAACTAATGAAAGAACGAGCAGTTTTTGTTCATGACTAAGAGATAACGTTGAGGAATTATTGTAGGAATCTAGCAATTTGGGACAAAGAAAACAAATCTTAGTTTTCCTCATTGTAACTTGATACACATGATATTTTAACAAATAGTAACACATAATTTAGTGGATAGAAATTCTTGCCCAATTGAAAACAATAAAAAATGTACCTTATCCTTTTAAAAGAGATTCTATGGATGAAAAAGGTGAAGGACATAATCACAGGAGACTTGCAACAGAAGATGTGTGGATCCCCATTATAGTCCTGTGAATGTGGTTGAATTATTGTTTTGTAAAAGCCTCTTTTGAAATATTCCAAGATTTTCCTCAAAATATTCAGTATGAGGACATGCTTAGCTTTAGAGCAGGGGTCTCCAATCTTGACAACTTTAAGCCTGGCTGGGGAATTCTGGGAGTTGAAGTCCGCCATGCTTAAAGTTGCCAAGGTTGGAGACCCCTGCTTTAGAGAATAATTCCAGTGAATTCAATAGATATATAAACATGATTGAAATCAAGGTGTATTTCTGCTAGGTTTCTGCTCCTAGCATGCTGCCATGTCAGCAGCAGAGAAGAGAGATCTTACGGAGCCATTAGAGGAATCTTACAGAGTTTCTGTTGTTTGTGAATTGCTGCTTTCTGTATTTTTTGACCTTTCATCTAGATAAAAGATATAAGAAGCCAGGCCTGTGTGTCTGCTGTCATTCTTCAGCATTCTTTTTGTGGGTCATCTTTTCATTTCTTTCTCCAATGACACCACAAGTACAAAACCAAGGCATTTAATTAAATTGGGCAGAATTAAATTATTTATATTTTTGAGATTGCAGTCTTACTTGCACCAGGGAGAATATTCTATGAAACAAAATAGGTTTTTTTTAAAAATAAATAAATAAATAAATATGTAGTATTACATTGCAAATGTTATTAACATACCAAGAGCTATATTTTATATGCAAATTAAGTTTCAAATAATAGATTTTTATGGTGTTAAATCAATGAAATAAGTATATATTTGCATTAAAGTATTGCATACAGTTTTCCAAAATATTGTCTCCCTCCAAGCAGATTTTGAATGTATATAGAAAAATTTCCAAAGGGCTTCGACATTTCTGTAAACGTTACAGCTTTATTTGGGGCTTGGTTATGTATTGGTTCTTTATAACACTCTGCAGGGATTCATTTTCTTCTCATTCTGGTAATGCCATATGTATTTCAGTTTAGGTGATGATTTGATATAGAGTCTATTTTCCAGACTCAAGATAGATATTTTAAAAATTTAAATTTGAAGCTATTTAAAGCTATCTAGGTCAGTTTGGGCCATTCTGTCTAAGCTGTTTGAAGAAGGTAATGACAAAGCCACTTCCAAAAAACGTTGTTAAGAAAATTGCAGGAACTTGTCTACAGTCAAGGGCATGCATACATACATACATACAGACACAAATTATAAGAAGGGTTCTTTAGCTAGGATGCTAAAAAACCTCTGATAATCAAAAGGAATCACTACGGGGGCAAAAGAAAGATTATAACTTCTGTTGAAACATTTAAAAAACAAACAAACCATGATAAATTATATAGAAAGAAAAGAAGATTGAGTAGTATTGATTAAGAGGTGATCATTGACTGGTTGACTACCATCTAGTTCAGGAGTATCAAACTCCTGAATGGGATTGGCCCGCAGGATGCCAGCCTGGAAACAGCAAAGGATTGTAAAGATTACTCAGTATACTTCTTTGGTTCCAACGTCTCAATATTTAAAAACTCCAATTTAATAAAATTCGATCAATCCCATAGTTATATCTTCAAATCCCCTAAATTTATAATCTTTAAAATTCTTTAGTGGTTTATAGTCTTGTGATTTTCCAATTACATATCTTCCCAATTGTCCAAATTTTAAAGTCTTATTTAACTTTTTTTTCTTTTCTCTTTTCTTCTATCACCTTTCTTCTTTTACCTCGTAGAATGTTCTATCAAATAGCCTTAAAAATCCAAATCTAAATTAATCCACTAGGTTCCTTCAATCTTTTAAGTTTATAATCCAATAACCAGTTTCAATAAAGTTTAGTTATTTGCAATTTAGTTCATCTTAGAAATCTTCAAGAAGAAAAAGAAACTTATTAGGTATTTTCAAAATATCCAAATCGTCTTAGAATAGAGTCAAGATCAGGCTGCCTTCCAGGTGTTATTTACTTTCTTCTATTTTGTGTATTAGATTTTTTGTGTATTGGACCTCACTTTCACTAAGAGTACTGATGCTGTAGTGCTCATCTTCTTCCAGTAGATGGCTCTCCTGCTCCCAAGTCCAACATTAAACAGTATGTCAAAAACAGCTGATTATCCAATAAATCCAGTGGGTTTAAAAATACAAATAAGCAAGACAGTTTCTCCCAAAAATCATCTTTCAAATTAAGCTTTTTTCCAGGCTTTCTATATTTCAAAGCTTCCCTTGGGCATAGGTATCCTGCAGATACCCCGGGCTTAGGCCCGGGGTATCTGCAGGATCATCTCCTGCCTTCCTCCCACCGTCCAGTGCGCTCACACAGAGCGGGCCTCCTCAGGATGCCGTCAGTCAGACAATGTCAGCTGGCGGCCCCCAGGGGGAGAGTATTCTCTGTGGGAGCGCCGATCCTCTGGAATAGGTTGCCCACTGACCTCAGGACAGCCCTGGACCTCCTCTCCTTCCGCCACGAATGGAAGACGTGGCTTTTTCACCAAATGGGCTGAATCCGTAGGGGCGATTTCAAACAATTTTAGTAATTTTTTAATTGATTTTAATTTAATTTTAAACCAATTTTAAATTGTTTATGTAATTCTCTGTTTTGTTTTGTAAGCCGCCCTGAGTCCTACGGGAGAAGGGCGGCATATAAATTACATAAATAAATAAATAAATAAATAAATAAATAAATAAATAAATAAATAAATAAATTTCTTTTGCCTCTTAATTTTCAGTCTTTAATCTTCTCTGTGTGTCTAATCGCCACTTCCTTAACGCTTCGAGATTATCTTTTAAATTTTTTGTACTTAAATCTTTGGAGTAATAATTGGAAGTTATCTCGACCAGTTTCAATGCTCTGTCCATGGACCGATCCAGCACAAATCTTATGGTTCCAGTTGTCCCAGCTTGTAACTGCCCAAAATGGCTGTCGTTCCTGCTGCCATTCGGGAAAACTTGCTTCGGACCTAACGAAATTATGAGTTCCTCATGGTCCATGAAGCGCCTTTCCTTTCTTTGCCTCTTCTACAAGGTGGCTTTGACCCCATAGGGCCTCCCGACAGCAGTTACCTGCTGGATTTCGCAGGGCTCGGCGGACCCCCCTATTTTCCAAGCTGTTCTCACCATGACGTCAACTGAAAGTGTTTCTGGTCCTTCAGGTTTTCCAATTATGCAGCTATTGGAACTTAATTGAAACCATCCATCTTGTAGATGGTCAGCTCTTCTCTTTCCTTCCATCCTTCCCAGCAGTATAGATATCTTCAGAGAGCTAAATTTTGGTACAATGTGTCTGAAGTATGATAGCTTTAGTATGGTCATTTCTGTCTGACATGAGAACTCTGGGTTGCTTTGTTCAATGCCCATTGGTTTGTTTTCTTGGCTGTCCATGTTATTCTCATGGTATTCAAAGTTCAAAGTTCAACATCGAAGTTCAAGAGTATGAATACTCTTTCTGTTCTGCTTCTTCAAAACACAACTTTCCCTCCATAGAGTGTCACAGAGGGAGCCATTGTCTACATGAGTTTGATCTTTGATATATCTTGACATCAGAATATCACTTTCAAAGCCTCCCTGATCGCTTTGCTAAGTGCAGATCTATAGCATATTTCTTGACTGCTGGTTCATTTACTGTTGCTAATTAATCCTTATTTCTGTGCTCTCATTAGCAACAGAGTCATGAATTAGAATTTAAATTTTCTTAATCACACCTCAGTTCATCTTGACCATGTTTTTTCTCTCTCCTCTACCTCACTATCTGCCCACCCTTATACTACGAAATGCCTCAAACTTGATTTCCCAAAGATGTTTTGGCGTATGTGAAAGCTTGAGCATAGCCAAGCTGTTTTAAGGTCTTGTAGCTTAAAAGGCATATAAATCAAATTAAAATAAAAAAATAAATATAAATGTAACCATAAAATTAACATTAATACAAGTATAGTATCCTACATCTACAGTATAAACTGACATTCTGGTAAGATTTTATTCCACATTTTCTTTATATGTAAAAATGAGCCCCCTCCATAAATTAACCTTAAACAGTATAAATTAATTATAAATTTTATTTTTTAAAAAAATAAAGCTTAGATTCTTGAGATAATAAAGATATATTATTATATCAACTGTGTCTACAATAACAATTTTTGGCTAAAATCAGAATTAATTGAAGAACTAATCCAGAGCACTGCAGAGTTCTAATGTGTATTTGTGTGTGTGTGTTATTAGAGAGTAGTATATTGGGATATTATTTCTGCTATGCCCTCTATTTTGTAGATTTTTGGCTTGTACTGAGTATTATGGTATTTTTGGTCGTACCTTTATTTATTGATCCTCAGGACTCCTCAATCAAAAACACCATAACAGTTTGTAGACTCTGTGGAGCAGTAGATAGCCACCTCTTATCAGCAAAGTAAAGTTGCAAAATAATTATTTCAGCCAGATTTACCTGGCACTTTTTCTGATATCTAGCTTCATTTTTGCCTTAATCAACTGTTGCCTGAGATGATTGTTTCACTGGTCTAATGTCCATGCTGGCCAAACATGACTCTCCACACGTTTGTGGAATAAGTAGTCATAATTGTTGAGTCATTATAAAACTACCTGTTTATCTAGATATAATTTGTATATTGTTTTACAATTGAATTTTAATTATAAGAAATGTTTACGTCTACTAATGTAAGACTTGCAGCACAAGAAATACTGGAAAGTATATGCACATGCATACGTCACCTGTGCTTGTTCTTTGTCACTATGTCTCTTTGTTTCCAGTCTGATTTTTCTCCTCTGTGTGTGTCTATGTATCTGTGTTTGTGTATGTTTCGCATATTATAGACAGTTGGAGATTGTGTTCTGTAAGATGCAACCTATAGATACTTCTATTATTTATTTATTGCCTTACATCTTATATGATCAGCAAAATTATTCAGGATAGATCCAGACTAAATATGGAATTCTCCTCCTGAGGGCCTCCTATTCATGTAAGGAGAGAGGTATTTTTTGCATATGGCTCCTTTTTTTTTTTCATCTCCTTATGTTCCTGATTAGCTATCCCAAATGATAGGCTTGCACAGGGTTGCAGGAAAAAGTGCATTTGTTAAGATCGCTACTCTCTTACTCCATCCAGAGAATTTGCTAGATCAGAGTTTTTTCCCACAAAAGAAATCAGCACTGGCTTGGATTAGGATCAAAATGATGCCCTTTTTCCTCCCCTCTCCTTCCCTCCCCTCCCCCCTCATTTCCCCGTCCCCCTGTCCCCCTTCCTTTGAATTAATCATAGCACCCTGTATTTCTTCTCGAATGATTTATAGTGTCTTTATGGCAAACATTGTTGAAATGATGTAAAGCCTGTCATCATTACTGCTATTCTAGCACAACAATGGCTGAGTGATACTCAATAAGCTATAAATCACTAGAAGGGAAATGGCCTCTCTCTTGGATTCTTAATTCTTCCAATTTCATCATTTCTTCAACTCTGTTCACTAAAGCTAAAAAGAGAAAGATTTAAAGCTAAGGCTTTCAAAAAAAAAAATCCCCATAGATAAGTGAAATGTTCCATTCAACAGAAAGAAAAAAAGATTTTTGGATCTAAGAAGATGAAACGCATGAAGATCTTTTAATACTGTTGAAGTAACAGTATTGCAACTTCATTGAAATGATGTTTTAGTTATGTTTTGAGTTTGTGCTTCTTTAAAAAAATATTTTACAAGAAGAGATTTAAACAAGAAGACAAGATTTTTGAATAATCATGGCAGAAAATCAGCACCAACATTTTGTTCCTATCCACTTTTTGTTTGTTTTTAAAACATGCAGTAATGCTCAGTCATAAATATCCTCAGCATTAGTTAGATGAGAAAAAATACATAATGCATTTTGCTCCTACATGCTGTTTAAAAAACCATTTATGCTACAGAATAACTTTCTGGATAAAAATACGATTGATTTGCGACCTAGTCACCTATATATTTAACTTGGAATAAAAGCCTATTTAACTGATTAATTTAATTTAATATAAAACTGAAATATAAAATGTGAAAGTTATGCAATCTGACCTTTACATGTTCTGTAAATCTGCATTTTATTAAATAGGTCCTGATGGAATATTCTTTAGTTATAAAGTTTCTTGTTTAGGAATCATGAGCTGGCTGTATTAAGCAATTCCTATGTTATATCATAATTTAATGCAGAGTGAGCTGAACTGCAACACTTGTCATCTGTCACTTCTGATCATGATGGCTGAGATTATGCGAGTTGCAATTCTGCACATCTGCTGGGCCACATATGCAGTGTTCCCTGAATATTCTCCTTCAGATAATATGAACAGGTTAATCCAAAGTAGCATGCAGGCTTTTGAGAAAAAGAATATATAAGAACCATAAATTCTGTGTTGATTAAAGTCTGCACTGAAAAATGTACTGTAAAGTCTATTTTGTCAGATGTATGGTAAAAGTGATGATTGATATTATACTGCCATGTCAATTGTTTTCAATTTTAAGTTGCCATAGAGCCCTCCGGTATGAAAAATTACATAGAAAAGATGTTAGGAAAAGCCTTCAATTTAAATGGTTGGGGTTTTTATTCAGGAAAAAGAAATGGAAAAGCAAAAACTCCTCTACCAGCAAGCAAGACTCCATGATCGAGGGGCTGCTGAAATGGTCCTGCAGACAATTAGTGCCAGCAAAGGTAAGTTAACCTTATTTATTTTCTCCTAAGGACTTTTCTGCTGATTTAACATTTCCCAGTGGAGAATTTCACTGCAGTGTACATAAAATGGTTATGGAAAGACAGCACTGCAACAAAGTGTGTGTGAGAGAGAGATGTTGTGTATCCTACTCAGCCTGCTGAAATTTTTACTCAGCTGCTGCTCATAAGCATTAAACGAACACATTGCTGGAATTATTGAAATTAATGCTAGCACGAGTTTGACCCTAATGATTCAGTCCAGTGGTCCTAATCCATATACATGTGTGGTTGGACAGATTGAGCAGAAAATACTAAGTTGAAAAATATTTTTTTTAAATTGGAATCTGGTGGATGAATACAGAGGATACTGCAAGAAAGTAAAATTTAGAAAAACAAGCTATTTGTAATATACATATAGATATACCTATATACACTTAAATGCACAAACTGTATTTTAAGTCAGCGTTGAAATGGTTTTCTAAGAGAAAGAGTAGGCATATGTATATATACTGTGTATGTATCTGTGTGTATGTATGAATGTATGTATGTATGTATAGATAGATAGATATATGTCTGTCTGTCTGTCTGTCTGTCTGTCTGTCTGTCTGTCTGTCTGTAAAATAAAATAAATATTTGCTTTGCAGGTGAAATGGGACCAATGGTTGCAGCCACCCTCAAACTTGGAATTGCTATCTTGAATGGAGGAAATTCAACTGTTCAGCAGGTAACTTTTCTGACATTTAGACTGAATTACTTCTTTTCATTGCCAAGGACTTTTGGATCTACATAATGCATATTTTGTTGAGAATTGAAGTTGATTAATTCATTAGTGGCTGGCCTCTTTCTGAGGAATCAGAATATTAGCTTTTTAAAAGATTTCTTATCTTCCTTTATGCTAAAATAGACAGTGATCAGAAAATGTCCTTTTCAGTTACGATGCTGTAACTCTGGAATACTATCTCCAGAAAATTCTATCTGGCACCATTTTTTGTCAGATACCTTTTTGAATTCATCTTGGAGCCTACACTTCTCTTTTAAAGGCCTTAAGGCCTTAGTTTCAGTTTTTTAATGTATGTTGTTTGGCTGAGATTATACTGTACTTTTAAAACTGAATTGTATGCTTCTATTGTTATTACAGTGCTAGTTATTGAATCAAGGATTATTAAATGACCTCAGGGTATCACTGTTATTACTGCTGCTACCTCTAAAAGTGATATACTTGCCAACCTGTTGAGATTGTTGATCACAAGGCAATCAGAGTTTGCCCATGAATACAAACATGTAAGGGCAGAAGACTTTTAAACTGATTGGACCAATTTGCATCAAACTTAAAAAAATCAGAGATGGGGGAAAAGACAATGCAAGGGTAACAGTAGTGAAGAAGGTAGCAAGAAGCAATTGTGGCATTAGCAAAACTGAAGCAGAATGGATGTAGAGAGAGACCTAGAGCCTCTTTCTTTCTTTCTTTCTTTCTTTCTTTCTTTCTTTCTTTCTTTCTTTCTTTCTTTCTTTCTTTCTTTCTTCCTTCCTTCCTTCCTTCCTTCCTTCCTTCCTTCCTTCCTTCCTTCCTTCCTTCCTTCCTTCCTTCCTTCCTTCCTTCCTTCCTTCTTTCTTTCTTTCTTTCTTTCTTTCTTTCTTTCTTTCTTTCTTTCTTTCTTTCTTTCTTTCTTTCTTTCTTTTGTCAAGCATGTATGAGAAAACAAGTATAAATAAGAACATAACATATAAACATATAAGTATAAACAGGTATAAGTATATACATAATAAATGAGTAAGAATAAATGGGAACAATAGGGCAGGGACGGTAGGCACGCTGGTGCGCTTATGCATACCCCCTTACAGACCTCTTAGGAATGGAGCGAGATCCACAGTAGACAGTTAAAGTTAAAGGTTAAACTTTAACTTTAGTTTAAATTTGGGGGGTTTCATGCCTCCTTAGGAACTGGCAATATTACGGTCTATAACTGTCTGGATTAAATTTTGTGGATGTTATGTCAAAAAGCAAAAAAGAAACATTTTAAAATAAAATAATGTTTCATTCTAGAAAATGCTGGACTATCTCAAAGACAAAAAAGACGTAGGATTCTTTCAGAGCCTTGCTGGTCTTATGCAGTCTTGCAGGTAAGAGAAAAAATAGTACATTTCAAACCCTATATTATATATCATCATGAGCTACCCAGAACAAGTAAGGAATGGAGAAGCATATAAAGCTTTGTAATGAATAATTGAAGGAATGAATAAGCAAACAACTGAATAAATATTTCAATACAAACTTTGATTTTCCTGGGTATGTTGTCTTACACTGAGTAGGTTTGAATGCCTAGGGAAATCCTTCTATTAGTTTGAAAAGTAAACCAAAAGAAAAGTGAACACGCTACAGTACAAAGAGTTGAACAAAGTAATATGCCCAATGACTTTCAAAATCACAGAATATCAATAGGGTTCAATGATTTTTTAAAAGATAGGCTTGTCTTATTTTCTAAAATGTAATATTCTGATGGATGGAATTAGTATTGGAATATAAATGCCAAAATATTGGCTGAAGGGAAATTCCCCCAATGCAGTGTCGGTTAAAAGATATTTTTTTCTTTTCAGCTTCTGAGAAACACTCCTCTTTTATGTATATTTAATAATAAAGTATTCATTACTTTAATCTCCTGCAGCACACTCACTTCTTTAATGTTTTTATGATAAGAAGTCCAAAGGTTGAGATGTGGAGATAGAGATTTCACACTAAATTTTCTCTAAATGTATTTATTTTTTTATTTTTACAAATTAGATGACCTCCAAACTTTAAAAAATATGACTTACAAAAACAACAGTCAACAATTTTAAAAAGCCATCAATTTTAAAAAGCGAGTACATTCAATAATAGATGTATAGTCCCATTTTTTATAATTGTGTCTAGTTAGTTTATTGTTGTGATGTTGCAGGTAGACTATTAATTATATTTTGCTCTCAGCAGCACATCACATTGGTGGTTATAACTGTACAATTAAAGCTGTCCTTTTATTTGTTTACTTATAGACGGTCAGTGCAGTGGCTCAGTAGCTAAGACTCTGGGCTTGTTGGCTGGAAAGCCAGCAGCCCAGGGGCAAGACCTGAGCACCACGCGATTGGGTGAGCTCCTGTCCTCGCCCAGCGCCTGCAACCTAGCAGTTCGAAAGTATGCAAATGCAAGTAGATAAATAGGTACCACTGCGATGGGAAGGTAATAGTGCTCAGTAATGTCATGCTGGCCACATGACTGCAGAAATGTCTTTGGACAGTGCTGGCTCTATGGCCTTGAAACAGAGATGAGCACCACCCCTATAGTCAGCAACGATTAGCGGAGTAAAATCCACAGAGACTCCTTTTATTGACGGTGGAGTACCAACATTACTTTTTTTATACACACAAACACGACACTTGTATTAATTATACTAAGAAAAGTCTGGGCAATTTACTTATTGAAGCCTGGAAAAGGAGCCAGTGTGTGCTGTGAAGGTAGAAAATGCAGCTGAGCCTCTGGTTTGTTTATGAGAACTAATTCTATATAAAAAACATCCTCCTTATAGAATGTCAGAAAAAGACTATTTCTAAAAAAACGTTTTGTTTGAAGATTTGAATCTTAAATATTTTCTTAAAGGTGAAGTTCCTGTCTTCACCTTTAAGAAAAAGAAAGTGATGTAATTCCTCTTTGCTGATCCAAATAAATGTTTCTGCTATACAGTGAAATGCTTTCACACTTTACTGGTATTAATTCAGTTACATAAAGTGTAAATGCACAGAAATGTTTACATCTTACAACAAAATTGAATGTTTGTGATTAAAACTACAGTGTATGTTTCATTATAGTGTTCTTGACCTAAATGCTTTCGAACGTCAGAATAAAGCAGAAGGCCTTGGAATGGTAACAGAAGAAGGATCAGGTACAGTTTTCCTTACCATAAAGTTTTGTTGCCTGGCCCCTTTAAAGTCACTAAATAAAAATAATTATAGCTTTAGTTTATCTGTATTTGTGACTAGACAACCCATGACCTGCTGGATCATTATTTCAGAGACATTTCCTTACCAGATTCCTCAGTACAGTAGAACCTCTGGCCACGACCATTATTCATTCCATAACTTTGGTTGCAAACCGATTTGGTTGTGACCTGAACCTAAGTTTGGAAATTTGGCGCTTACAAAAAAAAAAAAAAAAAAAAAGGCGCAAAAGGAGAAATCAGCCACAGAAAAAAAATTGTGAATTCTTTGATTGGAACCCAATTTGGCCATGGTCAGAAGTGTTTGTGACCAGAGGATCTGGTCCTCTAATATACCTGAAAAGTTCTAAAAAATTCAGGGTTTTATTCAGAGAGGTATCTGCCTTGAAAGTAGCTCATATTGAACTGTATAGCACAGTCAAACATCAGTAGTTGATCTTAGGAAATATTTTATGACAGCTTTGTATTGTGTCATAAAATGCTTTATGATATTTTAATGTTATAGGTACCAGATTTGGACACATTCTGTATGTTGGCCCAATATAGTTATCTTGGCTGAAAAGGTTTGGCCCTATAATGCAGCATTTTGCCCAGTTAAACATTACAGACATGAACATTTAGTATTATATTGAGTAAACAACCCATGACCTATTGGTCATCATTTCAGAGATATTTCCTTATCTAAACAGAAACAGAAAGACCAAGGGCAAAAAAACAGTGGTCAGATTTTCGACTTCCTGCTGGCTTGACAGTGACTAACCACTCTCCAGTAGCTAATAGTGGGACTGGAATATCCAGTTTCCAGGATATAGCCCAGGAGGGATAGAGTGGGACCAATCTATTGAATCTCTGGGTGGCAGCATAAAGCATTGAAGCGCACACAAATATGCCAAATTTCAATCCTATGGCAGGCATGGGTCCTGGATTTTGTATTCATTCTGTAAATTAGCCCATTTGAGGTAACTTGGTATAAAAATTGTTGCCATATGATGCATTATTTCACTCAGTTAAAGGTTACAAGCACAACATTTTAGTAGTGTATTAAATTATAATAGATTATAAGCCAGCTGTCAACAGAACACCCAGTCCATAGTAAGAAATATCACAGGCAGAATAAAAACTTAAAAGTTTTCAAAAAAACAACTTTCATAAGGATCTGTGACAACTTGTTAGCTTCCATATGACACGAAAGGAATTGGCCAATTCTGTAGAAACATTGGCCAAAATAAAATGGGTTTTCCCTACACCATATTAACCTGGATAGTTTAACAACAGAAAGTTATTAAGTCTGAGCACCTTGAAGTGTAAAATGCGCAGCACAGTAAGCCAAAGCAAATTTCATATCCCCCAACTGGCAGGAAGATAATCTCTCTTGGACTGAAGTATTTCTCTTCTACCAGCATAGGTGGCACAACATTAAATCTTGCTGGTATGTGACACATGAGACAATGATTGTATATAAATTGTCTTCCTCCCAGGTAATCTCCTCAGTAGGCAGGAAAGCCACAACCGATTACTTTGGTGGCTGAAGTTTGAATCCTATTCGTTATTTTATTAGATTTGTTAAACCCACCCCACTCCAAAAAGACTCTGAATGTCATACAATAAGCCTAAGTCTATAAAGTATGAACTGTTTATCATTTTACAGTGATAAGAAAATATCTGTCAGAGATTATTTTAATCAATGGAAAACTTGTGACATGTATATTCTATTCTGAAATAAAATTACATAACACAAAAAGATGAATTCTCTATGATTTTTTTTTTTGCTTGAAAGTTATTTAAACGCTGTTTTTGAACTTTGCTTAAAACTGAGAGAACTGGTGACATTCCAGATGTTGCAAGACAGCAAACCTTGGAATTCCTTAGCCATGCTTAATGGGCTAATAGAAATAGGTTCAGCAACATCTGGAGAACCACCAGTTCTTTATTCCTGATTTTTTTTTAAAAAAGGATCAGAACTTTTGATTTTGAACCAGTTCACCTTTTTTACCTTTTGATCAGCTTTTCCACTGTTATTATTTTGTTGTATAAATCTGTTATTTCCATCTAGAATCATTTGTGTATTTTCCCTGTGATGTTTGTTTGTTTGTTTGTTTGTTTATTAAATTTATTTGCCGCCAATCTCATATGAAAGCAACTCTGGGCGGCTTATAGCATTAAAACCTCTGTTCTTTATATTCATTCCCAATGGAATTTCTTCTATTATATACTTTAGCAAATCCTTTCATGTTTATCTTCAAAATAAGAGGAAAAACTAAACTATTTACTATTCTGTTAGGCAAGTTAATATATTTTAGCAATTTCCCTGCAATCAATTCCAACTTCTTTTGATTAGCTTGGTGTTTACATCAAGTTAAAAGAAGACAAACCTTTAAAGGTTTTTAAAGCATTAAGTTATTGATTCTGTGCATTCTTGTCCTTAATTATACTCCAGTATTTATTTTTAGCATTTTTCTTTTTCTTTTCTTTTTTTACTCATCTGACTGGGAGGTAGCTCATATGAGTAAATTTTGGTATTCTGGTTTGCTTCATTTGTTTGATTATCAAAAACTTGATAATCAATCAAATGAATGGTTTTCAAGAATGGAAATATATTTTTTCTTCGCATATATTTTTCTATAGCTGTTCATAGTAAGGTTTTCATTGAAGAAGTTCATTTTCTTTTGGAACCTGGGCATATGTTATAAAAGAATACAACATGCATCTCTTTCTCTTTCTCTTTCTCTTTCTCTTTCTCTTTCTCTTTTCTCTCTGTTTAATTATTCAAAATCTTTTTATTCTCTCTTTACATTTTTATGTATTTACCTAAATTGGATTTTTGATTTGATTCATGGAGAATTAAGTTATCAGAAGCAATGCTAAGTATATTTTTTTTAAACTCTGAAACAAGTTCTCACTTTTTTTCTTTTTTTCCCATTTTCTTTTCTTTGAAATCAATGTCCTGTCTTCCCCTACCTCAGTCATCACTCATGAGCGTGGTAATTATTACACATCAATTGACTTTCTTTTTTCCTGTTGTAAGCTTCGTGTCAGCACTGTACAGCTCCTGAACACCATGCAGCATGCAGTTCGTTTTTATTTTTAGAATGTCAAAGTAGGATTATTATTATTATTACTATTATTATTATTATTATCATGGTTGTATTCTCCGAAGTTCCATTTGTATGCCAACTTTCCCCACATCTTTGTTTTTTCCTCCCTTTCTCAGGATATGCACAGTATCTGGCACACTAGATGTAAGAGCAGCAAGCTTTTTGATTTTCTTCTTTTTTTTTTCTGCTTCATTTGGTGGTGTTATTTTCTTAGTGGGCCAAGTATTTGTGATGGTTGGTTGTAAATAAAATGTGTGCATATGACATTAAAATCCACCATGTGCTGTGGTCTTCCTGTAGCATTTCTGTCGTGTATTTAATGTGGCTTTATGGCTGCATTAGTTTGTGCAAACATAGGAAATCAGTGGAGGATCCAGACTTGACTTTGATGGTGGGGGAGATGGGGATGTTTTGGGATTAAAAAGTTATATTTTCACTGTAAACATTAACATAATTAATGCATGATAGCCAGTTGTAATTGTGTTGGTGAAACTCTTTTTCAATTTTTCTTGGTGTTTGTGAGAATCTGTTCTGTAAGGGAAACTTCAATATATAACTCAATCATCCCTTGTTCTTATAAAAACATCTCCATTTAGGCAAAACAAGTTTCAGTAGCAAAACTATGCCTAACCAGAACTGAACACTGTGCAGATGAAGATTAAAACTTTGAAATATCATTGATTTCGGTTAGAGAGTTCATTATAATGCTACATTTGACTGGTTGGAAAAAATCCATTAAGTTCAAAGTGTTATTTAAACTTTAAAATTCTTCAGTCAACTGTCTATATTATAATAAATAGCCTATGAAATTAAAAATGCTTAATTCTCAGTGAACAAATAATTAATTTTCAGCTTTTTTCAACTATCAATGATAATAATATAATATTATAAATCATGAATTATTGTAAGATACAAAGAATGACATTATTTAAAAGGAGTAACTAGAGAGCCAATTTGCTGTATGGTTAAAGCATCACAGAAGGAACTGGAAGTCTGAATTCTGCTCCCACTTTAAACTTGCCAGCTGGATGACATTAGGCCAGTCATTCTCTCTCAGCCCTAGGAAGGTAGGAATGGCAAGTCCCTTCTGAAATCCTGCCAAGAAAACTATAGGAACTAGTCAGGAAGTTGCCGCAAGTCAACACTGACTTGAATGAGTGTGACTGTGTACGTGCACACACATACACAGACTCACACACAATATTTTTAACTGAGAAGTACCATTTTCAAATACATAATGATTTTTGCAGGAATAGTTTTCCTCATTGCTTTAAATGCTTCAACACCGGAAAGAGGATATGGAATGCATATGCAGCAATAGTGCTTATAGCACAGCTTATTATCAGATATATTGGTTGATAATTATGGTAGTGCTTCCTAAACCATTTCCTTCATTATCCAAAACCTTGATCAGAAAATGACCTACATTTTGCTCAATGTAGGTAAAATACTTTAAGTGAATTTAAATGTCCCTCCTATGGTTGGGCAATCAGTTTGTGCTTTTTTACTCAAAGAAAAACTACTTGTACCCAATTTGGGGTAATTTACCTATGTTTGGAAAGCACTGATTAATGGGCTCCATTAATAATGAACTTACTGCTTTGTAGAAGAGCTCCAAGGCAAATGAGTAAGGGATACGAAGATCAGTTTAGTCCATTCCTTCCTTCAAACAGGGTCGTTACCTTCAACTGTTCATGGTAATGATTCTTGAAGCGGGACGGGGGTGGGAAGGGAGAGAGAGAGAGAGAGAGAGAAGAAAAATGTTTACTTTTTCCTGATTATTATTTCTAGTATTAATAGTTGACATTTTTTGTAAACCATCCTGGTAGGATCTGAAAGGTGTGTGATCAGTAACAATAATAATAATTGCCACCAGGTAAACCATTAGTTATTGCAAAATGCACAAAACCTTCTCTTAAAATGGAAACTATGAAGATTCTAGACATACCTTTTTAGAGAGATATTTTAAAATCTGAGCAATGGAATAGAATATATCTTAACTGGTTTTTGGAAGGGGTTATACCTTATTTAAAACTATGGATTTTTTCCCTTCTAGGTGATAAAATAAGTATTTCAGACAATCTTAAATCTAGGCCTTTTAACTGATTCATTAACAAGATTTCTTATCGGTTGTGCCCTTTTTTATTGTTCACTGTACCAACAGTCTCTTTATTCTGATCCTCACTCACTGTGACCAAGCTTCATGTTTTTAATGCTGGACCCCCCACTGGTAAAACACTGACAGTTCTTTACCAGATATGTATCTGATTTGTTTTTGTGGTGTATTAAATGTTGCGTTTTTTAGTGTGTTATGTTTTACTTGTTATGGTTATTAATGGAAAAAGGTTCAAAACCAAAGGTATAAATCGATTTACATTAATTTTTTTACATTTTCATTTCCTCCTTACAATTTAAATGATGTTTCCATAAACCATGATAAACTTGAAAGTGCATTTTCCCTCTCCTTTCAGTTGAAAAGTTATCTTTCTGATGTTTTCTTTCCTTCTTTTACATAATCTGGATTATATTGAATTTTGACACAAAGATACCAAAGATAAATGTTAAGTATAAAATAATTTGAAATTACTCATAATTTTAATTAATTATGTAATTAATACAAGAAATATTTTGACTCCTGAAATAGACTACACATTCCATTCAGGTGGAGTTGCTTATTTCTTGTTATTTCAGCCTAAACTGGGAAGAGCCAGTTTGACTCATAATATTGCTTTCTACTATTACCCTCTCCCAGTCCTTGAAAGGATGGCTTAGTCCCAGAGCGTCAATGATATCCCAAGGAGATGCCATGTAAGAAATATTCTGTCACCACTCAATTATTGACAGTGGATTCCCACAACATTATGCACTCTTTAAGAATATGTGAGGTTACTGACAAGAATATGACACATTCTGATCTAGACAAATTGAGTGATTGAGTGATTCACATTCTGATCTAGACAAATTGAGTGATTGAGTGATTCACATTCTGATCTAGACAAATTGAGTGATAAAATATATTTGTTGGTAATTCTTTCAGTTTTACACCAAAGGTATTAAAGGCTGCAGGCTGTTTCTGGAAAATATGTTTCTGTGATTTAGAATGCATTTACAGTAGCAACAGAGCCATCTATAAGCATATAACCCATGCTAATCATATTTGCATATGAAATGGAATTATTTTACTTGACCGTTCTTAAACATTTATTATAATAGGCACAAATGAAATAGAAGAAGAGTGGTGGCACTGAAGTGTTCAGAAATATGTTTCATTCTCTAGGGCATTTCTGGAATGTCATAAATTACTTGATTGGCAAGTAGGCAATATGTAAACACTTTCTCTTTTTTGTTTGCAAAATATTTTATCCTCTCATATATAATATGAAATGTGCATATAATTAACAGTTTTTAATTATTTATAATTGTAAATAAGTAGGTGCTTAAAACAAAAGTAAGGATCAACTTGGAAAAAATAATCAGCGGTATAGAAGAAAATGGTTAGGATGGAATGGCTTTTGGTATATGCATTAAATCCAAATGTTCTGTATCCAGAATCTGTGTAACAAAAGAAATGGTCAGAAATATTTCCAGGGAATTCCTTTTGCCTTAGGAAGGAGAGATAATTAATAAACTGCCATTTAAGCACTTTCAAGAACTGTAACACCTACCACAACACCCATCATTTGTTTTTTCTACCGCACATTACTTCTTTAAAAATATATTCCCATCTCAAATGGTCCATGACAGAAACAAACATCTGTATGTGTAATAATGCCATTGAATAGTAGCATGGGCACAGGCAATATTTTAACTAAACTGCAATGTGTTAAAAAGTTTTTACTTACTTTTACTTAAGTCTATATGTTCAGACTTTTTCTGAATATATAGCCATTAACATTGCACACCACACAATACACAAGAGGATGTTTTTTTTACATAGGCCAACCTGTTTATCTGTTTGTTTATTTAGTAAATATATAGGCCCACCCATCTAGTTCACATGACTCTGGACTTCTTACAATGAAGAATAAAAAATTCTCCTTTTTACGACACTGTAATCACTTAATTTGGGGGTAGAGTCAGGGTGACTAGATGGAGCTGAGCGTTTACTGGCCAGATGTCTTTCCTGATGTTATGCAGAGTTCGCAGCAGATTTTTTTTTTTTTGCACCCTAGAAGAGAAACATCTGCTGCTATCTAGGATTGAACTCCCAACCTTCCAAGTGGGAGGCGAGTGTCTTCATTACTAGGCCACCATGCCACTGAATTATAGAGAGTCTATTTTTAAAATGTTATTTTTGTTCTTTTTAAATCTGGTTGCTTTTTGTTGTTTTTATTCTTTAATTAGAGAAGACTAACTAAAGAATAAAATGACAAAAATAACATAAAAATAGCAGTTGAAAAGACTCACAGATATTCAAGCAAGCCATGGCATATCCTCACTCATGCTATCAGGGCTCCAAGCTCAATGACAAAGCTCAGTTTTCAAAGCCTAGCATTGTTGGGGCAAGTCTGATTCCTGGGAGACTGATGTTCCAGAGGGTGGGTGTCACAGCAAAAAAGACTGCATGCCTCTTCTGCAGATCTAACAGAATGGGTAGACACCTGGGGGAAATACTGTATGGTCCTTACGTAAGTCACCCCAAGCCATGAAGGCTTTTAACTGTCTTCTCTGCACCTTGAATTGTGCAGAGAAACACAGAGTAGCCATTGCAGTTTGTCGAGTAGAAATGATGAACATCCAGCACCTGTAATTGTTTGTGCTGCCATATTTTATACCAGCTGAAGTTTTTGAATACTTGTTCTGCCCCAGCTACAGACCCCAAAGAACGCAGCACACACAAATTCTTTACAAAAACTTAATTTATTAAAATAACTCGGTCTTTGTCAAACAAAGGTTGTTAATAAACTTTCTTAACAGCCTACAAGAAACCAAAGATAAAGTAATCACAATCTTACTATGGTTGGCAGAAAGCCCAGAAGCAATTTGCAGAGAATCCAGACGTGAAGGAGAATGAACTAAAGTTGTTCCCTACAAATTGCTTCAATCGGCGTTCCTCCTTAAATAGGCTAAGGGAGTGGCCAATTAGCCCCAAGCCTTACTCTCGAGGAGACCTCCTCCTGAGGTGCCACTCCTGCCTTTTGGCAGCTCTGTGTGCCCGTGCATCGAGAAGAGGCTCCTCCTCTTCGTCCTCTTCACTTAAAGGAGGTTCTGAAGGCCCTGGCTGAATCCCTTCCTCTGGCACCACATCTTCTCCAGCCTCCTCATTATCTGACTTGAGTGCCAGCTGCACAGGCTGCTGATGCAGCACCACACCAGCCTCCTCGTTGTCAGAATCAGCTACAATCTGCACAGGCCGCTGACGGGCCACAACAATACTCTTCAAGGGCAGCTTCGGGTAGAAATTTGGTTTCAGTAGCCCATTCAGGAGATGACTAAGGCATGAGTGACTATGAGCACTCTATCCTTTTCGAAATAGAGATATAGGCAATCCTAAAGAATTCAGTATTACATTCTTATTTTTCATGAATAGAAACTTAATAATAGAGATATATCAGTTTATTTCATTGGCTTCAGTAACTTTCTCCTGAATAAGCATTTTAGAACTAAGCAAATTTTCAATAAGCTTAATTTAGTTTGATTACAATAGCTCTTGCTTATTCCAGTATCTATCTATAGATTACATCCTTATTTAAGTAACTCTTTTTACCTGCATCTTATCAAACATTAGGTTCCCAATATTATATGTTCACAAATTCAAAATTCAAATGAGAGATAAAATGTTGCCAAGCCCATGCTGCTACATTTTTGGGAGATATGTTTTCAAATTTTACTTTTTTTTCGCATAATGAATGAACATACCTACTTCCAAAGAAGAACACCATGGAACTGATTCTGAGAAAATGTTACAAGATGCAATTATGTCTATAATTTTTAAAGCAACAAGTGCTACATGTGATGTTCTAACGTTACTTGGCATCTTGTCATGATACTTATTGGGATTGACGTTTCCACAGGGGAAAAGGTGATGCAGGATGATGAATTTACCTGTGACCTCTTCCGGTTCCTTCAGTTGCTTTGTGAAGGTCATAATTCAGGTTTGTTCTCCTCCTCCTCCTATTGCATCCAATGCTCTAAAATACCAAAATAACAAAGGAAGCTTAATTTTGTAAACCAAATAATATGTTTGGTAGGTATAATTAATATATTGAAAAAGTTAAATACATACAAGGAAGCATATTATGATATTGATAATTTTCAGGAGGTTTGAGATTAGGATAAATGTTAACTCCATCTCATTCTGTTCTCCAAGGTTTTCAGAATTACTTGAGAACTCAGACTGGTAATAATACAACTGTCAACATTATCATATCAACTGTGGATTATTTATTGAGAGTTCAGGTAAAATATCACTCACTGTAAGGCTTCATTAAGTTTACATTATTTTTGCAAAATCAATGTATGAGTATTAATTAGTAGGTTTCAAAGCTTTAATGCAGAGAAATTTATTCAGTTTCACATTTTAATTAGTAATTCTGAAACTTAGTTGAGAATAGTTATGCAATACATAAGCATCCATATTTTTCTAAATTTTCTAAGTGACTTTGCCTCTCCAAAGCAAGAATACTCATATTAGAAAAACTGTACATAAACATGATTTAAATTTTTCATCACAATTATTCCTTAACAACCCGAATTTGAAATTGGATCAAAAAAGTAAAAGTAGGGGGAAAAAATGAAAAACTATTTATCCCTCCGCGCATGCACATGCACGCACACACACAAACACATTTAATACTATTATTATATTTTGCTAATTTTAACACTGTTATGTATATTTTGCCACATTGGAATATTTTTATATCAAAAAGCAAGATTGATAATGCCTACTTCCTCTCCTTTATCCTTCTAAAATATACCAAAAAATAAGCCCTCCTCCAAAAATAAGCCCCCCCTGAAAATATTTAAACACATGCACAGCTAGTCCCTGCCATTTCCTCTGGTTAAGGTTAGGGAGACAGAGCTGGAAATCAGCTAAAACAGCAAGAGGATCCCCGTCTTGTTCCATGCACCCCCAAATAATAAGACCTTTCTGAAAATAAGGCCAAGTACTTATTTCGGGGTTCAAAAAATATAAAACAGGGTCTTATTTTTGGGGAAACACAGGTACTAGAAATATGGGAACAAGAAAGCAGTAAAAGGAAAAAAAGGTTTAATTGCCCTAGCTACATTGGTGACACCCTTTGCAAAATTCTTTCCAGCAGTCATCCAGTCTCTTCCCATGTTTGTACAAAATTTTCATAAGCATTAGTTCCCATCCTTCCTTACCCCTTTTTGCTTTCTGTGTTCTCCTACATAACACCAGATAAGGAAAGAATGTAACATCAGGAAAATCAAATGAAAGTTGAAGTTTCAATCTTGAGTTTTCATTATTCCTATATGAAAAGATTCATGTGCACCTTATTTGAATTTCTAAGGCTGATGGGATCTTTACAGAGGATATTTTTGTAATATTAATCTGTCTCAGAGTTTTGGAAAATTTATGAACAATTTTTAACAAATTTGCCAGATTCATATTTATTTGAAAAAATAGTGAGATCATATGCTTTATCTTTTTCTTCTTTCATTTTTAGGAATCAATTAGTGATTTCTATTGGTATTATTCTGGAAAGGAAGTTATTGATGAACAAGGACAACGTAATTTCTCTAAAGCTATTCAAGTTGCAAAGCAAGTCTTCAATACTCTTACAGAATATATTCAGGTAAATAAATTGCTTTTCCATGTCATTTCATGACTCTCTCTTGGACCTTTAAAGGAATCTAATAAATGAATTGGGAATAACATGTTTATCAACAAAGGAAGAGGAGCAGGCTCTGGTATGCAAGTGGTGACCTCTTAATTTCCACAAAGTGAACAATATGAAAATAATCTCTAATTAAAATGCACCAAAGAACATGAATACCACTTAACAGTTTGAAGTAATTCTACCAGGCAGATAACTCACTGAAATTACTTAAGAGTGCTAATTAAATAATTTAAGTGAGTTATCTAACTGCTAGAATTTCTTCAAATTATTAAGTAGTATACACCTTCCTATGTGTACCATCCTTAAACTCTCAGATTAGAGAGAGAGAGATGTGTTATCTAATGTCAGTTACTCATACTAACATTCTATGTGTACCATCCTAGAGTGACCATTTGCACTACATATTCTTATGGTTTTATGTATTAGGCCACCAGGAAGCAGACTACAACTGCTTTCATCCTTATTAGGACTCATCAGGTACACACAGTCATTAAAATTAATACTGAACTTTTAGGCCATTGAGCTTTATACAATTTAATTATGTAGAGTTCCATAACTGGTAGAAGGTTTTGACTCCCAAAGATCTAAAACTAATTAAAATGGCTATATGGACATGATGAATAGAGTAAGTACAAAACCAATTTGTCCCCCTGGTGCTTAAATCTTTAAAAATCAAAAGAGGATTATGACCTTTTATTTTATAAATATTTACACTGTATATTCGTGTGTGTGTATGTATGTGAGCTTTAAGATTTAGCGATTTTGGGAAATACAAACTTTAAAACCAGTGCTATTTTATTTGGAAATTTTAGATCACTTTGTCTTGGTCTTTGACCATAATACATTTTTTACTTAGATAATTAGTACGATTGCAGATTTTTTTTGTCCCTTGCATAAATTAAACAGTTGCGTTAATGTAATGCTTATTTCTGACTCTAGCTATAAATGGACAAATACATCTGTATACTTCACATGTAAATGAACCCATCTGTATAATATGATGGCCTTTTATTTGGTTGGGTAAATGCCAAATTGAAGTTGCCCTTCCTGTTGAGGTGATTGGAAAGGCTGACTTTCACAGAATATCCATACGGCCTTGATTTGAATTTAGAAATACATAATCATTGAAAAACAACTTTTGTGTAAATGTTGTATAACATGTTATTATTTGGCTCGATTGCTGCTTTGTAATAACAGTTTACTGGCAGAAGATAAATTTACATTAGATTCATATTCACAATAATAATTCATTACATTGATGTTCCACCTGACTCCAAGTGACTTTTCTGTTGTATGCTCTTTATTCTTTGAGGTTGTTGTGGTTTTTTTTTTTCAGGGTCCGTGTACAGGTAATCAACAGAGTCTTGCACACAGCAGGCTTTGGGATGCTGTGGTTGGTTTTCTTCACGTCTTTGCCCACATGCAGATGAAGCTCTCTCAGGTACAGAATGATTTTTAATGTAAATGGTTACTCCTATTTAATTAAAGAAAATGTAATGAATGTTTGTTCAGTTAAATGCCTCTCAGTAATATTATAACACCACGAATTAGTACTCTCTTTGGAACTGATTGTTAAAACAGATTGGGCAACTGGATTGTATTATGCTACGGGTAATGAAATTTGATTTATACCAAAGGAGAAGAACAAATAGTTCAATACTTGTTTCTAGTAGGGACAGCGCTTAAAAAGATAACAGAAATAAAGAATAACAGAGATGGAAGGGACCTTGAAGGTCTTCTAGTCCAACCCCCTGCACAAGCAGGAGACCCTATACCATTCTAGGCAAGTGGCTCCCCAGTCTCTTCTTAAAAACTTCCAGTGCTGAAGCACCCACAATTTCTGAAGGCAAGCCATTCGATTGGTTAATTGTTCTCACTGTTAGGAAATTTCTCCTTAATTCTAGGTTGCTAGATGTTAGTGGGAGAAATATATAACCTAATGAACTCTTGAAAAACAACTGCAGAACTATAAAAATTAGAAGTCCTGGAAGGATTCAGAAAGTGGCAAAGATAGGCTTTATTGGGGTTAAATCTGGTAGACTTCTTGATATTTATCACTTTTTTTGAGAAGGGTTGTTGTTCTCTGGGTGATTCAAGATGTAGAGTCTGAAGAAATTAATGTAAATAATTTCACATGAATTATTCCTAAAGGAATGTTTGAAAATCCCTGTCCTCTTCTTTTCTTTTAAGTTGTGGCAAGGCAGGAATAAGATTTTATCTCCTTGCAGTATAAAAAAGACTTCTGGGAATCTTATATTTATATTGACAGGATTCTAGTCAAATTGAATTATTGAAAGAATTAATGGACCTTCAGAAAGATATGGTGGTCATGCTGCTATCTATGTTGGAAGGTAAGTTTCAAATTATAATTTTAAACACATTTTATTAAGTTATTTTTCAAATTGCACCTATGGGGTGTTTATTCCTAGTGCAAAATATATCTTAAAAATCCACATTTATTAGGATCACAAGAGGGAAGAAAGAGGTTATACTTTCCTCCCTACTGTAGTGTCAATGAATGAAATGCAAACACATGATTAATATCAGTGAGAGTATGCAGCCTGCCAATTTGTATAAATTACTGTGGAAAAATTCCAACTCTGGTAATCAATTAAAAAATGATAACATTTTCTGATTTTAGTGAGGTACATAAAAATGAAATGCATTTACATTTACTGAGGTACATAAAAATGAAACACATTCTAATCTTTCTAGAGATTAATTAAGGGTGGGGAAGGATGTTAATACTATGAAACAATTCCTCTCTGGCAGACAGATCTATTTGCAAAATAATAATGTGGGAATCCCTAGTACTGTGTAGTCAGATCTTCAGTGCATACTGTTGTAACCTTAGTACTGTATAGACAGAAGGGAAGTGGGTTATATCTAGTGGATGGTGGTGATAGATTATAAAGTAGAATACTCAGGAATATGCTGACTGCAATTTTGGATCCCCTTAATTTACCATGCTTTTGATTCTCCAGCGGACTACCAGTTTAGGCCCTTTACTAATGCTGATCTTGAGTGATCAAATTAAGTTTTCCTTCATTTCAGAGGAAAAAGCTTTCTTTAAAAGGCTTTTCTTGGAATAAAGGAATAGTGATACTTGCATTCATAAAAGCTTATCTCCAATTGTAATCTGTGCACCATATGCAACCCCTGAAACCTTCAGTCTGCCACAAGGCATAATTCCCTCCGTCAGCCAAAAAATTGATCTGGCTAGTGTAGTTGGTGAGCATACACACATGGATAAGTGTCCACACAAACCATTTGCCTTTTTTTGAACTGTGCTCTCTCAACCTACAAAAATTATAATGAGCATAAACAAGAAATTCCAATTCCTTGGAACCGATGCTGATTAAGCTGATAGGAGCATGATAAACCTTTCCCTTTCCTGTGCATCTTCTTTGTCAGGGTATGTTTGTATAAAGATATAACCACAAAGTTTGTACAGAAATATGGGTAATCTCTAGCTGATTCTCGATTGACCACCAACTATGACCATTTCCACTCAACAACAGCTCCTGATAGCCCGTCAACCATGATATGCGCTCTGTAATTCAGAACAGAGAAATGGGAGCATCAGTAGCTGAAATGTAATGTAATGCAATTGTAAAATACTTTGTCTTTTAAGCTTGAAATAAAAATACAGGTTGTTTCAAGTTTGGTCAATTTTAAATATTAACTAAATGTTTTTAAATATTATTTAGAAATACAATATTGCTGTCCTCAGATTTGTAGTATAATTTCAATATTTATAATATTTCTTTGTGTTACTTAGACAATTTAAAGTAAGTCAGTCATTTCAATAAGATTAGTGATGCACTTTCCCTCATTCAGGTAATGTTGTGAATGGAACAATCGGCAAGCAAATGGTTGACATGCTGGTGGAATCGTTCAACAATGTAGAAATGATTCTAAAGTTTTTTGATATGTTTCTAAAACTGAAGGATTTAACTTTCTCTGATGCATTCAAAGAATATGATCCGGATGGTAAGGGCATTATTTCCAAGAGAGATTTCCACAAAGCGATGGAGAGCCACAAACATTATACTCAATCGGAAACTGAGTTTCTGCTCTCCTGTGCTGAAACAGATGAGAATGAAACTTTGGACTATGAGGAATTTGTGAAACGATTTCATGAGCCAGCTAAAGACATTGGCTTCAACGTTGCTGTTTTGCTGACAAACTTATCCGAGCACATGCCCCATGATACGCGACTGCAAACTTTCCTTGAATTGGCAGACAGTGTTCTCAACTACTTCCAGCCATTTTTAGGACGCATAGAAATAATGGGCAGCGCAAAGCGCATTGAACGAGTTTACTTTGAGATCAGTGAATCAAGTCGGACGCAGTGGGAGAAACCTCAGGTTAAAGAGTCAAAGAGGCAGTTTATTTTCGATGTAGTAAATGAAGGAGGGGAAAAGGAAAAAATGGAACTTTTTGTTAATTTTTGTGAAGATACCATCTTTGAAATGCAGTTGGCTGCTCAGATCTCAGAATCAGATCTGAACGAGCGGTCTATGAATAAAGAAGAAAATGAAAATGACAAGCTGGAAGATCAAGACCCCCGAATAGGATTCTTCTCTCTAGTGACAATCACATCAGCATTAATAGCCCTTAGGCATAACATAATGACTCTGATGAAAATGTTAAGCATGAAAAGTATAAAGAAGCAAATGAAGAAGATGAAAAAAATGACCATGAAGGACATGGTCATGGCTTTGTTTTCTTCCTACTGGACCATTTTAATGGGTTTCATGCATTTTTTATCGAGCGTCTTCAGAGGCTTCTTTCAAATCATGTACAGCTTGCTGCTTGGAGGGAGCCTTGTTGAAGGAGCCAAGAAAATTAAAGTAGCCGAACTTTTAGCTAACATGCCTGACCCTACTCAGGATGAGGTCCGTGGTGATGGAGAAGAAGTAGAAAGGAAGCCAGCCGAAGCGGCTTTGCCTGCAGAAGACCTGACTGATCTCAAAGCTCTATCTGAAGATACTGACCTCCTCTCAGATATTTTTGGCTTAGATTTGAAACGAGAAGGAGGACAGTATAAACTAATTCCACATAATCCAAATGCAGGGTTGAGCGATTTGTTGAGCAGTCCTTCTTTACTCCCTTTACCTGATGTGCAAGAAAAAGTACAGGTACAAATACTGGTTTTATTTATCTGTCTTGTTTAACTCTCTCTTTTCATTTTTAAAAGCTGGTTTAATTAATGAAAGCTAAAAAGTTTTTCTTGTTTTAAAATGGGTTACAATCTTTAGGTAATTTTAGGTAATTGTTTTTCAAGATGGTAAGGGTTTAAAAATTAGGTTCAATTTTAAAATGAAAGAATCATTTTCAAGTGAAAATGTGTTACCTTATTTTCTACATGAGCCATAGAATGTATGTGTATTTTAAAGATTTTGTAGTAGCCATAACCTTTTTTTTTGTGTTATGCCATATAATTTCAAAATGGATCATTGTCATAATGTTTTCTTCTTGTTTATTTTTATTTATTCAAGGACCAGAAGATGAATGAAGGTGAAAAAGATGAAAGAGAAGATACTAAATTCGAACATGAAAAAGCAGAGTATGTCCCATTCCTTTTGGAATTAATAGTTTCATCAAGATTGTGACCTTATTGGGGAAAAAACACCAAGGATGTTCATGAGAATTCTAAATTTTGTAATGCAGTATAAATTAACAATTTGTTTGTATATATTTACTTTACTTTACATTTATTGTACTTGAGGAACCTTGTAGGAGTTTGTAACCTAGAATTATACCACTTTTATTTTGTAATATATTTTTACTTTTTAATACAATATTCTTTTCCATTTTAATTTTATTATAAAATGGTTATTGTTATTAGTTTTTCTGCGCTCTTTATATATCGTACATTTTTCATAGTCTTTGTTCAACTATTAGCATACCTGTGTCCTTGGAAAAAAAATACCTCTCCTTCCCATGGTGCAACAGTTGATTCTTTCCTCATTGAGATATTAAATTTTAATTGACTGATATTATAGTTTTGGAAAATATGTGTCTACAGGGGAGAAGATGGAGAAAAGGAAGAGAAAACAAAAGAAGATAAGGGAAAGCAGAAACCAAAGCAGCGTCATAAACATAGGCATGGTGAACTAGAATTGCAAGAATCTGCCTTCTGGAAAAAAATTATTGCATATCAACAAAAAGTTCTTGTAAGGGTTTAAAAATTAAAATAGACAAGAATTCCACATAGTACATTTTGTATACATACTTGTTTAAATGTTGATATTTGCAGCTTAATTCATTTTTATGTCTATGTCTATTCCAAAGCTAGACATTATTTATTTTCACAAAAAATTCTTTGGGAAGGGAATGCCAAACCATTTCTGGATATTTTCTCCCTTATTGCAGATTATCAAACATCTACATGAAATATGTACCGTAGATGGGAAAATATTGTTTGTTTCTACTTTCTTATTTGCATTTTAGTATAATTTGGCATTGTTTAATATACACACTGTTCAGATACAATTCTTTAAACATTAAATACACATAATTTAGATAAGTACTTTTAATTGTCATAAATTATGTGAATAATTAGAAGTGGAAAACTTCTTATGTAATTATTTAGAATAGCATTCTGCAAGTTATGTAGAGACGATAAAGATATTAAGCGTAACTAGCTATTAAAAATATTTATTTGTTAGCTTTACGTCCTGTCTTTATTGTATACAATTCATAATGTTATCTCCTATTTTCTTTATAATAACTTCAGTGTGAGGTGGGTTTGGCTGAGATAGAGAGATTAGCCCAAAATCACTCAGCCAGCTTTTGTGTCTAAGAGTGGACTAGAACTCAGTTTCCTGATTTCTAATTCAGTTTCTTTGTATATATTTGTATATATTAACTATTACGTAAAACTGATTCGAAATTATTTGTTTTTCCAGAATTATTTTGCTCGGAATTTTTACAACATGAGGATGCTGGCTTTATTTGTTGCATTTGCCATTAATTTCATTCTTTTGTTCTACAAGGTAAATCCTTCATACTTTAAACTTTATCATTCGGATGTGAAATTAACATATAAAAAACTAAGTGATTTTTAACTCAAAGTGTTTATTCATAATCATAATCAGTTATTTTACTCTCTTAGGCTATGTTGTAGTGTAAAATTCTGACATAATATCCTGAATTTAGGGCTTGCTTATGTAGACAACTTTTAGCATATGTATTTACTGCACAAATGTGCATTAAAGGTGATTTAATTTATTCTGTATCATTTCTCTGTATTCCAAGATTATAAGTCAACAAAGTTTTACTAGGTTTTATAATAGCGCAATCTATACCATAATTTTATAAGGCAAGAATAGACATATGTAATGATTGGGGAGATGCTGATGGAGGCTAAAACACTATTAAAAATACTTAAGCTTTGTAGAGCAGTGAATACTGTTTAAAGATATGATTTGAAAATATAGGCAGTCCTCGATTTACAACCACAATTTGAGTCCAAAATTTCTGTTGCTAAGCATGGCAGTTGTTAATTGAGTTTTGCCCCATTTTATGACCTTTCTTGCCTCAGTTGTTAAATGAATCACTATAGTTAAGTTAGTAACATAGATGTAAAATGAATATGGCTCCCCATTGACTTTGCTTGTCAGAAGGTCACAAAAGATAATCACATTACCAAGCGGTTGAATTCTGATCACAAGACCATGGGAATGCTGCAGTGGTTGTAAGCATGAAAAACGGCCATAAGTCACTTTATTCAGTGATGTTGTAACTTTGAATAGTCACTAACCGAATGGTTGTAAATTGAGGATTTTTTGTAAAATTTGAATAGCATATGACTAAAGAAAATAAGAAATGCCAGCAGAGAAAGAAATTGAGGGGTTGAGATCTGGCAGAATCTCAGCTCAAGGCTTCCTGCTGTTAAATGTCAATGATCTACCTCTGGAATAGTCTTGTTTCCACCCATTAGTCCTTTTCTTTTGTGTGTAGCTTGTAGAAATGTGATATTTCCATCAAATTTTCTTCAACAGGTATCTACATCTTCAGTGACAGAAGAAAAGGAAATACAAGTAGTTAATACTGCTGAGAAAATGAAGCTAAACAGCCTAGAAAGTCCTTCTCATAGAATCATCACAGTACACTATGTCCTTGAAGAAAGCAGTGGCTACATGGAACCTACACTCCGCATTTTAGCAATTTTACACACTGTCATTTCCTTTTTCTGCATCATTGGGTATTACTGTCTGAAAGTAAGAGAACAAGAATGTCACCTCTGCTTACTGGACTATTAATTCCCTTGGACTTATTTTTATGTTTGTCTCCCTCTCTCTGATAACTCATTATGTGTATGTGTGTGTATTTTATTTTATTGGGTTGTTGTCAGAAGAAGTAACTATGTCAACAATGTGAATGCAAACAAGTCAAAACTGTAATTCTTTTTGTTGGAAAGAACATACTAGAGAAATGCACAGTTAATTTTGTGCACCTGTTGTATACCTGTTAATGACAAGAAGAAGCAATGATTACTGGTAATTGTCCCTTCTTGTTGTAATCCATTATAGCTTCTAAACATTTTCTGGAAAGGACATTCTAAAGTAGTGTGGAAAATGAAATAGAAGATTGCAGTGGGAAAGGAGAATCAGTTAAATTTCTTCTCTTTCCTCACCCTTGCCATCTCTCTTCACTGGATTATATCATCTTTTTGGGAGAAAGTCTTTGTACATACTATTTTACTGATTGATTGATATATCAAATGCAGAAAATATTTATCTTCCCCACAAAGCAACTAAGTAAAATGCAAGTAAAACATAAAAGCTGTATATAAGCATTATATTAAGAGGCAATTAAAACAAGAGTAGAGAAATTAAAACTCAATTAAAACTTCTGCCTAGAAAGGCAGAAGAAGGACTTGCAAAATGCTAAGTAACCCAATGGCTGTGGGCTCCAAGCAAATCAGGAGAGAGACAGGGCCTGCCTCATCTCTGAGGGGCAGAGGGGCTGTTCCAAAGGGCAGGGGCAATGGCACTTACTTTAGAGAAGTATGTAAGTTTATCAGTTCTTTACATTTTTCTCAGCATCCATATACGGTTAACAACTAATTGCTTCCGAGTGAATTAAACAACTTTTTGTATTTCTATTTCCAGGTTCCATTGGTAATATTTAAGCGAGAAAAAGAAGTTGCGAGGAAATTGGAATTTGACGGGCTATATATTACAGAACAGCCTTCAGAGGATGATATTAAGGGACAATGGGACAGACTTGTCATCAATACACAGTGAGTCTTTATCTTTTTTGACGCTTCATAGTTTATATACTTCACTTTTAATTTTATTAGGAATAAGTAGCGATTGGATACATCTGGGACACACAAATTGCAAAAATGGAGGCAGCTATAGCTGTCCTAAGTATATTTCAGTATGAAATTCTATTTTGAAAATAACAAGCACTAAATGAAAGCGTTTAAGTATGCACTTAGTATAATTGTGGCAGTAAAAATTCACACTACGTAGATTTTATGTAGATTAAAAAATGATAATGCATGGCAATAATAAATTATCTTTATATTTCATCCCTTAAAATCTTTTGTAAACAACAATTATTATTTTCTCGATTTCTCACAACTTTCAATTACTTTGTTCAAGTCTTGGCTCAGAAAATTGCAAAATTAATCCTCTAATGCATTATCTTTAGATTCTGAGAATGCACACCTTTATATAATTAACAAATGTATGTTTTATTAGCTGCCCTGAAATTTGTAAACTCTTAAATATATATTTATTCTTAAATTTCCTTGCAAAGCTTTTTATATCTCCCCGTTGATCTGGATTAACAGAGCTGATTTATGAATGTGCAATTGATATAATTAAAAATAATCTATCTTTACACATAATTTAATGGCTTAATGTAATATTTAACATTTACCAGACAAATGTTTACCAGTACAATTCTGCATCCAAGCAGATAGCAAATTAAGCTTCCTGTAATACTGAATGCTGTGCTATGTGGGATTTCATTATTTATCCAGAATTATAAAAAATGAGGACTTCATGTGGTATCAGATTTCAGATTTGAAAGTAATTCATAAGTTTATTCAAATTTTTGATAGTAACGCAATAAGTCAATCAGCCTATGTAACTGGACAATGTTTGAGAAAAGGGACATTTAGTTGCAATTTAAGAAATAAAATATAAAGGAAATAACTAGTATCAGTTTAATCTTGAACTTTAATTTCAGGAAGGAAAAAAAATGAACTTGCATTGCATTAGTTGTATTTGTTAAATGATTATCTAACTGGTCCACTGAGCATTATTTTCCAGTGAGAAATTGTAACTTCCATAAGTCCCTTTACAGGTGAGGAAAACTTGGAACATCCAAGAAAGATCTCTGTAAATTTGGAGTTCAGAAAAGACTATGTTTATTGGTGTGAATAATAATTTATATTTAAACAGAATTTCTTTCAAATCATAGGTCTTTTCCTAATAACTATTGGGACAAGTTTGTGAAAAGAAAGGTAAAGTCTTTCATTATTGTTGAATTATACGTTTCAGTTTTAAATAGCTTGGTCTAATTTCTGACCTACTTTATTTTCTACCATTGTTGGTTGTAATTATGAGTTCATATGATCAGATTTCTTATCCATATTGAGTACCTATACTGGGATCGTTCACTCAATTTTACATCAAACAGAATGCACCGCTAATGAAGTTTATGGGGCATGTTCATTGCTCAGTGACTATTACTAAGTCTCTGTTAAAGTGCTGATTGTGTCTGTGTGTATATGTTTGAGTCAGTGTTGACCAGCCTCATGGAGTTTAATGGTTACCTCATTTAGCAAATGTTTGCAAATAAAATGGTAATTTAAAAAAATCATTTTCCAACCAATGCACAACCAATGCACACTTAAAGCACAATGTAATTTGCCTTACAACAATGCACACTGGAATGAGACTATATATAGCTGCAAGAGAAAGAATTTCATCTAAATGAGGTGGCAACAACTGGTGATCCTCATGCTCTCCCTCCCCCTCTCTGTCCAACTATTTTGTTTCTGATTTAAGGAATGGATTATGGTGGTTAAATAAGAAGAGGGTATACATTACTTTGCATTTTAAAAACAATGCACTAGTGTTTTAGATTAAAATAAAGTTGAGTTGGCTCTATTTATGAGTCAGCATAAATGGAGCTAAAACATTTATGTTTGACTTCATTCTCTCTTCAAACCAACATACATTCAGTCATATGAACAAGGCTTGCTCAATAAGATGATAGTACTTTTATGTTCAGAATCATTATTGGTTTGTGATTTAAAGAGGTATGATACTTTTTAATCAGCTATAACATTAATGCTACACTAGATGAGTCTTTTCCTAGAGATTTTCCAGCTCCTGTAGAATATATTTTATCTTGCACACTTCTGCTAACAGAAGAAGTCCTAAGATATGTCTCCCCTTGCCATCCCCCAGGCTATCCAATAAGGAAAAGAATATCCCACATTTAAATACAAAGGATTTTTAAAAACATTTTTATTTATATGCAATAATTAGAAATTAGAATAATTTATATGCAATAATAATAATTAGAAAGTAAGCAATATGCCTACTGATATAAGAGGAACTATATATTATGTACAGTAATTAAGTTAACTATCTGGAAACACATTAGCTATCCTTCTGCATCTTCAAAAATGGGCTCACTCTAATGTTCTCTGCCATCATTCCTGTAGTGGCTTCCTGGCTGATAGTCTTCAGTCTAGTTTTCTCTTTTCTCTCTTGTCTTTGCACCTTTATTTTCTTGGGTTAAGTCTTCAAATTGCTTCTCAGCTTCTCCTCACAGATGAACTGCCAGCTCTTCACACCCTATTGATTTAGCTGACAATACTTGTTCTAGTATTTTTTGCACAAAGTCTCATGTTTGCCCTTCTTCCCCTCTTGTTCCTCAATACTTATTAAGCTGGGGAAGGGAGGAAGTTCCCTGCTATTTCTAAACACTCTTATATTCTCTTCTTTCTCTCTGTCTCTGCGCCTTTTTCCATCTCTGCCTTCCTTCTTTTTCCTCCTTGCCAGATCCTAAATTAGGGTATTGCCTCTTCCCAAATTAGTTTCCTTTCCTCATTTCTGTCACCCTTCCTATTGGCAGGACTAATTTAGAGCCAGCAAATCTAAGATAAAAAGCTTCCTGACTCTTCACATAATCTCTGTTTGCATTTAACTTCTTACTCATTGTAGAAGATCCTGCAATCCAGTTTACAAGTTCTCTTCAAACCATTGAGGTATACAACCTATAACTTGTCAGGTCAAAGATCCTTCTAATTTGATCCTCTTTGTCCCATTATCAAAGTTAGAGGTATCTAAAAATATAGAATTTTATATAAAAATATTGCACCTTAATCACTGTATGATGAGGGTTCTGTAAAAACCCGGGTTCAGATAAATAACATTTCAGAAGGAAAAAAAAAAATAGTTACTATATTGTTTCAGGTTATGGATAAATATGGAGAGTTTTATGGCAAAGACCGAATCAGTGAATTGCTGGGAATGGACAAGGCTGCTCTAGATTTCAGTGATGCTCGAGAAAAAAAGAAACCCAAAAAGGATAGTTCTTTATCAGCTGTGTAAGTATTTAAAATGTTGCTTTATTTGTTGTTGAACCTTTAACATTTCTCTTGCTTCTTATGTCTGACTTATAGCCTTCTTTCTCATATGAACATGAATTATTCCAAAATGTAAGTGTGAATACATGTCAGAAACATACTATATTTATGGGAACGGGAAACTATAATTTGTGAAATATAGAATGATATAACTCAAGGGAGCAAACATACATTATGTTCCTTCTTCCTCCTATTTTCCCCACAATTATTTTTTTTCATAATGATTTTTGAAAATAATATTTTTATAACTATATTCATAATAAAATAATACTTTGGTTCAAAATCTTACTTAGCTTTTTGCCATTTAGTTCAAATTCTTTAAGTTCTTAAATTTACAGTTAATTTTTCTTTTGCTCAGAAATGAAGATACATTTACCAGGTAGCTGTTCAAACTTACCTTTCTGAAGATCTCTGATAGCTTTAAGATAGTTAAATAAACAGTTTCAGAAATGGATTAGAATTGAGACTACTGAATTTAGTGTCTTCAAAAGGCTCTGATGTGATTGTGAGTTTGATTGTTAATCCCTTCATCTCTCAGTGTTCCATTCCATGGTTGATTGCTGCCCTGCAGTCTCCTTACCAAGAGCAGCTGTGCAGAGCACAGGTGGTTCTCTCCTTTTCCAAAGAAGTTCCAAACCACCAGTCCACTCACCAGTTATTTGGTCTTTTTCCACAGTTGTCATTTCAGTTCTACACAGAGATATGTACAGTTTACCATGCCTCCATTGCAAGTTTAATACCTATATATAGAAAATAGAAAATAGATACTGTACCTTTACAGGGAGGATACATGAGATGTGGGTGTGGCTTACTGATGATGGCTAACGAGCCAGAAATAGATCTATATAAGTCTCTCACCTGGCAGCAAGAACTTGCTGGCTGCCAGAAAGAAAAAAGCCCAGAATCGCACAGCCTGATTTAGCACAAGCAGCTGATAGGCGGTTGGATTGGCCTCTTCCAGGCTTCAGGGATTGCCACCGGCCATCACCGCTGTCACCTATCACCACCTCTGTGCACCCAATTTTTGGCCTCCGTGCACCCTGTTTTCAGCCTCCGTGTATCCCATTAGAACTAAGGAGAAATTTCCTGACAGTTAGAACAATTAATAAGTGGAACAACTTGCCTGCAGAAGTTGTGAATGCTCCAACACTGGAAATTTTTAAGAAGATGTTGGATAACCACTTGTCTGAAGTGGTGTAGGGTTTCCTGCCTGGGCAGGGGATTGGACTAGAAGACCTCCAAGGTCCCTTCCAACTCTGTTATTCTATTTTATTCTAAAGTAAATCTAGACCCGTGATGGTGAACCATCTTTCCGGGGAAGCCAGCCGTTGCCCATTGCTCTTCCGGGTTCTGGCGCGCACATGCGCACTGGCCAGATGGTCTTCACGTATGCATGTGCTCCAGAAACCGGAAGACCAGGTGGCTGGCGTGCATGTGCGCCCCAGAAACCAGAACCTTAGCTTCCCGGCGTGCACATGTGTGTTAGGGAGGTACTCTTCTGGTTTCCGGCACTCCCCCATGCACTCAGTGCCAAAAAGGTTCGCCAACGCTGGTCTAGACATGGTCTAGGAAAATAAGACATATATCTTAGATACTGTAATCTAGATTTAGTGCTTCAGTGAATGAGGGAGGGAAAGAAGAAAGTAAATCTGGAAGTGTTCTCTGTTTAGTGTAAGGAACCATCTGAAATGAATTAGTGCTTTCTATTACCCAGAAGGCAAGAATCAATAAACTTGTGTAATACCAATGAGTGGTTCTAGGCTCTTGCCACATCTGTTACTTAATTTTTCCCAGATTGAATTTTTTTCTGATCTTCTTTTGCTTCAAGATTTTATACATGGTTTGTTACCTAAAAAGTAAAGCCTGAGGCAACCTTGAATACAAATGCATATTGTTTTTCTGGCTATAATATCGAAGTGTTTTGCTACTGCTTCTGAAACTTTTTCAAAACTTCCCAATTAGCCTACCTTTAACAAAGTACCTAGTGATTAATGATCAATGACTCATCTTTTCCATGTTTAATTTTGTCTTATTTCTTCTTTTATATGTACTCTTTCAGGCTGAATTCTATTGATGTAAAGTATCAAATGTGGAAACTAGGTGTTGTTTTCACTGATAATGTAAGTATGTAATATCAAGTCAATATTAATTAGAGTACTAAAATAGAACTAGTTTAAATTGCTTTTCAAAATTCTTCACCAAAATTATGGGTAAATAAATTGGATGGATGAATTCTCTTAATTTTTCCAGGAGAAGACAAATTCCTTAAGGACATGACTGGGTCTTAACAGTAATAGTAACACTCATGGGGAAATTTCCCTTATGTTGTTTTCTCTTGAGATTTAACTGAAACACGGAATTAAGATAATAAAGTTAGGCACACCTTTATTATGAAGACATTATGTGTTTTACATAATGCATTATCTGTTTTATTCTTTCAAGTTAAAAATGTACGTTATTTCAAAAATTGATTAAAAAGTCTGTTTGGAAGTTACAATTACAGCTACAATATGAAGAAGTTTTTATCTGACTATGTGTTTTTTTCTTAAATCTGTTTTGTTCCTTTTCTTCTAAAGTCTTTTCTGTACCTGGCCTGGTATATGATCATGTCAGTCCTTGGTCATTACAACAACTTTTTCTTTGCTGCACACCTCCTTGACATAGCAATGGGATTTAAAACATTACGAACGATTCTATCATCAGTGACCCACAATGGGAAACAGGTAATAGCTCTTTATTCTGTCATTAACTTTGTGAAATGCCACCCTTTAAAATAAGGTTTACCAAGAGGAACAGTTACATAACTATGCCAACCATGAAAGAAATCAGAGAACAATTATTTATTTAAAAATTTGGAGGAAATGTAATAAACTCTGAATTCTACTTGTAACTCTACTTTTGACTCAATTTCCATAAGGTTCCCAATGCATTTGATCTAATAATAACATTTAGGTATACTCAAATCTACGTTTATTTCTTTTCAATCAAGATTACTCCCAAATTGTCATGATTTCAATTGCACAATTGTAATACAATTGTCTATATATTTTTCTCATTTAAAGACTACAGTAAGCCCCACCCAAATTCAGTTGGAATTACTCCCATGCAGCAGAAGACTATTTGCTTTTCTTCACATAATTTGTAAATTGTTTAAAATAAAAAAAAAATAATCAAATGAACATTGATGTTCTTATGGTTTTTAAAAAATAAGTTTACAATCAAGGAACTCCAAAATATTCATTAATTTATTACTTTTTTTTTTTAGCTTGTACTAACTGTGGGATTACTAGCAGTGGTAGTTTATCTATACACAGTAGTTGCTTTCAATTTCTTCCGAAAATTCTACAATAAGAGTGAAGATGGAGATATGCCAGATATGAAATGTGATGATATGCTAACGGTAAACTTTACTTTAATTTTTCTTCTAATTTGTTAATATGATTCTAAATGGGCAAATTTTTAAGAGTGGAAACAGTTTCTGTTTACAAAATACAAGGGGATACAGCAGCAACCCACGCAACCTTTCAGAATCCTCTTTATAGATTTTCACAAAATTCAACAAATGCTTCATCACAAGAACAGGTATAATATCATATTCCACTGAGAGAGAGTCACCCACAATAACTGCTACCTTCTTTGCCTATGGCAGGAATGGACTCCAAATTTCCTGGTTTCTAGCCTGGTGCTTTTAACAACTATATCAACCTGTCTCTCAAACTGTGGTTACATTCTGTAAATTAATGGAAGTGTCATGTAATAACAGAAGTTTGCTCATATTGTAGCGCTGCTTCTGGCATTGGTGTTTTTCATATGAGTATAGGCCTCTAAACCATTAACTTTATTGAACTGGGTAAAGTATTAGACTAAGAATCATTTAGATGGTTGATATTCATTTTTGATAATTGTATAGTGTTTTGAATGTATAATGTCCAAGGTAACATATACACTCATTCTTCTAAATAAATATACTACTATTATGTTAATTAAAATAACAGTGTAGGGACCCTGATGCTCTTTGAGCTTGATTATTTTCTTGAAGACATTTAATTAGCCAACTAAGTATTTTAAAATTATGGGTATTTTAAATTATGGGTATTAATTCAGCCAAATTTATTTAATTCATTTTATTCGATTTTAAATTTTGTATATTTATGTGTTTTATTTCATGGCTGTGCACCGCCCTGAGTCCTTCGGGAGTAGGGCGGTATAGAAATTCAATAAAATAAATAAATAAATAAATAAAACATCATTAATGCTAGAAGGGAGTGGGGTTTGCTCTCTGTTTAAATTCAGATGGCTTGCCCTGTCAGTGTTATCAGGAATATTCTTGGTGGTTCCTTAATTAGGCTGTTGTTTACTGTTTGATTGTTAGTCTGAGTTGGTAGTTACAAGTCGATTAGGGCATTTACTACTGCAAGCAGTAAATCAAACATAAGTGTGGTTAATTTTCAAAGCTCTGAAACATTGATTCTTTTGTTTAAGGATTTTGTTTAACACATTCCTTTATTTTTGCAAACACTCAAGTATCTGTAGGCTCGATGATAAAAAATTAAAAGACTAATTGAACTATGGCAAGAATTGAGTTCCCTCCTTTCAAATAAACTAGTAAATATTTGCAAAAATGGAAGGTTATGCAAAATGTACTTTTTAAACTATGAGAATTTTTTCATGTTGCTTATAGTGCTATATGTTTCACATGTATGTGGGAGTACGCGCTGGTGGTGGAATTGGTGATGAAATCGAAGATCCTGCAGGCGATGAATATGAAATATATCGAATCATCTTTGATATTACGTTTTTCTTTTTTGTAATTGTTATTCTACTAGCTATCATACAAGGTATGGTTCCATTTTTATCAGTTTAAATGCTTTTTATAATTACCAAAATCACCCTTTCCTAACTGATAATCTACATCTATTTTTTTGTCACAGTGTGAAATGTACGGTGAAATATGTAAACTTCTTGTACCTAATATATTTGCTTATGTTCTTCAATCTTTGAAACATAATCGCCTCAGGTGGAAGACTAAAGGCCAATTCCTCTAACAGCAGAATGAATTCTAGAGTTATTTCCTTCGTTCTTGGTGGGAAAAGAATTTTTGAGTCCTTTACTCAGTCCCTTATGAAGCAGATTTTTTCCCCAAGCATTGAATAGAAATATAAAATGGAAGGAATACATTTTAAGTCAAATTTCTTAAAATGAGGAAGACTGGTTCTTTTCTCTTGTGGAGGAAACATAAAGATTCTGAACACTTCAATCTTAAATCTACCTGAGGATATTATATCAACCACATGCAAAGGATTAAGAGCAGACAGATGCAGTTTCTCTCTTCTTTTGCTCAGATTCTGGCTATGTAAATTTCCGCTTCTGCATGCAAATTATTAGAAAAGCAAAGGTTTATTTGAAAATGAAATTGCCTTTAATTTTATTATCCTCTGAATTGTTCAAGTTTGATTTTGAGCCACACCACTAGTAGATTTTACCATATGGCGTATCCTTTAGCAACTGCAATGTTTACTTTCTGTGTAAAAAGTCTTGTTGAGAGGAAGGAAGCGATGACATTGAAAACAGGTACACATACATAAGCACACAGATATACATAAGCATACACACATGCATAGACATTCTCTAATTATTAATTAATTGTATCAAGACAACTTAGATTTAAATGGCAAACAAGACCATTTAATCTGTGGGGAGTCCTCTTTTTTTCTTTACAGTAAACTAATTGAAAAAACACAGGTAATAAGTCTATTTTGAAATTAGTACTAGCTTTCAGACTAGAGATTTTTCTAATTTCATGTATCAGAACAGATGCCCTGGGTTTCCCCCCCCCCCCTCTACAGTTTGGTAAAATAGTCAGTTAGGTACCATTATAAATAAAGTAGCAAAGGCTTTCCTTTATCCTCCCCCATCTTCAAATGTTCCCTTTGGGAAGACTTGATCATAATGTAAGGATGATTCCCACTGGGCTATTCTAGCAATGTTGGGAAATACTGCCAGACTGCTAGATAGAATGCTGCAACTCCTTAATTATTGAAACAGAACACAATTTTCTTTGAGTGTCATGAAATCTGCCACCAAGTGCACTTTTCCTCATCTGTATTTCAATTTATACCCAACCTTCTCAAGGTCTACAGAAAGTTTCCCCATTTATCATGGGTGACAAGTGGCCTCTTAAAATGGGGGAAACTGTGTATGCATAATAATACACCAAAATACACTTGACTGTTTGCAACTGCTTTCAAAACTCAGTGTATATCACAAAAAAATGCTACAAAGAAGTTCAGTAAAGCTGTGAATACTGTATCTAATTGTTTGTAGCATACTATCTGGTTATTGTATTTGAAAATCTCCACCAAATATTTTTAAAAGTACGTGGCACTTTATGGCGAAGCATGATTTTTCATATTTAGCATTAATTTGTCGATTTGGCAGTTTTTGTCCTAGTTCCTCAAAAGTTTAAATTATAACCTTATTGCCAGGCTTGATTATTGATGCATTTGGAGAATTAAGAGATCAGCAAGAACAAGTTAAAGAAGACATGGAGGTAATAATTTTCTGTATTTCCCTTTTGATCCATAAATATTTCTGCAAAATACCACCTACGCCGTGTAGTGGCCAGAAAATAGTTTCTTCTTTAATTAAGAATAGAATTGAGATGCTGAAGGCTACAGAGTAATTCAAACTGCTTCACTCCTGTGCATGAGACTAGATTTGATTTGATCATGTGCTATAAAGTCAGTATTGACTCTTAGTATTTACCTAGATAGATTTTCTCCATATCAATTTGTACCTAAATTGGTCTTTTAGGTTTTCCAATGGTGCACCATTGCCACTATAATGGTCCATTTACCTTGCTGTTGGTCATCCTCTTCTTTTTGCTTCCATCTTTCCCAACCTTTTCTAAAGAGTTAGGTTTTCACATAATGTGCCTGAAGTAGGATAATTTGAGCCCAGACGTTTGTGCCTCAAGTGAGAACTCATGGGTTGATTTGTTCGTTGATCTATTGGTTTGTTTTCTTGGCTGTCCACAGTATTCTCAGGAGTCTTCTCCAACACCAAAATTCAAAAGTGTATATACTCTTCCTGTACTGCTTCTTCAAACTTTGAAGCCAGTAAGATAGCCCTCTATGTAAAATAGGAAATATTATTATTAAATAATAATATTCAAATGTGCGTGTTCATCTACGAAGCGCCATCATTGTCATTGTCAATACAATAGGCAAGCAAGCAGATGATCTTTCTGGAGTGAGGTGGTAGAAATGTTGCTTTTAAACACAAAAGTGGGCTGAAAAAAACAAAGAGATTGGAGAAGGTGGGAGAATTTCTTTCTCTTTTGTTTTTTCTCATAACAAACTACCATATCATTTTTCTCATATCCAAACTACCCAATGACTTCAAAATTGAAGTCATTCTTTGTTTTGCTCTCCATATCGGTCATCAAAAGCAGGCATGTCTAGAATGTCTCTCTCAGTGAGACTTTGCTGTTTAAATACTTTCTGCTTCAAATCTATATCCCAGGGCACCTCTCCAAGCTCAGCCTGTAGCAGAAGGGACATGGGGATTGCAAAGGGGAGGGGACAGTCAGAAAGATCCAGATGGGAGCTTTGTTCATAGTCATGGCTGCAAAAATGTGCCTGATTAGGGATGTGATTTGTCCCTAAATGCCAGCCTCAAGTGTAAAATCATTCCTGAAGAGTATGGAACGCTCACAAATATGTGCATGTACATAGACACACAGAATGAAATTGAAGCAAATATGTTAACAATATATATCTTTCTAAATTCTTTTTAGACTAAATGTTTTATCTGTGGAATAGGTAATGATTATTTTGATACAGTGCCACATGGCTTTGAAACACATACTCTACAGGAGCACAACTTAGCTAATTATCTGTAAGTACATTAATTTTTCTATGTAAACAAATCAATATTAACATTCTGTGACCTTTCTAAGGAAATGAAGTTCGAATGATAGACTTTCAGCAACTTATAAATTTGCAAATAACGTGGTAATTTGTTTCTAAATATAAAGAGTATATTAGACATAGTGATTGTATAGTTAGCAACATGTAAATTGTGTTGTTAATTTGGTGACTGGATATGGAAATCCAAAAAACACAATCCAACACAAATACTTCTAAACTGGCAATTCAGAAAATACATCCTATAAATCCTATTACATTACATATATGTAAATCCTTACAGAATGCCTGCTTTACTTTATTTCTGGATTGTGTTATCATTAATTTATATAATGAATTATAATACTATTGATTGTACTTTTTTGAGAATTCTACTGATCTGAAATTAGATCGTGTTTTAGCATCTCAGTTTGGAGAATTCTCTTCAACCAGCACTTTCTAATTTGTCCAGTTCAAGAAAGTTTGATGGGAAGAGGGGAGGAAAGAATCCACAGACATACAGCTTATTTCTGATCCAACAAACTTCAATGATTGGTTGAACTAAACTCAGGGAACCAATTTGTAAAATATTCAAAATACGTACTTATCCCAATTTTATAGGAAATAGTCTGTATATTATTTTGTATGTTATCAATAATAATGATCATGATTTTGTTTTTTATTTCAGATTTTTTCTGATGTATCTCATTAATAAAGATGAAACCGAACACACTGGTCAAGTAAGTCAACATCATATGGATCATTAAAATTGTAACTGTATTTCTTTCATCTATCTTAATGATTCAAGCAATGGCAGCACTCCATATACTTTCATACAGTGGTGAAATGTAAAATTTGTTACTACCCATTCTGTGGGCATGGCTTGGTGGGGGGTGGTATGTGACTGGGTGGACGTGGCCAACTTTTTTTTTTTTTAACTTTTAAAACCATTTTTTCTACAACCTCTTCGGCCGAAGAGGTTGTAAAAAATGCTTTTAAAGTCTCTGCCAATCAGGCAACTCAGCTGGGAACATCAGAAGCTTTTAAAAGCATTTTTTCTACAACCTCTTTGGCCAAAGAGGTTGTAAAAAAAATGCTTTTAAAAGCCTCTGACGAGCAGGCAACTCAGCTGGGATCATCAGAGGCTTTTAAAAACATTTTTTCTACAATCTCTTTGGCCGAAGAGGTTGTAGAAAAAATGCTTTTAAAAGCCTCTGACGATCCCAGCTGAGCTGCGCAATCATCAGAGGCTTTTTTTTTTTACTTTTAAAAGCATGTTTTCGGCGGAAGAAGTTGTAGAAAAAATGCTTTTACATTTTTTTTAAAAAAGCCTCTCATGATTGTGCAGCTCAGCTGGGCGGGGGTGGGTAGGTGGCAGGGATGTTTGCTACTGGTTCTCTGAACCACCCGCTGCCATTGCTACCAGATTGGGCGATCCGGTCCTAACCGGGAGCATTTCACCCATGCTTTCATAGTACAATGCTCATCTGAGCCTTGCTGAACTAGCTGCAAGTAGTTCAGGCTAGAGGCTTGAGACATGCAGTTCGAGTAATCTTTCTTAACATTCAAGATCACAATACTTTAAACAATATATCAAGATCACTTGAAGTGTTAATACCACTTTATAATGCTTTGTAAGACCACACTTGGAATACTGCATCCAGTTTTGGTTGCCACAAAGCTGAAAAAGATGTTAAGACTGTAGGAAGAATGAAGAAAAGAGCAACAAAGATGATTAGGGGACTGGAGGCTAAGACATATGAAGAACAATTGCAGGAATTGGGTATGCCTAGTTTAATGAAAAGTGGGACTGGTGGTGACATGATAGCAATGTTCCATCTTAGGGGCTACCACAAAGCAGAAGGGGCAACCTATTCTCCAAACCTGAAGACAGGACAAGAAGCAATGGATAGAAACTAATCCAAGCGGAGAACTAACCTAGAACTGACAGTTAGAACAACTAATCAGCAGAATGACTTGTCTTCAGAAGTTGTGGGTGCTCCAACACTGTAGGTTTTTAAGAAGAGATTGGACAACAATTTGAAATGGTATAGGGTTTCCTACTTGAGCAAGGGATTGGACTAGAAGACCTCCAAGGTCCCTTCCAACTCTTGTTATTCTTTTGTTTTGTTATATATGCAAGGAATGCCTACAATTGTCTCTTTTAAAAGAAAAAGAAGAAAAAGCATGGTTTTGGGGAATGTGGCTGGAGGATATGATGTTGGATTGCAGCATGGTCTTTGGCCTTTGGTTTCTGCTGCATCTATCTCCAGGCACTGCTCAAAGGAAGCCTCTATGGCCTTTTCTAGATTGCCAGGTAAGGCAAAATGCTCTCCCAAATGCAGCCTTTGGACCTGAGAAGTGTAGATCTTCTATTCTTGCCTAGAGTAGATTTGGCCCTTTCAAGGATGGCCAAGGTAAGGCAGGCATGAAGGGCACTGCTTGAGGCTATCAGTTTAAATGGGTGTGGTTGATGGGTGTGACATGTTGGGAGGCTTTCTGCTGGAAGTTGAGGTGAGGTCTGCTGGTTAGACTACAGGACTGATTGGGTAGCATATCAAGAGTTCATGGCAAGAACTGGGTATTCTCATGCTGGGGCTCCTCAAAGGTCTCCATCAAGTTTGTTTAAGCACTTCTACGTATTCTACAGGTATTCCTTTAGATTTGTTCCTACTAAATTATGCAACCCACGTAGTTCCTTTTTTGAAAAAGTAAAATTTTAAAAAGCAGACAAATAAATGAAAAACTACTAGGGATGCATCAAAAGTTCTCTGATATTTTCAGTACAAGCCTTGTACTTATGGAGTCTCCATATGAAATGTTCCTTGTCCTCCCCCCCCCACCATTTCTTCATAATTTTGCTTCAACACTATCTTGTGTTGTTCAATTGTACAACTTTATTCTAACCAATTGTTTTACCCTATCATCAACTAATTACACTTTGAGTTTTATTATGTAACAATTCTACATAGCCAATCAAATTTGAAGACAGTCTTTTCTGGACCAGTTATGCTGATAGCACAATGAAGGAGGCTAAAGTTGAACCTTGTTTTAACTAAATTCTTTTAACTAAATACAGGTGGTGTCCTCGCTGAGATTGCCTGAACTTAATTTTTTTTTTTTTTTGCAAAATAGTTTCTGTTTTCAGCTTCATTTTAATTGAAACAAAAATCTTGAATGATATCCTGAGGGGGAACAGGAAGAGAGTCTGTTTGCAACCTTCACATAAAGCCATGTCTTCCATATAGTAGTTTGGAATATAAACAAAGCCTCTATGATCATTTCAAAATTATTTACCATAAGGGTTGAAAAATTCCAGATGGCATGAAAGAGGTTCTAAAGTTGTCTTCTGTGTTTTGCAGGAGTCGTATGTGTGGAAAATGTATCAAGAACGATGCTGGGAATTTTTTCCTGCCGGTGATTGTTTTCGAAAGCAGTATGAAGATCAGCTTAATTAATTATAATTGAGGACCATCCCTTGAGATTCCATCAACACCTTTCCCAGTTCCCTTGGGAACAATCATCAGATTTTCCAGACCCGTTAAACAGGATGCTGTTTGGAGCACCAAAACCTTCTTTTTAATGACTCCTGTTCTTTTTCTTCCGATTTTGCTTTGAGAACAATGAGAACTTAACTCTAGCAAGAGAAGAAAAAAAAATCCCACACAAAAATCCCCATATGTCACATGAACACATTTACACAAAAAGAGACTTGTGACAGATTTTTTTTCCCTTCTGAGACTGTCTGATGACTTCCTTAAATAGGAGAACACATGTGGAATAATGTGATAGTCACATTTCTTCAGTCATTTATTTCATCATCCTGGAAGGAATTCTGTGGTTTGCAGAGGTCTTTAAAGGATTCTGGGGGACACTAAAGTTGTGGGGAAATAGTGCCTTACTATATGTAGGTTGAGCTATGCAGAAGATGAGTGCATGATGACATCTTATATTTTCTTTATCTGTCCTCTCTTCCCCCCCCCCCCAATTTAATATTTATTTTGTCTTTTGGAGGGATTTGGGTGGGACTTTGGTTGTGCACACCTTTTTAATAAGATGATGGCGTGTCTCAGGATAAAAAGTAATAGTTGGGTTTTTTGTCATTAAGTTAAATTCACAAGAATCTTCCTCTTTCACTCTTACACTTATTTTGGTAATGCTGTAATGCAGCACTGTAACTTTATGAAATCTTTGTATGAAAACAAAAACACTGCAGAAAAACGTTAAAAGGAATTATTTCATTGCATGTTTATTATGCAAGTTTAAACAACAGAAAGCAACCTTTTGAAGCAAGTTGATCAACATGAAAAAAAAATCACACAATAATATTCATAGTAATCAAGTGTTGTGGGCTTTATCGTACATTTGAAATCAGTGTCATCAACCCACAAATTATGTATGTATTATGAACTTGCCAGTAGTTTGGTTTCATTTTTTTTTTCTGTTCCTTTTGTTGCTGTTCATTTGGCCATTTGTGATCATTAGTGAATTAAAGGCTTTTCTTAAGTTAGTTTTTTAAAATCAAAGGTAAAGCAATATCCATTCAGGGATTTCATTAGTTGCATCATGAAGCACCAAGAATGTGTAACACTCCATGTTGAGTCCTTTTTAATTGTAACACCAATCAAATAAAAAGAAAGATTTGGAATGGAAGTAGAGTGGTTTTCCTCTCCCTTGGCTTCTTTGTGAAATGATTTCAAAATGAAGTGTTTGAGATTTTGTTTTTTGGGGTGAAATTGTACAGAAAGTTCTATATTCCTAATGTAGCGGTTGCTTTGGTTCCCCTGAATTTTCCTCCTTTTTATATTAATTGCAAATCATTTGCTTATCCACAGTTTACGGTACAAAAAGATTTATTAATTCTGCAGCTAAAATGAAGATAGTGTCCTCATTTTATCTTGTGCTAGCTTAACTTCTAAAGAAATGCTTTAAAACTGGAGATTATTTTTCATGTATCTATTGAATGGGACTTTGACTCACCAATCCTATACTGTAATAAATTTGCAAGTTTTTGCTAGAAACCACAAAACTATTTATAACAGAAAAAAATGAAAAGTATCCAGAAAACTTGATTATCATCTAGTAGTCAATAAACCAATTGGTTTGTGACTGTATGTTGCATGTAAGCATTGTTTCGAACACTGAATATTGAATGTCTTTTAATTTTTCAGTGATATTTTATTGTGTGAAATTTCTTCTATTTCAGACTACAAGATTGTTTTACAGTATAAGCATAGAGAAACTAGCTGCAGGTTTACCACATATTAAAAATATTCTCTATTAGGCCAAGTAAGCCAAGTAAATAAAGTAAGCAAATCAGCCTTTACTCTGAAGGTTATTGTTTATTCAGTATTTGGTGATCAGAGAACACTGGAATATTTCTATTTCATATTTTAAGATTACAATGTTGAAATGTATTTCATAAGGAAATAATTTCTTCAGCATTAGACAACCTAATAGTTGAAACATAAAAGGTAACATACTTTTCTGTTGTGCAAGACAAAATTCATTCAGCAATCTATTTCTGGTACTTAACTTTCTAAAAAGACATTTTAACAAGATACAGATAATTTAATCAACAATTTGCAGATCCTTGTTTCAGATTTAACCTCTGCTACATTATTCTGAATAACTACGTTCTTCAAAATTGTCTTGGTGTAATTGGGCTTATCATGTAGTCTTCAGTATTGGACTGTTTGTTTAAAGTTTTATTTAGAATCCTTATTGCATGTCAGGACTATTTTTTAGTTACCTCCTACTGTCACTACTTCTGTAGCTGAATTTGCACCATCAAACCAAGTAATTGTGCAATTTACCTTGTATTTTCCTACGGCCCAAAAGTTGCAGTGGATTGTGATGCCAGAAAAATTGTGAAACTCAAATTATATCTAATTCTTATTGTGAGCCCAACTTTCTCCATACTCTTACAGAGCTGCAATACTGAAACAACTAAAACATGTTTTCTTATTGACCTTAGTTTTTAAGGTTAGCTGAGAAGTTTCTTCTACATTTTTTATTATATCTTATTTGTGTTGTTCTTAAATTTCTGTTGTTATAATGAATTGCTGACCTGATCTGTGAAATTACTACAACTAATAATGTTACTTTTATGTAGGTCTTTATTTAGCTCCCAACCATCTGATAATTCTCTGGCAACCTTCTAATTATTTTAATTTCCACAATGATTTTGAAAATTTTGATTGTTTCTGATTTCAGGCTTCTGTTTTCTGAAGTTTAGCATATCTTGTACTCAAAGGCATCTATTTTTTTTTAAATTTGATTTACATTTTATTTCACATCTAATAAAAATGAAATTAATTAGAACATTTAATGGGATTTAAGAATTGACTACTATTGAGTAAAATGTTCTCCAGTTCTAAACTGAGAATGTTTCTGAAAAGATTGATTTGAAGTTTGAACCACTGAGAAAGGGTTCAGTGGTTGGTGGTATGCCTAATTAATTAAATTAATTAACTGCTGAGTAAAAGAAATAAAGAATCTATAATCATGACTTCAGTATAAATTAAACTGTTTCTATAATTTCTCTGTTTTCTACATTTTGGTTATCAAGAAATGTATGGAAAACTATTTGAAAATTAACAAAGGTAGAATACAGAACATTGTAAGAAGTACCGAGTATGTGTACAGATTTTTAATGTTAAAAGCATATGTTCTACCCTTGAATCTAACAGAAGTCCCTTTATCCATAAAAAATGCCTAAGCTTTCAAAATAGGATTGTATTTTTTTTTTAATCTGGGTTGCTTAGCACCATCAAAACCTAATAACCTCTCTAGCAATTTTTGTGATCAGTCTTGTTGTGGTTTGGTAACTAAGCAACTTGAATTAGCCTCACTCCAATATAATACTTCCTCCATCACAGAGCACAAATAATCATGAATTTAACAGTTTTTCAAAGAACATCTCCACTCCTGGATTGTCAGGCGTGAAGAATCAGTGCCATATGTTAAGTTCTAGTTAAGCTAATTTATTATGCTTATATGTCAGAATCTAGTCAACTAATGGTGAACATGAAGTTGGTGCTAGGTAGGAGTTAATGAAATTTAAGACCTCTTGCAGAAACTATTCAGGTGATTCCTCTCTTGACTTCTCCTCCAGACTCTCCTGTTCCTAATTGATCTTGGCAAGAGAAAACTCAATATTTCTTCTCCTGCAGATCAGTTTTCTGGGATAGATGTTCCATGTGTTCATGGGAGTGTGTGTGTGCGTGTGCCCTTTGTTTAGTCTGATGAGTTTGACTATTTTGCTCCTCAGCAATAGCGACAAGCAGAATGCAATGTGAAAACGAACGATATTTCCTTAAAACATTCTTTCTACAACTGTCTGATAGTCTTTGATATTATCACAGCCAGGTATAATGTTCTCACTTTTAACTAGACTCTTAACAAAAGATTTCTCTTGTATTGCTCCTTGTGAGACTGGGCTCAGTGGAAGTGAGCTTAGGGAGAAAAAAAGCAGTTTTGTGGTTCTCATTAATCCAGTCAATCCAGGCATGAAATCCACACACCTCAATTTGGCTCAGAGAATTCTTAAAGCATTGGAGCATGATACCAGTACCTCATAAATATTTAGATTCCTGCACCAACATGTACCCCTCTTCAAAGTAGAACTTCAAAACAACAAACATGGAAAAGTCAGAGATATATTCAGCAAGTGATGAGAAGGAACTCAAGGAAAGAATACACAGAAACTCCAAAGTACCTAATTTATAAGTGAATTATTATTTCCTACAAAAAAAAGAAGGATGCAGGAAGGATCACTCAAAAGAATTAAATCTCAAATAATTAAAGAGGAAGGCTCAAGTTTATAAACCCTTGGTACTCCAGGCATGGAGAAAAAAAAGATTAAAGCCATCTTGTCATGAATATGCTCTGAGTGTTTAGGACTGGCCTACAGAATTATATTCACCAAGACTTTTTTTCTGGCAGGAGAGAAATTCGGAGGCATGAGGTGAGGAGAAAAGAGGAGAGCTGATGAACTGTTGGAAACCAGCTCCTATAAGTAGGACAGTGCTGGTATCTGAATGTTTTATCTCTACTACTAAGCCCCAGTTGACAATTAAATTGCTATATAATTGAGAACTGGAATGTGAAAAAACTTGTCCTAAAAGTGTTGGTGTAATGGTTAAGGGACCAGGCTAGAAACTGGGAAAACCATGAGTTCTAATCCTATCAGTAACATGCCCATCTGAATGCATGCCACAGAGCAAAGCACCACTTAATAACATGGTATAAAACAGAGCTACACTTTCTCTTTGCTGCCAGGATATGGTTCATTGGTATAGGCCTGTGATGGCGAACCTATGGCATGTGTGCCAGAGGTGGCACGTGCCGTCGCCCCAGCTCAGCCAGCTGGTCATCAGGTTTCCAATGTGCACATGCGTGCTGGCCAGCTGGTTGTCGGGTTTCTGGTTCTCTGGTGCGCACGCATGCACATGCGCCTTCTAGTTTGGGCACTCTGTGTCAAAAAGGTTCGCCATCACTGGTATAGGCTTTCACAACCAAATGGTAACTAAATCATAAGACATAATATATTAATTGTACTGGGGAAGGGGGGAAACTGATTTTTCTTTTCCTTCTCTGTTTAGTAAGCATTAGGGAAGTTAATCAGAAGGTAATCTGTGGGAGCAGTACTACTAAAAATCATATAACCTCGTAATAATTTTTGGAATAAGAAAAATATTTCTTTTGAACTCATCCTGAGCTATCCTCACAAAGCAGAACCAGGGAAGTGGTAGGACATTAGAAATAAGGTTCAATACGCCACTTGATTGTATCTTACTAGCGGCTGGGTTTCATTATATAGCTCTAGCTTTTGGGAATGCTTTAAGTGAAGCACCTGCAGAAGTGCTGTGGCTTATAAAATAGCAAGCCTATTTTCAGTGTAGGAAGGTAGCCAGTTACATTAATTGTGAGTTTAGTTCAATTCACAAAAATCTCCAAACATTTGTGCCACAAAAGAATAGAGCTTGATAGCCTTGTTCCTGATAAGAGGAACAAGAGGAATGTGTAACATCAGAGCTGGAAGTAAAGCACATGCATTAGTAGAGATTAAGTAGCAATGTGCTTTTCCACCACAAATTAGGATCTAACCCAAGGAAAACCTCCATTAACCAGTAATATTTGTAAGATTCTTTAGAGACCCTGGACCAGATGATATTTCTTCATCCTGTTTCAGATTCTGGCATTGGGTGCTGTATCTAGCACTAGAACATATTTGTTTTCAGTTTTTACTATTGTCAAGTTTGAAAAATAATTATTATGTTATATAGTTCTATATAAGTAAAAATATATGTTAACTATATAAGTTAACTATATGTTATATAGTTAAAATTAATATTAAATATAGAAGATAAAATATATAAAAAATAAATGCAGAAAAAAGGTAACGTTCCTCTTTGTTCCAGCAACTACAGAACAAGTCATCTCTTCATTCTATATCCCACCCGTTCTTTATCAATAGATTTTTAAAGCCTCATCACTCTATTCTAATCAGCAAAAATCCATAAGAAAGGTGTTTATTCCAAAATAAATTTAATAAACTTTCTAAAAATCCTTCCTTTTATTTTTATATCCCATTTTCTACCTTTAAAGAAAGACCTCCAAGCTTCATCTTTCATACCTATTCAGTAAAAAAAATCCAATAAAATGATCATGAATAACCTTTTAAAACTTTTAATCTTAATCAAATTTATGACCTCTCTTTCCCTATCTCATAGATGAACAAAACCTTTATAACATTGACATCCAGCCCTAGTTAGAAAAAAATCCATTAAAAATGATCAGAGATAACAAAACTATATATTTTAACCTTGATCAAATAAACCAACTGTATATGCTTTCCCCTGTCTTCCCACAATCTTCAGATGATGTCATAACACACTTTCTTTTCATGTTCTTTGTGTCATTTGTGAAATAGCTGACAAGTCCCTTGAGCCCAAAAGCCATGGTGCAGTGGTTAGAATGCAGTACTGAAGGTTAACTCACTGCTTACTCCAGGAATTTGATTCTGAGCAACTCAAGGTTGTCTCAGCCTTCCATCCTTCCAAGGTCAGTAAAATGAGGACCCAGATTGTTGGAAGCAATATGCTAACATTGTAAACTGCTTAGAGGGTTCTTAAAGCACTATAAAGCAGTATATAAGTGCTATTGCTATTTCTAAATCTAGTAAAAAAAAGGTTTTTAAAAATGCTCTTCTGATTTAGTATTTGCATGTCTTTTTAATTCTGGTTTTATTTATGTATCCAGTATTTCATCTTTTTCCATCTTCTTTTTATAGCTGCTCATTTTTAAATACACACTTAAATCAATTTTGGTCTTTTCTAATGAGACATCTTCCTCTTCTGTGACATCATCTAATTTATTTATAATACATAACTTTGAAATTAATTTCTAAGCCCATTATTCATAAATCTCTTGGTGGATGCATTGATGCATTTATTTCCTTCCAATCTTGTGTCCAATCTTCAAAGTTATCTTATTAGCTATTTTTTCCCAAATGCATAAACATAGACAGTTTCCTATGACAAATATTCTCATGCTTAATTTCAAGGTCTTAATTCAAATCTATTTGGATCCTCAATCCGTTCAAAAGTTTCTAAAATTAACACTCTAATAACCCTTTAATTGTATATTCTGATTTTTGGGAGCAAAAGATTAAACTCATAGTTAAAACTTCTTTCTTAAAGGAGTCAATAATTGAAAAGTTTGGCCTAATGGTTAAGGGACCAAGCAAGAAAGTGGAAGATAATGAGTTCGAGTCCTTCCTTAGCCATGAAAACTAGCTGAGTGACTTTGGCCAGTCACTCTCTCTCAGCCTAACCCATCTCACAGGGTTGTTTTTTGTGAGGAAAATAGGAGGAGGAAAGTGTGCTGGATATGTTCACTGCCTTGAGTTGTTTGTAAAAATAGTAATGGTGGTATTCAAACTAACATTATTATAGATCATCTTCAAAAAGGATGCAAATAATGAAATTGTTTGCTAGGATCAATAATTCTTGCAATATCATATCAAAAGATAGCTATACTTTTCTCATATATGACTGCCTTCAAAGGTCCAATCTTTACTAGGATCCCTTTTGAATCATTGCTTTCGGTGGAATTTCTCTTCTGGGAAGAGAAGTCCATTCAGTGTCAACCCTGAAGCGGACCTGACCGAACCCATTTTGATACTTCAGTGTTGCCACACTGGAGCTGAGGGATGGGGGGGGGGAATAGAGACAGCTGGGGTTTTGTAGCCAAAATAAAATACTTTCCCGTGGGAACCAAGGACATGCTAGGACCTGGTCAGAGAGAGGAAGAGCAATGTTACCAAGTGACCAGATGGCACCATGCTTGGACCATGTGACTGATTGTTTGAGGAAGGGGAAAAACCATTACTTTTAATTAGGTTGGTTTTCACCAGAACTGTGCCAATATGATATATCCAATAAAACTATACTTGAGGAACCTACCTGCCTCAGAGTTTTGTTTGCTATGGCTGTATTATTTGGAACCCTGACATTCAGCTTCCTTCCCTCGGTAGTGTGTACAGCGAATTAAAATAGTCAATACCATATTTGCTTAACTGATACCGAAGCAAGCCATCGGCAAGCCTATCTTCCCTCCCTCCCTTTTTTAAATCAGAGCACATGTTTGGTACTGGGTATATAGGGTCAACTATATTTTCTTTTGTAGGAGAAGAGGATCTGGACATTTGCAAATCTGTCAGGCAAGAATTGGGAAAATCCTGGGTTTTCTCAAGATGCTTGCCCATCCCTACGCTAAGAGGAAGATGTTACAATAATAACAAAAGGTATGCTGTCAAAATTGACCATCCCCAAAGAGCAGCTATCAATTAAATGAAATTGCCCAATATTCAGGAATATTGAGAAACATCGAGTGCCAGTAATGGAAATATAGAAGTTACTAAATTTGTTCTGGGGCTTTGAAGTGATTGATGGAAGCATGTTTGCTACCTGACTTTGATGCTGAACAGCTGTGGCTCTTATTTCTTACAGGGCAATTTCACTGTTTTTAATGTAAAATGGAAAAAAGACTTGCCTCGGAATATAGAATCCAAAATTACAGTTCAACCTAATGCATCTATTAGCAGATAACAAATTGCCATGAGTTTGCTCCTTTCAGGTTCATTTTATGAAAATAGGCCTCTCTGACTGCAGTAGTGTTGAAGGTCTTTAATATGTCCTTATAGATTGAAAAGTATATTACTCTTTTGATCATTAAGGTTCCAAGAATGCATCTTTCTCGTAAGTGGAAACTATGTGTACCACATTAAATGTGGGGAAAGAAGCTCTCAACAATAAGAGGTAAGCTTTGTACAGAACACCCTGTCATTCCAGGAAAGGGAGAATCTTTTTTCCTACCTGACTGTTTGAAATAGGCAAAGCAATTTTTATATGGATAAAATGGAATTGAAAAGGACAGTGGGTTAAAAGAGTTTTACATGAAAGATAAATTGTAATAATAGAAATATTAAGAGCAAAGTAGATGGACAAACCAGAGCAAATGAACCATGATACGGCTTAGAGATAAATACATCTTCCTAATATGCAAGCAGCCCAGCTTCAAATCCCAGAAGGGTATGGCTAGCTGATGAGAGCTAAATAGCTTGAAATAGAGCTATTCTAGTCTCTCTTTATTTCTTTGTCAGTAAACATAAAATTCAACACAAAAATAGTTTGCCGCAAAAGCGACTGCCTGTGAAGGCTCCTGAATTGGGGCTGAAAGACGAAAGCGGAAGCAGTATGCTCCGTCCCATAATTGGATAGACCAGGTTGCCCTGATAGATCGGTCTCACCGGAAAAAAAAAAAACATGATAGGGCAGAAAAGAAAAAGCAAGATCATGAAGAGAATTAAAATGTGTAATTAACACATGAGTGATATGTAATTATAGTGTAAATAAAATAATAGGAGCAGAATAAAAATAACAAATGCAACAATAGAATATAGAAACGAAGATCCATCCATCCATCCATCCATCCATCCATCCATCCATCCATCCATCTTAAGACTTTGCCTCTTATCCTTTTGAGTCAATAGACTTCGCAGCCTTGAGACTGGACTGCTGGACTGATTCATGTTCATAACAGTTCTGTTTGGTATAAACAGTGCTATTCCTGTCTCACCAACTTCAGTCCTTACACTGGACATACATCCATGGTTTTTTTAAACTTCTCAGTCTAGTCAATAGCCTTGGCATTTCTTGCAATCAAATCTTACCGGGTCTAAACCTACTTCATTTTTTCCGGATTAGCCAAGAGTGACTAGGGACTGCCAACTGCTGTGTCAACTACTTAGTTGTTCAATTAATAGAAAGTGCCAAAGACTCTTAAATCATTATTCTGCAAAGTCATACGTTTTCAAAGACCATCTGTTGAGATCTACCCCTACAGAAGAAATTTTGCTTTTCAGATTGTGGTCTTAAATCCTTTTAATTGCATTTAATTAAAAGCAAAATCTGAAACAGAGCATTCAAAGCCATCTGTACAGGCATCTCCTTTTATAGGCATCTGCAGCTTTGGCTGCTTTTGTCAAAAATGACAAAAGGAACATTATATTGTCACAGCACAATCTACACCCATTTTAGATGTGTGTGCAATGTTACAGGGCAAATACAAAAGGGATGGGATTTGCATTGTGATTCTGCTCGTCAGTCTGACTGGTTTGACATCCCACCCCACCCCGCAGATGACATTGTCATTGTTCCTTTATGCTTCATAAGAACCAAGTCCAAATAAAGTCTTATTTTAGTCCTCTTTTTCTTCTATGCCCATGATGCATGCAAATGAAGAGGACAGAATAAAATTGGGTTGTGTGATCATTTCTTCTTGGCTCTTTATTAGAAGATTTGTTTAGTATGAGTACTAAAGATTTTTTTAAAAATAGTCACTGTTTAAAAACTGGTGGTGGAGGTATTTATTGCTTAGTAATATTTTAACAGATGTTGTGGTTAAGACATCTGGATAGAAACAGATTATGAGTTCTAGTGCCACTTTGGGCATGAAGCCAGCTGGATGAGCTTGAGCCTGTCACTTTCTGTCAGCCCTTAAAAGGAGGCAATGGCAAACCACTTGTGAAAAACCTTGCCAAGAAAAGGGCAGGGACTTGTCCAGGCAGTTTCTGAGAATCAGACATGATTGAAAGGAAGGAAAAAAAAATAACCTAGGAAACATATGGGAGTTCTGCAAAAAGACTCTCCTTAAAAGACATCCTAGAATTATTTTTTTACTGTGTGTGCTAACAGCAAGGTCCCAAAGATGTTTCCCCCCCCCAAGAGGCAACTGGACTTTCTGGTTTTTCTTTGAAGATATTTCACTTCTCATCCAAGAAGCTTCTTCAGCTCTGACTGAATGGTGGGGAGAGAGAGAAAAAAATGGTGGGGAGAGGAAAAGAAAAGGGAAAAAAAGCACCTTGACCTGGATGACCGAGAATCTCTATAGACAGTTAACAGCAAGTGATAATCTGTATTGAATTTTCATCTCCCAACACTGTTTATTAAAATCTTTATGTGTCCTTTCCCGCCTTCAAACACTGTTTCCTATTTGGTAGAATGTAGAAGTAAAAAGTAAAAGTAAAACTATAAGCTTTACTCAGATTGCATTGTATAAAATTAGTGTATAAAACTGCATCACGGTTACCTCTCTATTTGTCAGTAGATGGAGCTATTGTTTTATGGAAACTTCTTGTAAGTAAGTGAAGAGCCAACTTTGATCTTTATAATCTGTGTTATAATGATCTGATAATCAGGTTATGATTGTAAAAAAAAGTTGTGTAGGCCTACCGCAAAAGTTCTTTCTTGGGACTAATAGCCTGTTGTATTAAATAAATGACAACCTGAGTGTGCTATGGGCATGCATTTAAATGATCATAGGAACAACAATATCTTGGCATTTTACTCTGTGGAAATTCTCAGCCATCCAGGTCACAGTTGTCTCAAAAGTGCTTTTTCATAAGGCAGCTGGATAGTTTTTTTCTTTGAGGAATACATTTCATTTCTCATCCAAGATGCTTCATCGGTTCTGGCAGGATGGTGAGGGCGATGGAAAGATTAGTTCTGACCGCATGCGGGTGGTGGTCGGAAGGATCATATTTCTTTGCAGTCATCTGGTTGTTAGCACTTGTTGTGGCCCACCAGCAGCCTGCAGAGCTGGCAGTGGAGTCGGACAGTGATGAGGTTGAGGAAGAACATGGGCCAGTCCTGGAGGCTGGGGAAGGCCTGGATGCGTCGGAGGCAGAGATGGGGCCAGGGCCATCGGGGAGTGATGTGCGGACTTTGGAGCCTCCAGAGGCTGACAGTAGAGATGCAGAGGAACAGGAGGGGCCTGTTCCTAATGCAAGTATGAGAAGAGCTACCAGAAGGCAGGAGCAGCTAAAGCAGAGAGGATGACTCAGGAGTAGGGCCAAGAGATTATTGGTCCCTCCCATAAGGCTTAAAAGACCAGCAACGGCTCTTCGCCTCTTTGCCGGAAAACAACCGTTGAGAGAATTGCTTCTTGTTTGGCTGTAGTTATTTCTTCTGTTCCTGAACTGTTGCCAAGAAAAGCTTTTGGCAGTTTGCCTAATTATCTGAAGGTCAGAGATAAACTAAAGACTGGTGTTTTGAGGACTTTGCTTTCATTTAATTTAGAATACGCTGAGAATGAGTTAATTTTCAGCTGTTTTAATAAAATCTGTTTGTTTTTTTGACCTGTTTGGCATTTAATATCAACTCTGTGGGCCTGGATCACAACAGCACTATCCTTGAGAGCTCTTAAGGCCATGATTGTAAATAAATATAATCCTTCCAACCCGCCCCCCTCCCATCCTGTCAGAATTAATCCTCCCATTACCTCCACCATCCTGAAAGAACCAATGGTTTCTTGGATGAGAAGCAAAGAAAAAAAACCCACACAGTCCAGTTGCCTTTTTAAAAAGCACCTTTGACATTTTAGTGGTGTCAGAATATTCATACATTCAACAAACTCTTCTTTCGTCTCCACTTTATTCCTTCAAAGCCAAACATCCCAAGAAGTGTTTATAGTAGTTGGAAGGGAAGTGATGATAGTACTATGTAGCTATTTAGAACCTCATTTAATATAATATTGTGTTTGGCAACATTTTTCAAAAGCGGCTTGCAATTGTTGCCTTTTTAGGGTAGATTGAAGGTGACTGGCCCAAAGTCATTCAGCTAGCTTCTTGCGTGAGGTAGGATTAAAACTCATGATCTCCCAGTCTTTAGCCTAGGATTTTTAAGCACTATGGATTCAGTTAAATTATAATTCAGACACTTAAAAAGCAGTTGCTAATCCTCAGAAAATTAAGGTATCTGGGCTTATTTTCTCCACTCCTGTGAAATTTGAGCCTTGCCACAGAATTTATGTGTCAGAAAGGATCTAGCAAGTTATTTTAGCTTGATGGAACAAGATTATTACCTCTGCACAGAAAATTCACATGCACCTATACAGTTTTCCTGAGAAATCCATGGCATGTAGGACATGAAACTGCTTTCTGGGAATCAAAATTGTGAAGCTCAGTGAGCATACATGGAATTAGATGTGTCATTCTGGGCATTTCACTCTGTATATAAAATTTAGCCCATTCCCAATTGTAAGCTATCATCTTTTAAATATATATGCTCTGCTTATTTTGTCAAGAAGTATTGAAAATGTTTGTTTATTTGCTAGTGAGACATTTTAGAACCTCAAGGAAGATAAGACAGTCCTTCCTGTATTTGATGCACAAAAAGACTGGCAATCTTGGGACAGGTCATCTTCTTGTAAGTCTCAAGCTAAGTAGAGAGACACAGTTTTGACAACTCTTTGGATATTTGCATATGTATTTAAGCATGTGGGGTATTAAAGATATAGTAATTTTATTATAAAAACTTTGCAGTGTTTTGACTTCATTGACTTAGTTAAGAAAGAACTTACTATGGCAAAAGCTGAAGTTGCCTCCAAAATTCCTAATATCTGCTTTCCATTAAATTACAGTGAGAGTCAATCTGTTTTTCAACCTCTTTAGCGACAGGTTACTTTCAAAAGAAGAAATTCATTCTTTGGCATTTGCTAGTGTCTCCCTGCTGAATTCTTTTTGCATGTTCTTTGACATTTACAATGTCATTTTCCAGTCATTTACATTTTTCCAGCAGCTTTTACCATCTGAAGGACTGTAAAATAATATAAATGAATTTTTATATGTGGGCACTCTGACATTTATGACTTTATCCATATTTAGAATTTAGAAAATTTCTGCATAGCAGTAGCCAAAAAAATAAAATTAACAACAGTACAACGCTTGTAGATTGAATCATTTTGATAGCAGACACTTCAGAATTATTGTTGCCATACATCTTATACGACTTGCTATACTGTGTTACTAGATTACTAGTGGTTTTCGTTCTGAGGGTTCTCTTTTAAATTTCAGGGACCTGTGTTTAGAAAAAAGAATAGTAGCTAAGTTGGAATCTGAGCTCTAAATTCTGTCTCTATGTTAAAGCTCACAGGTGGTTGTAACTGTAACTCAGCCTGACAGCATTACTGTATGCTTTGAATAGCAGGCACTAAATATGCCAGTTAAAACTTTTCAGAGGAAAACAAGATAAATATAAATCAATCAGAAGAAATGTCTTTGGACAGAGATTATATGTATATTATATTATACTTTTTAATGTTTAATTATTTAATTTTGGATAGCTAGGTGAAATGATCTTCCGCTCTAGCTCTTAGCTTTTAAAATATTTATTTTTTATGTTAATTATATAAAATGAACACTTGAATTTATAAAATATTCAAATTTATTAGATGATTATTGAAAAATATGGAAATCAAGTTTTTGCGATTGGTAATATTGACAGGTTGAGAAAGGAGGACCATATGGAGACCTTCCCATACTAGTGTGATATTTTATCTCATTAATTGAAACTTGAGTGCTTGCCTATTTTTTTTTTTTTAAATTTAATTTATATGCTGCCCTTCTCTGGAGACTCAGGGCAGCTTACAATGCGTTAAGCAATAGCCTTCATACTTTTGTATATTTTTATACAAAGTCATCTTATTGCCCCCACAATCTGGGTCCTCATTTTACCTACCTTAGAAAGGATGGAAGGCTGAGTCAACCTTGAGCCTGGTGAGATTTGAACTTGCAGTAATTGCAGGCAGCTGATGTTAATTACTGTTAATAACAGTGCTTTAGTCTGCCACGTCACCAGGCTCGCAGACTAAATTTTTTTAAAGATGTTCTTCTTTGCTTTGGACATGGGTCAACTGATTAGTCTATTGAAATCTGGTTACCTTGGAAGTGAATTTTTCAATGATTTTTTTCATATGAAGATTTATTTTTAGAATATCATGCATAAAACAATCGAGTGAGACAATCACAGTGTAAACTCATTGTATGATCTTGTTTTATAAAGAAAGACTCAGTTAAGTTCCTTCAACTTTATCAGGGCCTTGTTAAACTGTCTACAATGGTACCAGCAGCAGTAATAAAATACTGGGCCTTGATTTTCGTTTTCTTATGCGACAAGTTGGCTTCCTCATCTATTGGGCAAAAGCATTGCCATCTTGTTAGCATCTGAATAATGCTGATGACAGGAAAACCAATAATCGTTCGGGAAAAAGAGAAATTCTGAGCTAGGAACCTGATCTTGTATTCATTCATTTTATTTAATTCATTCCAAGAGACTTATGCACGATATGTCAAAGGAGGACAAATTGTGTTGTGCTGTTGTGCACAACAAGCTCCACCTGTTTTGTATGTGTTGTGACAGCAGATGTACGAATGAAAGATACTGATTTTGTCATTAAAAAAAAAACATCAGATGCTTTGGGGACTCTGCATTAACACCACATGGGATGAACATTCCTCTCTCATTCCTCATTTAGAACTGTACATTCTATTAGATATTGCAAATGTATACACTAACTTTATAGTGTATAATTTTTTAAAATATACTTTTAAGAGGATTTTTATCAGCTCTCTTCTATGATTAAGGGATTATGCAAAAAACTTTACAAAACAGTTTGTAATATGAATGTATTACAAAACAATATATGAATGTATAATGAGAAGTTCTGGCTATCTACTACTTAACAAAAAACCAGTTAAAGTTGTTTTCAGAAATGCTATTTCAGTTCACTTTCATTGGAAAGCTGGCAAACAGACAGAACTGTATGTCTAATTGTCAGACTACTGTGTTCATCTTATTTTAAGATTATATTTATTATTATGGTTGTGGATTGATATTATAATGGTATGTGAGAATGGCTTTTTATGTTTTATAGCATGTTCTTTTCATTGTGAATCACAGAAATTTAAAAAAGCTATTATTTAGATGTCCCAGTTAGTTATAAAATAGATGTTCTAGCACTGATATATTCTCTAAAGTAAAATACAAAATAATATAATAAAAATACAACATATCCAGCTTTTAAAGAACCTTGCCACTTTGACCAATTTGCTTGCTAATGGGTTAACCATGGCAATAGCAACAAGAAATGGCAGAAACATTTGTTTGAACCAAACATCATACTGGATTTACACCATTCAGAATTTTCTGATATGATTTCTCATGTATGTACAGTAAAATATATACATTAAGGAAACATTTCCAATAGGGAGAAATATGCTGAAGATAAGAGCATGGGTGAATCTCCCAATTTCATTTTCCATTCTAAGTTTAGTTGGGCCTTTTTTGCATCACTTTCTAATTTTTTTTAAAGTCTATATAAAAAATATGTAGTTGGTTGGTACACACTGTTTTCTCACGAATGTTGCATATAGCTTGCTTAACATAATATTTTTGTACATAATTACAAATATGTGTAATTGCCTTTATATGCATTTTTGTAGCTGCCACCCACATCCTTTATGGCTTTGTGGATGCCCCATCACTCACTGCCATGGATGCATCCTTGTGGTAGAGAACAAACAAACATACAGCTTCAACTGAAATCAGTGACAGTTACCATGGAAACTAGAAAGCAAAGGTAAAGACAGCAAATAAGTAGACAATTCCAGCTGGCTCTGCACCCTTTAACAGTGTTCAAAAAGACAAGGAATTCAAGGAGGAGGAGGTGTTTACTATTAATTTAATATTAATAGTTTTCTTTACTTATTTATTAGTTACTTTTATTTATTATTAATACAATATAAGGCAGTGGTTCCCAAAGTGGGCGGTACCGCCTCCTGGGGGGGGTGGGATGCCTTAGGGGGGCGGTAAGAGGCAAGGGGGGCGGCAGGGGGGCGCTAGAGGCAAAAGGAGGTGGCAGGGGGGCGCTAAGTGGCTAGGAGGGTGGCCCACACCCTTTGGCCTGTGCAGTTACCTCCTTGCAAGCAAACAGCAAGAAAAAACAACTCCTTTCAGCTTCAGCATAGGCATTAGCCCGTGGATAAGATCCACGACTCTCAGCTGATCTGCTCTCAGATGTTTTGCGCAGGGATCTGCCGCTTGCTACAAAGAGCTAAATTGCTGGAGCAGATTTTTTTTTCTCCTTGTGCAATTCAAGCTGAAAACGAAACCGAAAGTAAAGCAGGTTGTTGGCTTTGCTGTTTGCTGCAACATTGGAAAGGCAGATTTCTTTTCTTTTTCCTCATCAAAAAAGGTAGGTGCAAACAATGGGAAATTTAGGGCAAAAGGGGAGAGTTCAAGATTTTAAAACACAAAAGAAAAAACAAACTATTTAACTAGGGAATTGTAATAATTGAGATACTATTGTATATTGTGTTGAAAGCAGAAATGGTTAAGTTGTGGTTTGGAGGAATATATGGGGGAAATTATTTGGTTTATTATTATTGGTAAATATAATTAATTGATTTGTAAGAAATTGGATTGCATTGAAATAATTGGGATATTTATGTTCATATTGATTAATATACAAAAGGATAGATATATAACTAAGTGTTTTATATTAAAATGTTGAATTTGTATTAAACAACTGTAATATTACATAATAAACCAATGTGAGGATGGATATAAAAATAGATGACAATGGGAAGGGGTATAATGTAGAATAGAAGGGAAAATTGAATTTGATTAATATTAGAGATGAGGATGAAGGGTAATATTGTTTTTTTAAAAAAAAAATAGATGAGGAATAAATATGGCAAAAAGGAAATATAGAAATTGTAAATTTAATTGAAATGACTAAACACAGTTTAAATTTGTGAACCGGCCAACTACTCTGTTCAAAGAAAATACATTGTATGTTTGTTTGTGTGTTTCTAATTATTGCTATTTATTCATATTTGTTCTCTTTTATTCTTTAAAGTTCAACAATTCATTCTTTATCTTAATATCTTTATATTTGTTTGGGTTTCCTTTCTTCCATTTCATCTTTTTTTATTGTACAGCAATCTTTCTCCTCAAACCTAACATCTCTCTCTTTTCTTTTCTTCTTACTTTCTCTTCCCTCTCTTCTTCTCCTCCCTACTTCCTCTTCCTTTCTCCTTCTCCTCCTCTCTTCCTCCCGCTCTTACCCTCCCTCCTACTCTAATTTCCCTTCCCTTCCTTCCTCCCTTCTCTTGCTTCTCTCTCTCTCCTTTCTTCTTCCATCTCTCTTCTCCTTCCTTCATCCCTCTCTATTGCTGTATTCATTTTCAATTTTATATTTTCCACTATGGAGTCCAGGCAACCCCGGTCTTTCTTTCATTTATCAAGTATATTTCTCAAAATTTCCCCTGATCTTTTTAATTATTAGCAGTTTATTTCATCTTATTCCATTTTTTTCTATTGAACCCAGTGTAATCATCTTTATCTTTTTTTTTCAATTATTTCCTTTTCAATATTAGCTCCCTGTTTCTCTTGCTTCTCATTCATCTTTTCTCTTTCTTTTTTTTTTGCAAGCTAACCAATTCTCTGTTTCTTTATTTACCTTAAATGCCTCCTTTACTTTTTGAAACATCTCCCTTAGTGTCTCATATTCATCGTCCCAATTCAAAATTTTCAATTTTAAAAGGCTAGAATAAGGCTAAGCTTATTCTTTTCATTTACATATGTGAGGGGGTGCTTTTCAAGGAGCCACAAGGGGAGCTGAGAGCAGAGTCATTCTGACAGTATCTTTTAAAATTGCTTGGAAGACCCATTTTTTCCCTAACAATAATGGTTTGTATACTTTGGAATAAAACATATACCTGGAAAAAGTATTTGCAAAACTTGGACAGAGGGAAAAGAAAGGCAGGACTGGACTCATTATCAGTAGCTAGTTAGTTCATTGTTATCAGTGACTCCCACTGATTCTAAACTCATTTTAAGACTGGGATTGATGACTACTGAAATTTAAGTATTCAACATTGGTCTCAGAAATCTTTGATTTGAATTATCAAATCTCTGATTTGAACTATCGAATCTTTGATTTGAACTTTGATTTGAACTATGGCAAGAAAAATTGTAAAATGGGGCAAAACTCACTTAACCATAATAATTTCTAGATATTTTAAGTGTAGAGAATTCAAGTGTTGAGAATGACCCATTATTTCATCTCTTTTTCCGCACTAGGTACCACTATTTTATTTCTTTTCATTTTATTCAAATAACAACAGAAAACCCAATACTGTTCAGCATGAATTGGCTTTCCAGTCCTTTCTTGATGCATTTTTTCACATTGGTTATCTAGTTTAAATGCCAAAGAAAAATCAATGATATATTTTTCAGACCTTTGGAGGATCACACTGTCAATTGTTCACACTGCTCAAGCAAAATTAACAGGTGTGAATTAAGTTTTAGCTAAAAGATGGAGCTTTAATTCCAGAAGTCCATTCTTTAAACTTGGACTTCTGGAATTAAAAGGCTCTGGATTAAATGGTACTCCAGACAAAAGATGGAGAAAAGTATCTTGCTTTTAGACATGATAATAGCTGTCTAGAAAGGTGAGTTATGAGCTATTTTGACATCATCAGAAATTTAATTTATTACCTGTTAAAAATGCAAAGACAAGGAGTACAAAGAGCAAATAAAAGACCTTCATGTTGGGGTTGGTTCTGGACCAAATCTTACTTGTGGGACAGAAACCAGCTCTCAGCCCTCCTTGTGACTTCTTGAAAAGCATCCCCCTCCCCAGCTCCACCGCCTGAGGAGACAGGGGTGGACTGCAGGTTGATCCCAAGGGGGTCTGGGAATGGGTGTAAATTCATCCCACAGCCCTCCATCCCCTCCTCTGTGAAATTGCTTTCTCCCACTCGCTGGTGGTCAGCAAATTCAAAAGGAACCCCCAGCTGAGAATCACTGCTCTAGATTGGTTGATTCAGAGGATTTCTTTAGGGTTAACTAATATTTTTGTTACAGGGATAGATTTGTATTGGAGCAGCCTGCAAGCCCTCCAAAGGCTCTGCGCACCCTGTTTTTGTGAAAAACAGGCCCGTTTTTCACAAAAACGGGACATGCGGAGCCTGACATCACCAAAACGCTTCTGCGCATGTGCAGAAGAGCGCGTGCATGCGCGAGCGAAGTGAGCGTGCGTGTATGGCCCCGCTGCAAACCGGTAGTAAAGATAAGTAGAATCCACCCCTGGGTGGGGGGCACTAAGGATGAGTTTGTAGTACCAAGGGGGCGGTGCACTGAAAAAGTTTGGGAACCATTGATCTATAGCCATTATAGAAAAGCTGCTTGGTAAGAACTCTGGCAAGTTCAAGAAAAATGTGCTTTTTAATTAGACTTCATGATTGTTGGCTTTCTGCAAAAAAGTTATCTTGTGTTTAGATCGGTGGTTCTCAAGCTCAGCAACTTTAAGAGGTGTGAACTTCAACTCCCAGAATTCTCCAGCCAGCATGGGATTTGAAGCTAACAGCTCATAAAATTGCTGATCTTGAGAAACACTTTTTTAGATGACTATGCAGCCAGTGTAAGCCTGCCCATCCTTCCCCTTCACCAAAGAATTCCAATTGGAGAACTTCTGATAATTCCTTATGAGTTTGTCGATCACTCCATTTAATTCCTTCTGGCTCCCCTTGTCCCCATGCTCTTTAGAGAAAAATAAAAGAAAAAAGTAGTTTCAAAATGCCAAATCCCACAGAAAGCTTCAAAGGAATCTGAAGCTTTACTTTACTTCTGAAAACAAGAGGCCCAATCTTGCTTGTGCTTTGTGGAGACAGAACTTTGATAAGAAGAGATTCTGGAAAAACATGGGCTGTATATAAAAGTTGTTGAAATCAGGAATACCTTTGCCCTTTTTCTTCCTTTTATTAAATCTATTAATATATATATATATATATATATATATATATATATATATATATGCAAAAAATTATTATAATTATAATATATTATAAATTTATTAAATTCATCCATCCAGAAGGCCACAAAATATGTCTGAATTAAGTACGTATGTCTGTATGCGATCACAAAGTCATAAGGGGAAAGAAATCATCAAGATAAATGAGAAGAAGCAATCAGTTTCAACACTGGTTGTTGGAAGCAGTCCACAACCCAGAATTTTGTTTTCTCTCCTGGACAAATTAAAATGAAGCACAAGGCAGTTTTAAAAAACTAAAACTTCCCCACTTCAACCCCAGTAGCATTACCAATCTCTGTTGTGGAGGGGTAAAGCCTATTACAGAAATTATAAGCAGCATCCTTAACATTTCCCCCTCATTGGGTCCATAAGAGAATCTCTTAAAAAGTGTCCTTATACAAGAGAGCCCCAGGCTTCATTTTGAGATTCTGAGTGCATGAGGAGCACTTGAAATGAAGCAGCAATTTAAAAACTGTCAACTTCTAACTTTGCTCGAGATTAGTGTTTACAGTGCCGTGTCTTTTTAGTTCATGTAATTAATCTCAAAATATTAGGTACAGTACCTGATACCAGAAACTGTTCTGGTGATTTAGAATTGGAATATCTGTCATATAACCTCTTGATTTTTCTGGATTCTTTCAAAAAACATTTTTTTGTCATCCCATGTGAATCTGTGAAGAATTTTAAAATATCCGCATTTATAATAAATGTTGTGGGTGAATCTGAGCTCTAAATGTCATATCCCTCTGGTAGTAATTAGTTCTGGATGTGAAAATCCTTTAGTGCTTTTAAAAATGAATGGAAATTATTATGCATGTCACCAGGGCTGGTTGCTATCAATTTGAAGGACCTCCCGGGTTAAAATCCAAAGGATTTTAATAAATGGAGTAAATATTATGAACTTATGGACCCTTTTTGAAAGTGTTCTTGGGAGGCATACATATATAATCCTCGCTTAATGTCATTTCTGTTTATTAAATTTATATGCTACCTGTTAATTTCGGACATGAAAAGAGAGGAAGGATGATCATAGTGAAGGGAAACAAGCATTTATTTCAGGCAACAGGAACAAAAACAAAAATAACTACAAACTGAGAACTGCCCAATGCTGCAGTTCCTTTTACAGGGAGTTGTCCAGCCTGTCAGCCACTGACACTTGTTCATTTTCCTGCCGGGGAAAATGAACCAATGAGTGAAGGCTGATGTAAGACTCACTCCTACTTGCATATTCAACACTACCCATTTCAATGTCAAGTGACTCTGGGCAGTTTACAACAAATTAAAATAATAAATACTTAAAATTATTATAATTATTAACAATTAAACTTAAAAAGCATAAAAACTAAGTAACTGAGTTATGTTACTTTGTTTCTTCAGAATCAGAATAGAATAGAGCTGGAAGGGATCTTGGAGGTCTTTTAGTTTAACCCCCTGCTCAAGCAGGAGACCCTATACTATTTCAGACAAGTGGCTGTCTAATCTCTTCTTAAAAACCAGCAGTGATGAAACATCCAGAACTGGTTAATTGTTCTCAACTCTTAAGAAATTTTTCCTTAATTCAAGGAGAGAAGCAACCCAGAACTCAGAAGAAATTTTCTAACAGTGAGAATAATTAACCAGAGGAACAGCTTCAGAAGTTGTGGGTGCTTCATCACTGGAGGTTTTTAAGAAGAGACTGGACAACCACTTGTCTGAAATGCTATAGGGCAGGGGTGTTAAACTGAAGGCCCGGAGGCCAAATTTGGCTTGCAGGGTGCCTAGATTGGGCCACCCTGGAAACAGCAAAGGACTGGCCTGTGGTGCATCTGCCAGTGAAAACAGAGCTTGGGACGGCTGTGGGTGACTCTCCAGAGCTCCATTTTCGCTGACAGAGGGTTGCAGGAGGCCATCGCAGCTGAAAATGGAGCTCGGGAGTCCATTTTTGCTGGCAGACCACTCAGGCCACCACAGGTTCCCCTTACAGGAGTTACATTGAGCTTTTCCATGCCCACTCCCCAAGGTCAAACACTACCCTGTTGCGGCCCTCAATGAAATCGAATTCGACACCCCTGGTATAGAATCTTCTGCTTGAGCAGGTGGTTGGACTTGAAGACCTCCAAGGTCCCTTCCAACTCTGTTATTCTGTTATCAGGCATGGTACAACTTATTAATAGAACATGTTAGCCACAATTTATTTTATCTCCTTCTATTCTATTCTTATTCTGAAGATAAAAAGGAGATGATATTATCAATAATATCATATAATATTAATGCATCCACCTGACTAGCTTATATGTCCTCTGGTATCTCCAGGCCTTTGGAACCCCCATTCTTGAAGGAATATTTGGAACTCAGAAAAGATGAGGCCAACTTCAACTCAGGGAGAAGAAGTTTCCAGAATGTAAGCACTACCTCAGAAAAGGCCCACTGTCTAGGGATTGCTAAATGTATCTCCTTAGATGATGGAATTCCTAATACGCCATGGCAAACATTTAATCAGTCATTGTTTAGCAAACATTGCTAAAAACACTGAAACACAAACATTGCCAAGAATATTAATCAAATATTAACCACATTGGGAAGCTACAACATTCTTTGGACAGAGTGAAAATAAGCTCCAGGCAAAAAAAATGGGCTAATATACCAGTAAGCTCAGAACATAAAAGAAACATCATACCTTCCCTAATATAAACCCCCTTCTGGTATATAGATCCATTCCACTGGATACCTTTCCAAATGGTGCTGCATTTTCAGACTCAAGAATGAGAAGGCAAGAACGAAGCCACCCAATTCACTATGCAGTAGAGTTAAGTCTTGGCTAAATGCTTCCTGAATGAGCCATCTGCTGAGAAAAGCCAAATCACATGGCTCTGCTTTGCTGGTTCCATTTCCATTTTAATTGTTAGCTGCAAAACCTTTAGAAGGAAGACAGCCCTCTTACTAGGCAAAATAATTACATGCCACCCTCTCTCAACCCATCAGTATGCTGTGTGGTAATCCCAATGTTTTGAGTGCTTTTGGAAGAAAGCTCTGAAATAGCATTAAATGTTGGAGAACGTTCCAGGTGCTTGCTTCTGAAAGCTTCATGGGTGGTCTAATAAAACACCTGTTAGAGTGCTGATTGGTGTTGTAAAGTAGCAATCAATCTCCTAAATTCCCACCAGGCCTTATAATTATCACCGCTGTTTATTTATTGGTTGTAAAGCATTAAAATTTGGGTTTGATACCAACCAGACATTAAGATACGGGCTGGCAAAAATGGCGATTGGCAAAGAACTGATGTAATTTGGAAACGCGTGGAGAGGTCATTTTTTTCCAGAGAAGATAAGCAGTTTTCTGTGCTCAAGTGAACCAGGGAAAAATATAATTTGGAGGCTTTTCTCTGTTGTGTCCTGTATATTGTGTGTTTTGCAATTGCTGCAGCACAAGTTTTGGATGCTTTGATAAACAAATGGGAGGAGACAAGCTGTGCAGAGGCAGTTTTATTCTTGTTCAAGGATGGGTGCACTTGCACTGTGTATTTTAAACCTTAAGGCAGCTGGTTGTAGTATGGAATGCTGTGGGCTGCTCTGAATGTTCTCTTGGAAGGAAAAGCAAATGTGCAAATATTAAATGGAATGAAAATCTCGCAATTTTAGTTTATCAACCAAATGCTGAGGCAAACAAACATATTTTGAATGCAGCTGCGCGGGTGATATTGGGAGCAACATGGCGCTCACATGTAACACCTCTCCTACGTGAGCTGCACTGGCTCCCGGTGGTCTTCCGAGTGCGCTTCAAGGTGTTGGTTCTTACCTTTAAAGTGCTCCATGGCTTAGGACCTGGGTACTTACGAGACCACCTTCTGCAACCAATAACCTCCCACCAACCAGCACGCTCCCACAGGATGGGCCTCCTCAGGGTGCCATCACTAAAGCAATGTTGACTGGTGGTTCCCATAGAAAGAGCCTTTTTCTGTGGGGGCACCTACCCTTTGGAACAGGCTACCCCCAGGGATACGAATGATCCCAGATCTTCGTACTTTCCGTCGTGCACTTAAGACCTTTCTATTTCACCAAGCCGGGCTGGCATAAATCTCTTCTAATTGTTCTAAATCTTTATGCTGAAGATTCTTAACCGATGAACCAAATTGGCTTAATCATCTTATATTCACATTTTATATGTATGTTATTTTAACTGTTCACCGCTCTGAGTCCTTCGGGAGAAGGGCGGTATAAAAATTAAATAAATAAATAAATAAATAAATAAATAAATAAATAAATAAATAAATAAATAAATAAATAAATAAATATTCTTATAGAAAGTGTGACCCAATTGCCAAGGAAAGCATTCAGGCCGTGAGCACCACTGCAGAAAATTTCCTTTTGACTTCCAGCTCCTAAATTATTACAGGTAGTCCTCAACTTACAATCACAATGGAGCCCAACATTTCTGTTGCTAAGCGAGGCATTTGTTGAGAGAATTGTGCTCCATTTTACGACCTTTCTTGCCACAGTTGTTGAGCGAATCACTGTCATTGTTAAGTTAGTAACATGATTGTTAAGCGAATCTGGCTTCCCCATTGACTTTGCTCGTCAGGAGGTCGCAAAAGGTGATCACATGATATACATCCAACATACATCCAACTGGCATGTATTTATCACATCATAAATACATGCCAGTTGCCAAGTATCTGAATTTTGATCACGTGACCATTGGGATGCTGCAATGGTTGTAAGTGTTGAACCAGTTGAAAACTGGTCATAAGTCACTTTCTTCAGGGCTTTTGTAACTTACAACAGTCATTAAAGGAACTGTTGTAAGTTGAGGACCACCTGTATTTCAGTTTTTAAATTCACACATCTTTGGCACAGCTGCCTGCCTAAGGTTTTTCTCTGACTGAGTTGTTATTGCCTCTTAAATATCAAAACTAAGCCCAATTAGAAGTGTGAGGAGCCAAGAAAAGAAATAAAATCATATTTGCAATAGACAGCAGGATTCCTCTGCCCCTATCTGCTCCTCACCGCTTTCTTGCATTGGCTACCTCTTCTTATTCTAGCACTGGAATGTATTTCTGATCACAAGGGTTGGTGCATGTTGTCAAAGAAGAGAAGTTTTTGCAAGTATATCCAATCAGGTCAGGGAGGGTTAACTTCAGATCCATGTGAGGTTGAAAAACAGGCCATTCAGAAGCTAATGACTTGAACACAGTTCCTGGAGGAGAAGCAGATCGAAGAGCAACTCAGCAAGCATCTGAGGTTTTTGTTTTCTGGAAAATGTTCAGTGAATTTCCATCCTGATCTTCCCATGAAAGACTGAAATGGCATCATTTTACCCCCCTTTTTCTTTCACTCCGGTCATGCCTGGACAGGCTATTTAAAGGAATAGATTAACTCACCAGATGTAGATAATTCCCTTCACAAATTAAGGCAACGATTTAGGAATACTGCTACTATCCAGAATAATAGATCACATGGATATTCATATTCAGCAGAGACTGAATAGGTGCCGGAAGTATTCAAATGTTCAACCTGGTGTGCTGGTTGTTCCACAGAATTCTTTATTGCAATGTATATGCCACACGATAGAAATTTCTTTGCAAGATGACTTATACACATTTTATGCACAAGTCGTATGTGCAATTCAGCCTTCAGTACATACTGAACTGTACAGCCTAGTATGCACAGCTTAGGTCTACATATTCATCATATTATTATCTTTTGGAGTAAGCTATACAAAACACAGAAAAGGAATGAGGAATATTAAGCCATAAAATAACAGCAAGAGATGAAAAAAATGAAAGACATTTTCCTTTGGTTTCAAACCACATTGCTTCAGATTTCAATACAAGCCTTCTTGTTTTTCTACGTGCACTACTTAAGCAATCCTTTCCCCATGGAACTCAAACTACATATTACTTCAAAGGAAGGTTGCAGAGGATTTTAATGGAATCTGGACGGTGTTAATACTGTTGCCTACACAGTTTCATGAATACTAATATCATTCAGTAAGTCTTACGGAGGGAATATAGGCAACCCACAGTCTGCATGTGATTCTCTAACTGTCTGAGAAGACACAGCACAAATTTAATGACAATATTTTCAAATTTCAGGAACGTATTTTCCCCCCAGTTTGGATGGTTTTATATGGATGGGTTTAGAAGAGAGCAGCCTTTGAGAAATCTGCTGCCATCCTAATCCTTAGCCCTTCCAAAGCAAAAAATGATCCTCAAATTGTTTCTCGTGCTCCTTCTGGTAATGTCAAAATATCTCTGGATGGTCTCCTGAAGTTGTTTAGAAAGATGGGATGCTGAATTGTGGACCCCAATTGTGAACCCCAACTCTCAGATATTCTCTGTTAACAGATATACATCCTGGAATTTTTTTGAGTGCCATAGGTGACCTAGAGGTAAAGAAGCTCACCTTCCACTTGGAAGGTTGAAAGTTCAATCCTAGGCAGTGATAGATGTTTCTCTAACAGGGCGCAAAGAGAAAATATCTGCTGCGAACTCCACATAGCCATCACAAAGGGCATCTGGTCAGTAAATGCTCAGTTCCAGTCAGTTCCAGTCAGTTCTGGCTCTACCTCGATAAAAGGGATTACAGGATCATAAAAAGAAAAAAAAAAAACCTTGGAAATCCTTTGATTTGCTGGGAGTTCTGAGTTCAGGAAAATTGAGAGGGACTTAGTTGGGGTGCTGAGGAGAAATCTTGGTTTTGAGAAAGGGTTAGGGTTAGGTGTTTGGTAGGTACAATGCAGACCATAACCTGCTATACTGACAATTAGCTTGAAGAAAAACTATGCGTTTAGCAATTTGAAACTGCAGGCTTCTTATGTTTCTGGATAAGCATTAAATACATTTTGTTATTTTATTTTAGTTGTGTCTCTGTTCTTTTATTCGGAAAACTTTTGCATCTCTCTCTCCCCTACTGGGGATGCTGCTTAATCAGATAAAATCACACTTTTTCACTCTAAATCCCTACTGTAACAAAAGTAATCCGATGTACTTCATATTTGAAAACAAACCATTGGGAAGAGTTCCAGTTTTGCAATGCAAAGTAAGAAACGGGGAGCCCGTTAAACATTTTAATCCTATTGATTGTATTGAGAAAAAAAAATATGTATTGCTTTCTCTTTGTCATTGTACAAAATGCTCACTTTCAGGTGGATTATGTTTACATTTTTTATTGATAAGAGCGCCCACATCACTTTGCCATTAGCTTTCTTTTATCCAAGAATATCTATATAAACCTGCTAAGGGATGAAGAGGATATTAGCAACCACCATTTTTTTATGTCTCAGAAAATATATGTTAAGATGGCTGACAGCATCTTTCTTTTTTTCCTTTCCCCTGTTGACGAAATAACCTTGTGCCTTACTGAAAGAACCAAGTTAAAATGCCATGTGCACTCTCTGAGATATCAAGGAAAAGGACAGCCAGTTATCATCTTTTTTGCCAAATCATATGCATATTTGGTTGCACAGATAAAGATGATTTGTCTGCCTGAATTACTAATGTTCCACAACATATAAATGCTATTATTTGCAGACAGCAGCAATGAATAAAGAATTAATAGAAATGAAATGGAGATAGTCCAGACAAGAGTTTTGCAGTGTCTAGAATAAGTCTTGTAGATTTAAAACTGGGCTCTGAGAAAGGAATAAGACTGATGACCATTTCCCAGCAACTACCAAACAAAGCAGTGTTTTTTAATTACAGAAAACCCATTGCATTTAATAATATAATGTTGACTGAACAGTAGATTTCCAAAATAATATCAATTTCCATCACACACAGTATCTATTTATAAAAGCATAGCACACAAAAGACAGATGTATTTCTTATTAAAAACATGGGACATTTTGCTTACATGTCCCGATCCATACTCTGACAAAAAGCACATTTCTTTCCTTTTTAAAATCTTCTTCAATTCATTCATAGCTTCATTTTTAAGAGATGACTTATATCTGATCCTCCATCAAGACTGCTGTTTCTACATAGATCCCCATCAAACCAAACCCAGTTTTAGCTTAGCTATTTAGCTAAGGTTCTGGACTCTCGGCGGCATAAAAATAACCTAGTAGTAATCTTGCCACTATGGTAGGGCTACTGGATTTGGGTTGCAAAAATCCAAATGACTTCTATGGGGCAACAGAGAAAATTTGAACCCTTTTCTCCCATCTAGTGGACATCTGGATATTTTTAGTTCAGCTCTTGCAGTTCTACATTATGACAAGATGTAGCAGGCTTCAGTTTTAACTGTTTTATTTGCAACTACACATATGCATTAACATCCTTAACCTTTCATGCAGATCTTGACTTCTTTTTGGATGTCAACTATCCTATTTCCCAGGTAATCTGTCTAAAATTTGAAAACACTGCAGCCTTCTTTCTTTCCATCTGATTGGCCAGAAACCCAGGCTCTGTACCTCTATTTGCTAAGATTTGGGCTTGGAACAAAACTGATGAGGGATGGTTACTCTGTTGTTTATTTATAAGAATCATAGCTGTAGATAATTAGCCATATGAAAGAAATGAAAGCATAATTTTGCTCCCATTTTCACAATCATTTTACATTAACAAAGGCTATAATTCAGTTTCCTTTTTCTCAGGATAAGATTTGCTATTTGCAGAGATCCACTAAAAGTCCATTAATATTGCTGAACCATTATCAGTATGTTGAGCTTCAGATTCTAAAGTCACACAGCATTGTTAACATATTCCAATTACTATTAATCATACCACCCTTCGTTAAAGAAAGCATTTGGACTCAGTAGGATATTAGCAACAATAAATCATATAATTATGTAAAGTAATTCTAAGTCTATTCTAGTGTAAGGAATAAATTCATATTTCAACTCGGAGGAAAAGTCTGAGGAAAGAAAACAGAGATATTTACATTTACCAAAATCTTTCAGCAAATGGCCATGGACAACCTTGTTTTTTATTTTTTTTAAACCCCAATCATATTTAAGCAGTCTCATGCAACTTTTTTTTTGTAATTACATTTGAGCTTTTGACAATCATTTTTTGCAATTATTTCAAGAAATCTGTTAGTTTTTTTGAAAAATGAATGAGCAGAGATTTATCCTTTGGCAATACAGAAATCAATCTGATTCACATATTAGACTAAATGTGAAGGGTATTCTGAGACGTTTTTATATATAAGGACTGGAGTACCAATTACTGTTTTTTTTAAAAAAACAAAACCTGGAAAAAATAACACTGAATTAAAGCCTGTTTTAATTAAACATTATTGCCTTTCCTCTTATATTTAATACACCATTATAAATCTTAATGAGATGAATGTTTTTTTGTATATTTTATTAATGATTGGTGCTCAATCTTCCATTACAGTATTCTCATTCAAGTATGAATTCTTTAAAAATGTATTTACCTGTTCATTTTGACTAAATCCCAACACAGAAGGGATGTCTGCAGGAAGGGTAAAAAAAGACAAGATATTGGCTGTAATGGTAGTTGAAACCCCACCTATTTTCCATGCGGATTGCACATAAAAATGGGCAGAGCTTTGAACATGTTGTGGCTGCTATCTTGACTTCTTTGATCCCCTCCCAGCAGTCGCTGGATTGATATAGGAAAAGAGAAAATGGGGGAGGAGAAAAGGAGAAAGCTAAAGTCCCCGGCCCAGAGGTAGCTTAAGTGGATATTTAAACTCTTAGTACCAGAATGAAAGCAATTCTATAGAGTCTTCACCTGAAAATTGGCTGTCTTGATCCCAAATGCTTGCAGAAATTGAGAGGGGAAAGGCTGAAGGCTGGTCGGGTTGTAATTAAGTGAGAAAGAGCTGTTAAGGTTCATATCTCTCAGACAGGTAAGTCACAAGGTCATCTTATCTGCCAAGGGATGTCTCTTGCTCTGAACAGCTAAAAAAGTAAGTGGGAGATGAGAATAATGGTAGGAAGAAAGAAAGAGCCTGTAGTACAGTGGACTAAAGCACTGTTATTAACAGATTAACATCTGCTGCTTGCAATTACTGCAAGTTCAAATCTCACCAGGCTCAAAGTTGATTCAGCCTTCCATCCTTTCAAAGGTAGGTGAAATGAGGACCCAGATTGTGGGGGCAATAAGCTGACTTTGTATAAATATACAAAAGTATGAAGGCTATTGCTTAACGCATTGTTAGCCGCCCTGAGTCTCCGGAGAAGGGCGGCATATAAATTAAAGAATATATATATGGCTAGAGAAAAAACATATGTATGTATGTATGTATGTATGTATGTATGTATGTATGTATGTATGTCAAGGGCAGGATCTGCTTGACCCTTCCCATAGTGATCATAGACAAGCCTGTGAACTTCCTTCTAATGACAAGCCTGCCCCACTTTTTGCCTAGTATTCTTGTTCTATGCTTCTCACCTGTGTCTCCCCAAGGCATTCATAGTATCTCTTCTAAGCTGCTTTACACACTTTCTTTCCTCTTCATGTTTGTTGAATAAAGTCTCTGTCAGTTACTGGGACCATCGTTTTAGTCTTCCAGGTTTTGGGACTGGTGTTGGAGCCCATCCTCAGGGAACTTCTTTCTCTCCAGAATATCTGCACTGGGCTGTTTTATATTGTTAATTGGGGCTGGGGAAGGTTGATGACAGGCTATTCAGTTGTTAGTTGTTGTTTTCTTGTGCTGCTGCCGATTTACTACCAGTTTATCAAATACTTAGGAGCAGTGGTGGGATTCAAGTAATTTAACAACCGGTTCTCTGCCCTAATGATTTCTTCCAACAACCAGTTTGCCAAACTGCTCAGAAAGTTAACAACCGGTTCTCCCAAAGTGGTGAGAACTGGCTGAATCCCACCACTGCTTAGGAGCCCACAGTGCAGCAGCACAAAACAACAACCAATATCAGCCATCAACACCCCAATTAACAACTAAAAGCCGCACACAATCAGGCACCCCATAAATAATACACATGGAACAGTCCAATGTACATATTCTGGAGAGAAAGAAGTTTCCTGAGGCTGGGCTCCAGCATGAGTCTGAAAGCTTGGAAGGCTAAAACTCTAGTCCTGGTGACTGACTCAGATCGGCTCCTGAAACATTATCTTGGGATACATATATCTGCCTTCATTTGTAATAGTGTCTCCATTTGGCATTTCCTGCTTTTAATCATCACATACTGTGGCAGAAATAGATTTCTCGCCTCTGAGGGAGATGGGAGGTTTAGAAATAGGAAATGTAAATAAATATAAATAAATATGAATTTAAACAAAAGAATTACCACTGACCGAGTTTTTAATTTATTTTTTAGACCAAAAGTCATCTGTGAAGTAATGTCTGTGGTGGAACACACAGCAGCAATGAGGAGAGTCTGATGGAAATGTATGCAAAAATGTGTACAAAAAATGACTTTGCTGTTAGGGAATCAGAATTTTAACGAAGGATATTAAGGCTTGTTTCATCTTATATTGAATATATATGAGTCAATGTTGCCTCGGAAAATAAATGTTGGAGTTTTTGCTTGTAAGTAGTTAATTATACCACAGAAAGATACAGCCAAAACCTGTGTAAAATCAATGCAGCTACAGGGGAAAGGTTTTCTTTTCTTTTCTTTTTTTAAAACCACTTTGAATCTTTGGAAAATGGAATGAGAGGAGACCGCATGGGACACATGCTTGAACAAGGAGAAGACTCATCATCTGGGCTGTTGACATCTCTAGATCAGAGGCACCAGTCATGTGAACGAAACTTGCTTAGGAGCATAACTTGCTTAGGCCTTTGGGGACCCCAAAGTCATCGTCTGTATCATTATAGGAAACTGGTTGCTGGATTTAATGTGGACTTTTTCTAATCTACAAAGCAAATCTGCAATCAAATTAATTCTGTCACTCTGCTGCTGCACAAACTTTGTTTAGCATATAGCACCATGATGACTCTCTATGGAGTGTGGCAGTATGTAAATAAGGTCAAGAAACAAATATGGTGATAGCTAATCATGCCAGATCAAATACTTAAAAAAAGCTTGAAAGGATGCTGAATCTTTGGGGAAAAAAAACCCTACCAACATAGAAGCCACTGCAAAGACTGGAAGATGGCAAAGACTAGTACATATTCAACAATAATCTCTGAATTGAGTTTTCTTCACTAAATGTTTAAAAATATATTTATAACCTAGTTCAATGTTTCTCAAACTTGGCAAACTTAAAATGTGTGGATTAGGTAAACCACTGGAAGATGGCAAAGACTAGTACATATTCAACAATAATCTCTGAATTGAGTTTTCTTCACTAAATGTTTAAAAATATATTTATAACCTAGTTCAATGTTTCTCAAACTTGGCAAACTTAAAATGTGTGGATTAGGTATGTGCTGGCCAGGCAGTGGTGAAATCTAAAATTTGTTACTACCGGTTCTGTGGGCGTGGCTTGGTGGTGGTGGGGTAATGTGACTGGATGGCGTGGCCATTTTTTTTTTTACTTTTAAAACCATTTTTTCTACAACCTCTTCAGTGAAGATGCTTTCAAAAGGCTCTGACGATCCCAGCTGAGTTGCCTGATTGGCAAAGGCTTTTTAAAAAAGCCTCTGCCAATCAGGCAACTCAGCTGGGATCGTCAGAGGCATTTAAAAGAAAAAAGATCAATGGTGATCTTGTCAGCACCAATTGTTTTTAAGTGCTTGCCTAGGTCTTTAGGCACAGCACCCAGTGTGCCGAGTACCACTGGAACCACCTGCACTGGTTTATGCCAGAGTCTCTGCAGTTCGATTCTCAAGTCCTGATATCTGGTGACTTCTTCACGTTGTTTCTCATCAATTCTGCTGTCACCAGGTATGGCAATGTCGACGATCCACACCTTTTTCTACTCCACAATCATGATATCTGGGGTATTGTGTTCCAAAACTTTGCCAGTCTGTATTCGGAAGTCCCACAGTAATTTTGCATGCTGATTTTCAACCACTTTTTCAGGCTTATGATCCCACTAGTTCTTTGTTACAGGCAGATGGTAGCTGTGACACAAGTTCCAGTGGACCATCTGAGTGACTGTGTTATGGCATTGTTTGTAGTTAGTCTGAGCTTTTGTCTTGCAACCTCTCAATATGTGATCAATGGTTTCATCCGCTTCTTTGCAGAGTCTGCATTTGGGGTCATCAGCAGATTTTTCTATTCTGGCTTTGATTACATTCGTTCTAATGGCTTGTTCCTGGGCTGCAAGAATCAAGCCTTCTGTCTCTTTCTTCAGTGTTCCGTTGGTCAGCCGTAAGCAGGTCTTTTCCTTATCTACTTTTCCCTGGATCTTCTCAAGGAACTGTCTATGCAGTGCTTTGTTACACCAGCTGTCAGCCCGAGTTTGCATCACTGTTTTCCTATATTGAATCTTGGTTTGCTGCACTTTGAGCAGCTTCCTCTTGTTGACCTTCAGCAGAGCTGGTTCAACACTGTCTTTCACTTAATCTGCCAGAGCATGCTTCTCTTCTTCGACTGTCTGCTTCACTTGCAGAAGTCCTCTGCCGCCTGCTTTTCTGGGCAAATATAGCCTGTCGACATCACTACGTGGATGCAGCAATTATTATTATTATTATTATTATTATTATTATTATTATTATTAATAATAATTTGGAACACAACACGCCAGATATCACAGTTGTAGAGGGTTGAAGCTTACAATTTATTGATATCGCAGTACCAGGAGATGCCAGAGTTGAAGAAAAAGAACTGGAAAAAAAATCACGAAATATCGCGACCTGGCCATTGAAACTACGTGATTATGGATGAAACATGTAACAGTGATACCCATTGTCATTGGGGCACTTGGTACCATGTCCAAGAATTTTATAAAATACATCAAGAAATTGCAGCTTCCTGTAATAACACCAGCAGAACTGCAAAAAACTGCGCTACTCGGAACATCGTACATCTTAAGAAGGTACTTGGTTGATACCTAGGATGTTGGCAGCAATCTGTATCAACCATTAGCACCAGTCAATAGTATTTGTGATGCATTTCTGAATGTTCAGTTGACTGAGTTTCATGTTTAATGAATAAAAGAGAATAATAATAATAATATCATCACACAGTCAGCCAGATGTTCAGACTGGGTTTGACACTTTTGTTTACATATTGAGTCCTCACCAAGGACCTGGGATAGGTAATTGTGGATGTTTGATGGTGTTACAGAGTCCTCGCTTAATGACCCATGTGCTCCTTGTTTAATGATGCCAATTGGCACTGCTAGAACTGCTGTTGCTAAGCAGCAGGGTCATGTGATATTTCATTTATAACTGTACCATTTAGCAAAGGTAATTCTGGTTCCAATTGCCATTATAAGCCAAAGACTACTGTATTGTAGAGTAAAATCATAGAATCTTGAAAGCCCGCCAGAGTTTTTGCTTATTATGTCCTATGCCAAACAAAATCATAGTGTGGTTATTTTAGTTTCTTTCACATTTTTTCCCTCTTTCTCAAGATGAGTTTTTTATTTATGAAATTCCTCCCTTAATTGTTTTATCATTTGGTTTTGGGACCAAGCCTAAATTCTTTCATTGAACTTTAGGATGCATATTTGTAAGTGACGGTATGCTACCTTTACTCTTATAGTCTCCTGTTTGAAGTTAAAACTTCTTACATTATCAACTTCCAAGAAGATTGATTCCACTCAATCAGACAACTAAGCAGACACAGCTGTATAGCTGCTGTCAATCCAATCCTTTCTACATAAGTCATTTTAATTTACTTTTGATTTTTTAAAAAGGTAAGTTATTTTGAATACGAAAAATAAAAGCCAGATAAAAGTATAGTTACCTATCAGATTTAATTCTGACATAAGGATATCTTTTTACTTTAATCACATATAAACATTTATTGACATTTAATTCTCCAACATTTAATTTCTCTTACGTATCATTTTTAATTGACATCAAAGCGGGAAAACCCACTTTCCCAAATGCAGGAGACAAGACCACAAAAGTTGGAGAACACAGGTTTATTTGCTAGTAAAGGTTCGAAGCATTCACATGTCAGATTCCGAACCCCGGGCTACGCCCGAGGTGTACCTTTTATACATTTTGCAATTCTAGCCACGCCAGAGGCATTACGCCTCTTACTCTATTTCCATATATGGGTACACCGTCTGTTACTTTCCGTGAACACTTCTGGTAATATGTTTAGTGCATCTATAACTAGTCATTATAGATGCACAGCAACAAATAATTTTTAACAGAAATCACATCAAATTAGTCAATTCAGATTATCTGTGTCTTCCCATTTAGACAGGCTTTACCTTTTTATTACCTGCTAAACACCAGGTGGGAAGAACAATAAACAATTTTCTTCTCTATTCTTAGGTCTTTCAGAGTCCTCTGGGTCTTTTAAGAATGGTAAATTATCAGAATCTTTATAACACTGCGGTATTTCTTTCCTCCTATTCTGGGGTCCTCCTATTCTGGGGTCCTTCTACCATAACAGTATACACTAACCATATCTTCCTTGGTCAGCCCCAACTTCTGAATCATTTTACTGTATGGTGGGGCTTCTCAACTTCTAAATATTTTTCCTTTAAGGACTAGTCAGGTCTATTTGCAGTTTGGGATTCTTTCTAATTGTTTTAGTGAACTTCTCACTTTTTACTCAAGGTTTCATCCATTGTTCCATCTCCTCAAGCACTGGATTGTCTCTGCCCTGGTGATGCTCTGTCTAGCTCTTTCTAGTTTGGATTTCCCAGCCAATGCTGGCCTATTTTTAAAGATCGAAACTCTTCTCCATCCATTTTAGATCTCCCAGCAGGTGCTGGCCTATTTTTAAAGATCCAAAATGTATAGAGACTTTGGTTCACACGTCATTTGCACCTTGCCAGGGCTCTCATGAGTAAGTCTGAACTCCACTTTTTCTTTTTAAGGACCTTTATTTAGCCAAATTGGTTTTTCTGTGTCATCCCTACTAAAACCTTTCTTGGTCCTTGTCGGTATGCACTCAGGCCATCCAGTATATGTGCAAATAAGAACTAACATTGCACGATGTGGACCTGACCTTGGCATATCTATAAAATCAATCATCAGGGTATCAAAAGGATCACTTCCTGTGGGTTGATGTCCTTGAGGTGGTTGAGGCCCTTGTCTGGGATTATTGGCTGCACAGATTTCACATCTCATACAGACATTGGCAGCAATGCTGTATATCTTATTGATGTATACTTCTCGTAGCAGGGCCTTGGCCAATGCAATCTTTCCCAAATGTAATTGCTTATGGACTTGTCACACAGCATCCCATGCCATATGTCCCGGGACCAAAACATGCTGGTCGGGAAGAATCCACCATCCATCTTCCAACATCGCCTCAAATTCCTTAGCTTGTTGCAATTCCTCCTTAGAATAATTAGGTTTAATTTGTTCATCCGGGACCCATAGAGTTAAACAGTTAGCCTGTATAGTTAAAGGCTTCAGCGCGGCTCGACAAGCTTCCTGGTGGCCTTATTATTGCCTTGCTGTGTCTCTGACACTGTCTTCTGGTGTCCTCTACAGTGCATTTCCAGGGGGGGGGGCAGACGCTGTCCAACCGGCATAGGATCTGAGGTCCATACTTAATGACTTTTCCCCCAGCCGTAATAAGGCCCCTCTCCTTGTATATGGCCCCATGCACTTGCACTGTCCAGAAGGCATATTTAGAGTCTGTATAAATGTTGACACATTTGCCTTTTTCAAGTTCCAAAGCTCGTGTCAAAGCATGCAATTCTGCCAGCTGAGCACTTCTTCTGGGAGGGAGGGGCTCAGCTTCCCATACATCTTCAAGAATTACAACAGCATACCCAGCTTTCCGTATTTCCTCTTGCACAAAACTGGTGCTATCTGTGTATGGAGTAAAGTCGGGGTTGGAAAGCGGAACATCAGTCATATCTGGACGGCTGGCATAGGTTTCCTCAATAGTCTGAATACAATTGTGAGTAGATTTTAAATCTGGTTCAGGCAGTAATGTGGCTGGATTCAATGTAGTAAATTGTATTAACTTGATCATGGGGTTGTGCGTAATTAAACCTTGGTATTTCAGCATGCGGGGGGTTGGTCAACCACAAATGTCCTTTGGTTTCTAAGATGACTTTGAGGGCATGGGGGGGTGTAGATATCCAATTCCTGGCCAAAAGTTAATTTACTAGCTTCTTGTGTTAACAACGCCGTGCCTGCCAGGGCTATCAGATAGCCAGACCACCCTCTTGCTACAATATTCAGCTGCTTCAACAGATAAGCAACGGGGCAATGCCAAGTTCCCATTTTCTGGGTGAGAACCCCCATTGCTACGTTCTGTTTAGTGTCGACAAACAGCTGAAATGGCTTGTCTAAGTCAGGTAGTCCTAAACTGGGGATTGTGGGTTCGAGTTCCATCTGGGGTGCCAGAAATGAAGTGGGAAAACCCACTTTCCCAAATGCAGGAGACAAGACCACAAAAGTTGGAGAACACAGGTTTATCTGCTAGCAAAGGTTCGGAGCATTCACATGTCAGATTCCAAACCCCGGGCTACGCCCGAGGTGTACCTTTTATACATTTTGCAATTCTAGCCACGCCAGGGGTGTTACGCCTCTGACTCTATTTCCATATATGGGTACACCGTCTGGTACTTTCCGTGAACACTTCTGGTAATATGTTTCTTAATATAAGTTCGTTACAGGGATGATATAGAACATAGGTCATTAAGCTCATCAGTACATTTAACAAGTACCTTATTTATGTTCCTTGTACTTTCCTGAGGTTTGCAACATAGTCAGTACCTCAGAAAACAATATAATACTGTGCATGATACAATACTTAGATTAATATGATTTATAGTATAAGACCCTCCTGTCTCAACATGACATGTGTAGAGAAGATTACAAGTTCAAATATGCATTTCATTTATATGTTTGCTAAGATTAAATGCAGACAATGTCTGTTTAAGTAGAACTATAAACAACAAATAAAAGATAGAGATTTATTAAAGGAAGAAATCATAGGGCATCGTGAGCCTTTGGAACTGAATCTCAATGCACTGATTCAAGCATACCGAAGACTTTTAACTGCAAGAATAGATGGTCAGTTTTAGCTAATTGGTCAGGAGTGCTGAAATATCTATTAGAGTTTTAAAATGTTTTTAAAGGAATAGGGTCATGAAGAAGATTTTATCATACCTCAAGGTCATGAAAGGGATTTTATCATACTCATGGGGAAAATAATTTCAACTAATGGAAGAACAGATATTATAGCTGGGAGGAAAGCATTAATTTCTTTATAGATAAATTATACTAGTTGTCTCCTAGATTTAATTTAGCAGGTTTGTGTTCATGTTGCCTATAGATCAAATGGATCAAATGGAAACTAGACAATTTGATGAAGGTCAGGATGAAGAATTTGCTGAGAATGGTGATCTATGTATACTTTACTCTTCTCAAGTCTACTTGATACTTTGAAAATCCATTTAAAGCCACTTTCTTTGGCTAATACTAAGTCTACATACTAAGTAATGTACCTTTAACTTAGGCACTTATTTATATGTTGGTAATATCCATTTGAGCATTAGCAAAATGATTCTCATACGTTATCTTCTGCCGTTGCTAAGCAGAAATTTTTAATGTCTTCCTCTGTGATAAATCTGCAAACAATAAACCATTACAAACTATAACCTTGCATGAAATGCAAGGTCAATGCACAAAGGTCCAAATGAAATTCTTGATATTTCGGCTGCCTTTTAAAGGATAGGATGAATGTTAAAAGGCAATGATGCTTTGAATAAAGCAATATTCAGATGCTCATCTGAGGAAAGGAGGAAATATTTCTGTGCAATTTAAATACCACTGAATATTAATTACCAAGCAATTATTTTGACTATGTTGTCAGGGCAGCTTTTATCAAGTTCTTGAAAAGTAATTGTTTTACCATCCAGGTCACAATCATAACCTCGTCTTCAGCAGATTCTTTAGTAATCCAAAATTAGCACAGCAGAGTTAGACAAAGGTGCTTGTCCTTTCTTTTGTGCCATTGAATTCCTGTTTGTGAAAGTTAATTTGGATGCTATTTTTAAAATAAAAGTGGATTTGTTGTTAGAGCAAGTTGTTAGAAGTTACTGAATAGATGACTTCATCCACATTAGCATCTCATTATCAGCTTGCATCCACAAGAGCTTTCTAAATAGCATTTGGAACTCAGGAAGAAGGCTCTTTTTGCACTATTATATAGATACTGGTATAGATGTTGATTCTAATCACTTACTTTGCTCAGAATTTCATCATTCAAAAAAAAAAAATGAATGTGAGCCACTCAACCACTTGAGCAGTTATATTTTTCATTTGGGTGTGAAAAGAAATGATTGTGTAGTTAGATTCTGTGGAATCTTCTGTGGTAGATTCTGTGGAAAATAAAAAAGACAGTCTACATACTAAGTCAATGTTCTCAATTCCTCCATTAAAATTGAATTTGGAAGAACTGGAGGCTAAGATAACTCTAGGCTAAGATAAAATCACTTTCATTTTATTACTGATTTGAAAGGCTAGTGCTAGAGACCATAGTAGGCATAAGAACGTAATAGCTATCTTATGGATAGAAAAATCAGATAAGTTCATAATATAATAATTATAATGTAATTTTGAAAGGGGTGGGGGACCAAGCAACAGCTTTTACTTAAAAGAAGTAAAGTTCAACAAATGATTGGGATAAAAGAACTGGGGCCATATTCCCTCAACCAATTGTCCTCCTGAAGCTACATCTCTCAAAAATTGTCCTCCTGAGTCCCCCTCCAAAAAGTTACTGTTAATAACTCAAAGAAAGCTTAATTGCATCTCTGTTCAAAACTTATAAAGACCAGAAACACAGAAACATACTTCCTTTCCATAAATTCACTGAATATTGGACCACATAAGGATAAGGATGATGATAATGGTCAGAAAATGATAACTCTATCATGAAATGTACAGGGTTAAAACAAAGCTTCTCCTTCGTATTAAATAGGCATTAAATCAACACATGGATGATTGCTTCTAATATTTGAGTAGACAAAAGGAATACAAGAAATTTCATGGTTGCTTGGCTTCTAACACAAGCAGAAACTCTTTTAGGCAATACCCACTTACCTGAAACCAGCAGCACTTCTGAATACACAGACTTATTATCCTGTAAGCTTATTATTTTAATGAAGCTGGCAAAACAAAGTTGAAGGTAGAAGTCACCACCTCCTTTCACTTTCTTTATTGTGACAGAAACAAGCCCTCTGTTCTGTTCTATTCCATCTAAAAAAGAAAAATATTAAAGCTACTGTGTAGGCGATGACTTAAGTAATGATCTTAAATTGTATCTGATTAACCTTTCCACCTTATCAGTTTTGATGTGCCTATAAAATCACAAACCAAGAAAAGTTTGGAAGAAAAAGCATATTATTTTTTTTCCAGGAAGGTATTTTTCCATTTTCTCTTATTTTTCAAGAACTTCAACTTTTTCCATTGCTGCACTTTCAGCTCAGGTAAAACCTGTTAATTTTTCTACCATTATAGACACCATGCATGAACCAGGATAGTCACTATATGTCTGAGGCTAAAACTCCCAAATTATTTCTAAAGGTAGCATTGCACATAGTATATTATAAGAGCTTCCAGAGCAGTGAGAAAGTTGGTGCAATAATTAGAAATACTATGACGTTCATCCAATTTCTTTTGCAATCTGCTGTGGGAACAAATATCCATCTGGTTCAGGTCCAAGCTGGGAGAAAGACACTGGAAACATGGAGGCTGATTGGAAAGAAGGTTTAATGATGAACAGAACCACCAAGCACATGGTTCTGGTGCAGCTGACAAAATGAAGTTGAAAGTGAGGGGTTTTTATACCTTCTTTGAGCTTTGCACTTAAGCTTCCTGTTCCTGTGCAAGAACATGTATTCTATTGGCTGTTGTCAGATTCCTATGGGCTCATGTAGGGGTTATGTAGGGGTCATAGCTGCCTCTAGAGGCAAAAGAGGAAATACAAATCCTAGGTGTTTGTCTGAGCTAAGTTTGATTGAAGTTTGGACTGCTCTGAGGGTGATGCAATAATTCCTATTGTGGCTTAATGGCTTTGTCCTGTGTTGGATCTCGAGTGATGGCTGCTTCTAATCCTACCATTCTGCTTTAGTTTCAAAATATCCTGTCTTGGATGGATTACCAAATCTGTATTTCTAAAAGGTGACCTCCTCAGTTTGGTTTCTGAATAGGCTGGCCCAGTCTTTCTTAATGGGCACCAAAATATCTGGTGGGGGCTATTAAGAAAGACTTGGAGGCTGCTTTCTGTCTCCCAGAAAACATTTCTCCATTTCTCCTTTAGGGAAATAAAATATTCTGCACTTTTTAAATATTCCTCAAAATATTTCACTCTTCTAGGAGTGGGGTGACTTCTCACACTGCTTATGAAACAGAATTCCCCAGTCAAATAAAACCCCCCAAACTGCATCTGTTCCGTGGAATAAAAGTACAATCTTAGCAATAACAAGCAAATCTACCTTATAGAAGAGACCTGAAAGCATTGCTTTGATTTTTCAGGATTAGCATTCATATAGGGGCATGAAGAATCATGCACTTGTCTGCCTCTACTGACTTCAAAGCTTCACTATCTGTGATCTCTCCAAGCTGTTTCATATGGATGTTATGACCCTGCCCACAGGAACACTGCCATCCATCTTCCCAGGTGTTGAGGTAATTTCTGAAACAGCATTTCCACCTGTTGCCCAAGAGATTTATTACATGTCCTGGTTAAGGATAATGGGATTTGTAGTATAATACATCTCCTAGACAGGTCGATGACAGGGAAAAAGGAGGAGGAGGAGAAAAAGATGTTTATTTTATCCTCAACAATTCAACAATTCTAATTCAACAGTTCAACAATTCTAATTGTCCCTTAATACTCTTATCTGAAAGTCCTCTACTGGACTCTTTGTATGCAGTCATTTATTCAGTGACCAGCCCTCTGCCAGAAATCTGGGGAGAAGGTTAATTCCACACCCTGATATATATATATATCTGCTTTTTTGTGTGTGTCTGAGTGTCCTTGTGAGAGTTTTTCAAGCCTTTCTACCATCCTGCCGTTCCTCAGCTCTAGGGGAAAGAAAAAAAGCTTGGAATTGGAAATGAGTAATAATTGTGAGATAATTCTTGTTGCTTCTCATTATTCCCCAGTTGCTGTGGTAAAATCTCACATCTTGCCTGTGGCTCAATGAGAGTTAGATAGCACTTCATCCTTCTTCCGTGACACTCAGAGTAAAATAAAAGAGTTGCTTGCTTGTCAATCTGCAAAATTGAGCTCTTTCGCTTATTATATAATGCCATAGAATAGTTCTGGGAAAGTTCCTGATTCTAAAAGGCATACAATTATTTCCATTTAAATGTCACTCCGTGCTTTGTTTAAAATAGTCCTGAAGATGGACAAAGTGATTTTACCTTTCCGACAGCACAGATTGGGAAATAACTACAATGCTTTAAGTTGTTATCCCCAGCTCCATTAATCTCAACTAAAGGTGAGAGCCTTTAAAAAAGAGGGATGGATACTCTGCTGTTTCCAAATGTATGATTAAAATGTGATTTGATAGAGTCTAGCCTGATCCACTGTATCTAAAATGTATTCATGGGGAAGGTTCACTACACCATCTCCAAGGTGATGTATCAGAAGGCCTTGAACTCAATTTATCAGTATTTTTTTCTAACTTTTCATATAACTACGTGGCAACGAATTTTATTGTTTGAAGGCTTACCAATTACATCTACCATCCCATCAGCTCCATCAGGAAGAGCATATTATGGGTGCCATTCACACACACACACACACACACACACACACACACACACACACACACGTCATATGACAGGAGGCAAGAGGAAAGCCTTGTCTGCCATGACACTCACCCTCTGGAACTTGACATCAAACTGGCCTTGCCTTGCTGGTCTTCCAGGAGGGCCTGAAGACATGGCTTAACCATCTGGCCTGTGCATCTGGAAGCAGACGGGGTGGAATCTGCAAAGGGGTTATATTGTACATGGATTGATTGTGCTCTTCTGCTGTTTGTGCTTTTATGTTTTAATTGTTATTATTGTTTTATTGTTTTTGTGGACATTTTGTGATTGTTTTGTTTCGTATTTTTAAAAATATTTTTAACTTCGTTATATAAGGCCAGATTCACATATATGAGATGGGTGGCTATATAAATTGAATAAATAAATAACTTTTGGATTTCTGTAAGAATAGCCCACTGGAAAGAGAATAAAATAAGTCTTCTTCACACCATCCTCATACATAGCCCTCAAAGAGAGTCAAATTATACACCCAATTCCCAAAATACTTATACCTAATCCTGCCAATAAAACACAGTAGCATCTTCCTTCCTTCCTTCCTTCCTTCCTTCCTTCCTTCCTTCCTTCCTTCCTTCCTTCCTTCCTTCCTTCCTTCCTGCCTTACTTACTTACTTACTTACTTACTTACTTACTTACTTGCTTACTTATCATAGCTATCTAATCATTTGTTATCTGTTAATGAAATCTCTTGGAGACTCATTTAGCCAAATGGCAGGGTTCACTTAGGAAGTTCTAAAAGAGTGCTAAGGAAAGAGGAGATTTGGGTTTACCAGATTTGAAACTGTATTTTGATGCATGCTGTCTGACCTGGTTAAAAGAGTGGGTCAACCTCCAGAACAAGAAGCTACTTGATCTAGAGGGTCATGAATTAAGGTTTGGATGGCACAGTTATCTATGGTATGACAAAATTAAAGTTAATGTTGGTTTTAATAATCACTTTGCTATACGTGCCATACTAAGAGTTTGGAATAAATATAAAGAAGGTTTTCTATGAAGTTGCCTCTTTGGAAGTTGCCCAGGAAGCTTTTTTTAAAGAAAAGAAATGGTGGCAAAGCCAGACTGGTGGACTTATGGTAAAATAATATCTTTCAACTCTGATGACCCTACTCTAAAGTCAAGGGAAGAGCTAGAATTAGAAGTTACGTTTGCCATTGGTTTACATATCAACAACTGAAAGAAAGATTTAAACTAGATTAAAAAGAGTCATGTGTTTGATTTTATTAAAGATGAATTGGAAATCTTATTGTGTGGTAGCAATGAACATGTTATTGCTAAGATTTATAAAATGTTACTGAAAATGAATTTGGAAAGTGAACATGTAAAACATTGTATGATTCAGCAGTCAAGGAACTTTAGATATAACGTGATGCTTGAACAATGGGCAAATATGTGGACGAAAGGTTTAAAATTCACACTAAACTATAATTTAAAAGAAAATGTTTATAGGATGATGTATCACTGGTATTTAACACCAGATAAGTTATCTGGAAGGTATAAAGGTATTTCAAATGAATGTTGAAAATGTAAAAGTAAAGAAGGGGCCTTTTATTATTTATGGTGGACATGTGATAAAGTAAAGAAATTTTGGAGAAAGATTCATATTTTAATACAGAAAATTCTTAAAACAAGGATAAAGATGAAAGTACGAACTTTTCTTTGGGTTTAATGGAAAAAGACTTGGAAATTTATTTTGGAACTTTGATCTTATATATGTTGATGGCAGCAAGACTACTGTATGCACATAAATGGAAGGACATTTTGATTCCCACCATGGACAAATGGCTAAATTGACCATTTTGATCAAAGAAACTAATATAAGTACTTTTGCTGCTACATGGAGACCACTTCTGGAGTTTGTGCTTGAGGTGGAAAAAAATGAAATTTTGATTTTGGATTTTACTGATTAGATGATTTGTTGTTATAGAAATGGCTAGTTTATATTATTATGGAAAAGTAAAAAAGTTGAGGTTGGATATTAATGCCTTATTCTACTGCAACAGAGGGAGTCGGAAGTCAATGCTTTTTTTCTTTTCTCCCTCCCCTCCTCATTTTTCCCCTTCTACTTCCCACTGTGACTTACTATTTGCTTTTGTATTTTTATATTTTATTCTATAATCTAATAAAAAAAAATTAAAGGAAATTCCCAAAGATTATCACTTCTATATTCCATAGTCTGCATCAGTGATTCTAATTAATTTACATTTTAAAGAGCAAATGGAAAACATTACATTGCACATTCCCAAAATCTGCAAACAATACTTTTGAAATAGAAGCTAATTTTAATTAATTTTAAATTCCTGCAAAAAAGGCAAAGTGTACCATATGGAAGAATAGATGTGAAATGGAGGATTCTCACTGAAGTAATTTGACAGTGGAATCCATAACCAGAATGGTACGTTCCTTATCACTGCATATTTATTTATTTATTCAATTTATATATCAGGATATGTTCAACTAATCCTAGACAGCTATCTCTTTTAATTTGGATCACTGAACTCAGAAGGGGATTGGACTCGTTCATTTAGATAACCCTCTTCAACTCTGTGATTTGAAGCTGCTTGATTTATTTCAGTATCTTGAACTGATTTGAAGATTTAAGTCAAAGATTCAATTCAAAGGAGTGAGTAAATTAAATCTCCTTCATATTAAGTCACCCTTAAAGCTCTGCCTTGTCCTAAAATGTATATAATAGTACTGAAGAAAAGATGACGTGCATTTTCCCAGATGGATAATACCAGCAATAGGCAAAGAGCTGTTGGTTTGAACATTGTTTCTGACACATGAAAAAAATTGTTATGCCCTTGCACCCAACTAATTCAAGATCATAACCATCCATTTCACAGTTGCTACATCTGTCAGACATAAGAATGCACTTCTCCCTTGAAGCAGAACCAACATCTTGTTTACATGGATTGCCGGCTGGTATTGCATTTAATATCTGCAGTGATTTACACAAGTACTGTAGAAGGGTTATACTGTAGATAGGGAAGAGACCACATGAGGTCTATTATGAGTTGGATAAGCAAAAATGTTCTTTGTTTTACTGTGAAGCAAAACAAAAGTCTTGCTTCAACTGCCAGAACCTGAATCTATGTGCCCAATTAGTCTAATTTTCTATTTTTGTTAGGTGTAAACACAGCAGTAGATCAGCTAGATTATTTGAGAATCTGAGCTCGGTGGGGAAGGGACATCTTTAGATTTTCCACTTTGGAATAATATTGTTTGTGTTTATACATAAAAAGAACTTCTATAAGTAAGTAGATGCCTTGGCTCTAATATGCTTTTTATTTTTAACAGATTTTAATGGTTTCCAAGAAACCACAGTATTTCAGGTACTGATGTAATCCTAGCTGCTGCTGCTCCTTCCATCACTTGCAATAACCATCTAATCTAATCTAATCTAATCTAATCTAATCTAATCTAATCTAATCTAATCTAATCTAATCTAATTGTTGAAGAGAGGAGGATGACTCAAGTAGGGAACTAGTTTGGAATGTATATATAGAGAGCCCCACCCACAAATGTCATTGAACCTTATCTAAACCCAGGTGCAAACTATCAGTTTTAGAAGATTGCTGTGAAATAGGCATTGAACAATAAAGTAGCTAATTTGAAATCTTCTTGTGTGGGTTCAGCATTAATCTAATCTAATCTAATCTAATCATCTAATCTCAAATCACTGATTGCTGGATGAGATTTCTGAACTCCACTTGTACTTGCATTTTTGATGTACTGAGAAGCAACACTATTTAGCTACAACTTTGGAATTATGAAATGGACTCACTGGTCCTAAAAATACATAATGGATTTTAGGGATATAGTAGATTTTGACAATTGCTTTGATTTCATTGTTTGGATGTCAGTAACCTAACTCAGATATGGCTCCTTCATATATTCATTGAAATTGTAGCATATTCTAAATTGCTGTTATAGGAGGCAGTTAATCTAGGATGGCAAAACCATTTAAACATATTAATAAGCTACAACCCATATTGAGCAATGAAGTTTTATCTTCTCTGGTATTGGGTGGCAGGCTGATATTTGTGTAAGGTAACCACCCAACCTGAAGCAGGTTCTCATAGACAATAAGACAGGAAAGGGCAATTATCACAGACCCAGTACAAAGATTAGAGGACTGTTATTATTATTAGTTCAATTTATATGCCGCCTTTCTCCGGTGACTCAGGGTGGCTTACATGCTGTTCCTGGATTGTGATATATGCTTAATTCACCATTGACGCCCCTCTATGTAGAACAGAGATAAACTTTATGCAAAACAATTAATGGACCCATGTTTGATATCAGGACTCAAAACAAGGACGAAATAACATTAGAGCTTTTTAATTTCCCCAGACACTCTGCAGTAGACCTCAAAGTAACTGTGTTGGAAAAACAGGTTTTTAATAATACCCAGGTGCATATGTAGTTTCCTACAGGGCAAGGCTTGGCTTTAAACAAAGGAATCCTAAAGTGAAGAGCATTGTCAGCCATGCAAGTAAATAAGACCCATTTAAACTTTGTTTGGAAGCTTAAAACTGTAGTGACTAGACTACTGCAATATACTGTGCATGGGCCTGCCTTTAAAGACAATTTGGAATCTGCAGTTGTTGCAAAATACGGTGGCCAGTTTGGGAGTTATGGAAACCCATCACTGAGGAATAATACCTGTCTTGTGGGTACTGTACAGATTGCTATTAAGTATTCAATCCTAGGAAAAAAATGCTACTTATTATCTATAAGTCTATAAGTCTCTCTATAATTCCCATAAGAGAATTACGGTTATGTACTATACTAGTTTGATAATAATAATAATGTATCCCAGGTCCTTCAGGAAGGACTCAATAGGTGGATAAAAATGCCGAATCCAGACTAAACATCTGGTTGAAAATAGTAATAATAATCTTAGTGTTTTTGGTTTCTTTTAATTGTGGAGATATTCTTGAGATTTTATAATCTTAAGAACACCAGTCTTCATAGCATCCAAGTATTTAGTGCATCCAGTTATAAAAGTTATTGAAAAAATATGCTCAAATATAAAAACATCTACTGTATTTGACTTAATTCTGGACTCTTGAATGGAAGTAAAATCTTATCAATAGAGTTCTTCGTTTATCCAGATACTTTAAAAGTTCATGCTACTTGAATAAATACAACTTGCACTGCAGTGATCTAATTTAATTTTTTTCTAAGACATGAATTGTTGAAAGCAACTCCTTTCACATCTATAATAAAGCTAGCTTCTTCAACAATAGATTGGATTCTATTAAAAAAACAACTTCAAAAGTGAGCAGGAGTAGTTATTTAATTATAATTTGTAGGTCTATTTCTATAAGCAGTGAAAAAGGAATTTAAAAACTGAAACAAAGCATATGGGTTCATTCCTGGCACTTTACCTTCAACAAAAGCTGTTTTATACATAGGACTATGGCTAAGCCTCCAATGTCTGGTGGAAATGGACTAGGTCTATAATAACACTTCGAAGTATGTTTTCTAGAGTTAAAAACAAAACAGTTGTTTTTACTGATTGTGCAATCCTGGCTGATTTTGAAGCAAAAACAAAACAGGATTGGACCTGGCTCGTATATGGAGGAGAAACTACAGAATGAAATAGTAGATTGGGAAGGTCTAATATTGTCCTAGAAAGCAGACTACACGCATTGTTGTATTATAACATGAATCAACCAGGAGTTGAGCTCAGTTTAGGGACACTTTACTTTTACAGACAATATAGGAACAAGAAGATTGCTGTGGTTTGCAAATGACCTTTATTTGAATGTACTTAGTGTGCGAGAGTAACTAACCTCAGAAAATGAATGGAAGGGCCATTCACTTTTAGGGCTTACTTTGACCTGATGCACACTGAAAATATATTTTATTTATGTATTGCATTTATATCCTGCCAGAATCCAAATTAACTCTTAGTGATATACATAATATAGAAAAATGTAAAACATCAGCAATAAAACATTCAAACAAAGTTTAGAAACAATTAAAGAAAACTCGTTCCCAATAAATTAGTAAGATTTTCTTTTAAATGGTGAAGTGTAGCTAGAATGCTTTAAAAAACAGCACTGGGAGACTGATTCCGAGAATCCTTTCTGCCACTGAAAAACAGCACTTCTGGGCCTCAGCTCTATTTATTTCCCAAAAGTGAGAAAATAAGAGTTGTTGCTCCTGAAATATCCCTATAGGCTAGACCAGGGGGGGTCAAACTCACGTTGTCACAGTGTCATCATGTGATGTATCGCCACTTCCCCCCCTTTGCTAAACTGGGTGTGGGTGTGGCCAGCATGTGATGCATCCGGCCCATGGGCTGCGAGTTTGATACCCCTGGGCTAGACTGATTTAAATTTTCTAGCAGGAACCTTGCCAAATCATAAAGGGCTTTACAGGACAAAAACAGCACTTTAACTTGGCAATTTAGGGCAGGGGTCCCTAACTCCTGGACCACAGCCCACTACTGAATCATGGCCCATTTAGAACTGGGCTATGCAAGTGGCAGGCGAGTGTGTGAGTGCAGTTCCACTTGTGCAAGTGGCATGCACATGCGTGGACATGAATCACCATTTGTGAGAGCAGCAGGTACATGTGCATGCCTCTTTCACAAATGGAGCTTCACACTCTCATGCACACCAGTGGTGGGTTTCTCCCGGTTCGCCCCCAATCTATTCGCTGCCTCCAGAGTCCCAGCTGATTGGCTAGAAGGGAAAAAACTGTTTAAACTCTTGCCGCGGGGCTTCAAAGGGCCGCCCTACAGCTGATCAGTGTTAAAAGGCAGTGTGGTGATAGAGCCTTGGTAGTACAGGGGTTTAAGGCACCCTGTTATTAAGCTGGTTATTAAGACCAGCTGCCTGCAATTACTGCAGGGTTCGAATCTCGCCAAGGCTGAAGGTTGACTCAGCCTTCCATCCTTTCTAAGGTAGGTGAAATGAGGACCCAGTTTGTGGGGGCAATAAACTGACTTTGTATAAATATACAAAAGGATGAAGGCTATTGCTGAGCACATTGTAAGCCACCCTGAGTCTTCGGAGAAGAGCGGCATATAAATCAAATTTAAAAAAAAAAAAAAGATCAGTGCGCTCGAAACACAAATGGGTAGACCGGTGCCTCCAAAAACAAATGGGTAGACCGGAACGCTCCAAGAATAAATGGGTAGACTGGTACAGCTCTGCAAGCAGTTAAAAGCTTGGTAGATCAGTATTCTGCTAAATCCTAAAAATTGTCACATGACCATCAAACCACACCCACAAAATAAGCCACGCCCACAGAACAGGTAGTAAAAAAATTTAGAACCCACCCCTGATGCACACGTCTGCCATTTACACAAAACCATCCTTTCTCCTCCCCACACCCAGTCTGCCAATCCAAAAAGGTTGGGGAACACTGATTTAGGGGATTAAGGTGATTTCCATTACACATACTCAGCTGTTTCCCATTTGCTAATCCATAGCTGAAGCAGTTAGGCAATTCCATCTTCGATGTACAGAAGTGAGAGTTAGTTGGTTAGTAAGTACCCGTAGCATTGTGTTTGGGGATAAGGATGCTGAGCAAAAGCGAAGGATGCTCTTATGAAGCTTCTGCTTTGAGGTGACAGAAACTAACAGAACTGCCACCATAATTGATGGTAGGGATGACCCACAAGTAGGCTTACTGCAAAGTCTACTGTTCTACTGTATAATGAGGAATAGTCCTAGGTGGGCAGAAATGTAACAGTTTGGTGATATGAAATTTTGGAGATAAATTTGTTAAAACATACATATGAGTGCAAGAATGTTACTGGGGCTTCCTGACCTGCTCAGTGCTGGGACATGGCTATTTAATCCTTCATCCTGCTGATAGCTTGTAAAGATCACTTATGTCTATTTTACTACACTCTCAGGAGCAGTAAGCTTTTAAAATTGCTAGCTGAATTGGTGACATTGAGACAATGGTGAGCTTTATGTTAGTTCTCAGCTTTATTCTGTCTTTGGCAATAAGGGAAAGTTAGTTTCCCTTTCTTGCTTTTTTTTTTTTTACTGCTGTTAGAAGGAGAGATAATAATGTCACAGTTCAAATGTCTAAACACTGATATGATCCACATTTATTTAGGGTAATTCATGTACATGTCAAGTGTGCCACTGGAAACAATAGTGAGAGATGAAGTCCAGAAGAGAAATCTCAAGTCTTCTTTGGACTTGAAATAGCATAGCACTTCTCTTCTCTGGGTGCTTGTGAATGATAGAGGGAGACATCAATCAACTTTTATTAAAGCTAGCTAATCAATCAGCAGGGATGCTCTTTAATTTAATTTTATGATTTATATATTCTATCTTTGCCCAAAGGGTTTGTTTAAATACACACTTCTATGTAAGAGTGAGGACTTCCTTATAAAAGGAATCCTGTTTCTCTCTTTCTCTCTCTCCCTCTCTCTCCTCCTCCTCCTCCTCCTCTTCCTCCTCCTCTTCCTCCTCCTCCTCCTCCTCTTCTCCCTCTCCCTCCCCCCATCATTTCTATTGTGATTTTTGTAATTCCACTCTTTCAATAGCTCCTGACTATGGATGTTTCCTTGTTTTATACATGTACATATATCCCTTTTTCTTGAAATGCAGAAGAGGTTCAACTGATGCTTAATTCTGGGTCTGGTGCAAAATCATTTGGCTTTGTACTGAGATAACAGATTAATTGGCCTTTTGAATTTGACTGGCTTCAACACTGGATAGTAATGTTATGGGCCTAATTCAATTGGATTTTGAGTAGAAAAGGACAAACAGTTCAAATGTTTATATGCAGAAAACTAAAAATTCAGTGGTTGGAACTTTCCCCCCAATTTTGCTTGATTTAAAATAGGTTTTAACCTGAACTTGAAGCTATTGAACTCAATTTCAGAATAGACTTTTAAGTTAGGTTTTACTAAACACATGCAATTATATTTAGGGAAAGGAAGAGAAATACTTAATTATAAGTTACTAATACATTTCAGTGCTCCATTTCCTTATCAGTAATGGGTCCTTTCTGCAAAGAAACATAATTTTTGGGAAACCCCTTTGCAAGAAAAAAAAGAGAGAAAGAGATAGAGATAGAGATAGATAGAGGGAGAGAGGGAGAGAATTGTGTATTAAGGCCTGAATTGTTTACTAATGGTAGGCTTTGAATATTACAAGGAAGAAAACTTCCAATTTCCTTTATTTTGACCCATAAACCAGATAAACTATTTAGAATCAATAGTTGATTCAGTAGTTATGGTATCAATATCTTATTTACTTCTTATCAACCAAATCACGTGAAACTATAGAAATCAATGATGGCCAGGAGCATAAGTGAACTGGAGCTCATTCCTCAGGAAATGAAGCTACTGATACCCAAGTTTCAATAGAGGGAATTCAAATTGTTCTGAAACAGAGTGGCTATCAATTGCTTATGGAACATGCTTACAGTTTCAGGAATTTCTGTATCCATCACCATTCAAAACTTTCAATTGCCGAGATTGTCTTCTGCCAGCTTTGAGTGCCACATCAGCTGGACAAGGACAGTTTGGCTACAGTTTTTGATGTCCTAGAAACCTTCCACTAAACAATAATACACCATAAATGGGGTTATGCTTATTGCACTATAAAAGGGCTCCCCCCCTTGAATATATTCTCTCCTGCGCGAGCTACAGTGGCTACCGGTGGTCCTCCGGATCCGCTTCAAGGTGCTGGTATTGACCTATAAAGCCCTACATGGCTTAGGTCCAGGGTATTTGCAGGACCATCTCCTGCCTGCTTCCCACCGTCCTGTCCGCTCTGATAGGGTTGCTCTCCTCAGGGTACCGTCGACTAGGCAATACCGTCTGGCGATGCCCAGCGATAGAGCGTTCTCTGTGGGCGCCCCTACCTTCTGGAACGAACTACCCACCAAGCTTCGGACAGCCCCGGATCTCCGCTCCTTCCGTCGAGGCCTGAAGACTTGGTTGTTCCAACAAATTGGCTGATTCTGATCCTTGGGTTTTTATTATTTATTATTTTAATCTGGTTTTAGTGGGTTTTTATTATTGTATGATTTTAATCTGTGTTCGCCACCCTAAACTCTTCGGGAGTAGGGCGGCATATAAATTCTGTGAAATAAAATAAAATAAATAAATAAATATTCTAAAATGCCCATCTGGAAAAACTAGAACTGCTGATATTTTCATAGAGTTGATATATGAAAATGAAAAGAACTTGCTAGTATCAAAAATATTTGGCTAGCAGTTTGTCATTGAAAAGGCTTCTCTACTACCATCTTGCTTAACATCATCAACCGAGTTATTTTCTTTCATTAGGCTAATTTGCCTAAGATGAAGAGGAGGCATCTAATACATATAGTCTTCAACTTACAACCACTTAATGACCATTCAAAGTTACAACAGGATTGAAAAAAGTGACTTATGACTGTTTTTCACACTTACACACTTTCACACTTACAACTGTTTTTCACACTTACAATGTACACTTACAATGTTGCAGCATCGCCATGATCATGTGATCAGAATTTGAACACTTGGCAATTGGCTCATATTTATGACAGCTGCAATGTCCCAGGGTTATGTGATCTCCCTTTTGCAACCCTCTGACAAGCAAAGTCAACGGGGAAGTCGGATTCACTTTACAACCATGTTACTAACTTAACATGGTTAGTTAAGCTATCATACTGGTTTAATTATGAGCCACGGTGGCGCAGTGGATACAATGCAGTACTGCAGTCTACTTCTGCTGACCTCCGGCTGCCTGCAATTCGGCAGTTCGAATCTCACCAGGCTGAAGGTTAACTCTGCCTTTCATTCTTCCAAGATTGGTAAAATGAGGACCCAGATTGTCGGGGGCAATATGCTGACTCTGTAAACAGCTTAGAGAGGGCTGTAAGCAACTGTGAAGCAGTATATAAGTCTAAGTGCTATTGCTATTAACAACTGTAGCGTGGCAAGAAAGGTCATAAAATGGGACAACTCGCTTAACAACTGTCTCACTCAGCAGCAGAAATGTTGGGCTCAATTGTGGTTGTAAGTCAAGGACTACCTGTATTCATTTTTGGTTCTGCATCACTGTTTACTGAACTTCATTCTAAAGAAATGTTTGGTGCCAGTTCTGCTTTCTTAGGGGTACCAGTCAAAGCTCTTTTTAATTCTCTTAGCCATTTTTTTATTTCAAATGTTTGTTGATGATAGCTTTAGCTACTATTGTTGTTTTACTGTGTGCATTTATTGCAGTGAGGATAACAAATGAAGCATGGAGAGGTTTGCACAGGCTTGTCAACACAGGTTAGACTGAAAAACAGTGACTTGATCAGAATGATCTAATGATCTTTGTGCCTTAATGTGGTTTAAAAGAATTTGGGAGATTATAAAATGAGGCAATGCTCTAATGTCATCTAAACATGGGGCTTAGCTGTCTGGACGGTACTGCATGCCCTCCATCTTTGGTTGGGGAATATTGCTATTTTATTTGGCTGCTATTGATAATTTAGGTGAATTCTACTGAAAAAAAAATAACTTTTTAATGCAATTGTAATTGTCTTTTGTCACTTTCTTACAAAGAACCAAGTGTTCTTTGCTTTAGAAGTTCCTTCAGATGTATGTACATGTCTAGTCACTGAGTTTTGTGTGCAAAAATATCCAGGAGCGACCTAATTGTTCTTATTTTGGCAGAGGAGTTTCCAGCCCAATATATTTAACTTTATAAGTTGTCTGCATTTGAACTTTATTGGACAAATGGCTGAAGATCTTTGTGATTTCCATTATGCTCACCTTTTTGGGCTCCACCCTACTTTTTACTGTTCTAATCAAGATAAATTTTTATTAAGTTGGTCCTCACAACACTATTTCTGTGGCATTTGAATTATTGCTAAACTAAGCCATACTCTGGAAATTCCTCTGATCTTTGTCCATTTCCTTTCAACATATTTTTTGGGTGTTTTTATTCTGCAGCTTTGCTGGAATTTGAGTGATAATAGCCTTCATTAATGCAGCTTGTAACCTATTTTTAGGAACTTTCAGGTAGTTGCGCTCTCTCCCTCCCTCCCTCCCTCCCTCTCTCTCCTTCCCTTCCTCCCTCCCTCCTCCTCTTTTTGCATCAAGATTCCACAATAAGTCTCTTTAAACTCTTAAAAAGCATGCCACTTGAATTAGAAAAATGGTAACCCCTCATAATTTATTCTTGTGACTGTGAAGCATTTATGTTCTTCTTGCTAGAGAGAACACTTGAGAAAAATTGTTTTAAGATAAAAGGGCTGATAAAAAATAAAAAGAGATTTGGGTCTTTTGATAGACCTGCTTCTAGAGATGAAAAGAATAGCGGAATCTGATAGACTGATAGTCCTCTAATATGGGCCCAGCTGTAGTTTGGGAGTGGGCGGGAAGGAAAACCATTTCTTTGATTGCTGTTGAGGTGAGCTGGTTAAAAACCACTGCAGTGAACAATCCTATTGCAACGGTGACATCCTTTATAAAAGGTTTTGGCAACAAATTCGAACAAGTTGTTGTTAAATACAAGCAGAAGGAGGGAGACAGAATAAAGATAAATATAAAGGTAAATATATTTGTTATATTTTATTATAAAGTGCATGTTGGCAGTTATAATAAAATATAATGGCTTTAGTAATTATACCTTAATGCAGGGATTTTTTTTTCACATCCAGAAATATTAAAGTAAAACCAGAAAGTTACTGTACTGATGTGGATGATATAAGATGTACCATCTTATTATTTCTCATAGGTAACAATAGTTCTTCTCAAAGAGCTATTGTTTTTCAAATCCATGTCACTATGCCTAATTTTTTTTAAAAAAAATTGACTTAACTTAAGCTGTGTGAAACATCAGTGACCATAACCCTGGATATGGGACATCCAAATATTGTGTGAGATGTTCCAATATTTGAATATGGTCTTGCAAATACTGAGTTATCAAGGGATTTAACGATTCCCTGAAATTTCAATAATTTCTATTGCATTAATTTGAGAGGCTGTGGAAGCCATTTTGAGGTAACCATTCCAAAACTTAAAAAAAAATCACTCTGCATTCTCTCTTACTCTTCTTATCTTAATTGTTGCTTGTTCTCTTTTGTGTTTTTAGTCTACAAAGCATCACTTTTTCACACTTCCCCTTAGCGTGCAGTAGCTACGCACATACTTCAGTGACTCTCTGTGGCATATCTCCTCTCCCCTTCTCTTCTCTTTCCCTTCTCTTTCAAGTAGTTCTCAATTCTCGTTCTTTACATTCATTTTCTATTCATTCCATTCTATCTTTTGAAGAGATTAATAGGGTCCCACCCCCCCAAGGCTCATATTTTGCTTTTTTTTTTAACACTCACTCTTATTTTCATTCTAATGTCTTTCATTTCTTTCCTTTTTGATCATGTCTTTATTTTCCTAAGATCCATTCTGAAAATAACAGCCTGTCCCATAATCTGAACTTTTCATTATTCTGGCACCTTTTATTAATTCCTTGTATCTTACATCACAAGCAGACTTTCAGGTCTCATTTTATTCCTTTGCCATGTATATAGAGGAATAGCTTACCCCATCTATTGAAAGCAAACATACCTTTCTCCAAGCAGATCCTCATCAAAAGTCACCATTCTCATTAATTCGTGAGTGTCCAGAGCGCAATCTTTTTTTGTGTGTCATTTCATTTCATTTTCACCAATCCTTTCATGTCACTTAACAGACATGATATTTTCACATGGGACTTTTTAGAGGAGTGTAGTATCCCATCTTCTGGCTAACACATTATATTAAAAGGTATAAGCTTTTGTGAACTGCAGCTCATTTCATCAGATGCAGAGAGTGGCTAGACTAATGTAGGATTTAAATTGAGGTGAGACCGAATTTGGGGGGGAGGAAAGGGAGGGGAAGACAGGTTGTTTATACAGATGCAGGTTACACAGGAGACAGATTACAAGTACCTTATCAACCAACAATGGTAATGTGTTAAAAATTCATTTTGTTTGTTGAGATTGCCTGGAACCCTTTGAGGTATGTAAGTTCAGCAATCTCTCACTGAATGGTACTGTTAAAGGCCTGTTTTTCCAAGATAATCACTTTGAGGTCTGCCATAGAATATCAAATATTGTACATCAAAAGAAAAGTGGTTCGTGCTGCTGTCTACTTCTGTCAACAGGACTTTGGAAAAGCAGCTGTAGTGGGAAATAATGCTGAAATTATCTCTTGAGGATATGAAGAAACTATAGTTGTAACACTATATCAACTGTCATGTGTTGTTTTTTAAATAGCATCATATTGAATCAAATTTTATTAAAATCATAGACCAGAATGCAGGGAAGACACTGGTTGATGAATGTGCAGAAGCAAAATTATATTGATAATAAAATATAACAAACAGTATACATTTACATTTCTTAATTCTCATTTTAAACATTTGAGCCAGTTCCACTTCAAACATTTGAGCCAGTTCAGCTGACTCAATTTCATGTAATTCACATGGGCCAAACTTCTAGGAAGCAGATATAATCAAATTTGCCTTCTAAAAGATAGGACATTAAATCAGTCTCTGCAAAATGCTCATAATTATCTAGGGTGCATAAGAGGAAAAACTAGTGAATTAGGTCTTGGAACTCTGTGAGAAGTTGGTATTTCTTTAAAGTTTGTCTTAAGTCATTCTTAAGTTTATGATTTATATCCTAGATCCTTGAGTTCATGATCTCTTTAGCTTTATTTATTGGTAGAGATAATAAATATTTTGGTGAAAAGCCATAATAATATAATTTACTTGAGATACACTTCTATCGTATTGATCTAAAGTTGTCACGGAATATTAGGAGAAGCAATCCAGTTGGTGCCAAACTTAGCCTTAGCTGGACTGTTAAAATCACTCATCAGATTTTGGCTTCGATTTTTGGGCATCCCAGTTTCTATTATTAACACTACATTGGGAAAACATCTGGGGATTGAATCAATAATATCACTACCCAGTCCAAATTGTGACATGACTTACAAAATGCATCAGATGTGCAAAAGCATTATGCAACAAAACAAAAGGAACCGGTGTTGAAAGAGTGTATGATTCTAGAGTTCTGGGGAAACAAAGTTGGATCCCCTGATCCTTTGCCTTTCTCCTGACCAATAGACTTTGACCTAATAATAATAACAACCTCTCTATGTTCCCTATCTAGGCAGACAAACATGTCAGTCCCTTCTCAGAAAAGTTTCAAATTAGCTTGCTACAGAGATCTGAAACGGAAAGCCAAAGGGACTAGTTTAGACATTGTAAAGGAATATGCTGACAGAGATGACAGATAATTAAGAAATTGAGACTGATATTCCCCGTAGAATGAGTGCACTGCTTTCAAGTCATAAATCTTGTAATACATAAGCTAATGGCCTATCGTTCAGAAGTGTGTTGAACAAACAAAATCCCAATGTCCACCTTCATACTGATGTTCACATGTAATGTTGACATCTATAGATATATAATTATATATCTTAAGAAAGCCCACCATGACATTAATATTGATTGTATGTTGGCTAAATGGAGTGACTCCTTCCATATTGTCTAGGAAGCATTCAAAAAATATCCTTCCTATTTGGGAAGGTCATCCAGAATCCCAGTGCTGGCATTACACTGATGGCAACCAGCTCTGCTGTTCCTTACAGTCTAATGCCAAGAGAGCATCTCTGAACATTGCCTAACCTGGAAAATGGATACAATGAGAGAAAACATGTTGAGATTAAGTCCAGAGAAGACAAAGGACTGCTGGCAAACAAATTTTGATACTGAATGAAGCTTACTCAGGTTGGAGGTGTATTTCCTTAAGAGGAGCAAGTTGAGAACCTGCAAGTATTCTTTGCTCCCTACCTATCAATTTGTACATGACAACTCTCTAAGGATCACATTTCCACATTGCAGCTAGTGCACCAGCTTTAAACCTTTTGAGTCACTTGGATGTAGTGATAATAATCCACACCTTAACCCAATAAATCTTGTAATACATAAGCTAATGGCCTATCGTTCAGAAGTGTGTTGAACAAACAAAATCCCAATGTCCACCTTCATACTGATGTTCACATGTAATGTTGACATCTATAGATATATAATTATATATCTTAAGAAAGCCCACCATGACATTAATATTGATTGTATGTTGGCTAAATGGAGTGACTCCTTCCATATTGTCTAGGAAGCATTCAAAAAATATCCTTCCTATTTGGGAAGGTCATCCAGAATCCCAGCTTTAAACCTTTTGAGTCACTTGGATGTAGTGATAATAATCCACACCTTAACCCAATTGAATTACTGTTATAGGCCATGCATGGGGTTGGCCTCAATGGAGCATCTAGGCTACTGACTGGTGCAAGAAATGAAGAGCATATGATTCTTCTACTGAAGATACACATTGGCTATAACTGCCAAATGGGCACAATTCAAGGTATTGGCCCTGACTTTTAAAACTCCAAGCTATTTAGGATATTGCTATCTGACAGATTATCTGCCCTTCTGTGAATTGCCCAGCTACTCAGATTAATAGGAGATGTTCTTCTAAAGGTATGCTGGCTGCCAGAGGCTCCATATCTGGTACATGAAAGGGCCTTTTCTTATATGGCTGCCAAGCTAGTAGAATGTGCCTCTCAAGGAAATTTATTTGGCTTCCATTTGCCCAGTATTTTGGAAGTTGATAAAAACAGATCTCTTTCATCAAGCTTGTAATTGTTCATTTATTTCAATTTAATTTAGTTCATTTCATTTTTTGATTTGTATTTAGATATTAATTGCTTTAATGCTACTCTAGTTTATATTTTATAAAGTGCGTTCTTTATGGCTGTAAACTGCCTTGATTGTCAAACAGATTAAAAGATGCATATAAACCCAATTGGAAAATTAAAGTAGTAAAAAAAAAGAGATTGTTATGCAGACTGTCTCAGATAATTCCATGACAATGGTAATTAAGCAACGTCCCAAAAGTAACTTGTTTTCCTTCATTGGAATTCATTACAACCCTTTAAAATAAAAAAGAACCCCCCCCCAAAGTAATGTACTTTAGAAAATGTAGTTGTTGTAAATTGCCACGTGGAAGTTGCTGAATTTCAACTTGGTTATGATTTCTCTCAAGTGCGCTCAAAAAATAAAGAGATGAACCTAATCAAATGCAATGATTATCCAATCCCAATCAGAGGTGGTATTCAGCAGGTTCTGACCAGTTCTGGAGAACCGGTAGCGGAAATTTTGAGTAGTTCGGAGAACCGGTAAATACCATCTCTGATTGGCCCCGCCCCCATCTGTTCTCTGCCTCCAAAGTCCCAGCTGATTGGGAGGAAATGGTGATTTTGCACTAAGCTTCCCCTGGAGTGGGGAGGGAATGGAGATTTTACAGTATCCTTCCCCGCCATGCCCACCAAGCTATGCCCATCAAGTCATGCCATGCCCACCAAGCCACGCTCACAGAATTGGTAGTAAAAAAATTTGAATCCCACCTCTGATCCCAATGGATTGTTTCATCCCCCTTTAACAAACATCCTTGAAGGGAAGTGCTCAGTACCAAAGTTACACTCAAAAGGATTTTGACTTTCAGTGTCATAAAAATAATTAGCAGAAAGCTTCTTGTTTACATGCCAGATTTCATCTCATTTTGTTGCCACATTAAGTTTTAAAAGAATTAAAAAGGGATGGGGTGCTTTTTTCTTTCTTTTTTTTTTTTAAAAAAGAAGAGTCTCAGACAGTGAAATGGCTTTGCTTGCCCTTGGGGTTCCTTGGAGGAAAGATGAACAAGAAGTTAATGCCAGTTCAGGTGGCTTTATCATGCTCACTCATGTGGCAATTGGAAGAATATAATTCAGTGTGAATTATAATTTTCTTTTGTTCCTTTGTTTTTTGCTGTAAATCTCCACCAACTAAAATAATAGTATCTATTTATTTATTTACTAAATATATAGACCACCTGATTCCCAATGACCACAGGAGGTTTACAAGTAATTAAAATAAAGAGGAAAAAATTACCATGTTTATTGAATATGCCTAGAGATGGTGAACATATGTAGAAGTTGGGGGTTGGTTTCTCTGACTGCTTGAAATAGAATTGGAACAGAACTCAAAGGATATTTAATTCAATCTCTTGCTGAAAGAAGATGCTACCACAATTTCCCCAACTGGGAAGGCATATAGTGTGATATAACCAGCTATGTCTCTTACTTTGCCAATCAGCTTTTGCTACCCAGGGTTTCTTCTTGTTTAAGGAAAAAATATTTATTTATTTAAACCATTTGTTATCTTTTGTAATTTGAACTCACTCATTCAGGTTATCTTCAATATACAGTATTGTGGCTTTAATATATTACCATGTGATGAGATGGGTAGAAAACAAATTTAATCACACACACACACACACACACACACACACACAGGAACCAAAGTTGCTCCAGTTTATATGTGGCAATTTCATATCCACCATCCATTTTCTGCTGTTGAATGATGCCAATTCTTTCAATCTTCTGTTGTGCAATTTTGTATAACTTGATTTCCAGGACCTTCATGGCTTTAGACATACACAGAATTACTAGAAAGCATCAATAAATCTCTTTTATTCATTTTAACCAATCTGAAGTATTTATGTGACAGGTTTCTGTCAGCCAAGGAAAACTGGTATTTTGCTGTATAAAAAATGTATGTTTGTTAATGAGCATTTACAAATACAATACAAAACAAAACAAAATATAACAGGTGCATTGGTTCTTTAGGTAGAACCAGCTCTAATTTCATCTTCCTTTCTTGTTCTTTTAAATTTGAAATTATTTCAACTCCTGCAGCCAAAATTTGCCCTTGTCTTTAAAGAGAATGCTTTTTAATCAAAGGGATTGTTAATTATGAAAAATAACAGGGCATAAAGGCTTATAATTAAAAGATCCAAACAATAGACAGTGTTCTTGTCTATTCCAGACACAAAAGAAACAAAAAAAATGAAAGCTTTCTACATTTTAAACAGGCACAGCATTGAATATTCTGCTACCACTTTTATCCATCACAGAGCATGAGCATTTGGAATCAGCGAATCTTCAAAGTAAACTGACATTTGATTAGACTGTTAAAAATTAGGCGCCTCCTTTTAAAATAGTAGTTCAAATAATGTCAGCCAGAATAAATATAACGCACAATCTCTCTTATAATTGGAGACAATGAAATCAGCTAGCCTGGGTTGACTGAAATCAGCAAGAAACATAGACTGGAGGAACAGTCAAAGTCAAGCTGGTTTTGTGGAAGACTTATTTGCTTACCCCACATAATCCTGGTTCAGAGCAAAGGGAGGTAATCAAAACAATTTGATTATAATTATAGGTATATTGTTGACCCTACTGTTCTGTTTGTTAATTTTACCTTTGTGAAAAAGATAGAAATTACATGGAAGAACACACTAGGGGGCAGCATCTGGCCAGATTTGGCTGAACTAGAGCGCTAAGTAGGGTCAAACCTGAGTTGGATTTGGAAGAGAACCCAAAGATACAAGAACTTAAAAAAAAAAAAAAAACCACACCTTGGGAAAATATTTCCACACAATGCTAAGAAAACTAAATGAATAGTGTCCAATTAAGTTACTCAAAAGAGTTTTTATTTTTCACTGCAGAAGAGGGATGTTAACTTTGTACGAGGCAAGGAAATGGCAAAGAGAATAAGGGGAAAAAAGAACTACAAGTGCTTTGTGCAATTTTCCCTGATGTATTTTATCTTTTTAGTCAGAAATAATGAGGCAAGTGATCCCATTGCAGAGTAGAACCTACAGTGCTGACAGAGAAAAGTTTATCTTTTTGCATTCAGTGTAGTCTCAATCCAGGCTAATGGTGTATAAAGCTTGAGCCGATTGTAAAACTAACAGATTAATCAATTACTTAATATTTTAAATTTATTAATCACATTTTTTATCCCATTGCAATAATGGACAGACATTCAGCAGCTCACAGCATGTAATAGAATGATATACTGTCTAATATTAAAAATCAAAATTACAAAAACCTGTTAAGCTGTTCAGCATCTGGTATCAAGCCCAAGTGCTCTCCAAGAAAACTCCATTTTCAGCTGTTTTTAGAAAGGAGCTGGTTGGGCCAATCGAACTTTTAGCAGGAGGCTCTTCCAGAGGGCTAGGCCAGCCTGATGACTGTAAACAATGTCTCTGCACCTTGGCTCATCTGGGCCTTCCAAAAATCAAGGACATTTATTTCCCCAGCAGAATAAAAGTGAAGAGATAAGTTCCTGCAGGTAACCTGGCACTCAGCCATGAAATGCTTTATAGATTAAAATTGGCACTTTCAAGCACTTTCCCTGGAAGCTAAAGAGACCCACAGTGCAGGGTTGGCAAAACAGGCTACTAGCAAGTACTTGTGAACACTGGACCACCAGCCTTTCCACCAAATGAAGCTTCCAATTTCCAGTTTCATGTAGGGCATGTTGCAATAATCTAGGGCAGGAGTGTCAAATTGGAGGCCCGCGGGCCGGATGTGTCACATGCAGGCCACACCCACCCCAGCTCAGCGAAGGGGGAAAACGTAGTGAAACATCACATGATGGCAATGTGACATGGCAAGTTTGACACCCGTGATTTAGGGCAGGGGTGGGGAACAATGGCTGGCTCAGGAATTCTGGGAGTTGAAGTCCATAAGTCATAAAAAGGGCCATCGTCCCCCATCTCTGATCTAGGGGAATGTAGTGAGGATGGATTGTTTTTGACCTTTACAGAGTTTCTTTGCTTTCTTGGTCTTTCAGCTGTTCTGCTTTGTGATCCACAGGGCCTGTATATGGCCTTCTGCCTCCTTTTTAATGGGAGAGAATCTTGCAGGTAGATAATGAGGTATGCTACAAATGGTCTTGAGACTAATACCAAAGCTTGCTGGCTGCAAAGATGGAGAAATAATAGTTTGCCAGAATGTTCATCAGGAACTCATTTTTGTGTCTGTAATACATTTAAAAAAAATACAGTACTCTTTTGGGTAATAATCAAACATGGAGAGAAATGAGCTGTCATTAACTTGGTTGTTCATTTCTTCAGTTAACACTAATCCTAAAAATAGCATTATAGAACAAACACATTCCTATATCTTTAACTAAACAACTGTTATATAACCAGTGTTGATAATACAGCTCTGTGTACTATTGTTAATATATTAATGTATTTAAAAACTCTAAATCCTCTATGCATTTCATGATTCAATATATTCAGAAGTAATGGGCCCATCAATTTTAAAGGAAATATCCCTGATTTTTACCTATGCAAACCTTCAGCTTGAAAAATCAACAGTGATATTCAAATAGGTTTTATTTTAATTGTCTTCTAAAGCAATGTTAGACTCAGTCATAACATCACAGCATTGGAAGTTGTAATAATCTAAACTAAAGCATCCCTTATTTATGGTTATGTAATTGTTGTTTGAATATTTTCAATAAAGGAAGGGCAGCCTATCACTTTGCTGAGAAAATGACTCCCAGAGAAAGCTGTTCTTAGTGTTGGTTTGTTTTTGATATTGGTGTTGCTTCTGGTGTTAAGTTACAGGTCTTTCTGTAACTTAAATCAACTATTCCATACATATACTCTGGACCAATGAAGAAAAAGTCTTGAATTTCATCCGTATGAAGTCATTTCAGGTATCTAAAGGGTGCAATGATACCTCTACCTTACGGTTCTCTCCCTAAGGCTACACCTTTCTTTCTTTCTTTTCTTTCTTTCCTTCCTTCCTTCCTTCCTTCCTTCCTTCCTTCCTTCCTTCCTTCCTTCCTTCCTTCCTTCCTTCCTTCCTTCCTTTCTTTCTTTCTTTCTTTCTTTCTTTCTTTCTTTCTTTCTTTCTTTTAGTTTGTCAAATATGTATAAGATAACAGATATAAGTATAAACATGATTATGAATACAGGAAATGGATACAAATAAATGGGGACAGTAGGACAGGGATGGTAGACATGTTGGTGCGCTTATGCACGCCCTTACAGGCCTCTTAGGAATGGGGTGAGGTCAACAGTAGACAATCTAAGGTTAAAGTTATGGGGGTTTGGGGATGTAACCACAGAGTCAGATAGTGCATTCCAGGCATTGACCACTCTGTTGCTGAAGTTGTATTTTCTGCAATCGAGTTTGGAGCAGTTTACCTTGAGTTTGTATCTATTGTGTGCTCGTGTATTATTGAGGTTGAAGCTGAAGTAGTCATTGACAGGTAGGACGTTGTAGCAGATAATTTTGTATACTACGCTTACCTTCCCAACTGATACAATCTATCCCTATAAACTGTAATGTTGACTCATCTCATTGCTATTCTCTGAAAATCTGCCAGTTTGACTGCATTATCATTATGGTATAATATCTCCTTCTCTGTGGCTGCCCCAGCTTTCTGGAACCAGTTACCTCCTGAGATCTGGACCATCCCCACCCTATTGGCCTTCCGAAAAGCGGTGAAGACCTGGCTTTTCCGGCAGGCCTGGGGCCATTGATCTTGCTGTTGAGATCTGGCGAGATCCGGCCATGAATGGTGTGAATGGGTTTTAATTGTTTTTAATGTCTTAATTTTTAATGTTTTTATATATGGTTTTTAAATGCATTGTAAACCGCCTTGAGTCTTGTATGAGGTGGCATATAAGTTGAATAAATAAATAAATAAACCAGTAAATAAATAAATGATACTCAAGAAATGTAAGGAATAAAATAGAGCTATCTTTCCTTTGACTTTCAACTATACGTGTGTCTTTGTTATTTGTGGGGGATTCTGTTCAAGCCAAACAATCACAAATAATGCAGTCATGAAAAACATATTTTACACATGGACATTGGTTTGTTGTTGTACATGTGTAAAGTAAACCAAAACTCTCATTATTATGTGAAATTATTTATCACAGATACTGAGTTTTGGAATGTGTTTGCTAACCATGGAAAAGTGAAACTATAGATAACAAGATATATACATACCTCAGTTAATGCAGTCTAAATTGCATCTGTTTCTTTGCAACAGCCTCATATTTCAAAGAGAATATAAGTGTGTCATTATTCTATGATTTACCGAAGCAGGTGTCCCCCCCTCCATCCTATACTTGTGCATTTGATTTATGTATTGTAATTTTATCTTGTTATTTTTATATCATTTTTATAACCTATCAAGGTCATTTTAAATTTTATTTCTCTCTTCTAGGGAATTTGCTATCCCACCTAATTTATCTGTCATCTGCAATAATTTTCATCCTTCTCATAAATAAAAATGTCAGAAGTAAAGGGCTCTGTGAATTCCAAAATAACTTGGGTTTTTTAAAAATGCTACCCTGATTGGGGAAATAATGAGAGCCAATGTGGTACAGAGAAGAAGAAGGGCAGCTGAATAACTGGACATTTGGAGGCAATGTCACCCTCCAATATTATAATTCCAGGAATGGTTGATGCAACAAAGTTCCAGATATAGGATATCTCATCAACATTGGAGGTCTTCTACAGGAGTCATCTGGAAGAGGCAAATCACAAGGCTATGGCTCAGGGGTGGGTTCTACTTACCTCCACTACTAGTTTGCAATGGGACTGTGCGTGTGCGCTTCACTTGCTTGCGCGTGCGCTTCTGCGCATGCTCAGATCATTCATGATGACGTCCAGGTGGGTGGGCGGAGCCTCCTGCCACTGTTACTGTTCACAAGAACCAGACCGAACCGGGAGCAACCACCACTGCTCTGGCTGATACAGAAGAGAAGGAAAAAAAAAAATCCTTTCTTTATTTCCCTTGCAGGGAAAGGGCTGCATTTCTTTTCTGTAAATTACATGTAAGGAAGGAAAGGGAATTTAGTAGAATAATCTAGTGTTCCTCAAAGCAGATGTCAGCTATCCAAGGTACTCAATTCTTACACAGCTTGAAAAGAATTGCCTATCTAACTCACATTACCCTAGCAGATGTGATGTAAAGCCTCCAGGTTCTATATTTTCCAGTGGTAAAACTTTGAACTGTTGCAACAACATGCCTGATAGAGCCCCACAGGCCTTAGAAAGATCAGATGTGCACCAAATGTATAAAGCCATACACACAGATTAAATCCAAACACCCTATTTATTTCAAGACTATTTCAGGAATTGAAAATTAGTGACATGGTTAGCTTAGTGACTACTGATTCCAAAAATTTGTCATTGTAGTGCAATGATCTAAACTGGATCCCTTCAGATGTATTGATCATCTGAGCATGGGGCGTTCTCATAATGACCCTAGAGAAAACAGCATGATCCCATCCCCATATGTCTATGTGACAGTAAGTCAAATAGTATACACTGATGAATACCAACGTGTTCAACCAACATTAGTTGATGGGGCCAATAGTTTTGATCAAAGTAGTGAATGTTAGCTTACAAGTTGACAGAATGCAGATCCTCTCCAGCTTCTATCTAGTTTAGGCTGATAGCTGTTGTTTTCTCCTTTGCAAAAATATGAAGTGTCTTTTCCTCTCCTTTTCCAAACTGTTCCAGCCTTCAGGCACAAACAAGAGGAGAGATTACTGAATGCAAATCATACGTAGAACTTTGAATGCTACAGTTAGTTGCTGTTGCTCAGTGTTTTAAAAAGTTGTCTTTTAAGCTGAGGGCAAAACAGGATCCAACAGCAAACAGTTGTGAGGGTGGAAACCTCCCCAAGAGAGGGGAGACAAATACCTGAAAGAAAGTTGTATTTACAGAGATACTGTAGTCTGAGCTCTGCTTCCTACCTCTTCAGTGAGGAGCAAGGTTCGGTGAGAGTGGTCTTAAGTCAGTCATAGAGTTTTGGAAGTACTGGAACATGTTAAACATTATTTTGATATATTTTTATATGCTGCTGTACTAACATGAAAAAAGGAAGACATAAGAGTAATTAAAGGTTTGCGTTTCCTATGTTATGTGAAAGCAGTACTGCAGTTCTATTCTTGAACTCAACCAACTTGTAGAAAGATTATTCCCTGCTCTTAGTTTATTATATATGCTAGCAAGTGCAGTTTAGGGTGTTTATCCAAGCAACAGCTAACCCTGCTTTGCCTAATTGGCTATATTTTCTCTAGCAAATTGTGTTTTTCATGCCAGACATCTTGACATTTGTATGTTTGTAGCATCTTTTCAAGTCTGTCTAACTTCTAGTGACGGATTCCTTATGCAGAATCTTGGATTATAACTGTGCCTCCCTCCTTCCTTCCATCCTGGGCAATCTATATATGGATTTTTTTTCTCTATTACCTTCTAGATTCCTGCCTAGGCTTTCTTTCAGTGTTCTTTATTATTTAAATAATAAAGGAATCTGTATTCATGTGTGGCTGATTACAGCTCCCTAAACTGATAAGATAATTTCATGAAAATATAGAGAATCAGGGATCTGCTTTTCCCCCAAATGCCAGGAAAAGTGGCATTTGAGAATCAAGACATCAACAGCAGTTCATTTGGCCATCTGCACTATTTTTAATAGGGCCCTAAGAGCAGTATTACTCTTGTGCAACAATATCATGGAGAAAGTGATATTATCAAAACTGATTTATCCAAAGCTGAATGTAGATTTCGTAGCTGAGCTGGAGATTATGCCTACAACTTGAATTGTTTTCCACACTGACACAATTCCTGTAATAAATCTTTTCTTTAATATGGGATTTTAAGGATAGGTGGAGGTACAAGAATATTTATGAGTTCCTGATCCAACTAAATCAAGAGTAACGGACCAGCCTGTTGACTGATGAATATAAAGGAAAGTTTTGCAGGAAGAGATATAGCCAAAAAATAAATTGCAGGCTAAATTGTCAAAAGTTGTGAAATAAGATACAAATTGACCTAAGTATTATTATAGGTTTTTTTTTTTTGTTCTGGGGGAAATAAATAAAGATTTATAACTGGCTTCTGAAATGATTCCATGAAAAAAACTTCATCTTTCCTATGAATACTTAATAAGATCTCTGAAAGGCATCAGGTGATGATTAGCAGATGCAATCCACTTTTCCATGACACCGTTTGAGATAATTTTTAGAATGGTTCACTATTCAATTCTTTTACTCTGTTAGCTTAAACATGTTTAAATTTGAATTTACACAATGAACCTTCTTTCTCAGCATGCTTTTATACACACAATGTGTTTTTTCACAATGATGAACAGTCCTTTCTATTTTCCCCCTTGGAATCTACCACAGACACTTAATGATTGCAAATCTATTAAATTGCAAAACAAATGCAAGCTTTGTCCTTGCCAAAGAGTAAATTGAGTGTAGATGAGCTCTGCAAACTCATTTAAACAGGTGGTCTTGCAGCTGCCTTCCAAACGTAAGTCAATTATACACTTAGTCTAATTTAAATGAATAAACATTATCGTAGCATTCTTTGGATTTTCTCTTTTTTTCCCCATTCAGGCCTAAATACTGAAAGAAATATGAACATTACGCTTAAGACAGATATATGAACATGTCATATGAAAATATTCTGTTTAATTACTCTGCTGGAGAATTAATTTAAACCAATACACAATGTCTACACCAGAAGCAAAGTAAACTCAATTTCTGAGATTTATATTAAGGATGTTTGAGAGATTCAATCTTTGTGAATCTCAGTGAGTTAACTTTCTACAAAATGTGTTTTGCACTGACTTTTTACTCTTGATGAATATTCTGGTTCAGTTCTCAGTGAAAAAACTGAGTTCTCTTAAAAATGCAAATAAGGAGGCAGTAAAACATTTACTGTATAGGTACATACTTTGAAGGAAAATATGATGTGCATAGTATTTAAAAACAGATAATGGTACAAACCTTTACATAATTTGCGTCACAGCACCTACTGCAAATTTTGAGTTATTTTATGGGGATAGGTACTGTATATGGTTGTGCTACATTAGGGAACTTTATAAAGTAGGCATTTTGGTGATCTCGTGCATATATGACATTGACCACTAATTTATCTCTTTGAAGTTTAAAATTAAGTAGTGGGTGACAAAACAGATCAGTCTTTATACCATTGCCATATGTGCAGTCATACAAATAGAATAGAAAAGTGTGCTTATGTAGTAGAATGAAAAGTTCAGAAAATATTAAATATATAAAGATATTCCTTTATATATTTATAAAAAGCCATGGTGGCGAAGTGGTTAGGATGAAGTATTGCAGGCTAATTCTGCTGATTGTCAGGAGTTCAATTCTGATCGGCTCAAGGTTGACTCAGCTTCCCATCCTTCTGAGGTTGGTAAAAGGAGGACTCAGATTGTCAGGGGCAATATGTTGACTCTGTAAATCACTTAGAGAGTTCTGTAAAGCACTATAAAGCAGTATATAAGTCTAATTGCTATTGTTATTGTTATTGGTATATACTGAGCACATGTTAATAGGATATTTAGACAGAACTGGTATGTTTCTCATCTGATTAAAGTGTCCTCAGCAGAGGAATAATCTCCCAGATGTCAAACAAAAACAAGAAAGTCCAGTTGCCTCCCAAAAAAAGGACAACCATGACCTGGATGACTGAGAATCTCCATAGACATTCTCCTATCTGATGTACTCCAAAAACAGCACAAAAGGCCCAGAATTCAATATCATTATGGTTCAAACACATCTGGTTGAAGGATGTTCAGGCGAATCATTGGCCCCCACAGAGAGGGCCCGCAACTTGGGTGTCCTCCTGGATGCGCGGCTGTCCTTAGAAGGGCATATGACAGCCGTGGCCAGGGGGGCTTTTTGTCAGGTTCGCCTGATACGCCAGTTGCGCCCCTTTCTGGACCGGGACTCCCTACGCACGGTCACTCAAGCACTCGTCACTTCTCGTCTGGACTATTGTAACGCTCTCTACATGGGGCTCCCCTTGGGGTGCACCCGGAGGCTCCAACTGGTGCAGAATGTGGCTGCGCGGGGGATTATGGGAGCGACGGGGCGCTCCCATGTGACTCCTCTCCTGCGCGAGCTGCATTGGCTTCCGGTGGACTTCCGGGTGCGCTTCAAGGTGTTGGTGATCACCTTTAAAGCGCTCCATGGCTTAGGGCCAGGGTACTTATGGGACCGCCTTCTGCCACCAATAGCCTCCCACCGGCCGGTTCGCTCCCACAGAGAGGGCCTCCTCAGGGTGCCGTCGGCCAGACAATGCCGGCTGACGACCCCCAGGAGGACAGCCTTCTCTGTGGTGGCACCTACCCTATGGAACAATCTACCCCCAGAGATACGAGTGATCTCCGACCTCCGGATTTTTCGTCAGGCCCTAAAAACTCATTTTTTTCAGCTAGCCGGTCTGTCCTGATTTTAGGGTTAGTTTTAAAATTTTAATATTTATTTTAATTGACAAGTTTTAAATTATGAGCCAAATTTATAAATTATTTTAACTTTATTTTAACTGTGATGTTTGTATAGATGTTTTTTATCTGGCTGTTCACCGCCCTGAGTCCGAAAGGAGAAGGGCGGTATAGAAATTCGAATAAATGAAATGAAATAAATGAAATGAAATGTTGGGAAAGTTTACAAATAGGAAGCTATTTGGAAAAGGCTGCCCTGCCCTTCATATTAAGAAGACATGGAGTTTGTTAAGCCAGATGTTTTATCAAATATCCTTGAGAACGAGGTACCCAAAGCTTAATTTCCCTCTGTAAATAGAAAAATAGAACTTCAAGGCCTACGATTATAACTGAAGTGCTTCCCCACTGCTTTGTTAAATTTTAATACCTTTAATATTTGCTCTACATCTCTATTATTTGTTTGGTTTCTATAAACACACAAAAGGGTATGGCTAATAATTGATGGCATGTCATTTTGGAAAATATGATGGGAAATAAGCTCTTGATTTTAAGGCTGAGGTTAATTGATCTTGTAATAGGATTGTGAGTGTTGTTATGGTAATAAGGTAGGTGCTGAGATTTAACATGTGGCTTTACCACTATTTTTGTATACACACAAATATTTGCAAGACCTAATAATTGCTAAGTGAAAATTGACCTAATATTCAAGTAATTATTATTTCTACAGAAGGCTATACTTAACAACATTATTTTTTTTTTCATATTCTACAAAAGAGTGAATATTGTATGTTTTAAAAAATTAAATGGGCAATATCTATCTTGTATATATTACATTAAGGCATTCTTCCTGAAAAAAAATCCTAGATCTATTCTTTTATGATGTTAAGTAATGTTTCATGAAATATTTTCAATCATGCAGCAGTTGCCATTATTTCTTCAAACTGAATCTGAGCTTCAAGTGTGACTAGAAATATAATAATTTCTAAATACTAAATATTGTAGAATACCAATATTCTGTTATGGGTGCCTTTTAATTTACAGATTTCAGACATAATTTGCTCTACCAATACATCTTCCATTAAAGCTAGAAAGGTATATCCAGACAATTGTTGCCTAAGGAGATTGCAAAATATTATTGTGATATTAAGGCTTCTTTGGAAAAGATGAATTGAATTTAATAAACTATTGAAAACTGAGGATTATTTTTAACTGATTTATTCAGAGTGTAGTTTTCTGTGGGAAATATTCTTGGCAATTCAATTCGAACTGAAATTGAATTGAGAATTAAATACTTTTGTCTAATTGGCATCTCCTTATTGATGATCTACACATTAGAAAGATGAATAAACCAAATGATCTGTTTTCTCCTATATCATTTTAAGTTAAAATGGAATTTAAGCTGTTTGTTCTTCTGTTAGGCATCAACAAGGAGTGTTCAAGTTGGGGATTTCAATATACAGGTAATTAATTTTCTATTTTCTTTCTTTTTTTTTAGAACAACTAAAATAATTTCTTTTCTTTTTTCAACAGTCTCTTTATGATGTTATTAATATACTGCCTTCATTCCAGTTTTTCTAAAGATTAGGAAACTACAAGTGTTGTATGTATGGGCGTTTATGGATATGCAAAGCAGCATCTGTGGGGTGGATCAAAGAATTCACTATGGCAATTGAGGCAGCAAATCAAAGTCCTACCCCATAGTATGATGCAGATACAAAAGAAATGGGTCTTCAGTCATGCTGCTGCAATTGCTATCTTGACTTTTTCATTTGCTCCCCATAGCTGCCATTGACTATACAGTACATATTCTGAAGAGGTTTCTGCTGTTTTGTACCATTGGAGGAATAAAGGCAGCTATAATTGCAACCTGTGTATTAAACAGTCTTAAGATCAATCAGAATAGAGCTGGACGGGACCTGGGGGGTCTTCTAGTCCAACCCCCTGCTCAAGCAGACCAGCCTATACCATTTCAGACAAGCGACTGTCCAATCTCTTCTTAAAAACCTCCAGTGATGAAGTACCCACAACTTCTGACGGCAAGCTGTTCCACTGGTTAATTGTCCTTATTGTCAGAAAGTTTCTCCTTAATTCCAGGTTGCTTCTTTCCTTGATTAGTTTCCATCCATTGTTTCTTGTCCTGCCCTCTGATGCTTTGAAAAATAAGTTGACCCCCCCTTCTCTTTGTGACAATCTCTCAAGTACTGGAATACTGCTATCATGTCCCCCCAGTCCTTCTTTTCTCTAGACTAGCCAAACCCAAATCCTACAACCGTTGTTCATATGTTTTTGTTTCCCATCCTTTAATCATCTTAGTTGCTCTTCTCTGCACTTTTTCCAAACTCTCAACATCTTTTTTGTAATGTGGTGACCAAAACTGGATGCAGTTTTCCAGATGTGGCCTTACTAAGGCTTTATAAAGCAGTACTAATAAGTTATATGATTTTGATTGAGCTTTTGATTGTTAAATGAACTAGGAAAATACTATGACAGAACATGTCTTCCCTGAGAAACTCACTTATTATAATGGGCTGATTTACAGGTTTTTTTTTTTTTTTGATAATACTATCATATTTGAATCCATGAAATTGATCTTCCCCTGCAGAAGCATCTATGCAAAGATGTCCTGATAATAAAGCCTTTAATGGCATTTGCCCTGCCTGTCTCTGGTAGTTTTTTACCCATCCTGTAGAACAGAACAGAACAGAATTCTTTATTAGTCAAGTGTGATTGGACACAGAAGGAATTTGTCTTGGTGCATATGCTCTCAGTGTACATAAAAGAAAAGATACATTCATCAAAAATCATAAGGTACAACACTTAATGATAGTCATAGGGTACAAATAAACAATCAAATCATTAGGAAACAGTCAATATAAATTGTAAGGATACAAGCAACAAGGTTACAGTCATACAGTCATAAGTGGGAGAGATGGGTGATAGGAATGATGAGAGATTAATAGTAGTGCAGACTTAGTAAATAGTTTGACAGTGTTGAGGGAATTATTTGTTTAGCAGAGTGATGGCGTTCGGGAAAAACCTGTTCTTGTGTCTAGTTGTTCTGGTGTGCAGTGCTCTATAGCGTCGTTTTGAGGGTAGGAGTTGAAACAGTTTATGTCCAGGATGTGACGGATTTGTAAATATTTTTACAGCTCTCTTTTTGACTCATGTAGTATACAGGTCCTCAATGGAAGGCAGGTTGGTAGTAACTGTTTTTTCTGAAGTTTTAATTATCCTCTGAAGTCTGTGTCTGTCTTGTTGGATTGCAGAACCAAACCAGACAGTTATAGAGGTACAGATGACAGACTCCATAATTCCTCTGTATCAGCAGCTCCTTGGGCAGTTGATGCAGAAAGGATATTCTTTGTTTTGCTTTTTTGATGAAGTTTTTGATATTAGGTGTCCATTTTAGATTTTGAGATATTGTGGAATCTAGAAATTTGAAGGTCTCTACTGTTGACACTGTGTTGTCTAGAATTGTAAGAGATGGTAGTATGGGAAGGTTTCTCCTAAAGACTACCACCATTTCTACGGTTTTGAGAGTGTTCAGTTCCAGATTGTTCTGGTCGCACCATGAGGCTGTAAGACTGGCAGAGTTGGTACACTCCAGATCCCATTGATAAAACTGTAATCTGAGGAGATCCAGGCATCATACTTTCTTTTTTCTCCCTGGAACAACATCTGAAGAGACCTGTATGGCCCTCATTTGGCCTTGTTTAAACTGTCTCAAAAACATGGCTGTTTCCCAGGGGTTTTGGCTAGGTAGGTGATGGACCTCTTATGGGACTGTATATTTTAGGTTGAAGTTTTATTGCATTTCCCTCTATGTGTTGCTCTTTTTTTCCCCAGTTGCATTTGGTAACTGTTTTTATAGTGTTAGGAAGCTCATAGTTGTGGAGTCAAGTGACTTTATAAATCTGATGGAAAAAAAAGAAGAAGAGTGGTGAGCACAAAGTGGAACTTTTGGGATTACACCAGCCATCCCCAACATGGCAATCTTGGGTTATATTGGGACTATAATTCTAAAACGACATGTCTTTGGGATTGTAAATCAAGTCCCCTATCAATTGGAGAGCATCTCCTTGGGGGAGATATGCTATAACCTTTGAATGTATGCTTTGGTTTATAAAAAAAGATAGAGTGTTGTGCTGATTACCTCGGCATAGATATTTGAAGATTAAATACACTCAAATCCTAGTTTAACACTGCTATTAACTTTCAGTGCCTCTGAGAAAAGGATTGTTCTGATTCATGTTTAGTAGCTGGGCTTTATACAGTTTTTCAATTTTGTCCTTTGAAATCTTATAGATAGTTGATCTGTTAAACCTCTCACACAAGAGAAAGGAAAGCCAGCAGCATCTGAATGACTGAAGTACAAAACAGAGGTGATGAAATGCTAAATTAAGGCAAAATTCACAAGCATTGCAAACATGCACATGGCTGCTTGTTAAGCCACATGGGAACCTACTTTCCAGGTTTTTGAAAAAGGCAATAATTGTTTTTTCTCTCGTTTATTTCCTTCAACACAACAGAGTAGAGGCTTTTAAATTAACCTGAGTGTTTATGTCTGATTTCTTGCCCCAACCTAACCCACATTACAACCCCCAAGATTCTATTTGTGTCAGATTTGCATGGCCATCTGGTTCACAATATGCTTTCTTGATTTTAAATGTTTCGTTTATGGCATAGTCTGATATTTTCTGCAGGAAGCTGCTGAGGCAACAAAGAATGATCAAAATGCATATTATACTACTTCTACCATACTTCCATTTGATACCATCACAAAATCCCTATAAAATCCTTTGTTTTTCTATCTCTGTGAGGGCAATGGCCAGTTTAGAAATGTGAAAAACAAATAAATAAACCAGTAAGTAAATGTAAGTAAATCAAGCATTGAGTGTTTTATTTGAGATCATAGACACGGTATAAAGATCTTGTCAGCCCTGGAGGTCATCTTTTTCTTTGGATCTTCAGGGCTGCCACACTTACTGCTGTGGGAAACTGGGAGGGGGGTTTGCATGGAGTTGTAGAGATATCTAGTCATAATAACATTCTTTTCTCTAGGAGTCAAGGACATACTGCTTGCACCTGGAGTGGCGTGACTGGGAGGCATCTCCAGTTGGGATGGTGTATTGATTGGACCATGTGATGGACATGTGGGTGCAGGGGAAGGGACTTGGACTTTCTTTTGGGTGGGGAAAATCTGGAAGCTTTCAGATTTGGATTTTCCCAGATGTGCCAATATGACATCTCTAATAAAATGGAACTTTGAGGAACTTCTAGCCTTTGGGTCTTCTTTCATTGGGGGTGTTACTTGGAGTCTTGACAAATCTCCTTTGAATTCTTAATAACTATTTTAATGTAAGAGAGCCTATGTGAAGATGCCAAGAGTTGACTCTACCACCTCTATGAAATCCTGTGCATTGCGAATCAGTTATACCCCTTCAGAAGAGAAATTATATATGTGTGTATGGAACCTTGGAGGTCTTGCAATCCAACCTTCTGCTCAAGCAGGAGACCCTCTACCATTCCAGATAAGTGGCTGTCCAGTATCTTCTTAAAGGCCTCCACTGATGGAGGACCCATATGCAGATATCCCTGCAGATGTTTCAAGGAACATGTCTTTATTCCCCTTTCTGTACTCCTTACAGGATAAGTCCATAAATCTCCAAGTATGCAGCCAATCCTAACATCAACTTCTCTTAAAAAAAGAGGTCAGACTTTAATTTCAAGAAAAATGCTTGATTTAAGAATCCAGGAAGAAGATACTCCATGATGTGTGTTTGTTGATTCTTGCCAAGCACAGAGATGCCTGCCACTTCAATATAAATGCATTGCAAAAGATCTCGCATTTCCCTTGGCTTTCAATTCCCTTGGTAGAATTCATCCTGTCACTTAGGTTCTTGCTAGGGGTAAAATAATCATCAAAGTTCTCTGTTATTCTTCCAGTTCAGGTAAAATGAACTGACTGATTTTGCTTTGTTTCTCTTCCTAGGGGAAAATAAGCAGAGCAAATCTTTATTTCTATCATTCTAAACCTGTGGGCTATATAACCTTAACTGAGGTTGCTAGTGAAATTGATTAGATTATCATAAACTCCTATGGAATGGCATAAAACTGCCCTGAGTGTTAAGCTGTTAGGTTTTATAACCCTCACATTGCATTGGGAAGTGTGTTTTCTTGCAGTCCTGGGTGCCTACAATAATGTCATTTCCATACTTCGTTTGAAATTCTGTTTTTCTTGGTACCTCTGACTTGGGACTGTAAGGCTGCTTTTTCCTGCCTGAGTCTGCTAAACAAGGGTTTTTAGTTGGCATGACGTGGTTGCCCTGTGTGGTCTTGAACTCTGTGCCCTCCTTTCTTTTCTATCATCCGTGTAGAAATACAAGAATGGAAAACGAACTATTGTGCAGTGCCTGTGTAGGTTAAAAAAAAAAAATCCGAATGAACACGTGCAGTGACTCTGCATTTGAAGGAGTTTAAAAGCTGAACTATCTCTTTTTCAGCTTATCGCAGAAGCCCATAAGAGTCCTTGTTCGCTGTTTCCTCCAGAAAAAGGAAAGTAGAGTTGTCAAGAAATTGCCAAAAGAAGGAGAATCTTTCACAATTTAAAATCTCAGAATCTCTCTTAACTTCAGACAAATCCTGTGTGGCTTCAGAACTAAACCAGCTGTCAGAAGAAAGAAAAAAAAGTCAGTAGCAAAGGAGAAATGAAAAATCAGAGTAAATGTTTAGATTTTTTGAAAGAGGTACAGTTTTTGTTCTCCTTTTTCATATCTCATACATATAATTCAGTGGTGAAATTCAATTTTTTTTACTACCTGTGGGCGTGGCTTGGTGGGCGTGGCATGGCTTGGTCGGTATGGCAGGAGAAGGATACTGCAATATCGCAGGGGAAGGATACTGCAATATTGTTCCCCCACTCCTGGTGGAACGATATTGCAAAATCTCCATTCCCACCCCACTCTGGGACCAGCCAGAGGTGGTATTTGCTGGTTCTCCGAACTACTCAAAATTTCCACTACTGGTTCTCCAGAATCTGTCAGAACCTACTGGATTTCACCCCTGATATAATCCTTTAAGGACAAACATGTTTAGTTCTTAATGTTGGAAGGGAAGACTAATCTTTTGAGCTGTTTTTTTTTTTTTAAATTAATTCAAAGGAATATTGAAAATAAATTATGTAAAGAGATGTGGGACTGATGTCTGTTAGTCTGTCTGCCATTAGGAAAACTTTAAAAAAGGAGGTAGACGGCTGACAAAAGTAAGGTCAAACTTGAAAATAGGCCATATTAGACTTGGTGGAGAGAGAAAAGCATTGCAGAAAATAAATCTCCAGTGAATCCCATTGGGAGAGAATAGAGAGTAATGCCTTGGATGTCTTGCAATTGTTCCATTCTAAGCCCCTCTCCATCCAGATGGGAACTTACGGGGCTCACTCTCTGCTTCCCGGTGCACAGATACCCATTGATGCCACACATATACATAACATGTGATATTACTAGCCAGAAGAAATACAGGTATCACCTGTGCCCACTCCTTAATCACCATAATCATAAGTTTATTTGTCAAGCATATATAAGATAACAGGTAAAAGTATAAACATAATTTGAATACATGAAAAGAGTAAGTAAAAAGGAACATTAGGACAGGGACGGTAGACACGCTGGTGCACCTTGGTAAACAGATTGGAAAGAATGCCAGATGCTTTGTTCTGCCTGTTTGCCTTCCTTGTTTAATTCTTACAGAGGAGAATTCCAATCAGCAGCGCTTTTCAGGGGCAGCCAAAAGGAGAGAGGCACACGAAAGTCTCTTTCGATGAAAGCAGGTTCATGGCATTGTGACACTAGTCCTGCCCTTTTCCTGTGGGCATTGTGATATCCGATGCACAACGGAACAGAGGAGCAGAGCTTGCAGGGTGACCCCGTGACCCCAACTTCATTTTTTTTTCCTGACAAAAACAGCAAGATCCCGAAGGCACCACTGACTATAACACAACTGAACTGTTGAATGGCTAAACACTGAGAGACTTAGATTTTACAAGCTTCTCTCAGGCTGTCTCTCTCTCCATTTACAGTGTATATAGCTCACACATACAAGGATTTAGGAACTGGTCCATTTGTGGATCTTGCCTTTTTTCCATTCCATTAAAGTGTTTGCATTGTAGTCAAGCCAACAGGTAAAAAACTGAATACAGGGAGCAGATTCTTTCTACAATAATACTAATATTAGACACCAAAGGATTCTGGCAGGTTAGTGTAGTGCAGTTGGGAGACAAGCAGGATGCCTTTGTTAATTCCATCCATCACCCCAGCATTTTAGTATAAACAGGGAATAAAGTTGGTACTACAAAGGACCTAAAGAAAACCTTGACCACTCCTCCTCCTCTTTCTTACAGATGAGGATCAGCAGAGCATATTCAAGGAAAGGAGATGACTGGTACCGAGCACATTCATTCGTAAATCTAGCACACTCATTCTTTTTATTTTACCTTGATAAACTCAGAAATGGGGGAGGGACATGGAGGGAAGGGGGAGAAAGTCAAGCATTTAGGAGGAGAGTTAGAGGGGAATAGTCTTCATTAAAAGACACCTAAGAATAAACCTGACATGAGGCAGAAGCTGGAATCTTATATATAACCTATTATTATACTTCAATAATACCAATGGTGGGTTCCTCCCGGTTTGGCCCGGTTCTGCCGAGCCGGTAGCAGTGACGATATGATGTCACCGAACTGGTTCTGCCCCCCACACCCTCCGCACCCCGCACCTCCACCCACCCCCATGTTATTCTTACCTTTTATTTGGCCCCACCCCCAATCTATTGCTGCCTCCTGAGTCCCAGCTGATGGCTAGAGGGAAAAAAAACTGTTTAAACTCTTGCCAAGGGGCTTCAAAGGGCCGCCCTACAACTGATCAGTGTTAAAAGAAAACAAATGGGTAGACTGGTGCCTGCAAAAATAAATGGGTAGACCAGTGCCTGCAAAAATACATGAGTAGACCAGTGCCTGCAAAAATAAATGCGTAGATTGGTACAGCTCTGCAAGCAGTTAAAAGCCTGGTAGACCAGTACCTCTGCTAAATCCTAAATAATTGTCACATGACCATCAAGCCATGCCCACAAAATAAGCCACGCCCACAGAACCGGTAGCAAAAAATTTTAGAACCCACCCCTGAATAATACTTATCGAAAATACTTTTGCGGTACATAATAAAGAAGCACAGCTCTATCCAAATCCCCTTGCTATCATATATCCTATCTACCATATACAGTACCGTCTCTATCCATAGCTCATTTAGGAGAACTGTAGAGTGGGACACTATGCCTGAGTTTCTCCTTTACTTGTCAGCCTTTCTACTTCCCTCAAGGGGAAAAAAAAAACTTATTTGAGGCATTTGAAGTTTGACCCCAGCAAGTGCGACCATCAAGATTATAGGACCTGAACTAAACCCCTCTGTTATGGTTTTTTAAACTGAAACAGCCTGAAGAGTTGGTTTTACAGAGACAAACTTCATCTAATCTGCTGAATCCAGAATCAGGTAAATAGAAATATACCAAGTTTGATCTGGTTTGAGTTCCAGCTCCAGCTGTTTTTTTTTGGACATGCATAAGCTGTTTAGTACCCTATAAAGCTAATGTTTGATGAAAGAAGAGGTTCATAGCTTTATAAAAAAAAAACAAGTGCACTGATGGCATTTGCACTGAAATATTACAGTAATTAGATACAGCTGTTACAATACTTATAAGACTTGCCAGGAAATTTGGAAGACAACTTCATAATCCACTGACAGGAAAAGTTAAGTGGTCATATCGATACTGGAGAAAGATGACCCAACTGCCTATGTAAACTATTGCATAATTGCCCTACAAGGCAAGCAAGATGCTACTGAAATCACTCACTGGACACTAAAATTATACCTTGAACAATAACAGCCTGAAGTACAAGCAGGATTCAGGAAAGTATGAAAAACAAGAGGCTTCATAGCAAATACAGGATGAATCCTTGAAGACCAAATATCAAAAAGATATCCACATTTCATTTATTGCCTATAGCAAGGCTTTGGATTGCTTAAGTCATGAAAAACTCTGAGCCACATGAAGAACTATGGCATACCAGAACACGTGATAATTCTTTATATATTAATCAAGAAGTAACAATCCCTGGAAATGGAGAAATGGATGGTTTAAAATTCTCAAAGGTGTATGAAAAGGCTGCATAAATCGACAGAGAAGCAGGACTGTGGGAAGAAAACTGATAGGTGAAAATTGGTGGAATGTTTGTGAACAACTTTTGCCATACTGATGATACTGTATTACTATCTAAAACCAATGAAGCCTCTGTTGATGAAGAATTGGAACATAATCTTAAATCGACCCATGGCTAAAAGTGAAGGCAACAAAGATTCTAACAATTGGAAACATCAATTATTTACCACTTGATGAAGAAGAAATAGAAATTGATGATAACTTCAATTTGCTTGGATCACTAATCAATGCTGAAAATACAAGCAAGCAAGAAACTAAACAATGAATCATTCTTGAGAAACAGCTATAAAGTAGTTAGACAAGCTCTTTATGTGCAAAGACTGAAGTATACAAAGACTCCACTTCTTCAGACCATGGTATTATCAACAACGTAATACAAATGTGAAAGATGAACAATGAAACAAGAAGATAGGAAGAAAATAAATACTTTTGAATTATGGTGCTTCTAAAGGATATGAATATGAGTCACAAATCTGAGGTGAGCAGCTACACATATTGAACAAACAAATAAACAAGGATACTGCAGGTATTATGGATTGCCTGACAAACAAATTAATTAGTATTAGGGCAAATCAAGCCTAAATGTTCAGCTTTAGAAGCAGAAATGAAAGCCCTTGAGTTTTAGCCCTATCTTGCCAAGAGAAAAATCATTATAGAAAGAGATCATGCTTGACAAGGCTGAAGGAAATCAGCAAAAAGGAGACAGACAATGCAACAACAGTCATGAAGAATGCCTGTCTAGCAACAATTAGCTGCTTGGTTGAAGACTGAACTGAATTCAAGACAACAATCCACAGGGTTGCCATGAGTCAATACTAACTTAACAGCAACTTATAAGAGAATTGATACAGTGGGAGGGTCCAGCTCATGTTTGTTCAGATGTCTGTGCCATCTATGATGATGAACATAATGAAGGACCAACTGTGTCTAACTAAACCCAAATGTCAAACTATTATTAGACTTCAAATGATTTTAGTACAGAAATAATCTACCAAGAAAAGAAACCCGAAAAAGAACAATTCTCTGTACTAAAATGTTGATAGTTAGGAACATAATGTTCGGTCACCATTGTTTCAATTTTCACGCTTTTTTTCTACACACTCCATGGGATCAGCCAATATAAAACAATACTTGCTCTGAATGGCTTATTTCAATGGCAAACTGTTAGCAGTGTGGAGCGAATCAATGCATAGTTTTGCTTTGTTGTATTTTATTCTTTTTGAAAGCCATGGTTTGAGATCTTCTATTGGCATTTGGGATAATTGTGTCATATTTTGAAATGTATGCTTTCAGTCTCAGTTTTACCTTTATCCTAATTATCTTCTGTTTTTGCTTCTTTCTGAAATCACACAGAATGCTTTAAGGTGGAAACCATCATTTGTGAAAAATAATAATAGAAGTTTGCCAATCACTATTGTTATTCACATTCTTGTTTGCATTAGAGATAAGTGGATGTTTGCTAGATTTTTTTTTTTGCATTTGTATTATAATTTAGAAAAGAATTGAACAAAGTGATGTCTGAAAGAGTTGGATGAAATAATTATGCCTGTGAAACTCACCGGCGCAGCCTCATATGGAAAACCTCCCATTCATTGTTATGTTTTACCAATTTATTTCTCAGCTGTTTAATGTCTATGGAGCCATTAAAAAGCTGAGCTGAAGAAGCTTCTTGAATGAGAAGTGAAATGTCTTCAAAGAAAAACCAGAAAGTCCAGTTGCCTCTTGAAAAAGCACCTTTGGGGTCTCAGCTGTTTACTTTTGGTAGGTAAATTATCTTCTCCAATCACCAAAAAAACCTCTTCTTGCTTGAACTCGAGTTAGACTTATCTCACTATGTCAGTGAGATGAGTCTAAGGAGAACTTTATCTTTCACTGTTAATGTTAGTCCTACCAGGTAGACCAGACAGAAATGGCCAGATAAGCTGATTCCACTTTATTGCAAAACTATATTAACAGAATCTTGAAATTCTGAAAGCAACATTCTCCCACCATCACCTTTACAACTCAAGAACTTAAAGATTGTCCTTTCTGAGCCTCTTACTCCACTCACTATGAAACTGCAGGCTATGCTGCCTCATTCCCTAGGCAGCATCTCTTTGTCCATCTTCTAAGGCCATGATGGTGAACCTATGGCACGTGTGCCACAGGTGGCATGTGGAGCCATATCGGTGGGCACGCGAGCTCAGCTCCAGCACGTATGTACGTGCCGACCAGCTGATTTTTGGGCCTTCTGGGCCACCCAGAAGTAGGGAAACAGGCTGTTTCCTGCCTCCTGAGGGCCTGGGGTGATGGTGGGGAAGGCCGTTTTCGCCCTCCCCAGGGTCCTAGAGAGGCTCTGGAGCCTGGGGAGAGCAAAAGATGGGCCTTCCGGTCCCATCGGAAATTGGCAAATGGGCCATTTCTGGCCTCTGGAGGGCCTCTGGGGTGTGGGAAAGGCCGTTTTCAGGGCACATAGACTTATGGTGTGGGCATGTGCATGCGTGATCCCCTGCGCTCTCCCTGCTTTTGGCACACGATGGCAAAATGGTTAGCCATCACTGTTCTAAGTTCTTTCCCTCATACCATTACAGCCATGGCTTCATCAAGTGCTTGTGGAAAGGAACATCCATGCCCTTATTAAAAAAAATGAAAAATAAGTGGGGAAGGATTCATCAGCAAAGACAGGATAAAAATCTAGAAAAAACAAAATACAAAAATTAGGAACTGAATTTATCTGTGGGAAAAGAGCTTGGAGGCTGACTCAGATTCATATATGAAATGAAAGGCCAGTGAACTGATTATTTTTTCTCCTCTTTCTTTTCAGTATTCTTTTTTTACCCTAACATTTGAAATATAACTTTTTTAAAACATCCGTACAATGTTCAGTAAGGCTTAAGCATGCTGCTTCGAAGTTTCAGGGAACAGTTTCTACTCTGAAGTATTTGGTATCTCATTAGCAACAGAGCTTCTAGGTGTCGTGGAAGACTCTGGAATAGGTTTTAGGGCAGGTCCTGTTTATGTGGAAGGCTGCCCATGCTTATTAAGTCCCTCTCATTGTACACAGGTAGTCTTCAACTTACAACAATTCACTTAGTGAGCATTCAAAGTTACAACGGCATTGAAAAAAGTGACTTATGATCATTTTTCACACTTCCAACCTTTGTAGCATCCCCATGATCATGTGATCAAAATTCAGATGCTTGGCAACTTGTTCATACTTATGACCGTTCCAATGTCCCAGGGTCATGCGATCCCTTTTTGCAACCTTATGACAAGCAAAATCAATGGAGAAGCCAGATTCACTTAACAACGGGGTTACCAACTTATCAACTGCAGTGACTCATTCCACAACTGTGGCAAGAAATGTTGTAAAATGGGGCAAAGCTATATTAACTTTATCGCTTAACAAATGTCTCATTTAACAACAGAAATTTTGGGCTCAATTGTGGTCATAAGTCGAGGACTACCAGTATTCCCTGAAAGTAGACTTAGAACACATTAACCTCTCTCTTGCAGCTACATTTGGGCTGGGAGAGAGTTGTGGTGCTTCTTCACACATATCAGCCATTTCTTATTAAAAATGATATCATTTTGTCAGCTGGAGATTCTGCACAGACAGGTGTCTTTGTGACATTTCCTGGTCAATTATAAAGACACTGCACAAAGAGATTTTGCCCACAGAGGTGGCTAATGGAACCACTCCGTGCACTCCATATCTTGCACTGGTAGGAATCAAAAAGTTTGATTGTGTCAAACTTGAAAAGAGGACAGGAAATGCATGTTCTATTAATTGCAGTAATTTCAACCTGCACTCAGCAATTAACATTGCAGCGCACATTACTAAAATACAGTAGACAGTGCCATCTTTGATCTGCAAAACAACATCATAAATTAAAAAAAACCACTAAATCACAACGTGGGGAAAATTTTTCAATGAGAAATATAATGCATTATACTTGGTCATTTCTTGGGGCTGATTCACCAACAGAAATTTTAACTTTGGAATTGCAAAACAGAAACTGTACAGTATAGTATTTGATCAGAATTGCTTGTAATCTCTTTGATGTTGCTAGGCTGCTTGGGTTGCAATTTTTCCTCAGGGAAAAGAACAATTAATCCCAAAGAGATATTTGTTTCGGAGCTTAGGATAAATTCCACAGATTTATAGGGGAATCCTAAATATATGTATTTTAAAATTCATTCATTCATATACATTGAATACAGGGACTCTGGCTCCTCCTGAAACATATGTAACAGATGTGGATAACTCAAAGTCCGAGGGCTGGAGAAAAGGCTTCACATCTGATTATGTACCTCCATATTGCTTTGTGGTACATCTATGAATCCTAGATACATGCAAAGGAAAATTGTGTTGATGCTACTTTATCTCATTCTTGATGATGGGCTTAAATGTTTCCTTACACTGCAACAAATGCAATAAACACTGAAACATGAGTACCTAAAGCAATGATATATATCATACATACATACAAACATACATACCTATCACACATTTCTTTTGGAGTCCAGTAGCACACAGAAACACGTAATAAACCAGAAAAACTGAAGACATAAGACGAGAAAAAAAGGAAAGGAAACATAGCTAAAATTAGTGTACAGTATCTCAACACTATTTGCTATGTTTCTTCATACCTTTCTAATTTTGGAAACACGTTAACCGCTTCTTGTATTGGCAATCTATTTTGTATTCAATCCATATTAATTCATTCCCAAATCTCACATTTATACAACGAAGTGGAAAGGAATGCATTCTGATACACAACCATTCTAGCTTCTTTCAACTAATATTTAATCTTTGCATTGTCCACATTTTTACTTATTAAATTGATTTTACTTAATAAATCTACATGCTGCCTATCTTGTCTAGATATTACCCTTTATCTTTCTATCAGCATCTGCATGCCTTAAAAATTGTCCATCCATTTTCCCAATTTCCACCATGGTACATACATTCATCTACAGGTTAAGATTTTTCACCATTTATGCATAACTTGCAAGTGTTCATTTTCCCCACTCCACGCAATTTCTTTGGTGTTTGATATATGAATGTTTAGAACCAAACTCTGCATAGCATCTTATAGTGTATCTTACAATGAAAATCATTCAGCTTCTCCTTCTCACTTAATGTTCAACTCCATTATTCAATCACTTTATCATATACTTTCTCTAAATCAATAAAAGAGCAATAAACTTTTCTGCATTCATTCATTTCTCAGTAGCGTACTGAAGAATTTATATTTGGTTGCCACACCAAATATAAGCATAAAACCACCTTGTATTTCCAAAATGTTGCTCACTGTCACCTCTTATGCTTTTCCAAGCAGAATTATGACAAACATTCCATTAAACTGACCTCCTTATAGTTTTTGCATTTACCCTTGCTATTTCTTCCCTTTTCCACAGAGGGCAACAGTATCTAAATTTTTATAATCATTAGGCACAGATGCAATTCCTGCACACTTGTTAAACCGGTCACACAACTTATTTATAAGCAAACCACTTCCTTACTGTAACATTTCTAATGACACCATTCTCACCTATAGTCTTATAGTTTTATCAACATTCGCACAGCATGTTCGTCATTTTTCTCCCAGACACTTATTTGTGTAGCCTTTGCTTCAATCCCTTCCATTGACACAGCATTATTATTTCAATTCAGATCTCTAAAATGATTTATTCCTTCAGTTTCATCTCAAATAATTTCATCCCATTTATTATTAATTCCTTTCACTCTGCTGCAGGCTTATTTTTTAGCCTCTTCACCCACTTTCATTCCTCCCCCCAATCAGAATTACTCTGCTTTTCTTCTTCCACTTTTAATCTTAATTGTCCCTTGCACAATATTTGCAACTATATTTTATTTGCTGTGTATGTTACAGATAGCCCTTGCTTAATGATGGATGTTTAACATGCATTCAAAATTATGGCTACTGAAAATGTAACTTTGTAACCTTGCACTTACAACCACTACAGTGTCCTCACAGTCACATGACCGTGATTTGGATTTGGGCATGTGCTGAGCATTACAACCATTGCAGTGTCCTACAGTCACGTGATTACCATTTGCATGCTTCACAGCTGGTTTCTGACAGGCAGAGTCAATAGAGAAGTCAGCAGGCTATACACACACACACACACACACACACACACACACACACACACACACAAAATATTAATCACTGTCCATCTGGAATACATAGTAGAAAGAAGAAACTTGAGAGTTCACAAGGTTGATGCCTCATGGAACAAAACTGTGACTGAATCTGGATGTTCTACTTTGGATACCACAAAACCTCCTCCCAGAAGGTAACAAGGAAAACAGATCACGAAGAGGATGTGTAGCATCCCAGAGAATCTTGTGGTCCCTGCTCAAGCAACTCTTATATGCTTTGTCCTGGGTTGAAGGGAGTGAACTGCCAATAATCTTTTCTGCCATCCTCACCACTCTCTGCACTGCCTTCCTGTCTGAAGCAGTAATGCTTCCAAACCAGACAGTAATGCAATGTGGATGTCTCCCTTAGTCTCACTAATGTGTCATTTAGCAATAGAATTGCCCATCCTAATTGTTGTAGATAAGCAAGGACTACCATATATAAAATCTTTCATCCTAATTTGCAGTAACAATAACTCTCTTACCTGTACTTTTTTTTTTCCTTGTCCACACCTTTTTTCACTATCATTCTACCAAGCATCTTTCATCATGCTTCCCAATATACACTTTTTGGCATTCTGTAACTTCATTTTTTAAAAAAATATATTTCAAGATGCTGCATTCTCTCTTAATTCTATTGGGAGATTAATCTGTCATCAAATCTTGGATATTTTATTCCTGCATTCTGCTGTCGTAGATTTGTGTTCAGATGAAATAGCCTTCTTTAAAATCAAACATTCACCAGTTGCCATTTTCATTTATTCCTGGCAATCTATGGCAATTTACCTATTTAAATTATATTTATATAACAACAACAACAACAACAATAAGAAATTAAGTATAAGTATATAATATAAAAATGAAAGTTATATTATAAGCTTAAGAGTAAAAATTGTAAATGTATACATATTCGTTGCAAAATAAAGTTTGAAGTCATTTCTTTGTATTTCTTTTTCTTACGGTATTTTTGACTGCTTTCTTTTTCATTGCTTACATTTTTCTTGTCTGTTTTTTAATCTTAATTATTAGTTGTTAGTTTTTAATGTATTTATGTTAAAATCTAATGAAGTTATTTTTTTAAAAAAGCAAAATGAACAGGTCTTTATGACTGAGAGATTTTGGTGCAAATTCCTTGGGGATGTAAGACTTCTTATATTTCAGCTTCTTCAGCATAGTAATATGGGTAGATAAAATCAGGCCCATTTAGGCCAGACCTTAGCATTTATAGCCTGCGGCCCACATCCTACACCTTTGGGTCTCCCTGTTGGGCCTGAGGCACTGGAGAGTTGGCAGGGTGGGTGGGTGTCGGAGAGGGCAGAGCATTGGCAGTGGGTGGTATCAGCAGGAGGCTGCATAGCAGCCAGAAGTGGTGGCAGAGGGTGGGGCAGCAACTGCAGTGGCCCTCGACAATAGTCCCAGTTTCTCATGTGACCCCTTGGGAAAATTGTCCACCCATGATTTAGATCATCTCTCATAAAAATGCAGATTGAAACACAATAAACTGTGTATCTAATTTTCTTCCCACAGAAAGCAAAATTGTACATATGGCAAACACAAATTCATCTTTGAGCAGGTAGAAAAACCATACATAAAATAATAGGATATTAGAAAATAAGAAGCAGTATATTTAAAGTTCAAAGCTAAAGTTATTTGAGCTTGTTATATCATACAATAGTATTCTTTATCCTTATTATGTAAAGATGCTTTCAATAAACTACATTACTTAGGATGAGAGGAAACGCACAAATAAACTGGGTATTAATTTTCATTTAATATGGTTTTTATTATATGTTAATTGAATGTTCACTGAGCAAAAAAAATAGAAATAACTGAATTTCAGATATATTCAATACAGGCATGTGACATTTGTTTCATTAATGCAGAATCTTAGAAATGTCAAACATTTCAAGTAATTAGATTTTTCATACTCTGCTACCCATTCCATAGTCATAGTCATTTGAGACTGCAAAAGAAAATTAAATTGTAGTTTCTAGAGGTTCTAATTAGTAATAAATTTATTTTAATGTCTTTCTTTTTAAGTTTTTTTCATCGTACTAATGTAGAACAGTAAAGGCCTTTGGGAAAGGGGGATTAGGAATAAATACATACATAAACATCCAGTAGCATTTCTATTTTATTTGCAATGAATTTTATTTCTTCAAAACATTTATTTTTCAAAGTAGTGCTAAGCTAGAATTATTTTCCATGCCAAATGATTTTGCAGACTGTATGTTTCCTCATGAATTTTGCATTTTAAAGTACATTTGTGAAGAATTAGCAGCATTAGTTCCATGAATGCAAGGGAGCTTGGGGCAGTTTTTAAATCCAACCTACTTTTTCATGTGGAAAATTGCTTTTAAATTTTTCCCCATTTCTAAACCTTATCAAAGAATATGTAAGCCAAAATTCAGTTTCACTGGATCAACCTTCCTGAAGCAGGCACTCTCTAGAAGAATTGTGAATATGGCTTCCCTAATTCTTACCCAGCCTCATTGATGGAAATCCGCACATATCTGAAGGGCATCACGATGAGAAGAAATTATTTGGATTTATGTGTAAATCCTCACTGCTCTGATAAAGTGTAAAATATTCTTGTTGTTTAGCTATTCTTGGAAATTTATTTACTTTCTTATTTGTTTGTAATTATTTTACTCAGCATTTTGATTGTTAAGAATAATCCCGTTGTCAGACGGGAAGAAGACTAAACTAACTTTTGTCAATAAGCTCCATCTTACTCAAGAAGTCTCTTGGGGTCTCTTATTTAGTTTGGCATACTGGAGGCATGAAATCAGATATACTTAAAGTGATTGTACTGATGCTTGAAACGATGGGGTAATCTGCCTATCTGTTTAGTGCATTCGATATACCCATGATGGCGAACCTATGGCACGCGTGCCATAGATGGCATGCAGAGCCATATTGGTGGGCACGCGAGCTCAGCTCTGGCCAGCTGATTTTTGGGCCTTCTGGGCCCACCAGAAGTCAGGAAACATGCTGTTTCCAGCCTCTGGAGGGCCTCCAGGGTGTGGGGAAGGCCGTTTTCACCCTCCCCAGGCTCCTAGAAAGGCTCTGGAGCCTGGGGAGAGTGAAAAATGGGCCTACTGAGCCCACAGTGCCATTGTGTGCCAAAAGCGGGGGGAGTGCAGGGGGGTCCTGCGTGGATGCAAGGGGGAGCGGGGCACATAGAATTAAGGGTGTGGGCACACACGCGAGCGACCCCCCGCACTCCCCCCACTTTCGGCACGCGATGGCAAAAAGGTTAGCCATCACTGCGATATACTAATGACTGGTCCATGGTCCTGAGAGCTATCTAATTTTGTCTATATGTTCAGAGGAAACTTCTTCATAAGGTTGAATAAATCACAAAATAGCATTTCAATACGTAGATCCGATGGATCAGGTGTGTTCAACCTGCAGCCCATGGGCCTCATGCAGCCCTAGACAGCTAGTAATGTAGCCCCACAAGATAATAAAAATATAAAGAAATTAAGTTTGCTATTTATGCACATTAAATATCATCAACTATATTATACATTTTAAATGTGGTCCAAGACAATTCCTCTTCACTCAAGGTATCCTCAGTAAGCCAAACAGTTGAATAACTATGCGTTAGATCATTCAACCATACCATTTTTATTATAAGTAATTAAAAGCTAGTGTGGTTTCTATATGCGCACAGAATGCATAAAATGAGGGCACCGAATAATTTTTTCCAATTACTCCTGCAAAGTAAGTGATGTGCATCTTATGCATTGCAGGTTCAGATAAGGTTGGATCACTTGGTTAACCAAGGAAATGATCTACAGAAAGAGAAATCTAAATAAACCTAATTTAGTGTGGCCTTGCATACTCTGAGGTTTGAATGCAGAGCTGATATCGTTTTAGAATATTTTTAATGCGAGGTGTTTAAGTTTCAATACTTCAGGCAGGGCGCAGCTACTGTTTATATTCCCCCTGATTTAGAATCGGAGTGGTGACCTCTTTTTTCCTAGACTGTCCACTGGGTCTGGAGGTTATCTGGGGTATATTTTTAGGATGCAGGTTGGCCCTTCATAATTTTTAAAATTCTGTTTGTATACAGGCAACAGATGAAAAAAATGGTTCTATATTAGTATTTTTACACAGCTCATCTTAAATATTCACCTAGCCTTTATATTTGATGTCTTGTTCATTAACAAGAGAAGATTCATCTTTCTCTTCAGCATTTAATCTGTCTCAGCAGTCATTTCCAGTTTTATTTGCCCAGATTAATACTTAATTATAGTCTTATCCACAGTATGATATGCTGCTGATAGAAAATATATCTGTCACCGAAAAGGACTCAACTCAGCATGTCAGCATTTCAACTACCCCGAATCCATTTCAAAATTCTTTTTAGGAATCCAACTATGTGAGTAAAATATGGAAAACTGAGAGCAGGGGCAGCTGGTGCTCCACAGAGGGAGTTAGCTAATTCCAGGCAAAGCCATATCTAATGAACAGCCTTTTATCCATTGTGGCTAGCTTTCCAGTGCAATCTGTTTATTGCACCACCACATGTTCCAATAATACATCACTTTCCAGTAATGAAAGCCAAAGAGCCAAAGTCTAGATTAGTATATCTCCTTTATCTGTGCTTTGTCCTCATTTTCCTAGATAGATTTCTTGCTTGCTTGTAAAGGGTTTAGGAAATTAATGGGTGCAAGTGGCTCACCCCATCTACAGGCAGAGGAATTTCACAAGCAATTAACTTCAAAAATTATACACGCAAATTAGGAGAATTAGAGCAAGACAAAGGGTTTTTTTTTTGTTTTTTTTTCTAGTCTGACCTCAAAAAAACGAGTGTATATGTGTGTAAGATATACAGTATTATAAAAAAGCATCCATAAAACAGCTTAGTAAGAATTGTAACTTTCATCAGGATGGGCTTTTAAATGCTCCATTATTCTCATTGTATCCTCTAAATTTGTTCTAGTTGTTGGCAAACTGTAGCCTAATCCTTTACCAAGAACCTCTTTCTATTATTTCCACTTTATTTTACATCATGATAGCTTTCCTTTTCTTCATTGCATCACTAGGACTTGCATTGGATTGATGCTTTGGAGGCATGGTTACATGAGATATTTAACACAAAAATTTAAATCAAATGCAAAGTGACATACTCAACATAGTATTAAAGGCAACATGATCCAATCTGAAATGATGGGTGACATTCTCCTTCCTTAGGCTGATGAACTACTGAAACTGCAGAATATTTTCATGGCCATCACAAAGTGGTTTTTGCATTCATTATTGCAAACTATTATAATTAACTCACTTTTTAATATAGTAGGCTTTATGGCAATCTGTTTGTAATTACAAGTTGTCACTAAGTTGGACATTCCTAACCCAGGGACTGCTTGTACAATCTATCCCAAGGGCCTGATTGGGAAAGTCAAACTCCAGGAGAAACCTTTGAAATGCCACCTGAGTTGAAAAAAATACAATTTATTCATGCAGAGAGAGAAGAAGGTGATAGGCAGATACTAACTGCACATGGTTTGGTGCTGGGTGGGGATGATTAGCACTTAAAAAATACCCTGCTGTTCTTTTCATTATATATGCAAAAATAACACAGGTATCTCTAATAAAGGAGAATATTTGTAGCTCAGGGTTGACATGAGGGGTCCTTGATGTTCTCTGAGCTTGCTTGTTTTCTTGCAGATGGTTCATTACCCAAATTAGGTAATATCATCCGTGCTTGTGACTAGCACTTGATGATGTTACCTAGTTTGGGTAATGAAACATCTATAAGAAAACAAGCAAAAGAGCACCAAGGACCCCCGCAAGCATCTCTAACTGGATGTCTTTTTCCATAACTTGTTCATGGACTGTTCGTATCTTCAATAATCTTGTGAAATCTATAAGATCTTTCAGACATGCATGCAGTCCACTTACTTGTTTCTTGATTCCATTTTCAGCTGGGAGGATCTCCAGGTAAAAGTGCTCTCAGCTTTCATTAGAAGAACTAGGGGAAAAAAAAAGGAGTATAATGATTAATTTGCAAATCATCACTGAATATTGGACAATGAAGAGCAACCGTGCAAGAACTCACTATGTCCTGTAAAGAAAAGAAATGAAGCTGAATATGCTGTCAACCCTATTTAATCTTAGTTCTTAGGAGGAAAAATGCAAGAGCAAACACGACTTTTTCTTGGGTTGTAAGTAATCAAAGCATATAAGATTTGTCATCTTAACTCCTCATAAAAATTGTTATCAGTCAAGAAGATAGAAAGGTGAGTGTATGCAAAAAAATGTTCCCATAATTCTTCCTGTTCATTTTTCTTTGCATGGTGTCTGAGTGATGACAGAATGTTTTTCCTCACCTATAGAAGCTAACATAAGGACTGGAACAATTTCTCTCATTCTGATTTGGCATCAGGAGACAGATATTTGTAAACTGATGAATTTCAGAAGCTGATTTGGAATGAAAGTGAAATTAGAACTATGTCTTTCCATTTTCAAGATAAACCCTTATGAGAATGATAGGGAGGAACTACCATATGGACTTCTGACATCATCTCTCATAGGAGAATCTGAGGATGTTACCCCAACTGTCAGACATGGTGCCTTCAGCTTCTGAATCCCCCACATTCCCAGAGATTGACTGGGGTATTTGACAGTTAAAGTTGACATAAGAAAGAGTGCAGAGAAGAGCAACAAAGATGATTAGGGAACTGGAAGCTAAATATATATATAAAGAGTGGTTGCTGGAATGGGGTATGTCTAGTTTAATGAAAAGAAGGACTAGGGGTGAATGATAGCAGTGTTCCAATATCTAAGGGGCTGCCACAAAGAAGAGGGAGTCAAGCTATCCTCCAAAGAATCTGAAAGCAGAACAAGAAGCAATAGATGGAAACCAATTCAGGAGAAAAGCAACTTAGAACTAGAAGTTCCTGACACTTAGAACAATTAATCAGTGGAACAACTTGCCTCCAGAAGTTATGAATAATCCAACACTACAAGCTTTTAAGAAGAGATTGGACAACCATTTCTTGCCTGAGCAGAGGATTGGACTAGAAGACCTCCGAAGTCTCTTCCAATTCTGTTATTCTGTTATATCTGTTTGTAAAATTACCTGTTTAGGAAATTAGAAAGGTAACACAAACAATCACAAAGTCCAGGTTTAATTGCGATTGCAGTAGCTGCACAATTCTAAGAAAGTATGTATTTAGTTTACAGAATTGTAGCCAGGTGCCATATCCATCCTTATGGGCACACTGGAGCATTTTTTCTTGCCTTTGAATCCAAAGCACTACATAGTCTTATTATAGGAGAGGCAGGATGTGGGACAATCCTAATCATCTTCCTTTTATGATATCTCTAAACCAGATAGAAGAGACAGAAGAAGCATGTCTTGAAGTAGGGGAACACTATAGGTAGTAAGGAAGAGTTCAGGAATAGAATAGAATAGAATAGAATAGAATAGAATAGAATAGAATAGAATAGAATAGAATAGAATAGAATAGAATAGAATATCTGTAGTTAAAGATTTCCTAGATTTTTGAAGTAGATATGTGTAATGCAGGAGAGAAGAGATTCATATTTAAGTCTAGAGAAAATATACTTACTACTTTTAATTAACCTTTTGTTATTTTTTCCAAACCTTCAAAATAATAGAGAAACCCATATAAAAAGGGAGGAAAATAAAAACCGAAACAAATAATAATCCAATTTATTTTCATTTGAAAACTAATTTCCTTTCCTTTCCTCCTGAAATAACTCTATTTCTTTTCACTAAGAATTACAAAAGAAAATCCTATCTGTATTCAGATAGAGAAACTCATCAGTTTATATTCCTTGGATATTAAAAAATCTCAGAAATGTTAGGAGGGAAGGATTGTGGCTAGAATGAAGGCTTAAGGTTATAGAAGGTGCAAACTGTGTAAGTTCCAGTCCAAGAACTAAAAAAAATTTTTCATAGCAAACATCTGCCTCCTCCTCCTCTTCCTCCTTCTCCTTCTCCTCCTCCTCCTCCTATCAAGTAATTACAGAATATATTAACAGTAAAGGTTAAATATGACCCTCCCAAAAACACGTTAAAATTATTCTTCACTATATATTAATCACATATAGAAGACAGCATCTTGCAGGAAGTCCTCAATTTAATGACTGCTTGTAGTTACAACAGCTCTGGAAAAAAAGACTTATGATCAGTCCTCACACTTACGACTGTCACAGCATTTCTTCCATGGTCACATGATCAAAATTTGGATACTTAGCAACTATGACGATTGCAACATCCCAAGGTCATGTAATCACTATTTGTGACCTTCCCAGCTAGCTTCCACCGAGCAAGGTCGATGAAGGAAGCTAGATTCGCTTAACAACCATGTGATTCACTTAACAGAAGTGATTCATTTAACAACCATGGCAAAAAGGTCAGAACATTGGGTATGACTCACTTAACCATCTTGCTTAGCAATGGATATTCTGGTTTTATTCTTAGCAATGAAAATTTTAGCTGTAAATCAAGGACTACCTGTATAATCTGAGTCGTTTAGGTTAATGGAGGCATACACAGTCCATTGGGGCAATGGGCATATTTCTAATTTTGACAATATATCCTAGACATGTTTACAAAATTACTAACATGAAATGGGAAATGTGAACATTTGGAAGTGACTGACATCCTGAGGAAATTGTTTATTTATTTTAATTATTTATATTTTATGTTTCTAGACTGTCCATCTCCCTCAAGGATGGGCTTTAAATGGTATTCCCATTCACTTCCTCTATGTGCCCCTAATTTATTCTAAGTCAACTTTATTTCCTTTGTCTTTTGAAAGGTAATTTCAGTGTTTTCTAAGCAAAGCACTGAAATGCCACCCTTTGCCATTTTTATTTTCTAAGAATATTGTGGACTCTCTTTCTCTCTCTCTCAAAAAAAAATGGAAATGAAGGTGATAGTAGAAGGTCATCTGCAGTAGGCAAGATTGTATACATTTGAACTAAATTCATGTATTTGGAAAGAAGCTGCTGGGCTATTGGCAAAAGGTAGGTTGAGCCACTTGAAATATGAATAGAGAACTTTACAAATGATTGGTCAATGTTTATACCTTCTCTTCTATTCTCACAGAAAAGAGAACGTGCACAACTTCATGGAATATATAAGAATGTTTGGTATCCCTCCACTAACAAGACAATAAGTTTCAACAGCAGAAGAAATTGTAACAGCCAGTTGTAATAGCCCTGGGCTCTTAACAACATCCATTATAGTAATATAACTGCTATATTCTATTAACATGGTTCTCCTTAAGAAGATTATCTGAAGTAAACGGAAGAAGAAATGTCATATAAAATTTAATTTAATGTAATTCAAAGCTGCCCAACTCCCAGATGAGTGTGGATGACTTCACAAACTAAAATCCCAATAAAATGCAGCAGGAACAATTTATGGCAACACAACTGGCATGTGAAGAAAAAATCACAACTCATTACATACCTCGAAGGAGATATGCCAAACACCAACCCCAAACAAGGCTCAGGCCAATGGAAACAACCAGGTTTTAATCAGATCGTCCTTCAGACTTCAAGCCATGTAGAGCTTTATAACCAGAACTTTGAATTGCAATTGGCAACCAACTGGTACCAATACAGCTCAGGTAGCAGAGGGTACTTCATGACTACAGAAAGGCTTACATAATTGCTTGTGCTGCTGTAATTCTGGAGCTGTATTCAAGGACAATTCCATGTAGAGTGTGTTGCAGTAATCCAACTATGAGGTAACCAAGGTGTGAGTGACTGCGAGGAAAGATCTCATTCCAGACAAGTTGAACCTGTGCAAAGTGTTTTCTGGCCACAGTTGCCATTTGCTTCTGGAGCAAGAGCTGAGGGTCCAGGGAGACCCTAAAGTTTCTCATAAATCCTGACATTGGGACAAAACTTTAACAGCATCACTTGATCAGCCAGGATTTAAGATGCACAGCTGGTTTTAATCAGCATTCTGATAATGCTTGATCTCAAACTGGTGAATGATCTTCCCCAATATTCTCGTGTCAATATTAAAGAGGAGGGGTGAAAGCATCAAGACCTGAGGCACACCACAAACCAAGAGTTTGAGGCCTGACATTTTTCCCTCTCTACCCACGAATAATGAATTGTGCACAAGGGAGGAGAGCTACTGCAGTATTGTGTCCCCCATTTTTGTGCTCTACAGTTAGTCTAATACCGTGATGACGAATCTATGGCACATGTGCCACAGGTGGCACACAGAGCTCTCTCTGTGGGCATGCAAGCCATCACCCCAGTTCAGCTCCTCCGCGCACCTCCCACTGGCCAGCTCGTCATCGGGTTTTTGCCATGCATGCGGGTGGGGCAGGGGATGGGGTGCATGCGGGGACCTGCATGTGCATGTGTGGGGATGGGGTGCATGTGGGGGTGTGTGCACACATGGGACTGTGCACGAATGCATGTGGAGGGGGGATGCATGCGTGGTAGCCATGAGTACATTGCATTTTGGGGGTTCGGGCGCTTGGATGCGCACTTTGGGCACTCAGTCCAGAAAAGATTAGCCATCACTGGTCTAATATGATTTATGATATTATAAGTCATTGAAAAGTCATTAATGGCCAGGATGGATGCTCCACCCCACAATCTGACTTAGCCAGTGATCAACAACAAGCATGAGCTATGTCATCTCAGTTCAATGCCCTGACCTGAAGCATGATTAGAAAGGATTGTAATAATTTGTTTCAACCAGGATTGTCTATAACCCAGTTGCCTTCTCCACTACCTTCCTCAGAAAGGGAAGATGGAAATTGGATGAGAGTTGTCCAGAGTGGTAGGTCTAGTGATGGTCATCTAGGAAGAAATGTGGGATATAAACAAAAGATATAAATAATAAATTGGATGGAATTGAAGGGAGAGATTCCTTTTACTATTTTACTAGTCTTGGATTCTACTTTCACAAGAGCAGCAAAAGATCACTATTTCAAATTAAATTGCAAACACATTTTTTTTCTTTCTACTATTTTCCTGCAATTGAATTGTCTGATTTTTCCCCCAGATCAACAAATGTTGATCCATTGGTTGTGACAAGAATTGACCTACTGTCTTGTCACCCAAGCCTGACATCATGGGCTGAGAGAATGTCTGGCCCCAAATCACCCAACTAACTTTCACGCCTAAGGCAGGACAAGAACTCTCAGTCTCTGGGTTTCTAGCCTGGTGTCTTAATCACAGACCAAACTGGTTGTCAAAAAGCAATACATTTGTGTATAGTGGCAATTATATAGTGTAGATGTCTTGAAAATTCGAAACAAAATAATATTTATCCATTTTGGCCACTCATCAGAAGAAGAAAAAATATAAACCTAGAAATTGACTGTATAAGAATTTGACCACTTTTAATGTGAAGAAAAAAGCTTAAGCCTTAATTAGTTATGGGAATACAAGCAAGGACATATTTATTACTTAATTGTTATTAATATAATTCTTCATATATTCCTTCCTTGATGAAGTTTGTTTGCAAGGCTTGATGAGACCCAAGGGACTGATGATTAGGATCCCCTATGGGTTTTATTTTACTAATTAACTGCTTTGAAGTTTAGGAAAAATCCCCACTGGTTTTAATTTAACTCCTTCTTTCTCTGTGAATTCCCTAATACAATTCACTTTGTGGGAGAGGGGAAGAAAAATTATTCCTTGCATCTTTCTTTCTTTCTGTAGATTTCATCACTTAGGAGGTGAAGTTATGCATGTTGCCAAACACTTTCTCCAAGATTTTAAATACATCACTTAGTACTACCTGGATGTATTGTAGTAAGAAATGCAGTTTTGTGCTAGTTTCCCCTATATACAGTACATTCCCCTATACAGTGGGTCTTAACCTTTCCTTCTTTAAAGGACCCTCTTTAAATACCTTTTGTGGCCATAGACCAGAGGTGTCAAACTCAAGGTCCGCAGGCCAGATTCGGCTTGTGGGGTGCTTAAATCTGGTCTGTGGGACTGGCATGGAAATAGCAAAGGACCGGTCCACAGTGCCTTTGGCAACCAAAATGGGTGGCGGGAGGGCATGCATGCCCCCCCGTGCTCAATTTTTAGCCTGGACAGCCTCCTGCAGCATTCTGTTGACCAAAACGGGGCTCGGGGGGCCTCATGTGGCTCCCAGCATCCCATTTTGGCTGGCAAAGTGTTGCAAAAGGCATCCACCCCATCTCCCCACCAGCCGGCCTGTGGAGGAGAACAGCAATGCTGATCCGGTTCTTGAAGAAATCCAATCTGACACCCCTGTCATAGACCATAGTCAATGACCCCCAAGACTTAACTTAAGATTTAAATCATAACATTTCTTCAAGCCTTCGCAGACCCCCTGTGATGACATTGACAGGACATCTAATTTAATTAGAATTTAAAAGTTTCATATTATTCATATTTTTTAAATAAATGGTTATTGGCATTGACAGTTATAGATTATTGGATGTAACATTGTTTGAGCTCAGTAGAAGATTGTAACTTTTCATTTTGCTTGTGACAACTTCTGAAGACAGTTCTTGCTCAAATATTCTATATACCCACTTGTGAAGAAAGTGAATGACTTCATGAAATGTTGATGAGACACAATGATGCTATAAAGGAACATGCCTATCCATATACCAGTTTTCATTTGTCCCTCAGCAGTAAAACTTGATCCAGTGTTGATCTGCTGGTTTCCTGTTTTTAGGGGGAAAATATTTTCAGTATAAAATCTTCCCAGTCCCATGTTATCTCCCATCAGGACAACCTTCACAAGGAACTTACTTCTATCTGAAGAGATCTGGCCCAAATATGATTCAAAGAAGGGACCTATATCTAATTTGGCTGAATCTCAAATACTGAATAAAAATCAGGCAATATTTATAGCAAAATAAAGGGAAAAAGAACACTTCCAAATCAATTGAAACTGAACTGAAAAGCTTTATAAGCAACCCTGTACTTCAAAACACTGTAATTCAATGGTTTCCAATTTTCCATAACATACCACAATGAGGGATTGTAGAATTCAACTCCTAATATGTTTACCTTCTAATGACAGGAATTGTTTCATCCAGCCATGATTCCCATCATGGGGTACAGGAGATTGGAAAACTGATATACTCCAAGATGCAAAACCAATGACATTATTGTCTGTGGTTCACTACATTCCAATGAGTAGCTGCTGTTTTCTAAGTTGATGGTGCCATCCCAAGTTAACAAGCATGATGCAGCTGAATGAATGTGACATCCTCAGCAAATCAATCAGAAAGAATTATCCTCAGTGGAGGGGAAATTATGTCTGTAAATATTTCCTAATTTTGTCAAAAACAAACTAACAAAAAAAATCTACAAGTAAAACAGCAAAATTTATAAGCGTCTGTCTTCATCTCTGAAATAGGATTCCTTCCTTTAGCAAGAGCAAGAGCAAGAGCACTTAGGCTTACATACCACTTCACAGTGCTTTACAGCCCTCTCTAAGCAGTTTACAGAGTCAGCATATTGCCCCCAACAATCTGAGTCCTCATTTTACCCACCTCGGAAGGATGCAAGGCTGAGTCAACCTTGAGCCTGGTGAGATTTGATTTGCCAAACTGCTGGCGGCTGGTGAGTAGCAGATGTAGCTTGCAGGAATGCACTCTAACCACTGCACCACCACAGCTCAGTATCTTTATCTGCTGTTTTAACAAATATCACCCCATATTATTGAGGTACAAAGAGATACAATTGATCTTCTCCCATGTTAGTCAACAGGAAGTGCAAATCTTGTCACAGATTGGTCTTGTCACAGTTTGAATAAGAGTTGTTGTTCTTCTTTATGGTGCTGAATTAAAATCTGAATCCAATCTTATGGTTGGTGCATGCACCTTAATTGTGAACAGACAGGAAGTTACACCCAGGAAGTAAACTGAGTAGAAATACGCCACTTGGTCATTGTTTCCTATGATGTATTTATTTTATGACCAATGCATGATCAATAACCAGAAAGTTACATAAAGCATAATATTTTATGAGCATAAAATGCAGAAATATTCACATATGCAATTCAAAATTTATGTACCATTCTTAGTGTTCCTTGTAACTGAGAGGAGGCCCACATAATTATCGGTTAGAATACCTTTTAAATGCAGAAGAAGATATATATCTAGTCCTAAAAATTGTTTTGCTCAACTCTGGGAAAGGTGAGAAGTAATTTAAATATTTTGCTGCTTCCCATATTCCCTTTTCAACTCAAGGTCTATTGCTGGGTGAGACCCTGTTGACTTCAGCATAATGCACAGTATTATTTAATATTTGAAATAATGTTTGTTTGATCTCTTCCTATCTCAAAAATAGGAATAATCCATACAATTATTACAGTTGCTTTCATTTTGGAATAGGTTTCTAGTTTCAAGGATAATAAGGCAATAAACTTGTCAGGAAAAAAATGGAGTTTGAGTCCCTAATTAAGAATCAATCCCTAAACCTCAATTTTTGGCATCTCTAATCTGAGTGAGCATTTCCAACACCCAGGTCATATTATGATGAGATTTATTGAATTCCTTTGTAAAGTATAGCTATACTCTATGCATTTAAATTAGCATTGTTCATTTCATGTACGATTTTTGTTTGTCTGCTTCTATTGATAGCACTCATTTTTCCCCCTGACGTTTGGAGGTCAATCATTTGGAGGGCATTTGGAGACCAGGTATCTTGAATTTGGAGGGCAAAATATGTTGCTGTAAACTTCCCTGGTTTTGAAATAGTGAAAATATTCTATCTGCATGATTAGGTGGACTTTACTGAAGTATTTTGTAATTTATGATAATTGAAAAAACTTACAGTGCTATAAGAAAATGCTGTTGTAACTATTGGATTAGAGCTAGCTTTAACTATATCGGTGGGATTTCAGACAGGCATGTTTCATTATCTGGTGGGCTATGTTAATCTTTATTATTTTTAATTTTAAATCTCTCTCTCTCTCTCCCTCCCTCCCTCCCTCCCTCCCTCCCTCCCTCCCTCTTATTGACCCTTCCATTCATCTACTAAGCTTCTTTTGGGCATTAGATGGCATTACTCTGTAAAATTACTTTATATGTTATTAGAGATTTCTTATGATAGCAGTTTGGAAAACTGTATTTTTCCCGTTCATTTCTCTTCCTTAGCTTTATTACTCCATAGAAGAGAAATATTGGGCTGTTGCTGTTGTTGTTCAGGAAGGTGCTGCAAACAACTCTGAAAAAACAACAACAGCTCAGCTGAGTAAGCCAAGGTCCACCACTGTGAATGCCCAGGAAAGAATAATCATTAAAAAGAAATGTGAGAGAATAAAAATAATTTTTCTCATAACCATTTGGCTAACTGGTTTTAGAGTTGCACTGTAGCATGTTACCATTCACTATGAAGAATTTGCAATAACAGCCAAGATTCCTGAAACACAGGGCTGGAGAAATTGGGTATACTTAGCATGAAGAAGAGAAGACTGAATGGGGTTTGACAGCATGTTCCCAGTTCTTCTAAGAGAGCAAGTCTATAATTTGTAATATAATTTATAGAGTAAATGAACTAGAATTGGGTCTAATGGGATTATGCTATAGAAGGGTTGATGCCAAGTGAACAGTAGGAGAAATGTCATGAAAGCAAGAGCAGATTGATAATGAAATTGACAACTACCTAAAGTGATGGTGGGTTTTTTTCCCCTACACTCAAGTCTTCAAGCAAAAGCTGGGCAATTCTGTTAACTTCCTGTAATAGTCAAAAAGACCTATAAAACCTTCTCTAGTACTAAAATTCAAATATTCTACCTAAATTCTAAATCTTCAAAATGATTTAAAATCTCATTCTTAATTCCTAGCACAGGCCTGGCTAGCTGCCTTTTATGAACTGATCCCACTCTTAGGATACCATCCTAGCCACACAAATAAAAGCAAATTCTACTGAGCACACCAGGACTTAGTAAAGATGAACAAGGTTGTCCTCTGAGAAAAGGAAACAATGCTCTCTATAGAAACAGCATCAAATATTTGCTGTGGCATTTAATCTATCTGCAGAAAGAAGAACTGGCCTGTAGATGGAGTGAAGCAGAAGTATGTACTGTAATTCCAGAAGGGAAATTAATGAAATGCACTTTCCTAAGCCTAGAAAAATGCTAGTGCTGCAAATATATGCATATGTACATGTGAATAAGTTCCAGTTAGACTAATGGGATTTATTTTTGAGAAATCATGTGCAGAAAAATCTAAATATCCAGCTGCCAATCTCAACAGAAGCTTCATCCTTACTGAAGTCAAGAGGAATTTCAGCAGAATAATTATGTAGTATTAGAGACCTCCTGAGTTTCTAGCTTTCTAGTAATCTTGACTATCACAAAGTGTTGTATCTTTTTATTCTCGATGAATGTATTTTATTCTCCTTATGTACACTGAGAGCATATACACCAAAGAGAAATTCCTTGTGTGTCCAATCACACTTAGCCAATAAAGAATTCTATTCTATTCTATTCTATTCTATTCTATTCTATTCTATTCTATTCTATTCTATTCTATTCTATTCTATTCTATTCTATTCCATTCCATTCCATTCCATTCCATTCCATTCCATTCCACTCCACTCCACTCCACTCCACTCTATTCATTGCCAAGTATTTTTTTATACCTCTAAATATCAGTAGTGAAGTAGGAATGTGTGTGTGTATACATATATATTATAAGTTTGAAGTATAATTCTTTAAGCTATGTGATAATGTATAATTTTAGAATCTTTAGAAATTAGATTTGCTGGAAATGTGTCTGATTTTTGGCATACTTTCATTTCAACAAAGGCTATATGCCGGGGGGGGAGGAGGAGGAGGAGGAGGAGGAGGAGGAGGAGGAGGAGGAGGAGGAGGAGGAGGAGGAGGAGTGAGGAAAGAGAACGAAGAAAATAATGCTAGTAGAAGCATGGATTGAAAGAAGACTGCCCTGATAAGACATTTTTCTTTAAGTATTGACGATTGTTTTGTTAGAAAAAAGAAGAAGGAATTTACACAGAACGTCTGTTTTTTCAAAAGAAAAGCAAGAAATCTATACCACAGGAAGGGGCAAATCCAGTAGTGGGATTCAAGTAATTTAACAACCGGTTCTGTGCCCTAATGATTTCTTCCAACAACCAGTTTGCCAAACTGTTCAGAAAGTTAACAACCGGTTCTCCCGAAGTGGTGCAAACTGGCTGAATCCCACCACTGGGCAAATCCTTATATTTTGATTGAACTCCTACTAAGGTTTTACTACAAGCCAATAATTCACTTAAGCTCGGTTTGACTCCTAGTAGCTTCCTAGACACATCCATATTATTTTCTTAAGGTCCATTGATCATTAGTAAATATTTAAGAGTACTAAAGGACAAGGAAGGAAGGAAGTCCTTATGCTGCTTCTACCAGTCAGGAAATTCCAAAGAGGTGACATTGAACAGATCCTTTTCAAAGCCAGTGAATATGGTTTGGTCTGCATCAAAATTTTATTTCTCTCTCTCTCTCTCTCTCTCTCTCTCTCTCTCTCTCTCTCTCTCTCTCTCTCTCTCTCTGTGTGTGTGTGTGTGTGTGTGTGAAATAGGTTTCAAATTACTGTATACCATCTATAAAGCTCCAAACCAATTATAGTTTGGAATCTACATAGCTGATATAGGGTCCAACCATAATTAGTCACATCTGTTTTTAATGGGGTCATTTCACTTGATTTTGCCAAGGCCAAAGCGGATAAGTTTGTATTGTCTTATTCTTGGAACACTTCACCTACTCTTGTCAAGGAAGAGACCATCCCAAAGTTAAGAAATATTGAAAACAAGTAAGATCATCCCATTCTACACAAGTATCCCCTATCAAGAAAAATACAAAACAGAGTATAATCCTTAAGTGATGAAAATAAATGCTCTGTTCTGTTTTACAAAATCAACCATTACATAGGAATATAAAGACTCTGTTCCATTAATCTAAGGGAAAGAGATACATAGCCTATCCAATTTTCTCTTTGCCAATTTTCCAATGAAACCATAATCACTCTGCCTGCCCACTGAATTTTTAAAGATCAGCCAAGGTTGGCTTGGTGCTGTCGCTCAGCTTAAGGTTTTAGTAGGAAAAATCAGTTTTGTATATTTGCTCTGGACCACCATTGTGAAAGGACATAGAAACACATATTATAACCTATTTATAGGTTATAATTATATAATCTATTTATAGGTATATATGCTATTTATGTTACTTTCCTAACTAGTTACAGGACATGTAATCAGACTTAATTCCCAGTGAAAAAAATCTTTGCCATCTCAACCTGACACTGATACCTCTTTCAAAGATATTTCAGTGATCTTGATTCTGTCCATCCAACTTATCTATTGTCTTCCTTTTCTTCTATCTCTTTCAACTTTGACACGCATGGTTGCCTTTTTCTTTTCCTTCCTCACTCACATGCACAACATATTTCAGTTCTTCAAGGGAGCTATTCCTGCTTGGTTTAGGAATGATAGCTTAAAAGCTTCTTTTGCCCTCTGCAGTCCACAAAACTGTAACAATCTCTAATTGCCAAGATTTTGGATTGTGGCATGATTGACTCACTGATGTGCTATCAAGTCAGTGTTGACTCTTAATGACCAAAAAGATTTTCTTCAGCAATATCTTTTCTCAACTTTGTCCTTCAGGTTTTCCAACAGTTTATCCATTACTATTGTAATTAACTCCATCTACCACGCTGCTGGTCATCTCCTTCATGTCTTTTCTTCCAACTTCCACAAAGGGCTAGATATTCACATAATGTGTCCAGATGTGATGGAATACAAATGGAACAAATAAACATATCCAAATCCATAATGAAAGAACATGTGACTTTTTCTGTCCTTCTTTCTCAATGCTTAGTTTTTATACCCATACATCTCCATTGGGGGAAAAAACTTTGATTGTTGTTGTCATAGTAATAGTGTTGTCTTTTATGCGAGGACTATAAAGCAAAACTCTTGAGAATGTTGATGTTGTTATTCTCTAATGCATTACTTAGCTGTGTTTCAAGGTTGCAACCACATGAATATTTCTTTTGTTTTTCTTCTCTTTTTGAAGGTCTAGGTGTATGGCCTTCATTGTAACAGAAAAAAATGCTACAAACTGGAATGAAAGTAGGTCATTCACCTACTACGAAGTGCAATCTAAAGCAGAGTTTATTTTTTACAACAGGATGGATGAAGTACTGCAAGATGAGTTTGAGACCAAAATTTTCCTGCTGCTCCAAATAAGTGACATAAAATATACCTTCTTGTAGTGACTTATTATCTTATTACCTGACTGCTCCAACTAAATCTGATCTAAAAGACAGAGTTCAATGTTATCTGTATCCTCGTGATGCTGAACTCTAAAACTTTGGATGAACCCATCACCTGGAATCATTAGATTGTTCAATTTATTGAAAAGTGAGGGACTTTAAAGGAAAATGTGCTTCTAAGCAGCCTGAATTGGCAAATGGAATCTAGAATGAAACCAATTTCTGCCAAGGAGCAAAAATCACTTTGACTACTGCTGACCAACTTTTCAATGGTGTTGCTGAAAATATAGACTATTTCTCTCTCCCCAGTGAATGAATGCCATTTGTCCCAGGGAATGGATTTATTCTCAGTGTGGTTGAAGTTAAATCCCCCTTTTTTCTACTAACTGTTCTGATGATTCCTCAGTGAACCTTAAGAGAAGCAATAGATTTAATTTTCATGGGGCAAGTTCTCTGCCATTTCCTCTCTGAATGATGGAGAGTCCCATTGTTTTAAAAAGTGAGCTCTGGTAAGTTTTTTGAAATCAATCTGTCCAGCTAAGGAGAAAGCAAAGGAATAAATAGAGGCTGCACACAGACAGCTGTAAATTATGCACTTGCAGAATTGGATGGAAGCATAGAAAATTTGGCTGTCTTTTTGCAGTTGCCATGGCCACCATTGATATTCCTCACAGCCAACGGCCTGTTCTGGTAGGGCTCTAAAATGAGAAGATAAAGGTCATTTACTAGAAATTACTCCCTTCATCCTACTTAATTAAATTCTTTCCCTGTATCCTTATAATTTGCTCCTATATAAGTCACACAAGACTTTATACCAAGTGGAATATATTTGAGATGTGGCTCCTTCTTGTGTTTGGAATTTTTCTTATGAGCTTCTCTTTTTTTTTTTCATATGCAACATTGTAGAAGGAGAGCATGGCTGGTTGGGGAATTCTGGGAACTGAAGTTCACAGATCTTAAAGTTGTTGAAGTTGAGACACTTTGGTCTATAGCAGGGGTGTCAAACTCGTGGCCAGCAGGCCAGATACATCATGCGCTGGCCATGCCCACCTCCAGTTTAGCAAAGGGGAAAAAAGTTGTGATACATCATGTGACAACAATGTATCATCGTGAGTTTGACACCCTGGTCCATAGTATTTTTAAAAAGCCAGTGGGAGTTTGGTAGCACCTATTCCACTTGATAAATTTTATGAAAACATGTTCATTTTGATGAACTACAGCTCATGCAAGCTTAAGCCTTTTAATAAAATGTGTTAGGAGGAAAAGGTGTGATGAGACTTCTGCTGATCCCCTGCATATGAGTGGATCTTTGATTATTCAAATGGTATGAATTTACAATACACTGGGTATATTCTTAATGTCTAAAACTAAGAGAAGATAACTGGAGTTTTGATTTAGTGACAGAGCCCTCCCTGTGCATAGTGCCTTAAAGAAAAAATGTAACAATACATTCTTCTAAAAGCAAAACAATAACAAAAAGTCATATATTCTGATAAACTTGCACACTTCAATTTTCAATCAGGAAGATATTTGAGGAATAAGAATAATAAATGAATTTGAGCAATTGTTCTTTTCTGAATTTTGGGATGGACAAATCTATCAGTTCTGCCTTCTTTGACTTTTTTTGTAATAAGTTTTTATTTTATTTTATAGTATATCAAATTCCAACTTCAATTGAACAGTGTGTTGACTGGGTACAAATCATTTTAGTAAGTAATATTCAAAATGTTTACAGCAATATTCATCGCATCTTTATCAATATATATTAATACCAATAATAGTCATGCTATTTGTTTAACCAGTTTAATACATCTTCCTTGTATCACTGATTCTTTTATATATTTCCCTGTTTCTAGCTCCTATTTTTGTCAACTAGCCATTGATAAAATAAGTCCCAAGTCAAAAAATATTCAGTTTCTTTCTTTTCCTTAATTGTAAGTGTTAACTTGTCCATTTCTTCACATTCTAATATTTTTCTAATCAAGTCTTCATTAATTGGGATCTCTTCACTTTTCCACTGTTGTGCAAATATTATTCTCGCTGCCGTTAATACATGTAAAATCATATATACATTCCCTTTATTATACTTATCTGGTAAAATGCACAGCAAAAATATCTCTGGTTTCAAGTCTATATGTTGTTTTATCATTTTTCCCAACCATGTATGTATTTTTGTCCAATATTTTGAACCAACCTTCTTTGACATTTTTATTTGTTTGATTTATATCTCACCTTTTAGTCACGAACTCCAAGCAGCATGATAGTTCTTCTTCCTCCCATTTTTTCCTCATAACAACAATCCTGTGAGGTCAGTTGGACTAGAAGAAGGTGGTTTTGAAGCTAATGCTTGATATTTGTAGACCAATATATTAAGCCACCGCTCTGAAACTCTTATTTTATCTCTGTCCAATTTCTAAAAAAATTTTTGAACTCTGTTAATGTCACTGCGTTTTTGTATTTACCAGATGAGCTCATATTTCTGGACTGTCAGACTTTTGTTATCAGTAAGCTAACTACGTATATCTGCATTCTTTTCTTTCTACTTTTCTTTTCTTTGTTCTCTTGCTAAGAGAAGTCCGGCGGCAGAGATGTAGCCAGTAGGACCTTTACCAAAATGTAACAATTTAATTATTTAGATCAGTAAGATGTTTTATTTTCTTCTTTACAATAAATATGAGTTTAATTAGAAGATGTATTCCGGTTTTATTTTTCAAGAGTATACACAAGGAAAATGCCATGATCCAGGCAATTACCCCAGGAAGGTAATGGGGCTGATTGCCTCTGACAGTTAAGTCCTTTGTAAAAAACAAAAACCATTAAAGATAAGTAAATTACTCTGTGGGGTCCTTGGTTCTCTCTGAGCTTTGTTGTTTTCTTGCAGACATTTCATTACCAAGCTAGGTAACACCATCATCAGGAGTGGAGTTTGATCTCTTTTTATATGGTAGTGGCCTGCCCTGTCAGTATTGGTGGCAGTGGTCTTGCTGCAGTGGTGAAATGCAGCTGGCTCTATCCGGCTCGTGCAAGCCGATAGCGCCAGCGGCGGGTGGTTCAGTGAGTGGCGGGAAGCTCCACTCCCCCAAACTGGGATATCGTTACATCCTGGTTTTGATCCTCTGCACATGAGCAGAAGGCTTCCCCCCAAACTGGGACATTGTCACATCACGGTTTGACCCTTTGCGCATGCGCAGATGATAGGCTATGCACAAGCGCATTAGCAAGCCGGTAGGAAAGGTAAGTGCATTTTACCTGTCTTGCTGGTTCCTTGACTAGATGGTTGTTTACTGTTTGCTTGTTTGCCCGATTTGGTTGTTCTTGGATTGGGGTATTGTTTACTTCTTGATTGTTGATCTAGTATACATTATATATGGAACACAGTTTTACATATTTCCCTAATGAATTCTCTTATCCTCTATTCCAAACCTCTATTCCACTTACTGTAGTCTTTCTTCATAGGTGAGTTTATTCCCCTATTCTAGTTCTAGAATATTCTTTTTAAAGCCTGGTGATCACAGCTGTATACACATACTCCAAATCTAGTCTTACTATAGATTTCTAGGAAGGCAATATTAAATTGGCAGTTCTATTTTCAATTATTTCCCTTTCTTGTATACCAGCCTGGAATTTGTCATGTTTTATAGCAACAGCATGCTGGCCTGACATTTTTATCAAGCTGTTCCCTGTGACTCCAAGATCTCTTTCCTGGTCAATCACTTCAGCTCACATCCAATTAATGTATATCTGTCATTTGGATTTAGTGTGCCAACGTGTACCACATAATGCTTTTTTACATTGAATTACAGTGGTCATTTTTAAGCCCATTTCTCCACCTGGAGAAATTCTTTTTGGAGCATCTTACAATTCCTTTTTTGATTTTATTACCTGAGCATTATAACAAAGCACAGTCAAACTGTTTATAAAGAAAAGGGGTTTAGCTGGGGGTGTCCTGAGAAAAGATAGGGACAATGTATAGTTTACTGGTTGGGACCTCCAAATATAACAATGAAGAACAGGCATACGCTTAAAAAAATAGCGCATATTGACAATTTCAGGTATGGAAAGGAAGTAAGTAAAGGATAGGAGTTCTGTCTACATGGAAGTGTATAGGTCTTTCAGAAATGTGCTGGAAGCCACACTCAAAAAGAGTCTGGCAAAAGCTAAATTTAATTGAATTAAAATACAATTTAAATGTTCCACATATACATTTAGTAATTTTTTTTTCTTGTCATATTTAAATTACTGTTCAAGCAGCAATTCTTGGAGAGATTCTGAAAGCTGCATTTAAGATCTAGAGGACCACATAAATCTTGAAATTCACAAACCGGACTGATCATGTTGGTCAAAGCTGACAAGAACCACCTTCAATTTTGCCTTCAACCAGCTGGGCTTGCTGTATAACTGTTGGTCAATCATGACTTAGTAGTTCAGTTTACTAATTAATAAGGTTCTTTTTGTAGAAAAAATGGAGGAGGACAGATTTGTTTTTATATTCAACACATTTTGAAACCACCCATCTTCCTTTCAGAGGGACTCAGTGCAGTGTACAAATAAACTATTATAACATAAGACAGTATATAACATTTTAAAAGAGGCAAGGAAGATTAAAGTCAGTGTTAAAAATTAATTAAAAGATGGAGGGAGGGTTTTCAGGATGTTACCAGCCCCATGTCTGTGTGCTTCTTTGTGAGCCCCAAGCAAGGCCTCAGAGCCATGTTTTCACACCTTTCCAAAAAGCCAGGAGAATATATATATATAATGAATCAAAATAACAATAATCATAAAGGTAAAGGTAAAGGCAGAGGTTTCCCTTTCCAGTCATGTCTGACTTTATGGGCTGGTGCTCATTTCCCTTTCTTAGCCAAGGGTGCCAGCATTACAGCATTATCCAAAGACATTTCTATGGTCATGTGGCCAGCATGACTATATGCTGTTACCTTCTCACTGAAGTGGTACCTATTTATCTACTTGCATTTGTCTGCTTTTGAACTGCTAAGAGGCAGGATCTGGGGGGGTGAATGGGAGCTCACCCCATCACATATTGCTCACGTTTCAAATTTCCAGCTGACAAATTCAGTATCTTTAACCACAGAACTATCACACCCCAAACAATAATCATATAAAGTGGTTTAATGTGTTAGATACAGCAAATTCTGATTACTCAGGTTGTGCAGTCCCAGGAAAAGATACAACTGCTTTAAAGAGTTGCTTCATTCATATTTCCATGATATCCAAAGCACTGCACATCCTTAATGAATATACAATAGAATAATAATGCAAATAGTTTCAGATGCAATATGCACACCATTCTTGTGTAATTGAATGTCATACATTGAAACGTCATACTCCCAAAGAGACTGATAGATTCTTCCACACATATATTTGGCCTCATTAAGGATCCTTTGAGTCAGGATGATTAAAACTGTTGCCTTTGCACTTCATTAGCTCTGTGATTCACAGTGGGAGGTGTGCTTTAATTGCTTGGATTTAACCTGCTAATTGAGGTTACATTAAGTTCATAGTAACAACAGACTAGCTGATGATTGAAACAGGAGCAGCTCTTTTTTCTTCCTCATATTCTAAAAAATGCCAGTCTTGAGGGATGATGGAAATGGCATCTGGAGAGATGCATCAATTGCACGCTTACTATCTCATCTATAAAGCAATTGGTATGTCTTCCAATTTTAATAGCTACCTCAGAAGTAATATGATATACAATCATATAATTTTGAAAGACATAATCTACAGGAACAGTAGACTTATGTAATTTGGCCTGTATGGGAGCTGTTGATTGTCAAGTTGCTACCTGGCAATCCATCTGTAACAATATTAAACATTTTTTAAAAATGTGATAAAGTAGCATGATGCTTTAGAGATGCGGTGGCTCAGTGGCTAAGATCGACTGAGCTTGTTGATCGAAAGGTCGGCAGTTCAGCGGTTTGAATCCCTAGTGCTGCATAATGGGGTGAGCTCCCGTTACTTGTCCCAGCTTCTGCCAACCTAGCAGTTTGAAAGCACGTAAAAAATGCAAGTAGAAAAATAGAGACCACCTTTGGTGGGAAGGTAACAGTGTTCCATGAGCCTTTGGCGTTTAGTCATGCCGGCCACATGACCATGGAGACGTCTTCGGACAGTGCTGGCTCTTCAGCTTTGAAACAGAGATGAGCACCACCCCCTAGAGTTGGGAATGCCTAGCACATATGTGTGAGGGGAACCTTTACCCTTACCTTTAGCATGATACTTTAGCCTGTTGTGCTCAGAAATGGAATTAGAACTGTGCATCTGCCTTGGATTGGTAGTCATTTAGGAAAATGTGCAGAGATCCCCCCCCAAAAATGTATTGGGTATTTATTCTTGCCCTTCCTATATAGCTAGTCCTCAATTTATGACCATAATTGAGCCCAAAATTTCTGTTGCTAAGTGAAACATTTAAGGACTTTTGCCCCATTCTACGACTTTTCTTGCCACAGTTGTTAAGTGAGTCCCTGTAGTTAAGTTAGTAACGTGGTTGTTAAGTGAATCTGGCTTCCCCATTGACATTGCTTGTCAAAAGGTTGCAAAAGGTGACCACATGACCCCAGGATACTGCAATTATCATAAATGCAAGTCAATGACCAAGCATCTGAATTTTGATCACATGACCATGGAGATGCTGCAACGGTCATAAGTGTGAAAAATCATCACAAGTCACTTTTTTTGGTGCCATTGTAACTTTGAACGGTCACTAAATGAACTGTAAATTATTTAGTGCAGGGAACATGCAGGGAAAGGAAACTTTGCTGTGTGGGCAGATAGCCAGTGTCTGTTCTTCCTTTTAATGATTGTTCTCTCCTTGTTAGTCTGCATTCTTTCCTTTTGTTTTCCCATAATTTAATTCTTTAATCCTATTTCATCCCATAATTTAAGATTTTAATCCCATTTCCCAGGTTCTCCCCTTTGACACTCATGTAGCCCTTATTTTTGTCCCCCAGGGCTTGATAAGAGCAAGAACTAACTGGTGGTCAGATCTGGCTGGCATTTTTGCAAACCACTGTCTTGTAATAGTCAATGTCCCCCATTATTGTGGGGGTTACGTTGTGATAGCAAACAAAGTACACGGAGTGGATTGCTGATAATGTATTCAAAGGAACACAGCTGTCTTTTTTCTTTCTTTTGTTGCTGTGATTATTACCAGATGATCCACTGTGATTTCTAGAAATAAATATTTTATTGTTGTGGGTGTACCTGCTATAAATAAATAACAACAGATGGTAGTTGCAAAAACTTCAGTTTTAATTGGCAAAACTGGATCTTGATTTTTGACTTGGTAAAGCCAAATACAGCCAGAATGGAAGGAACTTAAAGTATTAAGTTTACAAAATAAAAACATGAAGTGTCTTATTACAAGAACCATACTCAAAACACACAGCACTGTTTATTTAAAAATATATCGAGTCATACCGGTTTGTATGCTACTTCTTCCGTGAAAAACATGATGGTAAATTGGGTTCTGAAGGCAGGAACAGACTGGATTTTGCTCAGATACTAAATGTCACATTAAATATGAGATTCCTGCATACTTGCCTTTTTGTTTAGTCAACTCAAACAATAGAAGGAAAAAAAGGGCATGTAGCTATGACATGAAGGGAGGGGTATAGGCAGTGGGGAGGTAACAACATAGCACATGATGTTATTGTGAGAATAACATGATTATGTTAAAGCAACTGGTATTAACTATTTCATGCACAAAATGGCAGCATGATACATGTGTCATCATTTTGATTAGCTAATGAACACCCCTGGATGGGGATAGGTGCATTGGGCATATTGATTTCTTTTGGGAAGAATCTATTGATCGGAATGGTCCATAAACCTAAAACAAACAAACAAACAAATAGACCATGGGTGTCAAACTTGATCGTGTCACGTGATGTCATGTGATGTATCACAACATTTTTGCCTTTGCGGAGCTTGGGTGAGCATGGCCTGCGCATGATGCATCCAGCCCAAGGGCTGCTAGTTTGACACACCTGAAATAGATGAAGTGAAAAAAGTGGATTTAAGGAAAATTTATCATTACAACATCAAGACACCCCCCCTCTCTCTCTCTCTGTGTGTGTGTGTGTGTGTGTGTAATGTGAAATTCTTTTAAAGATGTAAAATAAAAAATATTAAACATTCCCCAAAATGTGCAAGGCTTCTGCCTGAACATACAGTAACTCAACCTCAAAAAAATCCCCCTCTAAACTGAACAGAACTCAGTTCAGTTGGGAAATTGGTGTTACTGCTCTTTTGACAAGTTTTTTTTTAAAAAAACTGGAATTATCTTTTTAAAATGAGACTTTATAGTATATAAGTCTCTCATGCTCATGTCATAGAAACAAAGGATGTTGGTTTCCTAAAGTATCAACAACAAAAGCCAAAAGTTCTCCTTCATTTTCCGAAAGAAAACAGCTTCCTTTATATATCTATTTCTTAATAAATTCTAATAGATAAGATTATACTTGCCTTCCTTCTTTCCTTCTATTTTAGGAAGTATAGGCAAACTACAAAACCATTTCCTCAAATGGAATTTTTCTAGACTGAACTTCCTGTGTAGGGCAAAATGTACAGAACTGCTTTCCTAAGTGTAGACTGGAGCTGGGTGAGATGGTTCTGCAACCTGCAATCTGCAGGAAAGGATGAGAATACATACTTCCCCTCTTTCTCTCCTCCTTCCCACCTGACACTGATATGAAAAGAAATGGAAGGCGTATATGAGGATCAAGTCTTCTCCTCCCCCCCACTTCTGTTGCCATGTGTAGTAAGAGAAAGGAGAGAGAGAGAAATGTTAGAAAATGTCTTCTTGGTGCCAGTTCCCACCAGTGTAGGCGTGGGATTCAGCCAGTTCTGACAAGTTCGGGTGTACCAGTAGCTCTGACAATCAGCTGAGAGTGAACCAGTTCGCTCTGACGATTAGATGGGCCCTCCCACCTGCCCCTGCACTATAATCTACCTATATTTCTTTTGTTTTAAGCCCAGTTGATAGGCACAGCAGAGCGGATTGCCGTGCCTCAGCTGTTTTACTCACTCTGGATTCAGTAGAAGGTAACTTTTGATTGTAATGAGCATGTGTGGAAGCACACGCGCAATGAACCAGTTGTTACAATCCCACCACTGCACTAGTGGGATCAAAAAATGGACACCAAAGGAAACATTCAAAACCTCACTTCCTTCCCCCCACCCCTCCAATTATCAGTGCTGACCAAAACCCTATTTTGCTTTATGGTCAAGTTTGCAGACGGGACCAAAGTTTAACTAATATTTCTTTGATCCAATATTTCTTTATCTGATAATTTTGTAGACTCTGGGCAAGCTAAGACAGAGTGAAAATATTAAAAAGGACAATAATACCGAACCAACCCCAGTGGAGTAGAGCCAGCAACAAACAGAGTTGATGCCTTTTATGCCCAGTCCATGAATCAGCACTTTCTTGCTGCCATAAAAACTGTACTCTTTTCAAAGACAATTATTAAATAATAGCATTTATTAAATAATAGATACAATCTGATCATATTTCCAATTACCAGTTTCTAAATAACCCATAGTTCACCATTTCAGAGATATTTCCTTACTTGAAGAGAGAAACAGAATGATCAGGGCAGAAAAGCAATGGTAGCTGGAATGATTTCTGACTTCCTGCTGGCCTCCCCATTTACTTTCTTTGTAGGAAGCTGGCAGGGACATTGCAAATGACAATTATGTGACCATGGCTGACTTCCCAAAGTGACATCATTGCAGCGCAGCAGCACTCAAACAACCAAAACTTTGCCAAATTTCAAACCTGTGAGAGTCACGGGTCTCAGATCTTGGACACATTCTTAAAATTAGCCCATTTGAGGTGCACTGATTCAAAAATGGTTGCCCTATGATACGTTGTTTTGCCCAACTGAAGATTACAAACAATTAAACAGAAACTAGAGTTTTGGTAATCTATCTATTGCTGGCTGCTTGCAAGAACACTTGAAAGGCCAAGTGCTCTTCGGCTCTCATTAAATCCCATCTTTGGCAACAATAATGTTGGTTGTAGTGGAAAAAATTGAAGCAATGTACACAAAACTCAAATAGAATTATATTTTGCAAACAAATCTTTAAGTCTGCTGAGAACAACTGGACCTAAAAACTTCCAGCTCTTTTGAAACTACATGAGTTGCCGAGGGCCAAAGGGCATTTACTAACACCCAGCCCGCCCTAACAAACTTGCTTTCTCTCTCTTGTATTTGAATTCCTGTGGCTAAAGCAGTCCAGGGCTGTTTTAATGATCATTTGCCTTTTACCTTTTTGTGCAGTGAAAACAAGGAATATAAATGTAAGCTAGAAACAGCTAAATAAATAATTAAAGGGGCTGCCTGTTTGCTGCCTTGCTTGATTCTGCATTTTTCTCCTTATTAAAAAAGTCCCATCGCATGACTGAGTCCACAGTAGCCTCAGTTTTGCTTATTTGAAGTACAGAAAGCGGGGACGATGGCAGATCACTGTTAAAAATTGGGTTGTTTCCCAACCAACCCCATAACAAAGGTTGACAAACTCTTGACATGCAAAACTTAACCAACATTTTTCTTTCTATTTAAGCATTTTGGAAAGTTATGCATTTTTCCCCCTGTTGGGCTGAATAAGAGTACTGAAAAATACAGAAGAATTTGTCAGCACAGCATTAACTAGGATAGAGAAAACAGATATTGATTTTTTTAAAGTAACAACTACAGCCCAAGAGATATTGCACTGACAATGAACAGAGTTGTCAAAATTCCCTGTGGATTCTGGAAAAAAAAATAAAGTTCTTATATAGTACAATTAGGACTAGTTTTAAAAGTAAAAAGTTGAAAACATGAGATGTTCTTGTTTTGGGTGAAGAATATGCAAAGTGTCCCCTCCACTCTGTTCTCGATATGGTTGTCCTAGTTTAAGCTTTAGATCAGGGGTGTCAAACTGGCCAGTGGTGGGTTGCTCCCAGTTCTGTCCGGTTCTTTAGAAGCAGTAGTAAAAGCAGTGGGAGGCTCCGCCCACCCGCCTGGATGTCATAATTGATGATCTGCACAAGCGCAGAAGCGTGTGCGCTCCCGTTGTGAACCGGTAGTAAAGGTAAGTAGAACCCACCCCTGAAACTGGCAGCCCACAGGCCGGATGCATCACATGCAGACCACGCCCACCCCAGCTCAGCAAAGGGAAATGTCACATGACGGCAATATGATGCGGCGAGTTTGACATCTGTGCTTTCGATCATACTGTAGTTAATCTGAGCAATTTTAATTGACTTTTTAAATTCTCCAATACAAATGCCAATTTTCTTTTTTGAAAAAATATTTGTGCCCTTCATTTTCATATGATAAGATTTTTACACTCAAACACAAAATACTACATCTGAGGATAAAATGAGCAGTGCAGTATAGTTTTTATTTCTGATTTGTATTTGAAATGCAAAATATGAGTATAGAGACAAGGAGAAAACATGGGTATAGAGATAAGGAGGGTAACATAGTTGTTCAGTGCAAGAATCTTTATTTGGATAATACAATTCAATGTTATAAAGTATTAAAAAGTAAAATAAAAGTCCATATTAGTTATATGTTTGAATTGGGGAATCAAAAATTGGAATTTCCAATTTTGGAAAATCAGTGGGCCTGGAGACACACACACACACACACACACACACACACACACACACACACACACATGCACACGTTTACTTTAATCATTATAATTAGGTTTATTTTTCCTTTACTGCCAAATCGCTATTTATTTATAAACTTTGTTGGCAATGCAGACTTTTTAAATTTTATTATTAAAAAAAAACATACATTATAGATCATATAATAGTTGCCGATGTTTCTACCAGGTAGTCCCACAGGTCTGAGTTGAAAACCATTTGGAGCTTTATGATGTGTTGTAGACTTTCACTCTGTGCTCTTCTACCCATCCATGTGGTTCTGGAACCACAATCTGCTCTTTGTTTGCCATTGCAGTGATTCTGAACACAGGAAAGGCTGGTTGCTTTAGAGCTGCCAGACACTTACTCCTGGTGGGCTCCAAGGAACCACTGGGTGGCGAACATTGTTCACCAATGCTTGGAAAAGCTCCTTTGAGTTTCAGATCTCTTCTGAAAGCTGTTTTTTTTTTAAAAAAAAATTATTTAGTTTGTCATGTGGTACCAGATAACATGTATAAGTATAAACATGGACAAGAGCACATGAAATGAGTACAAATAAATGGGGACAGTAGGACAGGGACGGGACGGTAGGCACACTGGTGCGCTTATGCACGCCCCCTTTATGGACCTCTTAGGAATGATGTGAGGTCCACGGTAGTCAGTTTAAGGTTGAAGCTAAGGGGGTTTGAGGAAGTAACAACGGAGTCAGGTACAGCATTCCAGGCATTGACCACTTTGTTGCTGAAGTCGTATTTTCTGCAATTGAGTTTGGAGCGGTTTACATTGAGTTTGTATCTATTGTTTGCCTGTGTATTATTGAGGTTGAAGCTGAAGTAGTCGTTGACAGGTAGAATGTTGTAGCAGACAATTTTGTGTACTGTGCTTAGGTCAGATCATAGGTGGTGTATTTCAAGGTTGTTCAAGCCCAAAATTTCAAGCCTGGTGGCATAAGGTATTCTATTGTGAGCAGAGGGGTGGAGTACCCTTCTTGTGAAATACCTCTGGACCAGGGGTGAAATCCAGCAGGTTCTGACAGGTTCTGGAGAACTGGTAGCAGAAATTTTGAGTAGTTTGGAGAACGGGCAAATACCACCTCTGGCTGGCCTCAGAGTGGGGTGGGAATAGAGATTTTGCAATATCCTTCCCCCAGGAGTGAGAGGGAATGAAGATTTGCAGTATCCTTCCCCTGCCACACCCACCAAGCCGGTAGTACCGGTACCACAGAATCAGTAGTAAAAAAAAATTGGATTTCATCACTGCTCTAGACTCGCTCAATTGTATTAATGTCTGATATACAGTGTGGATTCCAGGTATACAAATGATATAAATGGTGTCAGTAACTATGGGGTACATGGTGGGGCTATTGAGTAAATAAGCAGCAGTTGAGTAAATAAGATCCTTGGAGGCGCCAATTAGAGATGGAGATAAAGGGAAGTAGTAAGAGACATCTTGCTAGATAACTTGCAAGTCAGTGCAGAACATCAGAATTAAGGAAGGGGATCAGTCCCAAGGAGCAGAGAGGGAGTAATGACACTCAGAAGAGCTATGAAAGATATAGATTAAAAAATCTATGGGCATACAGACGGAAAGAATCATACAAAGGGGCCAGGGAAACAGGAGAGGAGCAAAAGCAGCTTAGCCTGGAGCAAAAGATGAAAAGGGCTTAGTAACAAGAGATAAAGGCAAAATGAGTTTTCATTGCCAGGAAGACAGACTACTCACGAGTAGACAAAAAGTGAAAGGAAGAAAAGGGGATACTTTTATTCCTGCAACATTCTATCCAGGTGGGATTTTCATTCCCTGCAGCTGAGAAGGAGAAAAAAGCAACTTCAGAGGTGCTAATGATTCACTTGAATTGGTTGGCAGTTCAACAGTGGGAAGAGAGGGAGGCTGGGAGTTTTACCAGTAAGAATAAAAGATAAAGGTAAAGATTCCCCTCACACATATGTGCTAGTCATTCCCGACTCTAGGGGGCGATGCTCATCTCTGTTTCAAAGCCGAAGAGCCAGCACTGTCTGAAGACATCTCCGTGGTCATGTGGCCAGCATGACTAAACTCCAAAGGCACACGGAATGCTGTTACCTTCCCACGAAAGATAGTCCCTATTTTTCTACTTGCATTTTTACATGCTTTCGAACTGCTAGGTTGGCAGAAGCTGGGACAAGTAACGGGAACTCACCCCATTATGCGGCACTAGGGATTCAAACCGCTGACCTGCCAACCTTTCCATCAATAAGCTCAGCATGTTAGCCACTGAGCCACCACATCCCCTTAGTAAGAATATTACCCACCAAATTGACAAGGGTGGCAGGACAAGGAAGCTTGAAGAGTCAAGAAAAGAATGATCAGATGAGAGAAGATCTATCTCAGGAAAGTCACAGGAAGAAAAGAGTGATGACATTTTCTATTGCTCTCTGCATTTTGCAAGAGAACGGGAGAGTTGACAATGTATTTTTAAAATGTACTCACTTTTAAGACAACTCAGTTGTGTAGGAACTGTCAACTCTGAGCAAAACTCTCTAGAGACACAGGTTTGTAGGTTTATTTTTCTAGTGCAAGAAGTAAAGTGTTCCAGACTATTTTCTAATCTCTTTGCAAATTCATTGATTTGTGAGTTTATAGAAAACTACCACCCAATCAGGACTTGTTATTTTTGGCCAACAGCTGAGCACAGCCCATTAGTACTTGTCAGCTAATAAATGTATCCATGGCCAGGCCCCTTGGGTAGTTGCCTAAATGCATAACCCTTCTCTCTCTCCCCCAAAATTAAAAGAAGGAAATAGCTACAATATCAAATACCAGGATATGTATTTTGAATGGTTTAGAATAGAATAGAATTCTTTATTAGCCAAGTGTGATTGGACACACAAGGAATTTGTCTTAAGTGTATATGCTCTCAGTGAGCATAAGGAGAATAAAATATATTAATCAAGAATAAAAAGATACAATACTTAGTGATAGTCAAGGTTACTAATAAACTATCAAATTGTAGTAGGAAACAAATAAAAAAAATATAATTGAAAGATACAAGCAACATGGGTTATAGTAATAATTGGGAAGAGATAGATACTACTAAGGAAGAGCAGAATAACAGTAATACAGTCTTAGTAAATTATTTGACAGTGTTGTGGGAATTAGTTGTTAAGCAGAGTGATGGCATTTGGGAAAAAACTGTCCTTGTGTCTAGTTGTTTTGGTGTGCAGTGCCCTATGGTGTCTTTTTGAGGGTAGAAATTGAAACAATTTATGTTCAGGAAGTGAGGGGTCTGTAGATATTTTCACAACCCTCTTTTTGACTCGTGCAGTATACAGATCCTCAATGGATGTTTTTGACGTTAGGTGTCCATTTTAAGTCTTGAGATATGATAGAACCTAGAAACTTGAAGGACTCTACTGTTGATACTGTGTTGTCTAGTATTGTAAGAAGTAGTAGTATAGGTGGTTTTCTTCTAAAATCTACCACCATTTCTATGGTTTTGAGTGTATTTAGTTCAAGATTGTTCTGGTTGCACCACAAGGCTAGTTGTTCAACCTCCCGTCTGTGTGCAGATTCATCATTGTCTTGAATGAGACCAATCACTGTTATATCATCTGCAAACTTAATTGTACCAGCATGCTACAAGGAGCTGGCATGCAAAACAAGTGGGGAACTCTCTAGTGATAGCATTCCTAGGTCCAATGCTATTAGCATAGGAATTGATCAAAACCAATAGTTGAAAGACTCCAACTATGACATCTTATCCTATTACAAAGACAGCATCTTCACCTGGAAGATTCCTATATTTGAAGGTACCGTGCATTGGAAGTATCTGGGCCTCCCATTATACTGAGAAAATTAGGTTTATATTCTTTTCATAAACACTGGATCTCTTGATTAATTTTATCCAATGCTTGTCAATCTGGGTAGGACCAGTTACTCCCATACTTTCCTTCTATTTATCATGTTGCACGGGTAGAGTTTAGACACTTCAAGTAGAAGCAAAAAATCATTGAACTGAAATGGTCCAAGCATTATACACTTGATTTTTTTTTTCCTGCTCTGGCCTCTTATTCAGTATAATTCAATTGTGGAATTATATTAAACAAAACTGGTGATTTCATCCAAACCTGTCAGATCATATATAAATTTACTTGATGGATCTTTTCTCACTTTATTGGAAAAGTATCAAGTGTTCACAATGTGCAATTCTACCCTCTACTGCATTTCTGAGTTTTATGCCAGGCAAGCAAAATTTATTTTATGAAGAAATGTAGCTGTTGATTTTATGCATAAAGTACTCTAGCAGAGATAATCCGTTCAGCCGTCTGTGACATAGGTTAATTAAAAACTTAGCAGGTCAAAGAACACTGCATTCACTCCAATAAGTTTGTACATTTGTGAGTTACTTTCATTTCCTCTGACATTTTCCCAAAAATTATCTAGAAACGAAGTTGGTAGTGCTAGGATACTGAACCATGTATTGTAGTTTCAACTCTGGTACAATTTGCAAAACCAATGTGCAAGTCCATCTCAGGTTGCCCAGATGACAATCTTGAGACCAAATACAAAGATCAGGCACTTGCAAAGACTGTTTTGTTGTTGTTGTTGTTGTTGTTGTTGTTGTTGGGATCATAATGCCTGTGCTCTTCTGATTGCACTGCTTTTTTAAAGAAAAAAAAAGATCAATATCAACAATATCAGTTTCACTTTCAAGAAATGATGACTAGTAATTTGAGGAGTCTTGAGAGTTCTAATGATGGAGAAACTCATATATTGATGACTATGCTTGAGGTTTCCAGCTTGATATATTCAAAAAGATATGATTCATTATTTCTGGCAATATTATGCAAATGGTAAGTCCTCTGACTCACTGACTTTTGTGTAGGGGTTAGCAATTTGATGTACCAATTTAGAACTCCTTGACACTATTGCTATTAAGAAAAAAAGTCTTCTTGACATTGAAAGATACAGATAACATGCTTGCTTCCTTTCTTATTTGTTGAATTGTATTTAGAGGCCACTCATACCATTTCAGAATCTCTCATCATTCTTATATATTTCATGTATTTTTAAAAAAACATAAGCAAGAATAGCACTATAGGAACACGGTGGCTCAGTGGCTAAGATGCTGAGCTTGTCGATCGAAAGGTTGGCAGTTCAGTGGTTTGAATCTCTAGTACCACGTGATGGGGAGAGCTCCTGTTACTTGTCCCAGCTTCTGCCAACCTAGCAGTTCGAAAGCACGTAAAAAATGCAAGTAGAAAAATAGGGACCACCTTTGGTGGGATGGTAACAGCGTTCTGTGCGCCTTTGGCATTTAGTCATGCTGGCCGCATGACCACGGAGATGTCTTCTGACAGCGTTGGCTCTTCGGCTTTGAAACGGAGATGAGGACCACCCCCTAGAGTCGGGAACGACTAGCACATATGTGCGAGGGGAACCTTTACCTTTAATAGCACTTAACTTATATACTGCTTCACAGTGCTTTACAGTCCTCTCTAAGTGGTTTACAGAGCCAGCATATTGCCCCCAACAATCTGGGTCCTCATTTTACCCACCTTGGAAAGATGGAAGGCTAAATCAGTCTTGAGCCAGCTGACTCATTCATTCCTTGGCCATAAACAAACTTATGCTTAAACCACATATTCAAAACAATTCAGAACGTTGCACAATTTTTTCCACAAAATTATCTCTTTCTTTCATTAATTGGACTTTAGCAAGCAGTTATCACCAACCTAGTGATTGCTATTTTCATACCCACCCAAAATGATTAATGATTCCAATTCATAATTATCTTCATGCCACCTTGGTCACCAGTTTTAATCATGCTGTGTAGCATGGCAACTTTTGTCATATTTTGGTCAATATGCCAATGTTTTACATTGTATATTCATACTACTCTATGCAAGTAGATGCCAAATCTAGAGACCACCTTGCAAACCAAGATACTATTCCATACCGTATACTAGGTTGAACATATATGCTGTGCTTTGATGCATAGTTACGATGCAGATATTATTTATATTATAAAGAAACAGATAGTATTTACTGGTAGTTTTGAGAGTGTTTGGTAGTAGTTTTCCAAACATGAGTAATTCTGCAAGAATTTTTCTTCGTTAGCATCAAAAAACCCCAAGCAAAAATGGTTAATGTTTAACTTTTTATGGAAATATTTATTTATACCTGTAAGACCCAAGGTAGTGCCTCCCAATCACTCTGAGTAGGAATCTATTCACTAGTAAACAACAGGAGCTGTGGAATTGCCACATTGCAAGGTAGACATTTGTTTCAGCTTCCCCATTTTTCCTGCTTCTGTCTTTCTGCCACTGTCTCATTTGTTTTGATTATGTGCCATCACCTTCTCCATTAATGGCAAGTGCTTTTCATCATCCTCAGACCAGCTGTGAGAACTGGTAGTGGCTCCTGTGGGGAAAAAGAGAGGAAAGGATGGAACAAAGGAAGCAAGGGACAAGGAGAGAAGCAAGAAGGAAATGAGAGAGAACAAGGGTAAAATATAAAGATAATTAAATAATAGCCCTGTTCAAAAAATGATTCTGGGATATACATGCTGCTTGTCTGTGAGGTTTCCCATTTATTTATTTACAACATTTTTAGATTCATTAGATTTTATCATTCATAGAGTCATTTAGATGATTCTGAGCAGTGAACAGAATGTCAGTGGGCAATCTCTAGATAGAATAATTCAGGACAATAAATAGTGACACAAGCCAACATAAAATCAGATGACCACCTTTCATTCTCTCTGGATAGACATTAAAATCACCCCTAAAAAGAAAAGTTCTCTGAAGCTCCAAAGCAAGAGGATCAAACGAACTGTCAGATGTAAATGCCTTATTCTCTAATGTGTAAATAATGTATATATGGAACATCAGGGGTTAACTTATTCTTTGGACTTTAATGTATTCATAATTTACCACTCCCATTCCTGGCTCCACCCCTTGTATATAAAAGGAGCCATCCTCCCCATTTTCCTTGCTTCTATCTTGAATATTCAGCGAATATAGAATGCCTATTATGAATAAAAAGAGATATATTTAAATCTTTAACTTCTATTATCTTTATTGAGTCTGATCCTGAAAATATTGCAACAAGCTGGTAGCAGAGGATGGTTAATTGACTCAATAAAATAAACATGTATAAGAAAGAAATAGAAAGCAACGATCTCAGATCAGAGATACTGAGAATAATAAAAATACAAAAGGATGACTACGATCTCATCGCGAACCTTCAAAACTTCTTGAAAGAAAACGAAGCAGCGAGAGAAAATAGCATCGAGACAGCTGAATTCAAAGAAACAAAGACGGTGAGCAACCCATCTATAAAAGAGAAAATAACGAGAAGAAAGAACAGAGATCCCGCTCAAAATTTCGAATGGCAGCCATCTTGTCTTCAACCGGCCACTGAGACAAGCAAAGCAGAGCCAATCACGATACACCATTCAAAATCTCTGGCGCGAAAAGAATCAAACAGTACAAAAAATAGTAAAGAAAACCTTTATTCTTCAGAAGGATCAAACACGGACACAAAAGAAACATCTATTGAACTGAAAGTTGAAGCGATAAAGAAACAACTATTTAGAACTTCTGATCCAAATTTAAAAATGGCGAAAAAATCAACGGAAGCCAATGACCTAAAAGTAAAAAGACAAGCAAGCAAAAAGAAAAACCAGAACATATCCAATTCAACTCGTACAGAAAGGATGACGACACCTGAGCCCAGAGGACCCTGCAGTTTTTTTCCCACACCGCAGACGGTTCCGGAGGTGGAGAGCTTCAAGCGGAGCGGCTTTGGCGAAAAGAAGCAAGCATCAGCCATCGGCAAGAAGATCAAGATAGAAATGGAGACCGAATCGTCGGAGGAAGAACCTTACGAAGAAACTACAGCGACAGAGGCTCCCTATGACAACTTCGACAGAAATACAAACTATGCACATGCGCAGATGCATTCAGAGAACTACAGAAGACATTATGATGAAGAAAAACCACTCAGACTAATGCACAGCATACCCACTCCATCCTGTGACTTTCAACACTTACGAGACCATGGACTACCCTCCGTTGTAAGTAGTGGGGATAATAATACTGGGGACTTACCTAGCGATTTTCCAAAACTTAGAATTGATGGCATTAATTTGCAAGAGTGGTATCAGCAACTTCAGGTTGCCTTTATGAAAGAAAACCTAATGTTTTTTATCACCAGTCCCCCAAGAAGACCTTGGACTTTAAAAATAGATTGCTTACACCATAGAGCATTTTTTCTGACAATATCTAGCGTGTCTCCTGCAATGTATCATAGCATCAAACCAAACCTAACTGTATCAGAAATAATTCAATGCATGTTTAATCTATTTCACAGCGATAGCGTAGCCACAACCACAAGAATGTCTAAGGATTTCTTTTCTTCTAGAGTGAAACCAGGGGTTTCTATAAGTGAACATTTGATAAATCTAAACAAAATAAGAGCTGAGCTGCAATTGAGGGGGGAAGTGATTTCAGATCAAACTATGAAAAGTGTTATTATCAATTCACTTGATCCATCATGGGATAGCTTTATGTCACACTTAGATACCATTAATTTGGGATATTTATCAATAGAAAGTCTATCTAACAAATTGATAGCAGAAGACAATTCAAGAAAAAATCGTTCCAGTAACCAAACAGAACACAAATCTTTTAGGAAAGTAGTCTTTCAAGATAAATATAATGAGGCCTTTAGATGCCACAATTGTGGATCCAGGGAACACAGTAGAAGAGACTGTCCCAAAGTCCCAAGGGAGAGACATAGGCCAGAATATAGGAGCAAATACAATTACAGACAATCTTCCACAGATAGACACAAATATAGAAGTCCACCAAATTACAGAGAAAGTAGAGGGGGTAGAGAAAATTCAAAAGAGAGAAAATCTGGGTCACTAAATGGGCTAAATAAACAAGACAGCACCAAAACACAACAAGATGAGAACAATAATTGGCTTATTGATTCTGGTGCAACAAATCACACCACTAACAACAAAAGTATATTATCTTCATTTACAGAAGATAAGTTTGTGATAAAGGTAGCTAATCAAGAAAAGGTTCAAGTATTAGGCAGAGGAAATGTGACCTTGCCTGGTTTAGGGAAAATAGAGGGGGTATTATTAATCCCAGAAATACCTCACAACATACTAAGTGCTATAAAACTAAGCAGAGAATCTGACATCAATATAGTTTTCTCAAAGGGGAAAGCAACAATAGAAAAGAACAAAACAAATGTAGGCACTGTGATGATAAAAGGGGGTCTACCCTATCTGATAACCAAAGAAAGATGGTTACATAACATTGATTCAAATATGGAAGATTGTATTGAAGCAGATGATGAAAATGTCAGTAACAGTGACAATGATGAATGTAAAATAACTCATGATAACAAAAATACACACAATGAGAAGAAACCAAAAATAGGTAAACCAATTCATGATGAGTGTGCTCACATCTTACATAGGAAGTTAGGACATGCAAGCTTTCCTGTAGTACAAAAAATGACTGAACACGCAGAAGGTGTAAAAATAAAAAATTGTGAAAATTATTTAGAATGCTCAGTATGTAAATCCACCAAACTAAAAACCAGTCCCAGACCAAAAAAATCTAACAGATCAACTAACAATATTTTTGATTTGGTACATATGGACTTAGTTGGCCCATTAACTCCATCAATTACCTATAGAAAACGTTACTTCCTAACAATAGTGGATGATTACAGTCGCTATGGTTTTGTTTACACATTAAAGCACAAGGATGAAACCTTTCAGAAATTTAAGGAATTCTACAAACGCATAGAAACACAACATAATATCAGAATAAAACAAATTATGACAGATAGGGGATGTGAATTCATGTCTAAAGAATTCTCCCAATGGTTAAAGGATAGAGGGATGCTACATTTCACGTCCAATCCATTTTCTGCATTTCAAAATGGGATTGCAGAGAGAAAGAACTCCACACTACAAACCATGATTAGATGCACATTAGAGGATGCTGGTTTAGGCAAACAATTTTGGTCAGAAGCCTTACATTATTCAAATTACACTCAAAATAGAACATGGTCCAGTATTGTGAATAAGACACCATATGAGGTGATGTACAATAGAAAACCTAAATTAGCACACATGCACATATTTGGAGTTACTGCAGACGTGCACATACCTAAACAATTGAGGAGAAAGGGAGAAAACGTATCCAGGAGACTAAGATTCATGGGATACGAAACTGGAACCAAAGGGTACAGATTCATTGATAATAATAACAAATTTATAGTATCCAGAACAGCTGTGTTTCATGAGCAGGCCAATTGGTCTAAGTTGCACCTTAATGAAATTTTTCCTAATAAAAGCAAAGATAATATATCTTACGAGGAAGGAACGACAGAAAATCAAAATATTAACAAAAGTAAGAACAAAACCAAAACTTGGACAAATAGTCAGCATAAAATAAAGACAGACACATTAACAAAAAAGGAAGCCAGATATTTGCATGACAACCATAGCAAACCTGAAAGAAATATTAGAAATAATAGAAACCAAATACCAAATAAATACAAAGATTATATTATGCATATGGATGGAGAACAAATAACACCTAATACATATGAGGAAGTATTGAAACTTCCCCGTGAAGAAAGAGAAAAATGGGAACTAGCTATGGAAAAAGAAATGAAAAGTTTACAAGGATTAAATGTATTCACACCTGCGATCGCACCTAAGGATAAAACAATTATAGGTACCAGGTGGATTTATAAAATTAAGAATTTAGAAGGAGGTAATACCTTATACAAGGCCAGACTAGTTGCACAAGGTTATGCACAAAAATATCCAGAAGACTATACTGACACATATTCACCCACAGTGAGAACAGAGAGTGTCAAAACAGCTCTTGTAGTAGCATCTGCACTCAATCTAGACGTGTTTCAATACGACATACAGACTGCATACTTACATGCGAAATTAGATAAGGAAATATATGTAAGAGCACCACACAGTCAATACACTAATAAGAACGAAATTTGGTTATTAAATAAGAGTCTGTACGGATTGAAGCAATCTGGCAAAAGATGGTACGATTGTTTGGTAAAAGTACTAAAGACCATGGATTTCAACGCCACCACTGCTGATAACTGTTTCTTTGTAAAAAAGAGTAATGATCATATTGAATTTGTATTAATTTATGTGGATGATATTTTATATATTGGAAAGCATAAAGAGAACAGGGAAATCTTTGTAAATAAGTTAAACGAACACTTCTCATTGAAATCACTAGGTAGAGTGAATAAATACCTTGGTGTACAAATTAACAAAACAAAAAGGGGATTCAAACTTACTCAGAAAGATAAAATCATTGAACTCCTAAACAAATGTAACTTAAATAATGCCAAAACATGTGACACACCTATGCAAACTGATTTTCTTAGAAACAATGATGAATCTTCCCCTGAGTTTAAAGACAACACATTTTACAGATCAGTTATAGGTTCACTCCTTTATATATCTAATTGGACTAGGCCAGATATTGCATTACCTCTCAATTTATTGTCAAGATATGTTAGCAAACCAACCTTGTATCATTGGGAAGCTGTCAAAAGAATTTTAAGATATCTAAAAAGTACATTAGATTTTTGTTTAATATTGGAACCCAATAATGACAAAGAACCAAAAATTACTTGTTATGCTGATGCAGATTGGGCTGGTGATACATCATGCAGAAAGAGTACCTCTGGTTATGTTTTTCTATTGAACGATTGTCCAGTTTACTGGTATACTGGTAAACAAGAACTGGTAGCCACTTCTACCACAGAAGCGGAATATGTTTGCTTGTCTAAAGCTGCAAATAACCTTGTATGGTTCAATGATTTGATCACAGATGTTTGGAAGAAACCTACTTTACCATTTATTATGCATGAAGACAATAAAGCGGCCATTGAAATATCTAGATCCGATGCAATTGGACAAAGGTCCAGGCATATTGATATAAAATTTAAGCACGTGAGACAACTATCTCAAGACGGATTCATCAAAGCAATACATTGTGATACTTCTGAACAATTAGCTGACATATTAACAAAACCCTTACCTTCTAAACAACACAAATATTTAACTTCTAAATTATATGTATTATATTGTCCTGAATCTGAATGTAACTGGTGTTGTATAACGAACCGGCATTTAGAGGGGGATTTGTCAGATGTAAATGCCTTATTCTCTAATGTGTAAATAATGTATATATGGAACATCAGGGGTTAACTTATTCTTTGGACTTTAATGTATTCATAATTTACCACTCCCATTCCTGGCTCCACCCCTTGTATATAAAAGGAGCCATCCTCCCCATTTTCCTTGCTTCTATCTTGAATATTCAGCGAATATAGAATGCCTATTATGAATAAAAAGAGATATATTTAAATCTTTAACTTCTATTATCTTTATTGAGTCTGATCCTGAAAATATTGCAACACGAACCATACTAAGAAATCCTGCTCTAACTCCCATCTCCCTCATCTTCCTGTGGGACAGGATCTTAGGCAGATCATTTTTACTCTAAATCACTTGACAGGCTATAGAAAACTATTATAGATAAGGAGATCCAGAAGGAAATCTGCTGCTATGCTAAAGCTGCCCTGTTGCCGATTTTTCCATGGATGAATGTTAGAAAATGGTGACCATCATGTTACGCCTGCATTCCCCAACAGAGTCAAATGGAAACATTGCCTTCTTACTTCTTGGATTCTCTCTAATACTTCTGCCCCTGTCTGGAGACCAGCCAGATTTTTTTCCCTTTTAAATTTCTTGGGTTGCACCATTCCTAAAGCCCTCTCCCAGCATCCACCAATGGCCGACTTCACTTTCACATTTGGCCTTTGGGTCCATCCATCAACATCTGACTCAACCTTCTCTGTCCCACCTCTATAGCAATCAGACTAAAATAAATAGCAGCTCCTTAGGCTGATGAGTAGCTTAGCAACATGCTACCTTTAAAAACAACCCTAAAAACAAAACTTTAAACTCTGAAAATCTGTTTTCTTTAGTTGATTTGCTATTTTGCTGGCTTCCTTTTTTCTGATGACAGCAACAGGAGAGAGGGGGAGGAATGGAGCAAGTGAATCTCACATGCATCTCCAAAAGAAAATTAAAAGGCACAATCAAGGAGCATTGAGAACAGGGATTCTCACTGACTGACAACTCTCAACAAGTGGGAACATGGATATCTCTGACCTGACAGTAAAGAGACACAGTAGAAGCGATGTCCATTTCATATGGTAACTATTCCCTTTGTGTATCTGTGTCCATGTGGGAGGAATGTGTCAAATCATAAGTAAACAGCCGACAAGCCAGACAGAAACAGAAGAAAAATAGGACACACAAATGCTTTAAAACAAGTGGAATATCTGTGTTGAGATTTTATATTGCATTCTAGAATTCAACTATAAAAAGAGATAGGATTATAATAAAGGCTTATATTTACTGAACATTGAGTCAGCACCATACAGCTAAAATACGTAAGAAATAAGGTACAATAAACAATATTATGCAAATAAAACAAAATAAAAAAGAATACAATTAAACAAACCAAACAATTAGACAAACAAAAAATGTGACCATCCTAGACCAAGTCAGGTCCAAATACGCCAGGAAATTTCTAGAAGCCTAGCATTCTGACAAATTACTCTGACACTTTGGCACTCTGACAAATTAGCCATCAATAGACACATAGACACTAACAATATCTATGGACCATGTAAAAGAAACAATCAACTAGCCAAAAAGTAACAAAAATGATCCAAGCACCTGTCCAGCAACAATCAGTACGCAGATCAGCATAGATTTACTTTAAGATTAACATCAGACCAATAATTAGGTAAATAACACCCCAATCAAGAAACTGCCAAAGCCAGCAGCAAATAGCTCAATCAAAGAATCTCTAAGACCACTCCCACCAAAACTGACAGAGCAGGACACTAGAATATAAACTGAAAGCAAATCTCATTCCTTACTAGCACTGATGATGTTACTCAGTTTGGGTAATGAAACATCTGTACGAAAACAAGCAAGCTCAGAGAGCACTAAGGACTCCTCACAAACCAAACTGTAGCCAAATCAAGATGGACTCAAGGACCAAATGCTCCCCAGAAGAGTTTTAAGCAGCTTCTGGAAGCCAATCAAGATGGGAATCCATCAGAAATCCACTGGGAGGTCAAGTCAAGAAATAACAGTGTAGTCATAAAAGCAATGCCATCCTCCTAAAGATTTCCCAATAGATCAAACTGGCTGGGCTGATTCCATGGGAGAATGTGATCCTGCAGATAACTAGATACCAAGCCACTTAATAAGTTACTACCAGCATTTTAAATTGTACCTAGAAGCTTGCATGCAACCACTGCACCGCCTGCAGCACTAGTCCAATGTGCTCCCACTGTCAAATGCCAATCAGAACATGGGTTGTTACATACTGAGCCAACTGCACTTCTGAGTGATCTTCAAAGGCAGCCCCATGTAGAGCACATCACAGTAATTTAAGTGGGTGGTATAGAGGTCAAAGGTCATTGTAGCAATTATTCATTATAACATGCTGTGTTAACTTTGAAGTTACTAGAGTTGCTATCTTTGAAAAATGATACTGTTTGACCAGTTCACACGGAGTCCCCTTGGTAAAGGAATTATTATCTGAAATGCATCAGGCCATCAACAACTTATTTTTTTGCTGGCAGTTAGAAAATCTCACTTTCTCCTTAACCCTTGAAAAAGAATGAAGACTACTGACCTAACTGAGGAACGTCAGTCTTCGGGGGAATTCAGTTCTATTATATAATTATTATAATTCATCTTAATTCAGAAACTTGGTAATATTTTTTCAACAATAAAATCAGTTTTAAGTTGAATGTGTCTATGTCAGCATCTACAAGAAGGTTCTAATTCAATAAGTACTTTTATGTAGATCGGACTTTTTCAAGTCTGAACTTGAAAATTTGGCTTTACTAGCTGAGAATTCTTAGAGCTGCATTTTCAATTTACCAGACTGAAGTACCAGTTTGAGGACTGATAATATGAACTCCTATAAATCAAAGTCTTCACAAATCTGGAAGGAAGATGACATCAAGGTATTTTTATTTTATAATAACCCAGTTCTTTCCTACTTATCTTTATTTGAAAGTTTTGCACATCTTGTCATCAATGATTACTTGTGTTCCTTAAAATACATTCAGTTGTATTTTTACTTTCAACTCACTTTCATTACCTAATTATTTACATACTGTATTAGGCAGCTTGGGAAGAACAACAATTTTCATTCCCTATAAGCATATTGTATGAAGCATTTGAAACTCAGACTCAGAAATGGCTAAGGAAGATATTTGACTTATTACTTGTTAATCCATTTGAAATAAACTGTAAAGGAAGGGAATTAGGTTTCTTCTTCCTTCTATTGGTTCACATAAAATGTAGACCAACACACACACATAGAGCATATGAAGACCAGATACATGGTTTGTCCAGAAAATAAAATCAATTTATTTAGCCCAATAAACAAACAAAGCATTAGATATTTTTATGTTCATTTTAGGATGCAACTGTAGATCATTCAATTATTCCCCCACCCCCATTCTTCCTCGCATTTCATCACCTGTGGTTCTGACATTTGAATTTCATTTCTCTAACCTTGACTGAGTCTTTCACCCCTATAATTAATGTTTTTTCCCCACACCTCAATTTACATTAAACAGGCTTACTTGGATATGAATCTTCTCAAAAGAACTAATAATTACTAGACATAAAATAGTATTTTCTACTGAGTGAGTAATAAATAAAATAAATTGTGATTTAAAAAAAAGAAATGTAGGTATTTGTATACTGTACAGGCTATCATGCAGTTTTTTTTGTGAGGTAGTGAAGAGAAGAGTCAAAAGACCATCAATTCACAGATGTTTGGGATGCTGGGCAAGCTGAATTGTTCACATAATATCCTGACATGAGATCTGAGAGAGATGATCCAAGTGACAAGCCTGTTTGTTCCAGTTTTTAATGCATTCTGTGTACAACGATTTTGTCTTGACATCTTTGCTTTTTGCAGTCACTATTTTGTATATTTATGCTTATTTTGTTCTTTCAGAAAGATATGAATATGGAGGAATTTTCAGACCAGTGATTCTGTCTGATGTGATTGTATCAATTGTTCTGCTCTATGTTTAAATCAAACCTACACATCATCTAAGATTTATTGCCCTCCAGGTTCAGCAATCTTTTCAGGCAGTTGGCACCAGTATACAATTTTGCGGGCACTACAGCATTAGGAGAAGGTCAAAAAACAGTCTAATCTTATGAGATTGTATATGAGAACATAAAAATGCATGACATGGAGGCATTTTTAATTTTTGTTTCAAATTTCAGAAGGCACCGTGTTGTTTACCATGGTTATGGGTTGCAGCAAATCAGTCATTTTACCAAAGGATGTCTAGAACTCTCTGAAGCAAAGTAAATTCCAGCCCAGTATAATTAGGCAATTTTGATCCATTGTTTATGACAGAAGTGTTCATGACAGTAGTATTCATATTATTTGTTCATCATGTCATGCAAATAATCATTTATCCCACCTTGGCTCTTCATAGAAGCCCACAGGTATTAAATCTGCACTGAGGTCATTTTATCCAATTTCTGCTTCTGCTTCTGCTTCTGATTTTTTTTTTTTAAAGGTAGGCATTACATGCATCTCTTTTTCAGGTCTTAATGCAAGCCCTTTGTTCATTCATGACACACCTTTGTGCACCTTTTTCTCTGATGTATGCCCTTTTGTAGGCATCTTTTAAAACTGTGTACACAATTCAGATTTGGGGACGGCATAGCCAATTTGGGAATTGGAATTGGATTAAGTTAAATAAATATATGCACTGAATCAATGCATACTAAATGCAACCCCAGGGTTACCTTGAAAGGGGATTAGGCATAAAACACTTAGCTAGTTCTAGAGCACAGAAAGGGGAAAAACGGCTGAAAGCTGGTCTTTATTCTCTCGTCCTGTGTCTGCAGTGGGTCGATGCAGACAGTTCTGGCCAAGACAGAGGTAGATGGAGCTTTGCTATTGAAATAACAGAAGTGCCATGATGTCTTTGGAACCTAAACTTGCAGTTTTGATTAATTGTCTCTGCATTGTCCTCAGGGGATATGCATGCTTGGTATGAGAACTGAATGTACCATTGATTCAGTTATAGCACACAAAATGACTCCGGTTTTGTCAGAGATGTGGTGATTCATATGCTGAAAGAAAAGGAGAAACATTTAGTTTATATTCCGTTCAAGGTAAAAGCTGCTTTATTTAGAAAAAGGAGAAGTGTGACTTCATGTTAAAAATTAGGAAAAGAAACCTTGTCTTTTAAAACTCTCATGCTCACGTTCATATTTTATAAAACACATTACACTTTAATGTAAGCTGGAGTCTTTAAAGTTTAGCATGACAACGTTGAGCAGTACTGTATTTTGTTTGGCTTTTTATTTGGGCCTCAGGCAAAAGTCCTAGTATTTTATTTCACTCTTCTTGAATTGTTTTTCTAAAAGCCATATCTTTGTTTTAGATAAAGTTCAAAAAGATTTTTCATCTCTTTAAGCAACTGTATAATGCAGCCACTAGGAGGAAGGGATTGAATTTTAGGAGATGACCAGCCTGAATCCGAAGGCAGGGTCAAACATGTCATCAGTTTGGGGTTGCTCAAATCCAGGCCCTCTTGAATTCTATTAACTCTGATCTAATGCCAATTTGCCTTGACTGTTAGTAGATCAGATTCTTATGTAAAAATAGTGTGGAATAAACTCGTAGTACTTTTAAACTCTGTCCTGGCTCCTGATTTCTTGTGCCTGACATGAATTAGAATCACAACCATGAAGCAGATGGTAACTCCTGATCTGGTTCTGTTTTTGTGGTGTAAGTTCGTTGGCCTCAACTCAGTAAGGCTTGCTGAATGTAGAAAACATCTGGTAGCAACCGATATTAGGAAAATAGCATTGATGTGGGAAAAACTAGCTTTGAGGCTGTGCTTTTAAATGGTGGCTGTAAATCCTGTCTGCCTATTTGCCTGTATATCAGTCTGTCTGTCCGTCCGTAAATCTATTCATCTATTTTTACCTTGGGATAACAAGCTGCAACTTTCAACAGCTTCAATGATAACCAATTAAGTTATTTATTTATTTATACATACTTTGGGGGTAACAAGCTACAGCTTTCAATTAAACATTTTTTTTAAAAGAACCCTAGCAAGCTCATTTTTCACCTGCCTCCTCTTCATTCTCTTCTCTGGTTTTATAAAAATGAGCAATATATGAATGGGGATTGGGTTACCATTAATTGGATTTTATTAGATCATCTTTTCTTTTCTCTTATCCCCCAGCACTTAATACCTTGTGCTCATGACTACTCACTTTACTTCACTTTGCATAATAGTTGCATGCTAATGAGATGGGCTGCATATACATTTAATAAATAATCGTAATAAACTTTGAGGTCACATGGGCAGCCTACAAATTTTATAAACAAACAAACAAACAAATAAAATGTTATCCTTCCTGGAAGGGATTAATTTCTACAGTATTCATGTCCCTATCATATAGAAAAGTCCTCACGGAGCACGATTTCCAATTCTTTTAGAAGAATGGTTCAGTTCCAAGTTACTCAAATGTTTGGTCATTGGAATCTTGTTTACATTACAGCCAAAGAATTTAACATACCAGGCAGGTACCAACTGAATATACATCATGAATTCATCTATCTGAGAAATGAGAAAATGTTGGAGCTAATTAGATCTTTTCATAGACTGCTAGAGATTGTAAAGCGTGGGATATCAATAAGGTATGATCTATACACAAGACAGACTTTCCTTTTTTCAATAAGAAATACATTAGCATTACCTAAAATCCAATTTAATGACAAATAAACCGACCTTTACTGCTAAGGATGTATCCTCCTATTGAGAATTGGCGCTCAGGCCTGAGAATCTAAATTGAAGATAAGTTCTTCCTTAAGAGCAGGGGTGGGCTTCAAAAATTTTAGCAAGGGGTTATCTGCCCAGTTGCTGGGTAGGCGTGGACATGGTGGGGATGGCCTAGTCAGCCTCCTGCAGCATGGTGGGGGCGTTTTTGCCCTCCCTGGGCTCCAGAGGCTTTCCTAGAGCCTCCAGGAGGGCGAAAATGGCCTCCTCAGGCTCCAGAGGCCCTCTAGGGGCCTCCCTGAGCCTTTGCACATGCCCTGTACTTACCTGTATCTAAAATGGGCTGCGTGGGAACTTTTGCGAGGGGCGGGGTGGGCAAGGCCAGCTAGGAGTGGGATTTGGGGGTTCTCCGAACTGCACAGAATCTTAGCTAGAGGTTCTCCCGAACCCCTGCGAACCCCCAGCAGCCCACCCCTGCTTAAAAGATATAATGTGTATTATGAAGTATGTAAATATCTTTATCAAGCTTTTTCCTGGCCATGAATTCTGAAATACAGGTAAAATGTATGCATCCCCTTTTGTGTGTGTATTTTCAGCAGTGACTGAAGTTCCAGGTTTTGAAGGACCCTTGTCAAAAAAACACTTCTTGAAACCCTACCCCCAAATACCTTCATCAGTCTTAACTACTTACAGCGATTCTTTTGACTTATTCTTTTCTCCAGAAGTAGTTGCACAACCCAGGGCAGTTCTCTTATCAAATATGTATTTTAGGGAAAAGTGCCTCTGCAAAGATGTTGAGGTTAATTAAAATGCACATAATAATGTCTGTGTTAGGAAAGATGCACACAAAACCTCCTATGAATTTTAAGGCACATATTTAAAAAAAAAATGCAAAGGGATTTAGAAATGGGAAAAATAAATTTAAAGCTGGAGAAATAAGGAAATAAGGGAATTGAAATTGGCAGATTCAGCCATCTGGAACTTTCTTCTCTTTTTCCTTCCAGCTTAATGCATGTTAGCAAAGCCAGAGAGAAGAAACATGTAAGGAGAGAGAGTCTATGCACAAAGCAAAACTTTTTTGGAAGGTCCTTGCCCTAAACTTTGGGAAATGTCACCCAACTTTATTCTTTTTAGAGAGCTAGCTGAATGTTAAGGTAAAGCCCTAACTAGCAATTGTGTCTGGTTTAAGAAAATGTAATATATGCAGTGAGGGAGAATAAGTTTAATTGCAACTGTAGCATGACAAGACAAGAACCTAGATCAATGGAAGGATTTTTTTTTTTAAATTGGGTGGGAAGTATCAATCTCTTTTTCCATAATCTTATAAAAATAGTTTTATTGTTGAAACTGGAGAGTGGTTTGAAAGAATGAACACAGTATTTGGAATATTTGGTAAACAGATGTCATGCCAGCTGGATTCTTAGTATTTCTACTGCAATTTTTCTTGCCATTTATGCACCTTTCATTGGAAATAAGAAAGAGATCTTGAAAAAATCTATAATGTCTTAGTAAACCATATATGGATAATACTAATTGAGCCTCCTATAATGCAGAAAAAAAACCAAAGTAATTAAATAGAAATTGAATATTTATCACATTTTACCATTTATTTCCTTGGAATGGTAATAAGAGTATTATTGCTGCTTACAATCTATTTCTTAAATGTCCATTTGGTAGTATTCATATGACGTGAGTTACTTTTAAAAGGTTTAATGAACTTGAGAGATTGAAATTATGATTTCATATATAGTATAAATGCAAAATTCTTCTTTGGTCTGTTAGAAAGAATTATAATATTTGTCTCCATAATGACTTCTTTTCAATATAACTAGCACAGTGAGTAATAAAAGACCATCTATTAGAAGAAAGGGAAATTAAATAAAATCTGCTTAGTATTAGAATAAATCAATCTTCATCTGGTGTTGTATTATGCTTTGATTGCTGGAACTGCTGTGTTAACTAAGAATTCTGGGAGTGAAAGTCCAGCACAACTAAACATCATTGATGGATTGATGGATTTTAAACATTTATATAGATGCCCATTTTATACCAAACTCTGGATGGCTTCTAATAGATTAGAAATATAATGCTACATTTATGACACAATTTTTTAATGCCATTCATTAGAAGAAGAAAAAATACAGCAAAAGCCCAAAGAAAACATACTTTGATGCTTAAGAATAAAGCTATTTAAAAAAACACTTTTAAACAGACCTCTCTTTCCTACATGACACAAATATGTGATTTCTTCCTAATGAAAATAACAGTTTCAAAGGAATGATTTTTTTGTCAGAACTTCAGCTGCTGAGCACAAAATCCCTGTCTCTTTCTTCCATAAACCATACCCTGGGGGCTACTATTCATATTTTAAAATCATGCATATGAAATATAACGACATATTTATCATCACATCTAGTGCTAATGAAAACAACAAATTTATTAGCATGTCATTTTATTATAGTTGAGGCTTATCTATCTTAAAATGCAAAACAAGTATGACTCTAATTTCCTTCTTTACGTTTTACTGGAAAAAGACTGAAGACAAGGAGAATGGGAGAGAAAGCAGAGGAGGAATATTTAAATGGTGGGAGAAAGCAGCGGGTTTTCAGAACAATTAATCAAAAATTTGAGAAATGCTTAACTTCTCTGGTTTCCACAGGCTTATCCTAGCATCATTTTAGAAATTTTTATTTTAAATTGTGCAAAGTGATCTTCAAGGGACAGTGACCAAGGAGAGCAATGGTAGCAGGAAACAAGACGACCTGATTGTAAATGTGCAGTTTATATGCCAAAATAGAACTTATATGGAAGGGCAAGGAAATAACCCTCTCTTAAATCCAAAGTGAGAAATAAAAAAACAACAAACTCAAATAAGGTGGCAATGCAGAGGTAGGTTTCAGCAGGTTCTGACCAGTTCTGGAGAACCAGTAGCGGAAATTTTGAGTAGTTTGGAGAACCGGTAGTAAAAATTCTGACTGGCCCCACCCCCATCTATTCTCTGCCTCCCAAGTCCCAGCTGATTGGGAGGAAATGGGGATTTTGCAGTAACCTTCCCCTGGAATGGGGAGGGAATGGAGATTTTACAGCATCCTTCCCCTGCCATGCCCACCAAGCCAAGCCCATCAAGCCACACCCACAGAACCGGTAGTAAAAAAATTTGAAACCCACCACTGTGGCAATGGTGTGCTCTACTTGATAGCCTGCAAAAACAAATTATCCATGTTTCTTTGTGGGGTTCAGCAGCTGCTCCTAACTCATATTTTAAAGCACAATCTTTCCGGTCCTTCAGTGACAAGCAAAAATCTGTAATTCTAATACTATAGCAATGAACTGAAGGTCTCTGTGTATTTCAAAAAAAGTGGTTTTATTTATTATTTGTTTGTTTGTTTGCTTGTTTACTTAAATTGTATGCTATGCATCATGCTATCCAGAGATACTGTGGTTAAATGCAATGAGTGATTTATCAAGGATGAAATTCTGCTGTAACCATAGAGTGGTAAGATATTTCAAGTAAAAGGAGAAGGCCTGTTATTGGAATCTGGACCTGGTTTAAAGCGAAGGATAATGCTTGTGACAAGGGGTGGGCTTCAAAAATTTTAGCAAGGGGTTCTTTACCCGGTTGCTGGGTGGGCATGGCCATGGTCTGTGTGGCCTAGTTGGCCTCCTGTACCACAGTGAGGAGGGGTGTTTTTGCCCTCTCCAGGCTTTGGAGGCCCTTTGGAGGATGGAAACGGGCCCGTTTCTTGCTTTCCCGAACTTCCCGTAGGCCCATTTTTCACCCTCCCCGAGCCTCCATGTGCACCCTGCACTTACCTGCATCCAAAATGGGCCACATGGGGACTCCTGGGAGGGGTGGGTGGAGTGGGGCCAGCCAGGAGTGGGATTTGGGGGTTCTCTGAACTGCACAAAATCTTAGCTAGAGGTTCTCCCAAACCCCTGTGAACCCCCAGCAGCCCACCCCTACTTGTGACGAATATGGCCAAGTAATGAAATCATTACTTCTATGATTAATGTTGGGTGTTTGGTTCTAAGACAGTTATATGGTAAATTAAAGGACTCAGAGGCAATCATGAATTTGGATATTCAATGGTTTTGGTAACAGTTTTTCAGACCATCTTGGCTTGGTTAACAGCATAACAAAACATGCCAATGTGATTACAGTGATAGAACTAAAGATGAGTAAGTAAAGACTAAGCTAAAAGTTCTAAGCTAAAAGTTCTCTACTTTCCTATTTGAAAGTGAGAATTCTTCAGCATTGAATCACATTCCTCACTAGGTCATAGACTGGCCATTTATAAGAATGCTTATAAGATGCTTGATTAATATGGGGACCTGAAGGCCAGGAAGCCATTGATGCTTTACTAGCATTTCCACAACTGTTTGACTTATGTGAGGTATAATGTGTAATAATTAGAGAAAAGGATGCACTAATAGTGTTAGTAATTGTCATAGCATTACAAGGAAACTTCTACTCCTGACTACCCATAAGGTACACTCTATTTTCTGAGTCAAAATGGATGTATGTATCAAAATGTTCAAATGCCACAAAATCTGTACATATAATGGCCATTGTGGCTGAGTTTCTCAGAAATCCCAAAACTGTAAGCACCACATGAAGCTACATATTACTTCTCTTTCTTGAGAATATTTTCCTGAGAATAAGCTGCCTATGTCAATGCAATGCAATCCCATATAATGCATTTACTCAGGAGTAGGTCTTATTGAATTCGCTGGGACTGTCTCTCATGTACTAGATAATGGCATAAAAGTGTCAATTCCAGCTGCTGGCTATTCCTATAAAGCTCAACATTTCATAGGGCCTGGTTACTCCAGGGACTGCCTATCTCCCATAGTAGCTGCCAAACTGGTTTGAACTGGCAGGGTTGGCATGCTCCACGATCTTTCAATTAATGCCATCTATTGAAAGTGTGCTTTCTCTATTATAATGCCTGTCCTCTAGAATAAATTTCTCCCTGAGATCTGTGGGCCCCACCATGCTGGAGTTTCAGAAGATCTTGATGACCTGGCTTTTCCCCCAGCTACAACTTTTAGGAAGGGTTGCTAAGTGGTTCCCAAGGATTTCAGGGGCCTCAGATTGTAGATTGTCAACATATACAATGACAGCATGGAGCCAGTTTTGAAATGAAAGGAACATCTATGCCAAAAAAGAATAGAACAAAATAGACAACATGTCCACTGGTGCCCTGTGCCTGACCCACATTTTTTTTAATTAACACCAGGAAGAGAGGCTGCTTTGACAAACTAGATTTTTCCAAACAGGCAAGCTGTTTCTTTGCTTTGTGCAAGCTGCGAAATAACAAACTCCCTGCTCTGATCCCAGTTAGATAATTATTTCTCACTTTGGCCTTAATTAGGTGGCCTATACCTGCTAAACACTTGTAAGTAAGACTCAATAATATGTAAACTTCTCTTGCTGATGCTTAAACTAAGCAATTCGGGCAGAATTGGGGGAAGGAGAAATTGAAACCTGCCCAGCAAAAGCAACTCCTCTCTGAGCAATTTGCCATGCTGTCTTTTTCTTGCTGCTACTTGCGCTCAATGCAGCTCACTGCAGAGGGATCTATCCAAAGAAATAAGTATCAGGACTTAATCAATAAACCTTTATTAATTGCAATCATCCTAGTGTCTTACCCAGATTATTCCTCCTTTATTATCTGAACCAGAAAGGCTGTAGCTAGCAATATCTGGCATACTAAGTGGGGAAGTAATAATAGGGAGGGGAAAAAAAGCAAGAGGAGGCCCTAATTTATTACCCAAATTAATTGTATGCTAAAAGTTTGTGGAATAAAGAGAGCTAGGGAATGTGATGCCAGAGAAGTTTAACTTGGCAGCTTTGGCTTTGAGGTGCCTGTCTTCACCAGATCCTGGAACTCAGGAACTGACATCCCTCCAAGGATGACTTCAACTTGCTGCTGTAGATGGTGTGACCTCCCTGTAAAATACAATGCATGTATCACTTCAGAAAGGTGATCCCTGAGGCAGGGTACCCAAATTATGTTGCAAATATTCAGCACTTTCTTTTCCCTTAGGGACTGCAGCCTCAAGTGGATTCCTTGTCTCAGTTGGCAGCCAGTTTGTAGCATTCTTAAGCGGAATCAATACACATCAAGCACCTACCTGACTGATATATTTTCCATTTGAAAGGAAGCAAGAACTTGATTTCTTCAGAGCCTGTTTGGCTGATTCTTCAGGCTTATTTGGCTGATTCTGCTTGAAAATAGAAAAGAAGAGCTAAGCTTTATTTATGATACCCATGCTTCTTTTCACCAATAAAAACACTTGTCTCTTACCTTGGATGTTCTTTTCAGTCTCACTGTCTGATGTCTGAATGATCAGGAAAATCAAAAGCTATTGGATATGTGCCAGACTTCTGTGCTGCATACTTGCAGGTGCCTTTTTTCTGTTTTTTTTAAAAAAAATGCTTGTTGGTATATTGGATCTCACCCCCCCCCCACAACAGCTGTGTCAAGTGATCCAGAAAGTGTGAAAGAGAGCGAGCAACTGACTCCTAGACGGAGATGAATTTGGGAGGTGTGGATCAGGTTATATTGAGTTAGAATGTGTAAATATGAAATGTCACCTCTAGCCCTAGCCTTTAAAAGTAATATTCTGTGTTGAAAAGTTTTACTGTTATCTATGCATACATTACATCACTTATTCTATAGATTCCATGTGACTTAAAGTGATAAAACAATAAAACATACACAACATCACACTTCAGTGAGGAAGAGTGACATTCCTCACTTCATTGTGCTTGCCATTTTTAATCTATTTTTATGGTTTATTGATTCTGTTGGAATTTCTTTGATTGTTCTGAGCTACACAGAGTCACAGAGAGCTGATTGGATCCAGTAAGGGACCATCAACCATATGCAGGCTTTTTGCTTCCAAAAGCTCAGTGAAAAAAATTGTGTTCATTGTAATGCAAATGGTGTAAGTATGTTGAAATCTACTTTCTAAGCCTCTCTTCTTCAGATGTATTGGGATTGCAAATCCCCAAAATTATGGTGCCAGATGGGAGAATTATAATGCCACTGGAGGGCACTAGATGGGGAAGGCTATTCTCAATTTTAAGGATGAGTGAGGAAAAGCAGCCTTTCTCTTAGTCCACTGTGGAATTTATTCTTATGGCTTGTTTAATTAAAACACAGAAAGTGAATATAAGATACTGAAAATCCCTGCCCCCAAGATGGATAATTAAATGGCATAGAGTTATCCTGCTCCACTAATTCTCAGTATTTGCCATTATGTCTTGAAGCAGCACTAAAGATAAGTTGCCTACTGCATCCGTGGTAAAAACAAATTGTTACATTTATCCAAAGGTCATTGCATTAGGTTTCCTATCTTCAGTTATTTTCATTCTGTATCTGTTGCCAGAATTTATCTACACTTTTTCACTCAATGGATCATACACTCTATAAATACAGTTCTATTTATCAGTCATTGAAACATGTATTATGAATATGAGATAGCAATATATTATCAAGCAGTGATCAAGGAAAACACATGTTTGGGCTTTCTGATAAAACATTTGAGTTGACTTTTCTCTTGTAGGAAGAAATATCCTTCTGGGTTCAGCTCCAAGTGGGGACAAAGACACTGGAAACATGGAGCCTGCTTGGAAAGATGGTTTAATGGTGGACAGGATCACATGGTTTGCATTCCTGAACAGAAAAGGGCGAGATACAGTGAGTCCCCAGGTTTTATGCTTTCTCTGGCTTTGAACTTCCTAGGGCCCAGAAAGAGTATCCTGATTGGTTGTCAGACTCCCAGGGGGTGGGGGTCTTAGCCTTGCTGGCTGATGTAATCTTCCCAGGTGCCATGTGGTGAGTTTCTGTCCTAGATGGGTCCCATTGTGTTAGTTTCTGTTGCTATTGTGTTTCAGATGGGTCCTATTGTCAAAGATTGAGTTTCCGCCTCTGGCTCATTAACAAAGGGGGGAGGCAGGAAGGTGGGAGTTGCTTTGTCTTTAAAACATGTTTCTCCATTTCTCAACCAGGGAAACATAATATTCTGCCTTTTTAATATTTCCTAAAATATTTCATTCTTCTAGGAAAGGGGTGGGATGCTAACTTCCTACACTCTTTTTCACCAGACTTATGATAGAAAGTCAACTATTTCTAAAGAATTAGTATGGATTCCCAAACTTGGGATTCTTGCTTTTATCCATTTTGTCCTTAAATAACAAAGCTGAGCCAAGGCAAACAACAACAGCACGCACTGTAGCATTACCCACATCAAGCACTCTGCTGACACTATGATTGATGAGCAAATTTAGAATGCAATTATAATATCAATTCTATATGACAAGCAACAAAAGCATACTGATATTTCCCAGTAACACCAGGTCTTCTCTTTAAGCAGGATCCAGATTTATATCTTATTAATATTTCATTATTTCCAGAAGATTAATGAAGGCCTTTGTTATTAACATCTTTCAACTATGCCAGATAATGGATGAAGACTGCTTCTTAGTGACAAACGTCACTCACTGTGTCAATAGCTTACTTTATATGTTCAATATATAGATCAAGGTTAAGAGGAGACCTGCTATCCTTTAGTCACATCTGCCTTTTCCTCTCTCCAGATAAAATTCACCCCATGTTTACTCATTAATCTATTATTCCATTTTTTTTCTTCAAGATCTAATTTTCTGTATACCTGCCCTGACATGATTCCAACTCATTAAATAATCTCTCATTCTTGGTGCAAGTGTTAATTCAGAGGAACCCATTGTTGCCATGTCGGTAGTGACTACCACTGCTGGTATTCCCCTAAATAAGCTCACCCAATCATTTGAATTGAACAAAAATGGGTTAGAAATGCTCAGTTTGGTCCAAACAAACATTATTTGTTTTGCCATGAAGGAAATCAGGTGTAAAACTAAGGAAAAGAGTGGGATTTGCTGGTGGTTTCTTCTTGTGATTTTAATAATGTGAAAACAGATATACTTATGGGACTACGTATCTTGGGAAAAGATAAGTTGCATTCCTATCCAACTCTGAAGCTCCCTGGGATCAACTTTGTAGAATTACTTTCTATCAGACAATTCCAACTCACAAAGCTGGGAGGTGACTTAAGGTAACTTATTAAGTCACACTGAGTTCTCTGGGAGGAGAATAAAACGCAAACGGGATAAATAACAATAGAAGTTTATTAAACACTATTGGTGTTAAGGCAATGGCACTGTTTTCATGCCCAATATACCTTACATTTCATTATTGTAAGTCATGTCAATTAGTAGAATAATATAAAACTCACTTCATGAATACAGTGATTAACTCCAAGTTGTATTGGCTTTTCTGTATTTTTCTTCTAGGGATGAAATCACACGAGAGGCAGATTGCAGGTAATCCATCATTGATTGACTTTTAGAAAAGTTGAGATGACATTAAAAACCTTGACTATTGTAAAAACAAATCTGAGACAAAGTTGTGTATACAACTACATTCAACTTTCCCATAATTTGAAAGCAAAGAACCCTAGAAGAGTTGATTTGCTTAGAGGAACAGTGGAGAAGATGCTAGCTAGCCCGTTTGGCTATTTTTCTCATCCAGATGCCTCCTTCTGCTTTTTTCCTTGTGGGAGAGAACTTTAGGATTCTCTCTACCTTTTCTCTAATGTGGGAAAATGGCTGGAGATGGTAATAAGCAGAATAATGGATGGAGGAGGAAGGCTTCAATAGTCTTTCCCCCTCCTACCACTGCTGGCATTCCTCTAAATTAGTTCATAGCAGAGAACAATTCATACCAGGATATGTGATGGAAAATATTATTAGAGGTCATCAGGGAGACACAATGAAGCTGTAACACAAGAACAAATGAAGGCAAGAATGGGTTGTATAGATTAGAATGAAAGTAAAGTTCAGTTAGAAGAGAAACCCATCAGAGAGTAACAGGAATCAGTGAGATTATGTAGCAAACATTGTAAACATCTGGCAATTATTTTTAAGGCACCAATTACTTGTTCCAGTTCCTTAAGTAAATTCCATGTGCAGACCAATAAAGAAATAAATCTCACTTTCTTAGGTATTGGATTTTGATCCCAAGGCTGCATTTTTCAACCTTTTTTCAATGACTATTTTATAATAAATTGTTATAATAATTATATTATAAATGACTTTTTAATTATAGGAGATCCACCATAAAGGTGAATATGTGAATTTTTATTATTCCTATAGCAAGCAGATTCTTAATTGGGTAGGAAGAAAATTACAAGTTTATTTTCACTAATCTCTAATATATCTTAGGTTTTCATTCAATAATGTACATAGGCAATAGAACAACTTATGGAGTCTAAACTGGTGGTGAAATCCTCTGTGGTTTGCCACCGGTTCGCTGCCTGCGCATATGCGGTATGTGCCAAATGCACACTGCGTGTCTGCATGTGCAGCGCATGCCAAATGCACACTGCATGTGCATGCACAGTGCACACCAAACATGCGCTTCACACGGAAAAAGGAGGCTTAAGAAGGTAAGTAGAACAGCGAGGGGCGGGAACAGCTGTGCCACCCGATTTAGATTCGCTAGAAAGCAGGATTTCCTGCTTTCTAGCGAATATAAATCATGCGGAACAGCTGATCATCAGAAATACCAGTTTGCCTGAACTGGTAGCTTTTATTACTACCGGTTCGCCTGAACCGGTGTGAACTGGTAGCATTTCACCCCTGGTCTAAACTTCTGAAATGTGTGTTAACTTTGATAACTTTGTCTACAATTGTTATACCCCAAAATGGGTATTTTATTATTCACTTAAAAGAATAATAGTAAAAACAACTATATTACCATATTACTTATTTCATATTTCTAATATTAATAGAAGTGTATTTAAGCATAAATCAATTTTTTGCAAGGGTACATGGAAAGAGCCTCTTCAAAGACTACTATTAAAATGAAACTTTCAGTAGTTGGGAATACCTTGGGTAACACTGAAAATACTACCAGTGGCAAAATTTGAGAAATAAATAAATTTCTTTGCAATACTATATGTATGCATTTAAATATATATATTTTTATAGGAAAAGGCCCATAGATTTTACCAGACTTTCAAAGGGATTCCATGGCACAAAAATACTCAATCACTACTACATTGATTAGTACATGTGTACAAATATATTACAAAAATATTATTTCAGTTATAGTTTCTGGCATATTTGGCACAAGCCCCAATGATATCAATGTATCATAATATCATCACATAAATGATGCATTTGCCATATGCCCCCTTTCATAGATACTCATGCTTAGCTCCATCACTGTCTTTGGTAAGCAGATTGTCGGAGTAATTGTATATGGAGCAACTGCTAATGTAGATTGCAGAGGCAGGTGTTGTGTTTCTGAGTGGAGTGGTGGTATAGCCATGGGAATCCTGCCATCTGCAGCAGATGATGGCACCTCAGTGTGAACTCAGAATAGATACCCAGATACAGCAAAGAAGACTGTGCACAGAGAAGCAAGCTTCCTTGTGTGTAACCTAGTGCATCTTCTGGCAGTTTCTTGTTGTGAACAAGAGGTCCCGGTTATGTATGTGGACTCAACTTCCTTTTTTAATGTGAATACTTTAATAATAAACTGTTTAAGAAAAAGCCTAGATTCTGTTCTTCTCTTATATAAATCATTAATTGAATTTTTAGTTTGTACTAGAAAACCCGTGACCCATTGTGTGATCATTTCAGAGATATTATCTTACCTCAGGAGTGTCAAACTCACATCATCAGGCCATCGTCACGTGACATATCAAGACTTTTCCACCCTTTGCTAAATTGGACATGGGTGTGGCCAGTGCATAACGCATCCAGACCATGGGTCGGGAGTTTGACAGCCCTGTCTTACCTAAATAGGAAGGGCAAAAAATCAGTAGGAGTGAGAGTAACTTCCACTTCCTGTCAGTTTCCCATAGAGTTTCCTTATGGATAGCTGGCAGTGAGCTTTGAAAATTTTCCTTCCTTCCTTCCTTCCTCTCTTCCTTCCTTCCTTCCTTCCCTCCCTCCCTCCCTCCCTTCCTAGTTTGTTCTGTAAATTCTGTAAATTGGCGTAATGATCTCAAGTTTGCAACATAGTACATTTAGCTAAACCTAAAACAATTGTTACACTTAATATTTGTGAGAAAAAGGATTGCAAATCATGCCTGGCATTGTCTTAATAAATCCCGTGAATTCTGTGAGTAGGAAACATATTTGGTTTTGTATTCATAGAATATTCCTGATTCACCCTTTAAAAAAAAAAATTGGCTCAGTTACTCTAATAAGATGACAATCCATTTCAGTTACGCATCATTCACCTAATGGAGAAAGGGAAAAGTAAAACAGGCATTCAGTTCCCCCCTCCCCACATTTCATGATTAATATGCAAGCAGTCTTATTTTTATTTAAATAATTCTAGACAACAGTAATTATAATTATGATCATCATTAAAAACTATGGCAGTGAAACTGAAAAAGAGTATTATGGAATAAACTTTCATGGCCCTTTGTCAAATGCAATTTGCGATATCAGTTTATTATTATAATTATTACAGTTTTGCCCCTTTTAAAGTTTGTAATGACTTTGCAGTAGGGATCCCATGTGGAGGAATTTTAAATTGCTGTTGTATGTTCTTTCTCTGTTTTTTAATAATAATAATAATGTTATGGTCTATTTAAAGGTATCATATATACTATCCCCAGGTCTTGCTATGCTGCCTCATTGTGTCCCAGAAGCTGTTCCTGGAAGGGAGAAGCAAAATGAATGAATGCCAAGAGAATATATTTCTAGTCGGATCACCCAAAGCTGAAGGTCATCTCAGCTGCCACCTAAAGCAAGTAGATATCTTGGGCATCAGAGATATCAAAAGATGCTGGAAGTGAATAATCACTTTAGTGATAATGGGAAAGGCATCATTTTATATTGTGTGGGAGAAGAATACGATATATCATCTTTTTAACCAAGACAATATAAAGTGTATATATAGATGGTTCATGGATTTCTCTAGTCAGAGGGTACTTGGCAATTTACTGCAGAGGAGCTGAAGTTTCTTTGGAGTACTAATGATGTTTTTGAAGTGCCTAGATTAAAGCCTTTGGGATATCTAGTTGCTGATGCTGCTATGCAGAAAAAGAAAACCTAAAAAATTATAGTGTGTAGGAAGTTAGCAACCACCCCTCTTCTAGAAAAATGAGATATTTTAGGAAATATTAAAAGGGCAGAATATTTCTTCTAAAAGGAAGGCAGAAACTCAGCCCCCCCACCCCTTTGTCAATGGGCCATTAAGGCCTGGGCCAGTCTATTCTACATAACAAAGATCTACCTCCTTCAGGCAGAGCCATAGTAGGAATTGCCCAAAGCCCTTTCATTACATCATCACCCAGCAAGAGTCAACCAAGCCTGGGACTGAAAAGACAACCTACAAAGTTACCCCTGCATGGCCCCATGGAAGCCTGACAACCAATCAGAACACAAGCTCAAATTCAAAGCCCAACAGAGAGTATAAAACCCAGGCACTCTCAGCATCTCTGCCCTTTTTTTTTTGCCCAGGATCTCAAACCATGTGATCCTGTTCATCAATAAACCTTCTTTCCAAGCAACTTCCATAAATCCAGTGTCTTTTTCCCCACTGGAACTGAACCCAGATGGACATTTCTTCCAACAATTGGAAACATAAAACATAAGATGTAGTTGGGAGTCAGGCTCAGGTGGTTTCTTCTCCTTCTCCTTCTCCTTCTCCTTCTCCTTCTCCTTCTCCTTCTCCTTCTCCTTCTCCTTCTCCTTCTCCTTCTCCTCCTCCTCTCTCTCTCTCTCTCCCCCCCCCAGTAAAGACAAAATGAATTAACAACACATTGACATTGTTAAAAGCTGGATCTAGCCCAATAACTCAAAGACAGACTCCGATTCTTTTCTGTAGCTTTATTATAGATTTGATGGTACTGGAGGTCACTGACCTTGTACCTTTCTCTTTCAGGTATACATCTGGAATAATCTGTGGACCACGTGGTTGGATCTTTTATACCCAGGAGGAGGGGCAAAGAGGTAAGGAGTGGTTACAGGGGTTATGGGATATGTGGTCAGTTAACCCTTGTAGATCCGGGTGATCAGGGGGATGCAATAGTTAGACATTTACCATGACAGACATCGTAGACATCAGAAAATTAAGGCTGGGCAGGAATTGGACAATTTCAGTCAGAAAATCAGACTGTTTAGTTGTCAGAACCGGAAAAACAAGATAGCCAGTTTGGTCAAGTGATTAAAGGCACCAGGATAGAAACTGTCAGTCTGAGTCCCATCACAAATGGCAGTCGTATGACCATGCAATGACATAATAACAAGCTGGGCACTGACTGTGGAAGTGCTGTGATGGCCATATAGCTTTTGAGGATGGATCATATGTCCATTTTTTTCAGTACCACTGTAACTTTGAATAGTTGCTGAACAAATGGATATAAGCTGAGGCATGTTATGTTATGTTATGCTTTTATGTCATGTCATGTCATGTCATGTCATGTCATGTCATGTTATATGTAATGTTGTTATGTTATGTTATATCTTCCTTGTCCTTTTAACATATATTTCATAAAAGATTAGTTATGAAAACCAAGACACATAGCATGTTAGATATTACAATACTTCTCCCAAGGAATATTGAAACAAAAACATAACTTAGAATGATATGTAATCAAGATAGAGATAGCGTCAAGATCTGGCTTTGGGAGAGGGTGGGTGGGGGGACTGGTAAGCCACAATGATTCATTCAATCCCTTCTTTCAATTACTGCTGAAGGCATTTCTCCAAATATCCTGAAGCAAAACTTAAATGTGCAACCATCCTGATAATGCAAAAAGCTGTCATTCTGTAACCCAACTCTTTATAAACAACTGACAGCCCTTCTAGAAAGAGACTTTGGTTATTTGATCCTGATCTAAATCACCCCCAGAAGATATAGGAAGATGGAAAGGATAATGGCAGTGACAAGAGTGCCACGTCCTTTTAGCCAGTAAATAAACCAAGTAAACAATATACCATAATAGAATAGCACCATGCTAAAATCACTATTTAAGTTTTATTTTTAAAGGGAAAAATAATGCTATGGGAAACAACCGCCTGCTTTTTTCTCGCTCTCTCTTGCTAAGGCGTTCATTACAGATTAAATTAGCACTGTGTTTTGCTACTTGGAACTGTAATTACAACAAATAGATAAAGATGTGTTTAAGACTTTAAACTATTTCCAATAAAGAAAACTATAAAAGCAATGTAGGATATTTTTAAATGAACGTAATCCTGGCCGATCTTCAGATAATGATCCCTCACTATCTGAAGGGGAGGTGGGGGAAAGAGCCATCTTGTTATTCCTTAGGTTGCTTCTCATCAAGTGATACCAGATGTCTAACACATCACGCCATGCTCATTTAGCAGACTTTAAATGCTTTAAAAAGAAAGTTATACAATGGAGAAAATAGTCTATGGCATATATATTAAGTACCTATTTTCCAAGTTATTTAATCATCTTTAATGAGATATTTTTTTAAAAAACCCAATTGCTTATTTAATTACTATTTAGGGAGGCCATACACTTAAATACCTTTCAATTAAGCAAATATGGCAACTGCTTTTGCAGCAGAGGTAAAGAAGAATGGAGACATATGTGTGAAAGCTGCAGAATACTGTATTTTCTTTTTCTTTTTCTTTTTCTGAAGAATAATGTCTCTTCTCCCTGAATTGATAGTAGAACAAGAAACCTTGCAAGTAGTGATTAAGGACCTCACTCTAGCTTAGCTGTTTTATTTAGAAAAGGAAGTAATGAAGAAATCCAACTTCTTCAATGTGTAAGGAGTAAGCTATCAGGATCAAAATTCAAATTCTACTTTTCTTTCTCCCATTCTTGCAGAAGAATTGTCTGTCTACCTTTGAACAGGAAACAGAGGTGTCTGCAAGCTAAAGTCCAAAAAAGTCAAGATGGAGGCCACAATCTTATGATAAATCCCTGCCTCTTCTTTATATTTGTCACCCAGCTTTTCTTTCTTTCTTTCTTTCTTTCTTTCTTTCTTTCTTTCTTTCTTTCTTTCTTTCTTTCTTTCTTTCTTTCTTTCTTTCTTTCTTTCTTTCTTTCTTTCTTTCTTCTTCCCCTATAGATAGTTTTGTCTAGAGAAACAATACAGACAGTTCTATATTATCATTGTAATGGGCCTGTTTGATCTGACTTGGCTTGATTGGACCCCCCCACATTAGGAAATAACATTAATTGCTTTAATGCAGAACAAAGTCATTGTAAAATGTCTCTTGGAAAACATTGCAGGTAATAATGATGCTACAGAAATGGGTAGAACATATCCACATTTTTTGTAGACTACTGATACTATCTCGTCAGTAGGGCTGTGTGCAGGAAAGATATGAGAACCAAAAAGCAAGAGCAAACAAATGGCCAAACAACAGGAATGCTAAAGAGCAAACCTGCTGCAATTAATTTGTAAGAATGAAAGAGGCAGCTGACAGGGTTATCTGTTATTATTATTATGGTTGGTTGCACAGTCAGACAGATGTTTAGACAAGATTTGGCATGTTAATATACCTATCAAGTCCTCCCTAAAGAGAGGGAGATGTTATTTGGTGGCGCTAACGGTATCGTCGCAAAAGGTAAGCTGTCCCAAGTAAAGCTGTCTTTTGTAACTGACTGGTGGTGATTCTGTGAATGCCGATGGTGTTTAAGTGGTGCATCAGCTGTTTTGGAATTGTAGCACCTATTACTATTGTCATTATCTTTGCTTGTAGTTCCATCAGTTCTTGCTTACAGGCAAATTGTATTTTTTGCAAATATTCCAATGCATCATTGCTGCTCTTGTATCATACTGTTGTTTGTAGTTAATCTCTGAGATCTTCTTGCAGCAGCTACCTAGCAGGGGGTCCAATGTTTCTTCAGCTTTGATGTAGAAGTGGTATTTGCTGTCTATGGCTATCTGTCTATCTGTCTATCTGTTATCTATCTATCTGTCTGTCTGTCTATCCATCCATCCATCCATCTATCCATTCATATCTATCTATCTATCTATCTATCTATCTATCTATCTATCTATCTATCTATCTATCTATCATCTATCTATCTAATCTCTCTCTCTCCCCCTCTCCTTTCCCGCCTCTTGAAAACCTAATAACTCAAGTCCTAACCAACGACCTAAACATTAAGTAGTGTCAGAGGATATAAGCAGTTACACAGCAGATTATCTTTTTATAAAATTAGAGGGTCCAGGTCTGATAAATTCAAAATTTCCAAATATCAAGGAAATCTTTTACTACAAGTGTTCCAAACAAAATCGGTATAACAAGGGATTTTTTTTTCTATAAATGTTCAATCTCAATCTGCAAATCTTTGTATTTGCAATTTTTTTGGGGGGGATTTTTTTTACCTCAATCTTTACATCACCCAATCATAATTATTATTATTAACAATCATCATCAGAATTGACCCAGATACATTAATTACATAAAAATATTTTGGGGGTCAATAAATATTCTTAAATCCCAGGGATGGGTTGATGAGCTGAAGAGTTTGGGGACCCCAGTCTAGAATCACTGAGAACAACTCAATGTGGTAGAATAAATGACTACCTGTCCACTTGTATGAGAACCAATTTTCTGCTTCTCACCGATAAAGGAATGTAGTTGCTGAGAAATTCTATCCTTATTTTTCTTAATTTTCTGCCTTATAATTTCTTTGTCTTAGTACTATTTTTGCTTATTCCTTTTCTATGCATAAAGTTTGCTTACCTTGAAAGGGAACAGTATAATGGGTGTTTATGTATATATATACACATAGGAATTAAAATTATTTTTCTTCCTGGATTTAATATCTAAGGAGTTATTCTTGAAGATCAAAGAAAAATGCTAAGGTTCTGGAGATTTAATTTTCTTTCAGCTCAATTCTTCTTTTCATACTCCAATATCATCATAACAATGCAGACATTATCTGAACTGAAACAGAATTTCTGCAAAAAATAGGATTCACCTTGGCTCCAAAATCTTCTCAATTCAATTCAACATTTAAATAAAGTTAGACGGCTTGATTCTTCAAATGTTGACATAACAAATGAGTGCATTTTTTTAAAAATGTAATCTTTAGAAAAATATGAAGCAAGAAAGATTCTTAGTGAATTAAGCTATTATACATGAGAATGAAAAATAATCGAAGGACAGTTGTTTATCTGGGACCAAGTTCATTAAAGAGCAGAAAATAATTCTAATGAAAATTGACAGTACTCCAAGAAAGTAAAATAATAAAATAATGCACAATTTAGCAATTAACCATTTTGTAGCAATTTTGATATCACATACGTAGATATAAATTTGAAGCCATTCATTTCAATATAATCTCATACCAATATTTGCATTGTTTTACTCATTTCAGAGCTCAGCTGGGATATATGCATAGTTAAGGATGGTGTCCCAGTCTTCCTATGGGTCTCTTTTTCTGTTTGGGGTGGATAGCTTTCAAATGAGTTGGTCATAAGATAAATGGCTATATACTGTATTTTTTGGTCTATAAGATGCTCTGGACCATAAAATGCACATTAGCTTTAGAGGAGGAAAACAAGAAAAAAAAATTTGCCTCTGCTTCCCAGCATCTATCCAGGATTCATCTGGCTAGCGTCCTTGAAGCAAACAGCAAACAGCCTGGTCAGCTTCAGCACATTATCACAGCCCCAGCACTTGGCCTGTCAGGGCTCAGCTCCATTACACCCACCACCAGTCAGCTGAGCGTCAGCAGCTGCCATTGCTGCCTCCTCCGTGTCTCCTGCCTCCACCAGGAACACAGGAGCCTTCACTGCTAAGCAGCTGATTGGGGGTGGGATCGGCCTCTTGGAATACCACTGATCAGCTCTTCTAGGCAGTGGAGATCGCCGCAGCTCTTAGCTGCCATCGGCGATCTCTGGCACCTACCACTGCTGCTGCTGATCGCCGCCACTGCTGATTGCTGCCGCTGCTGATTGCCACCACCGCTGAGGCAGGGAGGGGCATCCAGTACAATGGTTAATCAGATTTTTTCAATACTTACTGTTGTGGTCCACCAGCAGCCTGCAGAGCTGGCAGAGGAGTTGGACAGTGAGGAGGCTGGGGAGGACAATGAGTCAGGGGAAGGCCCGGATGAGGACTGTGTCAGAGGCAGAGATGGGGCCAGGGCCATCTGGGAGCAATGCACAGACTCCGGAGCCTCCAGAGGTGGACAGAAGAGAGGCAGAGGAACAGGAGGAGCCTGTTCCTAGTGCACACATGCAAAGAGCTGCCAGAAGACAAGAGCCGCAAAAGCAAAAAGGACGACTCGGGAGTAAGGCCAGGATATGATTGGCCCCTCCCATAAATATTAAAAGAGCAGCAATGGCTCTTGGACACTTTGTAGGAAAGCAACATTGCTACATTTGTTTCTTGTCAGTGTCTTTTGTTTCTGAACTTCGTGGAGCTTTGCCAAGAAAAGCCTTTGGCAGGGTGCCAAAGAAGACAAAGGTTTGTGATAAGGCCAAAGGACTTTTTCTGAAGGACTTGTTTTGGAATTAATTTGGACTAAGCTGAGAATGAAGTAATTCTCAGCTGTTCTAATAAAATATGTTTGTTTAGGACTGATTGTGTCTGGTAATAACTACTTGGGCCTAGGTAACAACACTTACATCATCAATCCTTACCCAATACTATGAGGTAGAAAGTTTTTGATAACACACAAAAATAATATAGACATGCTTATAATAATAATTCCTAACTTTTGTAATTCCTAACTTTTGAGTTGGAAATACTGGGGAGATTTGAATGGTGTTGAACAGAGGGAAAATTGAATGACAGGGAAGGTTTGATTTCCTTCCTACATTATCAATGGCCCCACTGACAACAATTTTGAATAAGACAAACTGTGGATATGAATTGGTCAAAAAGGAATAAAAAATTCACATTTATTGTGTATGATGACTTAAAATTACTTGAAAATATAAAGGCTCAAGTAGATTCTTTATTAAAAATTTCAGTAATGGTATTGGAATGGGATTTGGCATAGATGGTATGCAATTATCACTACAAAGACAGGCAAATTGTTGAAGGTGATATAATAAAGTTTAATAATGGAGATTTGATCAAGGCAGAGCAACAGAAGAAGGCTACAGATATTTGGGAATTTTGAAAGCTTCCAATTTATTATAGAATCATGTCAAAGAAAATACTTCTATCAAATATATCAAATGAGTTTGGAAAAATTTGAAATCAAAGCATAACTATCATTAAAGCAGTTAATATCTGAGCAATTCCTGTTATTCGACAAACAAAAATTTACCCAGGGCAAAGAAATTGAAGCCTTGTCTAAAATAGTTTACACAGTAGAGATAAACCAGGGGGAGTCAGTAGTAGAGAAGGACAAAGGCAGAGGGCAGGCACTGCTTCTGAGAAGATACGTTTCTGAGATCCTGAGAGGTGATGCTATTTAATCAATGCAATCCAGAGGGCACCAACCCCACCATATTGAACTGGCAGTGTAGATAATATGGGAGGCAGGTGGTCCTTCAAGTAATCAGGCCATACACCTTGTAGGACTTTATAAATAGCAACTACTACCACCTTGACTTTCATCCAGAAGCAAACTAGCAACCAGTGGGGTTCATGAAGTATTACATATATACCAAGGCATGCTCACTGCCTATGCCACTATATTCTGGACTGGCTGAAGCTTCTGGGTGGTCTTCAATGGCAGCCCCACATACAGCACACTGCAGTAGTTAAGTCATGTGGTGACCAGGGCATGAGTGACTGACTGAAGGGCCCCCAGTCAAGAAAAAGGTGCAACTGGCACAGCAGATGAAGCTGGACAAGTGCCTTCATGGCCACCTCTGCCACTGCTCATTGATCAGGAGCTCCCAGTTCAGAAAGACACCCCCACCCCAATTGTGCACCATGCTTGAATGGGGAAGTGCCATCACATCCAAGATAGAAATTGGAATACTCCCACATCTGAAGAGCCCAGACACCCATAACCATTTGGTCTTAGATTGAGTTGTGGACAGTTCCTTGCCATCCAAACCTGCTCAGCCTCCTGACAAACCTTGACAGCTCATTCAATAAACAGAGTTACATTTTAGATTTTTTAAAGAGTTACATTCAACACAGCCCCTCTTGATAATCACATTGCTGTTTTTTGCCCTTATGGCTATAATGAAGTTATTTGATTGGAAACATAGCCAGAATCCAGTTTTACATCCTTTTCTATCCTATCGTTCTATGTCTCGGACAATTGGATCCATATAAACAACTAAAGCTTTCTGGAAGAAAACTGGAGAAAGGAGAAGCAATCTTTACGGTAATGCTTCCTTGTTTATTAAACTAGGAGTTGCATAAAGCTACATTTATGGCCTTGTATAACAGTACATTTAAGCTTAATGAGAAAGAACGAAGGAATGATCTGTCTTACAGCAAATACCTTGCATTTCTGAAGGATATTTGCTGTATAGCCTGTTTGACATTTGACTGGCTGTTCATGTTTCTTTCTCCCCCTCCTTCAGGAATTACTTGAGCTATTTAATATCAAATAGCTTTCTAGCATAATCACTAAAACAAGTGTCCAGCCACAGGATATACCAAGTTCTGTCACTCACCATCTATCCACCGACAGAGAACAGATTTCAATTAAAGCAGAAAATGCAGGTTTTCCATCAGAGTGACTTAAACAGAGCTAGAGGCAAATATGGTCTGGCACACATTTGCAAAATTTTGGTTCTAGGATTCCTTGTCTTAAAGGGATAGATTCAGAGCCCATTGATGGCTATTCTTATTTATACAATGCCAAGATATAAGACACAAAATAATATATTTTCCACACAGAATGGTGTTGATTAAAATAAGACCATTTAGTAAAAACATGAAGATAAATAAATGGTGTTTGGAGTAATAGGTATAATGATCAGAATATTTTGGAGCGTATCCTCGCTACAATTATTTTATAGCTATAATATATTGTAATTTAAAATTAAAAGAAGTGAGGATTATCTTGTAAAGTTTATAATTGCTAAACAAATAACACAGTATTTGTATCAAGATTTGCAACAAAAGCCAAAAATAATAATAATAGAAATTATTTCAATATGAAAAAAACAAGAAAAAAGTTAAGGAAATGATTGGTTCACTAATGGAAGAAGGTGGTAAGGAGGTGATAGGGAGAAAGTAGGATTGTTTAATTCATACTTTGCATGTCTCGTGCAAAAACAAACAAACAAATAGTCCAACCTATCAAAAATAGCACTGTAAGAGGCAGAACAGGAATACAAGTCAAAATAGGCAAGAAAATGGTAAGATTTTCTAGATGATGGTAATATTCTAGATAGTAATATTCTAGATGAGTTCAAATTGCCAGGATTAAATTGATTACATCCCAGGATTGTGAAGGTACTGGCAGATGTGATCTCAGAACTACTGAACAAAATCTTTCAAAGCTCTGGAGCATTGGGGACTGGAAGAAAGCTGATGTGGTTCCAATCTACAAAAAAAGAATAAAAGTGGAGCCAGAAAACTACAGACCAATCAGCCTAACATCAATATTTAAGAAGATACTTGGAAACATAATCAAGGAACACATTTGTAAGCACCTAGAAACAAACAATACAATTATTAGAAACCAGTCTCTAGTTCGGGTTTGTCAAAAACAAATCATGTCAGACAAACCGTATTGCCTTTTTTGACAAACGGACTAAATTAGTGGATCAGGGAAATGCTGTGGACATAGTTTATTTAGACTTTAGTAAGGCAGTAGATATAGTAGTTCACAGACAGGATAGAACAATGTGAGATAGAGAGTACCATCATCAGATGGATTAACAACTGGCTGACCAACTGCACATAGCAGGTAGTCCAAATGGAACTGAATCTACATGGAGGGAAGCATGCAGGGGGTACTTCAAGGTTCAGTCTTTGGCCCAGTATTCTTCAAATTCTTCATAAAAAGAAGAAAAGCAAAAAAGATGATAAGGAGTCTGGAAGCTAAACCATACGATGAATAGTTAAGGGAAGTATGTACATCTAGTCTAGCAAAGAGAAGGACTAAGAGTGACACGATAGCCATGTTTCAATACTTGAGGAGCTACCACAGAGAAGAGGGAGTTAACCTAATTTCCACATCACCTGAGAGCAGGACAAAGATGGAAGGTCAGTAAAGAGGGAACCAGCCTAGAACTAAGAAGAATTACTCATGACGTTAAGAACTATTAATACAAAAAATCTATATATGCGCAGAGATGGACAAACTAACTTTAGAGTTACAGGGCAAGGAAGACTCAAAATACTTTACAATATGGAATAGATGGTACCAGTGGATAAACCAGAGGAAGGGGAATGGTTAAAGATGAAATTTAGAAGAAATCAATATAATTAAAAACAGCACTGTCAGATGGATAGAAAAGGAAATAAGTCACTGTGTGTATGTATATATGTATATATAATAATAGAAAGTAGTCAATAGATGAAGTTGAGTACTGTATATGTACTGTATATGTAATTTTGTTTTTGATTAAGAGAAACTTGTATGTTTTTCTTATATTTGTTTTAAATGTTTTTTAAGAACGAATAAAGTTTGTTTTAAAAGAAAAAAAAAAGAACTATTAATCAATGGAATGGCTTGCCTCCAGAAGTTCATGGAGGTTTTGAAGAAAAGACTGGACAACCATTTGTCTGAATTGAACAGAAAGGTGTTGGACTAAAAGACCCTTCCAACCCTGTTATTTTATGTAATGTTATGTTAGTCTAAGTTGCAGGATTTCAGAAAGATTATCCTTGAGAGGAGAAGTTTGAGGGACAATACAAATACTCATCAAATAACATGAAATAATATCACTGAGAAGAAAATTGAAGACTACTTGATAGTGTGATACATGGGATACAATAATGCTTTTAAATTAGAAGAAGGAAGATTTGTTTTGATAGGAAAATAAAATCCTAATTGTAAAAGCAGTTCAACAGTGGTACAATTTATCCAGTGTAGTAATAACGTCCCTAGACAGCCAATGGTTGGAGATGCTTTATCTTGATTCTTCAACTGAGCAGTGGGGTTGGATTTGGTTGTATAAATGTCTCCTTCTAACTTTATAATACATGATTTACAATATAAGGAGCAATGTGCAATAAGAAAATAAAGAACCCAAAGGTCTATATAAGAGATTTATTGGAACCAATACTGACAAGTCCATTTAAAAAGTTAATAAATAAAAAACAGAGTCCAATAATTTGGGGGGCAGTGTCATGCAAAAGAAATTATAACAACCAAGGGACTGTGAGACCTAGCGATGTAGAGATAAGGAAGATGACCTTAACAGAGATATGTGAGCTCTATTACCAAAATGACAAGGAGTAAAACATATCTTAAACACACCACAAACAATTTTAGTATGTGGGTCACACACATATATATGTTACCCTAATGCAAGAAATATAAGAAGGGGAAAGAGTACAAGATTTTGGCAGTGAAGCCAACAGAGTGATTTTGGGCCAGGGCCAATAATCTTATTTATTTATTTTATTCATTAAATTTATATTGCCCATTTCTGATTCAAAGCAACTCAAACAGAACCTATCTCACGGGGTTATTATTATGAGGAAAATAAGGGGAAGGAGCAAAATATATATCAACTTGAACTAGATCAAATAAAGGTGGAATATACATCAAATCAGTCTCTCCATACATAAATACACTTGTAAAGAGATATACATGCAATTTGCTGTTGTACCACCTTCAGAAAAGGCCGCAGCTGGCATACTTGCTAAAACTGGGAAAAAGTAAATTTGGCCACAACTTTTACTTGCGTGTCTGGAATATCCCCAGAATGTGCATTAACTTCTGAGAAAGCACAATCCTTTACAGAGTTACAGCTGATACAATTATCATGGAATAACTCAGCTTTTGAGCCCACTCTTTATTAAGATCCTAGGTATTTTCTGATCACAATAAACCCCATGTTGAAGATACCATAATTCAGGCGAGTTGTGATCTCCTCTGTGATCGCCTTCACTTTGTCTGAATGATACTGTCATATTACTACAGCATTTTGATATGATATGATAATTGTTATTATATTTGGAGGAAAATTTTCAGAGAAAACAGAAGCAGATGGTAGGCCACTTGCCTTCTCTCTTTGCATTCTACACTGCTGTTCGAACTGGAAGCTGTAGCATTAAAAAAAGGCAGCACAGAAATTAGATACTCTGAACTGGATGACACCTATTACAAGACCTTGAAGACCTTTGAATGAAACCTCTATCACTGAATAGTTTGAATGCCACAGAGGCCAATAAAACTCTGTGTCATTTAATAGTGTGCCATTAAACAGCCCTCACACAAAGAAGAAGCATCAATATGTTCCCCTTTCCTTGGAATTAGAGGATTTGAAATAGATTGAAAATGGGGGAGAAGCTACATCAATAGCTTATGGCACATATTCTCTAAATTGTCCACTAAATTTTAATGGGCTATTTTAAAATAAACTAGTGTATTTAATAGCTACTTGGGAAGGTCATATATTTTTTAAAAAGTAGCAAAAATATGTTAAATCGGGTAAATATGTAGTTTTTTAAAAACAATGACTAGAGAGGAATGGAGAAAGAGCTGAAAGCTGTAGAAGTTCTTTTCTTCTTCTGGAACACAATTCTGCAGTGTCTATTTAGGCATCAGGCTTCTTCCTAAAATGAGATGCCTCACAAGCAGCGATATAGGAAAACAACTCCAGCTAAAGTAGTGTGTTGCTCTTAGCAAAACTATTAACGTGTCCAACTATTGCGGTGTATAAGCAGCAAGATACCAGAATTAAAGTTATCCGAATCAAACAGAACAAAAGTTCAAATCCTATCTTTCTTTCTTCTAGGCAGAGTGTCCACAGGGAGAACCTTGCCTCCCCGAAAAAGTCACAATGGCAGCCATGTGACACACATAAACCTGTTTAGCCTACGGTCCAGTAAATTAGTAAGACTTTATTCATCTCATTTAACAGTACCTACATGATATTTGTTGTTAATTCTCATTTGGTTTAGGGAAAATCAGAAGCTGTGCTTGTTCAAAAGAACCAGGAATGATTCATTCCTGCAGGTGTCCTATTATATAGATAATATCAGTTTGGTATTAATTCTTTAAAAATGTTATATTATTCATGCTTCAGTCTATCACTGAGATTTATTATTTTTTAAATGACATATTTAAATGATGTTTCATTTTCTGTTACCATTTGATTAAAATAATCTCTGTGTTCATCAATTAATTCAGTTACTTTTCTAAGTAATTAGACATGTCATTTTTTTCAGGGTTATTAGATGTATCTATTCTTTTTAAAAAGGGGGATGTGGTGGCTCAGTGGCTAAGACACTGAGCTTGTCGATTGAAAGGTCGGCAGTTCAGTGGTTCGAATCCCTAGTGCCGCGTAACGGGGTGAGCTCCTGTTACTTGTCCCAGCTTCTGCCAACCTAGGAGTTTGAAAGCACATAAAAAATACAAGTAGAAAAATAGGGACCACCATTGGTGGGAAGGTAACAGCGTTCTATGCGCCTTTGGTGTTTAGTCATGCCGGCCACATGACCACAGACACGTCTTTGGACACCACTGGCTCTTCGGCTTTGAAATGGAGATGAGCACCGCCTCCTAGAGTCAGGAACAACTAGCACATATATGCAAGGGGAAACTTTACCTTTATTTTTATTTTTATTTTTAAAAATATGACTGAGAAAGTTCATACTCCATACATATACAAAAATCGGCACTCCATCTATATATACATAGATGGTCTGTGTCATAATGCATGTTTTGAAGAGTCCATGTCCAAATTCTAGTGCTGCAGATCAAACTGAAGAAACTTCTGCTTTAGAAATTAATACTGAACTTCATGGACCCATGGTTGGAACCGATAATAATGCCATTACCTATGTTCCTAATGGATCTGCTATCTCTATTTTTTTTGTCTACCCTAAGTAGAACAATAAGTGATGTATTGATCAAGTAACTGAAGTAGAAATAAAACAACCAGTCTATGGTTGCAGTAATAGTTTACTGGAATAATGCTACAATGTCCTTATCATCAGTAAGAAGAGATTGCTATTACTGTTTGCCAGATCGATGATAAAATATCTTTTACCTTTACTGCATTTAGATCATATTTATCTCATTCTATCTTATTATCTGAAATTATCATTTAGTGATTGCAACACAGTAAGAAACAGGACATCTTCTATATGCCAAGCATCACATTGCTTTCTTAAATTTTTTTTGTTAAGTCAGGAGGTGAAATAAAAGTCGATTTGTATTGTATATGCTGCTGATGCTTCCTAGAAATCTTTTGTATCTCATTGGCCTTCCCAATGAACCTTTTTTAACTCACCTGAATGGCCTTTTAACTTATTATAGACTGTGCTTGAATTAACGGTGTTGGTCAATTTCCATTTGTACCTTGGAAAGGGTATTAAGATACATTTAAAATGAACATGCACTCATTACTCTCACCTCTTACAAAGAGAAAAACTTTGTTGGAACAGACCTAGATATCATCTATGTCTCAACCACTATGGCTATATGTTGGTGCAAAACAATGTAGTCCAGATGTCAGATTTAACATCTGAACAGAAATAATTATGTGGGAAACACAGTGATTAGTAGCTCAACAGAAGATAGAGCAATGTTTTTGCCTATACTTAAATTTCTGAATAGATCCATTCCACACCTATACTGGGAATAAATAGTGTTTTTTTTTTTTAAAAAAAATGAATTGGATTAAAGACCAGTTTAATGTCTGATAAAGAATTATTACTATTCTAAAACATCTGGGATTTTGGAATGTGCTTTTATGTTCTAGAGTGACAAATTCCAAACATTGTAGATGCTTTAGAGAAGCCTAGAGTTCTAGATAACTAATACTGAGGTGCACAGCAGGGGTGGTTGGCAACTTCAGAAGCAGCTGAGAGTTTATATTTTTTTCTTCCTATGTGAATTTCCAAATTTACAGAGTAGGATGCATTTAGACTGAGAAGTGACTCACTCTTCAGAAACAGCTCAATTTAAACAGACAGCTAATTTCTCATTATCTAATAGCAGAAGGTGGACATACTGATTCTAGATGACTCATATGTATGAAATAATATGTTTAATGCAGTTCTTAACAATAATATGAAATTCTGACTCTGGCTAAAGAACCTCAGATTGCAAATTCAGCCACTAATTTCAATTTGTTTGCCTGTTTCTCAGGGATCAGAACATTTTTCTTTGTCTTGTAAGAACTTTAACAATGGTTTCCAAGTTGCAAGTAATTTAGTGAAATTATCTCAAGGCAAAGCAGTCAATTTCACCATCTCAGCTAGCTCCAATAGTTTCAAAATCCATTGTTCCACTGTGAGTATATTTTCCTCTTTCCAGCTTTGGGCATATAACATCCTTGCCTTTGATGACATATGTAAAAAAACAAAGTCCCATTCACAAGCAAGAATATTATGATTCTCTTGGACAGCTGACATAAAGAGTTGTTCTTTATGTTTTCAATAGCTATGTAGCAAATCACACAAATTAAAAAATAAATAAAAGAAAAGTGTCACACAGCATTGTTTTGGTGTGTTTCACTTTACACTTGTTTTTACCATTTCAGTCCCCGTTTCCCCATATTCTTTCTCATCCCTTTTTGTTTTTTCAGTAAGTTATGCTTATCTCTAATACAAACTAATATATGTACAAAATTAAATAGAAGCCAGTCCCAAAGAATATATCGAATGGAAGAATTAACAAATCATTCTAGTTATTTCTTCATATCATTTAAACTGTTTTCCATCCAAAAGAGGGCATATTTTCTTAGTCTACAAATCATATATTTTCCTAGGAATTTCATGCAGAATTTTGTCAAAACTAGATGCAGTATTCCAAGTATGGTCTCACCAGCGTGTTGGAAAGCTATACTTTCACTTCTCATTGTCTTGATGCTATCCCTCCTTTGATGCAACCTAGGACTGCATTGGTTTTTCGCAACTGCAGAACACTGCTGCCTCATACTTAAGTGGTGTTCTATTAGGACATCTAGATCCGTCTCACAATTACTATTGTTGAGCCAGGCACCACTTATCCTATACCTATGCATTTCCTACCTAAGTGCAGACCTTACTTTTCTCACCATTGAACTGCATCTTGTTGGATAGGGTCCAATGCTCAAGTCTGTCCTTCTGAATCTTGAGCCTATTTGTCTAAATTATTGGTTACTCTGGTGACATCTGCAAATTTGATAAGTTCACCATCTACCCAGTGGTGGGATTCAGCTGGTTTGCTCCAGTTCGGGTGAGTCAGTTGTTTAATCCCCTCCCCCCCGCTCTCAAAGTGGATCCTTGGTGCTGCAATGGAGAAACGGACAATGGAGTGGCCTGCATGAGGGAAAGAGAAGGCTGCTTTCCCTCCTATTTCCCTCATGTTGGCCGCTCTGTTGTCCATTTCTCTATTGCAGCACAGCACAGTGCCCAGGATCCATTTTGATATGGGGGGGGTGTAATTTAACAACCAATTCGCCCAGACTCAGGTTGGCCATTGTGGGAAGCTTGTCCCGCATGTGTGGTGGAGCTGGAGGATGGGGATGGTCCATGCCTCCTATGACAGCTAACCTGACCCTGGGCAAACCGGTTATTAAATTATTTGAATCCCACCACTGCATCTACCCCTTTATCCAGATCATTAATGAAGATGTTGAAGAGCACTGGGCCCAAGACAGAACCTTGAGGTACCCCACTACATGCCTCTCTCCATGTAGATGTAGTCCATTGAGAACTATCCACTGAGTGCAATTAGTCAGCCAATTTCAAATCCATCTGGTGGTGGTACTGTCTATCTCATATTGTCTATCTTACCAATAAGTAGATTGTGGTCTACTTTGTTAAATGTCTAACTGAAGTCCAAGTATACTATGCCCACAGCATTTTGCTGATTCACTAATTTATTTACTTTATCGGAAAAAGGCAATAAGGTTTGTTCAGCATGATCCATTTTAACAAACCCTTGCTGGCTTCTGATAATCACCTTGCTTGTTTCTAGGTGCTCACAAATCCTCCACTGGATTATCTTTTTCAGGATTTTCTCAGGTATCAATGTCAAGCTGATTAGCCTATAATTTCCTGGATCCATTGTTAACCCTTATTGTATTTCTGGTATTTCCCCTGTGCTACACGAGCTTTAAAAACAATCCTATTTTCTATTTCTCATTTTTCTGTGTGTTAAAACCCAATTTTTAACATTTTCTTAGCACTGAAAATAATTCAGTGTACATTATTTTATAATTCTCTTATTTACAAGTTGATAAAGATAATCATAAATACAATTATGATGAACTTTAAAAGAAACTATGTTTCTTGAAGTGTTGTCCTAGGAGGTCTCCAAAACCTCTCAGGGGTCCATGAAATCAAAATTGCTTACCAGCCTCTGTTGAAAAATAATACAATATCAAATCCCATCAAACAAAGATGAGAAGTGGTAGTGGCAATGAATGTAACTTTTTTTTCCGTTTTAAATACAGTAAGTCTCAAAAAATATAAACATGCAAAAAAAGCTCATTTGAGACTCTTGATAATTATTAAAGTGGGGTGCTGAGAGAAAAATATTTAAGGAACAATGAGCAATTGAGCAAAAGTGGTGGGCTATTGGTGGAAATGGAACTGAATCATGTTTTTGAAAATAAAAACTGCTTCATCATTCCTCTAGTACAGGGGTGTCAAACCGATTTCACTAAGGGCCACATCAGGATTGTTTGACCTTGGGGAGCTGGGATGGGTGTAGCCATGATGGGCATGGCCAGCTCGATGTCACTCATGTCGGGGGTGCCTGTGGTGGCCCAAATACTCTTCCAGGGAAAACAGGCTCCCTAGCTTCGTTTTCTGCTGCAAGGGCCTCCTGCAATCCTCTGCCAGTGAAAACAGAGCAGCGGTTTTTGCTGGCAGAGGCACCATGGGCCGGTCCTTTGCTGTTTCCATGGCGGCCCTGTGAGCAAGATCTAAACAACCTGTGGGCCAGATCTGGCCTGTGGGCCTTGAGTTTGACATTCCTGCTCTAGTAAGTCTGCTCTGCTGTCCCTATTTGCCCAGGCCATGACATCCAGCTTTCAGTTAATTCTGATAGTGGCTCAGATGGAATATTTGCCCTTCAATTGTTTCCCTATTTAATAAATAGATAAATAAATATATGAATGATGCTATTCTTCTGACATGGCAAATTACTTCCAGGCATTTTTGGTGGGATTAAAAGAAAAACATGGCTATAAAATTTGTGAATAAGGTTAAAAATTATATAATTTTCAAGGGAAAAACATTTTAATGTGTGCCAAAAGTGTACCAAGCCCTCATTCCAGCATGATCCACCTAGTATTCATGACAGCTCTCCAGCTGCTTCTCATAAGGAAGCTTTTAAATTGCATCCATTCAGATTTCCTGGCAATCATGGAGCCAGCATGTTAATCGTTTCCTGCCAAGGGAATCTTTCATTCCCATGTGGAGTTAGTTTATTTAGTAGACATGACATGCCCCTCATGATTTTGGATCAGTGGCAAAAGTTTTGAACAATAGCTGTCGCAATATAGGTGGTGCCAAGTAATAAAACCAGGAGTAGTAGACAAGGGAACTCTGAAGGAGGAACAGGAAATGTGGAGGAGGTGAAATGATGGGTTCCTAGAGAGATTAAGAACTGCTCTGTAAGACCAGAGGGTAATAAAATGTTCTGTTTTTATTAGCTGGGGAATTGTTCCATTGAACAAACTTGAGTCACACAAAATAGAAGTGTTCTCATTTTTATCCTGGGGAGCCCCCAGATGCAAAGAAGCATGAATTCCACTATTCCTACAAAGCACAGCAAAGCTGGCCATGTTTGCATCTATATAAACACCATCTGAAGTTTATCCAGCTTTCTGGAAAACAAAAGAACGATATAATTCTGCCCCTTGATTCAAGTGAAAATAAGGAATAGTTGATAAGTAGAATGAGATCTGATCCAGACAATGTTGTCCCATGGATACAGAATACTTATGCCAGAGCTCCCTATGATTTTCATGACCTCCATTTACCCCAAGTGCAGATCAGGAGAAGTGTTAATTAGAAAATGCTGGGCATTAGAGTCTATTGTTTGAGAAGACTGAGAGATCATGTACATACCAGGATTCTTCCCTATTTGCTAGCAATTCCCCCCCTCCCAAAATTGTATATTTCCTCAAATGTTTAGATTGCTTTCCAAAGACCCTTTTCTCCTGGCTATGATTGATTCTAATATGTATTGCTCGCACTGAATAATCCTTTGGAATTGCTCTTTGGGATTGCTCTTGTGCAGACATCAACCATCAGTATTGATTCAAAAGAGCCCTCCTTACTGTCAAACAATGGTGTTTGCCAGAAGAAGTTTTTCCATCTCTTTTAACCATCATTTCTTCACATATTCTGTATGTAGCATTAGCTCTTCTGTTCTTATCAAAACATGCATCAAGGCAATAAGAAGTTCAAAAAGAAAGAATTCTAACTTTTCAAACAAATGTAATGTTGTAAGTTTTGTAAAAGCATGAATATCACACAATATCACAAAATAGAAAATATTTTGGCTTTAGGTTCGTGATGCTGATACTATTCCTACAGATAAACATAATTCATTCTTAAGTATAGAAACATACTGATAATTCTTTTTAAACATTGATGTCTCTAAGACAATTTATGCAGGCACTGTGCTCTAATTTGCATTTGAAAAGTCTGTTTTGAAATGTGAATCTTACCAAATTATTTGTTTATTTTTTAACTTCAATGCAGAATAGAAGCACAGTTCTTGTACTGTTTAAAGTTTAAAGTTGGCATGGTTCAGGTGATCTCCCTGAAGATCTGATGGGATCTAGGAAATGAACCTTCTCTGCCATAACACATGGCTTGTGGAATACTATTCTCCCCAAGATCTATCTGGCCCAGATCGTGAACATGTTTCAAACAGCCTGAAAACTTGGCTGTTCCCCTAGGCTTCAAGTTAGAATGTGTGGGGTCCTGTGTATTTTATTATTTTGGAATGTTGGCCTTTTAAGTTTAATGAAATAAAATAAATGTTAGGAAATGTTAAGAAAGTTCAGTGACAGGTAACCAGTCTGGACTTTCAAGTTTTGTTTATAGACAATGCCAAATTATTATATGCTGTCATACTTGCTACTGAAAACAGATTGGCCAGCATCCATATTTGCTTTCTTCTTTAACTACTGAAAAAGCACAGAAAAAAATACAGTGGGTATAAATTAGTATGAATAACATACCAGAAGTGTACAGTGTTTCCATCTGTTTTACTGCTTTGACTCGACAGCTACCATTTTTGTTGATTTCATTCTGGCGGGCTCCTCATGTATGGTCCAGATTAGAAAAAACACAGGACAAGTGTTTTCTCGGGATGAGAGAGCAGCAAACAAAGAGCTACAATCTCTTTTATTAGTTACCCAAATACAGCGTCATCAGAAGGCGTTATTATGGCCACACATCTCATATTACACACAAGAGATAGGGAAACAATGGTAAAGATACAAAGCAAAACCTAACTCTGGCTGCTTGGTACCAGATACTACCAGGCGAGAGGCCCATCTCTGTTATCTGATTCTAGAGGAATGTGTTTACAAAGAGATAAGAGATATTTTTACTTTGTATCCCAGGATGTTTATACAAGGAGATATCTTTACTTTGTATCCCAGGATGTTTATACAAGGAGATATCTTTACTTTTGCAGGCACGTCCTATGTTAAAAACAAAGAGAGAATGAATAGGGCCCTTCAGAGAGTATCCATATGAACCCGCTTTTCATAGTTTGATTATTTCAATGCTAAGCTCCATACAAGTGTCCAACCAGTTAAACTGGTCTATACATGTACTATGGCTACTGCATTCCCACATTTCCTCTGTTTTTGTTTTTTGCAACAGGGTTCAGCTGTGTTGTTATTATGATGTTCTTTTTATGCCTGGGAAACATGTCTATCATCATAGCAAACAAAGCAGGAATATATTGAATACTACAACATACAGAAATAAGCAAAGCAATGATCATGAGTACAGTAGACAATATGTTCTTCAGCCATCTGGTTTCTGCAAATGTTTTTAGCTCACCCATCCTTTTATTACGGTGAACAAAGTTAGTGGAAAAGTGGCCAGGAGATGTCAAGCGAGGTAGGCCATCAAGTTTCTGAGGTGTACATTTCCACAAATCACTCACACAAATTGTAAATCCATCCGAATCCAGACACCCAAGAAAACCACATGTCAGGAGTTTGTAACCTCTGAGTTATCTTGGAAGCCCTATCTTGCAAGTCCCGAGCACCTCCTCTGACCACACCTGATTTGTTCCTCCAGTTCCAGAAGGGCTTTGGTTTCACTTTTCAGGACGTCCTTCCTATTGGAGGGAATAAAACCTTTGCACATTTGCAGAAGGGAGGGGAGACATTGGATACAGCAACAAAGCAAAACAAGCAGTACAATTATAGATACAATAGTTGGCATAATTGATTTCAACCAAGAACCATCCAGGAGCCATGACCAAAGAGCAGTCCAGGTGTCAATGGCGCCAGATCCATTGGATGATAAGGGATTGTTTTTTGATCAAGTTTTCCATATGTTCTATGGTGTGAGTGATGTTATACTGATAATCAGATACATAGGTACAACAACGTGAATGTATAAGGGCACAATTGCCTCCTTTAGCTAAGGCATATCGGTTTTGTAGGACTACCTCTCTGATTTCAGCCAGTTCTTTATTCATCAGCTTCAGCACCTTGATAGTCTCGTTGAACATATATACTGTCCAGTTATTTAATAAATGAAGATCCCGATAGTTCATTGCCACCCAAGATTGGGCAAGATGCCTCTGGATATCTGAGTTTTTAATGAGCCACCCAGTGTCAGTGGTGGGTGTGGTTTAGGAAATAGGAGTAGTGGAGTTTGTCCGATTAGCAGCTATTTGAATGTCTTTTATTACTGTCCCATCATGATTGAATGTAGAGGCTGCTGACATGAAGGATCATGAGATGTAGGGGCAATAGATGCAAGATCGTGACTTAATTCCAGAATCCATGATATATAGTCTCTTTTATGTAATTGTTACAGAGGCCCATTGTTCTTATTCACTCCCCCCTCAGCTGGAAATGTCAATATGGGAACCTTAGGTGTTGGAGTAGACTTAGGTAGAAAGTAAGGACCTTGTGCATAGACAATGCGTTTGTGGCAGGAGCGTTCTTACATGGTCACTTGAGAGTCCCAAAGCTAACAATGTCCAAGGCCATAAACAAATCATAGTCACTTATACGTGTGAAACAAAATTACTAGCAAAATTAGAAAAACAATTCTACTAACATTAGTATGTGTAAGAAAGTGTTAAAATGTATATGTACAATGTGAAGGTAGTTTCCTCCTGATGAATATTTGCTGTGCTCAAGGGACCAACTTCCGGTGTAGTTCTGCAAAGCTGATGGTCACCACCTTGCGTTAAGAGTCTGTTGCCGGGAGGACTCAGCAAGATGTTTTTTCTCTTAAATGTCAGCACCAAGGGTTTCTCCTTCTTTTTGTTGTAAATGAAATGGTCTTACTTGTCTTTTGGGGATCCAAATGATGCGATCATAGTCCTGGACAGCAGCATATCCATGGCCCCAGGTAATAAGGTCAGCAGGTCCTTTCCAGGCAGGATCAGGTAGTTGGTGGAAATAGACCTTCGGTTTTAGGGCAGCTGATGGATAAGCAGAAAAATGACGGGTCGCAGCCGATGTGGGAGGCTGTCCAGTCAAGTTAAGGAAGTTCAAAGTATATAAACAAAGATTAAGTTTGTTTTGCATGGCTGGGAGGCCGAGGCATTTTTCCTCTTTCAATTTTATAAGCCAAATTTGTGTGTGATGGACCACTTGTTACAAAAGTTTGCAAAGGCAGTACTGGTGTAGCAGATCCATTGTCAGTTTTAATTTCAATTTGGCATCCCATCGATGCAGAAGTCCGAATACAATGATTTATTACATGTTTGGTTGCTTCTCCCCTTTTTTGGGAATGCCAATAATAAATCCTGAATAAGTATCCAAGGAAACATGCAAATATTTCCGTGGGGCAAAGGAAAGGTATTGAGTCACATCCATTTGCCAAATTTCACAAGCTTTTAGTCCTCTAGGGTAACACCCATAGGGATAGAATGAGCTTGTTGACTACAGGTAGGACATTGTTGTATGATGGCAGTCACTTCAGCTGCCATGAGACCAAATTGTTTCGCTAATGCTTTTTATTTTGATGAAAATAGGCATGACTGTCCCATGGTGTGATGGAAGATATAACCATGAGCGCAGTTGCAGCTTTGTCATTTCCCTCTTCCAATCTCTGTCTCCGCTACCCACAACATCTATAACCTTCCAATAAACAAATCTCCTTATAACACTAAACATTCAAGTCCTTCTCTCACTGCCATTCTGACTTCCAAGCCAGCCCAAGTCTGTGCAAACCAACTTTCTCTTAAACAATTCAACTCCTTCTCTGCACCAATATCTGATTGTCCTTCTAAATCTCCTTGTAGACAAGCATACTTCCAAAAGTCAACTTTCTGCTTTCCTTCACTAACTCTCTCTTACATTCTCTGTAACACTGGGTTCTTTGCATACCAGTCTTTATTCAAAATAGCACAATTATCTATTCACAGCCTACAATATCCAGTCAATCCTAAAAATTTCCTCAACTCTTCAGGTGTTATTTTCTTTCATTAATTAAATGTCCTAAGTATTTTATCTCTCTGTCTACATATTGTAACTTCTAACTCATTTCTGTGATAATTCCAAACAAACAAACAAATAAACAAACAACAGACAAACAAAGAACAAACATGCCATCTGTTAAGTATGCAAAATGCACGTAGACATAAAAACATTAAGGAGTATTTTGAGTCAATACTCTGAAATAGAATTGGGTATGAAAGTATTTAAAATGTCAAAAATGTTCAGAAGGAAAAAAATCAAAATTGCATTCTGAGCCGTTCAGTGCTCTGCAAAGGCAGGTATCAGATATCACCCTTTCACTCCCGCCTTTCTCTGGCTGGTTCTCTGAGAGAAAAAAAAAATGGTTAAAAGTACAAAGTAGCCCCCCCCCCCTCTTTCGTGCCTCTCATCTCCCAGGGAAAAAAAGGAAGGGGTGAGGGAAAGGAAAAATTTTTTAAAACAGACCAAGCCTCCCTTCTCCTCGGAGGGCAGGGAGAGAAAAGAAAAAAAGTGCTTATACACAAAATTACATTTCATGCAATCCAATACACACCCATTCACATCTGTACTGCAATCAGACCTTTTGTATAATACATCCTTCATGCGAATCAGTCATTCAAATTATTTCAATGAACTAGTTTATTCCCAAAACAGTGAAAAAATTCAGGCAACAGTCATAATCACAAAAGGTGATATGGGCCCATAACCATTGCCCGGTTTTCCACAGTTTCAAGTTCAAACCCAGTTAATTTTTGCTGGCCAGCCAAGCATATCAATTCCACACACTATCATTATAGATGTACATCAACAAAATATTTTTAAACAGAAATCACTTCAAGTTGATTAGTTCAAATTATCTGAGTCTTCCCATTTAGACAGGCTCTAATTTTATTTCCTGCTAAACCCCGGGTGGGAAGAACAATAAACAATTTATTTATTTATTTATTTATTTATTTATTTTCAGCCTGAGAAACATACTGAGAGTCAGAGATCAAATTAAAAGCTTGTTGAGAAAAAGTGTGAAAGCTAAGATAATCGCAGACAATTAGTGTAAGATTCTTTCCAGACGTCGTCATGAGTATCCTTGTAAGCAATGGCTCCTCTGGAGAAAATCATTAAGCAAGTAAACCTAGGATCTTTAGGCAAATGATATGAAATACAGCTTACATAGTCAGTTAGAGCACACTGAAAAGATGAATCATTCCGAAGACAAAAGTAAAAGTCAGATTTTGAGATAGAAAGAATAATATTTATTAGATCAGTTCCATTTCTTCGACAGTCTGGATTACGTCCCAAGGTTATAATTTCAGCAATAGCTTAAATAAAGGGTAAAACATTTTTAGATGGTAATGAGACAAATAAAGCAATGTACTTTTTGCTGTTCTAAAACAGAATTAAATCTCCTGGCTTTTTTCTTTTAGTCAATAACTCAAATAATGGACTAAGTAAATGCATAGGTAAAGAGAAATATGAGCAGTCCCAATTAATAGTACCCAGTAATTGTTGCAAATTTAACTTTGGGTAACTTTAAAAGCCGGAGCAGAAAGAGATTGCACATAGTTTATGCCCTATACAGATAAGAAGCGTACAGCTGTATTTTTTCTGGGGCAATGTGCAATTCATTTACACATAAATCATTTTGTATTTTCAAAAAGCCAATTAGGTTGTATTTTTTGTGCTCCAATTAAAATGTCATCTATACGATGATCCTGACACACTTTAATCATATCTGCCAAATTAAGATTTTTTCCCAGCCCAACAATAGCTTTTAAGTGGTGTTGTTTTTTAGCTTTCTTTCTTTATGTTAGAGAAGGCTTGTTGACGCTTGCCAGAAACAAGCATTTTTCTGAAGGCTTGTTAAGCACATTCAGAAGAAGCTTGCAAAATTGCAGCCGGCAGACACACTGAAAGCATTTCAGCAATTTATTCTATCCATCCCCCTTTTTTTGTCTAACTGTTTCTTTAAATTCTGCTTAGTGGGGGTGTAACTGACTCCTTCAGAATGAGCTGATGTTTAATTTCATGCCGTGCGTCTGTGTGGGTGATTTAACGTGAGAGCAATCTCTCAATAAAGTCTGAAAAGGAACTATTAACAGTGTCCTGAAGGCTTTTATTTATTTATTTTTTAATGTATCATAAAACACTCTATAACTAATCTCCAGAGTGCAAAAAATTTTTCAGGGCTGGGGAGGTTTGTGGAGGCATGTTCCCATCTACTTCCACAGATTCACTTTTAAAGAGCCCTTTTATTGCCAAAAGTTTTTTAGAAGGTAAATCAAATTCTTTTCATGGGCAGGACTTTCCCGTTATCTTTTTAAAACAATAATTGAGGACTTGGCCAATTCTCTAAGTTTGTGGAGGTACGTAACCTGGGAGAACTAGAGAATTCTGCCCCCATACTCACGATTTATGGGAGGGTGCTTCGTTCGCAGACGACCGGCCCTGGTTTGCAGAGGCTCTTCCAGCCGAATGAGTATGAGGGTGCCAAGAGACGTGCTCGATCCATGAATCACGTCGGGGACACCAGATGTTGATTTCATTCTGGCGGGCTCCTCATGTATGGTCCAGATTAGAAAAAACACAGGACAAGTGTTTTCTCGGGATGAGAGAGCAGCAAACAAAGAGCTACAATCTCTTTTATTAGTTACCCAAATACAGCGTCATCAGAAGGCGTTCTTATGGCCACACATCTCATATTACACACAAGAGATAGGGAAACAATGGTAAAGATACAAAGCAAAACCTAACTCTGGCTGCTTGGTACCAGATACTACCAGGCGAGAGGCCCATCTCTGTTATCTGATTCTAGAGGAATGTGTTTACAAAGAGATAAGAGATATTTTTACTTTGTATCCCAGGATGTTTATACAAGGAGATATCTTTACTTTGTATCCCAGGATGTTTATACAAGGAGATATCTTTACTTTTGCAGGCACGTCCTATGTTAAAAACAAAGAGAGAATGAATAGGGCCCTTCAGAGAGTATCCATATGAACCCGCTTTTCATAGTTTGATTATTTCAATGCTAAGCTCCATACAAGTGTCCAACCAGTTAAACTGGTCTATACATGTACTATGGCTACTGCATTCCCACACATTTTGAATGACTACAGATGTCCAAGCTGCCAAGGAAAGAATAATAATGGAAGGCTTTTAGCTATGGCCTATGTTTACCTTAGGTAAACTGGAATTTCACCAAATTAGACTTGCCGTTGTCTGCATACAGGTGTCTTGTTCTTTCTCAATAATTTGTTTTGCAAGGATGAGCATCTGAGTGGCAAGTTATATTCAAGGAATGGGAGAACTGCCTGTAAAAATGGCATTTTCAATCTCCAGAAGAGTCAGGAAAAAAACATGGCCTACATTTCAGAGGAATTTAAAAGCAGGTGGCCTCTGGGATGGTTTTGAACTGTAAAATATGCCATAAACCTTCTCTTTCAACCATACTGGCTTAGAAGTTAAGAGAAGATCACCCAGAATTTGTCCATTTTTTCAAAAATAAAGGAAACAAGACTGTTAATTTGAAAGAATAAATGACCAATTTTTAAAGATGTTTTTTAAAAATGGTAAATTACAGGAAAAGCATTTAAGTGGGAAAGATGATCTTTTTAAATGATTTTTTGGAATCAGCATTTGAGTTGACATATACATTTTCTTTGGCCTAGTAGTTATGAAAGATGCCTCATATCTTTTTGACATTTTATGTCTCTTATTCTTTAGTTTAGGATTGCTTTAACCTTTAATAAGTTTTTTTTTTGGTAAATGAACTATAAAGTATTTTAAGAATGTTACTAATGACATTTATGTTTGTGGTCTAAACTGTAAAACTGCCTGAGAGCATGGAATATATCCCGTTATCGTGGCCAAGGCAGAGTAGATTCACACCTTACTCTTGTGCTGGGAATTTGATTATTTAGCAACTACTAATTTCTGGAGGTGGAAACTGATATGGTACAATAGTTAAAAGTGTTGGACTAGGGTTGGGGAAACCAAGAGTTTTAGTTCTCCCTAGGTATGAAAACCAAAAGGCTGATTTTGGGCTAGTTATGCTGCCACATAGCCCCAGGAAGGAGGTACTATCAAACTGCTTGTGAAATGTTGCCAAGTAAACAGCATGGTCCTGTCTATCTGTAGAGGAGTGCAGAGAAAGCCTTGAAGAAGAAAAGCAAGAATGGTTATGTAAAGTACCAATTTAGCACCAAAATAAAGAAGTGGGTGAGAAGAAACTCAAGGTCATGCTGCTTTGATTTTCTTTAATGTAAGAGACAGGAGAGAGAAATTTGGTTAGCTTTTCAAGAATCTGTTATTATATTCTGCAACAGTAATATAGATCTTAGAATAGAATAGAATAGAACAGAATAGAACAGAACAGAACAGAACAGAACAGAACAGAATAGAATAGAATAGAATTCTTTATTGGCCAGGTGAGATTGGACACACAAGGAATTTGTCTTTGGTGCATATGCTCTCAGTGTATATAAAAGAAAAAAACACATTCTTCAAGAATCATAAGATACAACACTTAGTGATAGTTATAAGTTACTAATAAGCAATCAAATCATACTAGGAAACAAAACAATATAAATCGTAAAGATAGAAGCAACATGGTTATAGTCATAAATGGGAGGAGATAGGTAATAGGAAGGATGAGAAGAATAATAGTAATACAGTCTTAGTAAATAGTTTGACAGTGTTGTGGGAATTAATTGTTTAGCAGAGTGAGGGCATTCGGGAAAAACTGTCCTTGTGTCTATTTATTCTGGTGTGCAGTGCTCTATAGCGTCATTTTGAGGGTAGAAATTGAAACAATTTATGTCCAGGATGTGAGGCGTCTGTAGATATTTTCACAGCCCTCTTTTTGACTCGTGCAGTATACAGGTCTTCAATGGAAGGCAGGTTGGTAGCAATTGTTTTTTCTGCAATTCTAATTATCTGTTGAAGTCTGTGTCTGTCTCGTTTGGTTGCAGAGCCAAACCAGACAGTTATAGAGGTGCAGATGACAGACTCAATAATTCCTCTGTAGAACTGTATCAGCAGCTCCTTGGTCAGCTTTCTGAGTTGGCACAGAAAGAACATTCTTTGTTGTGCTCTTTTGATGACATTTTTGATGTTAGTTGTCCATTTTAAGTCTTGAGATATGATAGAACCTAGAAACTTGAAGGCCTCTACTGTTGATACTGTGTTGTCTCGAATTGTAAGAGGTGGTAGTATAGGAGGGTTTCTCCTAAAATTTATCACCATTTCTACGGTTTTGAACCCTAACCCTAACCATTTCCAAACCTTGAAACAGTTCTCATGATAGCAATAGGAATAGCACTTAGACTTATATACCACTTCATAGTGCTTTTACAACCCTTTCTAAGGGGTTTACAGAGTCAGCATATTGGCCCCAACAATCTGGGTCCTCATTTTACCCCCCTCAGAAGGATGGAAGCCTTAAGCTGGTGAGATTTGAACTGCCGAACTGCAGCTAGCAGTCAGCTGAAGTAGCACTCTAACCACTGTGCCACCTCAGCTTCTTACAAACATATCCTTGCAAAGAGTCATTCTCTATTTGCAGACTCCCAGATGGAAAAGAAAAGCATTGAATGAGCACTGCACTAGGATCCTTATGTTTCTATTAGTCCTGAGAATCTAGAATTGAATTGGAATAGAATTAACTACAAACATGGCTAGGAACAAATTGCATATCTTTACAGTCTGCAGAAAGTGACTATAAAATAAACCATTCTTTAGCCAAAAATAGTCCCCTATAAGTATGCAATAATAATAAAAGGTAACCACAGCAGAGCTGTGTTTTCAACTGATTTCTTTATTAAACATTTTTCAAGTCTGCTGCTTTGCTTAAAGGTACCAAATGTATCCCTTTGTATGACAATGTAATAAACAGATTAATAAGCCTTTTTTTTTTTCATTTGGTCCACATAGGTAAAACAATGATAGTTAACTCATGGCATTGCATTCATGAGAAGTTGGTAATAAATAAACGTGGGAGGGGGAATCAACAAACAGGACAGGAACAGTCCCAGAAAATTATGTGTGTGTATAAGGGAGGGGTGCATCGTTCAATTGCTCTCTGAGTGAAATGAAAAAAGAATAAAAAAGAAATTACAAAATTGGAAAAATGCAATTGAAAGGCGTGTATGCTATGGTGGCAAAGGTCCCACTATGTTGGAAGGATCTATCAAGACAAATTGTTATTTTGCACATCCCTGGTGGGCACTCTTTAAAAACATGTTTGCATGCTTTGAAAGCTGGATTGCGTACAGTTGAATAGACAATGAAATGTTCCAATGGATACCCAAAGGAACCAGAAAGGCAAGAATATTTTATTGAAATAGCCTTTAAAAAAAAACACAATTGTAAATTGTGGTGCAAGGTTAGACCACAACAGAAGACTTGCACATTTTTTTTTCTTTACAAATAATCTTTTCTTCCCTGTAGCATAAAAAGACATACTCTTTTGCCTTTTATCCTGGTTGATCCATTTTAGCATTGAGTTACTGGAAGGCTTATGTTTAAAAGCCAGAAGCTTGGAAAAGGCTTCAAGGAATGAAGTAGGCCTTCTCTTGTTTTTCCCTCTCGGGACGCAGCTTTTCAGAACTTCCATCCCATCCTACGAATGCCTCAAAACTTACTTTATTACTAAATTTATTGCCTAAGCTTATTACATGCTGATACATTCTGAAAGAACCTACTTGCAATAACTTCTGTCTTCAGAAAGAGGGTGCTGTCCTTATTTGAAATGAGTACAGATCCAAGAATACAGGCTGCAATTTGCTTGTACAGTGTCAGGCTTGCAAGAAGTCTCATGTAAAAAGTACTGTTCTTATTTTAAAGCCCTTACATGGAATGTCTGTCTGTCTGTCTGTCTATCAATCATCTCTCTCTCTCTCCCCCTCTCCCTCATCTATCTACCTATCTACCTATCTACCTATCTACCTATCTACCCACCCACCCACCCACCCACCCACCTATCTATCTATCTATCTATCTATCTATCTTCTAGCATTTATCCCTACCTCTATTATTATTATTTTATAAATAACTTAAGGTGGTAAACATACATAATACTTGTTCTCCTGTTCTGCAACACAATACAACAACAATGCTATGATGTGGGTCGAGCTGAGAGAGAGAGAAATTGTCCCAAAGTCACCCAGTTTCATGCTTAAAGTAGGGATTATAACTCACAGTTTCTGGGTTTGTAGCCTCATGCCTTAACCATTAGACCAGGGCTCTCAAACTCACATCGTCACAGCGGCATCACGTGATGTATTGGGATTTTTTCCCCCTTTGCTAAACTGGGTGTGGGTGTGGCCAGCGCATGACACATCTGGCCCACAAGCCGTGAGTTTGTCAGCCCTGCACTAGGCCAACTGGACCAGATTGGTAAAAAGATAATTGCTTCACATATATGTTCATCCAGATCCAAATATTATCTTTAGATAGCCTTTAGGATGAGGAGGAGGTTCACCCCAATGAAGTAAAGCGAAGTAGGGGATATTGTAAAAAGTTGTGGATTCTTTCCCAGAGAAGCTACAGAATAGTATGTTTGGTATGAAATGAGGACAATTTTCTGATTCTTCCTCTCTGTTACAATTCTTGTTCTCTCAAACACCCAGATTAGCTGCAAGCACATTGTTGTACTTGCTATCATAAAATACATTAGGTTTTCCTGCAATATAGCTAACTGCTCTGTATATTACATACTATCTTATTTTCATCACTGGTAAATGGAGCTCTGTGCAGATGTCTCGTTCATTTTGTTTTATTCTACTTGATATGACAAAGAAGGAGGGAAAACAAGAATATGGCAAAAGTGCTTAGCCAGCTAAGTGGAGCTTGTAAAATTTCGGCTGTCATTTGTACGACACAAATCTAAAATATGCAGCTGCTCAGAAGATGTTAAAAGATGACAGGAGTAAAAGCAACAGCAGCAACAACAGCCAGAGTGCTTTCAAATTAATTTCTAATAAAATCAATGTTCTTTTTTGGTTGGTAAATTTCATATTAATAAACCATTCCCAGCTATTACTATCAGAAAACAAAACAAAACAAAACAAACTACAACCCTCAACCAAAAAAAAAAAAAAAAAAAAGCAAAGCAAAATGGTTTTCTACACAAATGAGATGGCCAAATGATCAGAACTGAAATCTAGAACATTCAAATAGTATATGTATTTTAACAGAATCCTATAAAAAGCAATATCTAAAGTTCAGGCTTGAACAATAGAGTCAGGGGTGGTATTCATTTATCTTCACAAATGGGAGCGTGCATGCATGCGCAGAGCGTCAAAAATGGGACGTGACGATGTCTGGGCGAGTGGGTGGAGCCTCTCGCAGCTGCCGCTACCAGTTTGCTCGAACCAGATAGAACCAGCTGAATAGAGTCCTTGGTGCTCTCTGAGCTTGATTGTTTGCTTGCAGATGTTTCATTACCCAACTAGGTAACATCATGAGTGTGAGTGAGTGTGAGATTTGCTCCCTGTTATATGCTGTAGTTTGGTCTACCAGTTTAGATTGGGGATACAGAGCTCTCTACTATTATATTCTTTCTGTCTATTTCTTGATAAGTATTCTGCATATATACTTCCAACAGAATAAAATACATATACTAGTCAGTGGAAATGTATGCATGATTTTCTGTTGTAAACTTCTATAAACTCTTGGAATGAAAACTAAGTAATAGCCAGGGATGTTTTCTTCCCCCTCTAGTGGCCTATCACATTAAAAATAATATAATCTTATTAGTGTCATGGATGAGCAAACAGATAAATTGAAGAGATTAACCTAAAACATTGCTGAAGGGAAATATTAGACTGGTTTAAAAGATAATTTGCAAATATTTCTCTGTTAACAGTTTATCAATTTCTCGTTCTTTTTTCATACTTTCAATCATGTAAATGAAAAATCTATTTCTTTAACGCAAAGGAAGTAATCTCTATACAGTCTTAGAGATTACTTCCTTTGCATTAAAGAAATAGCATATTCAAATTTATTGGATAGAAATCTATCCCCTATTTTTGTCTATAATCTGGTTTAGATAATTCTAAAAGTAGATTTGTATTTTCCTGTAGTGGTATCCTCCAAATCATGTTAGTATGGTAGTTAGTCCTTATGGCAGATGGTAATTTAGCCCTGCAGTTTAGAAGAAGATTTGATTCTTTTTGAATAACATGAAATTGCTGAAATGCTTATCATGCTATACGTGCTCTTATAATTCTACCGATCATTTCAATGATGGATAACAAAAATGGATGGGTCTCACTTTTATGCTGAGAAGAATGTCCTTTTGCAAGAATTATGACTTTTACATGGACCATGAACACAATAATGTACTGTATCTACAAAGTCCATTTAGAACTTTCAACTATCAAATTTGTAAATTTATTTTCAGACTTATATATCTTCCTGATTTGCCTCGTTTTTGCCATTTCATGCTTGAGCATTCTTGCTTTGTATACTATAGGAATTCTACTTTTATCAATCAAGCTACTGAAGGAAAAGGAAAAGATGGTTAATATTTTTTTTTGTAATTTTTTTGTAATTTTACAGCTTTTAGGGGAACAGATCTGGTGCGCTATTCAGAGTTTATGACCACCATCTGAAAACAGCTATAAATGTGAACTCATATTTTAGCTTAGTGCTAGAGACATAGAATAAACAAATGGCAAACCCTCATTATTTATGACCTCTTTCGCTCCTGTTCTTGAATATTCGAATGAGTTTGCATTTCACCTGCAATAGCGGAATGAAAATCCATTTTGTACAAATCTATTACATCCCTTACCTTGTCATAAAAATGCTAGATTTCCATATCATGCATAACAGCCTTGTTCATAAAGCTGTGCAAACACACAGTTGTGTTAACAATACTGCTACATATTTCAGCTCAGGAATGAGCAGGATGATTAAGATACAAACAGGGGCCTCTATATATCCTAATACATTTTCCAACTTGCCACTCATTTTACAGTACATTGAATGGAGAAAAATAGGGTTCAGAAATAAATGGCCGCCAAATGAAAACCCACTTCAGGACATATCTCATTCAACCATGTGAGGACACTTTAACTTATATTGATACTTTTATCAGTGTTGACTCCTGATGACCATCTGGACTAGCTCCTGTTGTTTTCTTGGCAAAGCTTCTCAGAAATGACTTACCAGTGCCTTCTTCCCAGGGCTAAGAATGAGTGACTGGACCAAGATCATCCAGCTGGCTTTGTGCCTAAGGCAGAACTAAACTTACAGTCTTTCAGTTTATAGCTTTCTGTCTTAACCACTACACCAAACTGGCTCTCTTTTGCATTTTAAATAATCTAATTATTTACAGACCCCTCGCATCCTGGATATAATTGTTTCAACTCCTACCCTCAAAATGACACTATAAAGCATTGCACACCAAGACAACTAGACACAAGAACAGTTTTTTCCCAAACACCATTACTCTGCTAAACAAACAATTACCTCAATCCAGGGGTGAAATGCTCCCGGTTCAGACCGGATCGCCTGATCTGTTAGCTATGGAGGCGGGTGGTTCGGAGAACTGGTAGCAAAAATCCCTGCCCCCCCCATTGCCCAGCTGAGCCGCACAATCATCAGAGGCTTTTTTTTAATTTTTAAAAGCATTTTTTCTACAACCTCTTTGGCTGAAAAAAATGCTTTTAAAAGTAAAAAAAAGAAAGCCTCTGATAATCGCAAGGCTCAGCTGGGATCATCAAAGGCTTTTAAAAGCATTTTTTCTACAACCTCTTCGGCCGAAGAGGTTGTAGAAAAAATGTTTTTAAAAGGAAAAAAAGCCTCTGTTGATCAGGCAAGTCAGCTGGGATTGTCAGAGGCTTTAAAAAAAAAGAAAGAAAGCCTCTGCCAATCAGGCAAGTCAGCTGGGATCATCAGAGGCTTTAAAAGCATTTTTTTTACAACCTCTTCAGCCAAGGTTGTATTACCCCCCCCCCAAGCCACACCCACAGAACCAGTAGTAACAAATTTTACATTTCACCACTGCCTCAATCTGTCAAACTATTCACTAAGGCTGCATTACTATTACTATTAGTCTTCTCACCGTTCCTATCACTCATCTCCTCCCACTTACGACGGCATGACTGTAACTTTTTTGCTTGTATCCTTATGATTTATATTGATATTGATTGTTTCCTGATTGCTTATTTTTACCCTATTACTAAGTGTTGTACCTTATGATTCTTGACAAATGTATCTTGTCTTTTTATGTACACTGAGATCATATGCACCAAAGACAAATTCCTTGTGTGTCCAATCACACTTGGTCAATAAAGAATTCTATTCTATTCTAATTATTATTTCATTCCAGGCATTCCATCTGGGGACAAGAGTTGAGGGTGTCAAGGGAGCCACTTTTCTTTTGTTCTGCACACCTATTTCAGTGGGATCCTTGGTGCTCTCTGAGTTTGGTGGTTTTCTTGAAGACGTGTCATTGCTAAACTAGGTAACATCATCCATGCACTGGTGATGAATCATCTGCAAGAATATCCCCAAGCTCAGAGAGTACCAAGGACCCAACAGTTCAACCCTAAACTGCAACTGTTCTCTTCTATTGAGATCTATTTCTCCATCTGGATCCTTTGCTGTCCCTAATAACTTGCTCTAGGAGCCTTTTAGCTGTTGCCTAACTGGCAATTCTTCTATCAGGCTATCAGAAAACTTATCTACTAAAATGTTTGTAACAAGGATTGTAATTTTTTATTGTAATGTTTGAACACCTTGTACTCTACTTCCTCGCTATTGCTTTTCCTCTTGTATTACATCTTTTTTAATTGTAAACTTCTGCAGAAGGATTGTTTTATTTCAAGTACTAATATTACCGAATTCTGTTTTGCTTAATTTAATGAGAAAGATTTTTATTAAAATATATTCAAAAATGAATTTAGAAATCACTTAAGGCCATTAGTAAAATTGAATATATATATATTTGAATAAAGAATTGTATCTCTCATTACCATTTACTAGAAGATATGCTGTAATTATTAGCTATCAGAATGTTTCCATCACAATAGTCCAGCTAAACCAAATTATTGATTTAGTGATTGGAGTATAAATATATACTCCCTAGTATAGTATGTTTAACCCAACTGAAACAGTATAATATAATGCAGAACTCCCCAAACTTTTTGGCTTTGTGGACCGGCAGGGAGGGGTGAAAGCGGATGATTCTATGTGAATGGTGGGCAAGCACTGTACAATTCTATTTGTGTGAGTGTGCTGCCACTTGCACAAATGGAGCGTGCATGCACATGCTCAACCACTGTTTGCACAAATGGGGTTGCGTGTGCACATGCGCTCGCCAATGATGTGATTCAAATAATTTAACAACTGGTTCTCTGCCCTAATGATTTCTTCCAACAACCAGTTCATCAAACTGCTCAGAAAGTTAACAACCGGTTCTCCCGAAGTGGTGCGAACTGGCTGAATCCCACCACTAGCGCTCGCTTATCACTTTTGCAATCCGGTTCCAAAAGTTCGGTAGTGGGTTGTGGTCCAGGGCTTGGGGACCCCTTGATATAATAGACAGAATCATTGAAAGCAAACAACCAAATCCTGGAATTAGATTCAAATTGTCTCACAAAACATTTGATAACATGTTAATTATCAGCTATGTACTCTTGTTCTATTTTTTTTTTTAATTTGATTTATATGCCGCCCTTCTCCGGAGACTCAGGGCGGCTTACAATACGTTAAGCAATAGCCTTCATACTTTTGTATATTTTATACAAAGTCAGCTTATTGCCCCCACAAACTGGGTCCTCATTTCACCTACCTTAGAAAGGATGGAAGGCTGAGTCAACCTTGAGCCTTGGAGAGATTCAAACCAGCAGTAATTGCAGGCAGCTGTGTTAATAACAGGGTGCTTAGACCACTGTACCATCAAGGCTCTTTGAAAATGATGCTTCTTTAAATGTAAGTATAATTATGTTTCTCAATGGGCTTGTATCAAGACACAGAAAACAATATTTTAACGTGCTAAAACAAAAATGCTCCTTTTCTAAATACTAGTTGACCCATAACTTGTATACAATTTACACCCTATGTCAGTGAAAATTATGGGGAAAAAATTAGCAAAATTTCTGGAATCTCCCTTTTTAAATATTTAAAATATTGAGGTTTTCTAACCTACAGAATTTGCTCAGGGGCATTGATATAAGTAAACAGGTTTTGGAATTCTATTTTTTTTTTTTACAAATAGGAACTTGTTATTACATAAATTACTTTTGAAGGATTTCAGAACAGTTTTTAAATTGTTTCTATGGTTACGAATATTATATAACCATGAGAATAATTCAGAAATTGTTCTGATATAATTTAGAAGTAATTTATGCAGTAACAAATTCTTATTCTTCAAATATTTGTTTTAAAAAAATCTAAAATCTTTTGTGTGCAAGCCGAATAAGGAACTAATTGACAGTATTAAAAATTTATTGTATGACTTGAAGCTGCCCTTTCCATAAACCTATCACTTGGAGAAGGTCCTTGACCTCTCTTGACCTATCAACAGATACATATTGATGTTTTTTCTTCATCCTTCAATATCACCAGTCTAAATTTAGCTAAACTGTTTGTCATTTTGTTAAATTACTGAAGTCACAAGGATAACTTAAATACGCCTGATTATAGGCTGCATAGAAAGAAAAGAATGCATTATTAGGAAATAAAATTCCGGAGACAAGAAGCCAGTGATGTACTTTTCACCGGAACTTTGGTGAACAATGTAGAAAAGAAAGGTAATAATTTGGTAAAAAATATATAGCGCTAATGATATATACATAGATGCATGCATGCATAGCTATCACTCTATTTCCTTTCAAAGTAAGCAATTTTAATTACATTTTTAAGTCAGTGTGTTTCTCACTGTTGGACATAGCTGCATTTCTAGTTTCAGATAAGTTAATATTTACCTTTTTGATGTTAGCTTTGTAGTCACAAGAATGCTTTTTACAGGAAGAAGTAAACATTGGAAGCATAAGACTACAAAAAATGTGCCTCCCCATGGCTAGACCTATAAAAATATCCTAGGAAGCAGCACCTAAAGTGAATGGCCTGGGGTAGATTATAACACATTTTCTCTTCTACAGAAGCCATAGAAAGAACTCTGTTGGAAATCTGGCTTAAATCTGGCTGGCCCAATTTCCTTCACCTTTTCATGGATTGATAGGAGCTTGAATCAATAACCGAAGGAGAACATTCTTGAGTCAGTTGAACACTGATTATATACCAGCACTTGTATTTAGAGATATTATCATTATTATGGTTTGTTACACAGTCAGCCAGATATTTAGTTTAAAATAAAAAGGTCTTAACCTGACACCATACTAAAAAGCAGAGACCATCACCCTGCCAACAAAAATGTGTATCGTCAAGGCTATGGTTTTCCCAGTTGCAATGTATGGTTGTGAAAGTTGGACCATAAGGAAGACTGAGTGTCAAAGAATTGAGGCCTTTGAACTATGGTGCTGGAGAAGACTCCTGCAAGTCCCTTGGTATGCAAGGCAATCAAACCGGTCAGTCCTAGATGAGATCAACCCTGACTGCTCGTTAGAAGGCCAGACCCTGAAGATGAAACTGAAATACTTTGGCCACTTAATGAGAAGGAAGGACTCACTGGAGAAGAGCCTAATGCTGGGAAAGATTGAGGGCAAAAGAAGAAGGGGACGACAGAGAACGAGGTGGCTGGCTGGAGTCACTGAAGCAGTCGGTGTGAGCTTAAATGGTCTCTGGGGGATGGTAGAGGACAGGAAGGCCTGGAGGAAAGTTGTCCATGGGGTCACGATGGGTTGGACATGACTTCGCAACTAACAACAACAATCTGACACCAATTCTAATATAGGCAATTGAGTCTTTCTGGGGAAGGCATTACATAAATTGGATGCCACCATTCAAAAATAATTATTTCTTATACCCATAGAAACCATCTTTCCTCTTTGGGTATAATATGGAAGTGATTTGCCACTGCCTCTCTCTAAAGGTCCCTTCCAACTCTGTTACTGTTACTATGTGGGTATGGGTGTTTAGTGTCTAGTTTAGTCTATAGTTCTAAAAATTCCTGGTAAACTTTCATCCAGTTATGAACCAGGTCAGATTGCTGCTACATGCTATGTTTATAAACTAAAGAACTCCTCTGCTGGAAATTTAGAATGGTTATATTAATTTATTTTACATGTGTGATGGTTTTAAACTGCCTTGTGAATAAAGCTCTTTCTGAATTATCTTATGAATATTTTAATGTTATTATAGATTTTTCAGTTTTACAAATAGGAATAAGTAGATTATTGAACAGATGCAGAGTTTTCTACCTATGAATGAATTTAAAAAATATTCATAACCACAAAGATGATTTTCTTATACAAGGCCCTTAGGGTCCTATTCCCTCTTTCTAAATAATAAGCATATTCTAAGTCTGAGTTAGAATACTGAATTTTACTGAATTAATTAATAGAATAGAATTCTTTATTGATCAAGTGTGATTGGACAGACAAGGAATTTGTCCTGGTGCATATGCTCTCAGTGTACATAAAAGAAAAGATACATTTGCCTGGTGGCTCAGCAGACTGATAGCATTGTGATTAACACCAGCTGTCTGCAATTACTGTAAGTTCGAATCTCACCAGGCTCAAGGTTGACTCAGCCTTCCATCCTTTCTAAGGTAGGTAAATTGAGGAGCCAGTTTGTGGGGGCAATAAGCTGACTTTGTATAAATATACAAAAGTATGAAGGCTATTGCTTAACACATTGTAAGCCGCCCTGAGTCTCTGGAGAAGGGCGGCATATAAATCAAATTAAAAAAAAAAAGAATCATAAGGTACAATACTGAATGATAGTCATAGGGAACAAATAAGCAATCAAATCATATTAGGAAACAGTCAATGTAAATCATAAGTATACCAGCAACAAGGTTACAGTTGTACAGTCATAAGTGGGAGGAGATGGGTGATAGGAATGATGAGAAGATTAATAGTACTGCAGACTTAATAACCAGTTTGACAGTGTTGAGGGAATTATTTGTTTAGCAGAGTGTTTGTTTAGCAGGAAAAAACTGTTCTTGTGTCTAGTTGTTCTGGTGTGCAGTGCTCTATAGTGTCGTTTTGAGTGTAGGAGTTGAAACAGTTTATGTCCAGGATGCGATGTAAATATTTTCACAGCCCTCTTGTTGACTCATGCAGTATACAGGTCCTCAATGGAAGGCAGGTTGGTAGTAATTGTTTTTTCTGCAGTTCTAATTATCCTCTGAAGTCTGTGTCTGTCTTGTTGAGTTACAGAACCAAACCAGACAGTTATAGAGGTCCAGATGACAGACTCAATAATTCCTCTGTAGAACTGAATCAGCAGCTCCTTGGGAAGTTTGAGCTTCCTAAATTGGTGCAGAAAGAACATTCTTTGTTGTGCTTTTTTGATGACGTTTTTGATGTTAGGTGTCCATTTTAAGTCTTGAGATATGATAGAACCTAGAAATCTGAAGGTCTCTACTGTTGATACTGTGTTGTCTCATATTGTAAGAGGTGGTAGCATGGGAGGGTTTCTCCTAAAGTCCACCACCATTTCTACAGTTTGGAGTGTGTTCAGTTCCAGATTGTTCTGGTCGCGCCACGAGGCTAGTTGTTCAACCTCCCGTCTGTATGCAGATTCATCGAATGAGACCAATCACTGTTGTGTCATCTGCGAACTTCAGTAGTTTAACAGATGGATTGTTTGAGTTGCAGTCATTGGTATATAGAGAGAATTGGATACTTTTGTTTACTCAAAACTTTTATAACCTACCTTTTCCTTTTGAGGATTTTTTTTTGGGTGGGGGGGGCTGAAAGATCTCCTTTCATGTAAAATAGACATTCCATAATCCTTTGTGCAGCTGAAAAAAATCCCCATACAAATAAATTTACAAAAAAGAATGTGACAAGGCAACACTACATGGAAATTACTTTTTCTCGTTAAGGGTTTATTAGTTTAGCCTTTATAAAAGACACTGTTTCATTAAAACTGGGAGGCTTACATTGTGACAACTGGATTAAATCTAGAAACAAATTAACCCTGTAACACATCCATAATTACACTGTGGGATACTCTAACCCATCCTTGATCTTGGTTGGAACTAAAAAATAATGATCACTCCTGGGCCTTGCTTATTTCCATTCTAGTTCGATAAATGCCGGTTTAGCTCTACTTGGAATTGTTTTATTTAGAGAATGGGATGGCACTGGAAGCATTTTAATAGATATTTGGCACATCAAAGCATTCAGCTAAAACCGAGCACACTTTTACTACCATGGACATATATGTTTAGGGAGGGAGAGGGGGATAAAAAAATTGATATTGATTTATTTTAGAGCAAAATGGCCTAATCAGCCAATAGGGGCCATATCACAGCACAGACAATGGCAATCTTCTCACTTGGTGAGATGCCAAGATAAATATGCAAAGATGCATATTTCACAGAAAGTTGTCTTTGTAACCATCCATTAGGAAAATATTAAAAGTGCATATTAATATTAGAGCTGTATATAAAACTGTTCTTGCTTGTAGCTAAAAGGTAGCTTTAATTTTTTAAAAAATAGTCTCAACAGTCTAATTTTATTTAAAGTTTTTGATTTGGTATCTTCCTCAGTAGATTGTTGGAATGCAGTGGATATAATATATCTGTCAGTTTTGGAAGCCATATTAGACCGGAAGCTTCAATGCTGCCACCTTCTCATGTGTGGGAAAGTAGGAGGGGGGATTAAGGAGAGGGGTTGTTAGTAGACATAATAGCATTCTTCCTGTCGGTCAAGGTTAGGGCGATCCAGCATCTGGAGAAGGAGTGGTCAGGGGGCTGGATCGAGATGGAACAGATGTTGATTGGAGCATTTGATCGATTGGGGGAAAAGGGGATGGTTTTGGGAGCTTTGACTTACTGAAGGAAAACCTGGGCTTTTCAGATTCGAGTTTTCCCAGATGTGCCAGTTTGCCTATTCTAGCAAAGAGAACTTTGGAAAAATGTTTGCTTCCATGTCTTTACTTGGAGTTGGGGTTTTTCTGGAATGCTGACAATATCTTTACTTCAACAAATACATTTTGATTAAATATTCCATGATATCTTACTTGGCAAGCTTTAATGTGTAGGCTTACTGTGATTGCAGCAGCTGGCAGACCTGATCTGAGTTTGCAATTTAAGCAAGGTTGATTTTAGTTAGTCTTTGCATGGGAAACTACCATGTAATTTCAAGATTATAATTCCGAAGTAAAAACACCTCCCCTCCATAGGAGGACAATGGAAAATCACTTCTACAGTGTTTCCCCAAAAAATGCATAGATGAATTCATGTAGCAACCAAAAACTGAGCTCAATTGAGAAGTCCTTACTTTTTAAAAAAAATATCTAAAGTTGATTTAACGTCTATAGTCAAAGAGTTCTTAACAATGGTTGCTCATTAAAACTGCAGGAAGATACTGAATTGCATGAGGTTTTAGCCCTTACCCCTGTACAGATAGTCCTCGATTTAGGACTGTAGTTGAGCCTGGAATTATGGTTATAAGTCATGTTAAGTGGGTCACCATGTGATTATGCCCAATATTACAACCTTTTTTTCCTATGGCCATTAAGTGATTGTAATGATTATAAAGCAAATGCTGTGGTCATTAAGTGAATCCATTATCTGGCTTTTGCTGGAAATTGGAGGTAAACACAGTTTCCAGCAAAAAAGTGATAAATCACAGTCACAGGGCGATGCTGAAAATGGCCATAAATCTAGGCTGGTTGGTGAACACCTACAGTGCAATCATGTGACTGCAATTGGTGGGGTGGGGGCTCGACCATCAGAACTTCAAATCTGAGCCATAGCTATCTTTTTGGGGGTCCATCATAACATTGGTTGCTAAATGACCAGTTGTAAATTGAGGACTACCTGCAGTGGTTAAGGTACCAGGCTAGAAAGCAAAAGACTGTGAGTTCAAGTCTTCTGTTTGAATTCCACTTGAGCTGAAAAAGTAGGCAAGTTCTAGGTACCATTGGCTAAAGACCCACCATTTGGTGGGTCCCAGGAGATGTGCCTTTTCTGCCGTGGCACCTGTCTTAGGACACGTTCTTCTACCTGAAGTTAGATTACCTCCATCCCTTTGGATATTCCAAAAGGCCTTCAAGACGTAGAAAATAAGATAATAGAGTTGGAAGGGACCTTGGATGTCTTCTAGTCCAGTCCCTGCTTGAGCAGAGACCCTATACCAGTGATGGCTAACCTTTTCTGGACAGAGTGCCCAAAGTGCAAGCACACGAATGTGCATGCGCTTGCCCGAACCCCCAAAATGCAATGCAATGCACACATGGCCCCACGCATGCGCCACGCCCCGACGCATGGGAGCAGAAACCCGACGATCAGCTGGCCAGTAGGAGGCACGCACGCATGTGTGGCAGAGTTGAACTCAGGCAATGGCTCACATGCCCACAGAGAGGGCGCTGTGTGCCAATTGTGGCACGTGTGCCATAGGTTCACTATCACAGCCGTATACCATTTCAGAAATGACTACATTGTCAGGCCTGGGACTTCCAGGTAACTGGAGACTTGTTTAGAGAGTGTTAAAGTGACAATTTTACCCTCCTTCTTCTATAGTTTGTATCCTTTGCTTTTATGATATTTATTAATATGGATTTTAATATCTTATATTTTTTATTTGTGGTTTTAAGACACCCAGAGTCATTTTCAACTATATAAATTTAATTAATAAATAAATTCCTGGATATAGAATTAGATTTAATGCTCTAAATGGTTTTTTCCAACTCTTTGATATTCTCGGTCTCTTGGTCCTTTCTTCCCCCCCCCACTTTTTTTTCTCTCTCTCTCTCACTAAATATGGTCTTCCCAGAGCTTGTCAGAAAGCAGCAATATCATTTTTAAAAGTTTCCTATCCTCATCCTAAATAGCACCACTCTTCTTTGGTTCCTATAAACTTTTGGCTGCTCTGAAACCAAAGAAGTGCCACGTCCTATTAACAAATCAGTTAATTTAGAAATCTGTAGTCAATTATGAATGAGGAGAGGGTTCAGGCAGTTAAGAACTGTCATTCTTAAAATGGGCTCCAAAACTATTATTTAATTCAAGCGCATAGCTTCCACCATCGTGTCCTTAAACATTTCCTTATGTGGAAAATCACACCATTCTCACTGGCATCCCAAAATAGATCCCATTTTCTTCCCTGAAACAATGAAACCTGAATGCATTATGACTTCTGCTTCTGAAATGGTACGTATGTGACAAGCAGTGCCCCAAGGGATAAATACTTTCCTTCTGTTTACCTTCCTGTATCATAAAATAGATGAACTAAGTTATGCAAGGCATGTTCAGAGGTACAGAGCAATGCTTTTGTCAGGACCTCTGACTCAACCTGTGGTCCACAAGAGAAACCTTCCTCCTGTGATTTGTGGGTGTACTCATCACTGAATAATGGATGCCCAGTTCCCTGATACAAGGTTGCAATGTTAATCATATGATCTGGAGTTTTATTTTGAAGCTCTAGGGAAAGGGCATTCTGCTTCATCTTCTCCCAGATAATTTAAGGATTTCACAAGTAGCCTATCCTTTTGGATCTTCATAATATTTTCAGGTTGTGTGATCAGCAAATGGGATGTGCAGCAACACTGTTTATAGAGTGTTTCTTCTTCTTCTTCTTCCGTTCAGTTGGATTCAGTTCCATTCTTGGAGAATGCCTGGACAAGTTCCTGTATTTTATTTGATCTTCTGAAGTGCCTCCTCCCTAGGGCTGAGAGAAAGTGATTGAAGGTCACCCAAATGGTTTTATCCCTAAGGCAGGAGTAGAACTCACAGTGTCCCAGTTTCTAGCCTGGTGCATTTAACCACTACACCAGACTGACTGTCAAATCAGTCCTTGATGCAGTTCAAATTGGAGAGCTCACATGTGGAGGTTCCCTAATGCAATCCAATTTTGTGCTTTGAAATTTGGAGGCAAAACAATTTGATTGGAACCGATTCAGATTTTGATTTGGCAATCAAAATATCTGCCACTACTAATGCTTTTTGACAGACTAGAATGAAAATAGCGTGCATGATACCCATTTAGAGTACATTAACTCCTACAAGTTTATGCTTGATACCTTCCAGAATCTCACCACAATAATGTTTTAGAATATTTCTTTTAAGACAGAAACAGCAGGAATGAGAAAAGAACAGCTCACAATGTAATTTAGTAAAGAACCTACAGAGACATGCTGAATTGGTGCAGAAATAACAAACTGCAATTTAAAAACCATATTTTAAAAAACTGTCTCTTAGTTATCCGTTGGCTTCTTCCCATTTCTTCCCTGAAACAATGAAACCTGAATGTGTTATGACTTCTGCCTCTGAAGAGCTATGGTGGTACAACGGTTAGAATGCAGTATTGTAGGTTAATTCTACTGACTGTTGATTGATTGCCAGCAGTTCGGCAGTTTGAGTCTCACCGGCTCAAGGTTGGCTCAGCCTTTCATCCTTCCAAGGTTGGTAAAATGAGGATATGCTGGCTCTGTAAACTGCTTAGAGAGGGCTGTAAAGCACTGTGAAGTGGTATATAAGTCTAAGTGCTATTGCTATTCTTCTGCCAGTCAGGTTTGGCAAGATATTGAAAAATGCCAATTAGCCTGCCCATGTGTGTGGTATGTAATTTTTTACTCAGTGATCACTGAATTATTGGTTGTACCAAATAGATTAGCATGGCTGGTTGGCAAATACTTTATCTTTCTGGTAGGGCTCCATTCATTAATTTTTGGATGCCCATTGGCACATCTTAACATGACGTAACCTGTAGAAAGTGGCTAGGATATATGCCCATTATAAAAAGGGCTGTTCTTCTGAGAAGACTTTGCTTCATTGTACTAGATCAATGATGGTTAATCTTTTTGGTGCTGAGTGCCCAAAGCGCGCATGCACGCAAATGCATGCGCGTGTGCCTGAACCCACAAAATTCAATGTGAGCTCCCCCATGCATGCGCCCCACCCCCACGCATGCGCCCCGTGCATGCGCCCCACCCCCACGCATGCACCCCACACATGTGCCCCACCCCGTGCATGCACCCCACGCATGTGTACGCATCCCTGCACATGGACCCTGCCCCCCCACACCCTGTTTTGGCTTCCACGTTGGTGCAGGAGGCTTTCCAGGCCCAGAACGGGCCCCTGTTTTGGACCTGGAAAGCCTCCTGCATCAACCTGGGAGCCAAAACGGGGTGCAGGGGGGCTGTGTGAGCCCCCTGTGTCCTGTTTTGGGCCTGGAAAGCCTCCTGCACCAACCTGCACACCCCCTTGCATGCGCCTCCCCACACATGGCAGCAAAGACCTGAAGACCATCTGGCCAGTAGAAGGCATGCACGCATGTGCGGTGGAGCTGGGCTGGGGTGACGGCTGGTGTGTCCGCAGAGAGGGCTCTGCATGCCACATGTGACACACGTGCCATAGGTTCACCATCACGGTACTAGATACTAAAGATGCCAGGAATGTTTTCAGGGATTTACTTCTTAAAAGATCATGCAAATTTAATGCAGCAGTACTCCTCAAAAGTTCGGCTGTTTTAATAAATAGCAGAGAAGTGCTACATTTACATGAAGAAGGAATCATTTCTTCCAAACCATTTAAAAAATAGGTACAACCACACACTCAGAAGATGCAGCTTTGCTTAGAGCTTATTCAGTGGATATAATGAATGTTCAGTGGTTTGTCACTCTGCTGCTGATTATGTTTTATGGTCTTAATATGGTTTTTAACATGGTTTTATATTTATTTTTGGCTTGCTTCTGTTTTTGGTACTGCTTTAGCAGTTGTATACTGTCATATTTGTAAGAGGAGTGGCTATACAAATGGAACAAATACTTGGAACACCCTGACTGGTATTGGCAAGCAAGCAGATAAGTAGGCATCACTTTTTGTTAAACTGATTTACAGATCTACGAGTCCAGTCTTCTACCCTCTTTGTTAGCTGTCAGAGTAAGAAAAATTTCATTAAGCTTGACAAGCATATCCATTCAAGTGCGGCCTTGAACACTATTTCTCAAACTTGGCAACTTTAAGATGTTTGGACTTCAGCTCCCAGAATTCCCCAGCCAGCCACACCACACATCTTAAAGTTTGAGAAAGCTGCCCTAAAAAGATATTGAATGACAAGATTTCAATATAATGTAAAGTCCCATGGTTGTGGCTTGCTAGTCATACTTTATGTTAGTTATAAAACAGTTCCCAAAGTAGGAACACTTTGCTCCTTAGTAACCTTATAGCAGAAAAATACTGTGGTTTGGCAGTTGACAGGATTTGATGGATGTGAGTAATATGACATAAGGACAGAATGGGTCAGTTTTCTGACAGGGGGGAAAAAGTACATACTGCTTTGACATTAAGTGTGTATATTAGACCAGCCATAGCCTTTGGCCCAGATACAAAGCCCTGATTGCTGAATTGTGTCATCCTTTGTATTGGTAGGAATGAAAAAACAACATGAAGTCTTGTTGCCTGATCTTTAATTGTAAAACTATTTTAAAAGTGTAACATAAATGTGCATTTGTGTTCCCTGTGTGCCCCATTCACTCAGTGTATTGGGATGGAAACTTGCTCCAAACCTACAAAAATTAAAAGTGAAGTTTTACCCAAGAGTGTATGAAAATAAAAAACAATTGAGGTCAAGTATTGTCAGAGTTTCTTACAAAAATCAAATTCAGAAGCACACACAGGTAAACTGATTCAGCAGGATTCATTAACTTCTTTATATACAAGAATATATATACAATAGTACATGAAGTAAGTTTACAATACTAACAGCAGCTTCACAGTTTCATTTCAGCTGAGCAGACAACATGCACAGACTGGTTCTTTTCAGTTTCAATTCTCTGCACAGAATCAGAAGCTGCAGACTAAGACACACCCTGGCTCCAAACTGTCTCAGCTCCCAATTGGCTGACTTGTTACCATGTTTTCCCAGTCATGAATATTCTGACAAATATTAATCAATTTCCCGACAAAAGGAATATATTTTCTGCCTGCTTGTAAGGATTCAGGGCTTGCTTTTCCTTAAAGCTAAACACATAGGTAATGTTGCCAGATGTGCCACCTTTTTGCTGGGGATGATACTTTACCTGTGGTGGTTGCAGATAGCAAAATAGGGATTAAATTTCCAGTGAGAATGATCCTATGCAAAGTTGGATACGCTCTCTCTTCCACACTCTCAGTATTAATGCAATCTACAACTTGAAAAAATGATAGTTTGCCAGATTATGGAGAAGGAAGAGAGCTTGGAGTAGATTTTCCTATTGTCTATATAATCATAACAATAAGCAACAAAGTGTTTTCTACATATAGTTCTCAAATTCCTCTAACACACTAGTTTAGGTCCAGTCACAAAAGATTCATTTGTTCAAGACAGACTATCAGCCAGCAAAGCAGGATCTTTGGGAAGGGAAGTTTTAGTTTGTGGGGGACGTTGGGAGAAATAAAGATGAATGGATGGAGAGCCAAGGTCACACAGACTCACTGATACCAACAGGGGACTGTCATCAAATAGGACACATGATATACAGTATAGATTTGGGAAACATTGGGATGGATCTCACATAAAGATGAGTGAACAAAGCAGAATTAATAAGAGGGAATGAAGCTGCATCTAGTGGCAAATCATTTCTAAGAGAGAGTGAGAGAAAAAAAAAGCAAAAACATTTTCCCAGCCCCAAAAGGCTCTGATAGTCATGGAATTTAATGAGGTGAAAACATTCTTTGGCTAGAAATCACATTTCTGTCAGACCACTCAACACACTCCCTCTACTATCTCCATGTATGGTTAGACTAACTGGTTCATTATTCCCAGTGTTAGGAACAGTAAAATACCATCAAGTCACTGCTGTATTTGTTCATATCACTCTGAATCAATTTGGAGTCACTGATTCAATATGGCAGATCAACCTGGCTTGGTACTTTGGCTATGCAATCACCATAGAATTAAATCTCTGACTTAAACATTTACATGACTGTATCATCGGCATCAACAGAGAACGAGGTGGCTGGATGGAGTCACTGAAGCAGTAGGCATGAGCTTAAATGGCCTCCAGAGGATGGTAGAGGACAGGAAGGCCTGGAGGAATGTTGTCCATCGGGTCACGATGGGTCGGGCAACAACAATATCATCGGCATCCATGAAGTGGATTTGCTTGCCTGTAATATACTTGATTTGGGACTAGTGATAAATTAAGAATAAGAAAAGAGGAAATAGTATATTAAAATTACAACAAAAACCTTAGAGGAAGGTACCAGAAGAACTTAATCATTTGGGATTTATCTATTTGATGCAGCTCTCTAGGAATTGTACGCATACAAAAAGCAAGCAATCCAACTGGTCTATGCACACACAAAAATAGCAATCCTTGAGAAATATCAATTGTTATGGTTACCTTTTTTTCATGGGCATAAACTTTTTTCATAGTTTGGAAAATGCCAGATTTACTCACCCAGGATAGAATTTACATCTAGAAGATTTTCTGCAATGGAACCACATAATTCGATATATAGTATTTTCTGGTTTAGCTGTCATGTTTATTTCTATTCTGCTCCAAGCCAGAAGGCCTTGAGCTTTGCCTATGGTGAGAAACAATGAGGATGATAATGGTCCTTTTGTCCTTAGAATTGGTGGAACTAACTTTGTTTACTTTGTTGTCCCGAAGATGTTTTTTTTTCCCAAAAGGCAACTGGGCTTTCTTGGTGTTTTCTTTGAAAATGTCTTGCTTCTCACCCAAAAAGCTCTTTAGTTCTGAAGAAATGAACTGATGAACTAAAGAAACTTCTTTGATGAAAGGTAAAACATTTTCAAAGAAAACACCAAGAAAGTGTAGTTGTCTTTTGAAAAAAGTACCTTTGAAACAACTATGAGCTAGATGATTGAGAATATCCATAGACATTTACTTAATATTTACAACACTTTATTTGTTTTAACAGAATAACAGAGTTGGAGGGGACCTTGGAGGTTTTCTAGTCCAAGCCTCTGTTCAAGCAGGAAAACATATACCATTTTCAGAAAAATTGTTGTCCAATCTCTTCTTAAGAACTTCCCAAAACCTTTGTCCTTAAACGCTAGGAGTGCCTTACATCAAGGAGATTTACCATTAACAAATTCATTCAGTCTCCATTTGGAGATTGATTTTGAAGGGCAGAACTTAATAACTGAACTATCTGCTATAGTTTGGGTTTTGTTTTTTTGTTTTTTTTGCATTTTATTACTTGTTGTTCATCTCCTAATCTTTGTGCTATCTTGCCTAATGAAATGTTCTGGAGAACCTAAAAATTTGAATTGATTTTGGTTGGTTGAGTGTAATAAAAATATTATTCAGTTATAGATTTTGAATTTTTAAGAATTAAACTATGCTCAAAGTTCATTTAGTTGATTCTGTTAATTAATATAAAGTGTAGGAAATTCCAATTTCATTTCACTAATTTCATTTGGAATTCAGGAATACTTCTGTAAGGTAGAGTAGAATTGCATCTTCTCCAAACTGTCAGATCTTGTGTAAAAAAAATGGAAAAACAAAAAAACAAATAATTGTTGATACCAGTGAAGACTGTTTTTTTTTTTAAATTTCTGTAAGCAGATAGAAAGGATAATTTTAGTCAAATCAACTATGGGATATAGATTTAAGGCTCCTTTGTCACCATATTTTAGTACAAAATACACCGTTTACAAACTTTTTTTTACATTCACTTTCCTCAATAGTTTTTCCTTCAGATGTGTTGGGACAGAAGCATTCAACATTTCTTTCATCATGTTAAGAACTTGTGATAATCAAAATCCAAGTATTTTGTTGGGAATGAGGTTCTACACTAATTATAATGGTCTGAGTCAGTTATATTTTATACCAACAATATGAGAGTTTACTTGCCAGTCCAGAGAGCATAATAGCAGGCTTTTTTTAAAAAAAAATGCAGTCTTGTAATAAACAAGGATAAATCCCTATTAAGATGGGAGCATGACATTATGCTTATTTTCATTTACTTATAGACATTTCTGAACTTAGAGCATCAGTAGAGTACAGCTGTTGTCATAGCGACAGCTAACTCACTCCCTTCATAGAAAAGATGGTTAATCTTAACGGTTGATCTTGATGCACAAATAGTTGTATCATTGCATCCAAAATTAATGCGTATATATTTTTATGCTGCACTCCAAAGAAGATGAGTCTTTTAATTTCTTTATGCATTAATGGATGACAGATGTTAAAAATTAACATTTTTTATTTCCAGGCCAGGGCAGTAATTTGCAAAATTGTGCAGGGTTTATTATAGTCCTGGAATGTTTTCTTACCTGAAATCTTCAGGTGCCAATGGTGACCATCATGTAAAATTATAATCCTATAGAACTATAAACTATATAAAACTATAAACCTACAGAGAAGCAACCTGGAATTAAGGAGAAATTTCCTAACAGTGAGGACAATTAACTAGTGGAACAGTTTGCCTGCAGAAGTTGTAGGTACTTCATCACTGGAGGTTTTTAAGAAAAGACTGAAGAACCACTTATCTGAAATGGTATAGGGTCTCCTGTTGGACTAGAAGACCCCAAGGTCCTTTCCAGCTCTATTCTGATTGATTGATTGATTGATTGATTGATTGATTGACTATTTTGAGTAAACTTTTTTCTCTTTGATTCTTAAAGAAATCTGAACAAATAATTTCATATTTTCCCCAGGATCTCCTTTATGATGCTTGCTGGTTAATCATTAACACATAGTCCATCATAGTGGCTCTGAAGTGGCGAAGGGAGTATTAAATCAAATGAACAGAATCTCAGCAGGCAGCATAGACCTTCATGGGTCAAATAATTTCCCCCCTTTCTTTCTTGCACTTTCACATTTTCTTTCCTGAACTTTTTCTTTTTTAAAACTCTTTTTTTCTTGTTTGTTTATCTTTCACCTTTGTGACTGTCTGTTTTTCTGTCTGCCTGGATATGGGTCTGTGTATTTAAATAACTAAATAAATAAACAGAATAAATAGGTGCTCTACAGACATCCAATGGGAACGCAATGTATTGCAGCTCCCCCCCACAATTTAGATGCCTTCTAGATTTGTAGCCTTGAGTTCCCAGAATCCCTCAATCAGCATTGGCCACTGCTGAAAATTTGGGAGTGTAAATCATGCATGTGGTGGACATTCCGCTGGGGCCAATGTCTTTGTGATCTGTCCTAATTTATTTTGCTTCAGTAGTAATCTTCAAATTCACTTCAAATTCCCCCTATCTCCCAGCACTGATGTAATCTGCACAGTGTAATCTAATGTGGTATTCTCTAGATGTGCTGAACTACAACTTCCAATGGCCATACTACATGAACATTCTGGAAGTTGTAATCTCCAATTTCTGGAAGGCTTCTGTTTGGCTGATGTCTTGAAATTGTTGGAGAGGAACAAGGGAGACCACATTCTAAATTATCTCTGCACAAAGAAACAAGAGGTCCTATCTACTTATAGGATAGAATAACAGAGTTGGAAGGGACCTTGGAACCTTCTAGTCCAACCCCCTGCTTAGGCAGGAAACCCTACACCACTCCAGACAAATGGTTATCCAACATCTTCTTAAAAATTTTCAGTGTTGGAGCATTCACAACTTCTGGAGGCAAGTTGTTCCACTGATTAATTGTTCTAACTGTCAGGAAATTTCTCCTTAGTTCTAAGTTGCTTCTCTCCTTGATTAGTTTCCACCCATTGCTTCTTGTCCTGCCCTCAGGTGCTTTGGAGAATAGCTTGACTCCCTCTTCTTTGTGGCAACCCCTGAGATATTGGAACACTACTATCATGTCTCCCCTAGTCCTTCTTTTCCTTAAACTAGACATACCCAGTTCCTGCAACCATTCTTCATATGTGTAAGCTTCCAGTCTCCTAATCATCTTTGCTGCTCTTCTCTGATCTCTTTCTAGAGTCTCCACATCTTTTTTACATTATGGCGACCAAAACTGGATGCAGTATTCGAAGTGTGGCAGCATTATAAAGTGGTATTAACACTGTACATGATCTTGATTCTATCCCTCTGTTTATGCAGTCTAGAACTGTGTTGGCTTTTTTGGCAGCTGTAGCACACTGCTGGCTCATAGTTAAATGATTGTCCACTAGGACTCCAAGATCCCTCTCACAGTTACTACTATTGAGCAAGGTATCACATATACTGTACCTGTGCATTTTGTTTTTCTTGCCTAAATGTAGAACCTTATTTTTTTCACCATTGAATTTCATTTTGTTAGATAGTGCCCTATGTTCAAGTCTGTCCTTCTGTATCTTAAGCCTATTTTCTGGAGTGTTGACTATTCCTGACAGCTTGGTGTCATCTGCAAATATGATGAGTTCAAATCTTAATCATGTCATTGATAAAGATATTGAAGAGTACTGGGCATAAAACAGAGCCTTGGGGTACTCTACTGCATACTTCCCTCCATGTAGAAGTACAGGTAATCCTTGACTTACTACCACAATTGAGCCCAAATTTTCTGTTGTTAAGTGAAACTTTTGTTAAATGAATTTTACCCCATTTTACTACCTTTCTTGCCACAGTTCATAAGTGAATCAGTCCAGTGGTTAAGTTTGTAACACGGTTGTTAAGTGAATCCATCTTCCCCATTGACTTTGCTTGTCAGAAGGTCACAAAAGGTGATGACATGACCCCAGGACCCTGCAACTGTCATAAACACATGCCAGTTGCTAAACTTCTGAATTTTGATCACATGACCACAGGGATGCTGAAATTGTTGTAAGTATGAAAAACGGTCACAAGTTCATTTTTTCAGTACTGTTGTAACTTCGAACAGAAACTAAATGAACTGTTGTAAGTCAAGGACTACTTGTACTGTGAAATTGTTTATAAGACTTCACAAATGCAGATTAAAGAGATGAGGATATTCAGCCTACAGAATATCCTGTTTGCCTTGCCATTGTGAAATTGTAGAATTCCTTCAATAAAAGATACTCCTACATTTATGAGTCGAGTGATGGATTGCAATGCTGTGAAAGCCAAAAGCACTGACATCAGTGGAGCAATAGTAATAGTATCATGAGCTATAAAACACTTAGATAAGGGATAAACCCTCACCACAGGCATAAATTACACTGAACAGGCAGACAAAAGATATATTCCTGATGGTTCCCATTTATCAAGTATTCAGAGATGAGAAATAACCTGAAAATATAAATTTGTATTTACACTGGGAATGGAAGAGAAAATTGCTTATCAATGTGATTAGTTAGAAATCATCTGACTGATGGTAATATATTTCTGGGAATTAATGGTAAGAAATGGATTTACGGCTTTAAAATGTGTCATAACTCTTTTTATGGTTTACTTAATTTTGCTTAAAATGCTTGTGTTTTAACTGAGCAGGATTCTACATTTACCTTGCATCTAGGTGAAAATTATTGGGGGCTTCACTTGAGGATTCACTTGAGAAATTGCCATAGTTGCAGTTCTGTTATGATTTCAATTCTCTTCAAAATTGTACATGTGTTCTTCCTAATAGATCTTTCCTGTTTTTGTCTTGAACTGAGTTCTCATTAATAGAAGGAAGATGTCTTCCAGTTTCCTTTTCTCCCTCACCAAAACAGAATTTGGGGATCTATTGGGAACTGCAAGGGAAATCAAGGAAAAAAAATATATTTCTCTACTTTCTATTAACAAATCAAAAGTCCTTCTCTGAAAAGGCAGGTTTAAGTATATTTCATCCCTTGATTATGACTATACCCATACTGGAGAGAAAAAAGCAAGTCGGTGCATCCAAAAGTACTTCAGATATTTAAGTTGTATCGGATGAGAAAACAAAAAATAGATGAGCAGGAAAAAATCAGTTGTATAGTGTTCTGTCTTGATGGCAGCTTGTGAACTAAGATTGCTGTTGAGTATTGAATGGCAGATTCAAACGAGCCAATCAATGAAAGAGACCCTGGAGCGGGAAACTTAAGCAAGCGTCAGTGGCTGAAGCCACGGACAGCTCCGGGCTATAAAAGGGGCTGCCGCAGCTAGGATTGCCATTGCAGTTTACGGAGCTTAAATAAAGTATTCGTTGCTAACCGAGTGTCCAGTTCTTCTTTGCGCCCTATATTTAACAGTTGCATTTCTGTGGAAGGCAATATCCAGACAAATGAATTTATAAATTGCTATGCTCTGCGGTCAGATAGCTATTTGAAAAAAACCCCAGCTCTCTAATTTTGTAAAAAAAAATTTTTTTTGTGTAATTTTGTAATGTTTTTGTATCCAAAAACAAATTTACGTTTTTTCCCCTCTGTTTTAGGATGTGATGATAATTTATCATCTACTGAATTATAATTAAAAATCCAACTCCATATTATATGCAAAAGATTGAATTTAGAAATGTCTAGATATTTCCAACATATATCCTTGATAGTATTTATTATTTTATTTATTTCATGTGGAACAACAAGATACATGCTAAACTTTAATTATCTGTTTATGGGTATTGGTGTTTATATATATGCTATGCTGTTGACTTGTGAATAATTTACACAGAGAGAAGTCAGCAATTTCCCCAATATCAATACATAATCTTCCAAGAATATAGTTTTTTGGGGAGCTTCTAGTGAGGATTCATGACAAATTAGACTTCCCTGACGGAGTGGGGATGGCATCATCTTATGTTTATGATTTATGGTTTTATGATTAGATATTGTAGATTGTAGAAAGAAGAGAATTATGTTGTAACCATAGAGTAAGGGGTAAATTTATAATTGTACTTATGGCTGTTGTAAAGAAGATTGTTAACTACTTCTTTGTATCCTTTTTTTTTCTTTTGTATTTTTCTTTTACTTTTTTCTTTCTTGCATTTTCTGATTTCTTCCTTCTTTTCTTCTTACTTTATATTAGTTTATATTAATGCTAATCTTTCTTTTAAAAATCTTCAATAAAAATTATATGTGAGCGTTAGTTTATATTTATACAACACCCATCCACTCACCTGCACATATATAAATGCACAGAGACATGCACATGCATGTATATGCTTACACGGCGTACAAATTTATGCAGTGAGTTAGTGGGCTGAATTTGGTTTGTTGGGTCATAAATCTGTAAGGCTATGGAAGTTTTAAAGAGGCTTCCTTTAGTTCTGATGAGTCACTATAAGAATGGCAAACTTTTGTGATAATATATCAGTGTGTTGAACTGCCAAATGGGAAAAAATCCTGAACATATTAGGACTTGTTTTTGCATAAACATGCACAGGATTGTTCAGGCAATAAACAGAACCAAACAATTCTATTAGCAAAATTATGGTGTAACTTCCAAAAAGTAAAGGCAGCAGAAAGATAGAAGGATCTAAGGGAGGGCTCTTTTGAATGGATCAATTCTGTTGTTTAATCTGAGAGCAGTGTTTGACAGTATTGAAAGTGATCTTTTTAAAAAGCTTTGAGCAATTTTGGATCAATACTAATTTTAGGAAAGGGGGAAAAAGACATGTTTAAATGAATTCAGTAGAGATTTACTTCAAAATAGAAAACCAGTAGTTTAATATTTTGTGGGAGGACTTTTTTTGGGCCATTTTATTTTTCTGAACTAATCTTATATAACACACACAGACAGTATTACTCAGCGTGCAGTAAATAAAGAAGAGCGTTTAAGATTTGAACTTTGGTTACAAGATGTTCAGGAGAGTGTAGGAAGAATGTATAATTGAGCAATGTCTACCCAGGAATTCTTGCTCCCAAATTCTGCAGGAAACCTGGAGTTCAACTCTAGTTAGTGGAACAACTGTGGGCTTGTGTAATTCCCACTGTATGTTTTTTCTATTGTCTTTTAATTATTTCAACAGATATGTATAGAGATAGAGGCAGATGGAGATAGATACATACCTGCGTGCACACCCATGCAGGGAAGAAGGGGGAGAAATAGAAGAAAATAATAATAATCCTGTAGGAGATGACCAGGTGGAGCCGGTCATCGAATGCATCATCAGTCTGAAGTCCCTATGCCCCTGAAAGAAACCTAAGTCCATACCCCCTTGAAGTCCATTGATTCTCATCTGGCACTAACCAAATGTGACCATTACTAGATCAGATTCTTGTGTGTGAGTAGCCTGGAATAAATTCGCAGTACTTTTGAACTCTACCCTGGCTCCTGGTTCCTTACACTGACAAATCTCTTTATATTTATTTTGGAATTGTAGACAAAGGTGTATTCCCCTTCCACTATTCCAGCTGCAACCCCCTACTCAGGAAAAAGGCAGTGCTTCAATCCCCATCTCCACAAATGTTTCAAAAGGATATTATGCAGGCTGATTGTAATATCCGTGTTCTTATCACAGTGAGACACATACTAATTGGAGACATTCCTGAATAACCAGTTTTCAATTCATGTGGATGTATTTGTATGTGGTGAAAGTCTTCTTGCTCTACATTGTATTGGTGAAAATAGACTCTTCAGTGATGTCCCTGCATGATCTGGAGAGTCAAGAATGAAAGTGAGAGGGGAAAAAAAGCACAATTTCAATTATTTGAACAGTTCTCTCTTCCCCACTCCCAAATAAAGAGTATCCTTTGCCCAAATAACATGAAATAGGCTAAGAGAAAGAGGTAAGAATAATATTGGAAATGTTCATTGTAGCCCTATTTTTCTTTCTTCTGGTGTACCCTAAGTTCATAAATAGGTAACTGCAGAAGATGAAAACTTTCCCTTTGTGAAGTTCATCAAATTAATGTATTTCTCCAGAAATTCTACACTTAATGTGGTCTAAAACAGCAATTTGTAAATTTAAAATATACTTTTAGAAAAACATCATAACTTTATCAGCTGTACTAATACTGCTGAACATAAAACATGTCTCAGCAGTACTAATACCGAAACATAAAAAATATATGAAATTGTGCTTGTTTAATCATTTCCCCTTGATTTTTCTCAAAACTTCAAAAGATGCATTCACTAAATTGATTTCTAATCCTCATTTTTTAGAATATTGCATTATATTGTATACAAATCTAAAACACTGCAGTCTGGTAAATTAGGCGGGGTAAGATAGGGTAATACAGAGGGTTTAAAATATATATTCCAAAAGAAGAGCTTGTTTCTGGGGAAGGGAGGAGGACTGGAAGAAAGGTTACAGTGGGGAGACTATTTAGAGTATGTCCCTTTGGGTGAGAATTATGAGTGCCTAATACATTGGTACAACAATGGCTACAGTAAATGGTCAGAAAAAAGGATCCTTATATGTATAGTGTGATTATAAAAAGGATGCACCTTTAGAGCAATCAGTACTATGCTGACATTAAAGTCACTTTAGAAAAGATTATGCAGGAATCAAAACAATGTACTATCAGTTAACCTTGCGTGAGTGATTTATACTTTCTGGATATTTTATTTCAGACATTAGGGCCTGCCAAATATTATTGTTTTAAGACAGTTGAGACCCTGAGATGAAAGAGTTTACTTACAACAGCAGAACAGCTTCCTACTCATATAACATAACAGCCGGAAAAACCAAAGGACAATGAAGACAGTTATTTTCATGTATTTCTTAGATTTCTGAGATTGAGCATTATTTAGGGTTTGGCCTTCTGAGTCATGCTTCATGTGAGACAAAGGATCCATCTGCAAGACTGCACAAAAGCAAAAGGACTTCCTGCTTGCATATTTGCAGTAGTATTGAGAGTTGTAGAAAATCAAGATCTGCTCTGTCACTCTGGAGAAAATAACAGAGATTAGTTATAGGAAGATTTGAGTGTTCAGGTTTAGGAATGTTTCCTAATATTGAACATTCCTATAGTGTGAGAAACTTGACATTGGGTCCAATTATCCAGAAAGGTGGTGGATATCCCTTCTTTGGGTGTGTTCAGTGCAAGTATCTATCATGGAGTCATTAATCTGCATTCCTCCAGATTATGGGTTGGATTTGATAGCCTATACTGTATGGTCCTCCACAACTCCATAGTTCTTTTATTTTATTGCATTTGTTATGATGTTTTTGTAATGTTCTAAATAAATAACACTTACTATATTTTAAGGTGTACTTTGTAAGCTTGCACAAACATATGAAATGTTTATACAACAAAAAAAGAGATTCTTAGTAAGTCAGTATTGGATCTGAATGCAAATACAACTAATAATACAGCTAATAATACTACTAATTCTGCTTGCATTTTTTGGATATAAAGATACTATGAACAGCCTCACTGAGTTCCAGTTTCTGATGTTATAAACATCTAATTATGCTTTGGAATTTTCCTCTAAAATAATTATCTGTGTTTTAACAAGTGAGAGAATAATTTTATTTTAATTTTTGGGGTTTTAAATCGGCCAAATCTATTTAATTATTTTAATTTTTAATTATTGTTGTGTCTTGTGTTTTTAAATTGGCTGTACACCGCCCTGAGTCCTTCGGGAGAAGGGCGGTATAGAAATACAATTATTATTATTATTATTATTATTATTATTATTATTATTATTATTATTATTATTATTATTATTATTATTATTATTATGTTCACAGTGGTGCTGAAGAAAAGCAACTAGCTCACACTTATAACAGTCCCAGCATCCTGTGATTCATCCTACTGACTTCCTGTAACGAAATTAATGGGGAAGCTCGCAGAGAAGATCACAAGTTGGTCAGGAAGGTCTCTCCCACCCTTCCTCAATCCCTCTGTGTTTGCATCTATATACCTGCACATCCTTCCATACGCTCCCCCACCCATCAGCAGCTACCTCAAGTCCTCTCTATTCGTGCTGTGTCTTCCCTTCACCACTTATGCACTCTCACATATATATCTTCATGTCAACAGTTATCTGTTAATTATCTATATCTAGAAAAGTCTTCATATATAGTGTAGTTCTCTCTCAGGTAACTTAATAAAATCATAAAACTGTTAACATGAAATATAACTTGGGAAGAAAAGCAGCACTTGCATTTAGTAATGGGCTTCAGTACCACTGCAGAAAAAATATTCAAATAATTATGAATTATTAGTGCTTAACAGTTTGTGAACTCTTTTGAATATTCTATATTTCTGCATAAATATGATCTGAAATGTGACCTGTTCCCTTCACAAGTCCTAAGTATCTTTGCCACACACCAATATGTAACTTTGGACATTTTTTCTCAATAAATAAAAAAGGCAATGCTTTTGACTGATTTGTTTAATTGAGTTTTATTTATCTCATTTAAAATATGTGGAAGAAAGATCATGGTTTAGGTCAGGTATATTTAAAAATATTAAAAATTCAAAAGGGTTCACAAACTTTTAATCACCACTGTACTTGACAAAAATTAATAAAAATGTGTTTAAAATAATTATTCACAAATTTGGAAAAAATGTAATAGACATTTCAAGATGGTAAAGAATCTAAAATTACCTTGGTTAGGAAAATATATAGGCATTAAAATGAAGGATTACTGTAATTTTTCTAGTAATCGTTCGTTTGCTTGTCTCTGTACAGATCTTTCTATCTTGTTTTGTAATGTCAAGTATGTATCTTTCCATGACTCTTTGCGCCACTCTTAGCTTTTGTATCAATTGTGAGGTTAATGTTCATGTTTCACTGACATATGTTAGAGCAGGTAACACATACTGATCGAAAACTTTTCTCTTCAGGCATAATCTTGAAAATTATACTTAGCTTGCCGAATGCCTGCCAGCCACATTTATTACACCTTTCAATTTCCTTTATTGTATTACCTTCCATTGAGATCCATTGGCCAAGATACTGAATATGTATTGGTCTACTACGTCTAGTTCTTCTACAGATATATATATATATTTCTTTATTTGGTGAATTTATTAAACATAACCTGGCTCTTTTTCAGCCATTTTTAAGCCAAATGGTTCTCCTGCTTTGTGCAGCTCTTGTATGTGTCTTTGTTGATCTTATGGGTCCTGTGAAAAGAGAACATCATCGTCTGCAAATCTTAAGTGATAGAGGCCTTGACGAGGTGAAGCTTAAATGAAATTGTGGGACTATTTTCGGACATGTCTATGTCCAGAAGGATCTCCCAAGGCAAACAGGCCATGACAGATAACCCAAATATGCCAACCCACATTGGACCAGCATACAGATTATGTTCTATTCCTTCCACATGCCAATACAACCTCAAAACGTATACCATTTTATTTCTACAATATTTATTTTAGTTTGGTATATTTAATTTTTGAAGAATGTACTGGACATCATAACCTTTTATCTGACTTTTTAAAAACATTTATAGGATTTCTCTCTATATAATATTATTGCCTCACACACAACAACAAATATTGTTTGGCTTCTGATATTTGAGTTCCACGCTGCATCGTGCAGAGTTACTAAAATAAGAGATTACTGCCAGTATTTTCTAACTTTTGTGTTTTTGTCAAAGAAGTATCTTAAATAAAGAACATGTGCCAGAATGTCCTTATTGGTTTTTTGGAGTCCTAAGGGACATATAGTTCAAAGATGCATAAGTGAAATGAGAAATGTATTTTTGTCATATTGGGAGTTTCTATTAATAACAATTTTCTGAATCCCTAAGAGAACATTTTTCTTTTTTCTTACAGTTTAATACATTCTTTTTATTGTGTATGATAAATCAGTATCTTATCTCCAGGCCACTGAAAGATAAATTTCAATGCATTTCAAATGTATTGCCTGAATTTACTCACTGACTTAATTCATTGCTTGTAACTGCTCAATGAGTGATTAGAATTGTACCTAGACATATATTTCAAACGTGACTTTCTCAGCCTCATGTTGGTGTTCTGTGGAACTTTGATTAAATGGAAAAAAGGGAATAATTTATTTCATAGAAATGGATATTTATATTTTCAATAGGATTTGAAAGGATTCCAGGGTTTTTGATAATGTTACTTAGTGTAACTTCCACATGGGATCATATCACATTATATTATTGTTATGAAACACCAGATCACTTTCTAAATTACTATGTCTCTCTTCTATGCCCACCATAACAATGTTTTTTTTTAAAAAAGTCATATCTAGTTTTTTAAATTTTTGTCTTCAAAACCAAAACTCTATGAATAAGGTATAAAGAGTCTTTTGCGACCTAAAGTATGAAAAATAGTATTACATCTCTCTCTCTCTCTCTCTCTCTCTCTCTCTTTCACGCTCTCCCTGTCCTCTCTGGTTCAAGTCAGTCTTGACTCCTGCTAACTAAGTAAGTAGACTAGAACTCACAATATCTCGGTGCATGTGTATCTGTATGTACATGTGCATATGTGTGCGTGGGAGGTATAGAGTGTGCATATTGTATACACGCACACACACACACATAGATATGCACACATATGTATACATACATACGTATACACATATGGATGGGTAGAAATTGTATTTTTACACTTCTATATAGTTGTATACATTTTTCTATAAATATCCTGAACTAACAAGTGGAAATGAAGTTACCTTTTATTATTTACATTTTCCTCAAGTTAAATTAACAAAAATCTATAAAGTTAAAACTTATTTCCACAAATTGAGAAGAAACATGATCATTAATGATTTAACAGAATGTTTCCTTGGTTATTCCCAGGGACTTTTGACTTGGCAAAAAGTTTAGGAACCTCTGCCATATATGGGTTTTTTTTTTTTGAGTGGGTATTCTAACTGATCAAAGAGGGAAATTCTAAGAATCAAAACTATTTCTCTCTTCCTTCCAATGAGGAACATTCTACATGATCTTTTAGTATATGGAGTATTTTTTAAATGATTCCAATGGAACCTGTTAAGAATAAATCACAGAAAAATAAATATCCTGTTCTGAGGAAGAAGCCTGGTTCATCACAATCATCATTTCAAAATAAAATGAAATATACAATTTTATTTATATCCATAGATTTGCCACTTGGGCCTATTTTGTTCTTTTCTGAAACCTTCCAATCTCCTTCAGTTTTATTGGAGGAGCAGACTGTAATATTGGCAATGCCAGACATGAAAACAAGCTATTTGAGTCGTCTTTTGTATTCAGTTACTGGAATGAATCAAGCCATTTTTAGGCAGGATTTTATTATAGGAGTCCAAGGGAAGATAGATGAGTTTGTAGTCATGACAGCTGCTGTGAGGTAAAATGGAAGAGTGGCACAAACAAACACCTGGGTCTCAGGATATATCAATATTCTTGTAACTTACCAAAATAATTGTATTTGTCTAGACACCTTAACAATCTGTTTACATTGTCTGTTGCTGTAACTCTATGGACCTCAGCTGTGACAGATTTCCCAATAGGAAAATAGTATTTTGAGGAGATTAAGATCATTTGGTATGGCTGCAATTTCATATCTGGCTTTGTAAACAATAATAAAAACAGATGATTGGCTTAATGTTGAATATATGGGAATGAAGAATGTGTTCAGTGTAGATGGGTAATTTATGTCCTAATTCAAAAGGACTTTGCAAAGAGTTAAAAGAAACAAATCACTTACCCAAAAACTTGCTATATAAGTGTAACATAAATAGGAGATGGAAGGAGAACCACAGAAGAATGCAAAGTAGTTTCCAAAAATTGCACAAATTGTGTTGGACAGGCCAGAGTTCAGAATGAGGTGAAGTTTGTGACAGATGCTGAAATAACAACAACAAAAGGAATCTTTGGCAACACTTTTTTCTAATTGGTTATTTTTGTAACACTGAGGAAGGTGGAAGCTTAGTTTAGACAAGGAGTGGGTGACAGAGAATTTAGCTAATTTGAATGAAATCAAGTGTTTGAATGAAATCAAGTGTCCAGGGCGCGACACTTTTTACACCTTTGGGTATTAGCAAATCTCAAAACTATTCCTAGTCAACTTTGAGAACTCCAAAGGATGGTGAATCCAAGAAGACTGGATCAAATGTCAGCCTCAGCTACAAAAAGAAGATAGATAGATGATCTGGAAAAGTATATACTTGGCTGCTAGATTACTATATTAGTCAAGGCCCACAAAAAAACCTATTAAATGAAATGTCAATGAGTACTTGAATAGGCATGCTACAATTAACAGGAATCAGAATGGTCTTGTTGCAAAATCATGCTGCATTATCTCCTTTGATAGAGTTACTAGCTTAAGAAATCAGGGAAGTGTCATAGGTAAAACGTATCAGGAGTTCACAAATTCTTTCACACCATTCTCCTTAATAAAATGATAAAATATGGAGTAGATGATACAATGTTTTATGGATTCATAATTGCTGAATAATCACTTCCCTAATAATTAGGGAAAAGAACCTAATGGCTTTGTTTCAGCTCAGAGGGATCTATCCTAGCCCTGTGCTGCATAATGTTTTTATCAATGAGCCTAATGAAAGACCTGAAGGAACAGTTATCAAATCTCAGATGACACAAAACTTGTGAGGGACGCAAGTACTAATATTTCAGAGTCAAGACACAGAAGACTGGGGAAAAAAAATCTAGATAGGCTTGCGCAGTGGCATGAAATGAATGTGATGGAATTTAAAAGGAAGAAATGTGAAATTCTGCATCTGGATAGGAAAAATGAAAAGCAAAAGTATAAAATGAAAAAAAAAATTGACTTGGTCATAGTACATGGGAAAAGGATGAAGAAAAGTTAAAGGATCTAGGCAATTTAGCCTAGAGAAATAAAATAACTGAGAGGAGATATGAAAGCAGGCTTCAAATATCTGAAAGGCTGACAGATAAAAGAGAAAGTGGACTTATCTTTTAGAGCCCCAGAGAGGGATCAGAATCAATAGGTTAAAACTACAGGAAGTAGGTTCAGCTATATTTTAAGGCAAACTCTTGGCTGTATGATCAGTGGGTTCAAGTTATTATGAGAAGTGTTGGGTTTTTTAATAGTAGATTTTCATACCTACGTGATGTGCTCATATGCATAAAACTGCACATGTTAAGGAAAATTGTATATTAAAATGCAAACATTAGGGAAAAGTGAACACAAACAAGTGTTTGTGGAGATATGCAAAAGAAGACAGGGGTTTTTCTAAAAGATTATTAAAAAAGAATTCATTACTATTGCAGAAGTAGAATGGAAAAGAGTGCAAAAAAGAGAGTGGCCTTCAATTGGATAGTTTCACCTTTCTCTACTGTTTCCTAAACATCAGCTGAAAAACTTTATTCTAAATTGGGCGGGCATATGGAGAATTGTCATTTCCTTTATCTCATTTCATACGTTCAAAAAGTGTCTTATTCATTTCATCCTGAGCTTCCTCAGACTTTGAAATAAACAATTTCAAAGAACTGTTTATTCCCTCACCCCCCTGAACCAATCTCCTTTTGGGTATCAGTAGCTTTGGGAATCAGTAGCTTTATTTCAGTTATTAGTGGAAGAACTATATCCCCCAAATCTACTAAAACTTCCCTCATGGCATACTAATAACACTACTTTCATTTTTTGTCTCCTAGCAGCTGGTGCATCCTCTTAAAGTTCATTTAAAAAGAAATTGGTGAATGATATCTGTGGATGGATCCTGCCAGCAAAATATTTATTAGGAATCAAAAAGGCCGAATTTAAGGTGGAAAATGTCTTCTGAAATGGATTGAATAGCTATTCCATAAGCCAAGTGAAGTAAAGCAAATTGTCATCCATAGAAGATTAGACTATAATAGTGTTGTTCGTTTGCAAGATGCCACAAGACACTGCTTCCCCCACCCTCCTATTCTAGAGTGTGGAATGTGGAAGATTATAAATTTTAGTCCTGCCTTAGGCTCAAAGCCAGCTAGGTGACCTTGGTCCAATCAAGGTCCAATTAAGGAAAGAGGCAATGGCAAACAACTTCTGAAAAACCTTGGCAAGAAAACTGCAGGGATTTTTCCAAGCAGTTCCCAGAAGTAAAAACAAAACCTGACTTGAAGGCTTGCATACATGTGTCTGCACATGTACACGTACACACACACACAGAATGTTCATAAATCGCACATTTTTTGTGTGTGTGTGCAAAAGGTTGGAAATTACTTTTTAATTAAGGTGTGCATTCCATATCTAATCACAGAACATGTCATATTAAGTATAATATATGTTCAGTACTGCAATGCCAATATCTTGTGTGGAGATGTCCCTATTCCTGTTTTTAGCCTATTTTAATTCTTAAGACAAAACTTCCTCCGATAAGCTATATTCCTAAAATCCCTACAATGAACCATTAACAGCAATAAGAAAATAAGCAATAAAGTCAATTAGAATATAACATTCAGTATATAACTCAGCATTTTTCTCCTAAAATCTAATCTATTCAGCAAGACAAATCATCGTCATCATCATCATCATCATCATCATCATCATCATCATCATCATACTACTATCCATTAGTGATATAAGCCTTATAATCTTTCTAAAGATGAATTAATATGCATTTCATTCAAATAATCATTTAGACTCTAATTTGTTAAAATGTCTCAAGTAGTATTTCTAATGAGTACATATGTTTAATTAACTGTAGAATTTGCAATCAGTCTGTGACAGGTCTAATTAATTGCTTTTCCTTCAAATAAATGGTCTTTTGTTCCCCAATATTGAAAAAAAAAGATGAATGGCTGAATACTCTGAAAGTTTCAGCTTCCAACTGTTACATATACCATAGTTCCCTAGCAATTTCATTCCCTAAAAGCTGGCACTTAGACATTTTGGCTGATTAAAGAGATCCTGAAAAGCTGAACAAGTTTTCTTTTCTCGTGGCAATTTAAATGCCTAGTGTATGTTGGGGCATTTCTTTTCTTTACAGAAAAAATGCAGGGTGAAAAATGGGCTCATTTCTTAATGTTAAGCTGCAGCTTTATTATTATGCCCAGACTTCCTTGTATCTTATCAATTATACAAGAGGCAATTCTATCTTCAGCTATTGGGCAGGAGAGAGATAAGTGGATAATGAACTGGCTTGATCTAAAGAAAGACTCTTTGAAGTTCCTATCAGGATCACTAAAATATTTTTTTACTGACAAAAAGTATTCTTTATTATTAAGAATCTTGCCAAAGTTTCAGATATATTATAGGTAGCCTGGCCCTGCCCTCACTATGAATCAATTTCAAAGTCTTCTTTTCTAACAATAAAATAGAAAATCTATAGCTCGGGGTTGAACTGGGGAGTCCTTGGTGCTCTCTGAATTTGGTTGTTTGATTGCAAACATTGCATTACCTAGTGAAGTATCATCATCAGTCCTAGAAGGGAGTAGGGTTTGTTCTGTTTATATAGAGTGACTTGCTCTCTCAGTATTTTGTCCTTGGTGGTTATTTAATTAGGTTATGGTTTACTGCTTGATTGTTTGCCTGGTATTAATCCTGGCATTAATCGCTGCTTATCTGAGTTTTGCTTGCTGGAGGAGGTTTTCTGGGCATTGTTGTTTTCTTTCAACAAATATACCAACAAATCAGAAGAACATCCATGTTTTATAAATAACCCAAGGAAGCAAACATACTTAACATTTCTCTTATTTTCCCCATGACAACAGTTGGGTGAGGTTAGGTTGAGAGACAGTGACTAGCCGAAAGTCACACAGCTGGCTTCCAAGAATTCCCTAGCGTTTTGGAATTTAGCTGGGTCTAGGATGCTTAGATTCCCAGGTGAAACTATAGTTATGTCTGTCCATATGTTTTTCATTCATATGGTCATCATGTCTTCTGACCACCAGTTGACATTCATGAATGCACTCTGCTAGTCTTCTGTCTGTCTGACCTATATAGAGGCTGTTACAATACTTACAATGTATGTTGTAGGTGATTCTTGTTTTAAATTCTGGGGCTGCTGGGTTGTTTGGTTTACTTAAGAAGTTTTGGAGGGCTTTAGTTTTGTGTGCTACGGTAATGCCGTGTGGTTGTAACAAACTGTTGTTTGTTTGTGAGATGTTTTTGATGTATGGCAGTGTTAGCCTTTTCACAGTTTGTGTTGGTTGTGCTGTAGCTGGTTGAATGGTTGAATTTTTGACAAAGTCATGTGGGAGCATTGAGAAAGTTTAATTTTTACCTCTTAAACATTTTGAAGATCTGTCCATCTTACTATTAACTCAGTCTAAAGTTAGAATTGTAAACTCTGTCATTAATTTAAGGAATAAGGTAATCCTTAAATTTAGCATCTAATATCTCATAAGTAATTTCTTGGCAGGAACAGGTTCAGAGAATCAGGATCTGTCACATTAAAAAAAACTATTTATGACCATCTGATCCATCATTCAACCTTGCTTAAATGTTTGCTAATTTTCAACCACGTGAGGTGACAGAGTCAACAGTTAAGAAGTCTTCAAATATTTCATTTTATATAATATTCACTCTCACTAGCAATTTTTAATCTTGGTATCCTGTGACAGCCTGTCTCTTCAGAAAGAACAGCAGGATGGTTTAAAAATTAATAATACAACGAATAATGTTATTATTCAAAGCAATTAAAAATAACATTAACTTTTAAATTATTAACATTATTAACTTTTCAAAGTAGTTAAACAACATTATTATACTTTTAAACTTGATTATCATAAAGTTAATAATATTTTTTATAAAAAGCAATTGATCTTTGAAGGAACAGTTGGTATCATAGGCCTGTTTTAATTCCATCTTTCAATATTTAAGTCATTTTTTCATTATTTTGACAAATGTAAAAAAATACATGATACATGGGTTTGTTTCAGGGGTGAAATGCTCCCGGTTTGAACCGGATCGCCCGATCTGGTAGCGATGGATTCAGGTGGTTCAGAGAACTGGTAGCAAAAATCCCTGCCCCCCCCCATTGCCCAGCTGAGCCGTGCAATCATCAGAGGCTTTTTTTTTAATTTTTAAAAGCATTTTTTTTCTACAACCTCTTCGGCCGAGAAAATGCTTTTAAAAGTAAAAAAAAAAAAAGGCTCTGATGATCACGCGGCTCAGCTGGGATCATCAGAGGCTTTTAAAAGCATTTTTTCTACAACCTCTTCAGCCGAAGAGGTTATAGAAAAAATCTTTTTAAAAGGAAAAAAGACCGGGATCGGTCTTTTCGATCAGCTGGGATCGTCAGAGGCTTTAAAAAAAAAAAGCTTCTGCCGATCAGGCAAGTCAGCTGGGATCGTCAGAGGCTTTAAAAGCATTTTTTTACAACCTTTTCAGCCGAAGAGGTTGTAGAAAAAATGGTTTTAAAAGTAAAAAAAAAAAAAGTTGGCCACGCCCACTCAGTCATATTACAACCCCCCACCAAGCCATGCCCACAGAACCGGTAATAACAAATTTTATGTTTCACCACTGGTTTGTTTCCAGTGTTCAGAAAGATTCTTCTCTAAACTCAGAATGGGACCTAGTGTGGAGGTTGAAACTGGGAATATGGAAAGCAAATAGCTGCAGGCAAGCCAAGCCATTATGTAAACATAATGAAGGTATCCTTCATGCTCCTCCCAGATTCTTATGTACCAAAGTAGCTGATTTTCTGTCTGAAGAAGGTCTCTTCTGGTTTGCAAAAAGACTAATAATTTTGAGACATTCCTGTTCTTAACTAATAACTGGGCTGTTTGACACCTGTTAAAGCTGGCAATAGCCAGCTGTTTGACACCTGGCTATTGGGGGCAAATCACTGGCCCCCACAGAGAGGGCTCGCAACTTAGGCGTCCTCCTGGATGCACGGCTGTCTTTAGAAGAGCACATGACGGCCGTGGCCAGGGGGGCTTTTTATCAGGTTCGCCTGATACGCCAGTTGCGCCCCTTTCTGGATCGGGACTTCCTACACACGGTCACTCAAACACTCATCACTTCCTGCCTGGACTACTGCAATGCTCTCTACATGGGGCTCCCCTTGGGGTGCACCCGGAGGCTACAGTTAGTCCAGAATGCGGCCGCGCGGGGGATTATGGGAGTGACGGGGTGCTCACATATGACACCTCTCCTGCGCGAGCTGCACTGGCTTCCTGTGGTCTTCCGGGTGCGCTTCAAGGTGTTGGTGACCACCTTTAAAGCGCTCCATGGCTTAGGGCCAGGGTATCTGCGAGACTGCCTTCTGCTGCCAATAGCCTCCCACTGACCAGTTCGCTCGCACAGAGAGGGCCTCCTCAGGGTGCCGTCGGCCAGACAGTGCCAGCTGGAGACCCCCAGGGGGAGAGCCTTCTCTGTGGCTGCACCTGCCCTCTGGAATGACCTACCCCCTGAGATACGCACAATATCAGACCTCTGGACTTTTCGTCGGGCCCTGAAAACACACCTATTCCATCTAGCCAGGCTGGCTTGATCCCATCCTCTCAGTTTTAATTGAATTCGGTTTTAATTGGGTTGTTTTTAAATCTTGGGCCGAAATTATTTAATTGTTTTTTAAACTGTTTTTAAATTTTATATGTAATGTTTTATCTTGGCTATACACCGCCCTGAGTCCTGCAGGAGAAGGGCGGTATAGAAATAAAATAAAATAAAATAAAATAAAATAAAATAAAATAAAATAAAATAAAATAAAATAAAATAAAATAAATAAATAAATAAATAAATAAATAAATAAATAAATAAATAAATAAATAAATAAATAAATAAAGGAACTTGATTCCCTAGCTTGATGCAACAGCAGGAGTTACGACATATAACCATAGTCCATGAACAAGACTCTAATTCCAAAATTAGCTGGTTAAAGCCAGAGGAATAGATAGGTAGATTCTGCAATCTTCCTGACTTATGAATTTGATTTTAGTTTTTTTTTTTAGAAAGAGCTGGGGGGGGGGAATAGGCACACACCTGGATGCAGTATGCTATGTTTCAGCAGCATAATTATTCAGTTATAAGTGTGCCTTTTACTTTAATGGTCATGAAATTAAATTGCCATTGATATTATTTAATCTAAATGTAAATCTTGTACTCATTACCTGAGGCATAAAGTACAGAGATTGCTAATTTTAAATACTGATGGACATATGCAATTATGCGTGTAAAGGGATGAAACGTGTGCATCACAAGCTGCAATCAGATAGCATTATAACATTAATTAAACTCTGGAGTCATTACATCCTCATGCCTGATGTTAAAAGATGTGTTCAGATACAACTGAGAAGGTGATAAATAGTTTCACTGGCATGCATGTTTATACACTGCTCAAAAAAATAAAGGGAACACAAGCAGAAGACATCCGAGATCTGAATGAATGAAATAGCCTTATTAAATACTTTGTTCTTTACATACAGTAGTTTATACACTTCTCAAACAACTAAAGGGAACACAAACTATTAAATACTTTGTTCGTTACATACAGTAGTTTTGTGTCCCCTTTAGTTGTTTGAGAAATGTATAAACTACAGTATGTAAAGAACAAAGTATTTAATAAGGCTATTTCATTCATTCAGATCTCGGATGTCTTCTGCTTGTGTTCTTTGTACTATCAATTTGTGGAATCAAAATTGTGAAATCTTTTGTCAAAAATGACCAACGAATTACTTATGAAATGTGGTTGAGTGTAGTTGTACATTTATAAAGTATAGACACTTAGGCTGAAAAAACTTTGTACTATCAATTTGTGGAATCAAAATTGTGAAATCTTTTGTCAAAAATGACCAACGAATTACTTATGAAGTGTAGTTGAATGTAGTTGTACATTTATAAAGTATAGACACTTAGGCTGAAAAAACTAAAGGTACATTAGGTAGATTAGGCGAAACCTGGTTCAAAAACAGAAACTGTGGGAGGGACCTTGGAGTCCTAGTGGACAATCATTTAAATATGAGCCAGCAGTGTGCGACAGCAGCCAAAAAAGCTAATACCATCCTTGGTTGTATAAACAGAGGCATAGAATCAAAATCATGAGAAGTATTAGTATCACTTTATAAAGCTTTAGTAAGGCCACACTCCTCGCTAATAGGACCATAGAATTTGGGTACTGCATAAATCATAATCAGGGGGAAAATATTGCCTCTTTTGCAGGAAGTGACCAGTCCTAAATGCCAGGTTCTCAAATCATCCAATGTTTCTTTAAACATAAAGTAATACAATTCATTATTTTTAGAAGAAGATGGCAAGAATTATCATTAGCTCAACAATGGTAAGATTACTGTATTATTTAGTACAGTCTGTAACAATTCAATTATAGTTCAGGTATATATTAAATAAAATGCAGGGAGCTGGTAATTTGAATCATCTACTTCAGTTTTAATTACATTGAAATGGTACTTTCAATTACACTGAAACTTCCAAAGCTGAAGAAGCTTGGGTGAGAAGTGTAATTTCTTCAAAGAAAAACAAGAAAGTCCAGTTGCCCCTTGAAAAAGCAGCTTTGAGTCAACTATGACCTGAATGACTGAGAATCTCCCTAGATAAAGACCATATTTTTCCATAGTAAAGAGTATATTTAGCATAGGGCTGAACTGTGATTTTTTAAAATTTCAGCATGCTAAATTTTACAATTCTCCATTGTACTTATCTTTGGGTATTTCTTTCCCTCTCACTATACCTGTCAAGTAAAGCTTTCACATTTTATGAAATAAACCTTAAGTTTGTGAAAACATTTAAAGCATAATACATTTGTTTTCCTATAGAATGTCACAAATGTCTGTACAGTATAGTTATAGTATCACAGTACTTCCTTTAGAGACATTCTTTCATACTTGAGACTGTAAGCTTTTCAAGACAAGAATTGGTCTATTTTATTACTGGAAATCCACCTAGTACAGTTTATGTACTCTATAGATAATGGCAATAATTAGTCAAAGATTATGCAGAATACTTGGCACTAAACTGTGACCCATGAAAATGGATAAATTTGTGCTGAAAAAGGGACATTCTACCTAATTAGAGATATTTGGGGAATGAATTCTGGAAAAAGAAAGAAAAACAATATATAAAACAATACAAAAAGGATATAATTATGACATGGTATTATCTTGTATTACTAAGCTTCTTACCTGAAAATGTGAAACCATTCAAACAATATTCATATTTAAATTAGTTTCCTTTCTCTGGTTAATTAATGGATAATGATATACAAAGGAAGAATTATTATGCAAATGAGTGGCTTTATTTTGATTCTGAAAAAGCATTAACGTGGTCACCAAATAAGTAATGATGAAGCAATACTATTTAAACCACAGACATAGAAAAGACTTATTGATAACAAAGGAAGTATAGTAATGAGAGAGATGAAGTACAAAAATGAAAAAAAAAGTTTTTAAAATGATAAATCCCTTAGTTACAGGACACATGAATAGAAGTAGAATTTGTACCATTAAGCTCAAAAAAGGATTAAATGTGATAATTAAATATTACATTACCCCTTTTAACAAGAAATGAACTAGAATACAAATAAATCTTACAGGCATTCAAATTTTTTTCCTAATGCATGTCTGTAAAATGATGGAGTTGAGGAGGATATAAGGAATTTAAGAGAGATAGAAATGGAGGCCTTTTCTCTCAAAATGAATTTGTATTCCTTTGTTTGGATTACAGAGGCCAATGGAATTCAACCAAAGGTTTAAGCACAAAAAAAAATGGCTATGTTTCAATGATAATGAACATACTTTGGATTTAGAAAATATCAGGTTTGGTTCCTTGCATAGCCAGTTAAAATATTTAGGTGGCAGATAATATGGAATACCTCAGCCTGAGACCAAGAAAACCATTGGCAAAGTTGAAAGACTAGAAAAGAGAGCCATCTATGAGAAAGACAACAATATCAAAATGGTGAGCGTGACCAAGCAGTTGAAGCCACAGCATTTTAAAATGTGTATCACACGCATTGCATGTTAAGTTAAACTCAACACCCATCCATGGCTGAATGGCTTTTGGGACATACAGGGAAACCTTATCTCACAATCCATTGGAGGAAAGTTTGCATAAAGTTTGTTCCCAAGCTGAGGACTACAATATAGTAAGTTTCCTAAGAGTATCCTACTCATAAGCTCCAAGCTTTTAATATTGAAACACACACACACACACACACACACACACACACACACACACACACACACATTCTGACACATAAAATCACATCAAATACCAGTTCAATTAGCAAAAGCACTCTCCAGGGCTGTGTGGTCTCTCTGTTACCCTTTTCTCTCTGTACCAATGACCACATCTCAAAGGATTCCTTGGTTAAAGTATTGAAATTTGCAGATGGTGCAATAGTCATTGGTCTCATTTGAGATGCTGATGAATCTGTATACAGACAGGAGGTTGAACAATTGGTCCTGTGGTGCAGCCAGAACAATCAGGAGTTGAACACACTGTAGAGATGAAAGTGGATTTTAGGACCGGCCCTCTTATTCTATCACCTCTTACAATATTAGACAACACAGTATCAACATTAGAGCCCTTCAAAATTCTGAATTCTATAATCTCCCAGGATTTGAAATGGATATCTAAGATTAAATGCATCATTAAAAAGGTACAACAAAGAATGTTCTTCCTGTATCAAGTCAGAAAGTTCAGACTGCCCAGGAGCTGTTGATACAGTTCTATAGAGGAATTAGTGAGTCTGTCATTTGTACTTCTATAACTGTCTGGTTTGGTACAGCAACCAAAAGGACAGGTACAGACTTCAATTGATAGTTAGGACTTCAGAAAAAGCAATTGCATCAGCCTGCCTTCCATTAAGGACCTGTATATTGTAGGTCAGAAAGAGGGCTGAGAAAATATCTACAAACTCCTCACATCAGTATATAAACTGTTCGGTTCCTCCCCCTCAGGACACTGCTATAGGGCATTGCTTGCCAAAACAACTAGACACAAAGACAGTTTTTTCCCTTGTGCCATCATCTGCACTATCTTAGGCCTATACATATTTACTCATGTAGTATGGCTATATTACTGTTATCCTTCTAATCTTTTCCACTACCTTTTCTTTTTGGTATATAATGATTATTTTACTTTCTTGTTTGTATTTACACTGAGAGCTTATACACTGGAGACAAATTCCTTGTGTGTCCAATCATACTTTTCTATTCTATTCTATTCTATTCTATTCTATTCTATTCTATTCTATTCTATTCTATTCTATTCTATTCTATTCTATTCTATTCTATTCTATTCTATTCTATTCTTACATATTTGATGATAAGGGTATTGAAGGACCTCGTCAAAAGGCAGTTAATATAAAACTACAGTTCCTTTTTGATTTCTTTGTGGGTTGTTTATACATTTCTTTTTAAACTTGTAGAAAGCCTATTGTTAACATACAATCTGCATGAAATTCTTCTCTCAGCAATTATGCCTAAATTTTGAGGGGGCTTTGAGGAACACACCGCAATTCAGAGGTAAGTTATCCCATAACCTATCAGGCAAATATGAAATGAAATAGCACAAATTATTATATCAGATTGCTCATTGCTGATCTTTTCAGTCCCTTGGATTCTAAATATTTTAAATATATGAAATGATTTTCATCTTGGTATTAAAAAATATTATGGTTTAACCTTGCTTTAATTATTGTTGTTAGGGATTCTGAGTGAGGTTTTGTTGTGATTATTAAAACCTAGGGTTTTATGTAAAAGAATTAAGAGTTAAATTGATATATCTAGAGCAGTTCTGTCTTAGAGCACCCAGCATTTGGTCTTTATGGGGGCTTAAATTTCAGGTGTATGGGCATAGATTTGAAGTCTTGAAAGAGTTCAAAGAAGGATAATTCCATATGTTTTTCCCTGAAGCCATTGGCAAAACATTTCTCTGGGTGCCAGGATGATCCTCTTGATGTGGAATAGCACACAGAGAATTGATAGGGAAAGAGAAAACTGTTTCTGAAATGTAGCTGGATGGGTTTTTTATTTTAGCAACTGTAAAGTGCTAAAATATTTCCAAAAGTATACTTTTTTCACACACATTTTATATTTCTTTCTTAGTATTTTGGTACGTAAAGAAAATTAGGGAAATGAACAGCTATAAATATTAAAATGTGTAAAAATTGCTTGCAAACCAAAAGCTACTAGGATTTTTTTTAAAAAAAACAATCACAACTCCCGAACAAATAGGAACAAACTTACTTACTTTTTTTGCCCTTGATCAAGGACACCACCTCCCTGAACCACAGTTTCTCCAAAATAATGAATGCTCTGTTAGAGATGAAAATGGTTGAAGCAGATGATCAGCATTTTTCCAGTGTTCTTGGATTCCCATCATTTTACTTATCACATTATAATTGATCATGTCACATTTCAATATTTTTATTTAGAGCTGAAAGGAACAATTGATTAAATGTGTTGTAAAGAGTTATGAACAGCTGTGCAGAGCAGCTGTTGATGTGTGAAGTTAAAGCTGGTGTTTGGTTTGTAAAATATTTTTTGAATAAGACTAGTTGCCCTCTATTGTTGATGTGCTGAAATTAGTATAAACTGAAAACAATAATAGGTCTTAAAAAAAAAATTATTGATGATCATTTTTATTTTTTTCTGTTTTTTTAAATGTACTGTATGTTTTCATTAGGATAAAAAAGACCTAAGATAGCAGAAAAGAAAAGTCCTCTTCATTATCCCTTAAGGTTTCTTTTCTTCTTTACACGAAAAAAAGTTACATTCCAACTCACTTTCTCAGTGTCTTGTACACAGCATATTGATCTGAATCTCAGCTTGATTATTAGATGTAGTAGCTAAAGATGTTGATGCAGGTCTTTAACTTGATGCCCTCCAGGTATATTGGCTCTCAACTTCTAAAATTCCTAGCTGATGTCCTCCAGGTGTGTTGGATATTTAAGAGTTTGAAACTGCTCTACATACAGTTCTATACATAGAGACCATCTGCACCACAAGACTGTCCATATCCATGTCAAGATAAATGCTTGTGGCATTTCCAAAACATTTCAAGAGACTGCTGGTGGCTTTCTATTTCAGTTCTGGAAATTTTAAATCTGGGAATGAAGTAATTTACTGTGTGTTTGGACATCCCTGGGATTATATGGAGGTATAATAGATACAGAGGATACGGAGGATCCCGGATCTGCACACCTTCCGTCGCACGCTTAAGACTTTTTTATTTCATCAAACTGGCCTGGCCTAAATCTTCTCCCCTTTTTAAATGTAAATTTTAATTTGTTTTTAAATTATGGGGTATTTTAAATTTGTTCAGCCAAATTATTTAATTCATTTTTATTCTATTTTAAATTTTTGTATTTATGTGTTTTATCCTGTGGCTGTTCACCGCCCTGAGTCCTTCGGGAGTAGGGCGGTATAGAAATTTAAACAAACAAACAAACAAACAAACAAACAAACAAATAAATAAATAAATAAATAAATAATGCTTATGCTGTTGTTGTATTCTACACTTTCTGCCTTCTTGCACCCAGCTCTCCAGGACAATATCCCTCACCAAGAGATCACTTTCCTCATTGAAAAACTCATCAGCAACTAAAACGAAAAGGAAGGATGAAGTCCTCCAAAATGAATGAGAAGATTAAAGTCCCTTTAAAAAGACACCATGAGGTGGATTTGTTTTTTAGAGCAAGAATAAGTAGAATCTGTATGGCAGCGGTGGCAGTTAATGAAGCTAAGAAGAAAACTAGCCAGAACCTGGTAACCCACAGAGATGTTTCTCCATCTCTTGAAGGGGAGTGCAAATATACTCAGCAAAGAAAATACAACTGTAATGAACTTAACTGAAGTAATTTTTGCTTTTACCAGTTAAATGCTAGAGTTTTGTTTTCTTATACATGCTTTATTTACTCAGGTGTAGTCAAAATTCTTCTGACCACCAGATTAAAAATAGACCTCACAAACAGACAGAAACTAGCAGGGAGAAGATCACCCACAGATGCTGCAACAGGTTTCCCTCAAAGAGAGCTCCCCAGCTACCTTATAGACAGTTTCTCTCTCTTTTTTTTATTAAGTTTTTAATTTTTAATAAAAGTGTCAAATCAATGCATGAACAGTGTGGCACCTGGACGCCAGACATTCCAATACAAATGAAACTGATCAGATTAAACATTAGTATTACATTCAATCAATTTATGTAATTCTAATAACAATACACATCTATATTAGATTACAGTCTATCATTATTCAATTATTCCACCTATTTCTCATTATTGCTTTCATTTTATCAAATAAAAATGTATATACATTAATATCCCTTTATTCCTATCACTTATCCTAGCTTTTAATCATATCGCCCTATATCAAGAAGCTTTTTTCTTTCTTTCCTGCCTTATAGACAGTCTCTTGAGTATTCTATTGTTTGAGGGTGGGTAAGGCAGAAACCAATCCAGACATACAAGGAGTTGAAATGTTAATTAAAGTGACATTTACTAATCTTTACAAAGGATTACCATCAAGATTTGATGAAGTTTGCATGCATGTAGAACGTCGCCTTCCAATTCTAAGTGAAAATATTAGTATCTAGGTATGTGAACTTTACAAAAGCATCCTGCTCTTGTAAATCTCTATTAAAAAGTTCCTTAACTTTCAAATCCATGTAGCTTTTGCCTCTTCCATTCTCCCTTAGTTGCAGTCTTTAAAATGTCATTTGCGTGTTGACCAACCTTTGCTTTCACTTTCAAGGGAGAAAAATCTTGTATTAACCAAAGAGATAGGGTGGGGCCTATGGAGGAGAAAAAGAAGATTCTCATATTCACCTTCTAATCCAAATTCCTTTGAGAAGCCCAACCAACACTGAAATATCTTTCCCTCTGCAATGATAATCCAGAGTTTGGAAACTTCTTCTATCCATTTGAGATGTCTCCTGATGTTCTTCTGCTCTATAGCTGGAGATCATTTGGTTGTTGCTACCTCCATGTCTTCTCCTTTTCTAGTGGCTCCTCTCATTATCAGCATCTCCTGAGACCTTGAAAGAAACCCCCTCCTTCTGCTTACCTATCAGGCTATTTTAGCCTTTGTCTTCAAAACTCAAACATGTCAGTCTCCAAATTCTTTTTTTCAGCTACCTGCACATCTGGAGCCTTGTATCTGACTATCAGACCATCTAGAAAGTTAATTGCTCAATTAAAAGCCCACCCTTTTTACAGTGCATTATGCATGTAAAAAGGGGAAAGGGTTTAGTCATATTTCTTGAATTTTTTGACCCCACCATCACCAAATAGGTTGCAATAATACTAAGTAGCTGGTGTTATTTCACAGCTCAGTGGTTAAATGGGCCCCTGTCATTCATGCTACTTTTTTAAAAGGAAAGGAGGGATTTGAAAACTCATTGGTCCAAATCTAATAAAACTAATATTGCCAAACAGCCTCAGTTATTGACAGTCCAGTAGAATAACAAATAAACAAACAAATTATGAGCAGGGCTAATGTTCCATTGAAATTAATGAGTCATGAATTAATCATAGCTAAGTTGTCCTATTAATTTCAATGGGAATTCACCAGCACTTAATTTCAGCCTGGCAAATAGCTCTGATTTGGTCTATACCTGTGTATGTTCATTCATAAAACTGCTTCCACTCAGTTCTTTGATTTTTTTTTAAAAAAAGCATTTGATAGTATAGGTAAAAGCTTAACGTTTCATCTTCTGTCCAAATGCACATTTCCTGGTGATATTTTCTCTGAAAAGATGAATTCTTTGTGAACAAAATATCACGGAAGCATTTGGGAGAAGCATAAAAGTTGTTTGGGAATGGAGTTCTGATCTGCACATTTAGGTCAGTTCATTTGAGAATTGACAGAGGTTGGCTTTCTTAAGGATCACTGTGACTAACTGCTCCTAGGTTTGGCCACGGTGGGACTGAGGGGGACAAAAGATCAGTGGGCCATGAACAAAACTCAGTGAGCTTAAGGTAAACAAAAACTATGAGGTTAGCTAGTCAAGCTCCATATAAGGTAGAATTTTATAGGATAAGTCCTTGATTAAAAAAGATGGACGTAGCATTCTATCCTTGCATCATCGTAGGCAATGGTTTCACATTTCAGTTTAAACACTATTTCAATAAGTGACTAGAATGAAAGAAGAAATGAAAAGAAAGATGGCAGAAAACCGAAGAGCTGCGAATTTTTAAAGCAAAGACCGGTCAAAATGGGAGGCATGTCCTCAAAGAAAAGCTCTGAGTAAGTTCCCTAGCCAGAGCTACGAAAGGGGAAATGCATCTTTCCCTGCTTTCTAGATGATTCGCAACATTCACTTTCTTGCCAAAGATCAGCCATGCTTTTCATTCTCCTGCTGAGCACTCAGACAGCATGGATATAGAGACATGAAAAGAACTCTGCAGAGACATCCCTGACCACCAAATTCTCTGCATATATTTTTTTTCCCACATCTTTGCTCAAGCGGTGCAAGCTTTAAAACCCAACGCCATCATCTTTCTTCCAGATGAGGAGGTAGACTCCCATAGTGCTGGGATGCCTGTTCCAAAACTGGCTTGATACCTGCAGCTGTTTTTGGAGATAAGAAGAACAAGGGAGGGGGAAAGGGCTTTGTCTGTGAAACAATACAACCTCCTTTTATTTAGCTACTTTTAACTGCCAATCACACACATTTCTAACAATTATCAGTTAACAATGAGCATGATGCAGATAGGAGGCTAAAATGTCTCTATTTAGCATATTTATTTTATTTTATTTTGTACTCAGATGTTTTTATATGGCTATGCTACCTGTCTAGCAAATATGTCATGGTCATCTAGTTTAACCCATTATTAGTTGCTTCTTTTACACATTAAGTTCTAAACAGTCTATGTGAATGGCCTCAGGCTAAATTCAAGCGTTATGGTAAACCTGAAGTCTATCTGGACAGGTGGACACATCGGAAAGCAATTGTCAAGGCACTTTCATAATATGGCTTCTGTGGTGAGAAGAGTGGTGAATTTGACTGCTCACAAAACCTTCAATTTCCAGAAGGCAAATTGGTGAAAATGTTTTATATTACCTATCCTACTGAAGGGTCCTTGGTGTTCTCTGATGATGCTACATACCTTGGGTAATGAGAAATCTGCAAGAAAACAACCAGGCTCAGAGAGCATCAAGGACTCCTCATTTCAACCCTGAGCTACAAATATTCTTCTTTATTGGTACCGAGTCTACTGTCTAGATTACTTTCTGTCAACTTTCCCTTTGTTCTAGAAAGTGAGTACATATGAGCTTTTAGAGTTAGGTCAGATTAAGAAACAAAAACAGCTGGTATTTGAGGAATACCCTGTATGTGTTGGGGTATTATTACAGCATCTTGAAAGCTTGTCAGAGTTTCTGTCTACTATCACTTCTTCCTTACAACATCAAGACAGAGTGATTTTGAGTTTCTTTTTTGCATTTTCTCTTTTCTCAAGAGTGGGTAATATTCTCTGAATCTCAATCAATCAATCAGAATGGAACTGGAAGGAACCTTGGAGGTCTTCTAGTCCAGCCCCCTGCTCAAGCAGGAGACCCTATACCGTTTCAGGGAAGTGACTGTCCAGTCTCTTCTTAAAACACCCAGTGTTTTTAATCCCTCTTCCAGGGGTGAAATCTAAAATTTTTTGCTACTGGTTCTGTGGGTGTGGCTTAATTAGTGGGTGGGGCTTGGTGGTAAGGTGACTGGGAGGGCGTGGCTTGTTGGTCAGGTGGGCGTGGCCAAGCTAATGTCACTTCTTTGCCCTTTTTTAACCTACAAAACACAACACAACGCAACTGGTTCACCCACAATATAAAAGCAGCTGTGCTAGACCCAAAATGGCCCCTGCAACAAGCAGGAACCTGACACAGCCACAAAAAGCCCAAAAAACCAACTTTCACACTTCACACACACAAAATTCCACATACAGCTTTGTGAGATTTTGTGTGTTTGTGTAGTTAGAGTGAAACACTACAGAAACACACTAAATCTCAGAAAGCTGCACAAATATTATTTTATTTTAATTTATTTTTATTTTTATATAAAAGCAGCTAAATTTAAAACTTCCTAAACTTTAAATGGCTAGGTCTAAAAAAAGAACAACTAAAGAAAACCCCAATTAACTATTTTTTTAAAACTCCCAAAGGGGAAAAAAACTTACCCAATAGAACAGGGGTCTCCAACCTTGGCAACTTTAAGATTTGTAGACTTTAACTCCCAGAATTCCTCAGACAGCTTTGCTTTGCTGGCTGAGGAATTCTGGGAGTTGAAGTCCACAACTCCCTGCCTGCTTGATTGCAGGCAGGGAGATTCAGTTGCTTGCTGATGCAATGGATTGCAGGGATTACAGCAAGGCATTGCGACTAGCAGCTAAGGTAAGCAAGCTGTGGGGGGGAGGGGGAGGGATTTTTGCTACTGATTAGCAGGCAACTCAGCTGGGATCATCAGAGCTTGGCTGGTCAGAGCCATTTAAAAGAAAAAAAAAGGCTCTGATGATCACACGGCTCAGCTGGGCATGGGGGACGGGGGCAGGGATTTTTGCTACCGGTTCTCCGAATTGCCCGCCGCCATCGCTACCTACTCGCCCAAGCCGGTCTGAACCGGGAGCATTTCACCCCTGCCCTCTTCCCATAGTCAATTCTACATTCCATCACAAAACACTGTGCTATACCTACTGTTTTATTTTTCAAGAATGCCTCTGGGGGTAGACAGACTGGAATTAATAGATTTTGCCTGAAGCTGCTGCTTTGATTCACAGCATTCTAGTTTCTAAAACTAAAAATCTAGAAAATGAAGTGAGGCTGAGACCTGGCAGGCATCAAGGAAATATCAGTTGGCACACTAGCACCAACAAATATTCCATGGCAGTCTGGGTGTACATCCAAACTGTGATTTGAAGTAGTTTTTTTGGGGGGGAAGGGGGTTGCATGAACCCAAGTTAATTTAGTGCAGGGTGTGAAATCTGCTTAAAATATGAGCTGTGGTGACACAGTGATTAGAATGCAGTACTGCAGGCTAATTTACTACTCACTCCATGGGTTCGATTCTGAACGACTCAGCCTTCTATCCTTCTGAGTCATAAAATGAGGACCCAGATTGTTGGGGACAATATGCTGACTCTGTAAATCACTCAGAGAGGGCTGTAAAGCACTGTAAAGCGGTATATAAGTCTAAGTGCTGTTGCTATTGTTATTAGACTGTTACATCTATAGAACAGTCTAAGCAAGTTTTCACATTACTATATCTCCTAACACATTCCAGAATAAGTAGAATTCAGATAAACTGTAATAATTTATTAAAGAAAAAGTGATCTTTCTTATTTGAGTGGAATGTCACTTTATTGGCATTCATATCCAGTTTCGGATTAAAAATTGCTGAGTGGTTGCTGAGTGAGCTCCCCAAAGGATCTTCCTAGATTTTGGCTAATGATATTCTAGCCCTTAGCTACTTTCTTAAATCTCTGTAAGTATATATTTTTTACTTCAATCCCTGTTTACACTGAGGTATTAGGTATTTTGTGATTTAAACATGCCCCATTATTATTTTGACAGAGACATGGTGACATCGTTGCATAAATTATGCAATACATCCTGACATCCAATAAAAATCTGTATGTCACACTCATAGTCACAGCATTGGAGTGGTGTTGTTGTTATGCCTGTTTTGTTCTTGCTACTTATGTAGTCAGTCATATGTGCCAGATCAGCTTTGGGCTTTTATTTGATTGCTTAAGTAGAAAAGGTGGACCTGAATCTTACTTTGCATAGGGTTAGGATTAGATAAACATCTGCATCTGATTGCACTCCTGTCTTAGAGTTTACTGTGTCTTGTATTGAATTGTGGCCAAGAAGGATATCTTATATCCTGACTATCCTTCCCTCCCTTCTTCCCAATTTCTTTCTCTTTCTTTCTTTCTTTCTTTCTTTCTTTCTTTCTTTCTTTCTTTCTTTCTTTCTTTCTTTCTTTCTTTCTTTCTTTCTTTCTTATCAAATATGTGCATGATAGCAGGTAGAAATATGAACATGGACATGAACGAGGGAAATGAATACAAATAAATGGGGACAGTAGGACAGGGACGGTAGGCACGCTGGTGCGCTTATGCACGCCCCCCCCTTACGGACCTCTTAGGAATGGGGTGAGGTCCATGGTAGACAATTTAAGGTTGAAGCTGTGAGGGTTTGAGGATGTAACAACGCAGTTGGGTAGAGCATTCCAGGCATTGACCACTCTGTTGCTGAAGTCGTATTTCCTGCAATTTAGTTTGGAGCGGTTTACCTTTAATTTAATTTAATTTAATTTCCAATTTATATACCGCCCTTCTCCCTGAGGACTCAGGGCGGTGTACAGCCAAGATAAAAAACATAGAATACAAATATTAAAACATTTAAAAATATATATAAATTTTGGCCCGAAAGTTAAGAATCACAGACTAATTAAAAGAATTTAAAAATTTCTTCTTAAGCCAACCCGGCTTGCTGAAAAAGATGGGTTTTCAGGGAACGACGGAAGGCACTGAGGTCATGGATTCTTCTTATCTCCGGGGGCAACTGATTCCAGAGGGTGGGAGCCCCCACAGAGAAGGCCCTCCCCCTGGGGGCCACCAGCCTACATTGTTTGGCTGATGGCACCCTGAGGAGGCCCTCTCTGTGGGAGCGCACGGGTCGATGGGAGGTTGTCGGTAGCAGCAGGCGGTCTCGGAGATAGCTAGGCCCTATGCCATGGAGCGCTTTAAAGGTGATAACCAACACCTTGAAGCGCACCCGGAAGACCACCGGGAGCCAGTGCAGCTCGCGCAGGAGCGGTGTAACATGGGAGCGCCATGTTGCTCCCATCACTACCCGCGCTGCTGCATTCTGGACCAGCTGGAGCCTCCGGGTGCTCTTCAAGGGGAGCCCCATGTAGAGAGCGTTGCAGTAGTCAAGGCGAGAGGTGACGAGGGTGTGAGTGACTGTGCACAAGGAATCCCGATCAAGAAAGGGCCGCAACTGGCGAATCAGGCGAACCTGATAAAAGGTTCCCCTGGTAACAGCCATCAGATGTTCCTCCAAAGACAGCTGCCTATCCAGGAGGACTCCCAGATTGCGAGCCCTTTCAGTGGGGGCCAAAGACTCGCCCCCAATAGTCAGTGATGGAGTCAACTGACTATATCGGGATGCCGGGAGCCACAGCCACTCAGTCTTGGAAGGGTTGAGCTTGAGCCTGTTCCTCCCCATCCAGATCTGCACAGCCTCCAGGCACTGGAGTTTATACCTTGAGTTTATATCAATTATTTGCCCGTGTATTATTGAGGTTGAAGCTGAAGAAGTCATTGACAGGTAAGACGTTGCAGCAGACAATTTTGTGTACTATGCTTAGATCAGACTACAGGCGGCACAGTTCCAGATTGTCCAAGCCCAAAATTTCAAGCCTGGTGGCATAAGGGATTCTATTGTGAGTAGAGGAGTGGAGTACTCTTCTTGTGAAATACCTCTGGACCCACTCAATCCTATTAATGTCTGATATACAGTGTGGATTCCAGGCAGGCGAGCTGTATTCGAGAACTGGTCTGGCAAAGGTTTGAAAAAAAGTTTGAACAAGTTCAAAAAATTGAACTTGTGAAAAGGGAGGTCTGAAGAAAAGGTGGCAGTTGCTGCATCAATTTGTGAACCATCAATTCCTCCTGACCTACTTTCCATGTGGAATAGGGGAAGATTACTCATTTGTGGATTCAGCTGTACTTCTAAAGTTGGAGCAGCATGGTCAGTAAACCAAAAGATGCCCTCATTTCTTCTGTATCATAACACAAAAATAAAATGAGGCAGAATCTTGTTTTGCTTTTAGAGTTTAGATTAGAACAGCAACAAAAATATCTAGCTACTTTGATGTAGTATTTGAGGCATTTACTTAGTCCTAAGATTCATCGGGATGTGGTTTTCTAACAAGACTAGTCCTTGGAACAAGGCACACTTCTATCTTATGAGTGCTGACAAGTATATCCTACATTCAAGGAACTGTGTTAGAAAGTATTTCAGGGATTCAAACAAGGGGCAAAGCTTAGGGAAAACAGATTTAGTGAAAAAGAATTGTTAGCTGGCATGAACTGAAATGAGAGAATAAAGCACATTCATTGACAAGTTAAAAAAAAACCCCACAACCGTCTGAAAATGGATAGTAAAATTTATATATTTTTATACATATGAGTCAATTATGTGGGGAAAATGAATAATTTAGCAATAACAAATTGTAAATAATAATAAGTAGTAGTAGTAATAGTGGCAGCATAGAAATTAGCATTAGAGACAGAATATATTAAAGAGGTAGTTTGGTCTAGTGGTTAAAGTGCTGGATTAGAAATCAAGAGATGGTGAGTTCCAGCTTTCCCTTTGGTTTGTAAGCTGGAGTGGCTTGGGCCACTCATTCTCACTCAGTCCTGGAAGAAAGTACTAGTAAATCTCTTTTGAAAATGTTGCCTAGAAAACCGCAGGAATGATCACAAATCAGAGTTAATTTGATGGAGTTTAATAACATCAATAGATTAATGAAGAGACATTATAGATTTCCTACCTTTCTCTTTTATTAGATGTGTAGGCAGCATTTGTAGAATTCTTCTGTCTATTCCCACAGAATATTAACCTTTAGAGACAGCTGAGAAAAAAATGACTGGAGCAAGATCACCCAATGGCAGGGGTATTCAGAGGGTGGTTGTAGCAAGCATAATGTGGCTTCTGGGACATAACCAGGGGTGGGTTCTACTTACCTTTACTATTGATTTGCAGTGGGGCTGCACATGCATGCTTGCTTTGCTCGCTCGCTTGTTTTGATGATGTCGGGGTTGGTGGGCGGGCCTCCCGCCGGTTTTACAACCGGTTCTATAGAACCAGTGCGAACCAGGGGCAACCCACCACTGGACATAGCCCATTATTTATTTTCAAATACAGTATTATCAGTGATGCAGATAGTACAAAAACAGCAAAATCTCAATTCTTCAGAACTCCATTCAGAGAACATAGGATGCAATGGACAAAATTTTGTCTGCAAACAATCAAGAAAAGCTGTTGTTTTCAAAGCAGTCGAGACAATGGAAGTAATTTACATTGATCATTTGCATCAATTTATGTCATTTGTGCTTTAAATGACATTTTTTTTTTACATCTTTGCATCAATTTACATCACTGGCATATCTCCATAATTATACAAATGCTAAAAATTAATCCAATGACATAAATAACACTAGGGCAGTGCTTTCCAAACCTGGGTAAATTACTCAGACTTGTGTAAAAGGGTTTTTTTTTTTCTTCTCTCCTTTGCGTAATGTCATATAAACCCATTACCCAATCACAACAGGGACATTTAAATTGACATAAAGTGTTTTACCTATGTTGGGTAAAAACGATTTCTGATAAGCGGTTTTGGTAATGAAGGTTTGGGAAGCATTCAGATTTGGGTTTAATGGACATTTGGAATTAATGGGCACTCCTTTCCTGTTGAATGGTCCATTAAACAGATTTTACTGTGACTGAACTTTTGTATTTTTGTTCTGTAGGTCCCTTTAGAGGAACTTCTGTTTCAGTTTTGTACATTTCTAAAGTAGTATTTAGAAGAAGTGGCTGAAAATGCAGATTTCAAACATATGTAGAATAAACTAATCTTCATTTTAACCCAGACATTTTAGGATAGTTAGCTTCACTTTAGGAAGGAACCTTTTTTTTAACAGTTTTGGTATGCTTACACATACAAAAGCAGTGAAGTGCAGTATATCTAGTAAAATTCCTAACCTGAAATAAATCAGTTGTTCTGGAAAGATTTGAAGACATGTGAATTAAAGCAAATTGAAAGTCTAGAGATAATTCATGACTTCATGTGTAATTGGAATCAGGTGCCCTGATCTTAAATCCTAAAAAAATACAGATAGAACTAATCACTGCTATTATCACCCATATTATATTGTACATAGTACACGAATTAGTGCTTTGATTTTAAGGTTTAGATTTGATTTACGGTAGTCATTGGAATTCTGGCTTCTCCAGTTTTCCTACAGTAAACCAATGTATTTAACCCTGGAAAATGTAATTTTTTTTTGTTCCGCCAGCCAACCCCCCCCCCCCACATTTACTATGCATGTGTGCCTGTCCAAAGTATTATTGATTGACTTATATGTCATCAAGTTACTTTTGATTCCTAGTGACCACCTAGATTCTATCCCTAACCTGTTATTTCAAGTGGTCCCATGGTGTATTCATTGTCACTGCAACTGAGTCCATCCATCTGGGGATGAAACAAATAGGTCAGTTTAGATTGACATGCACAAGTCATGCATCCTACTTTTCACATGTTCAGGCCAAGATCCAAGCCAAGATCCTTCCCAGGCATTTTACAATTTCATTTTCCTCAAGCTCCTCTGGTTGCTATAAAGAAATTTAGAAAAGAAAACTGACACAAGCTTCATATTTGCAAGCCTGGCTAATAAGACAATGGCCAGCAAAAAGGTACTGATCTTTGAAATATAGCGCACGCAACCAGAAATTATGTTGGATATGTAATGAACAAAATTATTCATGAAATGATGTTCATGCTCATTTCTGGGCATCAGAGTTCAATTTTAAGGGTAATTGAAGAGTGGAACGCCTCTGACAAGACTGGCCTGTCGTCTGCACTTTGTTCCCAGTACAGAGAAAGGCAAGCAATTTAGCCCTGTGATGCCACTGAATGCACCCAATTGTTTTGAATAAAGGGTCCATTTCATCTTTTCTTGATGCTACCGGCAGATCATACAGCATTGATGTAACATTGAGCCTGGAGGTCTTTCATCTCTATACATACCATGACATGACTGTTCTCTATCCTCAAGGGTCTATGCAATTTTGGTAGGCACAGGGAGAATCAGTGTCACTAGCTGATGAATCAGTAAAAGAAAGCCAGAGTTCTTCCAGCAGTTCTAAAACAGTGGGCTAATTAATGTCCCCAGTAAAAAGAAGTCATAATTAACTCACAAAAAGAAATACAAAGGAATTTGCATCCTCGCCAACGTATCATGAATAGTGCAGAAACGTTCCTTTATGTTATTGCCTTTGAACATTTGTTTGCTTCTACTGAAAAAGGGAAAGAATAAAGGGACAAATGCCACTAAATAAGAGTAAATAGGTCATAGATTTATTTAAAGGCACATGGCAACTATACATCAACTAAGCCAATGCCAAGGAGGCAAAATCAGTCTAGATGTGCTGAGTTACAATTCCCTTCACCCATAGCCAGCCTGAGGGGATGATGCCACTGTAGTGCATGTCACTGGGAGGACATAAGGCTGAAGAAAGATTGTTGAGCAGGAAGACATTCTGCAAGAAGAAGCACAAGCATGATTTAAGTTTCTCATATGAGTTAGTTGTAGCTGGCAGCAATTCCACTATTTCAGTCATTCCTGATAAATATCTTGCTGTCACCTAGCTCATATGAGGTGGAACGTATTGGCATCGTTCCACCCATATTCTGGCAGAGCATTTCCCATATTGAGTGGGTCTTCTGACAGTAGATATAATGTTCTTAGTTTAGTTCTCTTTCTTTTTCACACTATTCCACCTGGTCATCTTCTTGTGGGCATCATTTTCTTTTTACCTAAATTATAGGTATGGGCTATGCTCAGCTGAGAAAAAAATAGCGACAACAATGTAATAACATGTGGCTGAGATAGAAGTAGAACGTCTTAGTAATAAATTGATCTCTGGTTTGATATATCCCTTAGGAAAATACTTGATAAGTAAAACATAGTTTCAAATGTTAGGTGCCTATACAGTTTGCTGCATGACTACTTAGAGTTCTGGTTTCTTATGAGCTGATGTTCATGTAGTACAGGAGTGTCAAACTCAATTTCAATTTTGAGGGCCACATCAGGGTTGTGTTTGACTTTGGAAGGCCGGGTGGGTATGGCAATAGCAACCTCGATGTCACTCGTGTTGGGTGCGCCTCTGGTAGCCCAAGCACTCTGCCAGCAAAAACGGGGTCCTGAGCTCAGTTTTCAGCTGCGACGGCTTCCTGCAATCCTCTGCCAGCGAAACCCAGGCCTTTGCTGTTTCCAGGTTGGCCCTGCTGGCCAGATTTAAGCACCCAATGGTCTGAATCTGGCCCCCAGGCCTTGAGTTTGACACCCCTGATACAGTATAACTAAGAACAATGGCATGCAAGTAAATCCTTGTTTGGAAATGGATCAATTCACTTTCCTATACAGCTGTCAATCAGAACCAAAGATAAAGAGTATAGTGCATTCTTGTTTGAAGGTTTTCAGGAGCCACAAGATGGAAATGGTAAATATTCACATACAGCTGTGAACAAAAAAATAATATTTCCTAGATCACTCCTTGAACAGTTGGATCAATGTGGCCTCAGAGAAAAACAAAATGTTCTGATGTTCTTTGGAATGATTTTCTCGTTCCATTTTATCTCAGAGCTATAGCAACTACTTAAAAAGTATGAGAACTTTCTATATAGCAAGTGCCAAACAGAACTCTTTTCATTATCCTGTTTCTGTCCCTTTCTTCTTCATTATTCTTCTTTTCAGATATATTATTTTCCTTTTAATTATTCCAAGTTGCCTTTGTGGTATACTGCTTGCAGATTTTTAAAGAGTAGAGAAATCGGTGAGTCATTAGCAAAAGCCAATGGCTCTAAAATAATTCAGCTTTATTCATTCAAAATAACATCTGGAGGAAGCTCAGAAATAGAGCTCTCGAAAAAATTCAACATAATTTTGTAAAAAAAAGTGATCCACTGTGCATGCTTTATGGTGGATGGCACTGGCTGTTGGGGCTTTAGTAATCTTATTTTCTTGCCTTGTCCAATCTGTTTAGCATGTCTGGAAGGAAAATGCAGAAGAAGACAGAGTACCCAAAGATGAATATGGATTGATTATGAATATGGAATATGAATTAAAAATGCTACATACTACAGAATATTTAACATACAGTATTAAATCTATGCTAAAGGCATAGTGTATTATTGTGACATTTTCATGATTATGATTAGTATCACGTCAGTCCTTATGCAATTGGATTTGAGTGTGCCATCAAGTTGGTGTTGACCATATAAATAGGTTTGCTCCATGATCCCTAACCTGGTCTTTTAGATTTTCCAATGATGTATCCATCAGTACTGTAACTCAATCCATCCACCTTCCTGCTGGGTGTCCTCTTCTTCTCTTTCCTTCCACTTTCCCAGCATTAGAGTCTTCTTTACAAAGAAGATTCTATCTAACAAAATAGGCACGATCTAACAAAATGAAATTCAATGGTGAAAAAGTAAGGTTCTACATTTAGGAAAAAAAAATGCACAGGTACAGTATATGTGGTACCTTGCTCAATAGTAGTAACTGTAAGAGGGATCTTGGAGTCTAGTGGACAACCATTTAAATATGAGCCAGCAGTGTGCAGCAGCTGCCAAAAAAGCCAACACAGTTTTAGGCTGCATAAACAGAGGGATAGAATCAAGATCATGTGAAGTGTTAATACCACTTACCACTTGGTAAGGCCACGCTTGGAATACTGCATTCAGTTTTGGTTGCCATGATGTAAAAAAGATGTTGAGACTCTAGAAAGAGTTCAGAGAAGAGCAGGAAAGATGATTAGGAGACTGGAGGTAAAACATATGAAGAATTGTTGCAGGAACTGGGTATGTCTAGTTTAATGAAAAGAAGGACTAGGACTATCCAATATCTCAGGGGTTGTCACAAAGAAGAGGAAGTCAAGCTATTCTCCAATGCACCTGAAGGTAGGACAAGAAGCAATGGATGGAAACTAATCAAGGAGAGAAGCAATTTAGAACTAAGGAGAAAGTTCCTGACAGTTAGAACAATTAATTAGTGGAACAACTTGCCTCCAGAAGTTGTGAAAGCTCCAACACTTAAAGTTTTTAAGATGATGTTGGATAACCATTTGTCTGAAGTGGTGTTTCCTGCCTAAGCAGGGAGTTGGATTAGAAAACCTCCAAGGACACTTCCAAGTCTGTTATTCTAAAAGACTTTAAAGAGTTGGGATTTTCATCTAATGCAGGCTGTCAAACTCAAGGCCCACAGGCCAGATCTGGCCCTGGAAACAGCAAAGGACCAGCCTGCAGTGCCTCTGCCAGTGAAAATGGAGTTTGGGAGGGTCATGCATGACCCTTCCAGGCTCTGTTTTTCACCATGACGGCCCATGTGTGGCCTCCCTAAGCTCCAATTTTTCTGGCAAAGGGCTGCAGGAAGCCGTTGTGGCCAAAAACTGAGCCTCGATGAATGATGTCGAGATGACCACGCCCACCCAGCCACACCCACCATAGCCACACCCACCACACCCACCCACCCTGGCCTCCCAAAGTCAAACACAACCCTGATGTGGCCCTCAATAAAATTGAGTTTGACACCCCTGATCTAATGCATCCAGTGTAGGATAATTTGAGTCTGGTCAATTGTATCTTCAGTGAAAACTTTGGGTTGATTTGTTCACCGATCCATTTCATTATTTTTTTGGCTAACCATTGTATTTTCAGAAATCTTTCCAACACCAAAATTCAAAAGGATCAACACTTTTCCTATTTTGCTTCTTTAAAGTCCAACATTTGTTTTCAAGGAGTATTACACAGAAAACTATTGTCTGCATATTTCTGAACTTTGTAGGCATCAACATATCACACCATCTGAATATCATGTTTAAGAACTTCATGGGTGCTCTAAACAGTGCTAGTCGATAGCATATTTCTTATACAGTTTAGGACTTGGGAATTTAAGGGAATGTACCTACCCATCAATTCTGTTTTAGGGGGACACTGTCTTAAGGAGCTGCATCTGCCAGCAATTTTCTATGCAGTAGCCCGGTACAAATAACAAACTCATTAGTAGATAAATATATGTACTTTAATAATTATTAGGCACGCTACATACTACAAATATTATGTGCAAACTTAGAAAAATTCAGATTTTAAATTGTTCAGTTTGCTTTTTTAAAAAAAGTCAAACATCTTTTCCTTGCATTGTTAGCAGGAAAAACCTCAGTATTTCTCTATGTAAGTAAATAAGTAGATAAACTTTCAATTTTGGGTGACCATCATTTAATAACTTCAGAAGATCATTTCTGGGTAACAATGATCACTTATTAGGTTTTCTTAATGTCATAAATGTCCTACCACTCACTGAATATTACATTTCAAAAGGCAGTCAATGTTGAAAACATATTAGGAGTCAGCTTCTAGAAAATAATGATCATTTTGTCAACAGGAAAGGCTAAAACCACAATTTTTACTATTTCTATTCCCTGTGGATTTAAATGAAAATATTTCCATCAGCATGTGGGTTCTGCACTGCTTCCAAATGAATGTTCATGTCACGTTCAGGTTTTGTTGCTTGGCGTCAGAATTTCCTTTGATAGGGATGACAAGCTGTCAGAAAATGTGAGTCTTCCTGTTCTGTCAGCTTCCCCCCCACCCCCAAAGCTTTAACTTTGCTAACGCTAAGGGCAGCCTGGCATTTATCTCAGTGTTGATTCACATGTTTAGAAAGGCCCTGATACCTCTGTGGAAAACACTTGGTGAAGAAGTCATCCCTTTCCTCATCAATATCTCTTTACAGCTGGAGCATCTAAAACTCAGGGTGGAATTGGATAGATCTAGATATCTTTGTTCTATCAATTGCTTTTTTGCCAAGACACTCACTAACATTGCATATTGTTTTGTATATAGCACACATATTCTCTGCCTCCCGAGTCCCAGCTGATTGGGAGGAAATGGGGATTTTGCAGTAACCTTCCCCTGGATTGGGGAGGGAATGGAAATTTTACAGTATCCTTCCCCTGGAGTGGGGTGGGAATGGAGATTTTACAGTATCCCTCCCCTGCCATGCCCACAAGCCACGCCCATCAAGTCACACTCCACAGAACTGGTAGTAAAATTTTTTGAAACCCACCACTGGTACATACATATATTATACACATACACACACACATATTTGTATGCATAGAAATAAAAGACAAAACATGAAATAGTATAAAATAAAATTATAGAAAAGAAAAAGTGTGAAATGGGAAATTAAGAAAGGTGATTAGGAAATATAAATAGAAACAAGAAAAATATATAAAGAAGCAATTTCCTATCTCAACTGTACAGAAGTTATATTCTCTCTCCTCTCTCTAATGTTACAGCATAATTCATTTATTCCTATATTCAACCCTTTTTAATCACCAAATCCACAAATCACCTAATCATATTTCCATTCTCAGCAAAATGTCTTTGAGAGGTTACCAGTCTTTAATATAAGTATTTGTTGCCTTGTCCCTGATCAAATAGGCCATTTCTGCATTTTCTGCAAATTCCATCATCTTCACATTCCATTCCATCACTGTGAGTATTTCTATATATATAGCTTCTTCTTTTTCAAAAGTACTTTTTCTTACATGACAAAATCTTAAATATTTTGCTATCTAGGTCTACTGGGTGTATTTGTGACATACTGTTAGAGTGAGTCTAGAGCGATCCCATCATTTCTCAGCTTTTGATTTGGGCTCTGCCATATTCTACAGTTTTATATCAGCACTGGAAGGTTTTCACAGAACCCCTCAGCTTGAGAAGACTTTGACTTCATTCTCTTCTCCTTCTTATACTCCTTCTTGAAGTCCTTTCAGATTTATGCTGGACAATTTTAGGGAGGGTTTGAACTGTGTAGAGATTGTGTACAGCCCTGGAGTAGTTGGGCTATCTAAAGAATTCAGTTTGCATGATAGCTGCACTTGAACATCTGTCTGTCTTCTATCTATCTATCTATCTATCTATCTATCTATCTATCTATCTATCTATCTATCTATCTATCTATCTATCTATCATCTATTAACTATCATCTGTCTGTCTAGCTAGCTAGCTTTCTAGCTAGCTCTCTAGCTAGCTTTCTAGCTAGCTAGCTATCATCTATCATCTAGCTATTGTAAGGGCCTGCCCCTCCTTTCTGTTGAACAAAGCAAAACTCTTGAAACAATTAACAATTCCAAAGGAACCTTTTATTGAAGGAAAGTGATAGCAAGACAAAGGAAGCAGGATCTGAGGATTCCCATGCAATTATGTTAGGTTAAGGCAGTTAGAAACCCCTCCCATCAGTCGGGTGTTGAATAAGCCAATCCACAGGTGTGAAGTTGTTTTGAGAATCGCAGGTGATAAGAAGTTGTTCTCAGGCATTGCTTCTCTGGAGCTGAGACAAAACAGGTGGCTCACCCCCCACTTACATTCCCAAGAAGGTAAATCAAAGTAGAGGATAGATAGGCACCAGGAAAAAGGCTATAAACTTTTCACCCAGGCCTCCTCCCTACCAGAATGGCAGGGTCCCGATAGGGATCCATGGGACCTGACATCTATTTATTAATTCCATACTTCTTAACCACCCATCTCCCTTGGATAGATGTAGCTCTATATATCTTTATCATGGCAGTGCATGGCTCTGGGGCTGCTTGCCACAGTACACTTTAGGGCAGAGGTGGGTTTTAGCAGGTTCTGACCAGTTCTGGAGAACTGGTTGCGGAAATTTTGAGTAGTTCAGAGAACCAGCAAATACCACCTCTGACTGGCCCTGACCCCATCTATTCTCTGCCTCCCGAGTCCCAGCTGATCGGGAGGAAACAGGGATTTTGCAATAACCTTCCTCTACCACACCCACCAAACCACACCACACCCATGAAGCCATGCCATGCCCACCAAGCCACGTCCACAGAACTGGTAGTAAAAAATTTTGAATCCCACCACTGGTTCAGGGGCTCCTTGGCATTCTGAGACTCGGGGGGCTGCAAGAAGCCTCTGAGACACAGCACAGAACAAAACCTTTTGCAGTGCAAAGGCTAGCCTAGCTCAGCTCAGTAGCACAATACAAAGCAGCCACTTGAGCCCCAGCAGTCCCAGGAAACCCCACCCCAGTGATCCACACTGCCCTGTACTTCAAGATCCCTGCAGTTCTGCAGTGCACCACCCCAGTGACCTTCATTACATTCTTGCTCCCACTGCTGATGAGGAACACCAACCTGGTGGCTTTGCAAGGCAGCTGATGGCCACCTTCCTCTGGCCACCATCATGCAGGACTTGGGAAAGAAAGTCGTGTGTGACCAGCAGCTGCCTTGCAAAGTGCCAAGGTGGTTGTGTTTGGTTAGCAGTGGGAACAAGAAGATGGCAAAAGTCAATGAGGGAGGCAGGAGCTGCAGGGGGGAGATAGGCAGGTGGGGAAGTTGCAGTGCCCATGCAGTTGTAAGTGTGGGTGGGCTGAATTTTGATCCTGTGACCATGGGGATTCTATAATAGATGTAATTTCAGGTACTAATTGTAAGTCTCTCCATTCAGTACCAATATAATCTGAAAGGTTGTTGAATGAATGGTCATAAATTGAGGACTACCTGAAATTAGGATTATTTATGGACAATTGCATATGTTTTGTCTATGTACAAATACTGAGTAATGCTTCCCCAAATAAAGAGTGTTGTGAAACCCACATAGAACAGTGGTGGGTTGCCCCTAGTTCGCACTGGTTCTATAGAACCGGTAATAAAACCAGCGGGAAGCTCCGCCCACCGACCCCCAACATCATCAAAATGCTTCTGCGCATGTGCGGCCCCGCTGCGAACCAGTAGTAAAGGTAAATAGAACCCACCCCTGAAATAGAAGCTGGAAATATTTCAGATTCAATCTTTGAAAACAACTCTATTGAGTTAAACCTACTACTCTTTTTCATATAATTAACCTGTGGAACTAGACGCAACAGGCATCGCTTTCTGACTGCGATCTAGGCAATTGTAATGGAATGACCTGGAGGGAAAGAAATATTTCTGTTTCCATAGCTTCTGGGTTGTTCTTTTTCTTCTCCTTTTTTCTTTTACTTATTTAGCCATGAAGCAGTGAAACTTTTAAAAAAGAGACTGCTATTCCCTCCTGGGTGACTTTGCTTCTTCTTCTTCAAGCTGTGATTATGAAACTGACAAAGGCAGATGTTTTGACACTGGACAGATTCTTTCACAATGAAAGCAACTCTCAGGACTCAATATAATAAACAGAACTATTGCTGTTCCAAATAATAGTTTCAAATTGTTTGCTTACTACTTTTCATAGGCTACCTAACCAATCAATTTTCTTCTAAGGAAATTCCAATGAATTTGGTAGCCCAGTGGTGAAATCCAATTATTTTTACTACTGGTTCTGTGGGTGTGGCTTGGTGGGTGTGGTGTGGCTTGGTGGGCATGGTTTGGTGGGCTTGGCAGGGGAAGGATACTGCAAAATCTCCATTCCCACCCCATTCCAGGGGAAGGATACTGCAAAATCTCCATTCCCACCCCATTCCAGGGGAAGGATACTGCAAAATCCCCATTCCCTTCCCACTCCTAGGGGAAGGATATTGCAAAATCTCCGTTCCCCACCCCAGCCAGAGGTGGTATTTGTCGGTTTTCTGAACTACTCAAAATTTCCGCTACTGATTCTCCAGAACCTGTCAGAACCTGCTGGATTTCACCCGTGTGGTAGCCCCATGGATACTGTCTGACCATACAGCTCTGGTTCTAACCTGCCGTACTCTCTGCAGCAGTTTGGGGGGGGCATTGATTGTATAATTATCAAGAAAGTTATCATTCCTAAAATTTCAAAATTATTTACGCAGATTCCAAAAGTTGAGTTATGTCCCCACACTTAAGCCAAATGATTTCAGCGTCCGTCTACCGCTGATTTCAGATCTCTAACATTAGGAATAACAGTAGCATTTAAATAGTATAAAATTATGTGCGTTATTAATATTCAAAAGTTAACCCTGAGTAATTTTCACTTTAGTTAGAGGTGTTTCCAATTAATTTCAAAGCCTCTTTTTGATTATCTGAAATTATACATTATACAAGCCATCATACATTATACATATAATCTGCTTCCAATTAGTCTTTTAAACAGCCTTTTCTAAAAGTTATTTTTTTTTCCACTGATTTACAAATTGCATCTGCTCCTGGATGCATTCATTTACAAATGTCTGCTCATTTTCTTAGCAAATATCAACTTGCCTAAGAAAAAAAAATGTAGTTGTATACACAATTTGGTGCAGCAACCCACAAAGGGTGGTATAAGCATTCTGTTAATGCATTGCTTTGTGCTGGTGGGAGTAAAATGGAGTAAACAAACTGACACCTGCACCTGACAAATACATAAAAGCAAGCAAACAAATACAGATCAGCACATTTAGAGTTTCAGTTCTAAAAATATTCTTTCTTTAAAAGTCATCCTAAGGTCTAACTTCTAGACTCGAAATCTATAACGTTTACAGATGTATAAATAAGAACATAATAAGCAGATCTATAACATAAAATATAAATTGTGGCACGGAGTAAAGAAATTCCATTACAAGCCAAAACTGCCCAGGAATTCTGTAGATGTCTTTCCATGGATTTCTTTCCTGCCCTGCAATTGGGTGCTTTATTCTCAGTGCATTCTTGTAATGAGAGATCTTCAACTATGTTCAGCAAAGTCAGAAAGCTGATTGAAAGTATGACTGATTCAATCAAAATCTGCCAGCACCATTCAAAGTGTAATTGTTCATCTGCCCTACCGGATTTTTAGCTCTGCTGAGAAGTAATTGCATCAGAGTGGAAGAAAAGATGCTGCAGAAACTTTGCATTTATGTTATCTCACACTTGTTCTGACCATTTTTAATTTTCCAGATAAATAGTATCCAGATTGAGTTGTGCCAATTTCCACAACACCTCTATTAATTAATGGATAGGTGAACATATTTTGTTTAGATAATGTATAGTTTTCTTACTTCCGGTTGTTGCTCAGTGCTTCCTGTTGCAACAGGTTTTTCTTTCCATCTTAATAGTTTTCTGTTTGATTCTAATCCAAAAAAATATTTCTATTCTTAAATATGGTACAGCTGTAATGCAATCCTCATTTGTTCCTATAACAACTTTTTAATTTTTGTGTCAATCATTTTATCAGACAATATGCAGTTCTTTCTATGTGATACATTACTGATTGCTAAGAAATAGGCAAATTTATTTGTTGCCTGCTACTGTTAAAAAAATTCTCCTCCTTCCTAGTATATTCATAGAACATAGACGAAAGCTAACACATACTCCCTGAGTATAAGAAGATTATCTGCTCCCTATTATCTATCTGTCATCTGTCATCTATCTATCTATCTATCTATCTATCTATCTATCTATCTATCTATCTATCTATCTATCTATCACAAAGTATAAGAAGATTCTCTGTACCCTTCAGATAGCTCTAATATTTTTCTTCTGCATTTTCCTTTAGCTGTTTATACAAATATTTAGATGTTTAGCTAAAGAATCCTATATTATAAAGAATAGCTTGACTATAATATCACTAAACAATCCCTCCTGTTAATGATCACCAAATTCATTTTTTTTTTTTTTTTTTAATTTGATTTATATGCCGCCCTTCTCCGGAGACTCAGGGCGGCTTACAATGTGCTCAGCAATAGCCTTCATACTTTTGTATATTTTATACAAAGTCAGCTTATTGCCCCCACAAACTGGGTCCTCATTTAACCTACCTTAGAAAGGATGGAAGGCTGAGTCAACCTTGAGCCTTGGAGAGATTCGAACCAGCAGTAAATTGCAGGCAGCTGTGTTAATAACAGGGTGCTTTAAACCACTGTAGTACCAAGGCTCATTGAGAAAGTGGAGAGTTTTTTTGCTGTTTCAAAACTCATTTTTGGGCCTACCTGACTTAAACAAATATCAGCTGGCATACATTTATTTTTTATATTTTATAGCTCAAAATGGGCAACAATAAATATATTAAGCTTTAATATATATTTAAATATACTCAGGTGTCCATATAATCAGTAGCCAACAGTAAACTTCAAATGCCTGGTCAGACAAGACAGTGCTAAACAGCTTCTGGAATGGCCTTATTGAATGAATGGATGGATGGATGGATGGATGGATGGATGGATGGATGAATGAATGATGAAATGGAAAATGCAGTTATATTAAATGAGTAATCCTGATTCTTTTCAGTCTGGATTTAGATTCAGATTTGGTATGAATGTGGAATTTGCTGCTCTAATTGTTCTAAGAAAGAGGGTCTTTGATAAAGTTGACTATTTATCTTCCTGGAATGCTTTGGGAAAAGTAGGAATTGAGATACCATTTTGTGATAACTCATCTCCTTCCTTTATCAGTGCTACAGGAAAACATTGGCAAACATTTTCACAAATATGTTTAAATTTTATATAGCTTGGCTCCCAAACATCTGTAAAAACAGCCTGACAGGCACAAGGAAGCAGGACAATACCATGAACTGATCAAGTTGATTCTTTATTGCTGCATACCTATTTACAAGAACCTCACCCTATTGTCGGCATTCTCTTGGGAACAGTCAGATAATGGTTTCAGGGTGTCATTTCATACTGTGTAAGGATTCAAAGTCCTTCCCCCCCTTCACACTTTCCCCCACTTTTGCTGGAGATTCCAAAACATCACCTTTCTGATGCATGCATGCTAAGTTATTAAATGGGGTTTTAATGCCAAGATTTCTGTAATCTACTCTCTTTTCCCTTTCAATACATTTGATTATATCAAACCTTGTGAGAATCCTGCTGTCTGATTGTAAGCAGCTGCTATAGGTTTGACATTACAATGTTAACTACTGGAACAATTTGCTTTAACATCTAATTTATTTGAGGTTCATTAGGACAGAGATTTCTTGAACCTCTTGTTTTGTACACACTGATGCTCAGGGGAGGTGGTTAGTTAGCTTTTTTTCTAATAAATGAAGAATGTGCAGGTGTTCCATGCATGTAATATTTTGCAAACCAGTGGACTCTGAGAAGTCCATTACAGGACATTTTGTTTAAGTCCTACTATGACACATTGTGAAAGTTGGACCATAAGAAAGGCTGAGCGCCAAAGAATTGAGGCAGGGGTGAAATGCTCCCAGTTCAGACCAGATCACCCAATCTGGTAGCGATGGCAGCGGGTGGTTCGGAGAACCAGTAGCAAAAATCCCTGTGCCCCCCCCACTCATTCCCAGCTGAGCCGCGCGATCATCAGAGGCTGTTTTTTTAACTTTTAAAAGCATTTTTTCTACAACCTCTTTGGTGAAAAAAATGCTTTTAAAAGTAAAAAAAAAAAGCCTCTGATGATCGCGTGGCGCAGCTGACGCAGCTCGTCAGAGGCTTCTAAAAGCATTTTTTTTCTGCAACCTCTTCGGTCGAAGAGATTGTAGGGAAAAAAAATCCCTTTAAAAGCCTCTGGCGATCCCAGCTGAGTTGCTTGATCGTCAGAAGCTTATAAAAGCATTTTTTTCTGCAACCTCTTTGGCCGAAGAGGTTGTAGGGAAAAAAAAAATGCCTTTAAAAGCCTCTGGCAATCCCAGCTGAGTTGCCTGATTGTCAGAGGCTTTTAAAGGCATTTTTTTCTGCAACCTCTTTGGCCGAAGAGGTTGTAGAAAAAATGCTTTTAAAAGTTAAAAAAAAAAAACAGGACAGGAAAGCCTGTCCATGGGGTTGCAATGGGTCGGACACGACTTCGTAATTAACAACAACATGACACATTTAACATAAATGAAGAAAATTGCTTGATGAAGCTCATAATGTAGAAAAGTATAATGGAATAAAAATAACTCACTTATCACTATAATTTATAAAGCATCTTAAAATCTAGCCAAGATTTTTAAATGTTTTTGTTCTAGCACATTTTTTTTTTCATATTTTACATTTATTTTACTTGTCATAGTTCATTTAACGGGGCTGCAATAAAGTAAGCATATTTTAACTAAATAAAAAACCAACAAAAAAGTTGGACTACTCTAAGGGACACCAGATATATCCTCCAGGGGTAGTTATTTCAGAAAGAAAGGGTTGCAAATAATTCAATGGAAGGCAGAGGAATGATTTCAGAACATCAGGAAGAACAGAACCTCAACCATCATCTTATGCAATCTAACCTTCGTTTCTGAAAATTTCATAAGTTCAGCTCAATATGATTAAATCAGGTCATGGGTGAATCTCAGAGGTGAAGGAGAGAGAATTTGTCAACTGGAAACAAAGGAATGAGATGAATAAGAAAGGGATGCTTGTGTACATGTGAATGGAATATACACATATGAGACCATACATCTGAATGCTTTCCAATCCCTGATCAGGCAAACAATATAACTTTGGCTGTTGAAAAGTAGCTCACCCCTTAGCCCAAAACATCACATTAATTCATTAATAACAGATTAGACTAATTAGAAAAGCACTTTTGGCTAAGCCAGACAATAACTTGAAAGCTGTGTTCTTGAAGGATTATCTACAGATGCTGAGCAAAATGCTGGCTTTTTGCCATGATGCTTCTCTCTGCATAGCAGATGGAAGTCTATAGAAAACTCTATCCTGGCCAGGTTTAATAGCGCTCAGAACTGCATGTACACCATCTAAGTTATTCCCATGGAGGGTTCTAAGCAGCTGTTTGGAAAAGCCAGGCCAATGACAAAAATGCTACTGGGGTATGAAATGTTTTCATGAAGCAATAGACATGGTCATTGGATTTGGACCACCTGGACAGGCCAATATCTGATATGTGAGTACCTCTTGCCTGTATTAAAGAGGTCAGACTTTAATATGCATTTCACAGTTTAATAGAACAGAAGACCCAAACCTTTCTGTCATTATACACCAGTCCCTTTCCAGCAATGGCTCTTGGCTATAAATTAAACAAAAATCTCATGTGCATCTGAAAGGCATCTTTGTTTTCATTTGAAGTGTTATACTTTAAAAATTATTTTGCCATCAGTTTATAGGTAACTAGAAATACATTTTCTGCCCCTTGCTTGGCAGATCTGTGTTAAGCCATGACATAAAGAAATAACTTACAGTCTTACCTTGGTAACACCACAGTGGTATTGGCCTGAGTTATTCAGAATCGTTGACAGAGGAATCAGACCAATGACAAATACTAGTAGTGATGGTGAGAAAGACACAGAAGGATTAATTCTGGTGGTACAAGACCAAGGACAAATGTATACAAAGGATGATGTGTACCAGTAGTGAAATCCAATTTTTTTTACTACCAGTTCTGTGGGTGTGGCTTGGTGGGCGTGGCAGGAGAAGGATACTGCAAAATCTCCATTCCCACCTCACTCCAGGGGAAGGACACTACAAAATCCCCATTCCCTTCCTGCTCCTGGGGGAAGGATATTGAAAAATCTCCATTCCCAGCCCACTCTGGGGCCAGCCAGAGGTGGTATTTGCTGGTTCTCTGAACTACTCAAAATTTCTGCTACCAGTTGTTCGAACTGCTCAAAATTTCCGCTACCGGTTCTCCAGAACCTGTCAGAACCTGCTGGATTTCACCCCTAATGTGTACCACTTGAATACCATCAGCATTGACAAAATAACCATCGGTCAATTGCAAAAGGTAGTTTTACTTGGAACAGCTGGCCTCCTGCGACAATACTTTTAACACCATGAAACATCATGGGAAACATCCCTGGGAAGGATTCAATAGGTGGATAAAAATGCCAAACAACAATATCTGAACCTCTGGCTGATTGTGTGACAAACCATAATAACAAATAAGTAAAATTATATCTGTATACATATCATCTCTATCAATTTCCTCCAAAATAGTTTCCCCCCCAAAATAATCTCCCCCCCAAAATAGTCATGTACATTTGTGTAAAGAAAAACTGGGAGCTGTGCAGTAGATATTTTATAGAACTAGTTCACTTCTCCCCAGCTAGTAATTCAGGCATTGTTAAGAAAACCAGTATGACAAATGGACTTATCCACTGGATGTCTTTCTCAGCTCCCAGCATTACGTTTTGCTCTGGAGTTCTCAAGCTTCAAACTCTCCCAGCTTCCTTCTGCTTACTGTCTCGTCCTGGCATGCTGTTCTTAGAAATTTGTAAAGAAGCCAAAATGTTGCTTCTGCTGCCTGCTCTGAAAAAAAAATAAATGTCAACCTGAATCAAAAACATTATAAATATTTGCTATAAAGAATCCTTTGGAGGCAGTCAACTCCTGTCATGCTGCAACCTTACTGGAATTCTTAAGAATTTTGAGTGGAAATAACTATTGGAAACACCCATTTCTTGAAGACATGACCCATGGAAACATTTCTTTTATTCAGAGGGATAGGAAGTCATGATATTCATGGTTGGCATCATATTTTAAGCACAATCCCTTTCTTTGATCTTATGGAATAAAAGAAAAACATAGAAGTATCTATTGCTTTTCATTCAAATACAAATAACATAAATCTTTCTAAATCATTAGGAGGAAATCATACGAAATTCAGTATTTACTTTATGTTTCCATGGGAGGCTAAAGTTAACCATTCCTCTCCCATCTGTACTTTACAACTGCAATCCTTTTTTTTTTTAAAAGGCAAATTTACTGTTTTAGAGCTGCAACCCTATGCATATGTACTTAGTAATAAGGCCAAGATTTATGTCTAGGTAGAAATGCACCTTTAGACTCCTTTAGTTTTACCTTTCTACAAAGGTAAAAGTGGAAAGGGAAATCCAAATTAATGTTAAATCTAATGTAAAATATGAAGATAAAGGTAATATTAGGAAGAAAAGCTAAGATTTGGTTTTGTTTCTAAGTTTCAAGAATCATGTCCTGGATAAATAGGAGATTAATAATATGGAAGCAATAACACACTTTGATAAGATCAAAATAAGGATATTTCAAGGACCATAAGGTTCTGAATATTTAACAGTTCAGTGGCAGTATATGGATGGACAGACTGAACACTGAAAGTAAAAAAAAAAAAAACACCTTCTTAAAATTATGGATTTGGACAGCATTGGGAAAGACTGCAAGAAAAATAACTGTTTCCTATATCAGTTAAGGCATCTGTTCCTTGAGATGAGAGTCACTAAGCAGATATTCATACACTTTGGGGAATTTGATAAATGTGAATAATGGGGTAGAAAAAAATGATAATAGATAAGAAAATGGATATGGTTTCAAAAAGATTAATGGAAAATCTTTGGAAAAGCTATGGGATGGGTCAAGATAACAAGCACCTGTCCATGTGATCACCAGCTAATGAAGGCAACTCAATGCCACCTAAGCAACAGCAGATTGCCTCATTGAGAAGAGCCGCAGTGGCACAGTGGTTAGAGTCAGGGGTAAAATTCAGCAGGTTCTAACAGGTTCTGGAGAACCGGTAGTGGAAATTTTGAGTAGTTCGGAGAACCAGCAAATACCACCTCTGGCTGGCCCCAGAGTGGGGTGGGAATGGAGATTTTGCAATATCCTTCCCCCTGGAGTAGGGAGGTAATGGGGATTTTGCAGTATCCTTCCCCTGGAGTGGGGAGGGAATGGAGATTTTGCAGTATCCTTCTCCTGCCACGCCCACCAAGCCATGCCCACATAGCCGGTAGTAAAAAAAATTGAACTCCATGACTGGTTAGAGTGCAGTATTGAAGGGTACTACTGCTGATCACTGGCTGCCAGCTGTTTGGCAGATCGAATCTCACCAGGCTCAAGGTTGACTCAGCCTTCCAGCCTTCCAAGGTGGATAAAATGAAGACCCAGACTGTTGGGGGCAATATGCTGACTCCGTAAACCACTTAGAGAGGGCTGTAAAGCACTATGAAGCAGTATATACTGTAAGTCTAAGTGCTATTGCTATTGTTGGAATAAGAAACTATCAGACACCAATCAGAAAAATACACACCTTTTTGTTTGCTTCTATCCACCAAGTTCATAGTTGGCTAACATATTCCCTCATGCACTGCTGGAAAAATGGAGAAAAGCTTATTTTTCAGAATATGGTATTTGAGATGAATGGTAGAATATTATTGAATGTGTCATGTAGAAACTCTTCACGCTCCTTTCTGCTCTCATCAAAATCTAGTGCCTTTGCATATTTGTCAACTGACAACAGTTAACTAAAAGGCCAGTGAAGTGTTTGCGGCTGCCTGCTTGCCACAGTGTCATTTGATTGTCAATGTAATCAATGTGACAAGACTGTCACTCAGGAGCAGAAGTAATTATGGGATAAAAGCAGCAAGCAAAACCAGATTGGCAACAAAGTAATCAATGTCTCTTTAGGCTCTGAATTAATGTTAAGTAGAAATCTGTGAAAAATCGCAGGTAGATACTTTGAGTGATTTTTGGAGGAAGCACTGAAGGGAATTCTGTCTATTCCATAATTTTCTTTGAAAGGAACCATCAGCATTCAGATGCTGCTCAGAAATGGGACTGAGAACCATATCAGAGTCCGGGTACTCTGTATTTTGATCCATATGAGAAAACAGAACAAGATAAACATAGCTGATAATTTGTACCTTCAGGAGTTCAGCAGGACTTCAGATTGTTTAAGTAAATGTTTATTGGCAGCAAAAATTTTTAAAAATAAAAACAAAAGTAAGGCAGGAATGATAATAGTCCTATTTTGTGAGAGTGATACAATTGTCTAGATAAAGAACAGCTGAACAGGACACCATTCAGACTTGCAGGCATATTATTGGTAAATAAGCTTACTAGTTTTATCTTTCAAAATTAATAATAAATTGAAATACCTAATACCTGCATATTGGATACTGTTCACCATTAAGTTAAAAGCCAGGATTCAAGTCTAATGCCTACTAAATTATAATCCTTTCCTTTCCTTTCCTTTCCTTTCCTTTCCTTTCCTTTCCTTTCCTTTCCTTTCCTTTCCTTTCCTTTCCTTTCCTTTCCTTTCCTTTTTTCCATGTATTTTGCTCACTTTGATCTTTCTTAGAAATTTTCCTTCACAAAGAAATGGAAGTGGATCAAACACCTCAGCTTATTCTGCTTTGCAAGATAGCTGTTGATTCTCCAGAAATCTCTGAATCACAGCCTAGTAGAAACATTGGGAATTAGGAATTCCTAGGGTGTGGTGCTTATAAAAAATCAATTATTCAAGCCGTCTCAGTATCCTCTTAGACTGATATGCTTTCCACATTTCAAAAATATTTTTTATTTTTATTTATTTCATTCTAAAATTTTCAAAATGGCTCTCTGAGTTCTATGAAAGTTATTTTTTAGTTTATAGTGAACAATGAAAAAAGCCCACATTTAAGAAAAAAACATCTTCAGGATTTTTTTGCTGTGGAGGGAGTAGAAAATGAATATATATTAGTTGATTCTATTTTTAACAAATTTTGTGCACAATTTATGAGATGTTAATTTCTTTGAAGTTTGAGCTATGCTATAGTAAAGATATGAAAGAAAATTCAGAGTGCCAAATCTCTGTGGATGTAGCAAAAGTGTTTTTGATCATATATACAGTATATATCAATGAAATGTACTATAACTACCCAGTGGGAATTTTGGCTTTTCTGGATAAAATTTAATTGTAAGAATCACATCTGGAGAGTTGGGGGGAATCATGTTACACATTACATTCTTCAGATCAATGCCATCTGATAAGGGTTGGATATGCAATGGAGATTTTGATGAAGCGACTAGTCTGGACCTATTGTTACATGGTTTTCATGTTCTTTGCTTATTTTGGTGAGAATAATAATCATACTTTATTTCTAGCATTAACAAACTTTTTTGGTTTTGCAAAGCAAATGGGTTTCAATCCTTAGGCAAACCATTTCATATGATGAGAACTTGGCTTTTCCTTTTTTTAAAGAGGAATAGAATAGAATAGAATAGAATAGAATAGAATAGAATAGAATAGAATAGAATAGAACAGAACAGAACAGAACAGAATAGAATTTTATTGGCCAAGTGTGATTGGACACACAAGAAATTTGTCTTGGTGCATATGCTCTCAGTGTACATAAAAGAAAAGATACGTTCATCAAGTATCATAAGGTACAACACTTAATGATAGTCATAGAATTTGTAAATGATAGGCAATGGATAAAGCTAAATTTTACTCTGTGCAAAAAGTCATGAGAAATGCTTTATTACGAATAATATTATAACGGCCTTGTGGAAAGAAGAGGAAAAGATACCAACTGACACTAAGTGCACACACATCAAAGATACTTGCAGCATGGGGTGGAAATGTTCAAATGATTTTAGAGTTGTTATTTTTCTAATCCATCCAATGACAGGATTCTTGGTTGTCAAACTCAAGACCCTGGGCCCAGATCCGACCCACGGAGTGCTTAGACCTGGCACGTGGGGTCACCCTGGAAACAGTGAAGGACTGGACCATGGTGCCTTTGCCAGCAAAAACAGAGCTCGGGAGGGCCGGGTGCTCCATTTTTGCTTTACAGAGGGTTGCAGGAGGCAATTGCAGCTGAAAATGGAGCTCTGAAGCCCATTTTCACTGGCAGATGCTCGGGCCCCCACAGACCCCCTCGACATGAGTGATGTTAAGCTGGCCATGCCCACTCTGGCCATGCCCAGCCCCCCTCCAAGGCAAACACAACCCTGATGCGGCCCTCAATGAAATCGAGTTTGGCACCCCTGCAATAGAGAATAAAGCTAATAGAGTTGTCCATTATTAAGCCAGATCCACTTGTATATTGGACACAAATAATCATCAGTGGGTAAGGTTTTCCTAATGTACTACTACTACTACTACTACTACTACTACTACTACTACTAATATTAATATGTCAGGTCCACAACACACCTGACATAACAATAGTTGAAAGGAAAAAAGTATGGTTCATTGACATTGCAATACCTGGTGATGCACGGATTGAAGATAAGCAACAAGAAAAAATCACAAAGTACCAGGACTTGCAAATTGAAGTTGAGTGACTGTGGAAAAAGAAATCGTGTGTTGTCCCAATTGTAATTGGAGCCCTTGGAACAATACCCAAAGGTCTACCTCGCTATTTAGAAATTCTAAATTTACCGGACTTGAACATTGTGATTTTATAAAAAACCACTTTACTCGGAACAGCTTACATCCTCCGACGATACCTTAACAGTTCCTAGGTCCTTGGTTAGGACTAGAGCTGCTGAGCTATTAACCAGCCTCAAAGGCTGTGAATCTCACCAAAGATTAAATAATAATAATAATAATAATAATAATAATAATAATAATAATAATATAGTCTAATGTGAGTATTTTTTTTTAAAATTTGATTTATATGCCGCCCTTCTCCGGAGACTCAGGGCGGCTTACAATGCGCTAAGCAATAGTCTTCATTCTTTTGTATATTTTATACAAAGTCAGCTTATTGCCCCCACAAACTGGGTCCTCATTTCACCTACCTTAGAAAGGATGGAAGGCTGAGTCAACCTTGAGCCTTGGAGAGATTCGAACCAGCAGAAATTGCAGGCAGCTGTGTTAATAACAGGGTGCATTAAACCACTGTACTATCAAGGCTCTCATATTCATATTATTGCATTGCTTCCTTCTCTAGGAGAAGAAGAATAAAATTTGTAATGATCACTTGATGTTGCCAAATGAACTGCATACAAAATATCATGTTTTTTAAAAAAGCATACATTTTGCAAATATAAAACTAATGTCCTAGAAAAGTTAGGATAAAGACCTTCATTTATAGCTATGCAGTCTTGGTATTAAACAAAGGTACTGGAAACTCAGGCAAAATCCATAGCAGTGGTGGGTTGCCCCTGGTTTGCACCAGTTCTATGGTGGGAAACCAGCAGGAGGCTCCGCCCACCAACCCCGACGTCATCGGTAGTAAAGGTAAGTAGAACCCACCCCTGATCCATAGCCCAGAATATTCTAGATGAGGATTGATTGTGAGTGGCACATCACTTTTCAGTCAGGATGTAAGTTAAAAGGGGCAAGGCTTTGATCATGCAGCCACAGCCATTGTCCTGACACATGGACTTTTATTTTTGACCTGCCCATGGTCACTATTTTGTTGGTGACCCCTTTAAATTATTATGCAGAGGAGCTGTAGCCATGGCATAGGCAGCTGTTTCCAGTCTTGGCTGAATATTCTGTGCATTAAGTAATTCACATGTTCGGAAGTCTCATAGATTGGAGAAGCTAACACAGAGCTTACGTGAGCTTGAATGTGATTTTGGTCTAACCCTAGACCAAGCCAAGTCCCAAAACACTAGCAGATTCCTAGAAGTATGGCTCTCTGACAAATCGGCCATCAATAGACACATAGATGACAGTTTTGATCAAAGAAAAGAATATAAGTATTTCATTGCTACATGGAGAGCGCTTCTGGACTTTGTGCTTGTGGGGGAAAAAAATGAAGCTTTGATTTTGGGTTTTACTGATTAGATTAATTCGTTGTCATAGAAATGGCTAGCTTATATTATTATGGAAAAGTAAAAAGTTGAGGTTCGATGTTAATGCTTTATTTTACTGTAACAGAAAGAGAGTCAGAAGTCAATATTTTTTTTCTTCCTCCCCTCCTCACTTGTCTTTCCCCTTTTCTTCCCCACTGTATCTTATTATTTGCTTTTGTATTTTTGTATTTTATTCTATAATCTAATAAAATGTTTAAATCCAGACACATAGACATAAACAACTGTGCAAAAGAAACAAGCGATAAGCTCAAAAGAGAGCAAAATGACCCAAATACTTCCCCACCAGCAATCATCACCCATTAACATCAAGATTAACATCAGACCAACAATCAAGAAGTAAACAATACCCCAATCAAAGAACTGCCAAACAAGCCAACAGTAAACAGCAAAACAAACAAACAACCCACCAAGACAATTTCCACCAACACTGACAGGGCATGTCACTAGAATATAAATTGAGAGCAAACCCCACTCCCTACTAGCACTGATAATGTTACCTAGTTTAGGTTATTTTCTGCTAGAAAATAACCAAGCTCAGAGAGCACCAAGGACCCCTCAGAAATCAAATCATTTTTGAATCTCATCTTAAGTTGACTGACACCTACTGCTGTTTTAAAATGTTTATCAAAATATATTAATGATTAAGCAAATACTTTTATTAATTTATAAAACAATTTCTGTGTTTAATATTTTGATGTACCAAAAGACCAATAAATATTTAACTTCCTATAGTATTAAACAACTTTCTTTACAAATATTGATTGGTATCATGAATTGGTGCTACAAAATAGCTCTACTATTACCTTTAAAAAATATATGTCTGATTTTGGTAGAATCCTTCTATTAAGGAACACTATATGATGGACTTGTCCCACTTTATTGGTCTCTTATAAGAATCCTTGTAAAGATGAATCAGACAATAAGGATGCAGGGGAAATTTAGTCCATCAGAGATAAATATATCCACAGTTTTCACAATTTCTCTCTATGTGGTAAAAATGTACAAAAATGTGCCTAACAGAAGACATTAAGCGCAAACTTGTATTTGTTTAGAAACACCATAAAAATATACTTACCACTGAAAGATTTCTTGCCAAAGTGTACCAATTAGAAAAATACATATTGAAATGCATATATTAAGGAGTATTGCTCCACAAAACACCTAAACAGTTATATCAACTTTTGCAGTTAAATTCATAATCAATGGGGATATGTAGAACTTGTAATCAAACATGTTGACAAAATCAACATTGAAAGAATGACAAAAACAAAATCAGCTAATGATCTTCATGGTTGAAGAACTAGATCTATATATTCCCAATTCAAATGTTAATTGTGCCATAGACTTTCTGACATTTCAAATAATAATTCATTAATTAAAGCTATTTCCATAATTATAAACTAAGCTAAATAGCAGAAATTAACAAATGCCAAGTGTTAAACTTGGGGAAAACATACCAGACATTATTAATTGTTATCTACCTAGAAAGCCACATAGTTTAGGCAAATAAACAAACCCAGACACTATTTCAAATACTGAAATGTGTCTGCAGTTAAAAATGGGGGGGGGGGATCTTGGATCAAGGCAGACAAGGAGATGAAATGGAAGAAAATCAAACAAAGAAAATAAAATGGTATATTGAATGATTAAGGAATCACTCCTTTGCTTTTCTCTGAGGACAACAAAAACAAATTAATGCATGAGATATATTCATTTGTATGTGCCATGAAAAGAAGTATTCAAGAGATTTCTTCTCTAAGCTATCATCCATTTAGTTTTAGTGACTTTTGCCCTTGCACTATTAGCTATTCTGTTTGCTCAATAAATTCTATGTAATATTCATGGGTCATAAATATTTCCATAACTGTTAACTCTGAAATTTACCCATACTTCATTTCCTTCTCTCTTATGACTCTTCAACTTGATATGAAGTCTTGAGTTTTAATGAACTATGACAGTTCTCTTTGCAAAGCTAATGTTAATTATAAGCTCCATTTTGTATAAACCCACATCAGAGTGGCCTGCTTTTTTTTGTTATTTTGATTCCTGTTTTATTACAAGAATTAAATGCACTAAGTGTATCAAACATACTTTAGCAAAACAGTAGTAAAAACAACCCAAACTATACAACTTCAAAACATTATTGGTTAAAAAAAATAGTAAGTGAAGAAACAGAAGCAAAAGTCAGCATCATTCTAAAGTATCCTCGGATACTCCTCAGAAAAACTCTGTTTCCAAAAAATTGAAAGACAAGGGGCTAATCTAGTTTACAGAGGGAGGATGTTCCATAAAGTGGGTGCCATAATTGGGAAACATCTCCAAGTCTCAGCAAAGTGGGGTATCACAAGTGGTTTTTCCCAGTAAGTATACATCCAGGGACACAGTGGCTCATGGCTAAGACACTGAGCTTGTTGATCGAAAGGGCGGCAGTTCATCAGTTCGAATCCCTAGTGCCACGTAACAGGTGAGCTCCCATTACTTGTCCCAGCTTCTGCCAACCTAGCAGTTCGAAAGCACATAAAAAATACAAGTAGAAAAATAGGGACCCACCTTTCATGGGAAGGTAACCGCGTTCCGTGTGCCTTTGGCATTTAGTCATGCTGGCCACATGACCACGGAGACATCTTTGGACAGTGCTGGCTCTTCGGCTTTGAAACGGAGGTGAGCACTGCCCCCTTGAGTCAGGAACGACTAGCACATATGTGCGAGGGGAACCTTTACCTTTACCATTTACACATCCAGGCAAGTCAGTTCTGGCTGGAGAAATGATTGCTGAAGCACCAGGCACTGCCATGTCGGCCCTTATAGATTAAAACCAGCACATTCATAATTGGAGAACTCATCACGTTTCTGTGGAAAGGTGAGATGGAAATGTCATTAATCAATGACTACATCCCTTGCTGCTAAACAAACTTTGTATAAATCCTGACCAAGACCCACCAGGACACATTTAAATTTAATCCTGTACAGGGGAGGCTTCTTTTTCAGAGTGTTTTAAGGATACGATTCTTTCTGTGATACAGGATACCACTCTGAGACTGCTTTTTCATGAAGGGAAGTAATCCAAAAATGATTAAATAAAAATCTGACCATGAAAAGCATAAGTATATTTGTGCAAGAAATTCATGCTTTACTTTTAAATGAACACTAATAGGATGGCTCTACCATCTGTTCTGCCCATACTGCTGTGAGGACTGTTCTCCACAAATTTGTTGAGTGTCTTGGTAATGAGTAAAGATATACTTTTAGGTTGATAAAAGTGGAAGAAGAAAATTGAAATGTTAATTCTTTGGCAAATATCCAAAGAATCACTCTTCAGAGGTAACTACTGATTCCAGGACCTGTAATCCTACATCTGCAGGATGCCACATCAGGATAAACAGGCTAACAATTCATTTGTTTTCAAAGCTCATTTTACAGCAATCAATTAAGCATCAGGTTATTCCATAAATTACATAGAATGTATCAAATGTTTTATTATGGCATAAATGGGCTTCATTTCTACTTGCCTCAGTGTATGCAATAGTTAATGTCCCTACTGAGGAAAAGTCATGAGACAAGAATCACTTGAGACCAGAAATAATATTTATTTCTTGTTTGAATCTGAAATGATCTGATCTCATAACCTATTGGGTGAATGATATAACGTCTGTATCTCTTTCTCTATTTCTCATTGAGAGTTTAAAGTAAAATGGACTGGATTATTCTGACAGATTCGGTATCTGTCAATGGAAGTCACTGGAAGTACCACTGAGGGTTAGGACCTTTATGACTTCAGTTCCCAACAGACAGTTTAAACTGTATAGAATTACATCTGGCTACATGCACCTAAAAGTCCCAAATAGAACAAAACATCATGTAGAAACAAGTTGCATTCACCTTCATGTGTACTACCATATTAATGCTGCTGACACTTTGCAGATGCTACATATCAGTTTCTATATCCCAAGCTTTAAGTACTTAAAATTCCAAATGAAAAGAAATCATAATCTTACCCACTTAGGAGTACAACTCAGGAAGGGTCCCATACTTTCCTTGTTTCTGTCCCCCTGTCTGAAGGCATGCACATCAGTGGCGGGTTGCCCCCGGTTTGGACTGGTTCTATAGAACCGGTAGTAAAACCGGTGGGAGGCTCCGCCCACTGACCCTGACATCATCAGAAATGATCTGCGCATGGGCAGAAGCAAGGTGCGTGCACGCGCGATCCCTTTGCAAAGTGGTAGTAAAGATAAGTAGAACCCACCCCGATGCACATACATGTCTAATAAATCAAATAAATTCTTTCTTACCATAAAAAAAAACTTTATACATTTATCCATGTATAACTTTTTCACTAGGTGTTGGTGGCTAATAACTCCTTGCAGGTGCTGCATGCAGAGATAACCATGAAAAAGAACTACAGGTTGTTTACTGTAATGGGCTTCAAAGGATCTGTCCAAAATGTGTTTCAAAAGATTTCACCCTCAGAACTCCTTCCTCAAGCTGTGAACTCCCCAATGGGTCCTGCCTAAATTGTTATCTTAAAAATCTTCTCCCTGCTGGGCTTGGTATCTAAGTTAGGATTCTGCCCTTTAGCAATGTAATCAGTGAGTTCCACAGGGATTTTCAGCAAATCACAAAGGCAAGCCTGGTGTAGCATTCTTGTTCTTGGAAAGCTCGGCTTCCAGCATGCAGATGCAACAACAGATTGAGCGGGTCCAGAGGTACTTCACAAGAAGAGTATGCCACTCCTCTACTCATAATAGAATTCCGTATGCCACCATACTTGAAATTTTGGGCTTGGACAATCTGGAACTGCGCCGCCTGCTGGATGATCTAAGCACAGTACACAAAATTATCTGCTATAACGTCTTACTTGTCAATGACTTTTTCAGCTTCAACCTCAATAATACACAGGCAAACAATCAGTACAAACTCAAGGTAAACCGCTCCAAACTCGATTGCAGAAAATATGGCTTCAGCAACAGAATGATCAATGCCTGGAATGCCTGAGTCTGTTGTTACATCCTCTAACCCTCACAGCTTCAACCTTAAACTGTCTACTGTGGACCTCACCCCATTCCTAAGAGGTCCCTAAATGGGGCGTGCATAAGCACACCAGCATGCCTACCATCCCTGTCCTACTGTCATCATTTATTTGTATTCATTTCTTTCGTTCATATCCATGTTTATATTTATACCTATCTTGTACATGTTTGACAAACTAATAAATACAAATGGTTTATGGATTGTCTTTGGAATACTGTAGGATCTCTTGAGAGCTGAATTGAGTAGATAGATCTGAAGAAAAGAAGGACAGTTTCCCTTAAAAAGCTTCTAAGGAAAAAGTGGAGAGCTTGCTAAATCGGTGTACTATTAAATTTATGGAAATGGAACACACCCATTAACTGTGAAAAAACCCAGCAATGTGGGAATGAAAAACGATTCCAAAATTTGGACTCATTTTTTATGTGGCAATGAGGATATTGGACAAATTTTGGTCAATGTTACTAAATTGTAAGAGAAACAGAATAAGAAGACAAAGGTGTTGCATCTATACATGGATAAGTATCTTTAAATGTTCTTAAAAAGCTCTGGTCTTCAGTTCTCTTTATGTTCAGACAATATGACCAATGATAAAGGATTGCAGTCCAAAACCGTCAGGGTAGATCAAATTGCTTTTCAGTCTTAGCATACATTGTGTGTGTGTGTGTGTGTGTGTGTGTGTGTGTGTGTGTGTGTGTGTGTGAGGGCAGATTAGTTATCAATCCATAGTTTGCTTTTCTTGATAACCCTGCATAATTTAAATATGTGGCATATTCATTTTAGATTAATATGAGGGATTAAGAGATTGTTAATACTGTTTCCTTATCTTCCTTGCTTACAATTTTATCATTAGAGTTTTATTGAATGCATAATTTATTCACTATACTTTTAACTTCTATATCAGTTATAATTTTCATTCCTGAAAGCATAATTGATCAAACCAATAAAAATGTTAATTCCAAAAGATAATGGGGTATATTCAAAAACTTGATTCTCAAGGATAAAATAAAATAGGTATAACTTCCATAACGAGTAGTTGTACCTAGAAGAATTTAGGAGAAAATGCCATTGAGTTCTGTTTTTGGACAGTGACTCTTTCACTAAATAGTGGTTTGGTGTGCAAACCACTTGTGCATTGTGCATTCTTTTTTTCATTAGGTTTTGTCCTTACATTTATGATATTGCTATTTTATAATACTATCCCATGAGTAGGAATTTACAAAAATTGGATTGATTATGGGCTGTCAATATTTCCTTAAAACTGTATAATAGTAATATCTGATTTTCCTCTGTGTAGCATGTGTATATGTGTGCATTTTTGTAATATTCATATTTGTGTATACATATATAAATACAAAGATATAGATAGATGCAGTGGTGGGATTCAAGTAATTTAACAACCGGTTCTCTGCCCTAATGATTTCTACCAACAACCAGTTTGCCAAACTGCTCAGAAAGTTAACAGCCGGTTCTCCTGAAGTGGTGCGAACTGGCTGAATCCCACCACTGGATAGATGTAGATATTGATAGAGATATAGGTGATATAGATAGATGTAGATGTATAGATAGAGATAGATATGAGTTCATGGTCTAAGTTTCTTCAGATGTCTGAAATTGAAAACTATTGTTGTTTTTATTAATTTATTGAATGTATATTCTTCCTTTTATCTTCCCCACTTACTTTATAGTTACAGCAAACATGTACAGTACTTCATCATTGCTGTTCAATATGTATGCCATTTGAGATGATCACAGAAATGGAATGCTTGAGATAAATCCAAATCAGATTTTGAAGGTGTTGCTTGCTTTCAAAACTGTAGGAAATCAAAATTAGGCACATGTCTGAAATGACTGGGAATTAGATTCTTTTATTATTGCTCCATTTTACAGTCGCACCTGGGCAGTCATTTATTTTATTTGTTCCATTCATGACTGGAGCAGGCATTTTGTTTTCCTGATGAGAAAATAAGTAGGAAAACAATCACTGTGCAATGAAAGCAATTTCAAATAAAGAGAGAAATAGTGTGTCACTAACCGGTGTTCAGAAAACTGCAGATTAGGGTGGTAACAGGCACAGGTAGAGTGCTATGTCTGTGTCACTCTATCTTAGTGTGAGTCACACCTTAGATCAGGGTTTGTCTGGGAGCAGCAAGAATGGGATTTGGAGTTGAGGATGATATATTAGTCCCTTGCATGGATGGATCATTCCTTTTTGTATATAGTTTACTGTGTTTACTCCTCACTGCAGAGATGAGGAAATTATTCAAAAAGTAGGCCCAGGCTTCTAATGAACCCATGGGCTTCCAGAGGGAACTTGGAAGAGTTTCTGAACCTCTGGTGCAAGTTAAACTAAGGCCTTAGTCAATACAAATAGTCCAGTCACTACCAAAAATCCTTGTTTAACAACTTTTCACAGTTACAATGGTAATGAAAAAACTAACTTCATATTTAGAACCTTCGTGAGTCTGTATAGTGAAGAAAAACTGAAGTAAAATTGTAAGCACAATGTTTCACTTAGGGCCTGCTTTGCTGAATGACTGAATTGCCAGTCCCAGTTGTGGTCACTAAATGAGAACTGGCTATACTTTGAGCAAGCAACAGCAGCCTTGGATGATCTATGTGGGTGGGTCTTGGATGACCCCCTGGTTTTCTTGGTCAATGAACTGGTGGAAGATAAATTGCTGCTAGAGGAAGACATAGAGTAAATCCAACTAGACACAAGTGAGAGCTTGCATTAAGGGGAATCTTGTAGCAATAAATTTGGTTACTTATTTCTCATCATTATTTGTCTACTGATAGCTTCCTGATGTACTGTTTTAGTTGACTTGGTCATCTTTGAAGGGCTGCTGTGAGTTTATTCAAAACATCTGCCTACTGTCCCTGTCCTACTGTCCCCATTTATTCGTATCCATATCCTGTATAATCATGTTTATACTTATATGTTACATAATCACATTTATACTTATATGTTATCTTATACATGCTTGACAAATAAATAAATAAAAAATAAAAATAAATAAAAAGTTGTTCAGAACTGCTCTGAGTTAGATTGCCCATTGCTTGCAAATGATGGAAACTGGCAGGATTATTCATGCCAATCAGGGGTGGGTTCTACTTTACTACCGGTTCGCAATGGGATCGTGAGTACACGCTCACTTCACTTGCATACATACCTTGCTTCTGTGCATGCGCAGATCACTTCTAATGACGTCAGGGTCAGTGGGTGGAGCCTCCTGCCAGTTTTACTACTGGTTCTATAGAACCAGGGGCAACCTACCACTGATGCCAATAATCTATCACTCCTGTTCACATTACAAGAAACTGTAGGTACTTCCACACCACCATCATTTTCACTCCCCAGTCTTTCCAAAGCAATTTAACAAACATCTGCATTTGTCCAAATGATGGTATCCGTTGAAATCGCCATAAGTCAATCTGTGCTCCAGTTGATCAGGAGGAAAGCGCGCGCGCGCGCGCGCACACACACACACACACACACACACACACACACACACACACAGGTCACTGTTGAACATTCCTGAGCTTCTGTAACTTCTGAAAAAACAAATGTTCCTGCTCCCCCAGTCCTAGCAAAGAAGGGAAATCAAGTCAAATACTATCAGCATACCCATGTTGCTATGATACAAAGTATTGCAAGGGATGGTATGTATGAACAAAAATAAATATTCAAATTACCTTGATATCATTCATTGTCATCATCACACATGTAAATGTGTCTGAAGCATCTGAATTATAACATATTCACAATTTTGTAACCAGATACTTTGTCCAATGTCTCAAACCCTGGTTCCATGCAACTGTAGAGGTTGGCAAATAAGAATTGATGGAATAAACCCTAATCACTGCTAATAGCTCCAGGAATTTCATTTCAAAATGCAACCAGAATTAATATGGGGATGTTTTTCTGAGGATTTGGGCTGCTCTTCCTATATATAAAGTAAGCAAACTAAAGGAGTTTTGTCTCCTTTTCCCATTTTTTTAGACAGACACAAAGTGGCCTGCAAAGATTTAGGCTCCTAGGCTTTTTTCTAGCAATGGACTTAAAAAGGAATGTTTCATCTGAGCTCAGCAGTAAGAAGAAGATTACGAAGGAGCTCTTTCCAGGGTGTAAATGGTCCACCACAAGTTGCAAAGAGAAAGAACAGTCCTAACATATTCTGTTTTCAGATATACCAACACAAAGCCAAAATATTTTGTATTTCTTTATTTGATTTATAGCCCACATTTTCTCCAAGAGTTCATAATAGGTTATATGGGGTTATTTTATCCCCACAGCAACCTTACTACCCAATGAGGTAGATTAGTCTCAGCTTGATTGTCCAAAGTCACCCAGGGAATTTCCCTGGCTGTGGGTGAACCAGCACTCCACTTCCAGTCTACTAACACTACTAATTCTCCAATGTAGCCCTTCAAATGAACCAACTTTGAGCAGACAGTCTACAGCGGATTCTTCATAAATTTCTTTTGATTGGCTGATTGATTGTGTGCTATTGAGTCATCTTCAGCTCCTAGCATCCACATAGATTTTCTCCATGATGATATATCCCTAACCATGAGGTGTGAAGGATCAGGATCACACATAAGCTTCAATCAATCAATCAATCAATCAATCAATCAATCAATCAATCAATCAGAATAGACCTGGAAGGTACCTGGGAGGGCTTCTAATCCAAACCCCTGCTCAAGCAGGATACCCTATACCTGTGATGGCGAACCTATGGCACGCGTGCCACAGATGGCACATGGAGCCATATTGGTGGGCACGCGAGCATTGCCCTAGCTCAGCTCCAGCATGCATGTGTGATCTGGCCAGCTGATTTTCGAGCCTTCTGGGCCCACCAGAAGTTGGCAAATGGGCTGTTTCTGGTCTCCGGGGGGTGGGGGTGGGGAAGGCTGTTTTTGCCCTCCCCAGGCTCCTAGAAAGCCTCTGGAGCCTGGGAGGGCGAAAAACGGGCCTACTGGGTCAACCGTGCCATCACATGCGAAAAGCGGGAGGAGCACGGACGGGTCACACATGCATGCGGGGGGGAGGGCGCATGGCATTATGGGTGTGGGCATGCACGTGTGCAACCACCCCGCACTCCCCCCCGCTTTTGGCACGTGGTTAGCCATCACTGCCCTATACCATTTCAGATAGGTGGTTGTCCAGTCTTTTCTTAAAAACCTCCAGTGATGAAGCACCAACAACTTCTGAAGGCAAGCTGTTCCACTGGTTAATTGTCCTCACTGTTAGGAAATTTCTCCTTAATTCCACGTTGCTTCTCTCCTTGATTAGTTTCCATCCATTTCATCCATATGAACGGCAAAGTCTTTATAGAGAAGGCTTTAATTTTATGCACACAATATACCACTCCATTGCTTTTATCAAGGCATTTATGCATACTAGCCAAATAAATATAATTTACTCTGTTCCCCCTTTGTTGTACATTCCAACTCAGACTAAAAAGATAATGCAGAAACAGTCTCATTGTTAAATAACCTAAATAAAACCAAATGGGCTTTATATGGGATCTCATAACATTTGCCAATCATATTAGATTAATTATGAGAAGCACAAGTTCAGAAGTCTAAATGCCATCTGAAACTAAATATTGCATTAGTTTTTCATGATTAACATTATTTTGCTGTGTACCACAGATAATGTTAATTAAAAGGGCTATAAACAAATGCTTTCCTCCTTGTTTTTTTGAATGCAGTCTAATGATTACTGCAAAGGCTCTCTATTTTTTATTATGTTTTAGAACACAATCTCTAAATCCTCATCAAATCAAGCCACTGGATGGCTTCAAAAAGACAGACCGGGGGGGGGGGGGAGTGATTTCTTAAAAAAAAAAAAAGGCAACTGCACCTGTGTTTATTGTGCAGAAAGCCTGGGTTGATTTGTATTCATGATACCAACTTCTATGCCCAATAAAATGTTTTAAAATGATACAGCTGAAAAGCAGTCTTGTTTCAAACACCTTTTATTTATTAATAAATTAACAAATTTCTGCCCTATATATTTATTATTTGCCCAGTAAATTGCTCTAGGTAAAAATATTCAGATGGCATCCAGGAGGTCTCATACAGAAGAAAAGCCATCATTTATTCACAAGTTTTGATTTCCCTATTAGCAATAGCAATAGCATTTAGACTTATATACTGCTTCACAGTGCTCTCTAAGCAGTTTACAGAATCAACATATTGCCCCCCAATAATCTGGCTCCTCATTTTATCAACCTCGGAAGGATCGAACTGCCAAATTGCAGGCAGCTGGCAGTCAGCAGAAGTATCCTGCAGTACTGCATTCTAACCACTGAGCCACCACGGCTCTATTAATTATCTTCCAGATGTGAATGACTCATTGCATCAGTCCAATTTTCCTGAAATGTGTAAGTGTTCTTCCTATATGAAGTAGCCCCTTTTGACAACTGGGGAAGGTATTGGTGGCAGATGTCCATCTACTGCAGTGGTCATTCACAGCATGATCCCTGCTTAGCTGAAGATCATGGAGAATTGAAATTCACTACATGTTATTAATGTTGCCCATCACATCTTGCAATGTATCAACCTCACTGAGAAGAAATGAAGCCTTTTGTTCCTCTTGAGGGAAATGAGAGAATGCAAATGTTCCTGCCCAGACAATGAGTCAACTCATCCTTCTATAATTACTGTTGGCTTAGGGCTTTTTTGTTCCAACATACCATCACATTAAGAGTGTGGTAAGCAAAAAGTGGATGAAGTATTTGTCCAGTAAAGTATGAGCTTTAATGTATTTGGATCCAGTGATAACATGTGCTTTTGCAATGTCAATAGACAGATACATCACCGGAAAAGGTAATTTATTACCATTTTTCACACTTATGACCATTACAGCATCTCCATGGTCATCTGATCAAAATTCAAATGCTTGGCAACTGATTTGTATTTTTTTTTGAAAAGTTTTTTTTATTTTTTAAAACATAAAACATAAAATACATCTTTTTAGAGCAACTGACTTGTATTTATGACAGTTGCTGTGTCCTGGGATCGTATGATCACCTTTTGTGACCTTCTGACAAGCAAAGTCAATGGGGAAGCCAGATTCACTTAACAACCATGTTACTAACTTGTTACTAACCTGCAGTAACCGTTCACTTAATAGCTGTGGCAAGAAAAGTTGTAAAATGGGACAAAATTTACTCAACAACTGTTTTGCTTAGCAGCTGAAATTTTGAGCCCATTTGTAGTTGTAAATTGAGCATTTCCTGCATTCTTTCCTATTTCTACCAGAAAAGAAATTAACTAAATCTACATCTACACTATCTATCTATCACTAAATATATACAAAACTTCAAGACAATAGTTTCAATACAACAGTGGGAAGAACTATGGAGCAAATCTATAAAATTTACCCTAAGCTATGGTATGAGAGAGAAGTAGTATAAAATGTTTTACAGATGGTATTCAACTATCAATAGTTGCCCAAACAGGCAAACCATATTTTAATGAATGCTGGAAATGCCTTGAGATAGAAGGAATATATTACCATATGCGATAGACATATAACCCCCCCTGGAGTATTAGAAAGAAATATACATTCATAAAGTTTTACGGATTTAAATTTAAAATGAAATATCATTTTGATAGCTGTAATGCCAGAGAACATCAATAAAAAAGTACCATAATTTATTAAGATACATGCTTACGGCTGCAAAAACAAACTTTGCACTCCACTGAGGAAAAGACAACAATCTCTGATTGGGAACTTAAACTTGGAGGATAGGATTCATTGTACAATTTCAACATTTTATCTGTCAATTTGTAGATAATATCTTTTTTTGAAAATATATCTTTATTTTAAATATTTTTTAAATCACCGAATATGTAACATATATTTGCTAAACCACTTTCCCTTTGATGCATAATACACAGAACTTCATATCCATTTAATGGTTCAGTATGTAATACAGAATTTAGCAATAATTATTTTAGGGTTATATATTTTATTTTGCCTGTCCTTGGTGGACACCTGTGTAGAACAGTGTGCAGAGGTGGTATTCAGTTGGTTTGGATCGGTTCTCCCGAACTGGTAGCGGAAATCACGGATGGCCCTGCCTACCCGCCCCGGCTCTATGCCATCCTATTTAGGCACATTTTTGAGGCCGGGCGCAAGCGCAAAAGACGCATGCATGAGCAAAGCGCATGTGTGGAAGGCAGGCGCGTGCGCAAATTGGGCGCACACACACATGAAGTGAGCATGCATGTGGGGGGCGAACCAGTAGTAACATAATGTGAAACCCACCGCTGACAGGGCGATCTTTCTCAGCTTTAATCTCAAAACTTTTAGATGATCTCATATCACATCTGGCAGAAACACAGTTAACCTGTGATTTTTAGCTATTACAATTTGGCCAATAAATAATTTATTTTCTGATGTATTATATTTGATAGTATTTTCTAGGCTTTATGGTAAGTTTATAGTTGTTTCTTTTCCAAGCCATTTAGCCATTTAAAGATTAGATATCTTTAAATATGTCCATCAAATACATAGCGTTAAAATATCTAATTTAGGATATAAATGTCTCCATAATTTGCTGTGTGAACATAATATACTTGCATAATGATGTCAGTATTAATCTAACATTGTGCATGCTTATGAAATATTAATATTAGGACTGTGCCAGGTTTTAATTTTAGAATTTCAGTAGTAACAGGCAATAGATTCTCAATCTATATGCTGGTTTGGGAGAATACATAGGACAAAGTCATTCTATATCAGATGCCAGAAGTAAAAAAAAAAGTTATTTCAGCTTTCCTGTTTGACAATAGCTATGATTTATCCAATTTCATCAACTCTCAAGATGGTTGCTGAGATGAATGCTCCTAAATGCTCTTTTGGTATGCACACACGCACACACACACACACAGTCATTGTATGTGGTCAGAAAAATAGTGCATGATTTTGAAAAGTCCCAAAGGTGCTTTTTCAAGAGGCAACTGGACTTTTTTGTTTTTCTTTCGAAGATGTTTTACTTCTCATCTAAGAAGCTTCTTCAGCTCTGACTGGAAGGTGGGGAATAGAAGGATTTTAACTCCTTGCAAAAAACTGGTCATTTGCATTCTTTTAGTGAGTTGTTAAAGCCACCAGGAGGTTTATCTGTGTCATTAGTAGTTCACCTGAGCCTTCCTGGAACTGTTGAAAGGACTGTATTGTAGACTGGAGATAGATGATGTCGTATCCGTCCCCCTCTGTTGAGAGAGGGCTGTTCAATTTTGACATAGATGGCCCCTTTAGCCCGTCTTTAAAACCAGTGATCCTCTTTGTCCAAAATGTGAACTTTGCTGTTTTCAAAAGAGTGGCCTTTGTCTTTTAAATGCAGATGGACTGCTGAATCTAGTCCTGATGGATTTGTTTTCCTGTGTTATGCCATGTGTCTATAAGTAATTGTTTTGTTTCTCCAATGTACAGAACTACACATGGCTCACTGCATTGTACTGCATATATAACATTGCTTAGTTTGTGTCTGGGTGTTTTATCCTTGGGGTGGACAAGCATCTGTCTTACTGTATTCTTGGGTTTGAAGTGTGCACATATGTTGTGTTGGCTGAAGATCCTCCTGAGCTTTTATGATATTCCTGCAATGTATGGAATGACACTGTTGCTTCATTTACTGTTCTCTTCATTGTCTGTTATGGAGGAGCTCCTGTAGGGTCTTTTTTGAAGTTTGATGAAGGCCCACTTGGAATAGCCACACATTCTGAGGGCTTCCTTGATGTGTTTTACTTCTTTTTCTTTCTCATCTTTGCTGGTAGGCAGGCCTTCAGCTCAGTGGTGTAAGGGTCTGATTACTCCCATTTTGTGTTCCAGTGGGTGGTGGGAATCAAAATGTAAATATAGATCTGTGTGGATGGTTTTTTTGTAGACTTCTGTCTTCCTTAATGTGTACTGCACAGTCCAGGAAGGCTGGGCTATTTTCCTTAACTTCTGTGTGAATTTGATGTATCTGTCCACAGAGTTGACATGTTTGGTGAACACTCCCAATTCCTGTGTTTTGAACTTGACTCAAATATCATCCACATACCTATACCAGTGAGTGGGTGGAATTCTTGTGAAGGAATCTAGGGCTTTGATTTCTATCTCTTCCATGTAGAAATTGGCCACAATGGGAGACACAGATGAATCCATGGTGCAGCCGTGTTTTTGTCTGTAGAAACCTTCATTGTATTTAAAATAATTAGTGGTCAGGCAGAGGTCCAGGATGACACATATGTGGTCTGGGCTGAGATTACGACATCATCTATCTCCAGTCTACAACACAGTCCTTTCAACAGTTCCAAGCAGATTCCACAACCATTTGAACTACTCAGGTGACCCTGATGATGCAGATAAACCTCCAGAAGGCCTTAATGCCTTGGTAAAAGAATGCAAATGACAAGTTATCTGCAAGGAGTATAAATCCTTCCATTCTCCACCATCCAATAAGAGCTGAATAAGCTTCTTGGAAGTAAAATGTCTTCAAAAAACAAACAAACAAAAAAAAAAAAAACAGAAAGTCCAGTTGCCTCTTGGAAAAGCACCTTTGGGACAACCATGATCTGGATGACTGAGAATCTCTATTGACAATTTTGAAAAACATATTGCATTTTAAAAGATAATGGAAGATAATGAAACGGATGAGAAATTAGGGTTAGGGTAAGATCTTACAAGTTGAAGGCTTCAAACCAGGGGTGGGTTGCCCCTGGTTCGCACTATAGAAAAACCAGTGGGAGGCTCCGCCCAAAACCCCCGACATTATCAAAACACTTCTGCGCATGTGCAGAAGCTTCTGTGTATGCGCAGAAGAGCGCGCGCATGCACGCACGCGTGAAGCAAGCATGCACGCGCGGCTCCACTGTGAACCGGTAGTAAAGGTAGTAAAGAACCCACCCCTGCTTCAAACAGAAGATCAGCTTTATGATTCAAATATATGATCTTGCTGACAATGTTTTTTAATAGTAGCCGAATTCAACCCATGAATTTTAGTATGATAAAAGAACAATAATCAAAAAATATGTGTTAAAAATGAAACTGAAATTTGAAATGAAAACACCGGTAACAGTTCACGTGGCACAACTATTGGCGTAAAAGCTGGTATATTTGTTTTGGTGACTGAATTATGAATTACAAACATCATCCTGGCTATTTGCTTATCCCTGTTCAACAAAATATTTGTGATCTCAACATTCTTATTCATCTCTATTCTGTGTCAAAAATTAATCTCTGCAGCAAAGATTGCATTTCTAATCTTCAATTATTAGCAATGCTGGCTGAGCTCTCATGGGGCAAGACATCACATCTATTTTTCAGTGTTTTATTGTCTTTTCTTGATTTTCTTTCCTCTTGTGGTTTTCCATTTTTATTTATTAACATATATTATTCTTTACAATTCTATTACACAATTTCTCAGAAGCAATACTTTGTAATTTGTTTTCCCTGGGTATTGTTTTGTCTGTATTTGGAAACCCAATAAAAAACCAATTAAGAGTAATGAAGGTTTGAATTATCTATGAAGAATAAATCTAGATGCATGCTTCTACATAGATAATTTTGAATGCCAATGGTAATAAATAAAGGCCATCCCTTTCTTGGGGTGTGGGTTAAGGTGGACAGATGAAAACATTTCACTGGCAACCATAGGTCAAAGGCCAGGCAAAAGACATATGCATTAGTTTCAACAATCTACAATATTTTAATGTCTAATTTAATATATCAAAAGGCCCAGGAGTTTCCAGAGCTAATGGAGACAATCTATAGGGAAGAAGGGGCTTAAGTTATCTCAGCCTTATCTCTTTTATGTACATAACATGTAGCACAATAGAGATGGAAAGTAGGATTCCAGGTATATTCTGCTCTATGAAGGAAACAATTTGGTGGATGAGGATAGGTATTTCACAGACATTGCTTTATTTGTTTTACCTACCACCTACAAATGCATAGGTATCCCCTCTCCAATTTACGATATGAATAGAATTAGGTGTGACACTGGGAGACATGTCTCTGCCTTTTATTAAAGGGACTGGAAAGATCCCTCTTGTTGCAACTATGGGGCTAATATGCAAACTATTAAACATATTGTGTAAGATTGCCCATGACGTGTGTTCTGTGGTTCCCTAGAAGATCTCTATGAAGCAATGCCAGATGTGATCACCTGGATAGCTGAACTGGACATCCAATTAGAAAGTCACTGTTGTACCCCTATAGAGATTTTATAAGGGTTTATATTTATAGAGGGTTAAGAGCCTTGGTGGTGCAGCAGACTAAAGTGCTGTTAAGTAGCACCAGCTGCCTTCAATTACTGCAAGTTCAAATCTCACCAGGCTCAACGTTGACTCAGCCTTCCATCCTTTCGAGGTAGGTAAAATGAGGACCCGGATTGTGGGGGCAATAAGCTGACTTTGTATAAAAAAGAACCCCGCTGGGGGGGGGGGAAAGCCCTACTAAGCAGGTATATACAAAAGTATGAAGGTTATTGCTTAACGCATTGTAAGCCGCCCTGAGTCTCCGGAGAAGGGCGGCATATAAATTGAACCAATAAATAAATAAATAATATAATTATATGGGTTATATGTTTATGTTTACTTCTCTTTCTCATGTTCTCATCATACACTAAATAATTGTCTGTCTGTCTCTTTTACTCTCAGCAAACTGGTGGCTGACTAGAAATTGGGGCTCCACAGCAGGAAATAGGGGATGGAAAACATATAGCAGTATTTTCTATTTGACAGTTAAATTGCTTAAATAATTATTTTAGAAATGACAATCACATGTAAAAAATAATTTTAACCTGCTTCATGGTAAATCAAGCTAAGACAAATAATGCAGAAGATGTGGAGTGGAGGGAAACTGACTTTTTACAATCAGGAAGCAAATACCATAATTGCTATGATAATAGATGATTACCTGCTTGGCATGAAATCAGTTCCATTCTGCTCTGAATTGGAGACAGCAGTTTATAGTTTCCTGTATATTTAAAGCATCTTTGGACACAGAGTAGTTGAAGAAGTTAATATTTGCCACAGTTGAAAACCCCCCACCCCAATGTATTGTGGGAGAAAAAAGTAACTGATAGAAAAAATTGTCTGCAGGTCATGTCTACAAAAAGAGACAGTCAGCCAAAGAATTTATAACACCTGAACTAAAATGTAAGTCTTGCAGCTTTGTTACATTGACTGAAGCTTTGATCCAAGATCAAATTGCTTTGGATAGAAGAAACAAGAACAAGTGTATGGAAGAATGCTTACTTAGAGAGGTATAGTTTGTCCCCAAAAATAGAAAATCCTATTGATCTATGCCAAGCAGTGGAAATTGCTCATAGCTAGGTGACCCAGCTATGATAAGCCTCCAGTATTGGTCAACACAAAAATAATAGGCACATGGCTAAAATATGCAAAACTACAAAAATAATTCAATAAATATAGACTAATAATCAACTTCTCCAATCACCTATCAATTAATACAAAACATTGGATGGGTATTAAGAAAGAATTAATGGAGCTAGACAAAATTTTGTTAGGAACAGATGAAAAGGCAATAAAGATAACTTATCAATATTTACTGGAATATAAAATGGCATAAGAACAATTGAAGGAAACCATGGTAGTATGGGCCCAAAACTTTGGTTACAATATTGATCTGGACAAATGGCAAGACTTATGGGAGAGAAACAGGAAACTAACCTTAGCCACTGTGTACAAAGAAAATCTATATAAATTGTTCTATAGGTGGCACCTTCCACGTACAAGGTTAGCAAAAATGAACAGGAATCTATCACTGCAGTGTTGGAAATGTAACTCAGTATTAGGATCTTTTTATCACATGTGGTGCTTATGTACAAATGCTAGGGAATTTTGGCATCAGACAAAGACATGGTTGGAAGAGATGCTAGACTAAAACATAAGATTTGAAACCAGAACTATTCCTACTAGGAATTACAGAAGAGAAATATGGCAAAGGATTGCTATACTTAATGCTGCATGTCATAATAGCAGCAAGACTGGTTATGTGCAATACTGGAAAAATGAAGGAACCCCCCCCCCCCCCGAAGAAGAAATAATGAAGAAAATCTTGGTCTGCGTGGAAATGGACAGGCTGACACTAGAACACAAAAATAAGGGTGAGGCAGAATACTATGAAATCTGGAACAAACTGTACTAATGGTTGGAAAGGAGGAAAATGAGTCGGAGCAGAAAAGATCTAGGTTTGTAGAACTGAAAATGGACAATATTTAGGCAAATATACAAATGAGGACAAGAGATACAGTATGTTTATAAGATCAGAGGAGTAATGTATGATAAATAGTAATTATATTTGTTGTTATGTTAAAAATATGTATGGAAATGACAAAATCAGGATGGTTACACTGTGTCCAATGTTTTTAATGTTTATTTAATAAAAAACTTTTTTTTAAAAAAAAATACAAAACATTGGAACATTTCTCAACTCATGCCAAATCTTTCTCAAAACTGATCAATCACAGCAAGATCATCCCCATCTCATATTTCTGGCATATACCTGGAAATCAGATATGGAAACCTGGATTGGGGTTCCCTTGCTTCACTTGCAAATCTCCCAGTTTGCTCTTGCTGTTCGGGGTCAAATCATCAAAAGCAACTCTAAATTTTTGCATGATATTCAAGTAAATCCAGCAATGGATTATTGCCTCAATGTGGGATACCCGATTTGGCAGCCCCATCTTTTTTTAAAAACAGTTTTTTATTTTTATTTATCATAAACACATTTACATGTACAGTCATTTATCCATCATTTTGGCAGCCCCATCTTTAAGCAGACTAAGAACAAAAGGAACCCTGGAACAATCTACTATATGAAATTCCTCTAGACAACCCACAATGGATTTCTATTAACCATGGCAGGCTTTATTGTGCTTTATGGATAATTTATGATAGAGCTCAAGAAGTTATTTGGAATATAACTGCAGGCAGCTTTAGATTGAACAGTAAACTGTCCTAGGATCAGCTACATGACATCAGGGTATTATGTCATTGTGCAAATGATGTGGTTTTCTAATGAGTCAGACACATCAAGACATTTGATGAATCTATATAAATCATATTGTTTGTCAATGAGTCCATGGTGCTCGATTCATTTGTCCTCCCCCTTCTCCAAATCTTCTATGGATTCCTAAATATGCAAATTTACAGTTTGTGGATTTTGTTGTATTCTTCACTGAAAAGTCGCTTGGGACAGAAAAGAAAATTATGGCTCTTATTTTGGAGTAGAGACTAAATTATTATCAGGGATAACTGAAGGGAGACTGGTTTGATGTATTTCACCTGAAAATTAATCTGTTAGGATAAAGTGATTAAGACAAAATTAATTAAATTGAGGGTGGAGGTTATTCTTTATTTAATGTCCCACATTTTTTCATTAGAGAAAAAAAAAACATTCAGTTACATTAATTGGAAGGGACTCGGTATGCATTTGTGTGTGTGTGTGAGAGAGAATTTAGGGGATTAATTTCAGGAGATTTGAATCTAAAATTAGTTTTGGATTGATGGAAGGAAAGAAAACTATATAGAGAAAGTAGCATGGCAAGGATGAAAAAGTGAGCCGCACCAGAGAAAAAATGAAATGGTATGACAGTGGACTCTTTCTGGAAGGTTAAAAAGAGATGGGAAGGAAATAAACTCTGTAGAATTTTAGAATTTAAGAACTCTGAAACCAAGTTCACAAGTCTGAATGTGAATGGATCAGAAAAGATGTGTCAAGAGCTTCTGGTGGAGAAGTGAAAAAAGTCAAGATGGCAATCATGACAACACAATTAAAATCATGACAACACAATTAAAATCTTGCTTCTTGGTATGTGAGTGTGGCCATCTCAACTTTGTTGCTGCCCCAGGATTCTGCTGGTCGTGTCCCAAGTTAACATCAAATGTTATTAGATATTGCAAGTATTTCTGTGTTGAATGTGAAGGCCTGCAGGAGGGAAAGATTTACAGATATGACTGCCAGAACATTGGTCTCCATGTGAATTGGGCTCCCTCATTACCTGGTTCTTTAGTCACCCAATCTGGCTTTTTCTGTAGAACACACTCAATGTACAAGTGTCTCTGGAGCCTTTGGGGACATCAACACGAAGTGGGGTTGTATGGACTTCTGAGTTTGTTGAATCTCTTCATGTGTTAAAATTATCTGGATTTCATGAATGACACAAGTTTATTGAAGATGTTTCCTAGTTTGGTAATGAAACATCAGCAAGCAAACAGCCAATCTCGATGGGCACCAACGATATCACAATGAAGATATTGTTAGCATTAAAGAAGGCATTGTGCTTTGTTCAGGCTTATTTTCAAGTATGCTGAACAAATCCACATACATTTCCCTGTAAGAGTTATAAATGGGTCAGCAATTAGTATTTTATGTGCTGATTTTTTTTTTTAAAAGTATTTCAATATAATCCCAAGATTCCCATTAAGCATAGCTGTGGAAATTGTAGACACCATGTTGGAGAAGGTTGATTTAGATTATTATGCAGAACCAAATTGCAACACTTTGTCCACATAATGACTTTTATATCAGGATGCAGCTAATTTGATGTTTTGACTACAGTGTAAAAGGCCACAAGTTTTACAAGTTTCTCCCTTCTATATTTTTTCGCATTATTCTAAGCTAATTAATGTACAGCATAATGTGGTTAATTTAATGCTTAATGCCCAAGGTGCTGGTAACAAAAATGAACTTGTAAAATTAATTTTTCATTTAACAAATGAAAATCAATGTCCTTTTTAGGAGTATCTTGTGTCCTATAATCCTTCAATATATTAATTTTCTTGTTAATCTTTCTGCTCTCAAAAGAGTGCTTCAATCAGACAGGCCTGTCAAGACATATTGTATTGTTGGCAGACATCTTCATTTAACATTACATTTTTAAAATCAGCAAGAATAGCATTTGCTTATTTTGAACTGTAGAAAAAAATATGACCTAGTATATGATAATCTAACAGAGTATGATTTCAGAGCAGAAAAGAAGGCTCACATTTGAAACAAACGTAGGTAGGTATCCATGTATAGACACTGTGATGTCCCAGTGATGTCTCTCCTCCCTTGCATACTCACGTCATGACACAACAGTGACAGAATTTGCATTGTGTCAATGTTTCATCAGTTGTTTCCCCAGCCATGGATAGTGATATTCATGCGGATGCTTCTTTCAGTTACCTTTGAGCAGTCTACTTAGATGGAAAGATAGGATAAAAATTCAATATACACTTACATATGTGTAGTCCTTGACTTACAACCACAACTGAGTTCAAAATTTATGTTGTTAAGTGAAAGAGTTGTTAAATGAATTGTTAAATGAGAGAGTTGTTAATCTTGTGGCCTTTTCCACAACAGTGGTGGGCCTTATCCAGGATGACAATGAAGATTCGTACAGGAGGAGGTGAAGGCTTTGGTGGACTGGTGCAATAAAAATAACCCGGTTTTGAATGTTAATAAAACAAAGTGCAATAGCACTTAGACTTATATACCACTTCATAGTGCTTTACAGCCCTCTCTAAGCAGTTTACAGAATCAGCACATTGTCCCCAGCAATCTGGGTTCTCATTTTACCCACCTCGGAAGGATGGAAGGCTGAGTCAACCTTGAGCCTGGCGCGATTCAATCTGCCAAACTGCTGGCAGTCGGTGATCAGCAGAAGTAGCCTGCAGTACTGCACTCTAACCACCCGCGTCTCATTTAGAAAGAGCTGGCATAGTCATACTCCACTTTGTATCAAGGCTGCAGCTGTGGAGGTGGTCAACAGAATTAAGTCTCTGAGGGTGCAGATAAATAATAATCTGATGGTCTCTTCATACATTATCTTTAGAGAACTGTACAAACCAGTGTTTGCATTTCCTGCATAGGATGAGGAGAGCATATCTTTCTTATTCTGGCCGCTTTTTACAGAGGCACAATTGAGAATGTTTTAACAAACTGTATCACTGTTTGGTTTGGTGGTAGCAGTGCCTCAGATAGAAAGTCCATACAGAGAGTGGTAAGTACAGCTGAGACGATTATAGGAAGCTCATTTCCTGTTATTCAGGATACTACATACAAGCACTATGTGCTTAGAGCTTGAAGCATTGTTAGAGACCCCACAGACCCACTTCATGGTCTGTTTCTGTTGCTTCCCTTTAGCAGAAGGTTTTGAAGTATTAATGCAGGACTAATAGGTTCTGTAACAGCTTTGTTCCTTATGCCATCTGTCTTGTAAACTCGCAGGATTCTCATTTTTTCGCCACGTATATGTATACATTTGAATTATGTGATGTTTCTCTGTATCATACTGTATATGTGTGTGTATGTGGGTATATGCGTAATGGTTATCCTTTGAGAGCTGAATGCAATGAAATTTCATTTTAATGTATGCTGATTAGTGTACATATAAAGTGACAATAAAGTTCTATTCTGTTCTGTTCTGTTCTGTTCTGTTCTGTTGTTCTGTTCCGTTCCGTTCCGTTCTATTCCATTCCATTCCATTCCATTCCATTCCATTCCATTCCATTCCATTCCATTCTATCATAAAATTAGCAGCATCCTGATTCATTATGTGAACCAGTGGTGGGTTGCTACCAATTCACCCCGGTTCAGGTGAACCAGTAGCAGCAGTGGCGGGAGGCTCCGCCCACCCACCTGGACGTCACAAAATATGTTCTGCACATGCACAGAAGCTTCTGCGCATGTGCAGACATGGCGTGCGTGTGAGCAAAGCGAGCGCATGCGTGCAAGTGAACCTGTAGCGAAGGTAAGTGAAACCCACCCCTGATGTGAACACAGTGATGTACCACCTTCCTTGCCACAGTTAAGTAAAACACCGCAATTGTTAAGTTAGTAACATGGTTGTTAAGTGAATCTGCCTTCCTCATTGACTTTGCTTGTCAGAAGTTTGCAAAAGGTGATCACATGACTCTGGGAAACTGCAACCATCATAAATATGAGACCGTTGCCAACTTTATGAATTTTGATCACATGACCATGGGGATGCTGCAACCGTCATAAGTGTGAACAATAGTCATGTCACTTTTTTCAGGTCTGTTGTAACTTTGAATGATCGCTAAATGAACTGTTTTAAGTCAAGGACTATCTGTACATACTTACATTACCTATTTCTAGATTTGTAGGTTATGAATTCATGTATATCTTCTATCCCAAATAAAAGGGCAGAAACAGAACTAGTGTGGAATTTTTTCTTTTGCCTTAGGATGAATAAGGAAAACCAACTAGGGGGAGGGAGAGGAAAAATATTTATTGAGCAGGCTGCCATCCTTCTTTTGTTAGGACCGTCCAACAGAGAGTGTTATTATTTTTTTTGATGTAGAAAGCAAGCTGATCTTTCAGTTATCTAAAAAAAAAAAGTGGATTGAAGGCTAAGGGCCACTAAGCAAGAGAGTCTCCACCTCCATCCTAGGGGACATATTTATTACAAATTGGAGGAATAAGAGAAAAAAAAAATATTTGACATTTTCTTGCAGAAATACGGAAGTTCCTTAAAAACAAAGAGTTGTCCCAATCATGTTATCCTTGTTTCAGTCATCCTTTATCTGATATGATGTGCCCCCCACCCGCTGTTCAGTCTTCCTGATTATCAAAACCCCTGGGAAGAGGCTTTGTCATTTTTCTCATTACCTTCAGGTTTTGCAGATTAAATACTTGCCAAAATGATTCATGGTCTCGTTATCAATAGCAATGACTCACTGACTCTTTCAGTTAACAATCTTCATATATAATTCTAAGCAAAAGGAACAGCCTTTTTTAAAAAAAACAAAGCCTCATGCCAATTCTTATCAATTGTTTGTGGTTTCTGTATTCCCCCATCTAGACCACCTTCCTGTTTACTCTTCTGCCTGACTCAGTTCTAGGCTAGATAATAAAAATATTTTGGGAATGGAAAGTTTTGGATTACTCCTGATAGGAATTAAAATAGAGATGCTCTCTGAGGATTATTTTTTGTTGTCATTCTGAATAATATTTGAATATATAAGTGTTTTTCTATCGAAGCACCTGGTCTACCCCAATATTGGACGGAGCAAATCCAAGAGCCCTCAAGCAGTTGCATTCACGAAAAACCATTTTATATAAATTTGGTATAAAAATAAATTTATATCAATTTATATTAATTTATATAAATATAAATTTGATACATATACATATACACATACACACAAATCAGGGGTGAAATCCAGCAAGTTCTGACAGGTTCTGGAGAACCAGTAGCAGAAATTTTGAGCAGTTTGGAGAACCGGCAAATACCACTGGCTGGGAATGGAGATTTTGCAGTATCCTTCCTCTGCCATGCCCACCAAGCCACACCACACACATCAAGCCACACCCATAGAACCGATAATAAAAATTTTTGGATTTCACCACTGAGATATATGTGTATGTATGTATGTATGTATGTAAGTATGTATGTATGTATATATGTATATTTGTTTTCTGAGGTTTTCGCGGGTGTTTGTATGTAGGTCTTTGGTTATTCGGGTTTTCTCCCGCGTAAAATTGGAGGTTTCTTGGCAACGTTTCGACGAAGTCTCATTCGTCATCTTCAGGCTGGTGTTCTCGGCTTCGTGCTTCTAGGAGCAATGTGTGTGATCGCAGCTGTTTCTTCCTTTTAACTGCCAGTGGGGGTGTGAACTGATTGAGTGGGAGCTTGGCTGTGTTCTGATTGGGCAGAGGTGTGTTCTGATTGGTTGGGGGTTTGGCTGTGCTCTGATTGGATGGGGAGTTGGCTGTGTTTTGATTGGCTGGGTATGTGTTCTGTTTAGGTGGGGGCTTGGTTGTGCTCGGGTCAGTCTGAGTAGCAGGGGGATTTGAGCTGGTGAGCTGTGTTGCTGTTGTTTGGCCAATCAAAGCACAGCCAACCCCCCATCCAATCAGAGCACAGCCAAACCCCCAACAAATCAGAACACACCTCTGCCCAATCAGAACACAGCCAAGCTCCCACCCAATCAGTTCACACCCCCACTGGCAGTTAAAAGGAAGAAACAGCTGCGATCACACACATTGCTCCTAGAAGCACGAAGCCGAGAACACCAGCCTGAAGATGACGAATGAGACTTCGTCGAAACGTTGCCAAGAAACCTCCAATTTTACACGGGAGAAAACCCGAATAACCAAAGACCTACATATATGTATATATATATATCTTCTTAAGTTTCATATATATATATGATTCTAAACTCAATATAGCTTTCTGTTTATATATTTTTAAGGAAGCCCATACAATTTCTTAAGGAATGAACTAGAGCAATAACGTTGCTTCTTAGAGATTTGATCCTCTTTTTTCTTCATCTGTAGTGTATAGTAATGAAATATCCATTATAACTAGTATCTTCCCCACATAGTTCAGATTCTTATCTGAAATCCTGCACAAAAATATGCATTATTATAAGTAAATGTTTTGTTAAAATCTTTCATGTTAAATTTCTATATTTAGGCAAGAAAAACCAAATGCACATGTATAGTATATGTGGTACCTGGCTCAATAATAGTAACTGTGAGAGGGATCTTGGAGTCGTAGTGGACAATAACTTAAGTATGAGCAAGCAGTATGCTGCAACTGCCAAAAAGCCAACACGGTTCTAGGCTTCATTAACAGAGGAATACAATCAAGATCATGTGTGAAGTTAATACCACTTTATACTGCCTTGGTAAGACCAAACTTGGAATACTGCATCCAGTTTGGTCACCACAGTGTAAAAAAGATGTTGAGACTCTAGGAACAGGGGTGTCAAAAACAAGGCCTGCAGGCCGGATTTGGCCCATGGGGCCACCATGGAAACAGTGAAGGACTAGCCTGCAGTGCCTCTGTCAGCGAAAATGAGCTCGGGAGGGCTGTGCGTACTCCTCCCAAGCTCTGTTTTTGGCTGCAATGGCCTGCTCCAGTGGTCTGCCAGTGAAAACGGAGCTCAGCCTGACCACGCACCCCCCCCAGCTATGCCCCCAGCCCTCTGAGGTCAAACACAACCCTGATGTGACCCTCAATGAAATCGAGCTTGACACCCCTGCTCTTGAAAAAGTGTAGAGAAGAGCAACAAAGATGATTATGGGACTGGAGGCTAAAACATATAAAGAACGGTTGCTGGAATTGGGTATGTCTAATTTAATGAAAAGAAGGACTAGGGGTGACATGATAGCAGTGTTCCAATATCTTAGGGGTTGCCACAAAGAGGGAGTTTTCATTCTCCAAAGTACCTGAGGACAGGACAGGAAGCAATGGATGGAAACTAATCAAGGAGAGAAGCAACCTAGAACTAAGAATAAATTTCCTGACAGTTAGAACAATTAATCAGTGGAACAACTTGCCTCCAGAAGTTGTGAATGCTCCAACACTGGAAGTTTTTAAGAAGGGATTGGACAACATTTGTCTGAAATGGTATAGGGTTCCCTGCCTGAGCAGTGGGTTGGACTAGAAGACCTCCAAGATCCCTTCCAACTCTGTTGTTCTCTATTCTATTCTATATTATAAATTGAAATTATTTGCCTTCTACCTTAGGGAAGAACCAGTGGTTCAGATAAGAATAAAGTGGATAACTGCTGAGCCTATTTAAAAATTCTTCACAAACTAATTTATTTTTCCATTTATATTCCATTTGCAGTTGCAGAAAAGAACAAAATGTAAAATTAAATATTGTATGAATACAAAAGAAATGAAAACCAATCACAAGCTAATTTAACAACATACATCTTGATGCATTCCTGACACCAGGGATCAATTCCAATTTCCAAAAGAGTATTTGAGAACATCAGAGTAGAGCTTTGTGGCTTAGCCATCTTCAAATGGACCTCTTTTGAAGATATTAAGATCTAGAATCATAATGAAACAGGGAGTCTCCTATACCCTAGAGAGACTATCATGACCTAAGACAGTTATGAATTAAAAGGTCAAAGGCAATACTTGACACGGAGCCTGGAATAGACTGTTATCCAATATTGCTATTTAATATGATTGGAGTATGGTACCAGGTTCCAGTTACCTGTCTAGTCACCGCATTTTACAGCAGTTAGGTCCTCCTCCATAGTAGTCCAATATGCATTTCAATAGTTTAAAAATGATATAATCAACAAAGGCATGAATCACTATTACCAAGAAGTACAAGGTATCGGTTAGTGCTATAATGCACAATTGCCTTTTTTTTTTTTTTTCATCTTGAAGTACATTCAGCAAACCTTAAGAATAAACAAAGTTGCTTTCTCCTTTACTTATTTTCCTGGTTAAAGCCCTTTGTAAATGGATAGTGTTATATAAAATGAGATCTGGCAGCAGCAATTGTAATAATATAAATACCTTTCTTCTTGTCACTAATGTCTGAATAGGTTATCAAAATACTTGCTTCTGAATGTATGGAGGTTCCTCCTGGTGAGAGCATTTTTTTTTATAATTAATTTTTATTAAACAAACATTAAAAACATTGGACATAGTGGTGAGAGCTTTTTGAGCAACAATGTTGAAAAAGGCATTGTTGTTCAAGGCGAGAGTTTGGCCTTGAACATCAACAACAAAATGTTTGGCTGATAAAAGAATATTGGTTGAATGAACAGCTATAACTGTCTCTGTGTAATCTTTCCAAGGTGAGCCATTGTTTCTTTTCTGTGTCTTGGATGAATAAGTAAACACTCCCACCATAGTATTACATGCAAATATAAATGATATTGTCAAAAATTGATTGATTTTGATTTCCTCACTTACCGAGCATTTGCATTTATCAAATACATTTCCACTAATCCAATCCAAAATAGCAACAGCACTTAAATAGATAACCTTGATTGTCATTTTTACTGTGGGTGCACTGGCACACATTAAAAATGAAATTAGGTTGCCTGCTCTCAAAAGTATACACATACGTAACACACATATACACGTTATATACTTACCTACATATATATATAACAGTCACAACAAATCAGATTTGCACCTCATATCCAGGGGACAATGTGCTATGCACGTTATCAGAAACTTTATAATAAAGTAACATGGCCAGTATGGTCAGCCCAAAATATTTTGAATGCCTCAGCAAAATAGCAGATGGTTTTTGCCCGTGGAATATGGTGGTGGCAACACACTAACTGAGTTGTCTTTCAATTTGACTTTGTGGTTACCTTGTTGCATTCTATGAATTTCAAGCTTTGTGTCAGACCTGGAAGCCATCTTTTACCTTTGAGCCTTCAGGCCTGCCACAAATTCTACTGTGGTAAAATGGGAGGGGGGATTGTATGGAGTGAAGATGATATGTAGTCAAAATAACATTCTTTCTAGAAAGTCAAGGCCGTTGTGCCCTGCAGCTGTGCTGAGAAGAATGAGGAGGTATCTTCTGTTCCAGAGGGTACCTGATTGGTTCATATGATGGACATGTGGGTGAAGGGCAAGGACTTGAACTTTCTTTTGGGTGAGGAAAACTGAGAAGCTCTCAGATTCGGGTTTTCCCAGATGTGCCAATATGACATCTCTAATAAAAGTTAGCTTTGAGGAAACTCAAGCCTCAGAGTTTGATTTCATTGGGGGTGTTACTTAGAACCCTGACACTTTAATTATAAAATGAATTCATATTTTGATTTCATGCTTTGATTCAAATATCAAATGACTTGATAATATGTCATTCCTTACCAGTTTAAGATGGAAAACCTATCTTGATTCATTGAGGGGGCACTGCTTGTATATTCTATTGAAAATGTTCCCAACTAAAATGTCCTCATTCATTCAGTTCTGGAAGGAATAGCACACTCTGTTACATTTGGGAACAAAAGACAAATTTTAAGGTGCAGGGTACACCATGTGGAACACTGAATTTTGTCTATCAGCACTCTCATTGTCCATACTCTCCATCTCCATATGTCTGATTCTTGCAACAACCAATTGTTTTGCATACAGGTAGTCTTCTATTTGTGACCATTTGCTTAAAGACCATTTGAAATCAAAGTGCTACTGAAAAAAGTGACTTATGACTGGTGCACACATTTACAATGTTGCAGTGTCTCTGTGGTCACGTGATTAAAATTTGGGTGCTTGGCAACTGGTATGTGTTTATGAAAGTTGCAGCAATCCATTTGCAATGTTCCCACAAGCAAAGTCAATGGGGGAAGCTGGATTATTTTAAAGACCATATGATTTGCTTAACACCCACAGTAATTTGCTCAACAGCAAATAATATTGGGTGTGACTCATTTAATGACCCCACTGCTTAACAATGGAAGTTCCGGTCCCAACTGTGATTGTAAGTCGAGGACTACCTATAAAGCAATTGGAAAGTTCACCAAGTTAAATTTCCTATAGCTATTATTAATAATCGCAGACCTTAAATGCTTTACCTAGAAAAAGATAGGACAGAAAACATGTACTTATCCTTATTCTTCTGGCATGTTTAAATAAAAAGAACAAGGACTTGTTTTCCAGTGTTTCACATTTGATTTGTAACAAAAATGAGAGAAAGCAACATGTCCTGATGTTGCGGGGAATCATCTTGGCAAACGCACTGATATGTCCCATCCAAACTGAAGTGAATTTTAAGAGCAGAGTATTTTTTTTTTAGAAAAAACACACTTTAATAACAAAAACTGGTTAATAAGAGAATTAGTAATTAGATATTAAAATTAAATACAAAAATTCTTTTTGGAAACATAACTTAGTGGTATCCTAAAACAAACTCAAAATATAGAGGCATGATAGCAGTGTTCCAATATCTCAGGGGTTGCCACAAAGAAGAGAGAGTCAAACTATTCTCCAAAGCACCTGAGGGTAGGACAAGAAGCAATGGGTGGAAACTAATCAAGGAGAGAAGCAACTTAGAACTAAGGACAAATTTCCTGACAGAACAATTAATAAGTGGAACAACTTGCCTCCAGAAGTTGTGAATGCTCCAACACTGGAAATTTTTAAGAAGATGTTAGGTAACCATTTGTCTGAAGTGGTGTAAGGTTTCCTGCCTGGGCAGGGGGTTGGACTAGAAGACCTCCAAGGTCCCTTCCAACTCTGTTATTTTATTCTATAAGGTAGTAATTTGCTTGTGGGCCTTTGGAATGAAGGAGGCAGATGAGCTTCTTCAACTTCTTCATCTATAAATTACAAAGGAAAGACTGAGATCAGCTTGGGTCAAATGTCAAAATGGAATTTCTGAAATGGAGCAAAGTACTCAATTTATGACCATTATGGAGCCCTGGTGATCATTAAGCAAAGCATTGTGGTTGGTAAGCAAACCCATTATTAGCTATGGGTTGTTTTTGCCCAAAACTGAGGTCATCATAACTTCGGAATAATTACTAAGTGACTGTAAATCAAGGGCTATCTATAAATGAGAATGTTCGGTTGAAGCAAAGTCTTTGTATTGTTTCCTCAGGCAGCAAGCTTTGCTTTTCACAAAAACATGTGTTAAATGATTGTAAAAATTAAAAAAAATGCTATTGGATGCTAGATCAGACTTTATTTCATCCAGGTCACAATAATCTAGCTAGCGTTTCTATAACATTTCCTGGGAAGGCCAGAGATTAGACATTAAGCTTTTTTATACTGTTTTCAAAAAAGAAAAATGTTCCTTTTGACAAACAACGGCTTTGCTAAATAAATCACAAATTAGCAGAATTTACACTTAGTGCTGTGCTGCCAGCTGTAGTTTGTGAAGCTTTTTTTTTTAAGAAAAACGTTTTTTATTTTATGAACAAATATACAATATATAATCAATCATTCATTGTATCATCTAAGTACATTTTTTCATTTCATTTAATGTAACATTTCCCGCACATTTACTTATCTGTTAATACATTTATCTGTCTCTCCGTTTTATATCCTAACCCAACCTTCGACCCCCCCTCTCCACCCCCCAGCCCTGACTTCCCAGAGCAAAAACAGGGTATAACATTTAACAAACATATGCTAAAATATTCTAACTTACTGCAAGATTCAAAACTCCCTCACACACTTTAGCTCCCTTTTTACAAATTATTCATCAACCTTCCTTTTATAAATTCTGAAAATCAATTAAATTAAATTCTTTCTTCCTAAATATAAAAGCCTTTTTCTTAGCATGTAATCCAATAACTTTTAGAGTTTTAGAAACATTAACAAACACTGATAAATTTCATTCAAACCCTCAAACACCATTCTTTTTCAACATTTAAAATACTAAAATCTCATATTAAACGTTCTAAAAATCTCTCTCTCTCTCTCTCTCTCTTTTTTTTTTGTGTGTGTAAGTCCATTGGGACCAAGATTCCCAGATTACCTCTTCATATCTAAAATGAAATGGGTCTAAAACATATGCCACATATTACACAGAAAAAAGGATGGGCTTTGTTGCCCATCCTTTATTGCCTTTGATGTGGTGGATGTCCTTGGATGGATTGCAAGTAGGAAGAAAGCCTAGTTAGATATGTTAGGAAGATTTCATCTTCTTAGGAAAATGAAAAGCAATTTTAACATTTTCACTGTCTTTTAATTGATAAACTGTGGATATTTTCATTGGTATTCTTCTCTTATTGTGATTACTGTGGCTTCCTGGAAATACTTACATTTAGCCTGACATATCTAAATAAGTAATCATAATTGTTTATAACATTTCTCTGCTGCTTTTGTTCTTCAGCCCCTAATTCAGGACTGGGAATAAAACAAAAACACCAATCAATCACAGTAATACAATTAGAGATTGATTTAAATCAACAGATAAAAATATAAAATCATTATATACACTAAAACCAATTGAATCGGTAAATTAACTTGTAAATTAGGGAAGGCATCACACAAACCTCGGTTATTGTTACTAAAATTCCCTACTCCTCTGCAGTGATATAACAAGCTTCTGAGACAGTTGGTGCAATCTTTAAGCAGAGGATCTTAAAATGTGAGCAGGCAGAATTAATTAATAATCTTGCCATTTGTAGTTTGATTCTGAAGAATGGAAATGCCCAATGCTTACAGCTTCATTACTCTCTTGCTGCATCCTTAATGAGTGTATAGCTAACAATATAGTGCTGCCATTATGCTCTTAAAAATACCTAGGAAGTATCCAGCCAGCTAACAGCAGTTTCACCTAGCTGTCTGATTATGATAGATAACTTATCCATATAAAAATGCAGATGCCACACTGAGGTTACTAGAAATAATTGCATAGCACTATGTGTTCAATTCTGTAAACCACTGAGAGTCTACTGAAATGAGCAGCCATATTAAATTTAATGAAATAAATAAATAACAATAATAAATATTAGGTTTGTGCAGAGATCTGGATTTAAAGGAGTGTGCTTGGTTAGATGTCTAGTATCTCTTGGGAACAGCTTCAAGCTCCCGCATCTTTTCCTAGCCTCGGGTGCGTGGCCTCTGTTGCTCGCATGTAATCCCCACAAATGAAACAGGTATTCTTAACACGAGTAAGTGTGCACATGCATGCTCCAAATCATATTTTGAATCCAGATCAGTGGTGAAATCCAATTTTTTTACTACCGGTTCTGTGGGCGTGGCTTGGTGGGCGTGGTATGGCTTGGTGGGTGTGGCAGGGGAAAGATACTGCAAAATCTCCATTCCCACCCCACTCCAGGGGAAGGATGCTGCAAAATCCCCATTCCCTCCCCACTCCTGGGGGAAGGATATTGCAAAATCTCCATTCCCACCCTACTCTTGGACCAGCCAGATGTGGCATTTGCCAGTTCTCCCAACTACTCAAAATTTTCGCTATCGGTTTTCTGAACTGTTCAAAATTTCTGCTACCGGTTCTACAAAACCTGTCAGAACCTGCTGGATTTCACCCCGATCCAGATTGCTGCATAGCTCTAATAAGTATTCATTGGATAAATTCCTTGTGTTAAATCTCATTGGACTCAATATGAATTGCTTTTGAGCAGACAGAAATAGAAAGAAATATTTACAGCAATAATGTATTTAGTTTTTAACTCATGCAGCATGTGAAATGAAACCTGGGTTTCCAGAAAGCTGAAGAAATCTGTAACTTTTTTTTTTAGTTTCTTCAAAATGCATGGATATTTTTTTTTCAGTGACAAAAATAATTATTCACATTCAGAACTGCTGTTCAAACTGACTGGTTTTGAATTATTGCTAACTTTAACAAATGATTTCAGAAAAGTGAACAGTTTAGCTTCTTGGCTGATTGATGCATATTCCTGAAATTATGATTATATCTATAAGAGATCTTCAATATTAGCTCATATTCAATGGTTAGTTGATGGCTGGCTGTTTCTATGAATGAAGATAAATGTTATATGTTCAGGTCATCTGAAATATGTTGAGGCATTTTATATCAATCAAAGGGTAACAATGAATTTGAATTGCCATCTATGCTTATACAATATTTTAAAATTAATAATAACATTTGAGTCCATCCATAGTTCCTGTCATCATTACTCGGTACTGGATACAGACATTAGGGATCCCTGAGAATGTAGTTTATAGTGGATGCTGAAACTCCCCAAACTCTCTCTGATGGCGATAGAATCAGAGTTGGAAGCAATTGAGATCACTGTGTCCATTTTGCTACCTTGTTCAATACTGGAATCCAAATTAAATCATCTCCGACAGATGGCCAGCCATCCTTTGCTAGATCATGTTCCACAAAAGAGAACTAATTTCCCAAAGTAATTGCTTGTAATGTTGCTGATGAACATCAAGTTCAAGATAGTTACTTGTTTCTTTCGGAAGGTACTCCTAAACTTTGTAGTTTTACTTTGTAGTATTTCTATCATGCTACTGAAGTATAACACAATTAGTCTGGAATATATATGTCTCTGTGTTTATGTTTGTATATTTATATATATATATATATATATATATATATATATATATATATATATATATATATATATATATATATATATATGTAAGTTTTCATGGGTATATATGTGTGTACAGTTAATATTTCAGGTTTCTTCCCGTGTAATTGTGAACATATCCCTAAAAGGGTAGAAGCGACATTTCGACAGAATCTCATCTGCCATCATCAGGCTTATGTGAAGGGTCTTTTGCAGTAACTGCCATTACTATTTCAAATCTGGTGCTGGTAGTCTGGGATGGGATATGTTCACAATTACACGGGAAGAAACCCGAAATATTAACTGTGCACACACACACACACACACACATACACACACACACACACACATACACACACACATATATATTTCAGTGCAGAACTGAAGCAGGGCAGAGTAGCAAACAAGGTTATATGGGGCAATAAAAGAAATCAAAATGATAGCTGTGATCAAAGCTCTGCCCATTTTAACATGTATGACATATAGGTAAAAGAAGTGGGTTTTCAATTGTGCCACCCTGACTTTTTTTGCTCCACCCTGAATGCTCTACTAACAAAGCAAGATTTTTTGGCTGGTTTCACCTCTACTTCCCTTCAGTTGGTTAAGTTTATCAGCATCCAATTTGTCAACTAGTTCTTAAGTGGCATAATTTAATATTTGAATGACAGTGTGAGGACTATATTATTTTGGAGTAGTGCTAGGAAGAGAGAACCAGAAACAAGGATACTAGTTCAGATAATTGTGAAATAATTACATTTTTAAATTAGAAAAATCGCAGGGTGGAAAGGTCCACTACTCTAAATGCCTTGGCTTTCTATGGTTGTGTATTTATGCTTTAATAAAAGCAGAAGATGGATCTGCACTATGAGTTTCTCCCAGGCGATGGCATCATAAAAACAGATGCTGGGTTTATTGGAACACTTAATAGTGAGCAGGGCAAAGCAGTGCATGCATTCCTATAATTCAGTGTTTCTCAACCTTTGTAACTTTAAAATGCGTAAATTTCAACTCCCAGAATGTCACACTACACTTTTCCATTGCTTGTGTTCTGAGAGAGACTAAGTAACATCGAAGCTCACAAACACACAGTTAGAGTAATAGTTGTAATACTATAATGCACCCAACTTGTTTCTCTAGAACACAGGTGTCAAATTCGCGGCATCACTTTGCTGTTACATGACGTATCGCAACATTTTTTTCCCTTCGCGGAGTTGGGGTGGGTGTGGCCTGCGCGTGACACATCTGGCCTATGGGCTGCCAGTTTGACCTCTGCTCTAGAATAATGGTCATGAACTATTTTATTTTTCTTTTGAAGACGTATGGATGGAAACAAATCTTGAAGCTTATGTAAAGGATGATTTCCAGTTTGAAAGCAGCTCTGAACTTCAGCATGCTTATAAGATGCGCAAAAGTGGAGAGTTGATCTCATTTTTTTCTGATGGAGCTCTAGTATAATTAAGATGGCTGCAAATGTAGGGTTTTTTTTTTATGTTAAGAGAAAGCTTCTTTAAATTTTTGCTTCATTCCTTCTGTTAATTTCTCTCTCTGGTCAACCCGCAAGTCACCAAGCAACTGTTCTCTCCTTTCCCTATCTTCTTGGTAGAGCAATGAGTCTTGTTTCTTGTTTTTGGTATTTCAAGTCTGCAGAATTGATAACAACCATTGGATCACCTTCAAACTGCCTTTAAGGAGATCTGGAGTGAAAATGATTGTGATGCGGAGCAGTGGTGGGTTTCAATTTTTTTTACTACTGGTTCTGTGGGCGTGGCTTAGTGGCGTGGCTTGGTGGGTGTGGCAGGGGAAGGATACTGTAAAATCTCTATTCCTGCCCCACTCCAGGGGAAGGATACTGCAAAATCCCCATTTCCTCCTGATCTGCTAGGACTTGGGAGGCAGAGAATAGATGGGGGTGGGGCCACTCAGAATTTTTACTACCGGTTCTCCGAACTACTCAAAATTTCCCCTACCAGTTCTCCAGAACTGGTCAGAACCTGCTGAAACCCACCTCTTATGTGGAGGTTTCTTAAGACAACAATCTAGTGCTGAAAAATGTTTCCCCATGCAAGAAGGACTAGCAAGAGGAACTGCAATGTTTCATTTCTCCCCGGTGAATTTTCAAATCAGGGAGAAAACTATTAGTTTCATTACTTCAGTAATTCTTTTGTTTTATTTTCCTTTTGCACCATTTAGGAAGGAATTAGATGAATTTGTATGTGTTGCACTTTATACGTATTCACGGAATGACATTTTCATGCACTCATACCCACTAAATTCAACAAGGCACATATATCCACAGCAAGAGAGATGTCCATTAAAGGCTGGAAAAGATGAGAAGCTTGCCTTAAAAAAAGAGAGGGTAACTCTAATTCATCATGACAAATACAGCTGAACTCACAAAGTTTAATATTCAGAGGTGGTTTTTTTAACATTTTAAAATACTGTACATGCTTTCCCATATTTTATTTCTAGAATATCATTTCTTTTCATTCCATTGATGAAGAAATGAATACATTTTTCTGTTTTCAATTTAACCAAACAATACCTTTCTTTTTTCCTATTTTCAAGTATATTTTAGTTGTCATTCTTACTGCCTTTCTGTCCTCTGACACAAAACAATTATATTTTTGAGTCTTCTCTGGCTTTCTCCTAAGACAAGAATTCTACCAGTTACAAGGGTAGGGGGCTTAGAGAATCACTTAAAATATGTAAAACAAACATATTTATGGACAAATTAACTTAAAGATATTAGGTTCTTTCTTAGGTGTTTATTAATGGTTTTGAAACCCCATCTTTCTGTCAAACATTGCCCTGCTTAACCTCCGTGTCATTCATTGATATCTTCAGGAAGATGGAGAGAATAGGAAGAATTGACAAAATATGTGTCATAACATCATAACACAAACTTTGCCATTTACATACCAGTACTTGCATTTGCTATCAGGATGTAATTACGATATCAGCGCAGGACTTCCAGTATCATGATGGTGCAATGCATGTTTCATAATTTTGGGGATTAATCTTGCTTTGCAGTAGACATTCATGTGTTTCTTCAGTCTATGTCACTCTACCTCCCTGCTAGTTTATCACCCTTGTCTTCCTCTGGTAATTCAGCTCTTGTTTTCTGAATCAAACTAATATAATGGAAAATGGCTTAACAATTGTTATCCCATGGATGTTAATATTTCCTTTTCATTATCCCTGAAAATGTGTATCATTGCCTTACTTTCTTCTGAACTTCCACTGCTAATTGATAATATCTTACATCAAGTGCTTGATTCCCCATGACAAACTGGCTTAGGATTTAAGAACTATTGTTTGACTTCTGAATGCCTTTTAATATTTGATAACTATTAAAACTTTATATATTTCAGTCATTTAGTATAATTAATATTACAAATGAAATTATTTACCGTTAGGACTGTAGGAACATCATGAAAGAGCCAGAATTATTACCATATGTGATGGACATGTAAAATTTTTTGAAAAGACATACTCAGTGCCATTCAGAATAATTTAGGGATCAAACCTGAAATGAAATCACATTTTTACTAGCTATAATTTCAGAACCCTTCAACAAAAATACCATAATTTGGAAAAATATATGCTGATAGCTAGAAGCAGGAAGTTTGTACTATGCTATAATATCAACAATATTTGACTGGGAATGGAGTCTTGAAGAATATGCTGCAATGGCAAAACTACTAGCATATATAAAAAAGAGGTTTAACTAAATTCTAGCAAGAATGTTTTCTATATATTCATGCAACATGGAGCAAGGTAAATGCAAACATTTATAGTGTGTTTTAAAAGGGGGCCTAAGTGTTAATTATTCTATAATTATTCTATTTACTTTTTCTAGCAGCTCCTTTTTTATTTTTAACTTTAATAAATAACCAATAATAATAATAATAAAATGGTGACACCCCGAACATGTAGCCCATGTTGGCTGGTGAATAGACAGTATATTAGGGATTCCAGGGAATGCAGTATGTGTGGATCTGAACATGCATCAACTAAACACAGTGCAATATACCAGGAAGTCTCCATTAGAAAATATTATATTTATACTGGCCTATTTTAAAATACCTCCCATATTATAAAAATTTCAGGTCTAGAAAGCAAAGATAAAATACTTTTACTATCACTACTTTCTCACCAGATGTAGAGTTGGTGTTCCATAAGAAATGCTGTAATTTTCCCTTTGAAACTTTATAGGGAAATTGCAGTTTAATCATGGAGGAATAACCAGCAGAGATATAGTCTACAAAACATTACTCCTCTCACCAGGAAAAAAGAAAGTACACAGTACAATAAAAAAAATCATCTGGTACTGCTTTTCTTCAGCCAGCCAAAATTGGCAACTGTTATCCACACACCCAGATTACATTCTTTCCTAGATACTGCAATGTGCTCTATGTAAATCTATTCTTGAAAAGTATCCAGAAGTTGAAGCTAGGCTGTTATCTATGTAAACACATGATTCCTGTACTAAAAGATCTTACAAGATAGAATTTAAGATGCTGCTATTGATTTTTATAAAGGGTAGGAGCGTATACAATGGATTACTTCTCTTCAAAGAAACCCATCCAACTATTCCAACTGTCAAGAGTCACCCTCCTGAAGATGCCCCCATTTTCAGAGTCTTGTCCTTCTAGCACATGGTAGTGGATCTTCTCTGCTCTGCTCCAGGCTGTGGACACCCTGTAAAGATGCATGCCTTTTCACAAGGTTGTAATTTTAGATGATTTTATTTATTCTTATTTTTCATTTTTAAAATCAACCAAGCAAATAAATATGTAAATATATACATACAGCTCTTAGAGAAAAGACAGGTCTTCTAAAAAAAATTGTGCTGATTGACTGGATTTTCATCGGAATACAATTACCGCAACATACACTGTTGTTGGTTAAAAATAGTCCCCAGGTTAGACTTGATCTCTCATAACAGTATTGGATTGGTTTATCACTGTCTTCTTTCAGAGTGAGAGCGGGGAGAGACAGACAGACAGATGGCTGGACAGACACTTGTGCTGGTTCCGTTTGCTATTTGTCCATGAAAAAACTCATTTAAATTTTTGACTCAGAAATGGAAATTAGCATACATACAACTTTTAAATCTAGGACTTTTAAAAATCCTATTTGGATGCTGTTTCTTTTGAAAGCAATGAGCTAGAGTTGAGTCATTTGCATCAGCTCTTCTTTGTGGTGATATAAACAGAACTTTAGTGATCCATCTTAAGTGGCATCTTAACCTTTTTTTTTTTAGAAATGGAAATGTAACAGCAGCTAAATAAATCAGTCATATATTTATAAGAAGTTTCATGTGCTATAATTCATAAGCTTTTGTGAAGAGTAAGCACTAAGAGACTAATTACCATATAATTAGTAGAATTTTGAAATCTGTGATGTGGTTCCCCATTTTGCTAAGGTTAACCAAGCATTAAGTCCATGTTGATAGGAGACCCACTGTGGAAAAGGAATGTAGAATTAAACTAAGGTTAAGTAGATGTGTGAAGGGATTAACGCTCGGTTGGTTGCTATTTTAGCCAGATAATTGTTTGTTTTCTGTTTGTGACTAAAAATGGCAACACTGCAGATGCCTGAAGACCTCAAAGATAAAGTTGTTTAGTCTAGCCATTGTAATTCAGCATAGGGATGAATGTTGAATGTGATTTCCCTAGATGCTGAGAGGTATTGGCAAAAGTCATTTGCAATTACTTTTCCCATTATACCCAGTAAGCCTAGATTATGTGCCAATTTTTACAGATGGGTTATATTGTACACCAAAACAGAAGCAGCTGTATTATCTCAAATAATCATTTCAGATAATTTTCCTGTGAAAAGAAGCACAAGAAAACAAAGCTTCAGATTCTCCTGCTGCCCCTCCTGATTTAGTCTATATCTATTATATAAACGCACATTATATAGTATGCCTAAATACAGATAACATAAATTAGATGTAGAATAAATACATTAGAAGCTGCAATAAAGTAATGTGACCATTGTTTAATCTATGGTAGAAGAAAGAAGATTGGTAAGATCCACAAACACATTGGCTGACATTTAATTTTAGCCGTAGAGGTTTTCACCATTAATTCAGAGACACCTATTCTGCTCTGAAAGAGTATCTTGATTTACTCTAATTGAAACTGTTGATCATTATGGATTAAGTTCAGCACAACAACATGGAGGTATACATCAAATGATGTCCTGCTAAAATTTGATATATCTCTCAATGCAGATGAGGCATGTACATGTGTGGGTGAATTTACAACAAGCACAAAGCAGTTGAGTACAATTAGAGCTGGTCTAGAATGTATTATGAATTCATAAAAGCCTAGCTGTGCTTCCCACACATTCCCTTAGACAAATAATTCAATACCTGTGGATGTCTGACTGACCCAATTATTATGCTCTCTGATTGGCTAGTAGAGGAAAACTTGGATAAAACTTATTTCTAAGAAAAACCCTGTTAATCAAGGGAGACCTATGAGGAACTTTATGATAAATGCGGTGTCTATGGAGTTCTCAATCATCCAGGTCATGCTTGTCCCAAAAGTGCTTTTCCAAAAGCCATCCGGACTTTCTTCCCTCTCCCCCTTAAAAAAGTTTAGCTTCTCATCCAAGAAGTTTCTTCAGTTCATTTAGGACATCAAGTTTAACTAGGGGTTGAAAGCATATTTGACATATGCTGTTTAGTTTCCATTATTCTGGGTAGAATGGGCACATCCTGACATGTCCACAGGATATAGTCACAAATGTTGAGGTGATGGTTTGATTAAAGCATACTCTACATGTAAAAAAAAAAAAAAAAGGTGGAATTTTGATTACACCATTGTGATTGTGACCATTCTCTTGAGCTTTTTAACCATACCTTGTGGACAACTCTATACACATACTTGTCAGATTGCATTTTTTCAAACAGTTCCTTTCTGTATAGGTTACCGGCAAGCCCTATTTGTAAGATCTTACAAAGGTTTAACTGTAAGCAGTGATTCAACTCAATGTTGTAACTCCATTAAGGTATGAAATAACAGTGCAGGATTACATAAAGCACACATTTTTGATAAAATAATATGAAACAGTCCTCTCCATGACTACCCTCTATGCATTTTCATAGATTTGATTTGCAGTCCAGGTATTTTCCTATGATTATTTTGCATGACTCCTTTCAGATTTTTAATCTTTACTGAAATATATAATTTAATTATTGAAATAACAGCAATTCAAAAATGCTTGATTTAGGTGCATTTAAACTAATAATCTTGTTTGGATAAATTCCAAAGAAAGCTCTTTTGGTCATTTTCAGTCCTTTAAAATCATTGTAATATTTGCTGAAATACTTTTCTGACATTTCTTAGTAAACAGGATTCTGGTACAAAAGTGACCTTTACTCTTTGAAGTTTTGCAATGACCCTTCTATAATAAATTATTTCCAGTCCAGGAAGATGCAACAAGAAGAGTTTATTAATCCCACTTCCACAAACAGTTTAGAGAAGAGAGAAAACAAGGCAGCTTGAAGCACAAGCACATAGGCAAACCTAGCAAACTCTAACTCCAATTAATTCTCATTATGTTCTTTCTGAAGTCCTTTGTACACATACTTTTGATGTGGTATCATTGGGTACAGTATATCTAAACACTTATTTTCAGGCTTGAAAATATAGCTGTGGGAGCCTGCCATGCACATCTTCAACCAAAGAACTATAGTGCTGATACTTATTTGTTTCCCCATATAATTGTCTTTTATTTCCAAGAAAGAAAAGAGAGGAAAAAAATTTCTTTTTTAAAAAATTCAGTGCAAGGTTGAGAGTAGGAATTAATAAGGACCAGAGTTTTATGGGGTCTTATTCCAGCTTGGGTGCAACCGTCATATCTCTCTCATAAATTGTAATTAATTGAATATTATATGGATATAAAGTATATTAATTATGTCACTTTTTCCTGACCTTGTTGATTGGAGGCTTCATCTGGTGCAGAATGCGGCTGCGCGGGTTGTGATGGGAGGGTCCCGATACTCCCATGTTACACCTCTCCTGCGCGACTTGCATTGGTTACCGGTTGCCCTCCGGGTGAGATTCAAGGTGCTGGTGATGACCTATAAAGCCCTACATGGCTTAGGCCCAGGATACTTGTTGGACCATCTGCAGCCAGCGACGGCTTCCCATCGCCCGGTGCATTCTCACAGGGAGGGTCTTCTCTGGGTGCTGTCAGCTAGACAATGTCAGCAGGCGGCCCCTAGGGGTAGAGCTTTCTCTGTTTGTCACTGCATTATTTTATTTACCAGCAGAGCTCATTATTTCTGGACTGTCAGACTTTCCGCACCTTGCCAAGAATTGTTATCAGAAGCTACTACACATGTCCATCCACCCACATTCCTTCACACTCTTTCCTTTGTTCTCCTGCCAGCAAGGTCCGGCTTGGACCGGCAGGAGACCTCGCTTGCCAAAATGTAACAATTAACTTTTCTTAGTTAGTGAGGTGTTTTATTTTCTTTATAACAAATAAATGAGTTTTATTAGAAACCTTTCCTCGCGTTTCTTTTCGGAATATTGCAAACAAGGATAAGCCTCGATTCATCTCCTCTAAACCAGGGTAATTAGTCCCAGAGCCAAACATGGGATTAATAAATGCCCTGACACTGTTGGCGTGCCCACTCTTTGGAATCAACTCCCCCTGAGGCTTCAGTTGGCTCCTGACCTTCGCGCCTTCCGCCGCAAATTAAAAACATGGCTGTTCACATCGCCCAGCCTGGACTGAGGGGTTTTTGATTATTTTAATGGGTTTTAATATATGTTTAAACTATATATTTATACATTTATGTATTTTATGTATGTATACTTATGTATTTTATGTCTTTTATTGGCTTTGTTTTTACTTGTTGTGAGCCGCCCTGAGTCCTATGGAGATAGGGCGGCATATAAATTATATTAAATAAATATTTTGTTCTGGCTTCATCTGCTTTGGGGAAAGTGGTCTTTGGCAGACCATTGAGAATCCCAACATGGTCCTTGGCCTAGAAAAGGCTATATAGCCATTGCTTCCAGATCTTTCCTTCCACCAATCTTTTCAATCTGCTTTCCATTCAATATTATTTCCCTCATTTATCTTCAGCCAAAAGAAAAGAATCAAGAAGGATGTGTAGTTTAAAAGAGGAATTTCATAGTTGCTTGTATGCCAAGAAAAATAGGTTATTCTGTCCATCAGTTTTCCTTCAGATTGTTACAGTATGAGCATGCACTGTGTGTCATTCAATGGAGCTCAGCTATGAATAGGATAACAAGCATGACCCATATGCTTAATTGTGAGATTTCATTACAATTTTTGTGTTTCACTTGTCTTTTTATGAGGAATGATGAAAATCTGTTCCCTTAAAATCAGAATATTTTATTATGGGAACCTAGAATGGGAACCTAGAATAGAAATAAGATTAGTACCCAGTATTTGATCATAGCAATATGGACTATTAGAATGAAATCCTGCACTTTAAAACCTACCATTGTTCTGTAGAAAGTCAGCCACCCTCTCCTAGAAGAATGAAATATTTTGAGAAATATTAAAAAAGCAGAATATTACATTTCCCTAAATGAGAAATGGAGAAACATGTTTTTTTAGAGGCAGGAAGCAGCCCCAATCTCCCTGCTCCCAAGCAGAAATTGAGGAGGCACCTTTTAAAAATGCAGATCTGGTAATCCATTCAAGACATGACTATTTTGAATATTCAAAATATTCAAAATAGGATATCAAAATATGATATTTTGAATATTCAAAATATCAAAATAAATATCAAAATAGGATATTTTGAAACTCCCTGCAGCAAATCTGAACAAAGGAAGAATGGTAGGATTAGTCCCTCACTCAAGATACAAACCAGAGCAAAGCCATTAAGCCACAATAGAAATTGCCCAACACCCTTTCAGAACACAAGCTCCAGAGCAGTCGAAACATCAACCAAATTAGCTCAGGCAAACACCTAGGATTTGCATTTCCTCTTTTGCCTATAGAGCCAGCTATGACCTCTACATAACCCCTACATGACTCCATAGGAATCTGACAACAGCCAATAGAATACATGTTCTTGCACAGGAACAGGAAGCTCAAGTGCAAAGCCAAAAGAAGGTATAAAAACTATCCATTCTCAACTCCATTGTGTCAGCCGCCCAGAACCACAAACCCATGTAGTTCTGCTTCATCAATAAACCATCTTTCCAATTAGCCTCCATGTTTCCAGTGTCTTTCTCCTGGCTTGGAACTGAATCAGATGGATTTTTCTTCCCACATTTCTGAAGTGTAGAAAGTAGTCTTAATTATCTGAATCGATGTTTTCTTGCTGACCATTCAAGTGAAAAAACTGGTCCTCTATAACCAAGTGACAGTTTAGTCACTTGCATTTAAGTGCAGCTAGCATCTGCCAAAATATCTGGGCTTTCGGCAAAATACTAGCAAACATATTAGTTGGCAGGTATGGAGCACAGCTGAATTTGTGCTTCAGGACACTGTTCTGCTCTCATAGTTGTGTTTGGTATTAGATTTGCCATTGGCTAGAAAAGATCCTGGATTAGAAAAGACAGATGCTGTTCAATCCCATATTGCTTGGTCACAACGTCTTTAGTTGACATCCTGTAATAATGTGGAAATATTTTCAATCCATGACAATCCCCCCCCATTTTTTTTTTTTAATGAACAAGGAATTCAGAAGTAATGCAGATGGCAATTATTGGCAACCAGAGCAAAAGCTTTTGCTATGTTCTTTGAATAATTCTGTTTGTGTAAAAGAATACATTTGATTTCCAACATTTAATATGCCAGCTGTTTTGATCCAAACTCTGTTCCAATATATACTAGATCAGCTTGAAATAATTACTACAATGCCCCTAAAATGAACCAGTTTATTTCATCACTGTATCTTTGCACTGGAGGAGTCACAATCAAAATGAGAGAAAAACCTGCTCTCTGTGGAATAAGCGTTTTCACGCAGACTTATCCTTAATTACACTTAAGGACTGTCATGTAGTAATGGAGAATAGGAATTCAAACAGTATCTCTCAAAATTGGCAACTTTTAAGATGTGTGGACCAGTTGTGGCTTTCAAATTTTTTTACTACCGGTTCTGTAGGTGTGGCTTGGTGGGCGTGGCATGGTTTGGTGGGGAAGGATACTGTAAAAACTCCATTCCCAGTGCACTCCAGGGGAAGGATACTGCAAAATCCCCATTTCCTCCCGATCAGCTGGGACTCGGGAGGCAGAGAATAGATGGGGGTGGGGCCAGTCAGAGGTGGTATTTACCGGTTCTCCAAACTACTCAAAATTTCCACTACCGGTTCTCCAGAACTGGTCAGAACCTTCTGAAATCCACCTCTGGTGTGGACTTTAGATCCCAGATCTGAATATTGGCAACTTTAAGATGCTGGTGGGGGAATTCTGGGAGATGAAGTCTCCCCATGTGTTAAAGTTCCCAAGTTTGAGAAACACTGGATTGAAAGAAATGAGTCTTAGCTCCACTCTATCCCTGAAGCTCTAGAGACGGGCTTAAACTCAGATATTTTATTGCTAAACATTGAAGATCCTTTATGGATTAGCAAACTAAGTACTGTATTTTGCTTTTTTTCCTAGTCCCAGTTTGACTCTGAAGTCCTCCCAAATGTAGGAGAGAAGGTTTTATAAGAGCTTTTCCCCAAACCCAATCCCTTCAAAATTACAACCTTCCAAAAATATATGGATATTTGAAAGAAGGGCATTCCTATTATATTATATTATAGGCATTTGAAAGTGGTGTCAGCATGCTGACAGAAAACAATTTATTATTTTAAGAGTGTTTAACTATAGAAGGAAACAAATATGTGTGTTGTGGCCCGTCAGTGGCCTGTGTAGCTAGTAGCTGATTCCGACAGCAAGGAGACTGGTGTGGTGATGCGCCAACAGCCTGTGCAGCTGGCACTCGAGTCAGACAATGAGGAGGCTGGAGAAGATGTGGTACCAGAGGCAGGGATTCAGCCAGGGCCTTCAGAACCTCCAGAAGCTCCCATAAGTGAAGAGGAAGAAGAGAAGGAGCCTCTTCTTGATGCACGAGTGCGCAGAGCTGCCAAAAGGCAGGAGTGGCTCCTCAGGAGGAGGTCTCCTCGAGAGTAAGGCTTGGGGCTAATTGGCCACTCCCCTAGCCTATTTAAGGAAGGACGATGACTAAGGCAATTTGCAGGAAACAACTTCGTTCATATTCCTTTGTGTCTTGATTCCAGAAATGTCTGATTGGCTCTTGCTCCTTTCTTGTCAGTTTTTCTGCAAATTGCTTCTGGGCATTCTGCCAACCACAGTAAGATTACAGTTATTTGAAATACTGTGTATTTAGGTAAACTGAAAGAGAATTGCCCAATGAAATTAAATAGTAACAGAGAGAGGATTATAATAGAAGAGAAAGTGGAAACAATTAGTGAATGGTTGAAATTTATAGAAAATGAAATGAGGAAATTAAATTAAAAATTTAATGTTTAAAAAATTAAACATTAATTGGTTCGAAAGAATTCAAATGAATAAATGGAATAGGAAATGTAAAGAAAGAAATGATGAGAGTAGAAAGGAAACAGAATTTGAAAATTTGATATCTCGAATAATAAAAGATGAAATTGGGCCAAAGGGATTAGTTAGTAAAATTTATAAAATTATTAACTTTGATAATAATTCACAAATGGTAATGAAAGCGAATTGGGTAAAAGAACTGGGTATCGAAATTTCTAATCAAAATTGGAATATGAACTGGGTTAGCAGAATAATGAGGACATTATCAATAAGGATTAAAGAACATAATTATAAAGTTATTTGGAAGTGGTATTTGACCCCAATAAGACTTTTTCAAATGGATAATAAAGTGGATAAAATGTGTTGGAGATGTAAAGTGGAACTTGGGACATATGTTCATATGTGGTGTAAATGTAATGGGGTTGAACTTTTTTGGTCTAGGATAGAAAATGAAATATTTGAAATGATTAAGAAGAGGGTCAATTTGAAATCGGAAACCATATTATTATTAATATTGAATGAAACAACATTAACAATTGGAGAAAGAGAATTGGTGAGGATTTTAGTTATAATGGGGAGAATTATAATTGCTAGATATTGGAAATTAAATGTTGACTTAAAATTAGAAGAATGGTATAATGAAACATGGAAATTTGCATTAAATGAATAATTGACTTGTGATATTAAAATTAGAAGCGGTATATATAAAGAAAATGTTTTTTGGAACACTTGGCAACCATTTGTGGACTTTGCACTTGGGAGATTGGATGAATCGGTGCCAGTACCTTATCAAAGAGATTTCTGGAAGAATTGAAGACTTTAATTTCCTAAAACTTCCTTTCCATTTGTATAGCACGTTGGGAAAAATTTTTTTTTTCTTTACTATGGATTTTTGTATTGTTTTTTTTTCTTTTTTCTGTTATTTTTTAACAATAAAAATACAATAAAAAATAAAAAAAAAATAAAAAACAAGAAGGAAAAAAAACTTTCAGTGCAGTTAAATTAAAAATATTTTTAAAGATGAAAAAAAATGAAATACTGTGCTTCAGAATTGAGTTATTATTCTTTGGATTCTTGTCAGCTGTTAATGAAATTAAATTAACAGCCCTTATTCAGAAAAGACTGATTTAAACTGTACTTGTGTTCGAACAACTACTAAGAAAACTCATTAGTAGTCCTTAAGGTTTGTATGGACTTTGTGTGTGCTGCTTTCTTTGGGGTCCGTAGCTGGGGTAGAACAGTGTGTGGCATACTGAGTTGGTCCAAAGGTGGCCTTCAGTATCCCTGTTCTTGGTTTCTTTGAAGCAAATGACATTTCAGATTGATACATGGCCAGCAGGTAATAACTAAAAGAATCACCAGACAACCCTGGACTGCTAATAGTTCCAAGTATATACATGCCAGGTTCTGGCATCCAATGACAGATGAAGATATTGCACTTGCCCTGCAGAATCACAAGCACCTGATGGTTGATCATTTATTAAACCTTTATTTTATCATTGCTTCTTTTGTTCTGCAACAGCTGAGGTTGCTTTGCTTTCTGTTGTGTGGTGGGTAACAGTGCATCTTTTTCAGCTCGTTCAGATTTTAGCACCATAATGCTATCATCCTACTTAGTATTACAGAAGAGAGACTCGTGAAACTTGCATATGATCAGCTTGATACTTTTTGCCGTGACCCAGGAGCTGCTTCTATTTTTTGCCACCAATCCACAGTGTCATTTATTCTCCTGTGTCAAATTTGAGTGGAAAATTTCCTCCTCCTCCTCCTTCTCCTCCCCTTCCCAACTTTTATTGTGCCAGGCTGAGTGCAGAACTCTCACAAATCTGAATAAGGCCTTCAGTTCAAAGAAGTTTGCCCTCCCACTGGGACATACACTGGAATCCAAGTTATGCAAGATGCTCTTGTTACCAAAGTCCTCTTTGTAGTTTTTAAGTCTTCTGTGGGTTTTCCATTAGCCAAATGTCATAATTCTTGTCATATTGAAGGGAGCATAGATAGAAGCTGCATGTATCCCTTCCCATTCAAGAGATTGCTAGAATACGTTGAAAATATACCACAAACTAGGTGGGTCCTCCTTATTATATATCTTTCTGTTCGCCGAAGAATGCTTGTTGTGTACAGTATATAGTATATGTCATAACGTTCTTTGGGTGACTGAGCCTTGGACAATTTGAGACTGGCAGGCTACAATTTATTTCAAAGGAAATTTCTTTTTGACAGGAACAGCCATTGACTTTCTGTCCGAAGGGTTTATGCTGCAGTAAGATTGACTTTTGCAGGCCTGTAGTCTTGTGGGTAAAATAAGTGATAACTCAACAATAAAAGAAAAATTACTCTGAAAAAGTTATAAATTGTAATCCCAGTAGCATTTTTTCTTCTGCCCTCAAATATCAATTCAGGTTGCTGGAGGAAAGGTGTCTCCCCCTGTCTAGCTATCATGAGATGGATTACAATAACAATAATTTCCATTTGAAATCCTTGGTGACAGAAATAGTTTTGGCCATTCTGGGAGGCATGAATACATTCCTAAATCTGCCTCCTCCCTTCTATTATTGTCCTGAGCTATTCAGTTCAAATGCTGCCCCTTCATCATCAGATCCATTCTGGGTAGACTCATGTATGGCTTCTGCCACATTTATTTTAGCCCCAAGAAAATCAAATAGAAAATCAAATATTTTAGCCCCAAGAGACAAGGATAATATAATATTATAGAATTGATTTTAATAGGAAAGACTTGATTAAATAGGTAAGAAAGCAATGGGAACCTTGGTAAGAACTGCTAACTTTAAAAATGTCTAAAAATTCTTTAAAAATTTACAAAGAGAGAAATCACCATTTAGTCAGTGTTTTTATGGTGGTTGAATCATGCCTCTAATACTGTATTTCCTTAGGAATCATAAGCAAAAGGAAAGGCAGATTTTTTAACCAATTTGTAATCTACAAAGGAAATAGAAAAAATGGTGTGTATGTGTATGTGTGTATAACCATCCGCTCTTTCTTTAGGAAATAAGGGCAGGCATATTGAATTGCTCACATAAAATTTCTCCCAATTCCTTACAGAGGTATAATATGATTTTAAAAAAAAATGAAGGCAGTAATAAAGACAAATATTTAAAGCACAATTTACAGTTCTCAGCATGTTGTTATGACAACCCTTCCTTTAGTAGACAGCATTAGCTATCTGTCTGCTTCTCAAGTTGCTATGAGCTGGACCATCATTGCTCTAACCCATCTAACCCATGAATAACAAAACTGAGGGTTTTTATGCTAGAAATGCTGTATAAGTGGCAGGATAGGATATAGGATATACTGTAAGTAGTTGTTTTAAAGGTTTACTTGGTAGTCATGTATTGAGAAGTCACAACAAATTGTGGGTCAAATGAGCACACAAAAAACTTTTAGCTCTAACACTGTTGGAAAAGGAGTTTGAATCGACAGAAACCAAGGTTTAGCTCCAAAGAGAAATGGAATCCAACCTATTTTCAAGTTTTCCTGACACATAACCTTTTCTAGTAGACATGAAGGGTGTTGAACTTCATGAATTATATGATGAATTTTTATATACAGTCCATCTTATGTACAGGTGGGATAGAAACACAACTGTATGCTGGTGTGGACTGAAACATAATGTGTGAAAGACTAGGAGAAGAGCAAAGTAGGACTAATGGATAGGAGTAACAAGACACATACAGAATATGAACATCCATGGCCACAATCTATCCAGCTTGTAACAATATCCCAAGTCAAAACTGATGAAAACCAGCTGCTTAGAGATCAACACTTTTTCATTTATAAAATATGAGATGGAAAGGAATTCTGCTTTCCCCTCTGACTTTTCTCTGTGTAAGAATATGTTTGTGTGTGTGTTTGTGTAGAGTATAAATGTTTCCCTATTCTATAGCTTGCTGTATAATTTGCTGCTTTTGGCCTGCCACTTCTCTTTCTCTGTTTTATACATTGGGAATCTTTTTTTAAAAATAAATAAATAAAGGAGTTACAAGAGTCCCTATCTGATTACTAATTTAAGAAACCTCCTTGCTTAAATAAGTTGGGAAAATCATGTTGATCAATGATGTATACTTCTAATTAGTTGTATAAGAATAGAGAAATATACTAAAGGGACAACTATATTGAAATTGGAATTCAATAAACCTATGAAATTGTAGTTGCAATTGTAGTTGCAAAAGTATTTTTGTTTTCTTCTGGTGGTTGTGTCCATTAGGGACAAAAATCCTGAGAAAGAGAGCAAAGATTCTCCTTCTTCCATTCCCCCCTTCCCAATATCCTTGATGAAAAGTGTGTTTATTACAAGTGGATCAATCCATTCTGGTCCATGTTAGTTTCACATTGGTTAATTCACACCTTCCTTACAATATATTTCTGCATTAATCTGCGTCTTTTAGAAACTCACATAAAAACTAGGTCTGAAATGCTTTTGAAAATGTTTTCTTAAACAAAACATGTTTCTAAGTTTTCTTTGGTTTTGAAAAAGCTTAATTGGACCAGGTATTTTTATGTGGCTCAGTTTTTCTTCTTTTGTGCAAGTTTTACTTCTTTTCAATATAGCTTTACTTTATTAGTCATATTCATTATTATTGTTGTAGGGTCCATTCTGTTTATACTTACTGTAATTGGAATCTTTGAAAAAGTATATATATATATACTTTTATAAAAGGTATATATATACTTTTATAAAAAGTATACACAGAGAGAGAGTTTTTGAATGACAAATTAGATCATGAAACCTGAAGACACCAAAAAATAACTTCTCTGATCAGCCAAGATGGTGCCATCTAGATCAGTCAGTTTTCTTTGAAATACAGTAATAAATCTTGAAATGTTTCTTTTGAGTGTAACTGGCTCTAGATACGGTACTTTAAGAACAGATCTGAATTTTCAAGAAGTTGATCATTGTAACATTTAATAGTACTTTCTAATGCATATGATATACTGTATTTGTTTCTAATATTCTTGCTTGATAATTCCATGCCACAGCCAGTTCAGTTGAAGTGGCATTTACCCTATTTGAAGCTACTTAGGATGAAATCTTTAGACTCTCTACTTTCATTGATTTCAGCCAGGTAATGATTTCTAGTTGCAGACTTTGTAGTTTTCTCTACCAAAATCTTTGTAGAGAAGTATTAATACTTTGATTAATACTTTATACTGAATGCTCATATTCCACATGTACAACAAGAAGAAAATATCACAGAAATAACCATCTATTTTAGGTTTTTCTTTAATCTAATTTCACTCATTTATATATTCCACATATGGTATTGAAGGGGCTTTACTTTTAAGGTTTGAGGTCTTTGGACCTGAAATTGTTCCTTTTTCCTTTCAAAAGAGCCAAAAGCAATAGATACCATTACATGGCTGAGTCCCGGTAACTAGTGTTTTAATATTTAAGTCAGCAAGGCTGCTGCCATGTTTTTTGGAGGCTGCAAATGTTGTTGTGAGTGTTAAACTATTAAAGTTTCCTGAGACATTGCAGCTGCTACTGCTGCATCCCTCTCCTATTAGGTCAAGGGACATCTGGACAGCACTGATTGTCCCCGAATCCCTGACTAGCTACAGTAAGTATTCCAATCACAACATTAACCTAACTTTTAGATTTTCAGACAAAATCCTCCCAAACATTTTAAAATAAATGAATTGATGTTGTTATATATGGATTTTATATTTTTCTTCAGTCTTTTTAAAATCAATTAAAAATAAATATTATACATTAGTGAAAATACAGGTGAAAGGATATCAGGTTCTAAGAGCATTTGGAAATTAACATAATTTATGTCCTGAGAAAGAAACAAAGCCAAAATCCAGGTTTCTTCCAATTTACAATAGGTTATATTTCCATTAATTCTCCTTCCCTCATCCTTTTTTTTTTTTTATGGTATGGTGAATTTTGTAAGTGAAAAGATTGACAGATTATTAGTACTAAGATGCACAGAGAAATTATTATGAAAAGATTATATACTTCATTATAATAATATTAGCTTTGCTGAGTAGGAAGCTGAGACTTTTCATCAATAATCTGACAATCATACAGCAAAGCAAAATTAACTAGGAGGCCTACAGCATCTTAAAGACGTATTTATGAAAGCATAAACGTCATACAGGTGCAAATCTTTTATAGTGAATTTTTTAGCATGGTTTGTTTGTTTGTTTGTTTTTGCCAATAGACTGATAACAGTCTTATTTTAATGGAATGGCCACTCTTTTAAATGTATAGAACAATCTTATGTAAGTGTCGATGTTTAACAGTGTCATTTAAGAGCACATGATGTGATACCGGTAAAAATTGGTATTTAATCCAATTTTTTTCCTCTACTGAACTTGTGTCAAGGTTCTCATTGTAAATCATTCTAAATCCCAAAATGGGAGTGAGTATCTTCCCCAGTTTCTCATCCTACCCCACAAGATTTGGGAGCATATCTGTGCATGCCTATTAGAAGAGCTATGGTGGTGCAGTGGTTAGAATGCAGTACTGCAGGCTACTTCTTCTGACTGCTGGTTGCCAGCAGTTTGGCAGTTCAACTCTCACCAGCTGAAGTTTGACTCAGCCTTCCATCCTTCCGAGGTTGCTAAAATGAGGATTCAGATTGTTGGGGGCAATATGCTGACTCTGTAAACCACTTAGAGAAAGCACTGTGGAATGGTATATGTCTAAGAGCTATTGGTATTTTGGCAGCATTGATGCATACAATTCCACAATACACGAAGTAATATCTTATCTTTCCTTTTCTTGATTTCTTACACTTTCATTTCAAAAATTTTGAAGCTTTTGAAATTTTTCTTATGATTTCAAATGAAAGGAGGGCGGTTTATTCTCTTCCAGTGAATTTATACTAGAAGAAATCAGAAAGTCCAACAATTGAATACTGAAATGATCCAGTGAATGCTGCTTCTCCCATCATGTTAAAACTCAGTTCCAACTTCTTCTGAGCCCTTAAAGAAAATGGAACATTCATTTCTGCACTTTTTTTGTGGATAGCCAAATTTATACTAATTTAACTCCTCTTTCTCTATCTCAGGGATGTATCTGATTGTCTGCAAACCCTCTTCAGCTATTTCCTCTGTGTGACTCCAATTTACCTTCTTTTTATTTCATATATCAAGAAAAATCTGTTTTAACTCCACTAAACACAAAGTACAATGTAGCATTGTATGACACATCCCCTCCTTAAAAATAACAATATCACAAAGAATAACTGACTGTAATATTTATAGTTTAAGGTTATGAATGTGACCTTGGAAATCTTTGGCTTGATTATTTCCACCAATACTCTGTTGATTCTTCTCGAAGGTAAGGAAAACATGACTGGATGTCACAATCCAATGTTCTCCTTTATTAGGAAAATTTAGAAGAGTAAACATGCATGGAGATGACTCATCATTTACTTAGTAAACAGGAATCTGATTCATAGCCTTTTCTTGTTCCTGAAACATCCTTGGACCTTTGTAAAATCGTAGTATGGTTTGGCTTTTGAAGGTTCCTTCATTTTTTCCCAAGTGTTACATAATGTATTTGTTTGAACCAGAGATGGTACTTATTACATGTTACCAGAAGGTTGCTCTAATTTTTTTCTTCAGGAGAAGCCAGAGGAAAAGAACCACTGTTATATTCCTATACTATTCAAAACAGAAGAATACAACAAATGAAAATGGATTATGTGCCATCAAATTGATGTTAATTTAGCAATTACATAGATTTTCTCCAGGAGACTTTGGCACCAAACTTGATCCTTTTGATCTTCCAATAGTGGATCCATCACTACTGTAATTAACGCCATCTACTACCTTGTTGCTGGTTATCTTCTTTTCTTTCCTTTCCTTTCACTTTTTCTAGCATTATAGACTTCTCCAGAGAGCTTGGTCTTCATATAGTGTGACCAAAATTCATCTTCTTCACCATACAACACCAATAAAACAATCTTCTCAGTTTATATGGTGTTAGAAAAGTGTTATGGTAATGATCCATGCTTGTATTAGCTTCATCTGAATCTTCACTCTGAGTAAATGTTTATTGAGCTTATTTGCAAGTGAAGAAAGAGGCAAATAAAATGTTAAGCCAACATATCTTATTTTCTAGTTTCACTGGTACATATGCATTAGTCCATTGGAAGCATATGCAGTTTGTTTCATTTGGCCAATGCTTTTTCATAAAGACTTAAAAATATCTAATAGGAAGGAGGAGGAGATATGCCATTTGCCTTTGCAAACAAGCAATATGAATTAAATGTGAAGGAAGCAAAGGAATTTCTAGATTGTGTCAACAACTCTGTTTTTTCAGAATGTTTGTCAGTGCCAATGCTTATTTCTGTTTAGGGTGATGAACAACATGGTCTTCTTCCTTGTTAACTTCCTGGTTAGAATCTGGCTGAGATGGCAGATAAGGCTCATTCTCACATTAGCAATGGGACAGCTCCTTTCACACTCAAGAGCAGTAAGCCAATTTAGGATATAGAGCAAGTCAAATCTTCTAATACTTCTCCACTTTTCAGCTTCTGCTGCCTGGGGCCATTGCCTTTCACCAATCAGAACAGTCACCCCTAACAATGAAGAAAGCCACTGAGTTAATTAAAAGAGTATTTAATTCACTTAACCATAATATTTCTTTCAAGTTGTAATTAGGATTCTTTGACTAGAAGATAATTTCACCTGTACTTCCTCTTTGTCGTATTACCTGTTTAGTTTTTCATAGTCAAAACTGCCTTTTTAATGTTGTGTGTAGTTTTCACTTTCTTTGCTTTTTCTATTCTTCATCTCAATCATCCAGGATGCATGTACTAGCATGCGAGCCTTTGTAGTTACTTGTCTCAGTTTGCAGACTATTAAATTAATGGCTGTTGCACTGAATTGCAAACTGCAATACTAATGGAACATTGGCTTTAATTTCAGATCGGTATCTCTGTTGAATACCGAAGTACAAATAGGTTTCTAGAACACATGGACTCCAGCTTTTATGTCTCTTAAAGCTTTAGTTCCCCTGATTTTATCATCTAGATACTAATAATTGTCAAGCAAGATTTCTATCAATTGCTTTCTCCCTATCAGATACTGAACAATGCAAGAAGAACAATTCAGGTTAAATGTCAAGACCTGTTAAATTTATAGTTATGCTTCATTGTGTTCCCTGTACTGAACTGGGGAAGGTAATATTCTCTGGCATTAAGGAAGACTTTAATTTCACTTTGTCAGTGGTACTCTGCCATAGGAACTTACAATTAAAAATAAATGAAAGGGATCAACACTCCCTGACTTCATTTTAAGGACAGTGCTCTTTCTGGAAAACATAGCATCATCATGGGAATTCAGTTCCTGCTTCATAGTGCAATGCTATGATAGCTGACAAACAGTGGAAAGTTTGAAGTCAGTTACCTTGCAATCTTGACTGTTTATTAGCTAATTAATTAAAGACATCTATTCACGGTTAGTATTCCTAGTGCAACTTGTAAACATTTGGAGCCGAGCCTATTTAAATTGCTTAACATTTAATTTTCATCCTCCTGTAGAAAAGGGCCGTTCTGAAGAATTTGGGGCCAATTTTTTTGATATATGATGTTTTTTTTAATCCCTTGGGATCCTAGAATTACATTGAGTTCAGGAGACAAAATCTGCCTAGGTGATCAATGCAGTAAGAAAAAAAAAATTAAAATTAGGAAAAAGTGGTGGGCTCAATCTTTAAGAAAATGTCAAAGAACCTGTCCTACATAGGGGAAATAGGGATGAACTATTGCCTCCCATTTCTCTGCTCATAAATTTGCATAACAATTTCTCCAATAGAAGCAGATGCCTATATGATCAAAATCAAACTGTAGCTCAATAGGAATGATCCTATAAATTCACTGCCTTGCCAGTGAAAAAGAATGGTGGGAAAGAGGTTTTATGTCTACTTTAAAAAAATCCATTATATTCTGATTAAAGAGAAAAAAAATCAAATTGGATTGTTTTAAAACAGCTCACTCCATGTCAGGAATATGACTCATTGTTCTCAAATCCTTTTGGTTTCTTTGTTAGCTTTCTTTTAAATATAAGGGTTTCTAACATTAGGAAGATCTAGTCTTGGAGGAGAAATTTGATTTTGGTCTCCCTGAATTTGGAGCTAGCTTAGATTATGTCTAATGCTTCCTAAATTGCTATCTTGGAGATCAAAGAATTCTGGATTGACTCCACTCAAATTAAAATAATTGATTTCATTCACTGTTAATTCTATCTAATACAACTATTTAATGTGGAAAACTGAACTTTAATAATCTGTGTTCATGTTCTGACATAACTGTACCACATGGTCTCCCATTTGGCTCCATCTATCTCACAGATGTTCTCACAGCATCTGAGTATCCTGCTAGATCTTCTGATGAAGCTAGTTGCTATATAGGCAGCTGCAAGATATGAGGAACGATCAATTCCACTTCTTGTATGATGAATAGTATAAATGGACATTTCTTAACAATAAGCAAGGGCTAATATGTTCTTTCATGAGAAAAAGCTTCCAAATCAGTCTTCCTACAGTATTGCAATGATAAATGAAGAGACTATGCTACTTCATTTCTAAGTAGGGACTATTTTTGTCTCCTAGACCACATTTCAATCTTACATATAGAGTGATACTGGTTCTATGTCTTATTTTTAACAGCCTTGTATGTTTTCGCTATGTGGTGGAGGAAACAAGGAATTTATAATGCTACACTAACATTTCATTTGGAGATAGAATTCAAAGGCAATTCAATCAAGTCTCTGAATCAAATCTCCTTGAACACAACTGACAATTTGGATTGAATCATCAAACTGAATGGGATGCTTTAAAAATCAGTTCAACCATACTGTTCGCCTATACACAAACCCACTGTTTAAATCAAGCGAAGTTACATTTATTTATTTATTTATTTATTTATTTATTTATTTATTTATTTATTTATTTATTTATTTTTAAATTTATATACCGCCCTTCTCCCTGAGGACTCAGGGCGGTGTACAGCCAGAATTAAAAAACATGAAATACAAATATTAAAAACAATTAGTATATATATAAATTTGGCCCAAAATTAAAAATACAAACCAATTAAAACATTTAAAATTTCTTCTGAAGCCAGCCCGGCTTGCTGGAAAAAGTGGGTTTTAAGGGCACGGCGGAAGGCACTAAGGTCTTGGATTCTCCTTATCTCTGGGGGCAACTGATTCCAGAGGGTAGGTGCCCCCACAGAGAAGGCCCTCCCCCTGGGAGTCACCAGCCTACATTGATTGGCTGATGGCACCCTGAGGAGGCCCTCTCTGTGGGAGCGCACGGGACGATGGGAGGTCGTCGATAGCAGCAGGCGGTCTCGAAGATAGCTAGGTCTGATGCCATGGAGCGCTTTAAAGGTGATAACCAACACCTTGAAGCGCACCCAGAAGACCACTGGGAGCCAGTGCAGCTCGCGCAGGAGCGATGTTACATGGGAGCACCATGCTGCTCCCATCACTACCCGCGCTGCTGCATTCTGGACCAGTTGGAGCCTCCGGGTGCTCTTCAAGGGGAGCCCCATGTAGAGAGCGTTGCAGTAGTCAAGGCGAGAGGTGACGAGGGCATGAGTGACTGCACAGGGAATCCTGATCAAGAAAGGGCCGCAACTGGCGAATCAGGCGAACCTGACAAAAGGTCCCCCTAGTTACAGCTGTCAGATGTTCCTCCAAGGACAGCTGCATATCCAGGAGGACTCCCAGATTGTGAGCCCTTTCTGTGGGGGCCAAAGACTCACCCCCAATAGTCAGTGATGGAATCAACTGACTATATTGGGATGGCGGGAGCCACAGCCACTCAGTCTTGGAAGGGTTGAACTTGAGCCTGTTCCTCCCCATCCAGATCCGCACGGCCTCCAGGCACTGGGACATCACTTCAAGGGCATCATTGGGGTGGCCTGGGGTGGAGATGTACAGCTGGGTGTCATCAACGTACTGGTGGTATCTCACCCCGAAGCCACTACATATCTCACCCCACCCCACTACATAGGGAAGTGGGGTATAAAAATACAGTCTCCATGATTTTTAACTAATAGAACCTGCACAAAGTTATAGCTATTTTTTTTCCTGATTATACAGCCTGGAATTGGGAAGCATTTTTGTATACTTCATTTACTTTAAACTTGGAGAAAATTGATTTTCCTGTATTTTATTTTCAGTGAAGCTCTCACTTTGATTCCAGAAGAAGGAAAATGAGAAGGATCTATAACTACTGTAGTGACAGAATTGGTATCAATGCTTGTTATGAAAGCTGAATCTCTTCTTCCATGAGCTGATAACTGATCCTATTTGCACTAGCACCTATAGATTTGGCTGTCCATACTCCTGCAAAAAAGGATCAAGGTTTGCATTTTTTTTCCTTCAGATTCTTGAAAGAGGAAAATGAACTTTATTTTGCTGTTTTCTTTCCTTTTCTCTTCCTTCTTCCCACCTATCCCTTCTCTTTCTTCCCTATTCCCTATTCCCCTTTTGCTTCTCTAGGATTTATTATACGCACATTCTTGAGCTGACTGAACAGTAGTGCTTAAGACTTTCAGCATCTCAGAGGCTTTGTTTTATTCTGCTAAATTGAAGTTGCATCTGTACATATTATTTTGCCTATGTGTTTCATAGATATTTGTAAATATAGTTGAAAAGATTATAAGGCCACACTTTTTCTGTTTCCTTCTGTTTATTCCATCCATCCATCCATCCATCCATCCATCCATCCATCCATCCATCCTCTGTGGTCTTCCAGCTGCCTGTGGAGCTGGTGGCAGACTCAGACGATGAGGAAGTTGGGGAGGAACTTGGGCCAGTTCTGGAGTCTGGGGAAGGTTCTGATGGATGCTCTGTGTTGGACACAGAGATAGCCAGGGCCGTCTGACATTTCCCAGCCACCAGAGACGCAGCTGCCTTTGGAGGCTGCTATGAGTGAGGAGGAAGAACAGCGGGGACCTGTTCCAGATGCACATATGCGCAGAGCTGTTAGGAGAGGGGAACAACGGAGGACAAGGAGATGACTCAGGAAGCAAAGCACACGTGGATGCTGAATGGCCCCTCCCTGGCTGGGGAATAAATAGAAGGAAAGGGGAATAGTTGTCATAGAAGACAAAAGTTCGTATTTCTGAAGAATTTTCTCATTGTGTTTCGTGTCACAGAGACTGCTTGCCAGAACTTAATTTGCAGCCTTTCAGCTGGGAGCTCATGGCCTTGCAATTATCGCAAGGAACTGATAAGGTCTGTTACTGCAATTAACTCTTTGAAGGTCTATTGCCTGGACTTTTCAGTGAGTGAATGCAATTAATGCAACAAGAGGTAAATAAAGAGGGTTTTTTTGTGACAAGGAGTCTGTTTCTTGCTTCTGCTAAGGCTGGGTCAGAACACATCCATCCATCTATCCATTTTCTTTCCTATGCATTAATTTATAGTGTTATATTACTGTGATAATATTCTTACATTACAGAACAAACAGGAATAAATATTTAAACCATGCTTGTCCTTACAGAAGATTATTATGAACCACAGTGAGCCAGAAAATTCAATATCCTAATGAGGAAACACTTCCAGAAAAAGAACCAAATCACTTCATGAAGGAAAAGATAATTCCTCCTGTTTTGTGACAGAACTTTCACATTTATCAGGGTGGAAAATGAGCAGTTGGACTTTGACTATTAGCAACGCTCTCCATTTCATTGTACAAAAAGGATTTAGAAGGGGAGAAAAAAGCCCAGCTCAATATCATCTATGGCAAGGGTGTCAAATTCAGTTTGTCACGATGGCATCATATGATGTATCAGGACTTTTTTCCCCTTTGTTAAACTGGGCATGGGCGTGGCCAGTGCATGATGCATCCAGTTTGCGGGCTGGGAGTTTGACAGCCCTGATCATTGGCAAACTGTTGAATTAGAACAGTAAGAGGGACAAATTATAGTTCCAGAGTTATTATGGTATGGTGAAGGGGTATCTCCAAGACAGTCTCAAAGAGCTAGTTTTACATTGAACTATCTGAATTGAATGCACATGGAATCCCAGGTAAGAAGGATTAATTTATTTATCTAATTTATATGCCACTTGTCCACTATCCTTTTCACTTTAATGAAACTTCCTGACCTTAAGAATGACTAATATACAATTATAATTCGCCGCTTGCCCTTTTCCCATTTTTGAAGGCAGTTTTCCTATTAAAGAATACAAAATGCAAATTGTGGGAAATGGTTTATCGGAAGGTATGTACAGAAGGTGATTGTACATACTTTTGTGTGTGGCCAAAGAAGTAATATAGAGAGAGGTTGAAACAAACTGGAGATTTGAAACAGAAAAAAAATAAATGTGTGAAATTGAATTTGATGGGTTCATTCATGCCAAATTCCACCCAGAATATAGTATAGGACGTTGTGCATGTATAGGGGTCCCACTGCATAGTTTATCAGAGGTAGTGCCAAGAAAAATCAGGATCTCTTTTTTCATTTCAGGCCCACATTAAGAAGATATTAATTTATTTTCAGCTATTTAACTTAGGGCCCTACGAAATGTGTATTAACTATACTGAGTATTGTAACCTGTCCCAAATGACTCAGTAACCTTCTTGTGGCATTTAAGAAAACAAATACATTTTAAAGGCAAGGGAAACCTGTTTCCCCTCTCCTGAGAATGTGACAGTAAAGCTCAAGTGATGTGCCTAAGGCCAAATGAAATTGCAACTAAAGACTTCCAGGTTTACAACCCCCTCTCTTAACCACTATACTCTTTATAACTACATTCGGAAATAGATCACACTATTTGAGTATTTCAGTGCTAATCATAATTCTTCCTCCAGCATTTTTATCCTCTACTCTTACTATAACACGTTCTATTATTCAAGGGGAGCATATTTTGTACAGATAAATTATTTGTTGGTTATGCATGTATCTTTTGGAGTTGTCCCAATGGGCATTTTTATGTGATATTTGTCTGTAATTATTTGTAACAAGGATATGTAAGCATTGTTCTGCGTAGAGATTATGATCTTATAAATTTGTACAGTTTTAATAAAAATGGTCTATATTGTCTCTCTGTATGCCGGGTGTATATAGTATCAACATTCAGCAAATGGATATTGGACTGCAGCTGCCTCTTAAGTTAGAGCTTAGCAGTGATGAAAAACTACTTAAGTGAATTTCTATAAACAACAGGAATTGAAAAGGTGGAGCAAGCTTATTAAAATTCAATATATTTTAATTATGAATGTATTGATTAGAACATACAGCGCACTGTAGTGTAGTTCAAACTGAGATTGTCAGTACTCCTAACAAATTTATTTTCTGATTTGTTATTTTACATTCTTTTTTATTACTTTTATATTTCAGTTTTAAAACTATACAAGGGTGTGTGTGTGTGTGTTTGTGTTAACCATAGCAACAACTGAAAAGATTTCTGTTCCTTCAAATAAGGATGCTGAAATAAAGACAACCTAGGTCTGAGGTATCAAACATAGATCTTTCTGTGACGATCCTGTAACTGAGTTCTGAGAACTGGTACTGAAAGCCAAAGTCAGATCTGAGAATAAGCTATATACCAATATCCTTTATTATGTCTACATTTTAGGGATGTGACTACATCATTGAATCATTGTACAAATGCTTGGTTCCAGATAGTAATTTTCAGAGATTCCCCCTATTTATTTAGATATAGGAAATTAATGGACCTGATCATTTCTGTATTCTTTAATTGAATTAAGTTAGACCATTTTAATCCATGTATTTGAAATTATGACTTCCACAATCCTCTTATCATTATCCATGCTAATTAATTTGAAATCCAAACATCTAGAAGTCATCTCTTTTTCCTTCCCTTTGCATCTGTAGAGAGTTAGTCTTTTACAGTAGTGATTGTTAATGTTAGCATCCAATTAGTCTCTCAGTATCATACAGGTAGGTAGCAAAATCATAGCTGAGAACAAAGGTAGCAAGATTCAAAGCAGCCTTTACCATCTATTATACCTGACTCCCATGAAAGTGATTGAAGAAAAACCATTGTTTTTTTTTTCTTCTGACAAGAAATGTTGACTCGATTACAACACAGTAAATCTAAGGCAGTATTAATAAAGCCCAGTGTCATTGCTCACAAGACAGCCTACATTGAAACAATCCATATCATGGTTTAAAATGATATAATCCACACATTAGGCCAAGATAAATGTTGGTTGGTTGGTTTTCCCATACATTATGCTGAAATTGCAACAAATTCCAGGTGTACTGTACATGTGCATTTTATCTATTCTAGTAGATGGTTCAAAACAGCTGGTTTGGCATCAGGCTACAAACTGTAAGTTCTAGTCATGCCTTAGTCACAAAGCCAGTTGAGTGACCCCTGGGCCAGTCATTTTCTGTCAGCCCTAGGAGGCATGTCAAACCACTTCTGAAAAAAACCTTATGAAGAAAGCTGGAATTCATCCAGACAATCACCAACAGTCAAAAACTGACTAAAAGGACCTCTCTCTCCCCACCTCTCTCTTGTGAGAGAATGGTCAATAAGATTGGACACTTGTGGCCAGTAAGATTGTCCTTTTCCTTTCTATTTTCTGTGACCACTTAAATTTGAGAAAGATGGTTAATGGAGAGAAGATAATTCAAATTCTCATTGTTTAATGAACAATGTTTTGAACAATGGGGAATATAATCCTAAATTAGATCAGCAAATTGGAATTTATCATCGTTTACATCTTTCAGATATTATTGTTCTGATTGAATTTAAAACTGTTTCAACATGATCTTTAATTTTGGAGAAAATACAGGGGTGTCAAACTGGCGGCCCACAGGCTGGATGCGTCACGCGCAGGCCACACCTACCCCAGCTCTACAAAGGGGAAAAATGTCATGAAACATCATGTGATGGCAACCTGATGCCGCCAGTGACACCCGTGATCTACAAAGTTGCTCTAATTGGACTCTGGTTGCTTTATGACTATTTTGCATCCTTCGGAATTTTCAAGCTTGCATTGTTGGAATTCAGCATCATATAATTGGTTGTTCCCCACCCATGAACATGCATTTAAAGAATTCATCCTTTCTGCCTCCAGTAAAATCATTGTGTCACCACAAAGCCCTTGGAGACCTAAAGAACATTTTTAAAAAATGTTCTATAGCTACAGAAATGTTGCTTATCCCTAGTTAAACATGGATCTTGATTTGAAGGGTAAACTATTTCATTTTTTGTTAATGTTATATAGATGAAAATGGGATAGAAATTGTTTAGCAAAGAAATCCATTTAATAAAATACCTTAAGATTTATTGCTGAAATCATACCTCAGAGTTCAAATTTGCTTAGGAAGTTTTCTTAATGTATTAAATTTCCACAGCATTCAGAGTAACTGCTAATGGTAGAGGCAATTTATATTCAACTAGCATATAAATAAGCTTATATATGTTTAATTAGGCAATTTAAGCATTGTTTAAAATGAGCTGAAATGAGATAACCTTCACTCTCTTAATAAATCATCATTAATTTTAATCAGCCATATTTGTTAGGAGTTTTTGTGCCGCTATCGTAAAAGGCTTAATTAGAATCTAATGTAGCATTTACATCTGTGTCTTCTAGCAAAAAGGCTGCTTTAATGAAAATATGTGTCTTTTTCTCTTGACATCTCATCAATGAAATGACCCCACTTGGCTTTTCAGTCCATGTAGCTGTAGCTGAAATAGGTGGCATTCTGCTAATCATATACTGTGTTTCACATTTCAGTCATGTATTGGTAAGGAAAACATTATCAAATTGCTGCTTTGCATATTGAAATGCTGAAATGTACCATACGTTTGGAAAAAAAATAATGATATTTATCTCAGTTTTCAAACGTTTCTCAAGAGCATGAGAACTGAGCACATTGTAAGCCGCCCTGAGTCTTCGGAGAAGGGCGGCATATAAATCAAATTAAAAAAAAAAAACTGTAGTGGATAAAATCAAGGATCACATTTGAATTTGTGGACTGGAAGCAATGTTCCTAGATCTAAAGATTCTCAAACTGGTAGTTGTAAAAATTTGAAGGACATAAGCTTGGGAAAGATATTTACTAGAAAATATTGCCCTCCCCCAAATAAATTCTACACTTGTAAGATGAAAATGGCTAATTTATTCTGATCTTCTCCATTCCAGAAAAATAAGACAGCATATACTGTATGTGTTATTAAGCAACTTAATCTCAGTAAATCCCAAAGGTGCTTTTTCAAAAGGCAATTAGACTTTGTTTTTCCTTGAAGATGTTTCACTTCTCATCCAGGAATCTTGTGTCAGGGTGCCAAGTAACACTCCCAACAGAAATAAAACTCTAAGGCAGGCATTCTCCTCAAAGTTCCAGTTTATTAGAGATATCATATTGGTACATCTGGGAAAACATGAATCTCAAAGGCCCCCAGATTTTCCACACCCAAAGGAAAGTCAAAGTCTCTTCCCCTGCACCCACATGTCCATCACATGGTCCAATCAGTTCATCGTCCCAACTGAAGTTGTTTCCCAGTCATGCCTCTCCAGGTGCAGGTTGAACGTCCTTGATCCCAGGGAAAAGAATGTTGTTATGGCTATACATCTCACTCTGTCTCCATCCAACCCCACTCCCATTTCCCACAGCATGCCCATCCACTGAATGTGGCAAGTAAAAGATGGCCTCCATGGCTGACAGCTTGAGTCAGAACTGAAGAAGCTACTTGGATGAGAAGTGAAACATCTTCAAGAAAAATCAAGTCCAGTTGCCTTTGGAAAAAGCACCTTTGGGACAACCATGACCTGGATGACTGAGACAATCTCAATTAATGTGCCTGTAAACATTTATGAATGGTCATGGGAGAATATATATGTATGAGAGGAAGACAGAGAGCAGAATCAGGACTTTAGATATAGAAAAGGTGAGTTTTAATTCTGCCGTATGATGCAACTGAGGTCAGGTAACTTCAATTCATATCAGAAAGATTCCTTTATTAATATAAAGAATCTAGGAGGGGTGATTTGTCAAGCATGTAGGTGTTGGATTTGACAAAAGAGGATTACACTTTTCCTTCCTTATTTTTGATTCTAGAACATATTGCTAATCCCTTTTAAAAGAACTATTTCCATCCAATTATTAAAAGTTTGATGAAGGGAAATGATAGTCCAGAAATAATAGTGCAGAACAAAGCCATATAACCAGAGAATGAAATTTGGTGGCCCATGACGGTATTTGAGAGCCCCCCCCCAAAGTTACCAGCAAATTATCATATGCAGAATTAAATGTGTACCTGAATGGTAATTATGTGAACTGTATTGAATTAATGTAGCTTAATTTTAGTTAGTTTCAAGTGTCAATTACGATAAATCCAATCTATTTTCTGGCTGTATCCACTTGTTTTGGCCCTACCTGCTTTTGTGCGAATGTACTTTCTCTCTGCTCAGCATATTAGAGGCTCTCAGAATTGTAGCATCATCTGTCACAATCCTCTTTCATTCGCCTGCTCTTTCTAGAAAAAAATATGCTATAGCATAGGTAGTTGTAGTTGCTTCCATATGATTTTAGGCAATAGATGATATTTTTGTTTGTGATTTTTAATTCTGTAAAATGGTCAACATTGATCCTGAATTAAATGTAAATATTGGAAACATCTGTGCTGTTAAGTGTCTCTAGAAATAGGCTCATGGTATCCACATCACACTAAAGATGCTATTTTAGCATTTCCCAAACAGCAGAGTAGGGAAGAAGCTCAAATACTGTATATAAGCTTCATCTGAACTGGAACTGGATATGTCTAGTCTAACAAAGAGAAGGACTAGGAGGTGACAGGATAGCAGTCTTCCAATATTTGAGAGGCTGATACAAAGAAGTCCTCTTTGTAGACAAGCTATTCTCCAAAGCACCTGAAGGCAGGACAACAAGTAACAGATGGAAACCTATCAAGGAGAGATCCAGCCTACAACTAAGGAGATATTTTCTGACAGTGAGAACAATCAGTGAAATGACATACCTCCAGATGTTGTGGGTGCTCTAACACTGGAGTTTTTAAGAAGAGGTTGGACAATCATTTGTCTGAAATGGTAAAGACTCTCCTGCTTGAGCAGAGTTGGACTAGAAGATCTCCAAAGTCCCTTCCAACTCTGTTATTCTGAATCTTATTCTGAATTTTTCTCTTGCTGATTATTGACTTGTTTCTTTAGATTTTGTCAGCCCTTTGAGGCAGTTCAGACAAGATGCACAAACTATGTGCCTGTAATACAACCTCTTATTGTAAGTAACAGAATCTTGCACATCTGAAAGCACCTCTCCTCTTTTACTTTTTTCTCCCCTTTCACTTTTCAGAAAACTAGGAAGAGTCCTTCTGAAATGCTTCCCAGACTCCTGTGAACAAAGATACTTTTTTTTGGCTTGGTTTTCTAAGCTGTGGCATTTCCCCCTTCCTCCCAAGATCATTCCCACATATAATTACATAATTATATAGCAATAGCAAAAGCATTTAGACTTATACATCACTCTGTAGTGCTTTACAGACCTCTCTAAGTGGCTTGCAGAGTCAGCATATTGCCTCCAACAATCTGGATCTTCATTTTACTGACCTTAACTTGACTTTCAAGATGCCGTTGTTCCACCTTACAACAATAAAGGGCAATTCCTGAGATCCGTACTGCTTTGGTTTGTTGATTTTAGACCCTCTCTAAAATCTGAGAACTCATTCCCAGGATCTTTTTTATGATTAAATTACTCAATGCAGTGGGTTGTATTTACCTCCATTCAAGTTAGTAACAAGGAGGAAGTATCACATATAGAGAAAGCATCACGGTATGATGATAAAAGAAACACAGATCAAACGAGCCACTCTTGGAACACTACTTTTATCACAGTCCAAACTCTGTAGTCACTGACTATCTGATGGATTTTAACCCAGCTGGTTCATTCGTTTCATGCCAGATGAGCTTTCAGACCATTTTCTTAATGAGCATCCTTCTGCAGTTTACGTACCCAGAGAAACCATGGAGTCTCATGGAGTATCTGAAATGCTGGCTTACAACACTGGCATTTTGCAATGCAGAAGCAACAAACACTTGGAACTTAACAATATTTTTAGCAATACACACAGAGAGGTCTCCATCAATTAGGCTCTCAAAAACTTTGATCTGCTTGTTCACATTGCATGAAGTCAGTAAAACAGATAATATAATAAAAGGAGCTTTAGGACAGCATTATAGAATTAAAAACATTGTAGGCAAGGTATCTGAGACAGAATATACTGGTCTACAAATTTTGGGAAATTATCGACCTTTTGAATAGACAAATAAGAAAACAGGTGACAAAGGTGTTGGTTGGCTAAAGTTTTCAAGATATTTCACAATAAAGATTTATACACAGGTGAGTATATTTGCCTACAAGGGAGGGAGGTGTCTAATGATCATGATACCTTGTAACTTCTTGGTACTTGACAAAGTACTATAGAACAATGAAAATGGTACCACATGGAATTATATAAATTTATCTTCACTTTGAGAACAGCAAGGCAGATGACTATGAAAAACATGTGGAAAACTTGCTTAGGTCCTATAAAGCACTTGGTGCAAAATCTCACTGAAAAATTGACTTCTTACACTCACATTTACACTATTTTCCTTTGAACTGTGGGGCAATGAGTGATGAGCGTGGGGAGAGATTGCACCACAATATTGCAGGCATGGAGAAAAGACACCAAGGGAAATGGAGTCCATCCATGCTTGCTGATTATTACTGGAAACCAGAAGTAGTATTCAGCAGGTTCTGACCAGTTCTGGAGAACCGGTAACAGAAATTTTGAGTAATTCAGAGAACCGATAAATACCACCTCTGACTGGCCCCACCCCCATCTATTCTCTGCCTCTTAAGTCCCACCTGATTGGGAGGAAATGGGGATTTTGCAGTAACTTTCCCCTGGAGTGGGGTGGGAATGGAGATTTTACAGTATCCTTTCCCTGGAGTGGGGTGGGAATAGAGATTTTACAGTATCCTTCCCCTGCCATGCCCACCAAGCCACGCCTACCAAGCCATGCCATGCCCACCAAGCCACGCCCACAGAACCGGTAGTAAAAAAATTTGAATCCCACCACTGCTGGAATCTCCCCAGGGATGGTCCTACTGCAGTTCACAAGAGAAAAGCCAAAAAGTGCAGTTTAGGTACCGAATAAGGATGGAACCTTGTTTTTTAATTTGATGTTAAAGCTTGTCAGTTTTTCCTGAAAAAAGCATGAAAATGTTACATGAAAAACCAATAAATGAATGGGAAGTTATGTTACTGGTATCAATTAAAAAATAAATTTATAATGATTGGTGTGGCACCATTCTCATTGCTAGATCACATTTTGTAGAAAAGTTATGGAGCATAATCACACATCCCCTTCATAATTTTGAATTATTTTGATGCAATTTTGATCTGAAGCTGTATCTTAGAAACTGGAGACAATTAATACTCAACTTAACTTTCCTTTATTAGCGACCCAATTCTGGTAAAATTAAGCTACTTTCATTTCCGAGGCTTTCTTCTTGTAGACCACTGATATTAATTTTAAACCCACCCCCGTGGCATTTTCTTCCCATTGCATCCTATGTTTGATGTAGATGTTTTTTTCTTCATGTTTTCCTCTTTTCTTTGTTCATTTAAGTCAATGACCCAGTAAGCAGGCGTAAGAAGTTCAAAATACTGAAATAATTTTAGTTGATTAACGTTCCTAGCTTTGAATGAAAAGTAATCTAATTATTCCATTAAATGATCCATTAACTAATCCTTGAGCCAGCTATCTTCTGTGTTGACAGTGGAACAATTTGCCCTCCTTTCCTTTCAAAATGATCTGAATCAGGAGTGTCCATAGAGAGGATCAAAACATCAAAAAAGGTGTTGTGGAACCTATTTTATCGGAGGAAGAAGGCTCCGAACATGAAGGAGAGGAGACGGCCAGGCCTCCCTCTCCAGGACCCTCTTCTCTGGCAATGCCTCAGGTGTCTCCCGAAGGAGAAGAGATTGGCCAGGAGCCAGGTGTTTCCGAGCTGTCGGATAGTGACGAAGAAACATTGTGGTTGGACCCACGCCAGCGTCGGAGAGACAAGCGTGCGCAGCAGAAAAGGAGACGTGCCAGAGATTAAGCTGAGTCACTGGACCACACCCCACAGGCTATAAAAGGGAGTGTGGTGGCCATTCGGACTCTGTGACAGACAAAGCTAATCTCTGGCGAGTCACTTTGCACCTTTGGACACAACGCCTATTTGCTGTGGATTGAATTACAAACTGGACTATTCAAACTGTGTGTATTTTTGTCTGTGTTATCAGAGTAAAAAGTTCTTGGCAGGCAGCCACGGAGTTGCTGCCAAGTTCCTTATCACTGACAATTGAGTGTTTGAAGAGTTTATTTAACCTTTGGCTGGCTGGTTGGGTGCGGGGACAGAACAAAAGGAAGCCATAATTGTATAATAGAAAAGCCTGGCCCTGTTTGAACGTATATCGATGTACAGTACAAAGGGGTGGGACATTAATTACTAGATCATGGCCATCATTTTGACTCTTTTTGACATTCACGTCCATGCTGCTGTCCTCTATGGAACTGTTAGATGATTGATGATCTTCCTGATGATCCATGACCATGAATAGACAGTGGAATTCTGAATATGATGTGACATGCATTGCCTCTTTCCTAGGCCCGAATGGAATTACTTGCTGTCATGAGGATTGTTGGTGGAGAGTATCTCTGGAATGACAGGAATTCAGCTTCTAAGCCCATAATATACAGATCTTTATTTGTTCTTTTGATCATCTCAAGCAGTTGTCAGTTCTGAGATTATTACAGAACTTTGTGTTTTAGGCTGAGACTAATAGAAAATGCTTGAAACAGCTTATTTCCCCCCCCCCCAAATAAAGTAGATTATTACAATAATTCAAAATATGTATTCTGAAAATGCATATTACTATACATTTCAGGTTGCAACATTATACATAAATTGAAGCGTGTTCATTGTTTGGAACGTAAACCTACCCTCTATATTCAATAGCAGCAATAAGTTTAACAAGAATTTAATTCGTGATTCTGCTTTTTCTCTAATAGAGAGGTGTGGCTTGCCATTGCTTTTTCTGTATTTGAGATGTGAAGAGAGAATTATGTAGGCAAGTGTTTTGGAAATGTCAAATGCCAATGGGTTGAGTGAGAAATGTTTGTTGAAGAGTGAGAAAGCACTAGTGATATCATTATGCTTTGTAAGCCAAATGGATTTTCTCCAACTGGCAATGTTAATCTCAGGAATAGAGGGATAAAATATGTATGTATATACATATATATAAATTTTAAACAGAATGTATCATGGATTGCAGTTGCCTTGCTATTAGTGTTGTTTTTTCATTAGTTTGTTTTCCTTCATTATGTTGATGAGCAATACCGGTATATATTCTGGAGATATGTTTTATTTGAAGGCACTATACATGCAAGAATAAAGAGGGAGGGAATTGAAATCAACAGTGTCATAGGTGCATGCTAACAGTACTATACTCTGGAGTCAAAAGTTATAATTTCCCAAATCAATCTGCTAGACATCTACCATATGGTATTGCATAAGATAGTCCAGATGCAGTCTATCATAAAAGGAAAGACCGGCACAGCCAGAATGTCTCCTGGTCATTGTTTTCACACCTATACAGGTAGTCCTCGACTTACAACAGTTTGTTTAGTGACCGTTCAGAGTTATAATGGCACTGAAAAATGTGACTTGCAATCTTTTTTCATAGTTATGACCTTTGCAGCATCCCCATGATCATGTGATCAAAATTCAGTTACTGCGCAACTGGTTCATATCTATGAGCTTTGCTGTGTCCCAGGGTCATGCAATCACCTTTTACGACCTTCTGACAAGCAAAGTCAATGGATTCACTTAACCAACAGGTTACCAACCTATCAACTGCATTGATTCACTTAACAACTGTGGCAAGGAAAGTCATAAAATGGGGCAAAACTCACTTAACAAATGTTTCACTTAACAACAGGAATGTTGGGCTCAGTTGTGGCCATAGGTTGAGGACTACCTGTACTTAAAGAAGCTTACCTCCTGGCCTTATTGGGTCTCTCAAAGATCTGAATATCACAAAGCTGGAGGCCATTCCTTTGGTGTCTCCAAGATGTAGTCTCTAATTCCATCACTCTCCAATTGTTTTTTTTTTTAATTATTCCTTTCTCTATAGCAGTGATGGCGAACCTTTTAGATACCATGTGCCCAAACTGTGCATGTGCGCATGCCCAAACTAAAAGGTGTGTGCATGCGCATGAATGGACATGCACTGACATGCGCATGAGTGGACATGCACGGACATGCACATGCATGGCCATGCGCACACATGTGCACATGCACAGAGAAGACCAGCTGGCCGGCGGGAGGTGGGGCATCCCAACACCAGAAGCATGGCAAGAGGTAAGATCTTTTTCCTTTCATGAGCTTCTGTTTCATCGTTTGCAGGAAAACAGAAGCTCACGAAAGAAACGCCATGGAGATCTGACCTGGGGCGATGGCGCACATGCCAGCAGAGAGGGTTCCGTGTGCCATCTACGCATGCCATAGGTTCGCCATCATGGCTCTATAGCTTCAAGAATCTTCTTCATCATCATTTCATTTCCATTCTTCCTAGACTTCATTCATTCATGTGATGTCTATTGTCTTCTCCCATCCCATTATGAGATTAGTAATGAAATACCAGTCTGGGTTTTAAAACACCAGCAATATTTCAAAGGCTTCAGTGTAATTTCAGTGTTTCCCTTCAATCATTAATAGTTCATGCCCACAAATCTTGCTCTTCAAATTAAGGGCGGAAAGTGAGTTCCTGGATATGGCTTGGATTTACAGGAATTGTCATTGGTCAAGAGTCTGCATTTTTAATACCCTCTTAGAATTTTTCAAGGTTGTGGTACAATGGAAATGCAGATAAATAACTGGAAATTTGATGGGAGGGGAGAATAAAAAAATCAGTTTAGTTTTCTTTCTATTGCATGTTCCCCAACCAAATGGATAATGGCAATGGTCATGGTTGATCATATAATTCAATTGGTCTGCTATCTAACCAGATTGATGAAAACGGTGGATTGCAGAAGATGTAATCAGAACAGCTGTACATTGATTTAAAAGGCAGGAGAGGGGATCTGTGAGAGAATTGTATGGGTAATCACTTTTGGACCAACCAAGATAGCTTCTTTGGGAAGCACCTGGTAATCTGAAAATATATACATTTTGCACAGACTTCACAGTGATATGGTTCATTCCCAAAGTTTTTCCATTTTTGTCACTGCAGTTGGGGCTGATTATAGTTAGAGACATTCAAGTTGTTGCTGAAAGAAGTTGTATATATGGGGGTTTGTTTTGCTTTACAGATGCAACCGGGGAATATTTTTTTGCACATGTGAGCTCTCATTTGCAGAAATATCAAATCTGGAAGCATTAATAAGTAACAGAATTCAGAAACACATCTGCAGAGCATTTGGAAGTAGTTTAATTGAAATGGAATGAAAAACAGCATTTCATGACTGTGTAATTTGGGACTTTGGAGTTAACAAATTTCAAGTCTCAGTTAAAATCTCACCACTAAGCTACAGAATCTCTTGAGAAGCTACTTACTACTAGATAATGGGGGAAATTTTGCTAAGTTCAAATAATAATTTTACTGTGTTTGCCCTTATCTCGATTGCCCCCAGCCTCCTTCTAGCAAGATAATTAGATCTCCTTAGGCTTTATCTGGGTCTATGCCTAAAAGGATAGGCAGAATGGGCAGAATTTTGTATGTTTTATGAATAATTTGGGTGCAGGATGGGAATACACAAGACAAACTATGTTAAGAAAGATCCTTAACTTCACCCAATATCTGAAACTTTTGGGCAGCACTATGCAAAATAAGGATCCCAGGGCTCAGTGTGAGGAATATAAAAAGTATCCGACCAAATTAGGAATTAATAACACTTAGATTTAATATAGACAATAATATTTTTGCAACCAAGAATCAACAGGAGTAAAATCTGGTGCTAGGAGAAAAAGCAGACTTTCCAACTTACATTCTGGATTTCAAAAACTCAAAAAAACATCTCCATGGCTAACCTAAAGTTTATATCATCATCAAGATTTAAATTCAAAATCTCAGAAAGCAAGTCAGTCACTGGAGGTGTCAGGTGAAGGTTGAGTTTTTTAAGCAAGTGGCAAGGGCTAAATACAATAAGAAGCACTGTGACATGAATCCATAGCATATGTAGCTGAGCTGTTGTGAAGGCTGATTGCAACTTGAGACTATGCATGTATGGAATTTTAAACATGAATATTAGGGGAGTACAGTTGGCAGTACTCCGTGCTGACTTCTCACACCAGGCTGCTTTATAACGGACCTTCCTTGCTATGTTTCTCTGCAGCCAAGCAGTCCACTATCTCCCTGCTTTCTATCTGTTTCATGAATATGGAAGCATTCCCATGGGAGCCAAGGAGACTATTCAAAGTCTGAATCATATGAGCAAAGATCAGAAGTAGTAGGCTCTGATGTCATCTCATCATTATTATGAGAGCCAGGACATACTGTTATCTGACTTTGTCTTACTTTGGTTCTTTCTTTCATCTGAAGATGCCCGTTCAGCCAAGGCTGTGATATTGGTAGAGGGTAATTCCAGAAGAAAGGCACAGTAAAGCAATTTCATGACATAACAAGTAGGAAAGAGACATCGTCGATTAATTTGCTGATGTTTCTAGGGCTACCAGGTCTTGGCACAAAAAAAAAAAAAATCTATACAACCACAGGATGTGAGCAAAGAGTGAAAGGTTTTCTGCATCTCTTTGTTGCTGCCTAGCGGTTATATAAATTCTTCATGCCAAGATCTGATAGTCCTATTTTCACTGTGTTTTTACTACACGTTAGATCTTTGTAAATTATATGATGTAATGGTATGTGGAAATGACCTTGGGGACAGGAAGGCAATAGTCTGATAAAAGAAACTTGAGTCTGATGGAGGAGAGATGGTCAAAGTTCTCAGAAAGAACCCTTCCTAGTTTTCAGGAGAGTAAAAATGACGATGGGAGAAGTACTTTCGGACTTGAAAGATTCTGATAATGTAACTTTATGGTAAAAAATAAAACTAATGTTCCTGGTTGTGCTTTTTTCTGGACTACCTTGTAGGGCTTTAATAAACATTTATTAAAAAAATAAACTGCATCAAGTGACATGGTTCTTGAATTCTGGTCTAATCAACTTGAGTTCATAATCTAGCAAATATTTCAATAGGTAAGTTTAGAAGCACAGCAGTCATCGACAGATCATCTCTATTCATCTGCATGGGTTTCAAATGATTGGGATTTTTGCCCAGAGCCAAAAAAAAAATTGCAATTGTGTCACTGCTTAAATTTTGTTCTTCTCAACAACAGCAAATATTCAACTAGATAGAGGTAATCTGTGTCATCATCTAGTTTTGTTATAACTCTTTTTGAAAGAACAGTATAAAAAACTGTTGTCTATGTTCAGAATGGTTTGCTGCTTATTAAATGTCATGTAACCATGGAAGTTAAAGACAGCAGAAGAATTCTTCATCATTGTGTGGAGCGCTGCTGTAATTAGTTATTGATTCACTTTGCTTTTTTTTTTTTTTTAAACATTACCCACTTGGTAAAATCAGTGGCAAAATAGTATTATTGATCTGAAATTCACTCAGAATTTTCCTCTAAGAAGTTAGCAAAGAATGTGGATGAGAGAGAAGATGACATATGATTTTAAACTTTTTTTATTTTATATGATATACGTATGCTTGCCATGTCTTCCTTAATTGACATTCTGTATTAGATATGGTATCTTTCCTCCCAATAAGGGCTCTGCTTATACTATACTCTGGTATAGTAGAAATGCCTATTAAGATGTTAACTTCCCTGGCCCTTTCTTAAGTATACACTGTACACTGCAGAATATCATATTCTGTAACTATGGGGTCTTTGATGGTCTTCGACTTGGTTGCTTATGGAGATTCTAAATCATCCAGGTGAAGATCATGTGATGTGTTAATACCACTTTATAATGCCTTGGTAAGGCCACACTTGGAATACTGCATTCAGCTTTGGTCGCCACAATGTAAAAAAGATGATGAGACTTTAGAAAGAGTGCAGAGAAGAGCAACAAAGATGATTAGTGGACTGGAGGCTAAAACATATGAAGAAAGGTTGCTGGAATTGGATATATCTAGTTTAATGAAAAGAAGGACTCAGGATGACATGATAGCAGTGTTCCAATATCTCAGGGGTTGCTACAAAGAAGAGGGAGTCAATCTATTCTCCAAAATACCTGAGGGCAGGACAAGAAGCAATGGGTGGAAACTAATCAAGGAGAGAAGCAACCTAGAACTAAGGAGAAATTTCCTGACAGAACAATTAATTAGTGGAACAACTTGCCTCCAGAAGTTGTGAATTCTTCAACACTGGAAGTTTTTAAGAAGAGATTGGACAACTATTTGTCTGAAATGGTATAGGGTTTCCTGCCTAAGCAGGGGGTTGGACTTGAATACCTCCAAGGTCCTTTCCAATTCTGTCCCAAAGTTGCTTTTTCAAGAGGCAACTGGACTTTCTCGTTTTTCTTTGAAGATGTTTCGCTTCTCATCCGAGAAGCTTCTTCAGCTCTTCAGAGAAGCGTCTTCAACGAAAAACCAGAAAATCCAGTTGCCTCTTTAAAAAGCACCTTTGGAACTCTGAGTTGGTTGTTTTCTGGCAGGCATCTCATTACCATACTAGGTAATATCATCAATCAAAGAAGGGAATGGGGTTTGGTAGTTTATTGATTGGGGTATTGTTTAGTTTTTGTTTGTTCATCTAATATTAATGGTGTTGGTCTTGGTGTTAATCTCTGCTCATCTTGGTGTTGATTGCTGGTGAAGAGGTGTTTTGATCTTTTTATTTTCTTTTCAGTTATCTCTTTTGAACAGTATCTAGATGTCATTTATCTCTGTATCTGTTGATGGCTGATTTGTCTGAGTGCCAAGCTTCCAGGAATTCTCTAGCGGTTTTTTTTAACTTGACTGAGTGTAGGATGCTCTAAAATTGTCAGCAAAAAAGATAGGGATACTTTTGTTTAGAATCTTTTTTGCTTTGATGAAGAATATAGCTAAATGAAACATTTTGTAATCCATTTCCAGTGATTTCTATCAGGATGATTTTTGTGTCTTTGGTTTAATATAGTTTCTGGTTATTAATACACTAAAGAGAACCCTTCAACCTGTATAGAGCTACACAGATTCTGAAGCAGCTGCATATGCATTCAAACTCCAAGCTCTTTTTAGTTGCACTCTGAACAGTTGTGAACAGGTGCAAGTTCCTAGAATTAGTCAAGTTATTTTTTCAGATGCCAGAAAATTATTGGCTTTTTGCAGTCCACTATTTGCATCAAATTGTTTGACTTCCATTCCTAGCAAAAATATAAGCATATCTTTCTCCTAATTTTATTTGCTTTTATTGAAAAAACATACCCTATGAATCCAACTTTCAGGAATACTGTTTAGCAGAATTTATTGGGAAAAAAACAAGTTGGATGGTATTAAGTTGCAGTATTATTTTTCTTTACTCATATTTGGATATATGATAAGTAATGCCACACTTTCCTGCTACTGACCTGCTCATTGTCAAGATGATTAATGGGGCCCTATGAAAGGGACTTCATAATTCTATCCCACTGGGGTTTATCTTTGAGGGGATAATAGCTTCCCTCAACAATCTCTCCAGTTTTTTTCTGCAAGAGAATGCAACTGTCCCACTATCAGAGCTTTTGCTGCCAGACACAGTTTGGTAGAAGATTCTAGAAGGTTTCATGTATGTAACACTGCAATAGAGCACATGTTTAAATGTCCAGTGAAAGGATTCCTGAAATCTCTGGGAGACTTTTCAGTTCGTAGGACTGGTGCACCTGTCAAACATTATCTTGTTCTTTGGGACACTTTACAGAGATGGCTAAGACACATGACTTAGGCCAGTGATAGCTAACCTTTTTGCCATCACGTGTCAAAAGCTGGGATGCACAGGTGTGTGTGTCGCATGCGCATGTGCCCACACCCATAATTCAATACACCTTGCCTCCCCGCGCATGTGCGCGCAACCCCCTGCTCCCCCCCTTTTGACACACGATGGCACAGTGGGCCTGTTTTTCGCCCTCCCCAGGCTCCAGAGGCTTTCTTGTAGCCCGGGGAGGGTGAAAATGGCCTTCCCCACCCCTCAGAAGCTCTCTTGAGGCCGGAAACAGCCTGTTTGCCAACTTCCTGCATGACTGGAAGGTCCAGTTTTTGCTCTCCCCAGGCTCCAGAGGCTTTCTAGGAGCCTGGGGAGGGCGAAAACGGCCTTCCCCACTCCCTGGAGGCTCTCCGGAGACTGGAAACAGCCTGTTTCCTGACTTCTGGTGGGCCCGGAAGGCCCGAAAATCAGCTGGCCGGAGCGCACATGTGCGCTGCATCTGAGCTAAGGCAACGTTCACGTGCCCACTGATATGGCTCCGCATGCCACCTGTGGCACACATGCCATAGGTTCACCATCACGGACCTAGGCAATTTAATTTGCATGGATACTAGTTGTGCTGAGCAAGCCAGGATAGAATGAAGATGGCATCCAGCCATGAATCAAGATGTTATTATTTTTAAAGGCCTTCCTGGATTAGGGCTTGGATGGGCTGCCTTCTTCTAATAATATATGCCCATCTAATAAATTCAGGCACTTACAACCCGACTCATTTGTTTGCTTTTAACACTGATCAGCTGTAGGACGGCCCTTTGAAGCCCCGCGGCAAGAGTTTAAACAGTTTTTTTCCCTCTAGTCATCAGCTGGGACTCAGGAGGCAGCAATAGATTGGGGGATGGGACCAAATAAAAGGTAAGAATAACGTGGGTGGGAGGACGGGGGGGGAGAACCGGTTCAGTGATGTCATATCGTCACTGCTACCGGCTCAGCTGAACCGGACCAAACCAGGAGGAACCCACCACTGGATTGTACTGTATTTGGCCTTCTAGAAAAGATGTTGCTGTAAAGTCAGCTTTCCAGATGTGAAGTTATGAATTCTATTGGCAGTGAAACATAACATTGCGAGTGTCCTTGCATCATTATTCCAGTTCAGTGGAGCCCAACAAGCAATGCTGCCTGGTCAGCCAAGACTTCTCCTTGTGCTCTGAAGTCAGGAATGTTCTCTCAAGAGAATAGAGGCTGCTCAAAACTTCCCATTGAATATGAAGATTTGATTCTGGATGTTGAATTATAGTTCAGTATATTTCAGTTCTTTATGAGCCTACACTCAATAACCTCTTATCATTTGTTCTAGTATCTTGACCATTTTACTGCCTTCTAAATTGGGAAACAGTTTTGGCAGCATTGAAAATTGACTTCACAGCCACCAATTTTTAAAAACATTACCAGCAAAATTTTTCAGCTGCTCAGTTTTATTACTTTCCTTTCTTTCTTTCTTTCTTTCTTTCTTTCTTTCTTTCTTTCTTTCTTTCTTTCTTTCTTCTTTCTCCTTCTTTCTCTCTCTCTCTCTCTCTCTCTCTCTCTCTCTCTCTCTCTCTCTCTCTCTCTCTCTTCCCCTCCCTTTCCCCCTCCCTCTCTCTCTCTCCCCTCTCTCTCTCCTCCCTCTCCCCTTCCCTCCATCTCCCTCCCCATCTCTTTATGGAACTGGGATGAGTTCTGGCATGTTAAAGTAGATTTTAGCCAAAAATCTTTTAACTCAAAATGTTCATTAAAGGATTAAAGAATGAGTTAATGAAAGTGTTTGAGACACTGGGATGAGAATGAAAGAGAGGGAATAAAAGTGGTGAAAGAAGTATGAATGGTGACTATGAAAGACAAGAGGGGAAAAGATCAATCAGTGAAGGGAAAGGACTCAGATGGTGTCAAGCCAAGAGACAATCCTCCATTTTTTCAAAAGTAACTGGAAAATTTCTTCCACCTCAGAGTGATGAGTATGAGTCATGATCTTCGGGTGAACAGGTTTAAGCAACCCAGACAGCATGGTGACATTAATAGAATGTAGCCATTACTGGCTTTGATAACTGGAAGGTAATGTTGAAGGATAAAAAGCAATATCAAAAAGGAGGGACTTTGAGAAAGATGGCAGAATTTAAAACACAATTATAAAACCTAGTTCGCTTATTAAGATATATATCACCTGAGATACAAGAACACTTGTTAAATCATTTGAAAGTAAAAAAAAACCCTATTGATTCTAAAGATATCTGTTATCAATAAAGCAATTTGATATGGAAAAGCTGAGAAATGAATTAGAGGTTCCTATATTGCCTAGACAATGAGAGAACGTTTTAATTTCTACAGCAAGAATATCAATGGATCTCAAATTTCTATAACCAAAAAGGATATTTAGAATTTATTGTACTATTTATTGGATTCTATTAATGTAGTCTTACAATAAAGTAGAACTAGTTCATCTAATCATGTTTGCTGACCGGTTTGCCTGCAAGGGTTGACATCAATCTTGAAAGTCTGAAAGTACAAACTTCCTGTTGCCACTTTTAACTGCTTGATCCATTAGGGCAGGTCCTTCCTAGGTTTCTTTCTGTGACTGCTAAGTCACCGGAGGCTCCTACCTGTCTTGTTTTATTGTTTCCTAGGCCAGGGTTCTCCAACCGTGTCAACTTTAAGACTTGTGGACTTCAACTCCTAGAACTCCTCAGCCAGCTTTGCATCTCTTCCCCTCACTCCCCAAGGTCATCCACACATTTCATTATGTAACTTCAGGAAGTTCAGGGAAGACAGCTATGTAGCTCAGAAAGAGGGTCCATTTGGAATTGGACAACTTCTAAATCAAATGAAGCAAATTTTATAGATTCATACATCCATAATAAGTCAAGGCTGTATTGTACATAGCCTTAATATACAATGAGTTTTAATTAAGTCAACTGACATTCTCTAAAGACTATTTTAAAGCTCACTTTAAAAATATATTGCAGGTTTTCTCTAATTCTACCATGGCTATAAAGCTATACAAGGCAAATATTACCTGACATCACTGAATTACAGCCAATGACATTACCTATAGAATGTCTGGAAAATAGTAAATACAAGTTCATCATATTTGCATGTATAAATGTGCTTGGACTGAGGGTCAGGCATTGTAAATTTCATATCTCTTTAATGTTCCTGCTATATTTAGTGAGGAGAATGCAGATCTAAATTGTAGATATATTGTTTGTTTATTGTCCACAAAGTGGCTTCTTAATCTAAATGATCAGAATAATTCAATTACTTTGTAATAATGTGTTCCTGTGAGACTGGACTACAAATCATTAGTTGTCTTGTTTAACCCTCAGAACAAAACTCTTTTCTCTCCATTGCTTGAATGTTTAGAATTATAGACGGTAAGCCATATCCTCTATAATTATGGAAGTATACTAATGCTCAGAGTAAACCTCAAATGCATTAAGGCTTTTCCATTTGTGGGCAAAAACTTCTACCACACAAAAGTCAATGAAGTGGAATGAATTTAATGATACTTTCCTCAACTCTTAAGGGACAGCAGCTCACAGACATAAGAAAATCATTTCTTGTATTAGCAGGGTGTTTCTTAAGGGAAAAACAAATTTGGGATTGCATAGAAATGGAGTTATTTTTGATCCTCTCCTGTAGCAATTAGAAACTACTGCAAAATGATAGCAAAGCCATAGGGATATAGTAAACCAATAGAAAAGCAAATAGCAAATAAATATGTCCACTGCTTAATAGGAAGAAAAAGAAATGCATGAGTGTTAGTTTACTTTTCTAAACTAAGACTTTAGACTTTAATTTTCTAAAAGGAGGAGGTGGAGAAGGAGGAGATGATAAAGGTATGTACTTGATCTCCTATTCTTCTCTCCCTAAAATTCATGGGAGAAGATGAATTGAATTTGCACTACAAAAAGTATTTTAATAATATAAAGGAAAGATTTGTAATTATGTTAAAAAATGGAAGAGGCCTGTTACATTATAGATACATCAAGGATATGCAGTAAACTTCAAGTCAAGATTACCATCATTTCTTCCTAAATCATCTATAGGACCATGGAAATTATAGCTTTTCCCTGCTGGAAAACTTGGAAGCTACTAATGAATAATGTGTCTCCTCCTCCTCCTCCTCCTCCTCCTCCTCCTCCTCCTCCAGAAGCAGGGTCCACTTTGCAGATTGAGGAATGCCATCTTGCATGATCAAACGCAGCATCTAGGTCATGTCTGCATTTTGATGGAGATGGCTGTAGAATCATGGATTGTGACAAAAAACTGACCAATCAGCATGTCACCTGGGCCTGACATTGGTTTGGTCTGTTTTCATCTCAGGACCACCCTAGCAGGCAGGCAGTATCCAGCAGCACCAGTAGGAGGTGCCTCACTGCCAGCTAATGGATAGTTGGTGGTAAAATAATAGATTATGATAAAAATTAAACTCCCTCTCAAATATATCCTGGCTACCATTATATGCTACCATTTTTTGCAGACAGGGAAAAAAAAGATTAATATGCTATATATAATAATAGCACTATCTAGGCATTGTTTAAAAGAAAAACATGAGACTAGCCAAATCTTTTCAACATTCAACATCAAAGGCATCACATAGCCCCACTTTTAAGCATGGATGCATACAATGCAAACTTGTAGATGAACTGGGCCTTCCCACATAAAGTCACATATAGGAAGGCCTCCAGAAACCCCACACAATATTCTACTCACAAGTAATCCCCATACCCATAGTGATGGGGAGATCACTCCTTACAACTATTTATCTTCTGAATATGCAGAACAATCCATCAAGTAAGCAAACAAGAAGGGTGAGAGTATGTGGACGAGCATTTCTCCCTACTTTAGATCCAGATACTCTCTTTAAAGAACAACTACTACAGGCCTAATTTCTGGAAACATTCATTAATGTCTCTCTGAGTCAGATGGCATCAGTTGGGCCACTCTGTGTTTCTACACCCTACATTTTTGCAGTTGATCAATCTGCAGTGTGCCATCACCAGAAAGGTAAGTGAGCAAAATGGCTATAAAATGATTTCCTTATTAGATTAATAGATATGCAGTTAAGGCTAGCCAGTTTGGTTTAATGGTTAAAGCACCAGGCTAAAAATCAGGAGATTGTTAGTTCTTTGGACCAGTCACTTTCTCTCAGCTCACACTGTCAGGTTTAGGTAACAAGCTGGTCAGTCAATTCTTGTCACAACAATAAATCAACACTTGGTTGGTCCCAAAAAGCAAATCCTATAGTTATGAGAAAATGCTAATAATAATAATAATAAAAAAAATAGTGGACACACAGTTGATTTTATTTTTTTCTTGTAGATAATCTGCTACTGGTAACACTTTTCAGCATAGTTTTAAAGAAATAAATCTACTTGTGTGGAAAAGTCATTTAACAAGGTGAGTGCTACTTATATCAGATTGCAATGTTGCAGGAGGATCATAAGAAAATCCAATGTTTTTGGGTCACATGAAATTCGGGTAAATAGAGATTTGATATCAAGATTTTTCATATAGCCTAATTTCTTATAAACTTTTCTAGCAGACTTGCACTAAATTGATGTGCTATGCACAATATTGGAGTCAACACAATACTATGCCAGCATAAAATGTGCTATCCCCATTGCTAATTAGTGTCTGCATTTTGTTCCAATGACTTGGCTGTTAAATGAAATGGAGAGAGAGAGGGAGGGAGGGGGAAGTAGGGAGGGAGGGAGGGAGGGAGGGAGGGAGAGGGAGAGGGAGAGAATTGCTGCCTCCGTCAGATAAAGTCATGTTCATTTTAGCACACAACTAAAGCCCTCTGAATAACTGGACATTTTTTATGCTGCTGTAGATGAATGAGAACACAGTATACTGTAGCTTACTTTCAATTTCTAGAACAAGTGTGGGATTTTTTTTTAGAGAAGGGATGAAGACAGAAACATGAGACCTGAATATAGCGATGAGGCTATAAAATAAGGCTATTATATGTGGATTGGTTTCTAGGGGAACAATAGGAAGTCCAGGTTCAGTTTTGTACAATCTCCCTTCCCAGGAAATGCAGATGATAACAAATTAAAGAAAGAATACGCAAGAATCCAAAGCAGTGTCAGGAGAGGCAGAACTATTGGCAAATGTTTTATCAAATATTCCGTGGTAATTCAGTCAAGTCAAGCTTAGCAAAAGGGAAGAGGTGTCTGCCCACCTAAAAGAATGATCTCCTTCTGGAAATCTATGAAAACTGCATTCACAAGAACTTACAACACTTCACGGCAAATACCAAGTACTCCAATAGGACACCAGCTGATATTATAGTTAGTCCTCGCTTAATGACCCTTCCTTCAGCAACTGTTCAAAATGATGCTGGTGCTGAATCAAGGGTCATATGACTTGTGCCTGAAGTTTCAGTGCCCTTATAGTCACATGATGGTGATCGGGGCCAGGGGTGGGTTCTACTTACCTTTACTACCGGTTCACAGCAGGGCCGCATACGCGCACTCGCTTCACTTGTGCGAGCATGTGCTTTTCTGCGCATATGCAGAAGCGTTTTGATGATGTCAGTGGGCGGAGCCTCCTGCCGGTTTTACTACCAGTTCTATAGAACTAGTGCAAACCGGGGGCAACCCACCACTGATCGGGGCACATGGCAACCCATTTGCACTTACGACTGGTTGCTAAGCACCCCATGACCATGATGATGACCATTTTCAATCTTCCCTGCCAGCTTCCCCAGAATATCAATGGAGAAGCCAGCAGGGAAGATGGCAGACTATGTTGCCTGTCAAAAGAACTCCCTCTGCTTTCTGGGGGCCATCTGAAAAAAAAAATCTGTCCTGAAATCTAAGCAGGTTTTGGAATCGGTTGTTTGCAGCATGTGTGTTTGCAGCCAGCCCACAGAAACCAACTTATTGTCCTTGTCTCTGGGGAATAGCTTAAATGCCTCATGCTGAAAATATTCCATACCAAAATGCTGCTTAGGATTTGGGATGGACATTCTTTTTAACCAGTCTCTTTTAGAGAAAAAGGGCTGCCTGCTGGAGGATTTCAGCTCCATGCAGGGCTGAGTCCCTCTGGCAGGCAGCTCTTTTACTCTATTTGCTTAATGACTCAGGAGATCACTTAATGACCACAACTGGGAATGCTGGAGTTGCAGCTGTTGAGCAAAGCAGTCACATGACACCTTGCTTAACAAATGCTATATTCAAGGACCAAAGATTCTGGTCTCAATTGTGTTGTAAGTCAGGAACTTGCAAATATATAATAATAATATCTGTGTTTTAATTGCAACACCCTGAGGGGAAAAAAAGCAAAGAATGCATTATTTGTTTGTTTTATTTGAATGAGTCTGGGCCACAAACAAAAAAAGGAATTAAGTGTCAGTAACAATATTCCACAAGACAAAACACCACAACCATCCTACCTGAAGGCCAGGAGAAGCACCAAAATTTAAAAACCATTGGGAACATATATTTTGGGTGGGATAGCATGCTAGAAGCAGGCAATGTTATAGAAAGCATGCTTCCTAGGTGCCACTAGGTGGCAACATTTGATTGAAGGGACCTGAAGCACATCAATTGTAGAAAAGAGTATTTGTAGGTCAGGGTTCAACTGTAGACATCCCACCAACTCTGTCTGATCTTACTGGCACCTCGTTTTGAGAGGGTGATATTTGTAACTGACTTAAATAAGCAAGAGTTGTCCAATTCATTTTTAAACTGGTTCTCAGTCTAAACTAATAATTCCCTTAACTTAATATTCTTGGCTAGCTGAGTGTAGTAGAGATGAAACTATTACTTAGGTATAATGCATTTGGAATTAACACACTTGCAAACAATTCTCAATGAACAGTGAGCAAAAACACTGTGGTAAGTGAAAGACAATGCATCTACTAAATGTTTTGTATTATTTATTAGTTTATTAGTTTTGTATTCTATACAATTTATTCAAGAGTGCAGTAAATTTAGTATGCTTATTTTGACACCCATAATTTCTGTAGACTGTAAATCAGAATATGAAATACATTTGCCGAATGGGTTCCAAACTGTAATATTTTCCTCACGCTGATGAGGATTTATCAATCTCCTTTAGTGGCACCGATTCTGTTTTTAAACTGGGTTGATTTCAGAAATAACTTGGTAATTTGATTTTGTAACATGTGTGGGCAAAAGTAACAGGCTTCTGCAGTCTTCAACAAACCTCATGTGTGTTGAAGATTAGGGATTGCTTGTCTTTAGCAATTAAGTGTTTTACATCCAGGATCAATATTAAGGCCCATTACAGTAGGTAATTACCATTTGTGAACTTGAGTACATCTCTGTATAGATGGCATCAAGAAAGCTGCAAATAAATTGCATTTATTTAAACTGAATTTAAATCAGGAGGCAGGGTCACTGTTAGATAACTGCAAGAACAACAGATTTTCAGTAGTATTTTTCCCCCTCAGATTGAGTTGTAGGGAAATGGGAAATCTGTTTATCTCAAATGAATTTACTCTGCAGGCAGTATTACAGTATCTAAGGAGCAATTGTAGCAGGGGCTGGTTTCAAAACCCGTCGCTACCGGTTCGCTTGTGGGCACTCTCGTTCATGCTGCTTTTGCGCATGCACAGAAGCTTCTGTGCATGCGCAGAAGCATCTGGGCGGGTGGGCAGAGCAACCCACAACTGAACTGAAGGGAATTGGGAAAAAATGTCTTTATTTTTTAAAATATTTTTTATTAAACAGTTTTTTTAAAAACAAAAACAGATATTTACATCTTCTTTTCAACATCTTTGGAAAGGAAGACTAAATGATGGTTAAATTAGGTGGAGAAATATAGAAACAAATGGGAAGTTATAAAAATTGTGGAAAGGGAATTAGGTACATGTTTATGTCAAATGTAAATAAAATAATTAGAATAATAGAATATATTATAATGGTATACAGTATATATGATATACTAGAAATATATGTATAAAAGATATATTAAGATAAGAAAGAGAAAATGTATAAATATGGATTACTGATGCGAAGATGTTGGGAAAAAATGACTTTATATTTTCCTGGGTCTTCTTAAACTGATCAACTTTTTCATCTATAGCTCATTACAAGTCATCATAATGATAACAATGAAGGAGATTAAATATGAACTTTCCTAGCATTTGCTAACAAAATAGAAAAATGCAATTAAAAATAAAATATTAATATTTTAAAGCACCGGAATATAAATATAAAAGTAGCAAAGTTTTAGTATATTGATACCCCTTGAGAGCCTTTAAATTTGTGCGTAGTAAATGTGACTTGTTTTAAAAGTGACTTAAATATTAGTTTCATTGATTTGATAAAATAGAAGCTTTAACTGAAGTGATTAATTCAAACTCACGCTTTAGAGAAATCTAATTGAAAGCACAAAAGACAAGTTCTCCCTCTTTTTTTCAATTTATATTATATTGTAATTATGAAAATTAGGGATTGCTTGTCTTTAGCAGTTAAGTGTTTTATACTAGGATCGATGTTAAGGCCCATCACAGTAGATAATTACCATTTGTGAACTTCAGTACATCTCTGTATAGATAGCAATTGAAATTTACTTGACCAAACAACTTATACAAGACTCAGAATTAAACTATAGTGTACATACCATGACTAGGTGTCAGCAACATTTCCTCAAAAGATGAAATCAAGGGTTAGATGATTCACTTACAGTACAGCTGTTTCCTGCTCAATTGTTCTTTTTTGTTGTCTAACAAGTCACAGTTGTGTTCTTTGGATAGGCATATCTTTCCAGAACTGAACTCTGAGGTAACTCTGAGGTAACTCTAAAATCAAAGTAACTTTAAGTTTTGTTGTCTTGCTAGAACAAAATGTGCCCCATTTGTTTTCAGCCTCTGAATCTTTGTCTTGCTCTTGGTAGCATTGCTTAAAATAATTTTTTTATAGTTTAATTTTTCAGCAGCTGAGTTGAAGAACCTGGACTAGGGGGGTCTCTGCCAGATTTATACTTTCCAAGAAAAATAAACATTGAAATAAACTATATGTAAGTGTGTAATAGCATGGCATGTTAATTCTTCAAAACAGTTGGTCCTCCTTTATTTTTTACAGTATGTGAACCAAATGAGACTTGAAGTATGGATTCCAATCAAGCATAGAATAAACCCCTACAGGATGACTGCAAGAAGTAAAAAATAGTCAAGATGGTAGCAGGACTGTGGTGAACCTTGAGAGGACTGTGGTGAACCTCTCTGTCATACATCTTAAATATGAGAAGCCAGACAATTGTATAAAATCATTTTATAAAATTATAAAATGAGCCAAGGTGGCGCAGTGGTTAGAGTGCAGTACTGCAGACTACTTCAGCTGACTGCTAGCTGCAGTTCAGCAGTTCAAATCCCACCAGACTCAAGGTTGACTCAGCCTTCCATCCTTCCAAGGTGGGTAAAATGAGGACCCAGATTGTTGGGGGTGTTATGCTGACTATGTAAACTGCTTAAAGAGGACTGTAAAGCACTTAGACTTATATACTATGAAGCGGTATATAAGTCTAAGTGCTATTGCTAATGCTAAAAGCACCAGAAAGATTGTAAAATCTACAGGATACAAATGCAGTCTTTTAACAACTAAGCTGTCAAACCTCTCTGCCTGGAAAATATGAATTTGCTTTGTTTCATGTTCTTGCATAACATATTATTTTCTTTCTATTCTATTAATGTAGAGATTTGAGGATTTGGGTAAATTTTTATCAAGACATAAAGTAAACATAATTCTATTCCATCTGTAATTAAAAAAACAAAGTGAACCAAAATAAAACCGAAGGAGGTGAAGACTTCTGTATTATTATTTTTTTGTATCCCATTTTTGCAACAAAAATAACACTCCATGCAGCTATGGTATCTATAAATAATAACAATTATTTGTTACTATTCCTCAGAATAGAAATATATATGTTCTGTTTTATTTATTGCACATTTGTGTTTTGCTAATATTATTGCAAAGTCTTTAAAGCATATTATCTTTCTTATATACTTTGTTTAACGGCATCAGTTTACACTAAGTTGTTTCAAATGTTTAACATGCATCAGCATGATCAAAGCATACATCATCTTAAATTCATGTAAAAAAATATTGTTTCTTTTCTGCAGTTTAACCTCATCAGGATCTGAATGTTTTTCCTACTGTTGCCAATGCATCTGTGCACAATAAACTTTATTTCTCATGAACAAGGACAATAAACAAATTCAGAGTAATTTTTTACGATGGACTATTCCATGATGAGATATTGTAATCAGTAATATGAACTATGAGTGTCATCGGGAATTCAAATGCTACAAAGGATAAAGCTTCTGGAGGGGAAAGCAAAGCATCAAAGCACCGGTAAAACTTTGCAGTATGATACTGTCTAAATATAAAATTCATTATGGCTATTCCATATGTTATTTTATAGATACATAAGTACACATATGCACAAATTGGTTGCATCTTTTACAGTTTCACTGCCATTGTTCTTATGCCTATGCCAGAAATGATTTCTACAATTAAAATTAAGCACAGATCCGTAACTTTGGCTATGAAGCTCTAATGTAAACAATTCCAAGAATGATTTAACTGCATAAATCAGGAATTCTCAAAGAATAGTTGGAAACCAGAGTCCCTTGGGAGTTGGGCGGCATAGAAATGTGACAAAAAATAAACCTCTTTGGGTTTCCTACAATTTGTATTCTTTTAAAAATACACTCTGACCAGCCATGCACAGGTAGAATTGGAATGCTGTGAAAATTTGCTTTCCAAGTTTTGCAGCATGTGTACGCACCTTTTAGTTTGGGCACGCGCGTGGTTTGGGCACTCGGTGTTTAAAAGGTTCGCCATCACTGTTATATAAGTTCTGAATTTCCTTCTTAAATCTAATGATCTGAACCTACAGCCAGAAACACATAGCAATAACATTTAGGCTTATATACCACCCCACAATGCTTTACTCTGGGCGGTTTACAATATAGAAGCATTATTTGCATATTGTCTGTGTAGCGCATGTCTTACAACAGACTTTTTCTGTTGTTTATTGATTGTTTCAAAGGTAACTTCTTAGAGTTCCTTCTGATCAAATTTTTGCTTGCACCTTCTTTGGTTGTGTTATGTTGATTGCTTGAACTTTCATCACTATGTTTTAAGATATAGACTTTTCTTATCTTAAGCCATCACTCCACTCTTAAAATCATTTCCCCAGCAGAGTTCTGGAAGATCAAAAGGTCTTCTGTTCTGCAGGTGCTCCATCCAGCTTGAGATCATTAGAAATAGAACCAGCATCATTCACCATATTTTTCTATCCCTGAAAATTATCATTGCCTCTATGTTCATAAACTGATTATACTGTACATTGCCTTCTTAAAACAATTCATTTCTTCCCCCAAGATCTTATCAATTCTACCCAGTCACAGGATTCTTGGTTTTCCAAACCCTCTATTCCAGGGCTATCAAACTCACAGCCTGCGGGCTGGATGTGTCATGTGCTGACCATGCTCATACCCAGTTTAGCGAAAGGGAAAAAAAGTCTTGATAAATCACATGATGCCGCCGTGATGCCATGAGTTTGACACCCCTGCTCTATTCATTCCTTTTTCCTTCATATTGTTGTGACCCAGGCCCAAGTAAGTAGTAGGAAAATCAGTCAGTGAAAAAACAAACAAACTTTATTCGAACAGCTGAGAATTACTTCATTCCCAGCGTCTTCTTCTTCGTAGACGAAGAAGAAGATGAAGCTACCAACGTTGTTTTCCGGCAAAGCCCAAATGCCGTTGCTGGTCTGTTTTAAGCCTTATGGGAGGGGCCAATCATCTCTTGGCCCTACTCCCGAGTTGTCCTCTTTGCTTGAGGTGCTCTTGCCTTCTGGCAGCTCTTCTCATGCGTGCATTAGGAACAGGCTCCTCCTGTTCCTCTGCCTCATTCCTATCAATCTCTGGAGGCTCTGGAGTCCGCACCTCACTCCCCGATGGCCCTGGCCCCATTTCTGCCTCTGACGCAGAGCCTTCATCCAGGCCTTCCCCAGCCTCCAGGACTGGCCCATGTTCTACCTCAGCCTCACCGCTGTCTGACTCCGCTGCCAGCTCCGCAGGCTGCTTGCGGATCACAACACATATATTTGTTTTACAAAAGGATCCTAAACCATTCTGTGACCCCACCTCATTATACTTCTGTCATTTTGTCAGTCATTTTTATATTCTGCCTACCTTATTTCATCACACATTATTCTTGGCCTTATCTCTAATTGTTTACTACTCACATGTCTTAAGTAACTCTTTCCCATTGCATTCAACTTATGCCTATGCTTCACAAAGCATATAACAAAGTGAAAAGAAGCACAATTTGTACCCAATAATTTTCACTCCTTTCAGTAAACATTCATTCTTCACAAATACCCACACATTATCTGCTACTTTTCTGCCACCTTTATTAGTGTCCCTATGATCAGTAAACCGTCTAAAAAGTACTGTGTAGATTCATCAACTATTGTTATTTTCTGCCATTTATGTAAAACCTGGAATCATTCACTCCATTTCTCTCTGACAATTCCAGCTATTTGAGTCTTCCCACATATTCAGATCCATATGTTTTTGCTGCATCCTACAATGTAATGTGAACAATAGCTTTACTATACATAGCATGCTTTATGTGTTCATTTTTTTTGGGAAGTGGACATCTTTGCTTATATAAGAATAACAGTAATTATAATAGGCTTTTGCAGTTGAAATTAGAAAAGCCAATTATCCTGAAACTAGAGGAAACTTTGCAATCAATCTACTCCAACCCATGGGTGCCTGCAACTAGCCACAGTGGTGCCAAAACCACAAAACATCTCATGTTACAAGTTCCATTCTTTAATACTTATGATGCACACAAATATATAAGAAATGGAGGTAGTGGTGGAATTCAATTTTTTTTACTACAGGTTCTGTGGGCGTGGCTTGATGGGCATGGTGTGGCTTGGTGGGCGTGGCTTGGAAGGCATGGCAGGGGAAGGATACTGCATCCACATTCCCTCCCCACTTCTGGGGAGAGGATATTGCAAAATCTCCATTCCCACCCCACTCTGGGATCAGCCAGAGATGGTATTTGCCGGTTCTCCAAACTACTCAAAATTTCCACTACCAGTTCTCCAGAACCTACCAGAACCTGCTGAATTTCACCCCTGAATGAGGTCATGAAAAACTTCATCACTTTCCTCCCTGTCAATCATTCCTGTAGATACCTCTAATCTAATCTTTGCTAAGGAGTGGGGGCAGGAAGCGGGGGAAGAGAGGAAATCCTAATAACTAAGCAAGTATCTCCTAGTACATTGATAGTTATTCCAGTTGTAAACTGAGGTATTTTATATGTTCATTCAAATAATAATTGAGGACAGTGAAAACTCTACACTGATGAAGTAAACCTAGCAGGTGCAGGAATCGTCTTAGGTATGTATGTATGTATGTATGTGTGTGTGTGTGTGTGTGTGTTGTGTATGTATGTATGTATGTATGTATGTATTTTTACATAGATCTAAAGACACTAAGCATTTTTTCTTGAGTGTAGAGAAATTTATATCTATATGTAAAAATAATAATAGCAGCAATAACAGCAAAAACACCAACGCTTAGGAAATAAAGTTTCTTTTAAAATTTAAATTATATTCTGTCCTAGTAAAGAAATAAACATATGTTCCACCCTGGTAAGGAAATAAAACCAATTTGATCAACAGCTTAGAAAACTATGGAAGGAAAGGCACAGTATGTTAAAATGGGATATTGTGCTTCTCAGCAGGGAAAAAAAAATCCCATTCTGTTCTGCTCAGTTTATTCCAACGGGGTAAATTTTCATTGTAATGAAAAGGGGAAAAAGTCAATGTTAGGTTCATAAATTCAGAACAGTTACAAAATGACTGGTAATCTGATCTCCTCCAGATGTTTGGTATGATGGCCAATGGCAAGAGACTGAATGTTATTCTCCAAACATCCAGATGATCAAAACGGCATGATAATCTGTGTATTATATTTTGAATTAAAAAGCAAAACATCTTTGACCTGGCTCTTGTATTCTATTAATTAGCAGGGGGCTGTTTAACATTCATTGAGGTCTTCACAAATAATGCTAAATTATTAATTACAAACCATAACTGGCAGCATTCATATCAAATGTGAAGTCCAATCAAGTACATTGCAACAAGTCTTGACAGGTTGTGTAATCTAGTCCTTTAATTATATCTGGCTTGAATGCTTGTTCTTTGAAGAAAATAAACCAGAAAATATGAAAATATTTTCTATTTATGATGCTTCCTTAAGAATTACAATTGCTACGATGCTTACCACAATGAAGGAGATATTATTTTATGATAGTGATGAAGGAAAGTGGAGAATTCTAGCACAACAGTTCAGTGCTATGCACCATGTTAGGAACTTAACCCAGCTGAGTTAACTAAGTCTGCTCCTGCATATGCACAGAATTACGAACATGTTTTTATTTCAAGTAATTGTATACATGTTTTGATTCATGGAACAATTTTAAATAACAGAAATTGAAAATGTAATGAAAACTTTAGAGAAAAGAATGCCTTAAAAACACATTTGTATCTACCAGCTCTTTCGTTCTTCCTTCCTTCCTTCCTTCCTTCCTTCCTTCCTTCCTTCCTTCCTTCCTTCCTTCCTTCCTTCCTCCCTCCCTCCCTCCCTCCCTTCCTTCCTTCCTGGAGAGGGGAGGCCAGGGGTCAGCAGGGCAGGGCAGAGGGGAGGATAGAAGGGAGGGAAGAGGAGGGCACAAGGATAGAGAAGGGAAGGGAAGGGAAAGGGAGGAGAGGGGAGGGGAGGGGAGGGGAGGAGAGGAGAGGAGAGGAGAGGAGAGGAGAGGGGAGGGGAGAGGAGAGGAGAGGAGAGGAGAGGAGAGGAGAGAAGAGAAGAGAAGAGAAGAGAAGAGAAGAGAAGAGAATCCTTTTCTGCAAGAAATCAAACACAATCCCAAAGCAAATGATCAATAGTTTTAATGATAGTTATATTGCTTCCCTCTCTTTTCTATCCCATCTCCAAATCCCTCTCCCCCTCCCCCCTCTCAAGTTGTGATATGCTTCTCACCTCTTTTCCTCCCCTGTGGTTTACTATTATAATCTTGAGAAGAAGGATTAGCCTGAAGGCAACTGATCAAAAGCAGGTAGGAAATCATCTCTAAAAGATAAAGTCACCGTCACCTACTTCCCCATTAACAGGAGCATTTACATAGCAGTCGGCTACATAAATTGAATAACAGGTCTGGAGAGTCATCTTTGCTTAAGGCAAAACGCATACATTTCAGTGTTTCCTACTGAGTAAAAAATTGGCGTCCCTAAGATTTGAGACCTCTGGATAGCAACATCCAAATTGCCTGTTAATTATTTGAGCTTACAAAAGTCTGGCTGTGGAGGGAAACCTGCAATTCAGGCCCATCTCCAATTGCCCAGCCCCAGCTGACTCTTCCTCTGCAATTTAAAGGGTTAACCAGAAGCCTCCCTCTTATAAGAACTAAGGCAGCTCCAACCAGCAGAACCCAGTAGCCAAGGTAGGCTTTGACCTACTTGCTTATATTACAGAGCACTCCAGGGTTTCTCATGGAATACGAGAATATGAGCAATTCAAAAGAAGCAGTGTGTGTAAAGGGACATCCCCATGAAGTCTTTTTTCAGGAGAAGTGGTGGTGGGGATCATTTTAATATTTTGTAGTTTTTGATAATAATTTTAGCAGATAAAAACTTCTTCCTGCAACAACCAAATTACTAATGGACACGGTTTGGTGCAATTATACTTTGTGTGGCTGGGACATGAATGGTATTGGAAACTCATTCTGCACACTTCTCATAATACTCTAATTAATAGACAACATTTTTAGCAAGTATGTCATTAGGGGGAAAAAATTACCTTTGCCATGATAGTCCCAAAGGTGCTTTTTCAGGAGGCAACTGGACTTTCTTGTTTTTTCTTTGAAGATGTTTCGCTTCTCATCCAAGAAGCTTCTTCATCTCTGACTGGATGGTGGGAAAAAGCACTTTTGGGACAACCATGATCTGGATGACTGAGAATCTCTATAGACTCTTTGCCATGTTATTGCTTCCAGGTTTCCCTCTGTTTTTTTGCTGGAGTATTATGTATTTTATGGTGGATTTTAACTAGTATTCAGCAGTATAATCTTTGCCATTTCATATCTTGCTTTGGGAATAGTGATTTAAGACCTTTTTCACCCCTGCTCCATAGAGGTGAAAGATGATTCTGTGAAGCGAGGAGAACTCCTACTTCTCCTTATTACTCTTCTCGCTTGTCCTCCTGTCTGATATGAAAGGACTGTCAAGTTAATCTACTTATAAGTTTGGAATATTTAAAATGAGAAGCAATTGTTTGAGAATTAAAAGATTCTGGGTGCTATTTTAGAAATCTGCATTAGCACTATCTTGTCATGATTTGACAGGTAATCAAAATTCAAACTTATTCATTAAAGAAACTGAGGGACTGAACTGAACACTTCCTATACCAGTTTTCTATTTTCTACTAATGTGGAGAAACTATGAATGTATATGCATGTGTGTGTCTGTCTGTCTACAAGCATGTCTGTGCATGTGTGCCTATTTTAACCAAAAGTGAACATAATGTTTATTATTTTGTGTTCATTAGACGAGGAAAATAATGATAACATTGAAAGAAACATAAGGGAGATTCGCTCTGTACTATACTGTTCCAATCAGGAGATTAATAAGTCATAGGAAATAAATGTTTTGCTTAACAATTTACAGTTAAAATCTTTTTGGGGGTGGGGGTGGGGAGATAAATGCAACTGTATTTATTTAAAAACTATGAAACCCTTGTCTTTACAATGTCAACTGCACAAAAGCAATGAGAAATGAGCTCTTCTTTCTTTAAAGGGCTAACTGTCAAATATAAGTGGAAAAGAAAAGCATGGTTTTTGTTTATTAAATGATCCTCCCCCTTTGTGTGTATGTGTGTGCCCGTGTGCACAAGTCATAAGTAAAGATTTCAAAATTCTGGCCAATGTCTCCTGCGAATAGTTAAAAAACCCAAACTATTTTTAGTACAAACTCACAAATCTGTTTTACCATCTGCAAGCCATGATCGTAAAGCAGCATTTTTTCTTACTCATCAATAAATATCTTATAAAAGATGCAATAGCAAGCTGCATCGAAAAAGGCAGCCAGAGTGCTTTTTTATTGGTGCCCATTTCCTTTTACTTTCTGAACTGATTAAAAATCCATTTTGCTTGTGGGAGCATCATGCGGCATCTATACCTATTAGAAAATAATAATAATACTTAACGGAACTGTTGAGGAACTAAGGTTAGTACAAGTTTTTCATAAGCCTGCTTTTCATACCACTTTCTCCAAAAGTGCATCCTTGAGATAAATATAATATAATGAATGGAATTTATGACAATTGCTGCTTGTTAATCTGTGGTATCCAGCAAATTCCATCCTCACAACTTTGAAATTGTTAGAAATACAAACTCTCCTTATGAAATTGTTCGAAATCTATAAGTGTCTTGTATAATATCAAGAATCCTATTCTTATATAATCTCAAAGGAAAAAAAAATTTAACCCATACACAAAAACATTTCATCCATAGTTTCTCACATTCACATACAGAGTCGGTTATGAACTACTGTAGCTACTACCTGTAGTCAGAGGTGGTATTCAGCTGCTTCGGACCGGTTTGCCCGAACTGGTAATGAAAATCGCAGGTCGCCCACCCACCCCAGCTCTATCCCATCCTATTTAGGCACATTTTTGATGCCGGGCGCATGCATGGATGGCACGCCTGCGCTCACATTTGCGAACTGGTAGGGAAAGTAAGTGAATATCACCCCTTCCTGTAGTTGCAAGTCTCTTCTGCATTTATACTGCATTTAACTGTATACCCAGCACTCACTGAAGGAGAGAAACTACTTTGCAAAGCCAAATTAAAGAAGCGTTCTACTAAAGGACTGGGGAAGTGACTGTAGAGATGGACAGTCAAAACACAATTATACAATCAAAACTAGTGGACTCTATCTTAGGGGGACTGAGATCCCTAAGAGTCGCAGGATCTGGATACTTGTGGGACCAAGTATCTCTGAGGATATTTGCCTGTCCTACTGGGTTAGATAGTATGGCTTTGTTCCAGGTCCCCTCCATTAAATGTTGCTTTCTAATAGGACCTTCTTAGTGGCTGCCCCAGCCTTTTGGAACAATCTTCCACCTAAGATCAGAGATCCCTACCTTTTAGCCTTCTGGAAGGCTGTGAAGACCTGGCCTTCCTCTAAGCATTGTGCTAGGATGGGGGTTGAGTTGCAAGGATGGTTTGGCACCTAAGAGGAAGGATACTATTGTTTTTATCTATGTTTTATAGATTGTTCCGAGTTGCCTAGACTCATTCTGTGAGGTAGGCAGATATATAAAGCCTGAAAATAAAATAATAAATCTTCCTATTATTTCAAACAAAGATGAAGAACTACTGTTTAAGAAGGGTGGGTATTTATTTATTTATTTATTTATTTTATTTGATTTCTATACCGCCCTACTCCCGAAGGACTCAGGGCGGTATTAATGAGATACATTTCTATAAGTAGGGCAAATTATTAGACATCAACCACTAGTTGTACAGATTAATTGTAGAAATTCAATGGAAAGTAGTTTTTAGCAAGTTTGAGAAAAACATGAACCAACTCAGAAGATCTTCATAGTACCTCTTGAAAGTCAGGCTTATTGGATTCCTTCCTAATGTACATATTTGCTTCATCATGATCCATGCCACTTCTCTATTTCATTTGATTTTATATATTTTTAAAAATCTGATAATTTACAGAATGTGAACTGCGGCATTTGTTTTGGAAGAAGCTCAAGGTCTGTCAAGATGATTATTTCCTTATACTTGACATCTCTTCATCTGAAAAAAAAAATCACATATTGACAAATCCATTTTGTTGGCTTAGCTTTAGCAGTCTAAAAGGGTGCCTGCAATTTATTCCTATCAATTTCCATATGATAGCTTGTTCATTTTAGGAATATTCCCATATCTGTTACAGATGCATTAATTTGGGCAGAAAAAAATAACATTTTTTTTACATTTTTTGACAAACTAATAGTGAGATCCATCCACTTTTTTTGAGAATGCTGGGCTATTATAAATTACTGATTTAGCTTTGTATTATTGTGGCGGCCATCAGAAATGATTAATAGAGGATATTGTTTATTCTAAGTAGGGCTGTCCAACTTTGGCAATTCTAAAACCTGTGGACTTGAACTCCCAGATTTCTAGGAGTTGAAGTCCACAAGTCTTAAAGTTGCCAAGGTTGGATATCTCTGTTCTAACCCTTAAGAAATAATTCTTGTATAAATGTGCCTGGGATGTTTTTGTAATGATGAAGCAGCCTACAGGAGTGACCTGTTCAATCATTCCTCACTATTTCTCAAACATTTCCTATCTAAATTCATTCTATTTTCAGAGTTTTCTTATGAAAATAATTTCACAGTGGAATAAATAGAAATCCCTTACATTCACTCAGGTTTATGAAGTTCATTGCCATGTATCACATTCTTTGCATGAGGATCATTATCTTGGAAGCAGCCTAGCTGTCTGACCACTGGTAGTGGTCAGTGGTTACAGTGGTTATGTCTAGGCAGCTCTATTCTGAGATGCATTTCCTGTATCTTTAGGAGTTGCCTTCAGCTGCTCCTCTGAGGCATTTTCTGGTTCCTATCATATGTGTATGTGTATATATATATATATATATATATATATATATATATATATATATATATATATATATGTGTGTGTGTGTGTGTGTGTGTGTGTGTGTGTGTGTGTGTGTGTGTGTGTAGGTCTTTGGTTATTCGGGTTTTCTCCCACGTAAAATTAGAGGTAAAATTACCAGCCATTTGGAAACCCACCCTTATTGACAAATGAGTCCCTAACACAAAGAATGACACCAGACCCACACTCACGAGAGCCACACAGGAGGTAACCACCACACATCCATGCAGAAAGCAGACTCAAACCCACACTGATGATGAGGCATGACCGCGGACCAGAAGCCAGACCACAGCTGCATCATTAGCCACTTTAAACCCCTCCAATCCATACATGAAGCAGACTGACACCCACCATGAAGAGGTAGCATGGCCACGAACACGAAGCCAAACAACAGCAACACAGCTCACCAGCTCAAATCCTCCTGTTACTTAGACTACAACCAAGCCCCCACCTAAACAGAACACACACCCATCCAATCAGAGCACAGCCAACCCCCCATCCAATCAGAGCACAGCCAAACCCCCAACCAATCTGAACACACCTCCACCCAATCAGAACACAGCCAAGCTTCCACCCAATCAGTTCACACCTCCACTGGCAGTTAAAAGGAAGAAACAGCTGCGATCACACACATTGCTCCTAGAAGCACGAAGCCGAGAACACCATCCTGAAGATGCCGAATGAGACTTCGTCGAAACGTTGCCAAGACACCTCTAATTTTACGCGGGAGAAAACCCGAATAATACAAACACCCACAAAAACCTCAGAAAACATATATATATATATATATATATATATATATATATATAAATATATATATATATATGTTTAGAATATATTAGCTGAATTTTGAAAGCCTGCCCAATATTTTCACTAAGGACAACAAAGTCAAGGTGAGGCTGTTTTGAATCTCTTGTGTTTTCTACTTTTGCAGGGCTAAGCACTTGTTTCATAATTCCAACCACCTTCTCAAGGCCAGAGCTAAATTTCTCTACATTTCATATTCTGCAAGAGCAATGGTGGAAGAGGCTGGTTGTCAGGGCCAATAATCCAATCATACAAGAGAATGATCATATTGCATATCCAGCTACAGGCTGGCATTTCTTGCCTTTAACAATGAATTGACTATGGAAAGACAGCTCATCAGATGGGATGCAGATTATGTCTAGACTATGTTTATGCTTCCACTGTTGCTGTTGCTGTTGCTGAATCTGTCAGCATAAACTGATTTCTGTCAGCAGACAGATCTTGCTAATGGAAAAGAATGTTGCATAGCAAACTAGAAATCTGTTTTATTTATATGGATGTACAAAATCTGCAGTTTCCCCATCCCCCAATTCAAGGGATACAGTTCGTACAAGGATATACTTCTTGATCTTTTTTAAAAAAATCATAATGCAAAGGACAATTTATGTTATCCATAGGAAATATATATATTTTTTTCATGGTTCTTATCTAGAGCTAAATTTAGCTTTTCCTCAACAATTTTTTAATGGAGATTTTTTTTAAAAAAATTATCCTATTTACTAAAAGGAAGTTAATCATGAATTTAAAGGATGATCTCCCCCAAAGGCTAGTGTGGAAATAAATACATGCACACAGAAACACACATGTGACAGTGCACGCATGCGTGCGTGCGCGTGCGCACACACACACACACACATACACCTAAAGGTGAAAATCTGTATAATGCTCAACCACCTTGTGAAGCCAGAGGTGCAAACTCCAAGTAAAAACAAATCCTGGACATTTTCCCCGCACACACTTAACAAATATGTGTATGTACTACATTTGTCTATAACTGTATCTATGTTTCTGCGTGAGACTGTGTGTGTGAGAGACCACTCTCCTTCCACCTCAGTAATGGAGTGGACCCAGGGCAAAAAAATTCCCACACAATTAATTTGTGTTTTTTAAAAAAGCTAATAGTATCCATGTCCAATGTAAATGTTCTAGGTGCCCCAAATCAAAGGCCCACAGTTCTGAATTAAATGAAGCTCCTGGAATCAAATCAGTCAAAGCTCTGGCACAGAAAGAGTTTCTGAACTTCAACTATATTAGGCAAATTTAAGTAGCAGGTTTTCTTCTGTCAGGCTGGGATGAGCCATGTCTTCCAATATTTTTGGCAAGGCAGAAATGGCTGAGACTTCTGAAGTGGCTCACCAGACTATGTGATTCTGAGACTTGGAATGGCCGAAGCTTTTGCTGCCCTTCATTCCTTCTTTAGGAGCGCAATACAAGGAACACGCTGCTCTCCGTACATTTGATCCTGATTGGTTCTCTTTTGGCTTTGGCTCACTTCCAATATTTGGATTATGAATCTTTCAGTCTTATGTGTGTATATATATATGGAAGGCAATCAGTGCATCAAACAAACATGCAGAGTATTGTTGTGGCTCCTTTTATATTTGTTTTCTCAGATTCCTCAAAGTAGGCAATGTGAATGACAGGCCTACTTAATTATTGTTCTTTCTCTGTTTGTTTGTTTGTTTGTTTTTTCGTTTGTTTTTTCTTTCCAAGCAGAGTTTCCTCTCCACAGAAACACCAAGCACTGCTAAGAAGGATAGCTTTAAAAGGCTGAGATTGATGCAAAAATGACTGAAATAAAACCCATCAGAACATTTGCAAATTCAAATGAGAATATCTGAATGAGTAAAGAGTTCCATAAATTTAGGGCCCCCCAGAGAAGGCTCCCAGTTTCTTATGATTGGCACCTACAAGGTAAAATCTTTTCTCTTCCAAAGTTTGTGAGGCACTCACAATTTTTTAGATGCCTTTGAAGAGCTATTCTTCGTTTGGCCCTTCCCAGTGGTATATTGCAGGACTGGGTTTTTTTTTTTTAAATCTCTCTTTGGTCTTTTCTCCTCACTTCTTTTTGATGTCTATGGTTTTTATTACTGTAGATTTATATTTGGTAAACACTTCAAAATGGTTTTGCATCAGGGGTGGGTCCTACTTACCTTTACTACCGGTTCACAACGGGGCCGTGCATGTGCGCTCGCTTCTCTCAGAAGCTTCTGCGCATGTGCAGATCATCATTTATGACATCCAGGTGGGTGGGCGGAGCCTCCCATCGATTTTACTACCGGTTCTATAGAACCGGACAGAACCGGGACAACCCACCACTGTTTTGCATAGCGGAAAGGAATGCACAGCAATGCATTTGCAAAGCAATGAGGAAGCTGCTAGGAATCAAGATGCTTTTATTTACACAGTAAACACAGTCACCCCAAACAGTGAGATGGGCAGTATAAAATTTTAAATAAATAAATAAATAAACATTTAATCATAATATGCAAAGAACAAAAAGATGAGCAAATGGAAGGAAATGAATTAATCAATTAATCAGCAAGAAGTACACTGTTTAAGAAAAATTAGTAATCATATATGTAATCATTTGCCACCCCTCTCAAAAAAAGACATGCTAGAAACAATGCAGGGAACCAACAATGCAGTGTAACCTCTAATTAATGAAACATGGGTTATTTATTTATTATTAATTTTCTAATAGCCGTAGTATTTACTAACATTTTATACCATCCCATATCCTAAGCTGTCTGGGCAGTTTACAATAAATCATGTTAAAATATGAATTAAATCAAAACATATACAATCAAATAAAATCAACTAAACAATGAAGACATCATACAGCCAAGACAACAGGAAGAAAGTGGTTCAAACAAACAAAAAAAGAAACCCAGTACAAATTCAAATATATTTAAAAAACAATAAACAAATTAAATTAAATTAAATATTAAAATGCCTGAGAGATTTGAGCAGTTTTCACCTAGCACCAAAATGATGCCAACGTGGGTATCAGTCAAGTCTTTCTGGGAAAGGCACTCCATGAATGTAAACCAGAGAAAAAGCTCTCTTTCAATTAGTCATTCTTGAACAGTCCATGAAAATTTCTGTTTCAGCCTCTGCTTGCATGCATGTCCTGGGCATACAGGTTATGTTATTCTCTTAACTCCATAAATTACATTTTGGGTATCTTAGAAGTCTGGTTTTTCCTTCTCTCTTTCCCTTGGGAAACAATAGAGAGACAAAGAAGAAGTACATAGCGTGACCTGGTTATTCCCTTCACAATCAAGTACAGAATGACTGGCTAGTCCTTGCTGTATTGAGATGGCCTCTGATAATAAGATAAGGCTTCATGATATGACACAGGCATTTTGTGCAGCCACCTCTGTTCAGGTCTCTTCCAGATGGTGTCAGTTGGAGAGAAGGCATCTGAGATTGACATACTCTCTAAGGCAGAGAAGCTCTGGCACTCAGCAGGAGCCTCTTGCAATTCTGACATCTGGCTGTATAGAATTACTTAAATCAATGCAAAATGTCAAAGCTTTTTTTCTCTCCCACTGTAGCAAACAGAAGCATTTCAATCAATTTGGCAAGGGATGATAGATAGATAGATAGATAGATAGATAGATAGATAGATAGATAGATAGATATACAGACAGACAGACAGACAGACAATATGTAGGTAGGTAGGAAGATGGATGGATGGATGGATGGATGGATGGATGGATGGATGGATGGATCTACTGTTATGATCTTCTTTGCAATAAGGACATTTGAGCATTGATGTAAGAACGATTCTGAAAACTACCTTTTATTTTTGCCAATCTCATTTGAAATCAAGAAAGGCAAGCTACAATACTCACTGTGTCATCATTTTGCTGCAGTCATGTTCAGAAATAAATGGAATTAATCATTCTACTGCACAAGCTTTTCAAATCATTTGGACACAATTATTTGGAAGTGTAATGAGAACAGACTCATAGCTGTGGTCTGTGTATGCTAGTCAAGGGAGCCATAAATGGAGTACAAGTGCCATTTGGATTCCCTCCCCATCCAAATATCTTTACAAATGATCTTCTTCTGAGGGATAAAAACTACTACTGAAGCTAGATTGACTGTCTTCTAGCAGGTGGGGGTGGGATGTGTTGAAATTGCCACTGCAGCGAGAAATGAAGTAGCAGTCACTTTGAGAATAGAGATTTGCCATCCTGTCTAAAATTATTTACTTGACATTTTCTGATGAGGAAATGACAGCGAGTCATATTAGTTCCCCAGTGAAAGCTTTAGGATGCAATAACATCTTTTTCTCTACCTACAGTGTATTTTCAAAAAAAATACATATTATGAAAAAGAAGAAGTAACCTGCTTCCAGCCATTGCAGAATCATATCCCAATGTGGGGAGATCACAGAAAAATGGAAACAATAAAAGTGGAATATGGAGACACATAATCCACATAATCCTCTAAAACCATGACACCGTTCAATAAAATGTAATTGCTCAAGAATATAGAATTTGTTTTATGTATGGGAGACCCAGTTTCGAAGTTGAATTATCATTGGCAGAGTCTTCTGGCTGAAACTCTGCAAACTTACTGTCAGTCAATGTAGCAAATTTTGCAAGAATGGTTGCAGGAACTGGGTATGGCTAGTCCAGAGAAAAGAAGAAGGACTAGTGGGTGACATGATAACAGTATTCCAGAATTTGAGGGCCTGCCACAAAGAAGAAGGGTCAATTTGTTTTCCAAAATACAAGAAGGCAAGACAAAAAAACATAGATGGAAACTAATCAAGGAGAGAAGCAACCTAGAATTAAGGAGAAACTTCCTAGCAGTGAGAACAATTAACCAGTGGTACAGCTTGCCTTCAGAAGTTGTGGGGACTTCATCACTGGAGGTTTTTAAGAAGACACTGGATAAGCCACTAGTCTTAAATTGTATAGGGTCTCTTGCTTGAGCTTGATTGGACTAGAAGACCTCCGAAGTCCCTTCCAGCTCTATTCTGATTGAAATCTTGAATTGACTACATTGGATCCATGAAAGATATGAAACAGCTCCCAAGATTCCATATATATTTTATACCTAGGCATATAGGACATACCCCAAAAGCAGGAAGAGGAATAGAAAGCTGCATCAAATTACATTTGCTCCAAATCCAGAATTAGGTATCCTATCATTAAACTGCAGCAGGAGAGAGGACAATTAATAACAGAAATATGCCAGTGAGTACCTCTGATGAATAAGAGAATGAACAATTTCACTGAGCAATTTGGTGGCATTTCCATTAATAATTTGATCATTTTTCTCCTCCCTTATGCTATTTTTGTAGCTTGTTATTGTATAAAATTATTGCTTAAATCTACACATTAAAACTACAGAAAATATTTAGTCTGATTTCCTACTGAATAGTTGTCCTGAATAAAATAGCTGTGGAAAAATCAGCCACTGCGAAGGTATTGTTGCTTCGAGCTTTTCAATACATTAAAAATAGGGTTATGCTTTTTGTTGTAGATTAAGAACAAGAAAATGAAATATTTGTCTGTAAAGGGCTGAATTCTCCTGGGCAGCTGGGAGGAACTTGAAAGCAAGCATTCTCTGCCAGATATTTCTTCTGTGGAATTAGTTCCCTTCAGAAATAAGATCAGCAAATCTCTTCTTAAAGTTTAGAAAATTAAGCCTGGCAGTTTATTAAGCACTTATGAATAGATGCAGATGTTATATGTATCTATCTACATCTAGGTATGTAAACACAGCTAATAATGTTGTCATGGTGATATTAAAAACAACATATATATTTAAAATGCTTTGGTGAGCCACATAGCTTCATTTTCAAGATAAAGGTATCAGTTAATAAATATATAATAAAAGATCTGTTAGTTTCTGTTAGGAAATGCATGCTAGGTATGAGTAGGGATGAAGGTAATAGGCAGATCTAAAGAATGTGGTAAAAACCTTCACCTTTCCCATCTTTCTGTCTTACTCATATTCCCTTCTTTCATCTTTTTCTTTGCTTGGATTATGAGAAAGAGAAAAATCTAAACAGTCACGGAAGGCTTACACAATTCAGTAAGAGCTGCATTCACTCACTCTCCACTTGAAGATCAAAAGTAGGACATAACGATAAACTTTTTGAAGAATGTCCAAACACTTATGAGTTTTATATGCCATAATAGGATGGTTATAAAAGGGAAGATTGGTTTCAAAACAAAAGTGTGGATCAGAATCATGTTACAATTTTCAGGTGTTTTTTCTTCTAAAGTTGGCACCGCAAACACAACTGAACCTATGCTGGAAATGCAATCTATTCTTTGCGATGTTTCATGTGGATTTGACAAACATGTTATCCAAGACTGATGTCTTTCCTTTGTTGAAAATTACATTTAAGGCACTGAAGCTTCCTTTTGCTTCCTTTATGGGAATAGGGGGGGGGGGGAGAGAGAGTTGTTGATGCTACAGTGGCCATTCTTGTCAACTTGTAATTTATTTATTTATTGGTTCAATTTATATGCTGCCCTTTTCCGGAGACTCAGGGCGGCTTACAATGCATTAAGCAATAGCCTTCATACTTTTGTATATACCTGCTTAGTAGAGCTTTCCCCCCCCCAAGCAGTGTTCTTTTTTATACAAAGTCAGCTTATTGCCCCCACAAACTGGGTCCTCATTTTACCTACCTCGAAAGGATGGAAGGCTGAGTCAACCTTGAGCCTGGTGAGATTTGAACTTGCAATAATTGCAGGCAGCTGGTGTTATTTAACAGTGCTTTAGTCTGCTGCGCCACCAAGGCTCTTGATTATAAATTATGTTTTAAATTAAAGCACACATGGCGTTTGATTTTCTATCCTTCCCAAGAGTCAATGGAAACCAACAGTCCCATGAAAATAGGAAGCTTTCTGATGTGGCTTTACTCAAAATGGAATAAGGTAACAAGAATGAACAGTGAGCAGATTCCCCATGTGATTTCCAAGAAATGCTATGATTCATTTGGTGTTTATATTTCAGAGACTGACTTGAGTTAACTAAATTAACAAACTAATTTTTCAGTGTTATATTTAACCTGCCAATTTGCCATTGCACAAAAATCTGGTGGCCACATGGAGCTGGTTGCCCTCTAAATGGAGCTGAATTCATGACAGAATCCCTGACTAAAGTCTTGTCAAGATGCCACTGTCGCTTGAAAGCTGCCAAAAGATTGGAGCATGAAATGTAAAGAACATCATTTACTCAAAAGAAATAGACCCAGAAAAGAGAAAGGTGGAAATACTTAATATGTAATAAAGCAATATGCCTGTAAAGAAGTCAATAGAAGTCTTATTGAAAACATCTGCATTAACATTAAAATCAGTAAGAAACAATATCAAAAAATGATACAATTATAAGAGTGTTTACAAACCATCTACATAAAGGAGGAGCTGGATATTACCAATGTGAATTAGATCATTACGTCCTCAAGAGGGTAAGCCATAGTGCTAACAGAAGACTTCAGCTACACCAGTATCTGCTGAACTAACTTACAGTAAAAGAGAATATATAGCTTATAATATATAGCTCAGGGTTAAACTGTGGAGTCCTTGGTACTCTCTGACAGGGGTGAAATGTAAAATTTATTACTACCGGTTCTGTGGGCATGGCTTGGTTGGGGGGTATGTGACTGGGTGGGCGTGGCCAATTTTTTTTTAACTTTTCAAAGCATTTTTTCTAATGCTTTGAAAAGCCTCTGCCAATCAGGCAACTCAGCTGGGATCGTCAGAGACTTTTCAAAGCATTTTTTTTACCACCTCTTCGGCCTTTGGAGGTTGCAGAAAAAAATGCTTTGAAAAGCCTCTGATGATCCCAGCTGAGCCACGTGATCATCAGAGGCTTTTTTTTTTTACTTTTAAAAGCATTTTTTCGTCGGAAGAGGTTGTATAAAAAATGCTTTTAAAAGTAAAAAAAAAAAAAAAAGCCTCTGATGATCCTGAGGCTCAGCTGGGCATGGTGGTGGTGGGGGGGGGGGCAGGGATTTTTGCTACTGGTTCTCCGAACCACCTGCCGCCATCGCTACCGGATCGGGCAATCCGGTCCGAACCGGGAGCATTTCACCCCTGCTCTCTGAGCATGCTATTTGCTTGCAGATATTTAATTGCCTGACTAGATCACATCATTAATGCTAGTGGTGTGTGGTTTGATCCCTATTTATACACAATAGCTTACCTTGTCAGTGTTGGAGGGTTGGTGTGGTCCTCTTCTTGGTAATTCCTTGATTAGAGTATTGTTTTCTGCCAGACTGTGTGGTGTTCATCACTGTTTGTTTAGGTATTGTTTGCTGGAGAAGATACAGTCTGGTCTTTTTGTTTCCTTCTTAGCTTAGTGAGTGGAGCAAACCCCAACATTCACCTGCATTGATGATGTTCAGAAAGCACCAAGAATTCCATTGAACTAACTTAGCTAGGAAAGGCATGGCCAAGAGATTTTTTGATCATATTTTCAGAAGGTAGAAGAAAAACCAAGGGGTTCAAGCTGCGTGGGACTGAAACTGACCAATAGATAATGGTCAGTGGTCTGAAAGTATCAGATACATTAGGGAAAACATGCTGAGGAACAAAAAATGAGGAAACTTTAAGATGTCCACTTGGATAAATAGCAAGCTCACTGACATGCAAAAAGATGGTGAAATGGAAGCTACTAATTTTTTGTTTCTATGTAATAATTGTCTGGATTTTTGAAGACTAGATATGTAAGTGTATTTTTACATACTCTGATAAGCTCTGTTGCCAAATATTCATGGAGACTAAATATAAATGGCCCCTCTACATCTTTAATCAACTGAAGACATATAAAGTTTTATCTGCACACCTGTTTTTTTTAAATTACATGGCTAAAAATACAAAAGGTGTATTAAAAAACACTCTTTTAAAAATATGTATCATTTAACTAAACTCATCAAAGAGACAGGATTGATATCAGCAACCTGCCAAATAGATAAGCTGTATATGCTCATAATATGGCCTATATGACCCCAATCTTTGGGGTGTGTGTGCGGGGGGGGGGGAAGCAATTGCCAGTCTCTCATAATTACAGATTGAAGCATTTTAGAAGCAGTTAAGTTTTCTTTCATCAAATGCTTCCATTTTTCAAATCTGTCTCAGATATATTTGCATTCTATAAATATTTATGGTTATATGTTTGCATTTATTAAAATGACCTGCCAGGAATCAAACTCTGCAAAATATACCAATTGAATACTAATGGCAGCATTTATTTTATATGCTCCCTTGCTTGATTAGGAATTGGCCATTGTGAATGGATGCACTAATTAAAGATTGTTGTGGCATAGAGCAAAAGAGATAAAATTTTTCTAACCCAGCCACTCCAGTTTCTTAGCCCCATCTATTTTTTAATGTAGTCCCCAGCAGAGCACTCAAAGTGTGGCTCTTCAAAGACAAAAGATTGTGTATTCCTTCTATTTGGGATTGTAACATTTTTAATTCTTTGGAAGTGGAAGAAAAAGACCCAAGTATGATGTCAAAATTACAATATGAAAACCTGATGTCACAGTGTGTATGGAAGTTAATAGAGCTTAGTCTGTACTGTAGAAATAAATTCAGGTGTATGGACCAAAAGTAGACATTTTCCTTTGAGATGAGCAAAATTTCTGGTGATTTCTTGGATATATTCATTTAGTTTTCTTGGCAGTAATATGGAAATGGATTGCAATTGCCTTCTTCCTGGATGTTTTGTCAAGTTCACTGTCTAGCTTGTACCCCTTAAATCACTAGTGGTCTCGCATGCTAAACTGTAGTGACCCTACTTGACCAACTAAGGTCTACTAGATGCTGTTGCCTAACCTGCGTGTGGCATAGTTTCAATTCAAGTCAATGGATTTTATTGAATTTGTTCATGAAGCCAATAAATAATATTGTGGGGCGGTGGGGCGGGGGGAATGCCTGCTTAAGTAAGAAAACAAAGTGTTTGTTGAGCCTTCACATGCACAAGTACAGTGACTACTGGGCTTTTCACCATGAATGTAGTTTGGTGCTCTGTAGTTGCCAAGAAAATTCTCGATGACATCCTTGAATGTTTTCTAGAAAATTTTCTCTGGTCCTACTAACAGATCTTTGAGCCACTAGTCATTGATGACTTACCTGATCTGTTGACTGACAAAAATGCCTTCCTTAATCTTGGCATCAGTTTTTCTTGGAAACTTCTATCTCTGATAATGAAAACCTTCACCTTCCTTGTTCATTGCTTCCACAAAAGTTTTCCTCAGTCTGAGTTTTATGTAAAACAGCAAAAATATCCTTGTCGGGTCAACAACATGTGCCATGTTGCCATGTTTTTCTGTCCTGGAATCAAATTCTTTCAGAATGGACATTTCTTTTTAATGTAATGTGACTCCCTTGCATGGTTGTCCCATTCACATATATAACAGCACTACTAGGTATCTCCAAGCTGTATTACTACTTTTAATTTTCTACGGATATTATAGTTGTACTTGGTGTAGTGGATGGGCTTCAATAGTGGTTCCATGTTTTTATATGTTTCTTTCATGTGTGGAACATAGTCAACATGTACTAAAAGATACATTGCAAAAGCAGATTTCTATAGCATGGTACATGATAGGTTAAATTATAAGTTATTTTCATGATTAGCACCCAAAAATCTATAAGATTTTGATTTTGCTTCTTAAAAACTTTTGGGTGTATAAGATATACCCAAATGTTTTCAAGAGCCAAAATCAAAATCTTTGTTGTTCAATGTTTTCGGAGACTCCTGGATAAGTCCCTGCAGTTTTCTTACAAGGTTTTTCAGAACTGGTTTATCATTGCCTCCTTCCTAGAGAAATTGACTGGCCCAAGGTCATCTCTTAATTACAATACTAACACACCATAAACAATGACATTTATTGTGCCCTTCACACCAAAGAAAATATAATAAATTGATAATAATAAATTAATAAGTAATTGATAAATTTTAAACTATGGGCCAAATTTAATTATTTTAAATCTATTTTTAATCGCACTTTATGTATAAATGTTTTATTTTGGCTGTTCACCGCCCTGAGTCCGAAAGGAGAAGGGCGGTATAGAAATTTGAATAATAAATAAATAAATAAATAAATAAATAAATAAATAAATAAATAAATAAATAAATAAATAATAGTCTGGTATTTGTCTCCAGGGACATCAGGCTTTGGTTTGCCTGCGTATGTTTATGCCAGTGGTGGGATTCAAATAATTTAACAACCAGTTTCCCCAGGGTCAGGTTGGCTGTTGTGGGAGGTGTGGCCCATCCTGTCCTCCAGCTCTGCTGCACATGTGGGACAAACCTCTTGTGACAGTCAACCTGACCCTGGGCAAACTGGTTGTTAAATTACCACCACCACCCCACTATTAAATGGATCCTGGGCGCCGCACTGCACTGCAATGGAGAAACGGCAATGGAGCAGCTAGCATGAGGGAAGGAGGAGGAGCAAGGACAAGGAAGAGGGAAAGCGGCCTTCTCCTTCCCTCACAGCAGCCACTCTGTTGCCCGTTTCTCCATTGCAGCGCAGCGCAGTGCCCACGATCCACTTTGATAGCGGGAGGTGGGTAATTTAACAACCGGTTTGCCTGAACCAATGTGAACCGGCTAAATCCCACCACTGATTTATGCCATGTATAAGTGCCAGCTTGGTATAGTAGTTAAGACATCAGGCTAGAACCAGAAGACCATGAATTCTAGTCTTGCCTTAGGCAGAAAGCCAACAGGGGACCTTTGGCTGGTTATTTTCTTTCAGTCCTAGGAAGCAGGCAGTAGCAAACAACTTCTGAAAAACCTTTCCAAGAAAGCTGCAGGATTAAACAACTGACTTGAAGGCACTCTATAGTCCCAAAGTCATTGTGCGTGACAACCCGCCATGATAGATTCCAGGATGACTAAAAATGAAGGCAAAGAAAATAAAGTCATTTATATAACGTTAAGGCTTGCTAAAAACAGAATACAAGACATATGCCAAACAAGGCGCCATTGCACTCACTCTGTTCTTTCTGGGGAAAAGCCTGCAAATGGAGGACTCCTTCTGAAATCTTTGCAATGTTATTTTAGTAACAACACTGTAATTAATCGTTTCACCAACTGGCCCAAGACAATCTTTCTTTTTTGTTTAGATCCGTAATAGTTCCACCAAACTTTTAACATTTTAAAAGAGATAAAACAGATCAGATTAAGCATTCACATTGATTTCTCTGGGGAATTAAAGTAGTGCCTCATTTTTTTTTCTCCCAGGAGACTTCCAGGTTGCTTAATTATAAGAGGAAGGTACCCATTGTTTAGATTTAAAGAAAAAGGGGTTTCAGAAGACCCATTTTTTTATGTTACCTCAAGCCATTGGGGAAACGGAAAGCTGTTAATTGAATTTTGAAAGATAGTTATACTAGCTTTGCTAATGCCAAGATTTACACAATGGAATCAGCTTAATTAACTTTAGCTGCAGCTGTTCAGAGCTTTATGGAGGACAGATTCACCTACTGATTCCTTACCTTCAGCAAAGAAGTGATTCAAGCAGGAAATGTGTTCCTATCAGAATTTTGGAGCAGGAAATGGTCCTTGGAACCTAACCATACATGCCTGGATCCCTGACTGGTTGAATGTTGCTGATCTCAATACGTAACAAAAGATTAATAATTTCCATTAAAAATTCATCTCAAAAAGATCAGGGGAGGAATCCCTTACTGTGGTCTGAATAGTTATGCTTGTGTAATAGCCTTCTCCATTTTTAATTTGAGTTATTTAATAAAACCAGTTTTCTAGGTTTTCAAATAATAGAACTATCTTCATACATAGATTGTGTTCACTCCAAAACACAGTTGGTTCATTTTTCTGCCTTTAGATATAGGCAACAAGGCAAAACAAATATATAGAAAAATGCCAATTTCCTAACAATAGTTAAATAACTCTGAACTAGCTGATGAATGGTAGGGTAGAGAAGAAATAATGGTGCAAGTCAGTGGTGGGTTGCCCCAGGTTCAGACCGGTTCACAAGAACCGGTAGTAAAACCGGTGGGAGGCTCCGCCCACTGACCTGGACATCATCATAGGTGATCTGCGCATGTGCAGAAGCGGGCACGATGCGAACCAGTAGTAAAGGTAAGTAGAATCCACCGCTGGTGCAAGTGTAATTGTAGGAGATAACCAGGCTGAGCCCAAGGGAAGGGTCAAACCTGTCATCAGTCTTGAGTCCAAAGAGATCTAAGTCCAGCCCATCTTGAATTCCTTTCTATTCTTAATTCCTGCTAATTTCCCTTGACCGTTAGTAGTTCAGATTCTTATAGAGAGCTTAAGCTTGCAATAAATTTTTGTACGCATTTGAACTGCCTGGATTTCCCGATTTCCCTGGTGCTTGACATTAATGTATGAAATTGATCCTGCGTAATAACTAGTCCTTCAATATTGTTTTTCTGAGTGAAAGCAAACCCCACTGATTTCATTTGCCACATCTGATCATCCCTCTCTCCAAAAAAGGAACAGAATGACTGGAAAAAAAAACCATGTGATTTTAAATAAATAACATTAAGTTTATAAGCAAAAGAATAAAATTATTCTATACTGAAAGTGGTGGAAGGATAGAGAACATGACCCTCTTTTTCAGTATACATAAAATTTGGAGTCTTTATCTAATTGGTTAAGACTGATGACCCTCAGGGATGAAACATCTACAAATGTCATGCCATTTTTCATGAAAGTCAAAGTTGTAAGTTCAAGAATACTAAATACTAAAAGCTTGAAACCAAACTAATGCAGATGGAACTAACATGACACTAAATTAAGATTGACCTTTTAGAAGCTGAATTTTTTTTAAAAAACCCTAAATAATATTTTATCGTGTACAACTTTGTCATTACTATTAATGTTTTTTTTTAATGGTGAGGTAAATAACAATTATAAGAAATGCAATAAGTATTTATCATGGATAATCATGAATGGCTGTTAGAGGGAATTGCAGTAATCTTGATCTTTTGTACATCAGTAAGAAGGGAGAAAAAACTGCTGTACTGTGTAAATATGTTTGTAGTTTACAAGAGTATATCTTCCAAGAGGGAGGTGTGTGTGTGTGTGTGTGTGTGTGTGTGTGTGTGTGTGTGTGTGTGTGTGTGTGTTTGTGGAGCTCTCTTTACCAAAGACATCTGAGTTTTGGTGAATTTTGACAATCCTGATGACTTCTCTGACTTTCAAAATGATACCTTTTCAGGACAGTTTGGTACAGTAAAACCCTGGCATTATGGAGATAGCCCCAGACATATTATGAAATTATTAAACCCTAGTTTCTAGGCTTCAGGCTGCTCCAGTGCTATCATATAAAGCAGTGGTGAAATCCAATTTTTTTTACTACCGGTTCTGTGGGTGTGGCTTGGTGGGTGTGGTGTGGCTTGTTGGGCATGGCTTGGTGGGCATGGCAGGAGAAGGGTACTGCAAAATCTCCATTCTCACCCCACTCCAGGGGAAGGATACTGTAAAATCTCCATTCCCACCCCACTCAGGGGCCAACCAGAGGTGGTATTTGCTGGTTCTCTAAATTATTCAAAATTTCCGCTACCAAATACCAGCCAGAGATGGTATTTGCCAGTTCTCTGAACTATTCAAAATTTCCGCTACCAGTTCTCCGAACTGCTCAAAATTTTCGCTACCGGTTCTCCAGAACCTATCAGAACCTGCTGGATTTCATCCCTGATATAAAGCCATTAAAGATACTAATTTATTAGGTTACCCAACTGTTCTTCAGAAATTTCAGAATCTTGAACTGACTACTAAAAGATTCTATGCAGATATTAAAGTAAAGAATAAAGTAATGGAAGGGGAGAAAAACCAAGAAGCATCAACTTATTTCTTTTTACTGCACATGAACACATATATCTGCTCTCAATCACATAGTCATGTCCTTCATTACATTTTTTTCTCATAAATGGCCAATATTCTCCCCACCTATATTAGGATCTCTGACATGACAAGGGGTAGAGGAAAAGCATCTTTAAATTTGCCATTTTGAGCTTCAGGTGAGGATCAGGTGGTTGATCAGACATCCCTGAAGGAGTGAGGACAGCATTGCAGTAGAGATTGGTGGCCAGAGGGTGTATTCTGGCTAACATAGTCTTTCCAGATAAGGAGAGAACTGGAGAGAACCCACTTGTACCTCCTTGTGAGAAGACCAGAGAACTGAGATTTCTGCAGTTAATTTGTGGTCAAGCAGCTGGGAGTTAACGTTCACAATTACAATGCAACCTATATGGTCACAAGGTTTGCAAAAGCCTCATTTTCTTAAATACTTTTGGATATAATCAATTAACAGGTGAAGATAAGATTATTATATTGGACACAATCTATCATGGAGAAATGGTTGGTGAAAATGACAGATCTTGCTGTACACTAATTTTCTTCATCACAGAAAAAATCATTATGTACACTTACTAGTGCCTAGTAGAAAACTGATTTTTTTTGCACAAAAATTAAAAAAAATCTTGTGAGTATTATGATCTAACTTTAGAGATAAGGTTGAAATATAATTGTACTAATACCTGCTATGAAGAATATCGGAAAATACTGCTTTGTATCTTTTCTATTTTTCTTTAACTATTTTCTTTTCTTTAGAAAATGTGAAGACTCATTACTCCTGCAGGAATAAAATTTCAGGAAATTATGTCCACTTCAATGCTGCACTGCTGCAGCCAGCTGTGATCATGTGATCCTCATTTCTAGTGCTTCCTGAAAGCTTCTTACAAGGCATTAGGGAAGCTGGCAGGGAAGGTCACAAGTTGTTTGGGTAAGTCTCTCCCAAATGTGCAACCTCCCCAGTCCCTCTTTGCTCATGCGACACCAGCCACTCACACATCCCACGGATCCTCCCTGACCAGCATCATATGTGCCATCCTTGAAGTACACAACAACCCTTGCACACCTCTGTGCATCTGTTATAACCTGTGCCACACCCATGCAGAGTCTCCCGGTTCCACACCACACCACACCCTAAGCTGTTACTTAGCTGCCTCCTGGCTTTAGACTTGCAACTTCTTGCCAATCTTTTCACTGAGTTTCTCCCTGCTGGAAGCAAAGCAAAGAAAATGGGGAAACCAGCAAGAATTATAGAAAAAAAAGTAGGGGGGGGGGGATAAAGATAAAAGCAGCCCCACTGTCACTGCTTGTTTACCAGCTTGTGGTCTTTCTATTTTTCTGTTTCTCTATGGCAGTGGTATCAAACTCAATTTCATTGAGGGCCGCATCAGGGTTGTGTTTGACCTCAGAGGGCCAGAGGGGTGTGGGGCATGGCTGGGGTGGGTGGAGGTGGCCATGGTGGGCGTGGCCGGGGGTGGGCATGGTCATGATGGGCATGACATGGGACTCATGTCAAGGGCACCTGTGGTGGCCAAGTGCTAAAGCAGGACTTCCCTGAGATCCTCCCTCACTCTCATTATAATTGCCTTCCTTCCTTCCTTCCTTCCTTCCTTCCTTCCTTCCTTCCTTCCTTCCTTCCTTCCTTCCTTCCTCCTTCCTTTTTTCTTTTTTTCCTTCCCTCTTCATTCTAATTTCTTCTTCCTTTCCCTCTTTCCTTATTTTTCCTTCCTTGCTCCCTTCCCCTCTTTCCTTATTTTTCTTTATCTTTCCACTTTCCCTTTCTCTTTTCCTGTCCCATCTTCCATGCTCAAATGCAAAAGGAGAAGCATTTCTCCTTTTGTTTTTTCTGCCAGCGAAAACAGAGCTCGGAGTGGGGAGGGGCATTTGTAATGCTGTTGGCATCTTACAAAAGAAAATCTGCTATGAAAACCAGCAAAGTTTACATAACTTTTTATCATTTACAAAGGGGTTAAAATATTTTCTTTTTCTAACTTTTTTAAAAATATCACCATTATTAGAGCAGCACTAATAGTAAGCACTTCTATTCTGTTGCTTCCTGGAATGGTCAGGTTACTATAAACTAGTGCATGATCATAAAAACAATGCAGGAAATACAACAATTTTTTTTATTACAGTTTGACACTGATGCAAAATTACCAAGCACTTAAAACATTTTGTATTAAGGGTTTTACAAAGAACATAAAAACTAATACAAGAAAAAAGAAGGAAGTAAGGAAGAGAAGAAAGAAAGAAAGAAAGAAAAAAGTGCAGAAAAATAAAATCAAAAGAACTAGTAAGAAGAAACTTCCAGTTTCTTCTGTAGCAAAATACAATTACACTGTCTCTTATTCTATGATTACAAAAAAGCTCACTTTTTTATTATCCAATATTTTTCTAATCCTCAAAACCACAAATCGTGAATGCATTTCTTTCTGTTTCATGCAAAAATTCTATAAATTTCCAGTCAGCCATAAATACAGATCTTATTTTATCTCTAATCAAAGAAGTTAATTTAGCCATCTCTGTAAGTTCCATCATCTTCACCAGCCATTACCTCCACTGTGGGTAATGTCAAATCTTTCCACTTTTGAGCATGTAATAGTCTCTCTGGGAGCATTTAAATTCTGTTTTTTTTTAAAAAAAATAAATAAATAAAAGAAAGTCTTTTGGCCACTTTAGAATCCTTCCAGATATGGGCTGATCATGTGAAATTTCCAAGTATGTTTTAAATAAGCAGTTGGCTTAGAAATTTGCTGGATTGGAAATCTGTCCTTAAAATTTATTTATTTATTTATTTATTTGTTTAAATTTCTATACCGCCCTTCTCCAAATAGGACTCAGGGCGGTGCACAGCCTAAGTAAAAACAAAGCATACAAAATTTAAAAAACAGTATTAAAATAATTAGATATTCTGGCCGTAAATTAAAACAACCCAATTTAAAACCAATTTAAAATTTAGCTCAAGCCAGCCCAGCTAGTTGAAATAAATAAGTTTTCAGGGCCCGCCGAAAAATCCGGAGGTCTGTTATTATACGTAACTCCGGGGGAAGGTTATTCCAGAGGGTGGGCGCCGTCACAGAGAAGGCTCTCCCCCTGGGGGTCGCCAGCCGACATTGTCTGGCGGACGGCACCCTGAGGAGGCACACTCTGTGCGAGCGTACTGGCCGGTGGGAGGCTATTGGTGGCAGTAGGCGGTCTCGTAAGTACCCCGGCCCTAAGCCATGGAGCGCTTTAAAGGTGGTCACCAACACCTTGAAGCGCACCCGGAAGACCACCGGGAGCCAGTGCAGCTCGCGCAGGAGAGGTGTCACATGGGAGCGCCTCATCGCCCCCATAATCCCCCGCGCGGCCACATTCTGGACCAGCTGGAGCCTCCGGGTGCACCCCAGGGGGAGCCCCATGTAGAGAGCATTGCAGTAGTCCAGGCGGGAAGTGACTAGTGCCTGAGTGACTGTGCGTAGAGAGTCCCGATCTAGAAAGGGGCGCAACTGGCGTATCAGGCGAACCTGATAAAAAGCCCCCCTGGCCACGGCCGTCAAATGGTCTTCTAAAGACAGCCGTGCGTCCAGGAGGACGCCCAAGTTGCGAGCCCTCTCCGTGGGGGCGAGTGATTCGCCCCCAATAGCCAGCGATGGCGTCAGCTGGCTATATCGGGACGCTGGAAGCCACAGCCACTCGGTCTTGGAGGGGTTGAGTCGGAGCCTGTTTCTCCCCATCCAGGCCCGCACGGCCTCCAGGCACTGGGACATCACTTCAAGGGCATCGTTGGGGTGGCCTGGGGTGGAGATGTACAGCTGGGTGTCATCAGCGTACTGATGGAACTCCACTCCACTTGGAACGTCTCGGAACAACTGTCCAGTCTTCTTCTTCGTCCTCGTCCTCACTTTCGTCGCTAGCGTCAGCATCCGCGGCTTGCGAAGACGGAACATCGGGTTGAGAAGAATCAGTGGAATCTTGATCATCAATCTGCGTAGCATCAGCAGTATCATCTCTGGGAAAATAAACTCCAGGATCATTTGAATGAATCCTGGACCAGTCAATATCTTCTTCAAAATTAGCAGATTGGGAAATCACAATTACATGTTTAGAGTCAATAAATTTGCTCCACTTTGAGTTATCATCAATACCCATAAATCTCAGTCTCTTTGCTGCTGGACCTCCTTTTCTTCTTTGAGCTAAGGGAATGTTCACCATAGCATATGAACCAAAAATATGAATGTTTTTAAGATCGGGCTTGTAGCCATACAACATGAAGAAAGGAGTCTGATTTGTTACACTGCTCCAAGTACGGTTGACAATGTAATTTGCGTACTTGATAGCTTCACCCCAGTATATCTTACCAAGGTTGGCGTCTTCTAGGAGACAACGCATCATGGTTTGCAGTACCCCTTGTCTTCGTTCTGCGACTCCATTATGAGCCGGTGTGTAAGGGGCCGAAGTCTGATGAATAATTCCATTCTTACGCATCCAGTCCTGGAAACGCTGAGACATGAACTCGGCACCACGATCACTCTGGATTCTGGCGATGCGAACTTGGTGTTGGATAGAAACAAGGGTTGCAAAGTCTTTAAAGATCTGAAAAGTCTCTGATTTTTCTTTCATAGGATATACATATCCATATCTAGAGTAATTATCAACAACTGTTAGAAAATATTTTCTACCACCAAATGATGGCGGGAATGGACCAACTATGTCAATGTGAACCAAATCAAAAATGCGTGTTGACAGGCGTGTAGCGCGTTTGGGAATGGCTGCTGCTTTGGATTTGGCCTTCTTGCATACAGCACAATCCAAAAACACCTTACACCCCTTTAGATCCAAACCTTTTGCGAACTCCGGCATCTTCCTAAGAACACGGAAACTGGCATGCCCCAATCTTCTATGCCATTTGTGGATACACCTGGAATGCAAAGGTTTACCTGTTAGTGAATTCTCAACATTAACATTTTTATGCGGAACCTCAGGCTTGCTCTGAGCAACCTGTTTACCAATTCTATTTTTGTTGGCTTTAGAAGCCTTAGGGGCAGCAACAGGATCTCTCTCTGGAGCATCTCTCTCTGGGCCTGTGCTCTCCCTTTTTGGAGTTTGCATACTTGCCTGTGTTTGTGTTTTAGGCTTTGGCTTTAAGTAATAAACACCACCAATTAATATGGTTTCAGCAACAATATCTCCATCTTTAACTATGTAACTTGCTTTTTCAAGGTGGTGAACTTGGAACCTTAACATTCTAGACAAGTGACACTGACTAAGCAAATTACTGGTTGCTGTTGGTATGTAATAAACATCAGGAATGAATGCATCGAGCTCTTCAACATAAACAGTTCCTTTTCCTTTGACCTGGCAAGAATGATTTGAAAAAGAATAAAGTTCACGTAGCTCAGGTTCAGGCTCGTGCATTTCTGTGAAAAGTTCCTTTCTATAGGTAACATGCAATGCTGCACCACTGTCCAGAGCCCACAGATTACGATGTGCATGGTGCCAGGCCAAGAAAGTTTCCACAAACGGCAAAGCTTTTTCACCCCCACGCTTTTCCACAGTCTCAAAAGGAGATCACATGACTCTGGGACACTGCCACCGTCATAAATGTAGTCAGTTGTCAGGCATCCAAATGTAAATCATGTGACCATGGGGGATGCTACAATGGTTATAAGTGTGGAAAATGATCATAAATTCCTTTTTTCAGTGCCGTAGTCACTAAATGAACTGTTGTAAGTCGAGGATTACCTGTAGTGACCTAGGAAGGTTTCAAAAACCATTCCAAGTGCAAAAGATGACTGGAAGTGCAGCATCTGCCTCTTTGATTGGCAGACAGTATAGATCCTTTGAGAGGCAGTTTGGTAGAGTAGTTAAGGCATCAGACTAAAAACTAGAAGACCATGAATTCTAGTCCTGCCTTAATTCTAGTCCTGGTCCCAAAGCCATCTGGGTGACCTTAGGCCAGTCACGTTCTCTTAGCCCTAGGAAGGAAGCTGTGGCAAATCACTTCTGAAAAACCTTGCCAAAAAACTGAGAGATTTTGTTGTGGCCCACCAGCGGCTGGCAGAGCTGGCAGCAGAGTTGGACAGTGAAGAGGTTGGGGAGGAACTTGGGCCAGTCCTGGGGCCTGGGGAAAGCTCGGACGAGGGCTCTGCATCGGAGGCAAAGAGGGAGATAGACAGCAGTGAGGCAGAGGAGCAGCTAGAGCCCATTCCCAGTGTGACCATCCGCAGAGCTGCCAGAAGACAAGAACAATTAAGAAAGCAGGGTTGGGAGTAAGACTTGGGAATAAGACCACACCTTGGAGATAATTGGCCCCTCCCATAAGAAATAAAAGAGGAGCAAACAGGGAGTGGGTTTTTGCAGGAAACAATTTGTTAATTCCGTGACTCTGAGAAACTCTGTTCCAAGTTTTGCCTTGTACTGCGGTTGGAAACAATTTATGTGGCAGCTTGCCAAATGAGATAAGGTGTGTTGAGAAATATTCCTTTGAAAAACTGTTTGGACAAGCCTTGCTGATTGTGAATGAATGTAATTCAAATCGTGTAAATAAAAGAGGTTTTGCCAGTAATTCCTGCCTCCTGCTTGTTAAGGGAGCCTAGGTCAGAACAGATTTTCCAGACAGTCTTTGAGAATCATCCATGATTGGATAGAATCAATCAAATCATTTGGTTTGTCCATACATTGCATACCATATGCAATGAAATCTAGTTTTTGCCATCTATCCCCTATATCCTAATCTGAAGCTCAAATCAATCATTTTAAAATGTTCAAATTTTTAGTGGGAGAGAGTTAAAAAAAGGATGGGGAGTCCAATTTTCTTACAACTGTTGGTTGTCTTTTCTTGCAACTGTTGGTACAAAAAGGTGTACCTGTATAGATCAATTTTTCATTACTGTTGGGCTACTTGACAATATGGGGCTGAGAAGTAGAAAGCAAAAAATATCAGAAGGCACAGTTTAAAAACAACTGTCTCTCTTGTGAGCTAATGCAGGTCTGTGCATAGACTGGGACGTTATAGAGAAACAGGATTTTGGTATGTACAGTATATGTTTGATAGGTGGATAATAGGCACCAGAATTGGATTGCAACAGGCTGGTGAACCTCTAGAAGGCAGTATAAACATAAAAATTTCTGCATCTCCTTGCCAACATCTTGTGGTTTTCTGGAATTCTGCAGTCCAGATCCGATAGCTCTAAAAGATACGTTTTAACAGGCTGGAGAAAGATTTTTTTTGGTGATATACTTGAGTCAGACTGCTATTTTTTCTGGAGAAAATCCCCAAGCGATGAAGCAGCAGATGATCAATCGAATCTAAAGCTGCCTGGCTATATTGAGGGAAGCCATCTTGGCTGCCATCCCAGCATCATTTGCAAAGGCTGGTCAGCTGTCAGGTTTCATTTTTGGTTTTGTTTTGACAGTTGTTGGAAACATAATACCCAACCTCCCCCCACCTTAACTCTGCAGTGTCCTGGAGAGAAGTCACTATGGATAGTTAGGTTTTGCGCTTTCTACTCTTTCAGCTCTTGTTTTGGTAATTCATGCTCTGTGGATAATGAGAGTTGAAAGCAGGAACAAAGAGAGACTGAATGCCCAGGGAACCCCATTTTGCAAAACAGCTTGAGGCTCCCATCTGTGCAGGTTGATGGAAGAGAGGTTTAACTTGACATTAATCTTCCCTTCCACAAGAATGGCAGATCAGAAGAGAATATTTTTGTCTCAAATAAATCTAGGGCTGGGGTTAATCTGACCATATTCTTACCCCTTTGATGGTTGGGATTTTGCGCATGCCTAATCCAGGGATGTTTGCATGGTGTGGTAAAGTAAGTCATAATGGTAGCCTCAACAGTGTCAGCATTCCAGAAAACTTTTCAGAAAGCTTTGGAAGCCATATTAGCCCTGGAAGCTTCCACGCTGCCTAACAGTGCACTTAATGTTCCACCTGCTTTTTATGTCTGTCATATAAATGGCAGACATCAAAAAGTAAAGAAGAACCTCAATTGTGTGTTCCACAATCAGACCATCATTGATATTATGTTGATTTTTTTTTCTTTCTTTTTTCTTTTTTGCCATGCCCTGTGGATATCTTTGGCCTAATCCAGTTCTATCCTTTTAAGCGTATAATATGAACCCAACTGCTTTATCTACTGAGTACACATGTATATGTATGTATGTGCATTTGCTAATTCTTTTGACAATGCAATTTCATCTTGATGTATCTGTAGCTTGGATCTCTTGCTGTATGAATGAACTCTGCAGGAGCTTTAATTTCTTCAGCATAAATTCAGGAATTGTTCTTTGAACTAGAGTGATTTTAAATATTAGCCGTCTCCACAAAGTGAAGTGAAAAACTTCACTGGAAAGCCTTCCAACTATTTAATTCCTCAATAATCTTCAGGATATGTGTCACATAAATCTGTTGCTGTGCTCAGCTATTTTACTTCTTATTTTGTGTAGGTGTCGGGGTTATAATCTATTTTGGATTTGACTTATATTCTTTGGCCTGTATAGAACTAATTCAAGAACTGGAAACCTAAGACGTGATGTTTATTGTTTGTTTCTTCCTATAGAATCTGCTGCTTTTCTAGTCTGCTAACCATATTGGATATTATGCTTCACTTTTCAGAGCCTCATCTGCAAGCCTTAATTCTGAAATCAACCCCTGCTTTAGTAGCTCAACCTGCTAAAGACTATGCATGTATTGATTAAAACAAGGCCCTACAGTATGTCTGTTCCATAAAGACAGGAGGGAGGAAAGATGTTGGAAGCAAAGAAAGATTAATTAGTGTATGTGTAACAAGCACAATATCATTCTGTTATTTTCGTTATTCAGTTTCTTTCAGTTCTACAACCTTGAGTTCTGCAATCTGGAACCCCATCTAGCTTAGTAGCTGTTCTCATGAGCAGTAATGATCAAATATCCCAGATATATTTAATGGCAGTATATTGCCCTTCCTGCAAGGATGAAACATTTCTGATTATTCACCCTGACTTATTTGTGGTGGACAATTTGAGTGCACCTATTTCCATCAAAATGTGATCAGAGGAAAAAGTCATCATGTAGCAGTGCACATTGTATCTAGTCCTATTCCATTTTTTTTTAGCTCTAAGAAAGTAATTTCTGACAGTCACTTTACTTCTCAGGGGAGGCACAACTGAGACCATTAGAAGCCATGCTTAAGCCAATGCCAGCTTTAATTTGCTTCACCTGACATTCTAGACATTAAAAATATACAGCAGAGGAGAAAGAGGACAACGCAAGGAAACCAGAAGGGTGAATCGTTCTAGAAGCTAAACAATTCCATTCCCTTAACTATTCACATAGAAAGATAGTTTAAAATGTTGTCCCTTTCGTGGAAGTACCACATGCAAATGTATATAAATTGTGTGCCAAGATAAATGCAATAAAACTGTATACAAATGTTCATGCTGATTTTTTTTTCTGCTGCATTTGTACATGACGTATCGAACACAACCTGTACTCAGTGTGATGAGAAATCTGCCAAAAGTCTTATTCCCTCAAAGCTCTTCATTTCTACAGGCAGGAAGACTTTATCAACTCTACAGGCGCTTCATATTTATCTTCTCCTCTACTTCCAGAAGGCACAAGCTGCACGCAAAGCAGAAAAGGCAAGGGGAAGCCCCTTGAGCTTATCCTTTAATATTTCTCTGATTTATAGATAATGTCTCTGTGGAATTCATCCTTAAAAAAACACTTTGCAGATAACCTCCCTGCCTAAAAATAAAATCCAAAGCTCTATTATTTTTGATCAAACAATGGAAATGTAATTTTCCTTCAGAATCCTGGTAAGAATCATTTGATCTAAATGGAAATGTAATGCTGCTTCCACCACCTAAGGAGTCAAACCCAAGTGCTCATGATTAATTAGATTGCTGCTCCATCTACTCTTCTTTGAAAACAGGATGAATCATACAGAGACTGCCCCAAGAACAAATTACAGGATACCTATTTTTAGCTTTTGATTCACCACACTTAAATCTTGGTGGCAGACAGGTACCAAAAAGAATCCACCCTCATTGTTGGCAGATGAAGCATCTAATGAAGTCATTGATGCAAAGAGTTGGATTCCGCTGCCCTTCCAAAGTCTATCTCCTTGATGGCGAACCTATGGCACATGTGCCAAAAGTGGCATGCAGCACCCTCTCTGTGGGCACGTGAGCTGTCGCCCCAGTTCAGCTTCGCCATGCATGTGTGCGTGCCTCCCGCTGGCCAGCTGGTCTTCAGGTCTCTGCTGCGCATGCGCTGGGCATGGGGTGTGTATGGGGGGACTGTACATGCATATGTGGGGGGGCACATGCAGGGGCATGTGTGCATGAGCAGGATATGGGGTGCATGCGAGGGGCCACGCGTGCATGTGCGGGGGGTGGAGCAGGTGCAGGGTGGCTACACATGCATGCATGGGGGGCAGAACGCATGCAGGTAGCACATGTATATGCAGGGGGCGGGGCATATGCAGGGGACACACATGCATGCATGGGGCAGGGTGCATGTGCAGGGGCTGCACACACACTGCATTTGGGGGGCTCGGGTGAGCATGAACACATTTGTGCACACGCACAATTTGGGCACTTGGTCAGGAAAAGGTTAGCCATCACTGCCCTATACATACAGTCTAAAATTGTAGCGGTAGACTGTGACTATTCCTATAGCTCTTATATAAAAAAAAGATTAAATGCTATTGCAACTATACAGTATGTGGTTGCAGATCTTTGCAAACCACCTCCCTATGATCAGGAGTCAAAACTTTGCAATGTTCATGAATACTTAGAAATCTATAACTGTATTTTGATTTCATTCAGGTAGTTTTTTCCAAGGAGTTTAGATTAAAAGGAACAAAGCTAGTACATATTTTCAATTGGACAAACCTCCCCCCCCCATAAAGTTAAGTCTAATGCAAACTTTTTTTTAAAAAAAATTAACATATATTTCAGTTAATAGGTAGCAAGTAGAGCACTGACTAACATGCACTTAAAATTGCCTTTAGCATATCCAGCTGAGGAATTAATTTTACTGATTAAGAGATTAATTATTTAAACCATTGTGGTAATTGCTGTGCAGTTTTGTAGAGGAAGATAATGATGAGAAATATTTAGCCAGATTTGTTTCCCTTTGATATTTTCTCATGCCAATATTACAGAGCTGAATTGTTTAAAGTAGCTGGTAGGAGTGATCCAGAGTTTAATAACTGTTTATGCATACCCAACACAATTTGGCATTTTCTTTTGGCTAGACATTGTGGTGTGACAGTACTAAATGCCACAGTGTGACATTGTTTAAAAATAAATATCAATACTAAATAAAGCTGCTGTTTTTATTTAAAGCACTGGGATCCAAACCAAAAAGAAATAAATCCTTGTTAGAAAAAGTTGTCACAGCCTTCCCTACAACAGAGAAACACCTGAACACAGGTGGCTAAGGAGCCTCTACTACAGATATAAAAGAATTTGCATAACACAGAATAGAGCAGGATTCTCTTTCCAAGTTATCATCCAACTTTTTGTTGGTTCAGATTCTTTGTTTAGTTAGTTTAGTTTACTTTGTTGTCATTGCACCTCATACAACGAAATTAAATGCCATCTTCAGTGTACATTATAACTATAAAAATAAAACACAAATACACATCCTTCACATTCTATGCAATTGAATTGAAAACCCAATATTGCATTAAAATTGCCCTATACAGTAGAATTCGATATAGTTACTGCCCTGGGATAGAAGCTGTTTTTCAGCCTATTTGTCCTTGTTTTTATTTTTTTTATTTTTTTATTTTTTTTTTATTTGATTTATATGCCGCCCTTCTCCGGAGACTCAGGGCGGCTTACAGTGCATTAAGCAATAGCCTTCATACTTTTGTATATTTATACAAAGTCAGCTTATTGCCCCCACAAACTGGGTCCTCATTTAACCTACCTTAGAAAGGATGGAAGGCTGAGTCAACCTTGAGCCTTGGAGAGATTCGAACCAGCAGTAAATTGCAGGCAGCTGTGTTAATAACAGGGTGCTTTAAACCACTGTAGTACCAAGGCTCTTGGTATTATCCTGCACCGTACTTGTGTACTTGCAATTTAGGACACCCACAGTCACACATTTCTGGATGTCAGTATTTCTTATAAATAATGGACAGCACTAAGCACAAATCATGATAATATATAGCAATCTAGTTGGTTGTTTCCTAATTTTTGTTTTTCCCCCTTTTTTTCTATACCTAGGAGGCAAGGGCTACATATTTATTTATTCAAGTTTGTTGTAGCCGCTCATCTCCAATATTCAGCCCAAAAGGCTAAGCAGTACAAGCAGTTCTTGCATTGACAAGGGGAGGAAACATAATAAATCCTAGCAGATCTATATTATTGCATTAGAGATAGAAAGAAAAGGAAGTGGGGACGGAAGTGGAAAAACTCATTTGCTAAGCCTCACAAATTGCACCCCATGTGTCTCATGCCTCCGTGATGCATTGGACTGTAGTTTTTTCTCATTTCAGGAAAAATGGCCACTATACATGGGCAGAAGCCATCCTCCTCTTGAAGTGAAGAGAGGCAGTTTCTGCAGTCTGACTTCAAAGTGGAATGCTGTTCCACCTAACTGATGTCACTTGGAATCAGTGGTGGGATTCAAGTAATTTAACAACCGGTTCTCTGCCCTAATGATTTCTTCCAACAACCAGTTTGCCAAACTGCTCAGAAAGTTAACAACCGGTTCTTCCGAAGTGGTGCGAACTGGCTGAATCCCACCACTGCTTGGAATGGAACATTTTATTTATTTAACTTTTATCGCACCTTTACAATGTTTTGATCAATTCAAGGCACCATGCATTTCTAATGTTCGTGCTTCCTGTTTTCTCATAACAATGTCTATGAGTTAGTTGGACCATGAGACAATAACACAAAGTTTGTGTGTAAGGCGGGATTTGATCTTACGCTTTTCTGGTTTTCAGCCCAACACCTTAATCGCTCCACCAAACTGGCTCCCTCTTTGTTAATCTTCAGTTCTATAGTGAAATACCTCTTTGAAGAAATATTTGGATAATGGCTGTGACCCAGAAGAATAAATGTACAATAAAATATACAGCATTATATTAAACAAATGTGTGAGTGAATGGGATGAGATCAAAACAATCAAATAAGATCACTGATGTTTACGTAATAATCATAAATGAATGATTATTGACTCACACATGCTGCATGATAGACAAACATAATCTTATCTGCCATGCTATTCTTGATTAATTTCTCAATATATAATCCTACCTTTCTATTAAAAATGTTAGTGGGACCAACAATTTAAAATAATATACACAGAGAAATATGAAGTGCAAAAATATTCTTAAAATTTTTAAAAAATGATAAATTAAAAATAATAAAATCATTGCTTGATAAAAGCTTGATGAAAGTCATATGTTTAAGAGAAAGATTCTCCCTCCCTCCCTCCCTCCCTCTTTCTCTTCAATCCATCTATCACCTATCTATCTCTTCTGACCCCTATGGATAGTATATGTTTTCCTCAATCTTAACTCCTCTACCAGAGGCAGAGGTGGGTTTCAGCAGGTTCTGACCAGTTTTGGAGAACCAGTAGAGGAAATTTTGAGTAGTTCGGAGAACCGGTAGTAAAAATTCTGACTGGCCCCACCCCCATCTATTCTCTGCCTTCCAAGTCCCATCTGATCGGGAGGAAATGGGGATTTTACAGTATCCTTCCCCTGCCACACCCACCAAGCCACGCCCACCAAGCTATGCCACACTCACCAAGCCACGCCCACAGAACTGGTAGTAAAAATTTTTGAAACCTACCACTGACCAGAGGCCTGGGAATTTGAGTTCCTGCACAGTGTCTTAACTGTTCCTAGCTCTGTGCTCTTCTTGACAGTGCAGTCCGATGTTCTTCTTGGGATCTGTTGGAATCACTCTCCCAGCTTAGGAGTTACAGACCCAAATGCTCCTACCAGCATTGGGACCATTTTGGGCTTTACTTTCCAATCCTCTCAAGTTTCTCCTTTGGGCCATGGTACTCCTCCAGCTTCCTGTACTTCTTTCTGATGTTGCTGTCACTTGGCACCACTATGTCTACCAGTATGCTATTTTGTGGACTTTGACAACTACATGCATGGTTGATTGGCCAGAACCTACCTATGTGAGTAGGTACTTTCTGTGGAATCTCCCATCTGGACTACTCTATGCAGATGTTCATATATATAATGCCAGCTACCTGGTTATGCTATTCAGTGTATGCATGTCTTGTCTATGTCTTACATCCTGCCACTATGTGTTGGAGTGTTTCTGAGACCTCTCTGTATAGTCTGCACTTCAGGTAGTTCTTGTTTTGCCATGGCACCTCCGCTGCTTGATCTTCCTCCCATATCTGCTGTGCCTCAGGCCTTTCTCAGCAGCTTATCTTTGGGTGTTACCTTATTGATGTACTACTGGATTCTGGGCTCCTGGAAACTCACTAGACTTTTCCTACTTTCTTTCTGACTGGTCTAAAATCTGAATATTGGGATGGAAACCTCCATACATTATGAAGATCTTCTAGGTCTTCACTTCAGCAACCTCCATGTCCCTATTTGATCAGCTTACTATACTAACAGGGTATCTAATGGTTGGCAGGACATACATATTGATGGCATGTATCTTGTTCTTTCCATTAAGAAGGCTCATCTTATCTTTTGTTGACAGTTAAGAGTTCTATCTTCTTTGCTTCCTCATCATTCCTATGTGACTATGTGTAGAATATCAAGGTCCACAATTCAGTTTTAACTACCTTCCCACATTTTACAACCATCCAGCCACACTTCTCCAGTCCAAATTTATTTATTTATTTATTTATTTATTTATTTATTTATTTATTTATTTATTTATTTATTTATTTATTTATTTATTAGTCCAATTTATATGCCGCCCTTCTCCGTAGACTCAGGGCGGCTTACAATGCATTATAGTAATAGCCTGCATACTTTTTTGTATATACCTGGTTATTAGGGCTTTCCCCCCCCCCCCAAGTGGTGTTGTTCTATACAAAGTTGGCTTATTGCCCCCACAATCCGGGTCCTCAATTTACCTACCTCGAAAGGATGGAAGGCTGAGTCAACCTTGAGCCTGGTGAGATTCGAACTTGCACTAATTGCAGGCAGCTGGCAGCTAAGTGCTAGCACTTAACAGCACTTTAGTCCGCTGTACCACCGAGGCTCTTAGGGCATCCAAATGTCCTCACTGTAGATTCATGTAGGTAGATCAATGAATCAATGTCACCCGTGCAGAGGGCATGGTTGATGGTGGTTCTACTTTTGAACTTTATTAATATCCAGTCCTTGTGGTTATCTATCTGAGAGGGTTCAAGGCTTTGCAGAACAGCAGTGAAGACAGTTCATCTCCGTAGTATATAGCACACTTGATGGCCACTTTTGCAAGCTGATTTGACTTGACTTCTGATGTTGTCTTCCATAATCCCACTGAGTTCTTAGGGAAGGTCCTTAGTGTCCTCTTGACTTTGCATAGCACCAGGCAATCACAGATCCATGTGTATGGCATTGAGTTAAGATCTTGAGTCTCGAGCAACTGCTCTAGCTATGAACAACTGGTATTTTGAATCTCTGGTGTTATTTCCAATGCCTTTCTGAGTTGTTTCATGTACTGGCCCGTTTGATCTGATAGCTTGGCAGCTACGATGCTTGGTAGACTTTCCATATTGTGGAGAAGCAAGTTATTGGCCAGTCATTGGATGATGCTGTTCCTTTGTGGAGGCTTTCATGGTTAGCACTGCCCTTCCTTGTGCTATCCAATCTGGGTGGGAAACTACTACTAATAGCTGGTTTATCTGTGCTGTTAGGTGTTCATGCACTGCTGTTAGTTTCTTTAGCCAGTAGGTGTAGATCAGGTCAGGGCCAGGTGCTGTCCAGCTCTTAAGATTCTTAGCCTGCTGTTAGATGTTTGCTGCTGTAATGGTGATTAATTTTAGGAGATTGCTGTTCTCGGCTCTGGGATCCTGCAGCCACTTTACACTTGTGTTATGTGAAAGTCTCTCTACTGCATATCTTTTGGATGAGCTTTGGGAGCAGAGCTGCTTCCAGAAGAGCCTCTGCTGCAGATTTTAAAATGCAAACAGGTTCATAGGGAGAGATATGAGTCTTGCTGTAGCAAGGATTTTAATGACTAACACTTTAAATCAGCATTTCCCCATCTCAGCAACTTAAAAAGTATGTATTTCAACTCCCAGAATTCCTCAGTTGGACTCCTCACATCTTAAAACTCCTGAGACTGAGAAACACTGCTTTAAATCGGGCCTGAAAAGAAGTTGACAAACTGCAGATCATGACACAAAATTCAGTGAGTTTTGTTCCAACTGTAAATTGCAGACACTTGTTAACGGTAACTTGGTGTAGAGCTTAGTGCAGTAGTGCTAAACAAATGCAAGAGGATAAACACACTTGGGGTTAGAGTGGGCTAGGTGCCAAATCAGTCTGGCTTCTTATTTTAAACAGAGAAGGAAGTCAGGAGAAATGCAGTGTTCTACAAAGTAAATGACCCTGATATACAAACATAAACCCAATAAATTAGTAGGGAGAAGGAAATAAGATTATAGTTGTACATACATATTCAGGATTACTTTCAAGACCATTTAAAGCATTTGCTTCTATACTTTGGAACCAGGTTTGGAAAACCAAATAAGTGTTGCCCAGGGGTGGGTTCTATTTACATTTACTATCGGTTCGCATCGTGCCCACACTTGCGCGCTCACGATCACTTCTGATGACATCTAGGTTAGTGGGCAGAGCCTCCCGCCATTTTCACTACCGGTTCTTGCGAACCGGTCCGAACCGATTACCTCACTATCTGTGAAAAATGAATCTGGAGGTACACTATATTGTGAATATTGAGAGCAGTAGATCAATAAATATTTGAACATTTACCAGTATTTCCAGGGAAAACATTAGGTCAGAATATCTCAGCCAGAAAACACAATATTTTATTTATTTTTCACAGTTTTGAAGTGCCCATCAACCTCACAGAGGGAGGTCACCAAGGTGCATACATTATGTTCAACATCCTTAGTATCTCACTATCCTGATCAAGGAGAGGAAAATAATGCAAAATTCATTTCTCAAAGTAGTTTTCTTGAGCATCATAATCAGCATTTGAGAATAAGTATTGAATCCCAGGGGCATTTGGGGATAGATGAATCCAACTTTTTTATTGTTAAGTTGCAATGCTGAACTGTTGTGAAGCACAGAGAGAGTCCATTGTCTACAAATGGTAACTATTAGTACAGGGGAGAAGAACATTTGTCGTGGATTTAGAACAGCCTCTACTCCAGCTGGCCCGCAAGAAGTATACAAAAGCTTCATATGTATCATAAGGCACACAAGAATCTTGTTAAGCAGGGCTAATAATGATGATGCTTTAGTTCAAACTTTTGGTTCAGTTCAATAGGCAGTTCAAACCAAATCACCCTAAAATGCCAGATTAATATGACCCGTCAAATAAAATTAGACACTTTCAGACTAATTTAGTGATTCAGTGAGCTTTTGTGTGTGTGAATGCTTAAATATATTGAATCAAAGCCAAATTGAATTGATTGCAACGATTCTATTCCACAATTCCTACTGATAATTTGAACGGATTAAATTCATTGAATAAAATTGTGAATTCAAATTGAGTCAGTGATCCAAAACAATTTGAATTGGATCTTGAATGATTTTATTCTTTTTTGCAATTTCAAATTTTGCTTATGCCTCTCTAATTTGGAGATCAGTCTTAATTAATGGCTAAAGATTTGTGCAATTATGTCTCCTCTGCTGTATGCTAAATTCTATTGCTCTCTGCTATTAGGCAATTAATAGCAGAGAACAAGGAAATTAAACATATAGTAATTATTTAAAAGGCCATTATTTTAGATGGGTGGTATTTGTGGACAGCACTGTGTAGGATTGAGATGATAGAGGAAGTGAGTTCCATATAAGCAGATGTGAATGTGATACTATTGTACACTTGTACTTTTTTGTGTGTGTGCCATTTTTATTCATGTATCACACCCAGAATTGTTGGGAATTGAACAGTGTAAAAGTTTAATAAATAGACTGAAAAAAAGTTAGCTTTTGTGAAATAAAATACATTGCACCTACATAATTCAGTGCTGAATAATTATTATACTTTTATTCAATATATAGAACATAGCCAGAAAAAGTAATATGAAATAGCAGTAAAACAGTATGAACATAAAGAGGGTTCCCCCCCTCCTTGTAGATCATGACCTTTCATGATCAATTCATCCCCGCTTTGGAAGGCTGTCGACAAAACAAATTAATCTTCATTAGCATTGAAAATGTAGATCTCCTTTATAGGATGAACATTTAAGGATCACTTTTGCAGGAAGGCATCTGACAGCTTGCATTCAGCCAAGTCTTCCTACCAGTTGTTCCCGTATCCACAGAGAAAGCCCAACAAACTAGTCTTGCAGATATGAAACTGGGAGGAAAACAGAGTTTAACTCTTCAAAAGAAAAATTTTCTTATAGGAAGAAAGAATGTGCTGGTATTAGAGGTGCAGTCTTAAATTTATAGAGGAACTGGAAGAAGAATGGGATAGAACTGAATGGAGGTAATGGCCAACAACTAAAATGAAACACTTCTGAATATTGAAGATCTATATAACAATGAGGGCTGCTAAACTTGAGTTGGAATCAGAAGATTTTTTTCACACTGAGAGCCTGTGGTTGGGAAATGCCCTGAAGTCTGTGAAGCAGATCAGGGCATTTTCTGGAGAAGTTTCCTCCAAAGGTGGGGAAAAAAAATTAAGAATGTGCTTCCTATCTGCTCAACACAGATGGCCCTGGGGAGCGTCCAAGAGGATGGGGAAAATATTTTGCCAGCTGGAAAAAAAAAGCTCCTGCCAACCTGATTTAGAGAGGGAAAATCACCATCAACAAGTCATAACATAACACTGTATTAGGAAATAAGTAGGGTGTAAACAGAGAGGGGAGGGAGAGAGAGCGATATATATTATTATGGAGTACATATAAATCCACATAGAAAACATACATGGTATATGATATTAAGTAGAGATAAAAAAAACAGAACAAATGGCTTTTCTGAATTAATAAGGGAGATGCTATATGTTCCTTATTGAAAAAGAAAGAGAGACAGTGCTGTAATGTATTTAAAGGAAGCATAAGGTAAAAGTAAAGGTTCCCCTCGCACATATGTGCTAGTCGTTCCTGACTCTAGGGGGCGGTGCTCTGTTTCAAAGCCAAAGAGCCAGCACTGTCTGAAGACATCTCTGTGGTCATGTGACCAGCATGACTAAATGCCAAAGGCACAGAGAATGCTGTTACCTTCCCACCAAAGGTGGTCCATATTTTTCTATTTGCATTTTTTAATGTGCTTTTGAACTGCTAGGTTGGCAGAAGCTGGGACAAGTAATGGGAGTTCATCCCATTATGCAGCACTAGGGATTCAAACAGCAAAACTGCTGACTTTTTGATCAACAAGCTCAGCGTCTTAGCCACTGAGCCACCATGTCCTGAAAGGACGCATAGGCGTATACAAAAATTCAGGAATCAGAGCATGGAAATCCCATTGAGAGTGTCTGGATAGGAATACAAGAATGAGAAACTGAAATGATATAATGACCATTTATTATAGATCACACAGACAGGTAGAAGATATATTGAGGCCTTTTTATGTCAGATAACTACACTTTCAAAGATGCATGTGATAATGGCAATTGGAATCAACTACCCTAATAGCTGCTGAAAATCTAACTCTGTTCAAGGATTAGAGATCACACAAATTGATGTTCTCTCTCATTGGCAACTTAATTTGTCAGAAAATGACAGAAGAAATAAGGGAATCCACTATTCCAGGCCTAATCCAAGTGGGAGTAATTGGCTGAAGAATGAAGATGACTGGATTGATGAGAGAGAAGACCACATCAAAGGGAAAAGGAATAAAAAATAGTCAGGCTTGTATGATAGACTTCAAAAGATTAGATCTTGATGAATTCAGATGGAATGTAGGTGATATCCACTGACTTGAATTCCTAGAGGAAAAAAGTGAGAAGGATGGAAATGAGCGGTCACAAACATTTCCTATTAGAAATAAAAATGGGAATCATCAGGGTGGATATACAGTATACAAAACTTTCTAAAATGCTGAAAAGAAAAGGAATAGATATATGGAAATGGAAGAGAGGCCACAGAACAAGAAAGAATATAAAGATAGTCACCAGAAACCATAAGGATTATGTCAGAGAGGCTAAAATTCAGAATAAACTGAGGGTTGCTGTAAATGCACAAATCAACAGAGAAGAATTTTTCCAGTGTTAGAAACAAAAAGAAAGACAAAATGCTTCTATAAGGTACAAGAAGTAAGTCAGTAATGTTTTAGTACTTATGTCTGCTTTCCTCACAGAGGGAAAAGAAGTTTTAGCTGACCATTACTAGATCAGGATAGACAAGGAAAGAAGAAAAATATACTAATTTTAAATTAATTCCAGTCACTCTATAGAGCCAGATAGATCACACCATAAGTTTCTGAAGGAACTAGAAGAAAGGACTGCAGAATGGTTAACTGCAATCTTTGAGAATTCCTGGTGAAAACCTAGAGGATTGGAGGATAGTAAATCTTGTTCCTACCTTCCAACAAAGGGCAGGAGGAGAACCTGAGAAATTATAGTGCTTCAGTTAAACAGCACTTGGATATATATGTAGCAGTTAGAAAGGGCCATGTGTTTGTCACAAACAGGTCATGTCAGACTTACCTAAGTAAATAGTGGTAGTTATGGACATCATGAAAGCCTCCAACTCTTATTACATTATATAAACCTCTGTGATTCATTAGATTTTGGCAGGATAAAAGCACAATAAATATAAAACTTTAACCAACAAAATAGTAAAATTTTATGATACAGTGGTTAGATGGCTGAATAATTGCACTCAGAGAGTACTGAAAAAGGACTCCACATTGGCTTGGAAAGTAGTATCAAGTGCGAGTATCTATCCTGAGCCCTGAGCTATTCGATGTTTGTATCGATGACCTGAATAAAGAGGTTGATAACATGATTACTACCGTACGGTAGTCTCCCCGCTGAAAGGCTTTCCTGCTTCTCATTTACACTGGCTCTGCACCCCCCTCAAGACCATCAAGATGCCGCTGGGTGCAGATAGGCCAGCTCCCCATCCCAAGCAGCCCACTTCGATCCTGGGCAGCACCCTGCCACCCCCCCCCCCAGGCTTCCCCCCCCCCCGCAGCAGCCCACTTGCAACTTACCAAAAATTAGGAAGGTGACGGCAGTCAAGAGGGTGAGGAGCAGAGCAGCTGGGCTTGGGCTGGGTAGTCCAGGCAAGCAGCAGGAGACCAATAAAACAGCAGCCAACAGTTCAGCTTTGCACATGTTGTAAGAGGAACTGCCCAGTGGGCATGCGCATGCTGGGAAACTTACTTTCAGTTTCTGGTGCACGCATGCGCACTGGCCAGCTAGTCTGATGAGGTAAGCTTCGGGTGCGAACCTGAAAAACAAATGGCCGACGCCGCGCATGCCAGGCAACATGGCTCCATGTGCCACCTGTGGCATGCGTGCCATAGGTTCGCCATCACAGGTCTAGAGCACAGGTGTCTAACTTGTGGCATCACGTTGCCGTCACATGATGTTTCGTGACATTTTTTTCCTTCTTGGAGCTGGGGTGGGCGTGGCCTGCACATGATGTATCTGGCCCATGGGCCACCAGTTTGACACCCCTGGAGAGCTAAGAGAAGTGGCAAACTCTTTAGAATGGAAAGTAATGATTCAAGATGTTCTAGGCAGCTGTACACAGTGGCTGAGAAAGAACAAGATGTTATTTAATGGGGCATAAGTATAGGATATAGGTTACCTGGATTGGCAGTAGTACATGCAACATGGACGTGAGTGTTTGAGTAGATCACACATTAAGTATGTCTAACAGCTAATGCAGCTGCTAAAAAGTCAATTTTTAGATAACTGAAAAAATGATCATACAGGACAGGAAAGAACTTTTTTCCCTGTTGACTTAGAGGGAAAGATCAGAACTGTAGAGAAGCTGATTCAGGTTAGATGTTAGGAGGTAATATTTGAGTTTTTTTAAAAAATTATAGTCAAAGGCAAGTTAAATAAAATATTAAACATTATGCATCAGTTGTACAAAAACAATAGATCAGGATACAGGATATACCAAAATAATTTAGCTGTACATACACATACTTAATTACAATCTAGATTTACTCAGGAGTGAGCAAAGTAAAGTCAGGACATGATCAGTTAATAATCTAACTGGTCGAAATAAAATGATTAGGAAAGATAACATTGCTCTGGAAAAGATGAAAAAAAGGGTATGTGTGATGTATTTCATGGAGTAATCTGTATAGAAGGCACAGTAAAATATGGACAGCTTTTTCTATTATTCTCAATCTGGAGGGGCTGGTATGTTCCTTATGAGAGTTATTTTGAAGAGCAGGCAAAGAGAACTTATCAAATGTTAATTTTGTAAATGCTGTCCTTACTGTACTTGGAAACAAAAGAGAGGGAAAAAAACCTGGCAGGTTCTCCTTGGAATCATGTAAATCTCTCTCAGTATTGATCCCTTTGTGTTAATTCTTGTTAGGTGAGCTGGGTCTATGATTTACAGCTTTAATGACAATTTATCATGTTCAGAGCACTCCATTAGGAAGAATTTCTGAATGGTAAGAGATGGCAATGGTAAGAGATGTAAACCAGTGAAATAGGTTGGCTCAGGAATTGTACGATCTCCTTTATTGGAGGTCTTCAAACAGGGGTTGGAAAACCATCTATCTGTCCAAAACATTTTACTTGATCTTGTCCTGAGCAGTAGGCTGGACTAAATCACCTTTGAAATACAGCCCACCTTTATGATTTGTAAGAATGATTGGGCACACCATGCCTATCTTGAGGATTTCACGTTGGGAAATTAAAAGTGATTGCCCTATGGGGCAATATCATATTTCAGAATTAAACATATGATTTGCATGGGAAAAGTCAAAGATTAAATTTCCAGGCCAGAATAGGAATAGAACTTTTTTTTAAAAAAAATGCCATCCAAGGTACTGTTGTGGATGGTTTAGGTGTTTCACTATCAATGGATTTGTGGTAGAACAATATCTAGTAGGATTTGCCTTTCCACAGAAAGGAAAAATCTGCAATGGGAGAGGGACAGTTTGCATTTACTTCCATTAGGCATGAGCTTGCGGTCATCTCTTTCTTTTTTTCTTTCTTTTCAAAACAAAGTTGGTTTGCTAAGAGCATACTGAGTACTTCATAAGTATTGTCTTCTTCTTTAACCCTTGCATGATGTTTCCACAAACTTTTGAAAAAGAAATCTCTAGTCTGCAAGAAAGGAAGACCAATGCAGTGCACCTAGTTCAAGAAAATTGGAAATCAACTCTTGGACATCCATGTATAAAAAAGGATCAGTCCCATCCATTCATTGGGTCTAATTTAGTATTTTTAATACATTTTTAATTTTAAAATCTGGAAAAATTCTGGATGAAGAATCTCTTCTGGAAATCAGACATTCAGGGATGTTTACCTCTGACTAGAAACAAGCTTTCAAAAAGTTTAGAAAACTCAAGGAACAGACTAGATTGACTGGGACAGATGAAGCAATAATCTGACTTTGTACTGTATATTTGTGATAGCTAAGGAAGAACTTGGAACTACTGTTAATTAATGTCACTAATAACACGAGAATGTGCAAATTGTGGAAAATTAATGCTAAATTTACACTGTTAGAATTTAAGAGAAAATGTTTATAAAAAGATGTATTGTTGATACAAGACATCAGTCAAATTGTCAACAATGTATAAAGGAATATCAAACCATGTGGGAAGTGTGAAAAGAAAGAAGGGAACTTTTATTATGCATGGTGGACCATTGAAAAAAGACAATTTGGGTGCAAATCCATACAATGATGCAAAATATATTGTAAATTAAGGTTTCAATGAGATCAGAATTGAATTATAAAAGAAATATAAAAACTACCATGTTTTCCTGAAAATAAGACCCTGTCTTATATTTTTTGGAACCTCGAAATAAACGCTTGCCTTATTTTCGGAGAGGTCTTATTATTTTGCGGCATGTGGAGCAAGATGGAGATCCTCTTGCCATCTTACCCAACTTCCACCTCTGCCTCCCTAACCCTAACCAGAGGAAATGGCGGGGACCAGCTGCGTATGCGTTTAAATATTTTCGGGCTTATTTTCGGGGAAACACTATATATGATAACTGTTACTGTATGCCCACAGGAAGAAAAATGAAATACCCACTGGATTTTAAAATTGATGAAACATGTGGAAATGGTGAAGCTCATCAGTTTGGTCAGATAAAGATCTTTTTGAAAGACTGGAAAAGCCTGAAGTTATGATTTATGGATTGTGGGATTAAAAAAGCATTAAAAGGGAAGGGAAGGAATTCTAAAGTAAGAGGAGAGAGAAGAAGAGGAAGGAAAGAGTAAGATAATAAATAGTCAATGGAAGGACTTCCGGTTTCCTTGTCTTCGGCGTCGGCGGCGCTCTTTGAAGCTCCGCCAGCCCCGCCGCCTGTAGAGCCGCTTCGAAACGAAGAAGCGGCTCGAAAACTTCTAGATCCTAAAGGATTGAAGAAGAGAGATCGCAGGGCACTGGTTGAGCCCCTGTGACCCCCCAGGGAAGTTTCTGGGGAGAGAACAGGCGTGGCTCCCTTCCAGCCTGCTGAAACTCCGGGCGACGTGGGACGATTCTGCCTCTGCAGAACAAGCCGGCTGCAGGAAACTTAAAGCGAAAGAACCGGCTTTAATAAACAGCGAAACTACCTGAAGCCTGAAATTTGGAAACGCAAGTATCAGCACTTTATTGACTTTCAATTTGAGAAATGTGAGTGAGTGAAAGTGCTTTGAAAAGAAGAAAAAAATATGGCGCCTAGCCTCAGAGTTAACGAGCCAGTGAATGTGGATTGGTGAAGTTATCTTGTTTTGTTACAAAGTTTCCAAGTTGTTACAAAGTTGCCCTGCTTGTTAAAAGAGAAACAATAATTTCTCCCTTTTTAATACTGGACTTTGCTTTATTCAAGTCTTTATTTGATTAAATCTGGGGGACTTTTTTAGAAGTCTTTGTGCAGGAGGGAAAGGAAAAGGAACCTCCCTTTTCAGAAAAACTAGATCACGAGCCAGGATGGCTTCAAAGAAGCAGGAAGGGAAGGCGTCAGGGGGGGGATCCCCCACACACAAACATGAAAAGCAACCTCCCCCTGCTCAACAGTTACAAACTCAGAAAAAAGAATTTGATGTGGGAGATTTAAAAGAATTTATTTCTAAAACTTTGGATGACAAATTTCAAAAATCCCAACAGGAGATAGATGATAAACTTCAAAAATCACATCAGGAATTTATGCAGGAAATTAATGAAGTTAAAGACATGGTGAATCAGAATCAAAAAAAGGTGACCAAAAAAATATCAGAAGTGGCGTCTGGCCTGGTAGAATTTATTGGGAAAGTTGATTTTAAAGTTGAAGAATTTAAATCAGAAGTTAATGTCAAGATGAAAGATAATGATTATAAAATTGATGAAGTTGACAATAAAATGCAGAGAATTGAAGATGAGATTGTTATGATACAATTCCGGGCGATGGAATTTGCTATACGGCTTCGGGGAATTCGAGAGGAGGAGAGACAGGATTTGAGACAAGTTTGCTCTGAAGCCTTGGCTAAGATTTTACAAGCTAGTCCTGATTTGGTATTTCACAAAATAGATAAAATTTACAGAGTCAACTCTTGGGTGGCCAGACAAAGACAACTGCCTAGAGATGTGGTGATATATTTTACTGATAGAGAAATTAGAAATCATATCCTGCAAAAATCTTTTCATACTTCTATACAAGTGGGGGGCTCACGACTTGAAATTTTTAAAGAATTACCTCCTAAAATGCTGAAAGCTAGAAAAGAATTTGGTTTTCTTGTTAAGGAATTGAAAAATTTACAGATACCTTTCCGGTGGGATGCACCAGCTGGGATAATTTTTAGATACAAGGGAGAAGGATATCGGCTGAATACCGTGGAGAAGGCACAACATTTTTATAGTACTATACTTAAGGAAAGAACTCCATCTCCACGTACATCTACAGTTTTGGAGATTAAGGAGAGTGAAGAGAGGCAATTGGAAGAACAGTCTAAGCAGGAATTAGAAACAGTGCAAGGTGCAGAAGGAGGTTTTTTGAGTGAGCCCTTGCTGGATTCTTCTCCAATTTTGGATTTGATTCAGTTGGCTGAAGTGAAAGATCAACGTATAACTAGAGCTCAATCTAAGCTATTTAAACAACAGCAACAACAACAACAGGAAAGACAAGACAAGAAGGCAGTTAAGAGTACTGTACAAGAGAGTGGCGCTATGGGAGGAGCGAGATCGAAGCTTTCGGAGGAACTTCAAAGATATTGCTCCGCGCTCCAGAAAGAGGCCGATGACCTTTAAGTGTCTATCTTGGAATGTCAATGGGTTGAATTCAGCACAGAAAAGGAAGAAAATATTTACATATTTGAAACAATTTAATAATGATATAATATGTTTACAAGAAACGCATATAACTACTCAAGATCAAAAATATTTGATAAACTCAAAATTAGGAGTACATTTTATATCTTCGACATCGCAGAAAAAGAATGGTGTGGTTATCTATGTAAATAAAAAATTAACAGCGAAAGTTATAGAAGCAGATCAAGAAGGTAGGTTTGTAGCAATTGAATTGCTTACAGCAAATGGACCAATTCTTTTGATTGGAATTTATGCTCCCAACCAACAACAGGATTATTTTTATAAGATATTACATACTAAAATATTGCAATGGGACTATAGATCTATTTTAATTATGGGAGACTGGAATGGAGTAATTGATTCTAAATTAGATAAAAAGAGCTTGGCAAAGTCTAGAATTAGACTACCACAGACTTTTTTTGATATGAAAGAAGATATGGAATTAAAAGATGTTTGGAGAATACATAATTCAAATGTATTGGATTACACTTTTTTTTCTGATAGACATAGATCTTTTTCTAGGATTGACTTTATCCTGTTGTCAAATGATCTACTTGTTAAGACCAAAAGAACAAAGATTTTTCCAAGAACTTTGACTGACCATAGCCCTGTATGGATAGAAATTGAGATGGATAAGGTTGAGAGACGCTCCTGGAGATTAAATGAGAACTTGTTTAGATACGAAAAAAATATAATAGAACTTAAAAAGCACTTGAAAGAATTTTTTGAAATAAATTTGAATAAAGGTACTCCAATCGAAATTGTTTGGGATGCAAGTAAAGCTTATATGAGAGGGGTACTTATCTATATGAACTCTAAACATAGACAGTTTCGACAAAAGAAAAGAATCGAGTTGGAAATGGAAATAAAGAATAAAGAACAGCTACTTATTAAAAATCCAACAGATGAAAGAATTCGAGGTGCTATAAAACTTTTGAAGGACCAATTTCAAATGCTTATGGCGGAACAAGTTGCAACAAGCCTACAATATGCGAAGCATAATACATTTTGCAACGCTAACAAACCGGGCAGATGGTTGGCTTACACATTGAGGAAAAAACAAAGTATACGGACTATTGATAGTATTGATATTGGCGGGAAAGAAATCTTTCAACAAAAATTAATTAAAGAAGCTTTTGTGGATTATTATATTAAATTATATGCTAAAGAAGAGGTGCAGAATGGACTTATAGAAAAATATTTAAATGATAAGAGAATTACAAAAATTACCGATCAACAAAAGGAAAGAATGAATTATCCCATAACAGAGGAGGAGATAACAGCAGCAATTAAACAGTTAAAAACAGCCAAAGCTCCTGGCACGGATGGTCTGACTGCAGTGTATTATAAAACTTTGCAAGCTGAAATGGTGGGACAACTTAGAGACTTATTTTGTAACATTCAACAAGGGGGTAAAATACCCCCATCTTGGACAACTGCTTATATATCTTTGATACCAAAAGAACAAGTTGGTCCTAAAAAACCAGAGAATTATAGACCAATATCTCTTTTGAATACAGACTATAAAATTTACGCGAAGGTATTAGCCAACAGATTGATGCCAGTAATTCAAAAGGTGATTCATGAGGACCAAGCGGGATTTATTGAAGGCAGATATATGAAGGACAATGTAAGGCAAGTAATAGATTTATTGGAATATCTTGATAAGAATAAACAGATTCCTGCAGTGCTGGCTTTTTTGGATGCAGAGAAGGCCTTTGATAGAGTGGATTGGAATTTTCTATTAAAGACTTTAAAAAAGATGAACTTTGGGGACCAATTTATACAGGCAATCTCAGCAATTTATCAAGAGCAAAAGGCACAGATTATTATTAATGGAAGTTTGACGACAGAGTTTAAAATTGAAAAAGGAACAAGACAGGGATGTCCGTTGTCCCCACTTTTATTTATTTTAACATTGGAAGTCTTGTTAAACACAATACGGGACTCAAAAATTTTGAAAGGCATAATGATAAGGCAAGAGGATTACAGAATAAAGGCATTTGCAGATGATCTGGTGGTTACCCTATCACAACCAATGGAATCAATAATCTTGATGAATGACATTATACAAGATTATGGTAGAGTTTCAGGTTTTAGACTGAATTCAAAAAAGACCAAAATGATAGTTAAAAATATGACACAAGATCGTAAATATGAGCTTGAAAGGAGGGCAGGTTTTGAAATTGTACCTAAGGTAAAATATCTTGGAGTTCAGGTTGCAGAATCAAATTTGAAATTGTTTCAAAATAATTATGAGGTGTTGTGGCGAGAGGTTCAGAAAGATATGGAGACCTGGAAAAAGCTGCAACTGTCTTTACTTGGAAGAATAGCAGCAGTTAAGATGAATATTTTGCCAAGACTTCTGTTTTTGTTTCAAATGATTCCGGTGCTTAAAAGTGATAAACAATTGAAAGTTTGGCAGTCTGGTGTGAATAAGTTTGTCTGGAACGAGAAGAAGCCGAGAGTGAAACTGAAAATTATGCAAGATGTTCCAGAAAGAGGAGGCCTTAAACTCCCAAACCTACAGTTATATTATGATGCTGCAGCTTTAACTTTAACAAGTGATTGGTTTGGAAGTAAAAAGACTGGAATACTAAATGCAGAAAGTTTTGATCTCGAATTTGGATGGCATGCTTATTTATTTTATGACGACAAAGTAGATAAAGTATTTAAAAGCCATATACTTAGAGACTCCTTGATGAGAGTTTGGAAGAAGCACCGACTCAAATGGGATTACAAAATACCGCTATGGCTGGATCTTGGTCATACTTTGTGGAATACAAATATAATGTCACTCGGGGGGTTTTTATATAAAGAGGTTCTTTTTACAGATGCGGGCAGATGGCAGCTGAAGACATTACAGACACTGTTGGATGAAGGACTTAATCTAACTTGGTTACAATATAATCAATTACAATTGAGATGGAAAGAGGACCAAAAAACTGGTATTATGTTGCATGAGGAAGAATTGGTTAGACACATAAAAGAGAAAGGTCCAATGCATATTAAAAGGCTTTATAATGTTTTGCTAGAAAGGGACTCAGAAACCGAATTAGTTAAAGATTGTATGATTAAGTGGGCACAAAATTTTGAAGAACCAGTGATGTTGGAAACATGGGAAAAAATTTGGGTTCAGAATGTTAAATTTACACAGTCGCAGAATCTGAGGGAAAATTTCTATAAAATGTTTTATAGATGGCATTTAGATCCCAAAAAGTTGTCATGTATGTACCCTAATGTTCAGCCAAAATGTTGGAGATGCGAATGTTTGGATGCTACGTATTATCATGTTTGGTGGACCTGTAGGAAAGTTAAGGCTTTTTGGATAAAAATTTGGTGGGTCATGCAGAATGTTTTGAAGAAAAAAATTCAGTTTTCTCCACAACTGTTTTTATTGGGTATAGTTAAGGGTTTTACATTGGGTGAAACAAAATTGATATTGTATATGATAACAGCAGCAAGACTGTTGATAGGTAAATACTGGAAGAATGAAGCTTTGCCCACTATCGAGGAATGGACTGTGAAGATGGCCAGTTTTGCAGAGATGGCGAAGATTTCAGCGTATTTAAAAGATTGTTCACAAGAGACTTATGAATGGGAATGGAAAAGGTGGATAGAATATGTTCAGAACAAATATCAAACTAGAAAGTATCAAATAGCTTTTATTTGAAAATAATGTATTAGAAATATTTTAATGCAAAGGGATAAAGAGGAAAAATTTTATAGGGGGAGGGACGGGTTCAGGCTTATATATTAGTGTCATTAGTTATGAGTAAGTAATAGGGAAGTCTGGGGGGGGAGGGTTAGGGAGGGTTAGGGAGGATGGGAAGTTTGGGGCGGGAGGTGGGGGGTGAAAAAGGGGGTGAAAATGTAATTGTAAAACTTTTGCAATAAAAAATAAATAGTCAATGGAAAGAAGTGTGGAAGTTATAATTCTATCATTCTTTTCCTTCTGATTTTTTCGTACTTTTATTGTATTTAAAAAATCTAATTAAAAATTGATAAAAGAGACAGTTAAAGTGGGTTTAGCAGTATAATATGAATGTGGAACTGATAATAAATTAAATTCTTACTGTTCTCACAGTGGCAGAAGTGTTATGTAGATATGAATTATAGATTATGTCAGAAGCCTCATTTAACAACACTCATAAATAAATAAGATTTTTGCTTTTAGCTTTAATGCTGTCAGTTTTATATCATATTATTGCTTGTAAGCTGCCCAGAATTTGATTTAAGATAGGCAGCTATATGGATAAGATAGGTAGGGTAGGGTAGGGTAGGGTAGGGTAGGGTAGGGTAGGGTAGAACAGAACAGAACAGAACAGAACAGAACAGAACAGAACAGAACAGAACAGAACAGAATAACAGAGTTGGAAGGGACCTTGAAGGTCTTCTAGTCCAACCCCCTGCTCAGGCAGGAAACCCTATACCATTTCAGAAAAATGGTTGTCCAATCTCTTCTTAAAAACTTCCAATGTTGAAGCATTCACAATTTCTGGAGGCAAGTTGTTCCACTGATTAATTGTTCTAACTGTCAGGAAATTTCTCCTTAGTTGTAAGTTGCTTCTCTCCTTGACTAGTTTCCACCCATTGCTTCTTGTCCTGCCTTCAGGTGCTTTGGAGAATAGCTTGACTCTCTCTTCTTTGTGGCAACTCCTGAGATATTAGAACACTGCTATCATGTCACCCCTAGTCCTTCTTTTCATTAAGATAGACAGACCCAAACATGTTTTAAATAAATTTAGATACTGGCTTACACAATTTTGATACTAGTTTGCAAAAGGGATTTCATCTGAGGCAAACATGTTATTTGTCAAGACACTCTGGTAAATATATAATAAGCAAAAAAAAAAGCTAGTGTTAACTTTAATCATATATAATCAACATAATATTTTGTTTATACAGTTGATGCTGAAATGTATTCCAGTTAAAGTAGTCTGAAGAATGTGTGTGTAATACAGAAACACAGACATAGATATATATTTCTGAAAGCAGAACGTGAGGAGTAAAATATTGAAGGTTAGATTTTTTTTAAAAAAAGTGAACAGAATTTTGTTCCTCATTATTTCAGCTACATTGTAACACTTAACAACTCAACAATGAAGGATTTTAGGAGAGACTTAGGACACAATAAGCCAAATAACTTAGTAATGGTACTTTTGAAAAAGAGCTTGTAACAGAAGTTAATTGCAAACTGTATATGAGTCAAAGGTGTGATGTGCTGAAAAAAGAGCAGGCACAATTTTGGGCTGCATCATCAATAGAAGTATGATTTTCAAAAAATAAGAAGTAATTATTCCTTTCCTTTCTTCTCTGGTCAAATCTTATCCTGAGCCCAATGTTTGATTTTGGATATTGCCCTTTGAGCATTTGTATTCAACCAAATACAACCTTTTTTTTCTTTAATATTTTTCAGGCTGAAGTTTAATAATTTGGAATAATGGAAAAGGCCTATCTATAAAGTTAATGTCAGTTTCAAGCTTGCTTGTACTTACAATCCATCTATAATGTTAGATAAAGTTAATTTAATGTTTTTGTACATTTATAGCTGCTGATGTGTTAATGAAACAAGTATTATGGGAATATAAGAATGCTAGGGCTAGTACACATACATAGGTAAAGAGAGGGAGAGGGAAAGGGAGGGAGGGAAGGAGGGATATACACACACACACACACACACACACACACATATACATATACACACTCACATTTGTATAATTTATATACTTCAATGTATTTCAAGACCTTTTATCTAAACTTCAGATTTTTATAGTCTACAATGTGTCTTTCCACTTCATACTCAACAATAAGCAAAGAGTAATTTTTATTAATGTGGCCATTATATATGTATGTATGTGTATATATATATATATACATACACACACACACACACACACACACACACACACACATACAGTGGTGAAATCTGAACCGGTTTGCTACTGGTTCACTGGCCACGCATCTGCGCCAAGCACCACATGCACACTACACACCAAAAGGAGGCTTGGGAAAGTAAGTAGAACAGCAAGGGCGGGGGTCAGCTGTACCGCGCGGTTTTTCCTGCTTTCTAGCAAAGCTAAATTGAGCGGCACAGCTGATCGTTGGAAATACCAGTTTGGAGGAACCAGTAGCTTTTTTTAACTACCAGTTAGTCCGAACCAGTAGTTTTTATCACTACCAGTTTGCCCCAAGTGGAGTGAACCGGTAGCATTTCATCCCCGTGTGTGTGTGTGTTTGTGTGTGTGTATACATAGAATCTCTCCCCTGGCTCAAGCTGATAAAGGGAGGAGAACTTGTGGCTCAGAGGTTAATACAACTGCCTAACATGCAGGTAGCCCAAGTTTGAATCTGAGTAAGGGTATGGCTAGCTGATGAGAACTAAATAGCTTGAAATAGATCTATACTAGTCTCCCTTTATTTCTTTATCAGCAAAATATAAATTTGGTATAAAATGGTTTGTCATCAATGTGACTGCTTAAGGGCTCCTGGATTGGAACTGAAAGGCGAAAGGGAAGCAATATGCTCCCTCCCATATTGGGGTAGACCAGGTACTTCAACAGAAAAACACTTTATATATATATTTATATATATATATATAAATATATATATTGAAAAGTTTTAAAATATTAAAAGCAATAAAACAATATTATTTATTTATTTAAATAATTTATTTATTTAAAATCATAAATTATATATTGTGGTTAAAGTATCCTCATTTGCATGGCTTTTTATTTTCCATCATAGGTGATATTGGTAAAGCTGTAGAACTAAATGGATGAAAAATACAGGAACCTATCTTCCTTTTTCTTTCCTTTTTTCTCAGGTGCAGTTGGTTACTTTTCAGGGGAAAATCAATCATCCCTTTTCAAGAGACAAAGAAATGGTGCCCTAAAGACAGAGGTGAATTGTTGAATAGAGGCAGAAAACAAAGGTTTGCAATGGGATGTGCTGCTATGTCTAAAACAATTAACCAGAAGATGTTTTCTATGGTAAGAGTAAAACCCGATAGCTATCCAAAAGCGAACAAATATTAAGGAGAGAATAGAGAAGTTCCCTGAAGATGGGCTCCAGCATGAGTCCAAAAGCTTGGAAGACAAAATCTCTGGCGACCGACCCAGATTGGATTCTGCAAATATTAAGGAATATTTTTGACATATTTCTTCAATTAGAAATTGATTTGGGTTTCTTGTCTTGATCTGAGTCCAAGTTAAAGTTTAAAGCAACTCATTTAAACTAGTCACCATATTTAAAACTTATTAATGAATTGATTAGTTTGTAATGTTCTCAGTTCTTTGGGTTATTAATTGCATTTATTATAATCCATTTCAGTAAGAGAGAACTTTGGGTAGAAGCAAGTATGATTACTTTACAGCAGTATGCACGCATGCGCACGCACACACAAATTCTGACATACATTATCTATGGAAGCCCTGCAAATGACAAAGGCCCATGGACCATTAATTTATAATGTGTACAGATTGCAAAGCATCATAGGTGATATTCTTAGGGTCCATCCTTAATGCACACAGGGAATTAATCAAACTTACTGTCTTACCAAAAAGCCAATACAAATCAGGCCGCTGTCCTTCAACTCACCCCACTCTGAGGAAGAGTTGTACCATGAAAAATGATGTAGTGATAATTTTTAGAGAAACTTGTCCAATTATTTTGATTTCTTGAAGTAACATCCTAGGATTCTGCAGAAGGTAGCTCTCAAAATACTGATCTTTGAGATCAGAATCCAAATGTGCAATACTGCTTTGCCCAAAAGGTGCTTTTTCAAGAGGCAACTGGACTTTCGTATTATTCTTTGAAGACATTTCACTTGTTTCTTCAGCTCTGACTGTCAGAGCTGAAGAAGCTTCTTGGATGAGAAATGAAACATATTCAAAGAAAAAACAAGAAAGTCCAGTTGCCACTTGAAAAAGCACCTTTGGGACAACCATGACATGGATGACTGAGAATCTCCATAGACAATATTGTCTTGCATTCTCTTAACCAGTTGACTATGAATACCATATTTTCCTGAAAATATGACCTATCCCGAAAGTAACTCCTAGCTTGATTTTTACACGTGCGCCCAATATAAGCCCTACCCCAAAATAAATCCTAATTAAGACCCCGCCCACTTTGGGGTGCAGAGGGTGGGGCAAGGTGCATGGGTAAAAATTAGGCTAAGGTGGGGATGGGGATGGGGGTGGTGGAGCTGCCCTATTTATTTATTTATTTATTTATTTATTTATTTATTTATTATTTATTTATTATTTAAACTTGTATGCTGCCCTATCTCCGAAAGGACTCAGGGTGGCTCACAACAATAAAAACAAGCAAAAACAATATTAAATTACCCAATAGGATTATAAAAGACCATTAAAATCCCCTTTAAAACCCCTTCAGTCCAAACCAGCCAGGCGAAATAACCATGTTTTAAGGTCACAGAAAGAGCGAAGGTTAGGGGCCACCCAGAGCTCCAGGGGGAGCTGATTCCACAAGGTAGGTGTGCCCACAGAGAAGGCTGCTCCCTAGGGGTTGCCAGCTGACATTGTCTGGCTGACGACACCCCAAGGAGGCCCTCCCTGTGGGAGCGCACCGGGAGATGGGGAGCTGTTGCCGGCCACAGATGATCCGCCAGATACCCCGGGCCTAAGCCATGTAGGGCTTTATAGGTGATTACCAGCACCTTGAATCTCACCCGGAGGGCAACCGGTAGCCAATGCAGGTTCCGCAGGAGAGATGTAACATGAGAGTGTCAGGATACTCCCAATACTACCCGCGCAGCCACATTCTGCACCAGCTGAAGCCTCCGAATGGTCTTCAGGGGCAGCCCCATGTAGAGAGCATTGCAGTGGTCTATCTGGGAGGCGACAAGCGCATGGGTGACTGTGATTTACCAGGCCTCACACACCCCGACACCTGTCTTGCCTTGCTGGCACACTTCATCTGTGGCTGCTTGCCTCAGGAAATACCTCTGCAGCTGAGAAACAGGCTCTGGATTGATGTGTGTGGCACCCCAGATCATTTCGATCTGGAGCTCTTTTATTGGATGCATAGGCCTTTCCAGAAGGAAGGACAACTGACGGCAAAACAGAGGCCGGGAGTGAGGTACGTGTCAATTTGGACCTCATTTCTTGGCTGCAGAGACCTTTCCAGAAGACCTCTGACAGAGAAACGAGGCTGGGTGGTGCCACGTGCATCAATCTGGAGCCCATTTCTCAGCTGCAGAGGCCTTTCTTGCCACAAGTGGTGGCAAGCGGCCGCAGAAGAAATGGGCCAGCAGTGGGCTCCTGCTGGGTGGGGCTGTCGGTGCCACTACTGTAAAGTGAGATAGTGGAAGACTCACCCCCCTGAAAATAAGATCTGGTGCCTTTTTTGATGGAAAAAAAAAGACTGGGTCTTATTTTGGGGGAAACATGGTGTTTAGAGCCTACATAGCTAAACTATTATACTCTTTCAGTACTGCATCACTTGATTAGGAATCTAGAAGCTAGATAGGAATGTGTTAGAATGTCTCTTCTCCGAAGTTACTTTGCAATTGTTTTTTTTCTTTTTGTGCTTTTGGGTCAGCAGTTGCTTGGAAAAGTCCCTGTCATTTTCTTGGCAGCAATTTTGGAAGTGACTTACCCATTGCCTCCTTCATAGGACTAAGAAAGTGTGGCCGGTTCAAAGTCACCCAGCTGGCTTTGCACCTAAGATAGGACTAGAATTCACTGTTCTTGGTTTCTAGTCTGATGCCTTACACTGTACCAAATTGGTTTTCTCCTTTGCACATAGTTCTTATATGTACATAGTGTTATAAAGGATTTTGTTATAAAAGACTGTGATCTATGACTATAAAATCTATGCCCATATATTTCTAAAACATTTCTTTATGAAGGAAGTAGTGGATGTCCTTGAGGCACAATAAAACATTTGTGTAAGGTTGTGAGAGTAGGCTGAAATTGACAATGCAGCCATAACTTAAAACTGAATTCTGCACACTTGTGAAGAAGACAGCCAAGAACATTGTCAAAAGTTTGGAAAATAGATAAGAAGGAACTAAGTTAAAAGCCAAAGGATTTGCAAAAGAAATGCTGTCAGAAGATGGAGAAAAGAGGTTGAGTGCCGAGTGCAAGGAAATCTTAATCCCATCAACTGTCAAATTTATAAATAAATGAAGCTAAGGTTTTGAGGGAGGGATAAAAGGAAGTCCTGAAACACTTCCTTTTCAGGAAGTGTTTGAGCTCTTTGAATCATTCTCACCTAGACTTGGTATCTACCATTCCTCTAGTTCGTACTTCATCAACCTAGTTGAGTAGGATTTAGGTAAGTGGGGGTGTGCATGACAGAGAGTATGAGAACAATGACATACTTAAAACCAGAAAGCTTTATTACTATTATAATTGTTTTGATTCTCCATGCAGTCTATTAGAACCTTGAATGCTCCAGTGTTTGCTTGAAAATGGTTTATGAATCTTTCTTTCTTTTTTTTTTTTGGTTTTAAAAAACAAACTTTATTAAACATTTAAAAATGAAATGCTATACCATATAGGTTTATGAATCTTCTAATTCTTTCCCCACTGTTAACCAGGGCTGTGTGTGGGTTTCAGCAGGTTCTGACCAGTTCTGGAGAACCGGTAGCGGAAATTTTGAGTAGTTTGGAGAACCGGTAGTAAAAATTCTGACTGGCCCTGCCCCCATCTATTTTCTGCCTCCCAAGTCCCAGCTGATCGGGAGGAAATGGGGATTTTGCAGTAGCCTTCCCCTGCCACGCCAGCTAAGCCACGCCCACCAAACCACACCCACAGAACAGGTAGTAAAAAATTTTGAAACCCACCACTGATTCCAACCATGTATTTTTCTGGCTCACCCATATAGAAAGCAAAAGAATTGCAGGGTCCAGAATGCCTTGAGAAGTTGTATGAGTAGAGCAAGTGAGTATAAGCCAAACCTCGTTATTTTTGTAACAACGGTGAACCCCAAAACCAGGATATAGTTCATCAAATCTATAAATGGAAGTCAGGCTACTGCTTTTATTGTATTTTACAACACAATACTTTTCTTTTTGTGAAAAGCTTTTTTTCCAACTATTTTTCTCTGTCCCTCTTTTCTCTTTGCATTTCATTTTCCAAAGTAAATAGTTTGTTGCAGTTTTTCATTTTTTCATTTTCATGTATTCTCCTTTGTTTTGAATATTCTTTCTTAGCTGTAGAATCTTTTGAGTATTTCCCTTTTGCACATTTCCTCATTTGTTTGTTTTTATTTCTTTATTGTGAATTTCAAAGCTACATTTTTACTGAGTTTTGAAAGTTTCAAGGCATAATTTTATAAAGGGAGAATCTTGTTTTTTTCTTAGCTGTGTTATCAATATTGTACACCAAAAAGAAAGTCTTATCTTTCATGAATGGCGTCGTAGGCTGATTTAGATAGCTTATTTCCATGCACATTTATGCATACAATTTTGTGCCAATTTTTATTCTGCATGATGGCTTATGACCTTCTTAGTAATGCTGGATCCATCAAACCACTTTTTTTTTTCCCCTTAGATTTTTTTTTAAAAAGTCATTATATACTATAGGCTGAACTTACACTTGATTTTTAAAAATGGATTCCAGGCACATTTAACAACTAGATTTCATATCATTCCCCTTTTCATTTCTCCATTTGTGGCATAGACACTCTTTGTCAACAGATGACTATGAGTCTGCAGAAAAATGGAAGGATATTTTGATTCCTACAATGGATGAATGGCTGCAAAAGCTGATGGAGTTAGCAGAGATGGCTAAATTGACTGTTTTGATCAAAGAAAATAATATAAGTACTTTTGTTTCTACTTGGAAACTTTGTGCTTGAAGTGGAAAAAAATGAAACTTTGATTTTGGGTTTTACTGATTAAATAGATTTTTGTTGTTATAGAAATGGCTAGTTTATACTATTATGGAAAAGTAAAAAGTTGAGGTTTGATGTTAACGCCTTATTCTACTGCACCAGAGGGAGTCGGAAGTCTGTGTCTTCCCCCTCTTCTTTTCTACACTTCTCTTTCCCCCTTTCCCTCCCTTTTGTTCCCTTTTGTTATTTGCTTTTGTATTTTTGTGTTTTATATTATGAGCTAATCAAACTGTAAAGCCAAAACAGATGACCATCAGTCTATAAATGCCAGAACCAAGTGAGCAAAGCCAACTATGTGGAATTCCAGATGGGAAAGAAGAAGAATCCCATTGGAAAGCCACATTATCAAAATCTGATTCTGGACAATGCAAGGCTGCTGATAGTAAATAAATGTTAATCCAGTAGAATACAAAGTCATGCAGGCTTGTATAAGGTAAGTGTGCTAGTACTCGGTTGTCATTTGGCTTTCATGAGGCATAATGTGAAGCAGAATATGAGGACAGGCACTACGAGGGTTGGGTTCTACTTACCTTTACTACCGGTTCGCAACGGGAATGTGTGCACGCACTCATTTCGCTCTCTCGCATGTACATGCTTCTGCGCTTGCGCAGATCATCATTTATGACATCCGGGCGGGTGGGCGGAGCTTCCCGCCATTTTTACTGTCGTTTCTAAAGAACTGGACAGAACCGGGAGCAACCCACCACTGGGCACTACCATTTCAATTCCATTTCCTCAAAATCAGCACAACGAATTCTGGTTTCCAAATGATGTCAAGCACATTCCTGGAACGGTCTGAGGTATTTCTGCCTCATGGCTGTTTTAAATGAGGTGTTGTAGAAAGTGAACAAATTCTGCTTTCTGACCGTAATAAAAATTGATTGGTTGATTGAATTTTGTTCTCTAAACATTTCTGCTCCAGCTATACACATATGTAGGAGCAGGAGGATCTCATGCAGGCATTCAATACTTACAGCAACGTTTCTCAACCTTGGCAACTTTAAGAAGTGTGGACTTCAGCTTCTGGAAGTTGAAGTCCTCACATCTTAAAACTTACCAAGTTGAAAAATATTGCCTTAGGACAGGCAATAGTGCCACATACGGAGTTAATTCAGATTTTGTTTCTCCTAATTAGTGAACAGGACAGGCATAGGCAATTCAGGGAATTGGATTGCAGAGCATTGTAAATCCTTGTTGTGGGGGGGGGACTATCTATGAATATGCATGGGTTTATAAACCACAGTGAAGATACAGTACATATTTTTGCAGCAGGATAAACATTGTGGGGACTACCTCCACCTTTACTCTAGGAAGCTGCAGTGAGCTTTGTTTTTTTTCTAGAATGGAAATATAAACAGTAGATCTAATTGCACGTAATGCAGAAAATTATACAGTCGTTATATTTGATGAACTTTATTATACTCATTCTACCATTAAACCTCAACAGGACATGAAAAGTTAATGCCAGCAATTCAACTTCTTGATGATTTTAAAATGTATACAGGATAATCATCTAATTGCTAAATCCTTCTTTTTTGCATTAGGCATGCTTCTCTTTATACCTTGATTCTAAGATGCAAATTGCATTGTTTAAATTCAAAACAAGGGTTGTCCTAAAGTTACTTCTGATATTTGATGTGTATATAAATACTAATCACTTTACAAAAACATATCAATATGGTAATACGTCAGGTGAAGGTCTTGTGATGGGTCTTGTGAAGGGTCAGATGTGGGTCACATCAGGTGATAGGGAGTTCATATCAGGTGAGGGTCATTGGGAGATGAAGTGCCGGTTGGGTAGGCTCTGGGGGTTGGTTGAAGATCAGTGTTGTTGCTGGTTGGTTGTGTGATTGATTTGAATTTTCCGGGGTTTGTAAGCTGGTTATAGGTCAATGTGTCTGTTGATGGAATTGCTTGTGGGGTGCCAGGCTTCAATAAACTCACGAGCATGGCAGGTGATAGCATACCCGATGATTCTTGTATTTCTCCAATCAAATTGGTGCTGTTAAGTGTCAGTGTGGGTAGAGATTAGAAATTTGGGGTTGTGGCATTTGATTGCCAACTGGTGCCCTCCCATTGATTGTATGATATTATTTTATTTTTTTTAGAAAAGAAAGTTGTTTTTAATGTTTGTATGGCTTCTTTTTAATTTTTACTTTTTTTGGTACTGTTTCTGTTTTAATTGTAAGCCACTCACAATCACAAATACGAGATGAGTGGCTATGTAAATCAAATGAATGAATGAATATTCAGTCCATCAAATATAATCTGAAATTCTTGCTGCATAAACATATTGAGATCCACATTGATGCTACCTGAAATGCTAGGCAGGGCTGCATTCTGAACCACAGCTTTAAAAATCTTTGGAGCAGTGCTTATTTTCTTGAATTGCTGTCTTGTAGCATCATGACATTCTTCTTTAATGATTTCTGAGAGAGTTAATTTTAAGAATGAGATGGAGATGATTTCTGTCTCCATTTATTGATGCATTTAGCCATCATGAGCAACTGATAAGAGTCTAGGTATCTCCTATTAAGATAGTCTTATTGCACATGTAAATAGATTTAGAATGCATATCTTGCTGCAAATGGCATGCCAAAACCTTAAAACAAGCCTGAAGGGTTTTAGATAATGTGATTTCTTTTTAATGTCTAGGAGCAGGCACCATGACTACTGAACTGAGCACTAATGTTCAGTCCTAAGAAGCTAGTATTGCTGAGATCTTTAAAAATGCAAACAACATGAAAATTATCTATCAAGTACCCATACGCATGGCATTAGAGCAGACATTCAAAATATTGGCAAGGCATAGAAAAATTAATAAACAATCTAACATTTCTAAACAATTTTAATTAACCTGCAAGGAAAAAATCCCTGCTCTGCATAACATAATGGCTCTTTTACTCGTATGTTTTATATTTGTTTTCAATTCTGCACACAAATTCTGTGCACATCAATGTGAATCAAGCTGATCTGGAGGTAGAATTGAGAAGGATGTCATATGAATCAGTTCAAGATTCAAGGGCAAAACATTAGGATTTAGGTCACTTTAATATTTGATTTTTGTCCATGGTTTATAACAGGGAAGCATCAAAATGCCTGTAATGGTTTTTTTTTTTTTTACAGAATGTGATGAAATAGCAGGGATGGTAGAACTTTAGAAGACATGAACCCTGCAAGATTTTAGCTCAGTAAATTCAAGGTTTTTACCATGTGATGGAACATTTATAGAAAATGTTTAACCTTTTTTACTTTGCAATTCTCCGTTATGGCTAGTCACCTTGTCATAATGAATTGTGAATATCCTCATCATACAATAAGATATATTGTTAGGAAATAACAATCAAACACCCAACATGGCCAGATCATACAGTAAACAAGGGAGTAGAGTAGAGTAGAGTAGAGTAGAGTAGAGTAGAGTAGAGTAGAGTAGAATAGAATAGAATAGAATAGAATAGAATAGAATAGAATAGAATAGAATAGAATAGAATAGAATAGAATAGAATAGAATAGAATTCTTTATTGGCCAAGTGTGATTGAACACACAAGGAATTTGTCTTTGGTGCATATGCTCTCCGTGTACATGAAAAGACAAGAATCATCAAGAATCATAAGGCACAACACTTAATGATAGCCATAGGGTACAAATAAACAATCAAATCATACTAGGAAACAATCAATATCAATATAAATCGTAAGGATACAAGCAACAAAATTAGTCATACAGTCATAAGTGGGAGGAGATGGGTGATAGGAACGATGAGATTAATAGTAATAATAATGCAGACTAAGTGAATAGTTTGACAGTGTTGAGGGAATTATTTGTTTAACAGAGTGATGGCGTTCGGGAAAAAATTGTTCTTGTGTCTAGTTGTCTTGGTGTGCAGTGCTCTATAGCGTCGTTTTGAGGGTAGGAGTTGAAACAATTTACATCCAGGATGCGAGGGGTCTATAAATATTTTCACAGCCCTCTTTTTGACTCGTGCAGTATACAGGTCCTCAATGGTTAGGGTTAGGGTTGTATTAAGATAGAAATAGTAAAAGTTCAAATATCTTTAGCTCAGGGTTCAACCTGGTGCTCTCTGAACTTGGTTGTTTGCTTGCAGTTGTTTCATTATCTGATTGGACAACATCATCAGTGCTAGTGAGGGTGGGATCTTCTCCCTGTTTCTAATACAGTAGCTTGCTCTACCAGTTTCACTAGCTACTGTAAAGGTACTGAAAGTGAAATCCAAGGCAGTGTTAATCTTGCCAACTCTGAAGAACTGTGATAGGCACAGGGTTTAAAGACATGATAAATCTTCCTCAGCCAGCAAGATGTGTCCATGTCACAGGCAGCATCTTTCAACATTCTCCATCTATGGAAGTAAAGTTGCAATATTGTGCGTTGTCTGACCACAGAACCAGGAAGAGTGCCATCAAAATAGAGGGGCGTATATATGTTTCAAAGCAATCTGATTTCATTTGCTAGTTTGAAGACATCTGTTCGCAAACCTGTTTTGCTTAGGTTAAAACTTTCCCCCCCTTTGAACTTTGGCTCATTTCTATTACATAAACAGAAGATATCTTGACTGAAACAAAAAAATTCTGTCTCCAGAACAAAACTTTTAAAGAGACTACATCAATTTAGCTAGTGGAGACAGTGAAAAGAAAATCTTCTTTGACCAGCTGAACACAGATTTACTGATTAGAAGCCTGTAATAATTGCCACTATATATATATATTTAAATACAAAACTCTTCAAAGTTTACCCAAGTATATTCTGCATTTAAACTTTTATAATTTAAATATGTTTTTTCTTTGCTTTTGGGACAATATGTATGTATGTATGTATGTATGTATGTATGTATGTATGTATGGTTGTCGAGAGTGTGGTCACACAACAGTTTCCGCAGTACCTGGAGGAAACATCTTATCTAGATCCATTCCAGTCGGGTTTCAGGCCAGGGCACAGCACGGAAACGGCATTGGTCGCATTGGTAGATGATCTCTGGAGGGCTCGGGACAGGGGTTGCTCCTCTGTTTTGGCCTTGTTAGACCTCTCAGCGTCTTTTGATACCATCGACCATAGTATCATGCTGCAACAGTTGGAAGAGTTGGGGATGGGGGGCACCGTGTTATGGTGGTTCTCTTCCTTTCTCTCAGACCGGTCGCAGTTTGTGTTGGCAGGGGGGTAGAGGTCGACCTCGAGGCCTCTTATATGTGGAGAGCCTCAGGGGTCAGTTCTCTCGCCCCTTCTGTTCAACATTTATGTGAAGCCGCTGGGTGAGATCATCCATGGCTTTGGGGTGAAGTACCATCAGTACGCTGATGACATCCAGCTGTACATCTCCACCCCAGGCCACCCCAATGATGCCCTTGAAGTGATGTCCCAGTGCCTGGAGGCTGTGCGGATCTGGAGGCTCAAGCTCAACCCTTCCAAGACTGAGTGGCTGTGGCTCCCGGCATCCCAATATAGTCAGTTGACTCTATTACTGACTATCGGGGGTGAGTCTTTGGCCCCCGCGGAGAGGGCGCGCAATCTGGGAGTCCTCCTGGATACGCAGCTGTCCTTGGAGGAACATCTGACGGCTGTAGCCAGGGGGACCTTCTGTCAGGTTTGCCTGATTCGCCAGTTGCGGCCCTTTCTTGATCGGGATTCCCTGTGCACAGTCACTCATGCCCTCATCACCTCTCGCCTGGACTACTGCAACGCTCTCTACATGGGGCTCCCCTTGAAGAGCACCCGGAGGCTCCAACTGGTCCAGAATGCGGCTGCGTGGGTAGTCACGGGAGCCGCATGGCGCTCCCATACAACACTGCTCCTGCGCGAGCTGCACTGGCTCCCAGTGGTCTTCCGGGTGTGCTTCAAGGTGTTGGTTACCACCTTTAAAGCACTCCATGGCATAGGACCTAGTTATCTCCGAGACCGCCTTCTGCTACCGGCTGGTGACCCCCAGGGGAGGGCCTTCTCTGTGGGGGCTCCCACTCTCTGGAATCAACTGCCCCCAGAGATAAGGAGAATCCAAGACCTTCGTGTCTTCCGCCATTCCCTTAAAACTTTCCTTTTTCAACAAGCCGGGCTGGCCTAACAAATCCTTTTAAATGATTTTAAATGATTTTAAATTCGTTTGTCTTTTTAAATTTTGGGTCAAATTGAGATATTTCCTTTTAATCTGTTTCTTAATCTATGTATTATGTATTATGTATTTATGTGTTTTTACTTGGCTGTACACCGCCCTGAGTCCCTAGGGAGAAGGGCGGTATATAAATTTGAAGTAAAATAAAATAAAAATAAATAAATGTAAGTGGAATCTAGTAAAGCTGCCTTTTGCAATTGACTGGTGATGATTTTGTCAATGCTGATGGTATTAAGTGGTGTTCCAAATAAATAATTTTCATTTTTACTATCATCATTTAAACCTTATTATTATATAATTATTTTAAACTGTGTATGAAAAGAGAATACCTATGCAATGAAACAGAAATAGGATTGAGTTTTAATTCTGCTGTGGCAGAATTCACCAATGGCTACATTTTCACTTCAAGCATTTCTGCAAAGGCAAAGTCTTCTGGTTTTAATAATCAATTACATCATTAGGACAAGGAAGCTCTAGGGTTCAATACTTTATCACCTTCAGGAGAACTGTCAGTGTATGCAATAGACCTCAGCTTGATGGAGATAGTGCTGCCACAATTACCTATTTTCTAGCCATTTCTGTCTTAGAGCATTGTGATGGATTACAGGTGTCATTTCCATCAAAAAGGATCTGAAGGTGGTCATTGCTCAGAATACAACCATATGATTATTGTCGAAGGTAAGCACTTGAATCATATATTGCTTTTAATTTATCGACTCTACAAGCTTTGTCACACATGTGCAGAAATGCTCAGACACACAGACAGCTGGGCTCAGTGTTCCCAAATCAGACATAAAAGGCAAGAAGCAGGTAGTAATTTTAAACCTGAGTGTAGCAATGTAAGGATTATGTTAACTGTTCTTAGATCAACATGAGATGTAAACATAATATAAGCATTTCATTATGCTGAACCGGAGCTCAACAGACACTGGGTAAAATTTTAACAATAAAAAAAATCTGCATAAGTTGGGGGATTGTTTATGATCTGTAGAATGCTTTTATTTGATCTTTTCACCTCATCTGTCCCATCTCAGCATGTGTAAAAGTAAATAGTCTCTTATGGTACCTTATTTCTAGGATAACAGATTGGAAATAGTTGACTAGTAATTCCTCTCTACATCTCAGCAGAGTAGTTCATTCTTTTATCTTCTATGGAAGAAACTTTCCTATGAGATTCTATGCTAAGTTCCTGTAAGTAGCAAAGCTGGTTCAAAAATGTTTGTTTGGGAAGCTCAGGTAGATAATAAGCCAGCAGAGAGACCCTATGGATCCTAAGCAGATACATTTTAAAAAAGAATATTTCTAGCTCAGGGTTGAAATGAAGGGTCTTTGGTGCTCTCTGAGTTTGGTTGTTTTCTTGCAGACATTTCATTACGCAAAATAGGTAACATCATCAGTACATTACTTACTGAGATTGGGTAATGAAACATCGGCAAGAAAACAACCAAACTCAGAGAGCAGCAAAGACCCTGAAAATGCATTTCTTTCCTCTGTTCTGACTTAACAATGAACTTTATATCTCACTTGATTTTTAATTAACAATGCATCAACAGTGTTCCAAAACTGGCTTTAAAACAATAGTTGGATATATAGCATCATACATAACCACTGTCTGCTCTAAGATGTTTCTGTATTTTCAGTGAAATTATAAGCATCACATATGCTACTTTTAGACTAGACTTTTCCAGAGTGGTGCCTGCCAGATATATATAACTTGCAATATGGCATAGGACCTGGGTATTTGCGGGACCGCCTTCTGCCGCCGATAGCCTCCCACCGACCAGTACGCTCCCACAGAGAGGGACTCCTCAGGGTGCCGTCGGCCAGGCAATGTTGGCTGGCGACCCCCAGGGGGAGGGCCTTCTCTGTGGCAGCTCCTGCCCTCTGGAATGATTTGCCCCGGAGATAAGAAGGATATCGGATCTCCAAGTCTTTCGCCGTGCCCTGAAAACTTTTCTTTTCCATCAAGCAGGGCTGGTTTGAACCCCGCCCCCTTTTTTAGTTTTTAATTGTTTAGTTTTAATCTGTTAATGGGTTTTAATTCGCATTGTTTTAATTCGGGCCAAAGTATATAATTCTTTTAATTAATTTTAAATTTTGTATTGTTATGTATTTTAGTTCTGGCTGTGCACCGCCCTGAGTCCACTAGGAGAAGGGCAGTATACAAATTGAATAAATAAATAAATAAATAAATAAATAAATAAATAAATAAATAAATAAATATTCAATAACCCAAGGCCTCCCCAAGGCGCTAGCGAGTGAAGCGATCTTCCCAGCTTTGCCTGCTCCCTCGACTCTCCGCTGTGCTTTAACAAGGCGCTAGCGAGTGAAGCAATTTCCATACTTTGATCCGACTCTCAGCTGTTCTTTAGAAGATTTTTTCCAGCCCTAACTAGGCGCTAGCCATGTGAAGCGATCTCCCCGTGCTTTGCCTGCTTTTCTCATTGCTGCTTCCTCTCAGCTGTGCCTTAGAAGCTGTTTTTTATCCCCAAGCAGGGGATAAAAAACCAGCAAACTAATGCTCTGAAGCTGACCAGTCTGAGGACGCTAGCCAGATGAATACCTGGTAGGCAGATTTTTTCCCCCCTATTTTCCTCCCCAAAAACTAAGCTGCATCTTATACTCTGGTATGTCTTATACTCCGAAAAATACGGTAATTAAATAAAATTATTGAATTGTCTCATGGTGAGTTGTCCTGCAGCAAGTTGACCACAGCAAGTTATCCCGTGGTAAGTGGCCATGGCAAGCTAGGTACAACGAGTTGGCTATGACAAATTGGCAGTGGTGAATTGACTGCGGCAAGTTGGCCATGGCCAGTTGTCCCATTCCGCTCTATGCTCTGCATAGCAACTGCAACAGGGAGAGCCAGGATTGCATAGATGCCTTGCTTAATGACAGCAACAAGTTATCCTTGTAATTCTGGGCTCAATTCTGGTCATAAACTGAGGACTATCTGAACAGCTTTCTCCTTTCTCTCTCTTTCTCTTCCCTTCTTCTTGCTTCTTTTATGCAACTTATAGCACATTTCTAAAATACTTAATCAGAAATGTTCCCTTGAAAATGGCAAGGAATATTCCTAAGAAATATACCAAGTGGAGCTATCAGAATGTTCTTTCTGATAATACATTTCATTTGAGTAAACTCAAATTATATCAAAGAATAGCATCACCAGGTGTTGATGCTTTTGATAACAGCTCTTGGAAAAGATCATGTCTGAAATTGCTTTAACATTTCATGGCTCATCTGAGACAACACAAACAATTTTAACAACTTTCTCCTCAAGATTAACATATCCCCTTTTGCTTTTGTGTCTTATGAAAATAAAATCACAATCATTTTTCCATGCCTCCTCATTTGTCTATAATTTAATAGAGTCACTAAAAAAACTAAATAAATGCTCATTTATCAAACTTGATTGTTTCTATAGTATTCGCTGCCCAGGTTAATATATTAGCAGTGGGCACAAAACATTGAACAACCAACCACAATAGCAAACATTTCCTCCAGCTAATTGAATGGTTTTTGAAACAAGATCTACAATAGCAATAAACAATAGCATAATCCATCTGGCCACATGTATGCACATAAAATAAGAAAGCTTTAGCAAAAATTTAATTCATCTTGCCTCTCATATACATTCAGTACAAAAGGCATCATAAAAGCCTTGAAAATACAGTGAAGAACTGAAAGGTAGAGGGGAAAAAATATTAACAGATAATTAGCAGCAAGCTTGTATAATTAGAAGGAATATTCTGGCAAATTACAACATAATCCATCCAGCATAAGAGGCTGCTTCACATCAAAGTAGATCATTGGTTCACCAGGCTAAGAACTATTTGTACCAGGAGTATTTTTTTTTTTATGTCATGGATGCACTTTCTCTCTTTCTCAGGAGTAATTTAAAAAGGAACATTTAGCTTTCAAGATTGAAAGAAAGTATGAGTAGGACCAAAATTAAGAGAGGGGAGCCACTGATCCTCAGTTTTTTGTCTCTCACATTGTCTTTTCCTTTCTGACATCCACTTTTCTTTAAGCAGCAGAGAAGGGATCTGAAGAACTTTCATTGAGGATATACACAGATTTTTCAAAAAAAAAACTTTTGAGATTAGACTAAGGAAAACAATTGTAGTGTCAAGTGAACTTTAATAATACATCAATATTTATTTACTTAATAGAATGATCATGGGCAGGCAAAAAAAGTGGCAATGACTTCTGACCTCCTGTTGGCTTCTTCATTGACTTTCTTGGGGAAGCTGGCAGAGAGTCTCCAAAAATCATGATCCTGTGATTCTGGAGATACTCTTCTTAGATGATCACGGGATCTAACATTGCAGTTAAAAAATGGTCAGCCTAAAGTTCAGTGTTACTTCTGATCACATTGGACTGCACTACCTTTCTCTCAAAGGAAGATCCAATGGATCACAAGATTGTCTAGACACAGCTAGGTAAAAGAAGTATGTGCTACTGAAGCAGAGAAGCTATTGCATAACTCAAAATAAGGTACAAGTCAGGACAAAGATTCATTTTGCAAGTGAATGACTGTTCTGGAATTTTCTTTCTCGGAATTTCCCAGAACTGACTTGAAAAGTAGCTGCTGTGTGCATTTCTTAACTTTGTGGGAGAGAGTAACTGAACTAGATAAAGTAATTCATGGATTTTCTCCAAGGCTGATGTTTGTAATCATGGAATCCATAAAATTGAAAATGCTACTTTTAGGGTATTAGGGGTAAAGACAGAATTGACAGTACATAAGATGTATCATTATTATTTCATTTGATTTTGGTCAAAGACCAAAGACAAACAAAGGAACAATGTTACATTTAACTAATATTATTCTCTATAAAGAATATATTGCAATACAAATGTACAAATAAAATGTTAAAATTAGGGTTTCCACAGCAATGAAAGTTGAACAGAATTTGGCAATGCTTCTTGAGATCTTCGACCATCTGTTATCTAAGAGAAGAGAATATTAATTTCTCAGGCCCCATAATTATGATTTAGTAATCTCTTATTAGATCGGCTCACCAGACAACATAGAGGTGGGGGGAGGTCCATCCCATGGCTGCCCTTCTATGGGATGCTGCAAGATTTGGTACTTTCTCCATTCCTTTTTAACATCAATATGAAATATACTCAGCTTTACATTTCCACCTCTGGAGACTCTGGAGTGATAATATGACTGCCCTTCCATGGTGCCTGGAGGCTGTGGGGACATGGAAGGGAATGTCTAGGGAAACAGGTTTCAACTGAACTCTGGTAAGATAGAGTGGCTGTGAGTATGTGGAACTTCAGAATCCAGAGGTTTATCATCTTTAGTTCTGGATGGGGTAACACTACAGACAGACCTGGTACACAATCTGGGGGTTCTCCTAGACTCACAACTGCTGCTCAAAGAGCCGATGGCAGTCGTGGCTAGGAGAGCCTTCACACAACTTTGTGTGGTGCACCAATTGTGCCTTTTTCTGGAGCATGAAGTCCTGTACTCAATCACTAACACCCTGGTCATGTCCCACTTGGATTATTGCAACACACTCTACATGGGCTACACTTGAAGAGCATTTGGAAGCTATAATTGGTCTAGAATGCAGCACTGTGGACAATTTGGAGGCCCCTAGGGTGGAAATGTAACACTACTGTTATGCAGTGGTGTTCTTCTATGTAAAGTTGACGGTACTGTAAAAATATTTGCATAGCACATTAAGTAGCATTAAGGCTAAAAGACTTTGCTTAATTTAATTTTATGGCCAGCATAACAAAAGTGAAATTTTGCCCTCTTTTCTTATTATGTTTTACATGATTATTGGGCTCTAATACACTGACATTCCATACTATTTGCCCAAGATCTAGGTTTATCTTGAAGGAAAGCAATATTGTGATATATGCCTATCCATTTTCTCCACAAATACATCCCTTTAATTTGCTAGGTCTTAATCTAGGGTAACAGGAAATATCAGATCTTAGTCCTATTATTTGATGTGGATTCAATATCTTTCTTGGGGTGGGGGGACACAAAGGAGGGAAAAAGTTGATAAACAAACACTGGGAGATACTTTCGTCTCCAATTTGGAAGGGAATAGCAGAATGTCTTCTCTTTGACAAAAATCTAGTTGTCTCCTCCCTCATTTGAGACCTTGCAACATTTTTGTTCTGGGAAAGGCAAATGTCTACATAGTTCCCAGATGCCCATCTTTCCTATTCTGTGTGATTCTATTTACAACATTTCAGAGAAAAAGTTATTAGTCTGCTTGTACCTAATGGAAATATGGAATTCTATTGAAAGCCCACATAACATTAGTTTTTCTTCTTCTGCAGTTTTCCAACTTACAGGGTGGCGATCAGTCAGAGCCAAGGACAGTAAACTAATGAGAAAGAATCAACTCTTAATCCAATCATTTGTCTTTAAGCACTCCAGTTTCAAGTTTGATACATTAGATATATAGCTAGAAGCTGTGAGAAGGCACCTCAGGAACTTGGTTGAATGGCCTTGATTTGCATTTTATCTTTGCATAAAGTCTCATTAGTACCTATTACAAAATTTGGGACAAAGATTTGGTCTCAAAAAGATATGAAGCTGCTACAAATAATTCTCCTCTTTTAGTGCAGAATTGTCAGACATGACCAGTTAGACCCACATATGCAGAATTTGAATTAACTACTTTATTATGTTCTGCCTATAATACAAGAATCTCCCTAGTCTGGCAGTCTATTTTTGGAAACAAATTGATAAGGCGCCCAGGAACATGGGAGTGGGAGTGTCAGTCCTAAAGTTTAGTGATTGTGCAGTGACTTCAAGCTAATTCCGTGCTCCTCCCTGCTGGGAAAACTTTCCAGCAAGAACTTCTTAATTGAAGATTTTAATGTCATTTTGTAACTCTTTTCAAATTCTGATAGAATGGATAACTATTCACCAAATATTTGAAGATGTGCACCTGCCTAATTCTCCTTAATAACCCATTTTTGTAGTTTTGCTAATTTTGTAAATACATTTTTTTTAAAAAAATGCCCATGGTGCAATTTAAAAAGGTAGGAAAATGGTATAGCTTCAGAGAAGAATAATGAAGATCACCAATGAATCGAAAATGAATGCTGTAGAAAAAATATGTTTTATTAAAGAGAATCTCAGTGACACATTATTGGCAACAACACACTGGCATTATGGCAATATTATCTTGACAATGCTATGACATATGTACTTGAATCAGACATTGACTTCATGGCACTTAGTCAATTGGTTTCAAATATGGAATTGCAGCATTTGCATGACTGCATGTACAAATTGCATTTCCTCAATTTGTTATGGATGCTGCTAGATTCAGTAGTTTTCTAAATTATAAATTATATATTAATTGAAAGAATTTGGAAGAATAACAAAAATCAATACTGTGTTTCCCTGAAAATAAGACCCTGTCTTATATTTATTTGAACCCTGAAATAAGCGCTTGGCCTTATTGCCATGCGCTCAAAAGCCCAATTGGGCTTATTATCAGGGGATGTCTTATTTTGGGGGAAACAGAGTATAAATTTGAAAGTTGGAATTGGATTACACCAAATATTCTAAGTGGCATAGGATAGAAGCTCTTATTTTTAGGAAAATATACCACTACCACATTTTGTTCTCAACTGACATAATTTAGCTAGGGCTAATCATCCCAGGGAACACTTCCATTTTTTGAAGAACCATCTCAATTCCCCCCTTTCCCCCCTCTTAGCTTGAGCATTTCTTACAACATATTTTTGTGAAGAATATACTTAATAGATAACATTAGTATTCTGCCAATTTTGAGAAACTTTGAAAAATACCTAGACTACTGTATTGCTTGTGCCAGAGATTTACTGAAGTATGCAGTGTGCTGGAAGGATAATAATAAATTGATGTGGAAATTAAAGACATATAAAATGGAAAGTAACTGTTAATCTGCACAATATTTTAATCATTACAAAATAATCCCCGCATATCCCTATGTTTGATGGGACTTTTTAATGAGCTATTACTTTCAAAGATATTACACACCATCTCATTCATTGTTAAACTTTATCAGGAAATGTAGCATTTATGACCTTTTCTTTGGGTCTCATTTCTTTGCAATTAAATGTTAAGTGTAATATTTTGTTTTTAATGAATGTCACTTGCCATAAATTTTGCATTGCCTTAATAGACCATTTAATAAAGCTGTGGGACAACTACCAATTTATGAGAAAGGTCTATGCAGGTATTTGTGTTATTTAACACACTACCAAAGCATCTTCAACAGGTTTCTAGAATTATGAGAAAGTTGTACAAAGGAAGCATCTGCAAAGATTATATTATCATCTACATAAAGTAAGAACACACTTTATGTAACATGTTGGAATTTAGAATACTATTATAAAAATAAATTTCAAAAGTAATCATATGCTCACTGGGGATATTTTTTACTGTTCAACAAACATTCTATGTGCTCATGGCACATTCGTTATATTTGTACTCTTTAGAACTTATGCCAACATATGAACAAAAAGTATTTTTTTAAACATGCAGGGCCTATGCTAGAGATGTGAAATATCAACTAGGTTTCCATTTGTTCTCTATTTACATGGCCCTTTGCATGTCATCCAGTGGTGGGTTGCCCCCAGTTCACACCGGTTCTATAGAACCAATAGTAAAACCATCGGGAGGCTCCGCCCATCGACCCCGACATCATCAAAATGCTTCTGCGCATGTGTGCGGCCCCGTTGTGAACCAGTAGTAAAGGTAAGTAGAACCCACCCCTGATGTCATCCATCTTGGAATATTTCCCAACCTGTTTTCCAAAGGTAGAACAAGAAGCAACGAATTGGAAACTAATCAATGAGAGAACTAGAACTAAGGAGAAATGTTCTGATAGTTAGAACAATTAATCAGATGCTCCAACACTGGGACTTTTTAAGAAGAGATTGGACAACTATTTGTCTGAAATGATATAGGTTTTCTTGCCTGAGCAGGGAGTTGGACTAGAAGACCTCCAAGGTCCCTCCCAACTCTGTTATTCTGCCATATGGTTTGATATTAGATTAAAATGAATTGTGTTTTCTCAAATCCAGCAATCACAAACAAAGCAGAATTGTAATGTTAACACTGGGCAGGTTTCTCCCAATATTAGGGCTATAAGAAACATGTCTAAACTTATTTTTTCTCAAAAAGTAAGGAGGAAAAGGCCTAGAATTTAAACCCTTGAGCAGACATGCTATAAGCTTCTATTTCTGTGTTCTGCAGAAGGTAAATCTTTTGTGTAGATATGATTTATTTTTCATCAGCAATAAAACAACATTTAGCGATAGTGTATTTGTGAACTTCTGTACTAAGCAAGTTCCTGGATACAGGAAACTAGAGAGTTGAGATTTATTACAACACCTAGTGAGAAGGACAGTTGGGAGCAAAGGTGTTTTTTATCCTTCATAAAACTCTGGACAAGGCGGGCACTAGTGTCCAGGATGAATTCTACCCCTCAAAAAATGCATAGGGGGGGTGATAAGCAGTTTGATTTATGTTGTGAACTTTATGAGTTAGCTGAGATATGACACATTGTTTTTTAAAAAAATTTTAAGCTTAGATTCACAAGTTTGCTTCTTTAGCATTTCCTGTACTTGTGATCTACTCTTTACATGATAACATGGTGGTTCACCAATCCACCCTAAAAACAGAAATCAAAATAGAAGGCATAACCTGTTCATTAATCCTTATTTAGACCATACTGAGCATAAGGTGTTTTTTTTTTTTTTTTTTAAAACAATTTGACCATTGAATACTAGAATGTAACAATAACATTCTATGTAAAAAATTACTGAAGTCCAACAAATTTAATTCTATAAAATACTAGATAACCTTTGCCCTGTTCATTGTTTCAGAAATATTTCCTTGGCTAAACAGAGAAAAAGAATGATCAAGGATGGGTAAAAAGCAGTGGAAGCCAATTTCTTGCCAACTTTTCCACTGAGTTTCCTTGTAGAAATCTGACAGTGAGCTTCCCTTCCCTTCCCTCCCCTTCCCTTCCCTTCCCTTCCCTTCCCTATCCTGGATTTTGGACATATTCTGTAAATTAGGCCATCTGAGGCAGCTTAGTTTAAAAATTGTTGCTCTATAATGTACTCTTTCACTTAAAGGTTATGATAATGAGAGTCTTAGTAGTATACAGAGACAGTGCCTCATTTTGTAACTTGGAACTGGAGAATGACAGTCAATAGAATGAACCTTTTATGACAGGTTAGTTCACCTGTGACAGAAATAAAATAAAATAACTAACCAAATGATTAGTTAACTAACAACATAATCAAGCAAGGACTCCATTCCTTGATTGATTATTCAAAAAAGTTTTCCAAATTGTTGAAGAATTCTCCATGAAAATTTAATAAAGAAATGCTATACTTTAAATAGACATTTAATACATTTTAACAGGGTGGAGAAGACTGCTATCTGCTCAGGTAACTACAGTGATGTGAAAGTTATGGCTGTTGTGCATAATGACACAAGATCCGCTCTATTGTATGTTTTGTTTGTTTATCAAACTTATTTGCCACCCATCGTGTGGTTCAGATGACTAAATTAGGTACAAATACATTACAGAGTTTCTGTAATGACATAATGGCACATTTTTCAGTTACTGCCATTTGCCCCTTTCCTATGGGTTGACCAGATGTTAGCTATTTGCTTCTTATGGTTCTCTATCTTTAAACCTAGACCTTCTCATAGAAAAATCAAAAATAGGGGCCTGCAATCAATGAAATAGGACATATAACTGTCTCAATGCAGGGTGCTTAGTGAAAACATAAATTAGTTTTCTTTTAACTGCTTGCTCCCAGATGTGTTGGCCACCACCACCTTCCCAAAAAATTGCAGAATTATTAGCCGGAATAGTTATCTGGTAATTCTGGAACTATCGTATCAACTGTTCAGGAAAGCAATAGGTTGAAAATGCATAGAACAGAATGCATAAGAAGAAGCATAAATTTCACCAGATGTATGTGAATCATAAATGAAGATGCTGTCCAAAATACCTTTTCATATCTGCAAAATTCAGTATTCAAAAACACATTGTTGCAATTCTTACTTTCAAAAGACTAATTTCTAGTATATAAATTGTTATGACATTTGCTTTTTGTAACACACTCTCATGTTTCCACATCCGCCATCAAGCTGACTCATGATTTACCAACAGTCAGAACACATTTGTTGACTTTCTTGCAGTTCAATTTATAGCACCTTCCTGGTGCTCCACAAACAATCAAGGCTTCAATTTGCTTCCAACTGAGTATATTCAATTTGTTTCTTGTTTGGGGTGATAATTATATTACAGTTCAAACTGAACATAGCCTCGTCGTCTTGAGCAATGCCCATTCTCTGTATTTCAATAGCGTCACTGTAGTCGCAACTGTCTGGCTTATTTCCATTACTTGCAAAACCAAAATTTAAAAAATGCCACACACTGCTAACCATAATCCAAACTGAGAAACTAAGAAACATAATCCAAAGAAATTCTATCAAATTTAAAATAGAATTTTTGGGAAATAATTGGCAAAGATAAATGGTTTGGCAAATATGTTTGGCAAACAGGCAGTATTCATTGCTATAATACTTCCATTACTTGCAAAACCAAAATTTAAAAAATGCCACACACCGTTAACCATAATCCAAACTGAGAAACTAAGAAACATAATCCAAAGAACAGGTTTATTTTGAAATTCTATCAAATTTGAAACAGAATTTTTGGGAAATAATTGGCAAAGATAAATGGTTTGGCAAATATGTTTGGCAAACAGGCAGTATTCATTGCTATAATACTTCCATTTTTGAGATTGCATAGTAGTTTGCTTGAAAATATACAACTTTTGATACTGGATTTTCCCTTCCAACTATAAGCAATAGTTTAGTCCTGGACAGAAATATAAATTCTGATCACTTTCCCAGATAGAACGAATTTGAAAAGGTATTTTGCACACTAACATGAGGCAGATGAGGAGACTTCATCCACATTATTGGATGAAATAATTAAGGTGAGAAAGTTGTATTTTTTACTCTGGTAGTCTGCCTCATGGCTGACTCTAGGAGTCTAAAGGTAAAGGTAAAGATTCTCCTTGCACATATGTGCTAGTCGTTCCTGACTCTAGGGGGTGGTGCTCATCTCCATTTCAAAGCTGAAGAGCCTGCGCTGTCCGAAGACATCTCCGTGGTCATGTGGCCAGCATGACTAAATGCCAAAGGCACACGGAACACTGTTACCTTACTACCAAAGGTGGTCCCTATTTTTCTACTTGCATTTTTTATGTGCTTTCGAACTGCTAGGTTGGCAGAAGCTGGGACAAGTAACGGGAGCTCACCCCATTACGTGGCACTAGGGATTCGAACCGCTGAACTGTCAACCTTTCGATCGACAAACTCAGCGTCTTAGCCACTGAAGTACATATCATGAATTGGCTGATAGAGGACACCAATTCTTGTTCCACCTCAAATACTAAATGCTTGAGGTTATCTCTAACCCTTAGGGGTGTTGCAGTCTAGGGTAGTGTTGAAAAAAAATGTGATTTGTGATTTTCCAGATGCTGCTGAATTGTAAGTCCCAAAATCCATTGTTACTCGCTATGATGATTGGGGTAACAATGAATCTTAACTTAGTAACATGCTCAAATGTTGTACAAGAAGTGCCATTGCCATAATTTGGGATAATAATACTCTCTTTGAAGTTAATCATCCTGTAATATCATGGTTATTGCATTTTTGTTGCAAAAATCCATATGACCACTAGAGGGCAACAGGTTTTTCTATGTCTCTTTTCTGCCCACTTCTGGTCATACAATCATAACACTCAGATATTGCAACCTTTAAAACATGCTAAAATAGTATTCATTCAAAACATAAACTAAATCTTAGTAATAATGTAGTAATAAAATACCTCCAATGATTCTCTATATATACACATAGCAACTTGTTACTCATAGCATATTTTAGTTTCATAATGGACTAATTGTTAGGTGTATGCCAAAGGAATGTCAAGATAACAGATGTAATTGCATGATTGAAACCCTACTACTTTCTACATTCATGCAACATGTGTTAAAAAGGGGGCAGGAAGTTGATCAAGCAGTCATACCATCTGCATTGTGGTTGTTTTAACCTCCTTGCAAGTGGCCTTTTCTGCAGGCTTCTTGTTCATGCTTAATTTAATCACAAGTTTATTTAATTAACTTAATTCACTGCATGTGGCCAACACACTGAATTGCAATCTAACTTTAAATTCATAGAACATACTAGATTAAAGTACTGGCTAATTTGTGTTCAGCACATCACATAAACATAGTTACTATCAACAAGAGAGGACACATGGGTCAAGAAATTCCATTCCTGGTCATTACACAATTTTTTCCATCTTGGATCAACTGAAAGAACAAGCTTCAAGGTAATATAACAAATATACAATAAAAGATACTTCACAGAGTTCTGTTTCTTTAGCAACCAAAAACAAGCAGGGAATGCAAGACACACAGAAAGAAAGATTTCAGTTTGTTTTGTAATGAGTGAAATTAATTAAAGTGGCACCAGAGCTAATATGATAAAATATACCATAAAAGTAAAGATAAAGGTTTTCTCTGTCCAATCATTTCTGGCTCTAGGCGGTGGTGCTCATCTCTGTGTCCTAGCTGAGGGAGCCAGCATTGTCTGAAGACCTTTCTGTGATCATGTGGCCAGCAGGACTGTATACCAAGGGGCATGGAATGCTGTTATCTTCCCACCAGAGTGGTACCTATTTATCTACTTGCATTTGCAAACTTTCAAACTGCTTGGTGGGCAAGAGTTGGAGCAAGTAACAGGAGTTCACCCTGTCATGCAGCACTCGGGTCTTGAACCCAGGCTGTCAGCTTTCAGCTGACAAGCTCAGTGACCACTCAGTGAGCTTAACTACTGAGCCACCACACCACCATGATGTACCATAGCTGTACCATTTCATGAGCTGTGGGTGGATTACTTGCTTGTTTTTGTTTTTATTGTTGTTTTGGGAAAAAACCAACAATGTAGGATATGGAATATGAGTTAATTTTTATTGGGACCTGTATTCAGAGAGTCGAGGGCTGCCAGATCTAGGGTGTAAAAATTGAATGACTATTAAATTATACCAAAGAATTACCTGAATCTCTTTCCTGCTTCTTAGTGATCATCCATAATTTTGAAATGATAAGATATTATAGAAAATGTTTAACCTTTTTTACTTTGCAATTCTCCGTTATGGCTAGTCACCTTGTCATAATGAATTGTGAATATCCTCATCATACAATAAGATATATTGTTAGGAAATAACAATCAAACACCCAACATGGCCAGATCATACAGTAAACAAGGGAGTAGAGTAGAGTAGAGTAGAGTAGAGTAGAGTAGAGTAGAGTAGAGTAGAGTAGAGTAGAGTAGAGTAGAATAGAATAGAATAGAATAGAATAGAATAGAATAGAATAGAATAGAATAGAATAGAATAGAATAGAATAGGATTCTTTATTGGCAAAGTATGATTGGACATACAAGGAATTTGTCTCTGGTTCATTTGTCTATTCTATTCACTAAACAAGGAATTAGATTAAATATGATCCACTGGAGATGAAAATAGGAACACGCTCCAGGATTCTTTCAAGAATACCAACTTCACATTCAAAAGGAATAACAACCCAATAATAGACAAATGGTCTCTTGTATCAGAAAATATTCAATGAGCTAATGAGAAAGAAAAGCAGGGAAGTGTAGGTGGCCCTGGTGCATATGATGGGCTGAATAAAAGCTAAAAGTACAACCTTCTGTTGATATGCCAAGAGCCAAAAAGAAAGCATAATACTGCAAAGATATGTATAATATTAACATGTAAAATGTCAGAACCATTAACCAAGGGGAACTTGATATCAGAACAGAAATATCAAAATTAATACTGATGTTTAAGGAATGGTGAACTGAAATGGGTCACGTCACATTAGAGGAGCATCAAGTCTTCTACTGTGATAAAAAAATGATAGGAAAAATGAAATGGCTATCATTATACAAAACAGGTGTTGTAAGTATTTAGAAATAATCCAAATTGTGATTAAATCCAAGGAAAGCTAATCATTATCATAGTGTTCCAAATCTATGCTTTAACCACAGATGCATAAGAAATAAAAGTTGAACAATTCCACGGGAGCTTGTCGTGTTTTGACAAACTGCTTCCCCCATTATACTAAGTACAGGAAGCTTAAAATATTAAAGTTGGAAATATAATAGCATCTGGAATAACAGAAAAAAAAAATTAGGCTTGTTGTAGGAAACAAAATATGAGACAGACTAATAGAGTTTTGCCAAGATAATTCAATGTACTTTCTTCCAATGACTTAAAAGATTCAGAGAACAGCAAGAAGACACAAGGAGTTTTATCAAAGTAAGAAGCTGAAAGAAATTGAGACTAGCAATTGAATGGGAAGGATGAGAGATTTATTTCAGAACATTACAGAAACCAAGGGAGACTATTATGCAAAAATGGACAAGATAAAAGACAAAAGGGACAAAGACCCGGTAGAGAAAAAAGAAATAAAGAGATAATGCATCCATGTTAGTGTGTCTATTGATGAAATACCAGGAGAATTATTTAAAGTCTTGCAAGATTATGAAATATGCTACATGAAAGTTACACATAGATATGGAATATAGCAGTGACCAAAGGACTTGGAAAAGATATGTTGCAATACAAAAATCTGGATCCGTTCCAGTCGGGTTTCAGGCCTGGGTACAGCACGGAAACGGCATTGGTCGCGTTGGTGGATGATCTCTGGAGGGCTCGGGACAGGGGCTGCTCCTCTGTCCTGGTCCTGTTAGATCTCTCAGCGGCTTTTGATACCATCGACCATGGTATCATGCTGCACCGGTTGGAAGAGTTGGGGGTGGGAGGCACTGTACTAAGGTGGTTCTCCTCCTTTCTCTCTGACTGGTCGCGCTCTGTGTTGACAGGGGGGCAGAGGTCGACCCCGAGGCCCCTCATATGTGGGGTGCTGCAGGGATCGGTCCTGTCGCCCCTTTTGTTCAACATTTATGTAAAGCCGCTGGGCGAGATCATCCGTGGTTTTGGGGTGAAGTACCATCAGTACGCGGATGACACCCAGCTATACATCTCCACCCCGGACCACCCCAACGATGCCCTTGAAGTGATGTCCCAGTGCCTGGAGGCCATACGGATCTGGGTGGGGAGGAACAGGCTCAGGCTCAACCCATCCAAGACCGAGTGGCTGTGGTTTCCGACGTCCCGATATGGTCAGCTAGTGCCATCGCTGACTATTGGAGGCGAATCATTGGCCCCCATGGATAGGGCTCGCAACCTGGGTGTCCTCCTGGATTCACGGCTGTCGTTAGAAGAGCATGTGACGGCCGTGTCCGGGAGGATTTTTCATCAGGTTCGCCTGATCCGCCAGTTGCGTCCCTATCTAGATCGGGACTCCCTACACACAGTCACTCATGCCCTCGTTACTTCTCATCTGGACTACTGCAACACTCTCTACATGGGGCTCCCCTTGAGGTGCACTCAGAGGCTCCAACTGGCGCAGAGTGCGGCCGCGCGGGTGGTGATGGGAGCGACATGGAGTTCCCATGTAACACCTCTCCTGCGCGAGCTGCACTGGCTCCCGGTGGTCTTCCGAGTGCGCTTCAAGGTTCTGGTTATCACCTTTAAAGCGCTCCATGGCTTAGGACCTGGTTATTTACGGGACCGCCTGCTACCACCAATAGCCTCCCACCGGCCAGTACGCTCCCATAGAGAGGGGCTCCTCCGGGTGCCGTCAGCCAAACAATGTCGGCTGTCGGCCCCTAGGGGGAGAGCCTTCTCTGTGGGGGCACCTACGATTTGGAACGAGCTCCCCCCGGAGATACGTAGGATCCCGGATCTGCGCACCTTCCGCCGCGCGCTTAAGACTTTTCTATTTTATCAAGCTGGCCTGGCCTAAATCTTCCCCCTTTTTAAATGTGGAAATTTTAAATTTTTAAATTTTAAATTCATCTTATTTATAGGGGTATGGGTAAGGTGTTTTAAATTGGGGAGCCATTTTGGATTTAATTCTGTTTTAAACGTATTTTAATGTTTATATTGTATGTTTTTTAATTTTGGCTGTTCACCGCCCCGAGTCCTTCAGGAGAGGGGGCGGTATAAAAATCAAATAAATAAATAAATAAATAAATAAATAAATAAATAAATAAATAAATAAATAAAAAGTAAACAATGGTAAAGAATGCTCAAATGACCAAACAATTACACTGATTTCATGTGCTAGTAAGAATTACACAATGTATTATTGTGTAATCCAGCCATACACAGAACCAGAACTGCTAGGTGTTCAAATGGATTCAGAAGCAACAGAGTCAGAAGCATCCAATGAATAATAAGAAAGGCACCAAAAAGAAGGCTATTTTTGCTTTATTGATTATAGAAAGGTTTTTGATTATAGTTAAAGATGAATTTTCCATGACACAGCCTTTGCCTCTTGACAAATGTATATAATGATAAGGAAACTGACAATGTAATTTGGAGCAATTAAAAGATACAGAATAAGGAAAAAAATATAGCAGAGCTTATACAACCACCTTTCCTTATATAGTTTAAATACAGCTTTTTTCATGAGAAATGTTGGGCTGGGAGCAATAAAAATGAAATAAAAACTTCTGGGAGATATATCACCAATCTCAGATATGCTAGAAACAGTGAAAATGTAAGAACTATCTTGCTCAAGGTGAAAAGAAGAGTGCTAATACTAAATGCGGTAATGAGTGTATTGCTGGTTTTTTTTTTTAAAAAAAACCCTGTATTTATTTATTTACTAGTGCTTACATGCCAGTTCTATCCAGAATTACTGTGAGCGCCTTACGTTTTCCTACTATAGTGAGAAAGTTTTTAAAAAGACAAATAAAAGAAATGGAAGATATATACCAGTCCTTTTGAAATAAACAAGTAATGGATGACCTGTCTCACACCCTGGCGTGCTTCATGTTAGGTTTGGATGAAGCCTGGAGAAAGCAAAAGTAGAGAATATTAGATCTTGATTTGCAAATATATTGAAGGAGTGGATCAAGCTACAAGATGGGAGAATTTTGACACTAGAAGGACACGATCTCCTTGAAGGATGGCATGCTCACCTGTGGGATACAAAGAACAGGAGGAAAACTTACTTTCATAAACACAAAATTAGGGAGACACTTATTCGTACGTGGGAGGAAATTAGACAGAGGATTTACACCAAGGTACCTAGCTGGCTGTCTATTATGGAAGCTTTAGTGGCCCCAAACAGGAGAGAAGATTATAAATTGGGCACATATAAGGACATTCTTGATGAAGAAGGGAAGCTCAAACCTTTGGATTTATTGAGGGACCAGGGGTTCAACGTGGATTGGTGGAACTATCTTCAGATAAATTCCAGATTTCAAAAAGATAGAGATAAATTTGGTATTGAAGTGAAATACGGAAATTTTGATAAAATTATTTGGGGAACAGACAAGAAAATGCTATCGAAAATCTACAACTTCCTACTAGATGAGGACAGAGCAGAGACCATAGCAAAAAACCAGCTAAATATCTGGGAAAAAAACTTGGGATATAGACTTAATTTTAACGACTGGGAGATGGCCTGGAATAGGAACTACAAAATAACGAAATCGGCAACATTTAGAGAAAACCACTATAAAATGTTACACAGGTGGTACCTAGCCCCGGCTAGGTTAGCGAAAATATTCCCAAATCTCCCAGCCACATGTTGGAAATGTGGAAAAACGGTCGGCACCTTCTATCATCTATGGTGGACCTGTCCTGAGACCAAAAAGTTCTGGTCAAAGATCCGACTTTGGCTTTCTGAAATAACAAGACAGGAGATAGTCCTAGCCCCAGAATCCTTCCTCTTGGGTATGACTGAAGATGGCCTTAACAATAACAATACGCAACTCATAATTCAGATTACAACTGCAGCTAGACTAGCCTTTGCGAAACTTTGGAAAAACAAATCTACGCCTTCAGAAGAAATATTAATAAATAAAATTCTAGAGTGCGCAGAAATGGCAAAATTGACGAGCAAGTTAAAAAATGAGGAGAATTCTAAATATTATGAAGTATGGGGAAATTGGTATAACTGGTTGAAGAACAAAATAAAAGTATGACTGTAGGATATGACTTGTTATGCATTTGGATTGGACTTATATTGCGTAGAACATTGTATAGCTAAGGAAGGAACGTATCTAACGTATGATTCAGCAAATTGTATAAACACTGTACTTCTGATCAAGATAGAGATTGTTTATTATCTTTTTATTTTGGAAAAATTCAATAAAGTATTTATAAATATATATATATATATATATTGAACTCTTCCCACGTCTGCTACAATGAACTTGCACACTTCTTTTTTACAATTACGCTCCTTTGTGCTAATCCTATTATATAAATAAGATGGGGTCATGGGGTTCAGATGGGCTTGTTGCTTGCGTACCTGGCTCCCTGCCGCATGGCAATGGCCCTGCCCAAGCTCCTTGATGTGATAGCCATGGTGGCAGTTGATACACCCAAGCTTATGGTCATGGGTGATTTCAACTTGTCGTCCATTGGTGAAACGTCCGAGATGGCTCAGGAGTTCATGGCTTCCATGACGGCCATGGACCTGACCCAGCTAGTTCATGGCCCCACCCACAGGAGGGGGTCACACTCTAGACTTGATTTTTGTCTTTGGCCAGTGGTTGAGTGGTCTTGTTATAGGGGATATAGACATGGAACCCTTGTCATGGTCAGGCCACTCACTCCTTCGCCTGGACCTTCGAACCGCTACACCACGCCACAGGGAGGCAGAGCCAATAAGATGGGTCTGCCCCAGGTGCCTGATGGATCCTGAGAGGTTCAGATGGAGCTTGGGCCACCTCCTGAAGATCTGGCACATGACTCGGTCGAGGACCTGGTGGCTGCCTGGGATTGGGCGGCTTGTGGGGCCTTGGATTGAGTCGTGCCTCTGCAGCCTCTGACCCGGTGGCCGATCCCTCGTGGCTCCTTGGTTTACCGAGGAGCTGAGGGAGATGAAGTGCTGGAAAAGATGCCTGGAGAGCGGTTGGAGGGCCAGTCTCGCTGAATCTGACCGAACACTAGTAAGGTCGCATATTAAGACCTACTTAGTGGTGATAAAAGCGGCAAAGTTTAATTACTTTTCTGCTCTTATTGCATCATCAGAGAATCGTCCAGCCACCCTGTTCAGGGTGACCTGCTCCCTGCTTCAACTGGGAGCGCAGGAGGACCCCCTGGAAGGCAGGGCTGAGGATTTCGGACAATATCTCTATGACAAAATCGCTCAGATCCGGGGGGATTTGGACTCTGACTCGGTAGATTCGGGCAGGGTGGCGAGGAATAGACTTGAGAACGTTATCTGGGAAGAGTTTGACTCTGTGACCCCTGATGACATGGACAGGATTTTGGGGAAACTTAGTGCGGCCACATGTTTACTGGATCCATGTCCCTCCTGATTAGTACTGGTTTCCCGGGAGGTTACACGAGGCTGGCTCCAGGGAATTATTAACACTTCGTTGAGTGAGGGTTACTTCCCCACAGCCTTGAAAGAGGCGGTGGTGAGGCCTCTCCTCAAGAAGCCCTCCCTGGACCCGGCAGTATTGGCCAACTACCGTTCTATCTCCAACCTTCGCTTCATGGCGAAGGTTGTTGAGAGTGTGGTCGCGCGACAGTTTCCACAATTCCTGGAGGAAACATCTTATCTAGATCCGTTCCAGTTGGATTTCAGGCCTGGGCACAGCACGGAAACAGCATTGGTCGCGTTGGTAGATGATCTCTGGAGGGCTCGGGACAGGGGTTGCTCCTCTGTTCTAGCCCTCTTAGACCTCTCAGCGGCTTTTGATACCATCGACCATGGTATCATGCTGCACCAGTTGGAAGAGTTAGGGATGGGGGGTACCATGTTATGGTGGTTTTCCTCCTTTCTCTCTGACCGGTCACAGTTTGTGTTGGCAGGGGGGCAGAGGTCGACCTCGAGGCCTCTCATCTGTGGAGTGCCTCAGGGGTCAGTCCTCTTGCCCCTTTTGTTCAACATTTATGTGAAGCCGCTGGGTGAGATCATCCGTGGCTTTGGGGTGAAGTACCACCAGTACGCTGATGACACCCAGCTGTACATCTCCACCCCAGGCCACCCCAACGATGCCCTTGAAGTGATGTCTCAGTGCCTGGAGGCTGTGCGGATCTGGATGGGGAGGAACAGGCTCAAGCTCAACCCTTCCAAGACTGAGTGGTTGTGGTTCCTGGCATCCCGATATAGTCAGCTGACTCCATCGCTGACTATTGGGGGCGAGTCTTTGGCCCCCTCGGAGAGGGTGCGCAATCTGGGAGTCCTCCTGGATAAGCAGCTGTCTTTGGAGGAACATCTGACGGCTGTAGCCAGGGGGACCTTTTGTCAGGTTCGCCTGATTCGCCAGTTGCGACCCTTTATTGATCGGGATTCCATGTGCACAGTCACTCATGCCCTTGTCACCTCTCGCCTGGACTACTGCAACGCTCTCTACATGGGGCTCCCCTTGAAGAGCACCCAGAGGCTCCAACTGGTCCAGAATGCGGCCGCGCGGGTAATTACGGGAGCTGCATGGCGCTCCCACATAACACCACTCCTGCGCGAGCTGCACTGGCTCCCAGTGGTCTTCCAGGTGCGCTTCAAGGTGTTGGTTACCACCTTTAAAGTGCTCCATGGCATAGGACATAGTTATCTTTGAGACCGCCTGCTGCTACTGACAACCTCCCATTGACCCGTGCACTCCCACAGAGAGGGCCTCCTCGGGCTGCCATCAGCCAAACAATGTAGGCTGGTGACCCCCCAGGGGGAGGGCCTTCTCTGTGGGGCACCTACCCTATGGAACCAGCTGCCCCCTGAGATAAGGAGAATCCAAGACCTCGGTGCCTTCTGCCGTGCCCTTAAAACTTTCTTTTTTCATCAAGCCAGGCTGGCTTAACATATTTTTAAATTTTTAATTTTTAATTGGTTTGTCATTTTAAACTGGGGCCAAATTAATATATATTCTTTTAATTGTTCTTAATGTTTGTATTGTATGTTTTTATCTGGCTGTACACCGCCCTGAATCCCTTGGGAGAAGGTGCAGTATATAAATTTGAAATAAAATAAAAATAAAAATAAAAAATAAATCCTATTATATACAAATTTATCTACTTAACTGTGCTTAATGCTATACCTATGAGTGAGAAAGGCATTACTTTCATACCTAACAATTGTACAAACTTCCACTATCATTCGTGACCCAAATATGAATTATAAGAACCCAAAGAAGCAAGGTTGACAGATGCTCCTGGCCAAATGATGTCCATTGGATCACAAAGGATTGGAAGTGATTGGAAGGATTGAACAACGGCTCTACTGTAATCTTGATAAAAATGGTCCTTTCCTCAACTTTTTGTTAAGCCTAATTGTAGTACAATTGATTTCTATTCAATAGCAGGGAAGAGTGGACAAAGTATTGTGTTCCCGTATGTTGCAATACCACACTGGTAAATGATTAAAAGAAATTGTGAACAATAAAAGTATAAATGATTAGTATTGCATCGATGGTTAGATGACTAATAGTGCTTCCTGCCTAGAGAAGAAATTAATTGTCTTTATTAAAACATGGAGAGGTTGACCTTGACATGGAAAAGTCTTTGCTTTTTAAATACATTTTATGTACCTTTTAAAGAAAAGTATCTACTGCTGGTTAAGAAAGAAAATGTCAAGTACGTTTTCTTTCTTAAGAAAGAAGGGAGATGGGAACCCAATGCAGGGAGATGGGAACCCAAACCAAATCAATTTTTGGAAAATTTGGGGCTGCTTTTCAGTACATGTTTACCTATAGTATGTTCCATTGGACCCAGTTCTGACCCAAGCATACATAGGATTTCATAGTCAACTACTTCATAAATAATTTTAATCCATCATTGTGTGTCATTCATTACAATGGATAGGTGACAATGCTTGTTTGGAGAATTGTTGTTTCATTTGGCCTTGTAATATTTTGTAATCTTGTAATAGCAGCTGCTTAATTTCATCCTGTTAATGCAAGAAAATGATATCTCTGGTTAAATGTGAACTGTGACCTGAGAAAATCAAGCACTTTGATAAAACCTTGTGTTACATACTGAGTACATAGTAATAGCTGCCAAAGAGGTAGCACTAAGTACTTAGGAAAAGAGGAAATGTGAACCAACGTTAGCAGTCTAAACATCTAACCCAGTGGTGGGATTCAAATAATTTAACAACTGGTTCTCTGCCCTAATGATTTCATTCCAACAACCAGTTCACCAAACTGCTCAGAAAGTTAACAACTGGTTCTCCTGAAGTGGTACAAACTGGCTGAATCCCACCACTGATCTAACCTCTATCATTCTTCACATATCATTCTCAGTCTTTGTGCTCAATGGAATATAAATCCTGATGGCCCCCTTATTCAGCCAAGATTATTTCTATTATTATTTTTTCTGTTCCCTTTTGCAATTGGGCAGGGATGTGCTAGCAGGGAATAAAGGAAGAGAAGTCTTACATGAGTGGCAAAATGGTCATATGGAATCCTTTCAAGTTCCTTAAAACAAGAAGACATTATTTCTGTTCTGTTATGGTGTTTTTTTTTCCTGTATGTCTTGAATGAAATACAGACACCGAGACAGAATAGGATTGATCTGCAAATTGAACAACAAAACCTCCGATAAATGCCAGCAATGTGCTCTCAGAAGGGCGATTATTCAAGTGTAGAATTGTAAAGAGCTTTAACCAGAAATCTACATCCATTTAAAATTCTTAGATAGACTAGCTTATCAATCAAATGGCTCTACAAGCCTCTTCCTTTTGCCTTCTAGTCTTCCACCTAGATGAGTAATCATGCAAAAACATGGAAAGATGTTGGGGAAAAAAATGGGTGTGCATTTCATGGTGGGAGACACAAATAGATGAATCAGTTGTAGTATGTATTAAAAGCAACAATTAATTTTGTCACTATACTGGACTCCAAAGAGCAGGACTAATATTTCAATAGCTTAGGCATGGACACAATCCTCTTATCATTTCTGTGCCTTTGTAAAGATTTCAGTAAATGTGAGAAAGTAGCACAGGAAGATTTCTAAAAGCAATTAGCAGGCCAAGAGAGAGATTTAGCAAACACTAGACAAAGGAATTTGCAAATAAAGTTTCCCTGATATCAAGAATTTGCTTCAGCTGAAACTAATATATCTAGAAATGCATGCTTAGAATTCCAATGGTATCTTATTTTAATCCAATTAATCAGTTTTAGAACATGCCTACATAGTTCTTATTTAGAACATAGCTGATTGGTATTAGTGAGACAAAGTCATTTAGTTATGAATACAGAGAATAAAATATTTTTGGTAACTATTTGGTTACTTTGGTTACTATTAATCTTCTCATCGTTCCTATCACCCATCTCCTCCCACTTATGACTGTATGACTGTAACCTTGTTGCTGGTATCCTTAAGATTTATATTGACTGTTTCCCTATGACTATAATTAAGTGTTGTACCTTGTGATTCTTGACGAATGTACCTTTTCTTTTATGTACACCGAGAGCGTATACACCAAGACAAATTCCTTGTGTGTCCACTCACACTTGGCCAATAAAGAATTCTATTCTATTCTATTCTATTCTATTCTATTCTATTCTATTCTATTCTATTCTATTCTATTCTATTCTATTCTATTCTATTCTATTCCATTCCATTCCATTCCATTCCATTCTATAGAAAACTAATACCAATGACTTTTTGTAATACTGTTATTTCTTAACACATTTTTATTTATTTAATCAATTTACATGACTCACTTTCCAAAACAATATTAAAAGTAATATTAAAAGTAAATAAAAAGCAAATACAAATACAAAAAACATTGCAAGTGGGGAAAAAAGCCATCAACACAACCAAGAGATGGGCTCCTTCACATATCTAAGAACCCAGACCTAAGCACATGAATTCCTTTGCCTATGCAGGGATACAGACTTGAGCACAGAATCAGGTTTTTAAGGCCTTATGAAACACCAGTAGGATTAAGGCCAGCTGGATCTCTGAGGGAAGCTGTTTCAGAAAACATAATGTCAGTCAAGGTTCTTCTTCTAGGCATTGTCAATCAATAATGTTTACCTGTTTCTACACAGAACACACCTTTCCTATTGGGTTGAATAGGACAGTGCAAATAAAAGACAGTCCCACAGCTCTGGGCCGTGAAAAACTTTAGAAGTGACTACCAGCACCTTGAATTGAACTAGAAACATAGTTGTAGTTAATGTAGCTCATGAGAATGGGGTCACATGTGCTGAATAACTGCCCATTCCACCAGCTGGAGCAATCCCATGTAGAGTATATTGCAGTAGTCCAGACAGGAGGTGACTGGGAGTAAGGCTTCCTGGTCCAGGTCCAGGTGCAACTGATACACAACCCAAAGCTGTGGAAAAGCCCTTGTAGTCACAGCTGTCATTTGCTCATCAAGCAGGGCCTGTGAGTCCAGGAAGACCCTTAGATTGTGCACCTCGTCTGTCTGAGGTAGTGCTACCCCAACAAATGCCAAAGGTGGAAGATCCACAGAATTAGCAGGTCCAAAAACCCAAAGCTAACTCAGTCTTCTTTGGATTGAGCTGAAGCCTGCTGCACCCCATCAGGGCCTCCACAGACATGTATTCTGCTATACTGAAGTCTGTGAGCTAGAGACACTGATTTTAAAAAAGAAAAGTGAAAAAGGGACCCTCTCCTGACTAGATGCTGAAAACCATCAACGTGTTTCTTCTTAAATGCAGCATATGGTACTATTTGCATCTTAACAGTGTTCATTGCAACTACAGTGTATTATTAACACATTTCTTTTCCCACATTAAAAAGAAGAAAACAAGCTGGAAAAAGATTTTGAAAATAAATGGAACAAGTAATTTACACACTTACTTCCAACTGCTCTGTTTTGAAACTATGTTTGATAGTAGTTTTCTGGAGGTTTTTTTTTTTTTTTTTTTGGTAATTATGTACATTTTAACTTTAAAAGGCAGATGCTTAGAGCATCTAACTTTGTGTAAGAGTGCCATTTTCAAATTTCTGGACTCGAAGTAAGAAATGCCAAGCGTATCTGTCTTACTGCTTCTGGACTAGTAAACCTCCAAGATTCTGCAGATGATTTAGAAATATTAATATATGACATTCCAGAGAAATAGTTAAATTTTAAAGAGGTTCACTTGAACTGTTACCGCAAACTAAAACTTCAGATGGATTTGGGATACTGAGTTAGGTACCTTTGTATGAGCTACAAAGGCAGTGTGGCAAAGTTTAATGAACTTTCTGTTTTTTCCTGAACTGCAGACTCTTGCAATTAGTTGCATCTTTCCTTCCACATACTGACCAAGCTGAGAGAGGATTGAGTGGTGTAATGGACACGGCTAGTTGTCCACTGAAGCTTTTCATCTCTGCAACTCTTCCATCAGAGCCCTTGAGCCCTTATGAATTCTGAAATGTATGTCTCATTCTTCTGCTAGCATTTGTTAAAATAGTTTCATTTGGAGGGAAGAGTGAGAAAAAGAAACACTCAGATTTATCTTGCTGCTATTTAAAATCTGGCTTGCTCTTTCGTGTTTCATCTGTTGTATTTTTCCAAATTCATCTTCTTTTATCTTGCATCCCCAGTTGCTTCACTGACCAGCCAAGATGACATAAAGTAGTTTAGAAGTACATGCTGACATGCAAAGATTTTTAGCTAATTCTGTCTACAAATAAGTTTCAGAGAGAAATATTTTAATACCAAAAGCTAAATTAGAGCCTTTCTCTGACATATTACTTGGTTGGCTGGACTACTTGAGGAAGAAAAAAATTGGGGGGAATTAAAACTCAGGAGCCTGAGTGGCGTAGGAGGCTAATGCCTCCTAAGGCAGCATTTAACATCCAGCTGCCTGCAATTACTGCGAGTTCAATTCTCACCAGGCTCAAGGTCGACTCAGCCTTCCATCCTTTCTAAGGTGGGTAAATTGAGGACCCAGTTTGTGGGGGCAATAAGCTGACTTTGTATAAAATATACAAAAGAATGAAGGCTATTGCTTAACGCATTGTAAGCCGCCCTGAGTCTCCGGAGAAGGGCGGCATATAAATCAAATTTATAAAAAACAACAACGTGGTGTAATGTTTGGAGGTGCTGGGCCAAATGCAGGGACATCCAAGTTCTAGTTGTCCCTTAAGCATAGAAGCTAGCTGGGTGATCTGGGCCAGTCATTTTTTCTCAGCTGGGAAGTCAAAATACATTTGTTTATCATCCACTGGACCTAATCACTGTGGTTGATTAGGGTCTATATAGTTAAATGAAAACCTTTTTATTCTGCAATGGATTGATTTGGGATAATATAATGAAAACAATTGATTTTGAGGGAGAACACATTGCAGGTTATGTGTCAGGCACAAGTAACCAGGAACAAGAGTTAAGTTCAAAGCATTTCACGTATATTTCATGTTACATATATACAGCTCTGGTGGCTCAGCAGACTAATTAACATCCACTTACATCTGCTGCCTGCAATTACTGCAAGTTCAAATCTCACCAGGCTCAAGGTTGACTCAGTCTTCCATCCTTTCTAAGATAGGTAAAATGAGGAGCCAGATTACGGGGGCAATAAACTGACTTTATATAAATATACAAAAGTATGAAGGCTATTGCTTAACGCATTGTAAGCCGCCCTGAGTCTCCGGAGAAGGGTGGCATATAAATCAAATTAAAAAAACCCCACAAGAATCTTATCTAAAAGTCAGAGTAAATTGGCGCTAGGTAAGGATCAATGGAATTCACAGGGGGCTGATTTAGGCCTCTTGTGGGAGTACAGTGACTCCAGACTGATGATGCATTTGACCCCACCCTTGGGCTCCACTTGCTCATCTCCTACGTTACTTACTATATTGTCTGTTTCATTTTTAAGTTAACTAATACTTTGGAGTATACCTCAAAGAAAATGAAGGAAGACAATATATTTAACTGTGCAAATGTGCAAATGCTATACCTAGAATTTCAACAATCACATCTTCTCACATCCAAGCACTTCTAGTATAACTTTCAGCATAACTTCTAGTGCCATTATCTTACCTGGAAAAAATTGAGCTCATTGAAATCAATACATCCTTCCGGGGTTTAATTTTGTGTGGATCATAACTCAGGTAGAAGCAATTCTGGGACCTTTTTTAAGGTCCCTTGTTTCTGTATTCCAGTTATGGAAACTTTTATTAAATCTGTTTTTTTATATGTATATATTATAGCTTTAAAAACTTACATAGAAAAAATGACTTTGTATTACACAAAGAATAGCCTTGGGTATTTCCAGGGTTTCGTTATAGTCCAAGTATCTGCAATAATAATGGAAGTAACTGGAAAGCCATTGGAAATGTTCTTATCAGCTTCCTGATCCAAAATATCTTATTTATCACATCACAAAGAGAATTAAATAGCCTGCTACAGCATTCATAAGACATCTGTTGCGAAAAATCAGAACAATTTCCTTTTGCAGCTGACTCTGTTTAGCTGCCCAAGTTATAATAATGATCAGACATAGTCTTTAAAGAGAAAATTTCTCATTTTCTTCTCATTTTTTTCCTCTCTCTGTTTCTATACTCAGATATTAGAAGGATTTTTGAATATGATTTTGTAAGTGACATTAATGCTTAGTCTTATTTTCACTGTACTGGTTCCAGTAAATGTCCCATGCAGGGCAAAAGGCTTTGCTGGTAGGCTTCTAAAAGGTTTTACATCCAGTATAACTTCTAAGCTGGATGAATGAGAGAGATGATTTTTCACTGAAGAGTTCTGATAAAAACAGATATAAAAAATCTATGCTTTATTCTCACTGTCTGTAGGAGGTTGGTTTCCTTCACCCCTGTCTTTTAGGCAATGAAAGGATTCCCTGAGATCCTGGGATTCTATTTCAGCTTAGTTTATTATTGATCTTCGCTCTGTTTAGGATCATAGGATCATTTTTGTGATAGGGCCCTCTATTAGCTCAGGAGAGTGCACAGTTTTTTCAACACCATGATTTAAGTCAGGGGTGTCAAATTGGCAGCCCGAGGGCCAGATGTGTCAAGTGCAGACCACGCCCAGCCTAGCTCCGCAAAGGCAAAAAATGTTGCAATACATCACGATATGTCACGTGACACGATCAAGTTTGACACCTGTGATTTAAGTACACAGCTTAATCAATCATCATGGATCACAAATTATATTTAGGTTTTGAAAGGCTGAGTATTAGACATTCAGATTCATTTGTCATTAGATATTTAATATTGCAGCTATCAGAAATTCAGATTTATTTGCCATCTTTGCATCATCTAGCTCAGTGGTGAAATCCAAATTTTTTTACTATCCGTTCCGTGGGCGTGGCTTGGTAGGTGTGGTGTGGCTTGGTGGGTGTGGCTTGGTGTAGCAGAGGAAGGATACTACAAAATCTCCATTCTCACCCCACTCCAGGGGAAGGATATTGCAAAATCTCCATTCCCACCCCACTCTGGGGCCAGCCAGAGATGGCATTTGCCGGTTCTCAAACTACTCAAAATTTCCGCTACCTGTTGTCCGAACTACTCAAAATTTCTGCTACCAGTTCTCCAGAACCTGTCAGAACTTGCTGGATTTCACCCCTGATCTAGCCTTTGATGGGTAACTGGAGAAAGTGAATCAACTGTTACGGTATACTAACACTCATTTAGTAACTGGGTTTTGTTCCAATGACTAGGTCATTGAGCAAAATGGTTGCTAAGTCAACATATGAGAGAGATGATGATGAATATAACTGGTTACTACAGTCTCATTGTGCAGCTGCACCAGTGTAACTCTTACTCTGGCATGCATTATTGTCAGGCACATAAAATGTAGTTGGAAATAGATTATTCTATTTGTGAATGATCACTAACTGAGGTAGTCTCCAAACAAGGAATGGGTGCACTTGAGATGCTATGTCAGTTGTTAGAAGAACAGTTGGACAAACTATTACCTCTTGCAGAATTTGCCTGTAGCAACTCAGAATAACAAAATAACAGAGTTGGAAGGGACCTTGGAGGTCTTCTAGTCCAACCCCCTACTCAGGAAATCCTATACCATTTCAGACAAATAATTGTCCAATCTCTTCTTAAAAACTTTCAGTGTTGGAGCATTCAAACTTCTGGAGGCAAGTTGTTCTACTGATTAATTGTTCTAACTGTCAGGAAATTTCTTTTTAGTTCTAGGTTGCTTCTCTCCTTGATTAGTTTCCATCCATTGCTTCTTGCCCTGCTTTGGAAAATAAATTGATCACCTCTTCTTTGTGGATACCCCTTAGATATTGGAATACTGCTATTATGCCATCCCTAGTCCTCTTTTCATTAAAGTAGACATACCAATTCCAGTAGTAATTCCAGAAGCATATCTCCCTTTCAGACAGTCTATGGCTACAATCCCCATATTCTGCTCTCAGTTTCCACTGCTCCTCGTGCTTTTTTCTTTGTTCTTTGTACAGGTGAGATAGGAACAGCAGATTTGACAAAGACTACTTAGAAATGCACCCCATCTGCACACTGGCAGAGGCCACTAAAATTGCAGTGGCCTCAGAGAGGAATTCTCAGGGATAAATATTATAGCAAAGAAGGCTAAACTGAATTCTGTTGTTTGTCAAGTAGAGACAGTTTTTCAAACACACATACACACATCCCATATCTGAATAAGGGTTAAGTAACATCCATCTGGCTTCTGAAGCATATTGCCCAGTTCTTCAAAAGAGAACAGCTATTAAACACAATTTTATCCATCTTGAGCAAATTCAGCAGTTTGGTCTCTTTCTGGGCATTTGTACAAATTATGTTCTGTCTTCAAGTTTGGTTCAGCTTTTGCAGCCATTCTCCTTCCTCTTCCTGTCTTGCTATCTTGTGCACATGTCTCTAACTTTATCAGTGTAAGGAGGTTGCCTCTACATGGCTGAACCAGGAGTGATATTTTCACATAGTAAATTTAAAAGGCAATCCCTGAGGTTCCATTGATAGCAATAGCACTTGGACTTATATACTGCTTCACAGTGCTTTACGGCCTTATCTAAGCTGTTTACAGAGTTAGCATATTGCCCCCAACAATCTAGGGCCTCATTTTACCAAATGTGGAAGGATGGAAGGCTGAGTCAACGTTGAGCCTCTGGTCAACTACAATATAAACTACTTGTTTATATTATTGCCTATTTTTCTTTGATTACTGATATGGGAAATGGAAAAGCATGGCACTTAAGTAACCCCAGAACAAGCTAATAAGCTCCTGATAGATTAGGGTGATGTCACTTGCTATAAAGCAATATAGGAAATGACTTCAAACTTCTCTTTCCTGATCTTTCAAACCAACTTCCATGCTTTCAGATATATTATAATGGGTTTTTAAAAATACAATGAATTTTCTGCTATTTTATGGGAAGTAAAAGCCTGCCAGAGATCATAATGTACTCCATTACTGCAAGTTTCCCCCGTTCTTTTTATGCCAATACAAACTCCCTGAATTGTTCAGGCTAAGTCTCTGAAGGCAGAGATACTCTGTTCAAAGTAAGATACAGAGAACTGGGTGGCAAACCGCTGAATGACCCCTAGATGACAGAAATGAGGTAGCGGTGGCGGTATCTCTGGTGATTATCTGGATTTTTGCAGCCCAAATCTATTTGTTCAGTTTGGAAAAGCTTGCAGAAAAAGAACTGTTGCATTGCTTCTGGGATCCGGTCGCTAGAGAGTGGTATAATTGTGGTGAGCTCTTATCACCTTGAATAAGATAAACTGAGCTGATATATGTGTTTTGCTGACTGATATGGGGAAATAATGTCTCTGTCCTTGGTCTTTGTGTTATCATTTGCAGGGTTTGACAAGCTGCAAAATGTAACTTGCCAATTGTCGTTATTGTCTTGTTGCTTGGAGCCGAATTGAATGGCTTCAGAGGATTAATTGAAGTGTTCAGCCACACTGAGGATCTAAAGGGCATTTGGACTGGTTGATTATGAAGATGTAAGGGGGGGAAACATGTCATTCTTCAGACAATTTATTTATTTATTTTGCATATTGCATTCCTATCTAAAGAAAAAATTGGGATTTAAATTCCAAATGTTATCAAAATCACCTTTTATAGGACCCACATAGGTAAAGGTTAGTTCAGCAAAGCGAAATTTTTATATCTATCTCACCTTTTATATCTTCCTCACCTTTCTTCATTATTGGCACTTGTGGCTCGTTTCTGCCCAGTAAATAAAAATTATAAGCTTTCGCATTCTGCCTAGAATATGGGCCTAAGTGAATGTAAAACTCCGAATGTAGCAAAATATGTTGAGTTTTGTCTATGAACATGTTTAGTATCATTATTTATTGTTTGTAAAAATTCAAAAACAAAGGGAAAGATAAAAGCATTTACATGAATACAGTACTTATCACTTGAGCGCTATTCACTTAGTCTTACCTAGTCTATCTGGGAATCTGGCTTTGGCATATTAACTATCTTACCTACAAATCTTTGTATGTATTTCAAAGCAATTTTTATCAATTTTGTAAAAGTTAAGATATACTGTACCTAAGGAAAAAGACCAGCATCTAACTCTAACCAAATAAAACTAATGATTTTCTTGGGATACAGACCAGTGGTGAAATCCATTTTTTTTTACCACTGGTTCTGTGGGCATGGCTTGGTGGGCATGGTATAGCTTGGTGGGCATGGCAGGGGAAGGATACTGCAAAATCCCCATTCCCTCCCCACTATGGGGCTAGCCAGAGGTGATATTTGCCAGTTCTCCAAACTACTCAAAATTTCCGCTACCGGTTCTGCAAACTGCTCAAAATTTCTGCTACCGGTTTTCCAGAACCTGTCAGAACCTGCTGGATTTCACCCCTGATACAGACTGGTCAAGAAATAAATGTACCACTTATTTTTAATAATATAATTGTAATATATAAATCAGATAAAAATGGTGATAGAACCTTATAGCTTTACAAAATAAAATGTATTGGAATTAGCAAAAAAAGTAAAATTTAAAATAATACTTTAATAGGAACAATAAGCTCACTTACTTTTGCATAACTCTTGCAAAACAGCTGTTTAAAATCTCCTCCTCCTCCTCCTCCTCCTCCTCCTCCTCCTCCTCCTCCTCCTCTTTCCTTTCCCCTTTTCCCTTCTCCTTTATAGCTGCCCACTCCAAATTATTCTAGACCACTTACAACAAATATACAAATATCAATAAAACATTACAGTCTGGACAAGAAAACAACCACCGCAATCAAAAGACTGGGGTTTCATAAACAAACTAACTTTTAGGTTAGTTTAGGTTAGTTTATGTATAGAAGCAAATTCCAAGGGCCTTTCAACCACCACAGATATCTCTGCAACATGTGAAATACTGGCAGGCTGTAAGTTGTTTCAATGCTTTTCCTACCTAACACTGTCATGCTGAGATAATAATCACAGTCCTCACCCCTTCTCCTTTTCCTTCCATCATAATTCCTTCTGCAATGTGGACATCAGGTCAGATGGTCAGAGCTTTACAGAGAACTTTACAAAGAAGCCATATGGCTTCTGTGATTACTCCTGTTTTGAAAGGCAAACATGGTTTATTGAAACAGACGCATATAAACAAAGCACATCCCAGATCCACTGCAATGCATATGATTATTAAGCCAAATGCTTGATATTTTAGCATTTTAGTTGGATGATGAGAAAAATACTCATATTTCTTTTTCTGTTGGCAAATGAGCTGTTACGCAGAGCACAGTCATGAGGGTAGAGCAAGGCTGCAGAAATTTAACATTATCTTAATACCACCTTTGAAGGGATAATTATTCATCCATTTTAGAACAGATTTTAACAACTGTTAGGCCATTATAATTAGATTGTCAATCCCAAAGTTATGGTGGGCATTCAAATGGTCTATATCAGCAATGGCTAACCTTTTAGCCATCATGTGCCAGGAGTGGGGGGGGTGTCATGCGTGTGCGTGCCCACACCGATAATTTTATGCGCCCTGCCCATGTATGCATGATCCCCCCGCTACAGGCATGATAAGCCTGTTTTTTGCTCTCCCCAGCCTCCAGAGCCTTTCTAGGAATCTGGGGAGGGCGAAACAGCCTTCCCCACCCCACCCCCAGAGACCCTCCAGAGGCCGAAAATGGCCTGTTTGCCAACTTCTGGTCCCACTAGAAAGGTTCTGGAGGCTGGGGAGAGCAAAAAATGGGCCTTCCGGTCCATTGGAAGTTGGCAAATGGGCTGTTTTCGGCCTCCAGAGAGCCTCCGGGGGGGGTGGCAAAGGCCGTTTTCACCCTCCCCCAGACTCCTATAAAGGCTCTGGAGCCTGGGGAGAGAGAAAAACAGGCCTTCCCCCCTCCCCGAGGCCCTCTGGAGACAGGAAACTGCCTGTTTTCCTACTTCTGGTGGGCCCAGAAGGCCCGAAAATCAGCTGGCCAGTATGCATGTGCTGAGCTCGCGTGCCCACCGATATGGCTACATGTGCCACCTGTGGCACACGTGCCATAGGTTTGCCATCACAGGTCTATATATTCTTATGCTGTCTATTATGAATTTCATTAGCTGGAATTCCTCCTCTTAAGAAGGCAATGGCCACAATAGTTCCAATCATCAGTAGGTTCTCAGTGTTCATAAGGGCAATAATTGATTTTACGTGATCTGGGAAAGCATGAAATGAAAACAGCTGTCACAGTGGAGCAAAAAGCGAAAGTGGTGATTGAACCCAAAACTGGAAGCACCAGATTAGTCAGACCACAGACTAATGTGGTCAGTTGGGATTATTGGGATACAGTAGTAGTAGATGTGTGTGCCACTAGTGCCACACAATTTTGGATGATAACTGCAAATAAATGAAGTTCATTGTTATGACATGGCTAGGGTCATTATTACTGGCTGCAGGAATATATATTTATTTATCATTTAGATTTATAGGATATCACATACCTGATCTTCTGTATTATTAGAAAGGATTTCTTTATTTGGAAAACAGTCTGGTCTGAATTAGTAAGTCTGCTGATAGTTATGTTTGCTAACTTGCTTATAGTGTAGTAGTATATTTATAAATATAGCACATGTCCATTTTTAAATTCAGATTTCCAGTGATCTGTCCTTTAAAACTTAATATCTTTTCCCTGAAGAGTGCTCATTGTTCGAGTAAATGAAATACGTGCAACAACATGTGATGAGAATTCCCATTTTCAGAAGCAGTGTGTTCAAGGAAAAATACCAATATAAACTTTTCTAAAGACAGCCAGTATTTCTGGATCAAAATGCAAGTGAATCAAAGTGGCTACTAGAAATATTACATCTCTACTTCCTTAAGAGGCTATTTTTTAGGCCACATGGGATCTATCTTGTAAAGATGAAGTTCAGTTCTGATTTATACATCCCACTTGGAGTTACTTATTAAACTGTCACTCAGAGAATACAACAGTGGAAAACCCATTACTGACTTAATTAGATCTGTGGTACTTTCAGTTTAATAGTGGCTGGTGCCAGCATGTGGTCAAGGAAGTACATAACTATGACACAGAAGTGGGAGAAAGTGAATGTATCTGTTTCCTGTAACAATTCTTTCAAACACAAGGAAAACTTGATGGAGAAATGGGGTCATTCTTTCTTTCTTTTTTTTTAATAATTTTTTATTATTAAAATGAAAACAAAGATATAAAGACAATACAAAGACAAACAAAACCCCCACCACCTACAAAACCCACACAACATTCTACATATATACTTTTTTGTCATCAACAGAATATATAGTATTTTACATTACATATTAGTGAAAAAATAGTATTAGATTCTTAATTCAATTACTTTGAACTAAAAATATACTTGCATCATCTCCTTATTCATCTCCTACTGTTAATCTTTCACCCTAATTTCTATCATCTACAGTTATGCTAATTTTCCTTTCCAGCCATTGGTACCATTGGTGCCACACAAGATAATAATCACTTTCTTCCTTATCCTGGAGTTCCAGCGTCAATCTATCCATTTCGGCACATTCTGTTATCTTTGACATAATTTTATCTTTGGTTGGAAGTTGGTCTGATTTCCAATTTTGAGCGAACAATAATCGTGCTGCTGTCAAAATGTGTATAATAAGGTATTTCGTCTCTTTGGTGTATTGTGCTGCTGTCATGCCAAATAAAAAAAAATTCTTCTATCTTCTACTTGTAGATTTGTTATTTCCTCAATGATCTTTTTTATGTCTTGCCAATATTGTTGGCCCTTCCCGCATTTCCACCAAGCATGGTAGTAGAAAAGGGGTCATTCTTTCAAGATGATTTCAGTTCTGCCGGCCCCCCCCCAATTGCTCAGCATTAGACTTGGTGTCCAACATGTTGTGTATGCAGTATATACACTAATATAATCCTTGGTTGTATAAACAGAGGCATAGAATCAAGGCCAGGTGAAATATTAGTACCATTTTATAAAGCCTTAGTAAGGACATACCTGGAATAGTGCATCCAGTTTTGGTCACCACATTACAAAAAAGATGTTCGGACTTTAAAAAAAGTGCAGAGAAGAACAACTAAGATGATTAAAGGCCTGGAGCCTAAAGCATATGAAGAATGGTTGCAGGAACTGGGTATGATTAGTCTAGAGAAAAGAAGGACTGGGGGACACACACAATAGCAATGTTCCAATATTTGAGAGGCTGCCACAAAGAGAAGGGGGGTCAACTTGTTTTCCAAAGCACCAGAGGGCAGGACAAGAAACAACAGATGGAAACTAATCAAGAGGAGAAGCAACATGGAATTAAGGAATATCTTCCTAACAGTGAAGGCAATTAACCAATGGAACAGCTTGCTGTCAGAAGTTGTGGGTGCTTCATCACTGGAGGTATTTAAGAGGAGACTGGACAGTCACTTATGTGAAATGGTATAGGGCTTCCTACTTGAGCAGGAGAGTTGGACTAGAACACTACCAAGGTTCCTTCCAGCTCTACTCTGAGTGAGTGAGTGAGTGAGTGAGTGAGTGAGTGAGTGATGTTTTGAAATTATGAATACAAATTTTAACTTCCCTCTCCAGATAATGGGCATCTGAGACATGAAAGGTAAGGAATGGATATCAGGGTTTTTCTAAACCACTCAGGAAAGAGAACTCAAAGCAAATTATATAGTAGTATATCGTAAATACTATTTACTATTTTTGCTGGAGACTGTTCAAAGCAGAACATAGAATGTGCTATTTAGTTTTGAATATTTCAACCTTAAAAAGCAAATCTATACATTCCAAAGAGAATATCTGCATTTTTCCCCTCTGTATTAATAGTATTGTCCCTTACCCTAACCTTCCAGCAGGATTTTATGGGAATAGTATGTGTTGAAAAGTGTAAGGTCCCAGTGAATTTTAGAGCCTCTATTCAGAAAAAATGATGAATACATTGTAGTCAATTATTATTATTATGTAGATGAACATCTTATACATGATAAGATTAAGTTCCAGTACTTATAATTTCCTTGCTAACCAATATCCCCCATAAAGCTTATCAGATTTCTTATATTGTTTGAATTTGACTTCAATAACTGTCCAGTGATGAGATGCAAATAGACGAGGGCTTTTGTAACTTCCAATAGCTATGTAAAAGAGGGATATTTTTTTCACCATTCAAACATCATAATGAGATATATCTGCCAAAATGTTTCTTTTTATATCTATTAATGGCACAAAAGCCTGTGTTGCACCTGGTTACCTGAGCTCTGTTCAATCTGTGCAAATGTATTGGGGGAAAAAACACATTTGGGTTTTGCTCCAGATGTCATTTCTATTTTCTGCTGCAATTGTGCTAGGTTTCCATCCATTAAGATTAGCAATTAGATGTTGCTAAGAAGAAATGCACATGTATTGGGCCACAGCAGATTTCTTCCTTTTCTAAAGGTTTAGCAGTCGTAACTGTCTGCAGCTCTTTCAACCAGAAATATATTTGTGAGCTGGAAGTGCCTTATTTGAGGAAATAACATGGCAGATAAAAACAACAAGAATGTCAAGTTATGTGACATTCCATTGTTGCTTGTTATGTGCCAAGCATAGATTGAGACTAAAACCTTATTCATGTTATTTATCTTTTTTAAAGAAACTTACATTGCTTCCAGAATTAAGCAAGTGAATGATGTTCCTTCTGTTAATGCAATTTTATATGTGATTAGAGCCCACTGAATTTAGTGGTACTTACATTAGAGCTGACATCTATAGCAGGGGTGCCCAATCCCTGCACCATGGACCAGCACCAGGCCATGGCATGCCAAAAACCAGGCTGCACAAACAAGCGAAGCCCCATTCACATCATGAAGGCAGCTTGCGAAACCATGCTCCCTTTGGAGTGTAGAAAAACCTCTCTCCACGGAACCAGTCCCTGGTGCCCAAAGGGTTGGGCACCAGGGGTGGGTTCTACTTTCCTTTACTACCGGTTCGCAATGAGATCGTGTGCACGCGCTCACTTCGCTTGCACACGCATCAAGCTTCTGCGCATGCACAGATCACCTATAACAACATCCAGGGCAGTGGGCGGAGCCTCCCACCAGTTTTACTACCGGTTCTTGTGAACCAGTCCAAACAGGGGGCAACCCACCACTGGTTGGGCACCAGGGACCTCTGATCTATAGGGTTACATAGAATTACACCCAGACACAGCATATTTTACATTAGTGTCTTTTACAATAAAGTGCTTTGCAGAAATGAACAAAAGTATTTTTCTTGAGTTATAATGAACTCCTGTGTTAAAGACATAATTACAGAACCAAGCCAGAAACATAGCAAATAAAAGGAACGGTTATCTGTGATTGAAAAGCAGAAACATTTCAATATATTTTATGTTCCTCTATCACAGAGACGGGCAATGTGGCCCCTGTGGACTTCAACTCCCAGAATTCTTCAGTTGGAATTCTTGAGGCTGGCTCAGGAATTCTGGGAATTGAAGTCCACAGGTCATAAAGGGTGAATAGTTGTCCACTCCTGTTCTATCAGCATGTTTTGTTCCTCAGACAGAAGTGGCATTAGATTTTTTAAAATAGATTTTTATTCCACTTTTTTCTTTTCATGTACAACTCTAGGCAACCTAATATTTCTTCCTCCTCCTATTTTCCCCACAACATCCTGTGAGGTGAATTGGGCTGAGAGAGAGTGATTGGCCAAAGCCGTCTAGCCGGGTTTTCATATTTAAGATGGAATGTGAACTCATGGTCTCTTGACTTCTATGCCAGCACTTTAACCACTACACCAAACTGACTCTTGGATTGAGAATTCCCAAACCCTCAGTCACCAACATGGTTTAGGCTGCTCTTGCACAATATATATAGATGCCTGATTATTTGGCCTACAGCAGTTTGGATTCTTAGAAAATGTTTTGCTCAGATACTCATGCAGGGCCTGATGGAAAAATCTATACTTGCTTGTAACCAATCCATTGTATTGAAAAATGATATCTGTAGTATTCAGTGTTGATTTATTAATTCAACAGAAATCAGCAAAATTATAGTGGATCACATTATGTCTTAATTTACACAGAGGGTTCCCTAGTAGTTGCCAACAGTAGATTTACACTTAACCTATCTCCATTGAAAAACATTGTACTCTTTTACATAAATAAATTATTTGTGAATTATTGTTCATTTCAAGTTATCAATTGAGGATGTTTCAGTCAATATTTTAATCAGGGATGCTTCATACATAGCTTTATAATCTATGCTTCAACTACTGGAAATATATTTGTAAAATTATGTAAAATGACTTGTCATTAAAAAAGGAAGGGATGTAAACAGAGAAAATTTAAATTTAAATTTTCTACTTCCAGAGAAAAGAAAAGATTAACTTGAATGGTTCGGATCATGGATGACATATCTTGGTATTTCCTAGTGGGTCACAATCAGAGGAAAATGTGCAATTAAAACAAAAATTGTGTCAGGCACAGATTTTAAGGATGAGTATCACTAAATTTAATGAATAGTTTTTCTATTTTTTTTTCTTTTTCCTAGCAGTGATATGAATCTATGAACTGCCAACAGTTCCTAAATTTTTATTAATATAATAAAATGTTATTTTGTGTGATGCCAGCATTTCTACTATATACCCCATATACAAAAGTAGCTTACCTATAATCTTTCCAGTGTCTGTGGAAGTGCATGTGCTAGTGAAATTTAATATTTTGTATTTATTATTTTAAATATTTAAAGTCTTTCAAAATGGAAAAGTGTATGGTGTTTGGAAAGAGCAGAGGGAAGGTAAAAGTTTGTAATATTCTATTTGTGTGAGTCAGGGTTTTTGGATCTTCTTTTTTACAGTGGCTTTCATAAAGAGCAAATAACAGTCAAAAATAAATATGGAATAAAAAATTAGAGTGCCTGTCAAAAAAAATGAAATCCAGATTTGGGGAAGCAGATATAAGCAAGTTCATTCCAAGTAAAAATGTGGTTTACATCATGCTGCTTTTGGGTTTCCAGTGAAACTGCCTTCTTCTGTCTGTCTGACTGTCTGTCTGTCTGTCTGTCTCTGGATCAGGAACTGGATCAGGAACACTTATTGCTGAGCACATTGTAAGCCGCCCTGAGTCTCCGGAGAAGGGCGGCATATAAATCAAATAAAAAAAAAATTATGTGCTCTATGGGCCACCAAGACCACCAGTTCTTGAGTGATAGAGGTGAATCCACTAGGTAAGCACCAAGGCTGCACAAGTTTCTTCATGAGGAGAGTAACCCATACAGAACTGATGATTCACCCAGTTCCCTGATTCAAGTGCTGGTGACAAAAATATTTTATACAGATGTCTGTAATTCAATACTATACAGAGGATGTAATCAAAATGTTGCAGTAATTTTTAATGAGCACAAAGAGGATACAGATCTGCCCTGAGAGGAAAAATACATACATTTTAGGTACTATCTATTTCATGTGAAGCTGTTTCATTATATCAATTCTCTTGTCTGTTCATTTATTGATGACAAGTGTTAGTAAGTATTGAAATCTTATTACTGTTTCATTATGTTCCTGTTGTTATTTGGCATTTTATAATGCAGTAAAATGTTATTTTCTTTATTTGATGCAGATTGTCATTACAAATTTGCCATCTTATCATTATATTACAATATAAATACCTTGTGTGGTGACATTAAACAGATATACTGATGTATGTATTAACAACATAGTAATTTGTGACTTTTAAGATAAAACAAGGTGTTTATTGGAATAAATATTTTTGAATACACATTTCTGAATATTTATTAAGGTCTTCTCCAGAGAGTCACAAGAGCATTTCATTCGACAAAACTAAGAAATGGAGAAGCCAATTATTGGGAAACTCAATTAAAAACAAAATAAGACTTTTCCCAGTGAAGGTACTTTTTTCCTCTTTAAATACAGGTAGTTGGTGTTGAAATGTTTAATAATAAATTGACTCAGCAAACATTTTTTATTCTGTGGTTACTCATCAAATCAGTGTGTTCTAATTTCCTGAGAGTCCTTTATTAAAAGGTATGTCAGAGGACAATCCTCCACTGGATTGTTCCCTTTATTGGAACACAATCTAATCTAATTTAATATAAAACTTTCATAAAGAAGACATTATGGCCTTGAAAATGTTCACCTACATCAGCTTGCTATGGTGCAATGTATTGCATTTTTTTAAAAAATATAGAAATTATTTCTTGAGTTGTATCTATCTCTCTACTACTATCTTGAAACACATTTCTAGGTTTTTGGTGATATGTAAATGGACTTCCTTCCTTCAGCCTTTTCACAGATTGGGACCACAGGATCTGAAAGAAACACTCTTCTTAACTGTTCATACTTGTACCCTAAGAACATGAACTTCTGTTTCAGATGTCTTCCACGCTAAAGTGTTGTGAGAACTAACAGAAAGCAGATCTTTATAATGAATTTTTTTACTTGAACCAAAGGTGCTTTTTTTCAAGAGGCAACTGGATTTTCTGGTTTTTCTTTGAAGATGTTTCGCTACTCATCCAAGAAGCTTCTTCAGCTCTGACTGGATGGTGGGAAATGGAAAGATTTATACTCCTTGCAGATAGCTGGTCATTTGCATTCTCTTAGCAGGTTGTTAAGGTCACCTGGAGGTTTATCTGGGTCATCAGGGTCACCTGAGTAGTGCAAATGGGTGTGGAGCCTTCTTGAAACTGTTGAAAGGACGGTGTTGTAGTTTGGAGATATATGATGTTGTATCCCTCCCCTTCTGTTGAGAGAGGGCTGTTCAATTTTTACATAGATTGCCTCTTTGACCCCTCTTTCAAACCAGCGGACCTCTCTGTCTAAAATGTGGACTTGGCTGTCTTCAAAAGAGTGTCCTGTGTCTTTTAAATGCAGTTGGACTGTTAAATGTAATCCTGATGTGTTTGTTCTCCTATGTTGTACCATGACCTTAATGAGCCACTAAAAGAATGCAAATGACCAATGTCTGTAGGGAGTATACATCCTTCCATTCTCCATTATCCAGTCAGAGTTGAAGAAGCTTTTTGAATGAAAGCAAACGTCTTCAAAAAAAACAAACAAAAAACCAGAAAGTCCAGTTGCTTCTTGAAAAAAAAAAAGTACCTTTGGGACAACCATGACCTGGATGACTGAGAATCTCCATAGACATTTTGACTTGAATGTTTCAGTATTTCAATCATTCAGAATTTTACTGTGTGATTTTTAAATCGCCCTGAAAAAAACCTTGTCCTCAGTGATGGGATGCGCTTTGAAAATAAAGAAAATAAATGTTTAATAAGATCCAACCCCTTGCAGACACTCTGTTCTATGCATGTAGATCGCCTTTGAGTGAAAATACCAAAGTTCAGCAAACTCATTGCCTTGTTCTAAGAAGGCAATTTTCACAGCCGTTGAATTATTCCAGAGGAGAACTAGCTGGATGACCTGATCCTTCCCAGTTCACATGTTGAATTTAATCAAATTTAATTAAATCTAGTACAAAACATCCTCTTCTATAACAGCTGATTTTTTCATCAGGCTCATTCATAAGGAAGCTGGATTTTCTCCTGGTTTAAAAAAAATAAAACAAATGCAAACCAAACCAAAGCCCTGGACTTGAAAATGCTGCAGGCTTTTTTAGCAGATCCACTTGCAAAACTTGTCACTGCCTTAACAGTTGTGTAAGCAAAATCATCTTTTTCTTACAACAAAGGTACCTTTTAATAAGACATGAATCAGTCCCCTCTACGTTAATCCTTTTTGCTTTGTATAAAGCTGACAATTTCATAATCAGTCTGTCATTTATTTACAATTCCCAGGAAAGAACAATTTAATCCACATGTGAAAGGTCAGTCTTAAAGTATTGAGCTTTTCAAACATTCCCATTTGAGATTCCCTCTTTGACCTCAAGTTTTCATGTTTATTATCTGGGAGGTCTGTTGATGTTTAAAAATGCTACACAGGTAAAACACTTTGTAGACTTTGTAGAGATCTAGCACAATAGATAAATCACTGGATGACAAATGTCAATAGTATTAGAAACCTCCTTGAGGTTTCAAGTTGATTTGCATACATTTCTGAAGTACATTGTATATTTGGGTTAAATGTGATAGCTCTGATAGGTCTTAGCTTTACCTTTGTCAATATTTCAGGTACATTTCACACAATATATTTTCCTTCAGTGGTTTATTCAGTGCTCCAATATATGTATCATTCTACATTGGTATATTCTGAGAATCTGACTATGTCTTTGAAATATGTATATTAAATTAGCACTATGCAAATCCTTCATAATTGCTTCATAATTTATGGGCCTGGAAATTAGCATGGTTCTTTAGCTATTTATCCCCTGATATTGCAAAATTTAAAGAATTTGCACAATTCTTTTAGGAATACAGTACGCTACCAGCCACTCACAATTATTCAAAATGTGGCCACCTGATAAAATAAGATGAACATTGTATAAAGCAGACTTCATCAGAGAAGACAAAAGAGTTAGGTCGATTCGATGAGTAGATAGAGATCTCCTCATCTGAAATATTAATTTACATATTTTCTCATTAAATAAGGATGAGAAAGCTTATAATTATTTGTAGATCTGTTATGTCAGGGGAAGAGAATTTATTGGGTTTTTTTCATTATTATTTTCTTTCCAACATCCAGCCAGGGTGGATTTTTTTGTATGTTTAAGGTTAGACTTATTTGATGTTTGGGTCATTTCCCCCCCTCTTTTTTGTACAGTTTTTTGTGTTACTGTTGGATGTATGTTTTTTTCTTTTTCTCTGTTTTGCATTTTATTCTTGTTTTATCAAAACATAAATAATATATCATATATATTTATATGATGACAAAAGAAGGTAAATGTCTCCTCCTCCTCCTCCTCTTCTCCTTCTCTTCCTCTTGCACAAGAAGCTTTGTTACTTAAGGTCAATGCATCTGCAGCAGATGGGAAAGGAAGAGCAGAATGATGCTGTGATGACACAAGCCCGGTCTTTTTGTATATATGTTGTGATATATCAGAGGAACGCGGTGGCTCAGTGGCTAAGATGCTGAGCTTGTCGATCGAAAGGTCAGCAGTTCAGCGGTTCAAATGGGGTGAACTCCCATTACTTGTCCCAGCTTCTGCCAACCTACAGTTCAAAAGCATGTAAATAATGCAAGTAGAAAAATAGGGACCACCTTTGGTGGGAAGGTAACAGCATTCCATGCACCTTTGGTGTTTAGTCATGCCGGCCACATGACCACGGAGATGTCTTTGGACAGCACTGGCTCTTCGGCTTTGAAACGGAGATGAGCACCGCTCCCTAGAGTTGGGAACAACTAGCACATATGTGCGAGGGGAACCTTTACCTTTACCTGTGACATATCATAGACACATGACGAAAAGCTTTTGGTATAACAGTATGATGAGGGGGTGTTTTTTTTTTTTTTTTGTCATTTTGACACAAGCAGAAAGAACATGTCAATCCACTTGCTTACAATGCATGAATGAATACCCCCTCTTTGTTATTCCAATGCAACAGAATAGCTGGAGACAAAATGCTGAACAGATTGATGCAAATGGTATTTCGGTTAAAATGCATTATAATGATCAGAAATATGTCGATGGCATGATTCTTTAGGTGCAAAGCATAGGTGATATATAAACACTTTTATATTTCAGTGTTAAATATGGCATTGTTCCCTGCATTTTTGTTGGTTCGACAATCATCCATGGATTGAAGTAGTTATTTTGAAAAACTATTATAGAACCTTCCTCTGTTGACCCAGAAGGTTTTTTAAAACTTGCTATAAACCCTTTCTCTTTTTTTCTGTCAGGGCACGCAAATCTCTGCAGGGGAGGAACAAATGAAGAAATACCCATCACAATATCAAGATGCAAAGCCTTACGTAATTGTCTCCTGATATTGGATGCATGGACAGAGGGGTCTACTGGGAATCACAATGCCAAAAAATAATAATAATGAACTGTTTCAAAAACATTCTTTGAAAGTGATCAAATAACTTAACGATAGTGGAGTACAATCCAGTATATTAATCAATAATTAATTAATAGTGCCAAGCAATATATGCTAATCGGCATTTCTGTTAAGAGACACAGAACGATATTCACTGTGTGAGTACAATTGAGGAAGAGTCTTTTTTTTTTAAAGCAATGGACTCTAAACCAAATACCAAGTATTGAAGCAAAAAAAAAAAAAAAAAAAAAAGAGGGAGAGAGAGAAAAAAAGAAGTGGCAAGACCACCTTCTTGAGGAAGAAATTGGTTCAATAATATCTTAGTGAGATATGTTCCTTGATCTAAAACAGAGAAGTGCAACTGAGTTTCATGTTGCTATACATCTTTGTTTTGCTTACACTAGATCACTTCCAGATCTACATAACATTATTGCTTAGCTTTATTTATTTTTTTGCTTGTATCTTCCATTTGTTTGTTTCTAAAGGAGATACAGCTTGTCTGCCAATATTTATGGTTTCAGAGTGTTTGCCCCAAATGATCTGTAATCTCTAGGTTTTGTGCTATCCCTCTAAATGGTCCTATATCTTCAGCTATTATATCAGGCACGTTTGTCTGCACTAAGGTTTTCACTGCTTTTTACTTCAGACCTGAGTGCTGTCTTGTTTTGTTACAGGTAATCCTCATTTAGCAACCACAACTGAAACTGGTAATTTGATAGTTACGTGAAGCAGTTGCTAAATGAAACTGTAACTATGCTTACAATCTTACTTCAGCTGTTCTTCACTTTACAGACATGCAAAGATTGTAAATGTGAGAATTGGTCACAGAAAAATATTATCATCACCACTGTAACTGCCAATGCATTGTAATTGCAGTCACTGTACAATGCAATCCCTAAATGAGGACTACCTATATTTGAAAGTACTCCAAGGGAAGGTAATAGCTACATTTACTTTGCCTATAGAAAGTCCGTGTTCAATCCCTGGCAGTTTTATAAATGGTTGAAAAAAATGTCAGCCTGAAGCTGTGAAGATACACTGCCAGTGTTGACAATGGCTTCTTGGAATAACGGTAGCCCAAGCTCATATTTCCTTTGGTGTTCTCCAGGCTGAGGAACACTGCATTAAAGTGTAGACCACTAGCATTGCAGATGTTTTGCTATAGCTTCTAGTGCAATAGTTCAATATTTATTATCTGTTTGGATTTTAATTCTTTGGGATGATCCAAATCAATTCACATCCAGAGCGACAGGCTTCTATTCCTGCAATTGAAATGAGGTACTTTTATAGGGGAATCAGATCAGTGGTGGGTTGCCATCAGTTCGCCTGATCTGGGACGAACCGGTAGCAGCGGCAGTGGGAGGCTCTGCCCACCTGCCCGGATGCTTCTGCGCATGTGCATGCTGTTAAGGATATTTGTGTTGTGTTACCAACCAGCAGAGTGTATGCACAAGGAAACGTTGCTGAGAGCAATGAATAAGAGTTATGCAAACTGGTTTATCAAAAGCTTACTTTATAGAAAAACAGTCTCATAGTCTTTAAACAAATTCCAAGTCTTTGCCAGTAAATCAGTCCAGTATTACAGAATCTTCTTACCCAATAAACAGTAGTTGGTTAGAATAACAAACTCACCCTGGTTCACAAACCACGATGGTAGCAGATTCCATCAAACCATGATTAGCAGATAGCAACTCCTCTCAATGGTAGCTTATCATAGCAGCTTCATTATCAAACTGAATATGTTACAGTACCTTGCTTAAATACTCTCACAACCAGTCATTACCTAATTACAGCATGACTCAGCATTAAAGTCACGTAATACATTTACAGATTAAAGTTACAGTACACTTATATTACCTGGACAACATAGTTAGGCTCAAACCATATCCTAACATTCTCCCCTTTGGACAGGTCAATATATACAGTCTAGATTCTTAATCCATAGCTTTCGCAACATGTTTTATGTTTGATAGCACCTTGTGCTTTGGTAAAATTATCAGCAATATTGTCTTCCGACATACAATATTCCAACTTAACCATGTTGCTTTGGATACACTGACGAACATTCAGATACCTAATGTCAGTATACTTAGATCTAGTTTTAACTGCTAAATTTGTTGCCATTTTAATAGCAGCTTGGTTGTCCTCATGTATTACAATTGGATAATCCATCTTTAAACCAATATCCATCATTAGTTGTTTGTAATAAATCAAATCAGTACAAACAAGTGACAAACATGAGAATTCTGCCTCCATAGTCGAATGACTAATATGTTTTTGATGAATTGATTTCCAGCCAATCAAACAATTGTCTAACATGATAGCTATACCCAACTGCATTATATCTCGCTAATTGGTTTACTCCAAATGAGATATCAGATCTCGACCAATTGCTTATATAAGATAGACTACCTATAAGAGACTGGTAGATCTCCTTACTAAATTTAGGACTTTGGATTTCTCCTTGTTGAAAATCCTGTGCCATAGGTGTTTTAGCTGGCTTACATAGCTCCATACCATAACGTTTTAACATTTGGCTTATTTTGCTAGATTGAGATATTTTATAACCTCTAGCTCTTTGATTGATATCTAGACCCAAATAATGTTTAATATTTCCTAAATTTCTGATTTTAAATTTGGATTCTAACTGTTTAACAATATCTATGACTTCATTGTCAGTTTTTGTTATTATGGCTATATCATCTGTAAACAATAACAAAAATGATACTAACCCATTATTCTCTCTTTTAAAGAGACACTTATCCACTATACCTTCATGAAAACTGATCTTATTTAGCTCTTTAACTATACATTGGTTCCACTCAAACCCTAATTGTCTCAAACCATAAAGGCTTTTATTTAACTTCCAACAATCACTGTGGTTTTGTGTTTCAACTCCTAAAGGCTTCCTCATATAGATGCTGTGTCTCAATGGAGCATGCAAGTATGCTGTCTCTACATCTATATGGTTAATACTATATTTATACTTAGCCACCCACACTAGCATTGTTCGTAAAGTACTAGCTCGTAAACTAGGAGCAAAAACATCGAAATCCTGTTCAGTCTGAGAAAAACCTTGAGCTACAAGGCGAGCTTTATGGGTTACTGTCCCATCTATGCTTTTCTTAATTTTGTAAACCTATCTACAACCTATTAATTTTTCACCAGATGGCAATTTCACAGTTTCATAAACACCTAACTTAGTTAAAAAATTAATTTCCTTACTCATTGCCTCCTTCCAAGCATTCTGCTCCTTTTCAGGATAAAGCTTAATATCCTCATAACTTTGTTAACTTGGCAAACTATGGTTGCTTTGTATCGATCAGGTGGATGCCTTTCCCTAGTAGATCTCCTAGGTAATACAGGATTTACAGCAGATTGTTCATCTGACTCCTCCCCTAAAACTACCTCCTCTAAACCTACTTCCTGTTCTTCCTTCTTGATAGAGGATTTTACATCATCTAAATCCTCAGGAATATCATCAGGAATATGATGCTCTATACTAACAGTATTATTATCATGTCTATAACCTGCACGCTCTAGTTTATCCCATCCTTTGTGCTCTAGAAATTTAGCACTTGCACTACAGTAAACACTAGTAGTTCCCTGTGCCCAAAATCTAAAAGATCTATGATTTGATTCATAGCCAATGAAAAATTTTTCTGGCTCTCTGTTGATCCTTTCTCCTTAAACTAGATGGAATATGTACCCAAGCTGGGGTTCCAAATGTGTGTAAGTAACTAAGATTTGGTTTCCTCCCATGCCATAAGGTGAATGGTATTTCACCCGTAGAGGAATGAACCACGTTGTTTAACATATGGTTAGCACACATAACAGCCTCACCCCATAAACTTTCAGGCAAACCAGAATCTGCCAACATAGTTCTAGTCATGGCTTGTAATGTTTGACCTCGTCTCTCAATATAAGAATTATGCTGTGGTCTGTACAGTGCAGACCGTTTATGCTGGATCCCTGCATCCTGCAAAAACTTTTCCAATCTTTGGTTGGTAAATTCTGTACCATTATCAGTCACTAAGCATTTAACCTTAAATTTCTGTTTCCTTTCCACAAAACGTAGCCAGTTGTTAATATGCTGGAATGTTTCACTTTTTGTTTTCATTAGATAACAGAATCCGTATCTTGAATAATGGTCTACTATGCTCAGAATATAGCAGGCACCTCCTATGCTAGGTTTTTTGGGTCCAATTAGGTCTATAAACACTACCTCTAACGGATTTTTGGTTTTAAAACCATTAACACGGTTTGCTGATGTTACCCTACTTTTTTGCTGACTACAGGCATTGCAATTCAGATATTTACTACATGCTTGTAGTTTTATCCCTTCAGAGAACTGAACTGTTTTCTTTAACATCCTGAAATTTAAATGCCCAAGTCTCCTGTGTAACAGATGAATACATTCATCATGTGGTTTAACATTCTTATAAACAGACTTAGACTTAGCCACCAATACTGGGTTATCCCTTAAAACAAATAAATCATTTTCTAAACTTGCAGTAACAACTTTGCCATCTTTCTCAATAAAACACTTATCATTTTTAAATGTTACTGTAAACTCAAATTGCAATAATGATTTAACAGATAATAAATTGAATTTTAACCCAGGAATATATAACATAGGCAATGGTTCATTACTAAATGACCAACGGGTAACACCCTCTCCAGCTACCTTAACCTTCCAGCCATTTGCTAGTTTAACATGTTGGTTACTTTTCTCCATTTTAACAAAAAAATTTCTATTTCTAGAAATTGATTGAGAAGCACCACTGTCAACAACCCAACAATCCTGGTTAACATCAGTAGTTGAACTGGATATAGCTAAATTACAACCCTTCTTGGGTCTAGTATTGTCCCTAACAGGCATTTTCTTATTCTTACAATACTTAGCTATATGTCCTTTAGCCCCACAAGCAAAACAACGTTTTACAAAATAGGCAGTTGAATACATTTTTTCTTCTTTTGGTTGTTGCACTCTCAACTGATCCCTTTCTTGTCTTCTTTTGGATTCTTCCAATAACCTACCGGTTATGCCAGCCAATGTCAGTTCATCTCTGGACAAAATCTCTAATGAAGAAACATAGTCGTCATAACTATCGTTCAAAGAAGAAAGAATTATGTAAACTTGTTGTAGTTCTGAGAAAACAAGTTCCTTTTCATGCAGCTCCTGGAAAATTCTGGTCATGGATTCCAAATGAGCCATCATATCTCCACCTTTAAGAAGATGTTGTTTAAATAATCTCCGTGTGAGATAAATATGAGCACCCACAGAGTCACGAACATATAGTCTCTTCAACTTGGTCCAACACCTAGCAGCAGACTCTTCGCCACGAATATGGACAAGCTGCTGGTCACCCAGTGTTAGTCCAATAATGCAAAGAGCTCGTTCATTGTCTCTGTTAAACCTGGTTATTTTCTTCGCATCTTCTTCATCAGCAGGATCCCATGCTGTTACATCTGGTGGATAATCAACTATGTCCCACAGTCCTTCTCTACGCAGAAGTAGAGTACATTTTGCAGACCAGGATACATAGTTTGTTCCATCCAGCTGGGTTATCATGGAAAAATTTGCTGCTTGTTCTAGTGCCATCTTCACTTGGATTGTAAATCACAAACACAGTTTGTACTATTCACATTAACTCTCAGTTTAGCTATTAACAATCCTAGTTAGTTCTGGTTGGCTCTGGGCCCATAACCAATGTTAAGGATATTTGTGTTGTGTTACCAACCAGCAGAGTGTATGCACAAGGAAACGTTGCTGAGAGCAATGAATAAGAGTTATGCAAACTGGTTTATCAAAAGCTTACTTTATAGAAAAACAGTCTCATAGTCTTTAAACAAATTCCAAGTCTTTGCCAGTAAATCAGTCCAGTAGTTACAGAATCTTCTTACCCAACAAACAGTAGTTGGTTAGAATAACAAACTCACTCTGGTTCACAAACCACGATGGTAGCAGATTCCATCAAACCATGATTAGCAGATAGCAACTCCTCTCAATGGTAGCTTATCATAGCAGCTTCATTATCAAACTGAATACGTTACAGTACCTTGCTTAAATACTCTCACAACCAGTCATTACCTAATTACAGCATGACTCAGCATTAAAGTCATATAATACATTTACAGATTAAAGTTACAGTACACTTATATTACCTGGACAACATAGTTAGGCTCAAACCATATCCTAACACATGCACGCACGAGTGAACTAGTAGCAAACTAAATTGAAACCCATTACTGAATCAGATATGTAAATGTTTGCTTAGAAAATTATGTATCCTAATTCTCTCCATGTGTATTCAGAAACCTCTCTGTAAGACCTAGTCCCCACTCAGAGATGTAAAAGGAAACCATCAAAATGTCAAATAGTACAAAACATGAGGGGAATTTTTTTTTTTCAAACAGGGATTACAGGCATTTCACCGAGAAGAACAGGCATTTTACTTCAGTGTTCTGTAAGCAGAAATACTTGTTTTTAGCCGATAGCATTTAGATTTTCTCACAATATCTCTTGGGTCTGAACAAATATAAGAAATAGAGATGATAGGTACAAAGGTTCAGCACCTTAGATTGAAGCAAGCCTATTCACTGGTTGAAAAATTAGAAAAAGAGAGGGGAGAAAGAGAGCCGGTTGCTGCAGACAGAGAATAGTAAATCAAAAAACTCTAGGAGAATGCCACAAGGAGGAAGACGTGGATGAGGAAGTGGAAGAAATATACATATATGGGAGAATGAGAGGAAGAAGGAAAGAATGTGGGATGATCCTGGAAAAGAGGACATTTGAGAGGGTGTGTGTATGTGTATACAGTATAACACATACAAACACATATACACTATATATACTGCTCAAAAAAATAAAGGGAACACAAGCAGAAGACATCCGAGATCTGAATGAATGAAATAGCCTTATTAAATACTTTGTTCTTTACATACAGTAGTTTATACACTGCTCAAACAACTAAAGGGAACACAAAACTACTGTATGTAACGAACAAAGTATTTAATAAGGCTATTTCATTCATTCAGATCTCGGATGTCTTCTGCTTGTGTTCCCTTTATTTTTTTGAGCAGTGTATATTCTATATATATTCCATATTTCAACAACACAACATAACAGAAGATTAAAAAATAATAACTAGGTTGAAAATAACTAGGTTGAACCTAGGTTGAAAAGCATTTTTTCTTACTCTGCCCTTCAGAACTACAGAATAACAGAGTTGGAAAAGACCTTGGAGGTCTAGTCCAACCAACTGCTCAAGAAGGAGGCCCTATACAATCAAGTCTCCTTCTTGCCCAGTCTCTTCCTAAAAACCTCCAGTGATGGAGCACCCACAATCTCTGAAGGCAAGCTGTTCCACTGGATTATTTATTGGTTAATCTTTAGTGAGATTCACAGCCTTTGAGGCTGGTTAATAGCTCAGCAGCTCGAGTCCTAACCAAGGACCTAGGAACTGTTAAGGTATCGTCAGAGGATGTAAGCTGTTCCGAGTAAGGTGGTTTTTTGTAGAGTCAAAATGTTCAAGTCCGGCAAATTTAGAATTTCTAAATAGCGGGGTAGCCCTTTGGGTATTGCTCCGAGGGCTCCAATTACAATCGGGACAACACACGATTTCTTTTTCCACAGTCGCTCAACTTCAATTTGTAAGTCCCGGTACTTTGTGATTTTTTCTTGCTGCTTATCTTCAATTCGTGCATCACCAGGTATTGAAATGTCAATGAACCATACTTTTTTCTTTTCAACTATTGTTATGTCAGGTGTGTTGTGGACCAAGTGCCTGTCAGTCTGAATCCTAAAGTCCCACAAGATCTGAAGGCAAGCTGTTCCACTGGATTATTATTATTATTATTATTATTATTATTATTATTATTATTTATATTTCTATGCTGTCCACCCTCTGAGGACTCTGGGCGGCTTATACCAAAGACAGTATACTCAATAGCATATTGCCCCTAACAATCTGGGTCCTCATTTTACCTACCTTGGAAGAATGGAAGACTGAGTCAACCTTGAGCCGGTGAGATTTGATCTGCTGATCTGCTGAACTAGCAGTCAGCTGAAGTAGCTGCAGTACTGCACCCTAACCACTGCGCCACCTCGGCTCCTGTTCTCACTGTTAAAAAATGTCTCCTTAGTTCTAGGTCTTCTTGATTAGTTTCCATCCATTTTTTCTTGTCTTGCTTTCTGGTGCTTGGGAAAATAGGTTGACCCCCCCCCCCCTTCTTTGTGGCAGCCCCTCAAATATTGGAACAATTCTATCACTAGTTTTATCACTATTCACTTCCACTAGTTCTAGCAATTATTATATATTGTCAGCTCCTGGAGGAGAGGTCCTTATATTAAAGCTACACTCTAACCAGGGACTTCTGCAGGAGACATTTTAAAAAAGTCAAGGTGGCAGCTGCAACTGTATGATCAAAGCCCCATCTTTTTGCTCTGTTGATCCTAAGACCAGGTCAATACAAAGTTTGACCTAAAATGGAATGGGACAGTTCTGTTTATCAGTCTGAGATGCTGCATCTCAGCATCCAGTTCAGGAGCTCAGTATGCTGGAAAGAGACACACTGTGCCTCAAAAGGGGTGCAGAAAAACAGTAAAATAGGCCGTGGCAAGACTAGTATTTGCTCAAAAATGGAAGTGTAAAGAAATACTCTCAGAAGAAGAAGTAATACACAAAATTTACAGCTGTACAGAGATGGACAGACTCACTTCAGAACTCAAAGACAAAAGTGAATCAACATACTATGAAGTCTGGAATAAATTTTATAATTGGTTAGATTAGAGGAAGAATGCCAAAAACAAGGGATAACAAATGTTTGGAAATGTATATATCAATGTATATTGAATTTGTGAATGTAATATAGGTTTATTAAATAGATGCATAGTTGTTTAGGAAGTAAAATACTGCATACTTGATATATAATGAAATAGGAGATATGTAAATTTGTATATAGATCAAGGAATAGATTACTTATTGACTTGATTTAGACGCAAATGTTAGAAACCAGAGACGTTGAGCAATATCCATTGTTTTACTTTTAAAACTAATAAAATATTTTTTAAAAAAGAAAAAAAGAAATAGTAGAATAGTATCTTCATTGTGTACTTGAGGCAAAATGGGGAAGAAACATTGGATTCATGATATCTGTCTATTCCAAATTTGTCAGAATATTGCAATTGGTAGCCCCTACCAGATCTTTTCAACTGGTGGCAAAGTTGTGGCAAAACAATTGTACTACTCTGTGGTAAAACAGAGAAGTATCTATATTTGCATACCATACATCATTTCAGATCTTCTGCTGAAGGTTCAGACAATAGTTTCTCTGTAAGTAGATTTAATAAACCATATTTTAAAGGAATATAATTCAAAACCCCTTGAATGTTGTGAAAGATGGAAGTTTTTATCCTTATAATGTGAAACTTTTCAATGAAAAATAATAAACTGATAACTATCTTTTTTCACACTAGATATAAGAAGATGAAAGGATATTTTTTCCTGACTAGCTGAACAGGGACCCAGTTTAGACTATTTTTGGTTTTATCTCAACAAAGTTCAACTCCAGATTTAAATGCTTGAGTAAGTGCAATATCTCTTTCTTTTACTTCTCTCATCTCTATCTGGAATACCATCAGGACATACCATACATCAAACATAAGGTCTGATAAGGTTTTGTTGAAATGTTAGTAAAACTAAATTTAATCTTGCAGAATATAAGGAGCAAAACAAAGATACAGTATTTGAAAAGAAGAACAGGTTCACACCAGAAAGGAAACCTTCTTTTTAGGTATTTATTCCTGAGATTTAAATCTGTTATGACTCTGGGTAGCTAATTACTAATTACTCAAATATAATTTTTGACATTCAAGTGACTCTGTGGAACAAGGCCTGTCCCTTTTGATATAAAGCAACAAAATTGGTCAATTAAGAGGTAAAATAAAATGCAACAAAAATACATAAGTAATGTTAAGATTAAGACCAAACTCCAGTGCAAATTTGCTTAATCAAAGCACACTCCAAATTTTAAAAAAGTCCTTTTGCTTGCCATTTGGGAAGAAGAGGAAATGTTATTTCCCTCTCTTGATAGGCCATGATAATGCCAAAAAGAGGCCCATCTCTGCTCTACATTATGGTATGTAAAAATTAATATCTGCTGCCACTTTTAATACTTATAGAAGTATAATATTTTGAACAAACAAAAAAAAAGCTGATCCACGATTATGATATTGATCTCCTCAGGAGACTTCTGGATCTCTATCAGGTTTTTTTAGTAGTAGGCGTGATCGTCTTTTACTCCTTATTAAGTTCTTAACTTGTTAGCATGAGTTCTCCAGCATAACTCAAATACCATTTCTGAAATGCACATAACACACTAACGGTACTCTAAACTGTCTATAAATTACAAGATTGCCTGGTCATAACCCATATGGACAGGCCACAGCCCTTTACTTACTCAGTGGACACCTCACCTCACAGCTGATCCTTTTCTTGACCAATTAATTGATACATCTGGACGTTGACATGAGTTGAGCAATAGGATTGGGGTGAAATAGGGCTCAAAAAGCAAATTTTACTGCCTTTTTGGGTAGCACTGACTTGACAGGTTTAATGGCAAACAGCTAAAATTTCCAGTGACTTTTTTCAGTGATTCCTTGCTGAAAAGATTTCTCCCTCAGCAGGCTCAATATTGGCTCAATGACTCTTCATGAAGCTGTTGTATAAAAACAGCTTTCTAACCTGCTGTAATTCAGTGCTTTATTCCAGTAAGTTGTCACCTGAGGAAATCGCCTGGTGTGTGTGTCTGTAAGTTTAATATAATAGAACAGTCAGGGGCCCAATGTTAGAGAACTTCACTAAATTATCTCAAATGAAGTATAGTCAATAGGTTTGAGAAGCTTGTCAAAGGTTTATAAGAAATTATAAGTACCAAAAATAGATGCTCTGGAAACTGGTAACTATTAGGTTATTCTAAAGGTCAAGATTTGCTGGGTGCTGTATACATAAAGCATACTTAATACTCTGACAAATCTAAAAGTCCTGGTTTTTCAAATGCACTCTATTTTATGGACCAATGAATATGTGCACATGCACACACACACAAATGCACAGACACAGTATTAACTAATTCAATTGGTAGCTAGCAGAGTTATCTGAATTAATGCCACCTAAAATTCTACTTGAGAGCCAGTTTGGTGTTCACACTAGAAACCAGTAGACTGTGAGTTTTAGTCCTGCCTAAAGCCCAAAGCCAACTGGATGGCCTTTGGCCAGCCACTTCTTGGAAAGAGACAAGAGACAGTTCTGAAATCTTGCCTAAAAAAACTGCAATGACTTATTCCACAGTTGCCATGAGTCAACTCTGACTTGAAGCCCCCTCCCCCCAAAAAGTTACCCTTTGCCGTTTTACCATACTATATCAGAAAAACTAAAATCTAAGTCAACTTCCTGCTTCTAGGCAGGCCAATCTAATTGGCAGGGGAAGTGAACTGATAGCCAGTCAAAACCTTGCCAGCAAATACTAGATGGGTGTATGTGTGTGAAGGTAGCTCAAAGAGAGCTTAATTCAGTGATGGGATTCAGCCAGTTCGCACCACTTCGGGAGAACCGGTTGTTAACTTGCTGAGTAGTTTGGCAAACTGGTTGTTGGAAGAAATCATTAGGGCAGAGAACTGGTTCTTAAATTACTTGAATCCCATCACTGGCTTAATTCGCCACTTTTGTAGTCATTGGGAAGATTAAGCATAATAGCTCAAGGCTGAAAGTCTTGTTAGGATGAATTCTGGAATTTCTCAGGGGATCAAAGAGAGTTTGGATCCAGGAAAATAAAATGTTCCTCTGATAAACCTCTGTAAGAAATTGACTTATTGCAGTACTGTATAATGGTGTAAAAGTACAGAGTAGGAGATGACCAGGCTGAGCCCAAGGGAGGGGTCAAACAGGTCATCAGTCATGAGTTCCTTCACGCCTACAAGACATCTAAGTCCAGCCCACCTTGAATTCCTTTGACTCTTATCTACCGCCAGTTTGCTTTGGCCGTTAGTAGTTCAGATTTTTGTAGAGAGGTTAAGCTTGCAATAAATCTTTATAACCATTTGAACTGCCTGGATCTTTTGATTTCTCTGGCACTTGACAACAGAATGGGACTGAACAGCTCTCTTTTTCCCTGCCTGCAATTTTAATTTTGTTTGGCATTTGTATAATTAATTGTATTTAAACATTTGAAAAGTTGTTTTAAGGCAAATTACGTTCTCCAATGTCATCTATTTAAATGACATAATGCTTGATTCAAAAACTAATCAAGAATGTGGCTACATAGTTCAAATGGTTATAAAGATTTATTGCAAGCTTAAGAATATCCAATTACTCTTGCTAAGAGTGTTTAATATATGGACTCAAAAGAATGAAAACGACCATTTTCAGTCAGTGGGAAGATCTCAGAGAATCTGATTCTGTAAGAAGGTTACATTAAATTCACCTAGAACAGGGTTTTCAAACTCCCAGCCTGCAGGCTGAATGCATCACATGCTGTCCACGCCCATGCCCAGTTTAACAAAAGGGTGTGTGTGTGAAAGTTCCAATACGTCACGTGATGCTGCCATGATGACGTGAATTTGACACTCCTGACCTAGAAAAAAAAGTATCAGAAGCATATAAAGAGATAGGAAGAGCAAATAAGGAGGGAAATGGAACAGGTACCACAATATTAGGAGATTAATACAAGCAGTGTGATTTGGGTACAGGCAAAGTCCCAGCAGTAGCTTTGGGAGACAGCACAGAAGAACTGTGGTTAGCAACTATCACTGCAGGAAAGTTATATGGTCGTTTACTAATGATCCTATGGAGAAGCCCAAGCTTAACTTAGCCCAAGGCTAGTGGCATGATATTGGACCCATTCTTTTATTTCAAAGAGCATTTCAAAGAGCACAGAACATTTAGATCAGATTGGGGTTAACGGTAGGGGTGATGATTTACTATGAACACGTCCTATTGTTTTCTTTGTATCTATTTGTATATGTAAATGTTAAAAATTTGATATGGTGAAATAGCTTAACCAATACAATTTCTACTAATAAAAAGGTAGTGGCATGCAATCTGGGTTTGGAGTATAAAAAGCACCACGGAAGTGTTATGCTTTAAGCATTTAGTCATATCTCCCTAAAGGAGTGACACTTGTCAAGCCACTGTACAAGCCAAGGGAAGTCATAGCTCTCTAAAGGCACTGATAGGTTCAGTGAACGCAACCACAAGACCTCTGAAGCTCATTTTCTGCTTCAGATCCAAATAGCTGCATGTGACTGGTTGGGAATGAAATTAGATGTTTGGGGGGAGAAATTTGGTAAAACATTCCAGTGGTTTGAGAATAGAATAGAATAGAATAGAATAGAATAGAATAGAATAGAATAGAATAGAATAGAATAGAATAGAATAGAATAGAATAGAATAGAATTCTTTATTGGCCAAGTGTGATTGGACACACAAGGAATTTGTCTTGGTGCATATGTTCTCGGTGTATATAAAAGAAAAGATACATTCGTCAAGAACCATAAGGTACAACACTTAATGATAATCATAGGGAAACAGTCAATATAAATCTTAAGGATACCAGCAACAAGGTTACAGTCATACAGTCATAAGTGGGATGAGATGGGTGATAGGAACAATGAGAAGATTAATAGTAATGCAGACTTAGTAACTAGTTTGACAGTGTTGAGGGAATTATTTGTTTAGCAGAGTGATGGCATTCGGGAAAAACCTGTTCTTGTGTTCTAGTTGTTCTGGTGTGCAGTGCTCTATAGCGTCATCTTGAGGGTAGGAGTTGAAACAGTTTGTGTCCAGGATGCGAGGGGTCTGTAAATATTTTCACAGCCCTCTTTTTGACTCATGCAGTATACAGGTTCTCAATGGAAGGCAGGTTGGCCTGTGCTTTAAGCTTTAGATCAGCACCTATCTAATCAGAGTCCTTTCTTTACTCGGCCTGCAGCATTTTTAGTTGGAAGCATGGAAGCATATGCCATTATCTTTTGAACTTCTTCTAGACTATTGTCTGAGTTTTGAATTGTTCTCATTACAGTTAACTTTGAATCTTTTAAATTCTGATTCTGTGCTATTCTTATTCCCTTGCCCAGTAAAATATGATCCAGGATAAAAAGAGATAGAATCAATGGCAGCAAATATAGATTATAAAGAGTGGGGGGGGGAGGGAGAGAAGAGAGGGTATTTCAGGGAGAAATGAAGCATAAGATGGGATCTTTGCCTCCATGAAAAGATTGGCAATGACAGTACAACTTTCCATCCCAGCTACTTTTCTTCTAAGAGCTCCTTGCCATTCAATTTTAATCCACTTAGATTGATGGGCTGTCAGGTAAAGTTATGGTAGAACTCATATTTTGTTTTCCCTCAGAGATAGGCCTCAGATTTGTTAGGCTTCCAGCAAATCTTTGCCTTGAAACAAAAGAAAAGTTCCATTCCACGGAGATGGTGGCTATTCCTATATCAGCCGCTATTTAAATTGCCATGGGATAATTAAATTGCTATGACATAATTATGTACACAAAGGGCACATTATTACTTTTTGCTCTTTGCTCTGCAGTATTAGGCTGTTCTCATGTTTTTAGCAGGACATGAACACGAACTCCGAAGCACTTTGCTGGGAGACATTTTGTTTTCCAAAACTATTAGAATAGAATAGAATTCTTTATTGGCCAAGTGTGATTAGACACACAAGAAATTTGTCCTTGGTGCATATGCTCTCAGTGTACATAAAAGGACAAGGTACACTTGTCAAGAATCACAAGGCACAACACCCAGTGACAGTCATACAGTACAATAAGCAATCAGATCATACTAGGAAACAATCAATATCAATATAAATCGCAAGGATACAAGCAACAAAGTTACAGTCATGCAGTCACAAATGGGAGGAGATGGGTGACAGGAATGATGAGAAGACCAATAGCAATAGTAATGCAGCCTAATGTGAATAGTTTGACAGTGTTGAGGGAATTGAGGAAAGGCAAAAGATAGATACCAAACAAGTAGCATTACTTGCAGCTCCATTTTAATTTTCTTCATTTTTTGCAGCACAGAATTAAACAGGAAACCATTATTAATGCAGAAAAGATTTTTTTCAAGCAATGATTAAACTAACTTTTCTCCTTTCCTCCCTTCCCTTCGTTGTAGGAAGCAGGGCTCAGGAAACCTTTAGCCTCTGGCTTAAAGAGCTTTTGGAAGGAAGGAAGGGAGGGGAGGGGAGGGGAAGGGAGGGGAGGGGAGGGAGGGAGGGAGGGAGGGAGGGAAGGAAGGAAGGAAGGAAGGAAGGAAGGAAGGAAGGAAGGAAGGAAGGAAGAATTTTTTAACTTGAAATCCAATTCCTCACAATGCAGGATTATTCACTCAAATATTTTGTTTTCCCTTCCCAATTATTATTCTCAGGAGAGTTCCAGGTCCAGGACCAAGACCAGACCAGGATCAATCTATTGTGGATCCCTTTGCTTTCATAAAATGTTGATCTTTAAACAAAAATTGGAAATCTGATATCTGAAGCCTATACTGATTCCCTTCCCCCACTGAGGGACAGGATGTACCATTAGGGCTGCATTTTGTTCTTTTTCATTCAGAGAACACAGAGAAATCTGTGAAGATTTACAGCTGAAAGTTCCATTCATTCACACACCCATTCATATCCATCCATCTCTCTGTGTCTCTGTGTTTAGCTATGGCCAAGGATGAGAAATGCTGAGACAGTCTTCCTGATGTGACTGCATTCTTCCTTGTTTGCTGTAGCTTCCTCCCTTCAGCAGTTCTCAAGAATAGAAATAAGAAGACTCCATACAGTAAAATTCCATGGGGGAAGATACAAAAAAAACACTGGTTCACATTTTTGGTATTGTCTTTTAGATGGGAACTTTTGCAATACCACAATAGTTTGCTTAATTAAAAAATTTCCAGAAGCTCTGGAAAACTTTTATATAAACTGTTTACTTGAAGACACCATTGTATGATCAACTGCCAAAATTGTATGTCCAACTGCCAAAAATCTATTGTATTGTTGATAATGGAGCAGAAAATAGAAATCAGTGGTTTTCTGATATTTTATATTTATTTTATTTATTTATAATATTTATACTTTACATTTTGGTATTCTATTTTATATTGATTTTAAATATATTTTAACACCATGTATATGTGTGTGTAATTTTATCACATGAAGCAATTTATGAATCTTTGAAAATGACCAATTGATTGATGGACTGAGTGAAAGTTTAGATGGTGAAGGCAGATTTCCGTTCCAGAGTAGCTGAGATAGATAACTATTTGCATAGTAGTAGTATTGAAAGTTGTGTCCCAAAAAGACCTATAATGAAGGATGTGAATAAGATTAAAATAACATCTTGAAATGTTATTGAAAAGATTAAAATAACATCTATTGCATAAACCAGTTTGCTTACAGTATAGCGATGGTGGCTATGGAAGAACTAGGTATAGAAAATAAATAAATTTAAAACCAAAAATAAAATCATATTCAATCTCAAAATGGAAGATCTGACTGAGGCCAACATAAAGAAATTAAGATCAGATGGAAGTAATTTAAAGAGCATGAAAGAGCAAAAAACTGAAAAATATAAGGATCAAGACAAGCCTAATAAAAAATGTTGGCTCAGCACCAGACAAACTGAAGAAGTTTTGGAAATTATAAAGCAAGAAATGTTCGGTTTATTTAAACTCGAACAAATGGTTGAGGAAGAAGAAAAGTGTACATTGGCTGATTGTACAAAAACAAGCTCAGAACAAGCATTGATGCAAGTTAATAACTAGAACGTTGAATATATTGAAACAAAACATGAATATTGAAATAATGTAATAAAAAGAAGAAGAGAATGCTGAGAAAACATTACATAGTTAATTTCTACAAAAAACATTCAATGAAGGGATAGTGGATAAAGATAAAATCTAACAAGGGTTACAACTATGACATTTTTAAAAAAGCAACTGAAGGCTTGTTTTTGGCTGCTGAAGAGGAAGCTATTTCAATTAATGCAATTAAGGCCAGAATTGAAAAATCATCAAATGATTCAAAGTGCAGACTGTGCAAAGACCCAGAAAAAAAATAGTAGATCATATACTCAGCTCAAGCAAAAAGATCGCATTAACTTATTTATTTATTTATTTATTTATTTATTTATTTATTTATTTATTTATTTATTTATTTATTTATCATGCTTCTTAACTGCCCATCTTCCTCAAATTATAATGTTGATTATAAACCGCAGCACAACAGTTGCCAAAATAATTTACAGGAACATCTCTAAAAATTATCATGCACCAAGAGGGGGAAATTGGTGGGAACATAGAGTTGAAAAGGTAGTTGAGAATGAGCAGGTTAAAATATTGTGGGATTTCTGAATCAAAACTGATTATATCTCAGCTCATAACATATCAGATTTAACTTGATTGAAAAGAAGAGTGTGGATAATTGATGTGGCAATACCAGAAGATAGTGGAATAGAAAACAAAGAGTTGGAAAAGATCACAAGTATCAAGATCTGAAAATCGAAATGGAAAGATTTCTGAGTACCATACAAAAAAAAATCTCAGATGACACTTAGAAAATGTGTGCATCTAGGAATTACAAAAGGCGATATTGCTTGGACCGACATGTATACCAGGTATGACATCATAGGTTCTTGGGAAGAACTTTATGTGTATAAAGGCCAACATCAGCTAAGGAACTGGCAGCTGCAATTTTACATTGTTGTATAAATTATGATAACAACAGCAACAACAAAAATAATAACAATTGTAATAGGCACCTTGGGTGCAATCCCAAAACAACTGGAGCACCACTTGAACACTATTGGCATTGACAAATTCACCATCAGTCAATTGCAAAAGGAAGCGTTACTGGGAAAATCCTGCGACGATATCTGTAAGCCCATCAAACATCCAAATCTACATATCCCAGATCCTTGGTAAGGATTTGATAGGTAGACAAAAATGCCAATTTATTTATTTATTTATTTATTTATTTATTTATTTATTTATTTATTTATTTATTTATTTATTTATTTATTTATTTATTTATTTATTTATAAATTTGTATACCCCCCTTCTCCCTGAGGACTCAGGGCGGTGAACAGCCAAGTAAAAACATAAACTACAAACATTAAAATACAATTAAAAAGATATATATAAATTTGGCCCCATGATTAAAAACAATAACAGACAATTAAAAACATTAAAAACAATAATTGATGATAATAATAAGCTCTTGAAAATGAGCAAGTCAAGATCCTGTGGGACTTTCAGATCCAAGTAGACAGTGGCCCATAACACACCTGACATCACTATTGTGGAAAAGAAAAAAGTCTGGTTCATTGAGATTGTATATCAGGTGATGCACAAATTGAACAGAAACAGCTATAAAAAATAACAAAACAGTGTGATTTTCAAATTGAAGTTGAGTAACTATGCAGGAAGAAATCAATGGTTATACCAATAGTAATAGGAGCCCTTGGAGCAATACCCAAAGGGTTGCCTAGATACATGGAAATTTTGAACTTATTAGACCTGAATATCCTGACTTTACAAAAAAGCACCCTACTCGGAACTGCCTATATACTGAGATGCTATCTTAATAGCAATAGCAATAGCAATAGCAATAGCAATAGCAATAGCAATAGCAATAGCAATAGCAATAGCACTTAGACTTATATACTGTTCACAGTGCTTTCCAGCCTCTCTAAGCAGTTTGCAGAGTCAGCATATTGACCCCAACAATCTGGGTCCTCATTTTATCAACCTCAGAAGGATGAAAGGCTGAGTCAACCATGAGCCGGTAAAACTCAAACTGCCAAACTGCTGGCAGCCGGCAGTCAGCAGAATTAACTGCAGTGCTGCATTGTAACCACTGCGCCACCGCAGCTCTTCCAATAGCTCTTAATAGCGCTTAGGTCTTTGGTTAGGACTTGAACTGTTAAGCTTTTACCAGTCCCAGACTCTAAATCAAATTGAAGATTAACAACAACAACAATAGCAGCACCTTATCTCAGGTTTATCCTCAGAAAAAAACTCAATAGGTGGACAAAAATACCAAATCCTGTCTAAGTATCTGACTAGCTTTGTGATCAACCATAATAATCTCAGTTCTAAGGCTGGTTGCTGTATCTGCTGTCTTTAGTTTGGTCTTCGTATTTAATCTTAGTCTCCTTTTTTCACTGTGTTCCTTGACTTTTATTACTAGACCTTGCAGAACATTTGCACTTTCAGTTATCAGAATAGTGTTATCAACATGTCACAGATTATATTTCTTCCTGCAGATTTAAAATTATATCCAACAATTTGCAATCAAGCTGCCCTCAGTATATATTCTGCATGGATGACAGTCCTGGCATTAATATATTAATACACAGTTCATTTATTAATGTGGTTATACCTTGTGGTTAATAATAGAATATTAGTTTGCTCTATCACAGTTTAAAACAATATTCTTGTTATTTGAAATACATAGAAACAAAGACATATATAGTGTGGCTGAAAATTCAAGTGTCTCATGAGAATACATTGTGCACACATTACTTCTAAATATAAATGACTATTGCAACTGAACTATTTTGGTACTGATTATTAAGCCAGGAATGAAATGGGAAGTAGGCATGGAAAATGAAGTTTGCCTAGTTAAAATTTAATTAGATTTAATAAAGATGAAGAAGGTAGAGATTCCCCTTGTTGAATGTTTACCATGCAAGTCCAATTTATATGCAGTCATAAATCCTTTGAAATTGACATGCCCTTAATCAAGCCAGAGACTCATTCATCATTAATATGTTGTTTCCCTTCAACAGTGGAGTATCCTTATTTTCTGCTGGGAAGAACATTGAAATATATTTTCCTATCCAGTAAGAATCATTAAATGATGCAGAATCCATTAATTAAGAGCCTACCAACAAATCTGTTTTAAAAAAAGGTTTCTCACTATAGATCAGATGACAGTTCTAAAAAAACAACAGTTCTAAAACCACCTGTATTAAGATTACCTTGCATTTAATGGATAACAAAAATAATTCAGTTTATATCTTGCTTTTCTGTACAGAAAACAAAGTTACTAATAATTAAAAGACAAATCACTTTTGTAAAAAGATTGCGAAAGCATTTTGTGTGTTAATAAATTCAAAATGAAAAGATCTGTCTAGAGAGAAAAATGAAACTCTTGACTCACTTTTGAGTGAGTCCCATAGCGTGGGGAACAGTAGAAAATCTCTTTTATCCATCTGCCTGACAAATAGACTTCAGAAAGTGAGTGTATTGCAAAGAGAATTTCTCCTGCTTGATTTAATGTCTGGACAGTTTCATACTGAGTTAGAGAGTTTCTCAGATAGCGAGACTCTGAGTCACATGAGGCTTGAAAGGCCCAAACCAATACCTTTAGTTGTCCCTCGGAAACTGTTAGCAGCCAGTATAGAATTTTATTTATATAATGTTTCTGATTTCATTCAGCACTTGGCAGTCTAGCAGTTGTAATTTGTACATGTGAACTTTCTCAGACATTCCTCTAGGGCAGTTCTTTACAGAATGCATTGCAGAGTTAAGCACTAAAGGCACAGGTGACAGCTGCCAAATCCAAGTTGCTTAGGAATGGACATAGAATACTAAACATAACAATGGAAACATACCCCATACCCACCCACCCAGCTCCTTTGGGGAATCCAAAATATTTGGAGGTCAAACAACTCCCATACCACCGATCTACACTTTCTGAAGGAGAGCACCCCACACCATATTCATTAGTAGAACTTCCATTTTGTCTGCATTTAATTTCAGTTTATTTTCCCTCATTGAGGCTGTCACCAAACTTAGGAATTGTTCAGTACATTTCCCTGGTGTTAGATGGCAAGGAGAAATTTTACTTTGAAGTTCTGGATAACTAATCTATCTATCTATCTATCTATCTATCTATCTATCTATCTATCTATCTATCTATCTATCTATCTATAATTGAAAACCACTCACACATTAATCACAAAATCTCCAGAACCGTAACGCCTACAAACTTGAAATTCGCCATGTATGTTCCTCTTGGCTTCTAGGTGCTCACTAAGAAATTATTTTTCAAAATGATCATCAGAGCATTAGTATTTCCTATATTATTATTAACACACAATGATGCTAAGGAGTTGTAGTCCCCCACCCCACCTGAAAAGAAATCTATTCCAAATGAAAAACATAAGCAGAGGAGTTTTTCTTTCAGTTTTACTTTCACAGCAAGCAAGCAGCTTTACTACAGAACAGTTAAGCTAAGCCATGCCCAGCCTCTTTCCTGTCTCCTTCTTGCTCACATAGCAAATACTGTTTGAGTTTCCAAACACCCCTCAACTCTCTCACACACTGACAGGATGTTAGCCAGATGAATACCGATGGATGCTGCGGGCTGGGACATTCTACTCCCCCTCCCCCTCGGTTCCAACTGCCAGTTGCATTATATTAACACGTTCTGATGCTACGGAGTTACACATTCTACATTAAGTTTCAGGCTGCAAGTGTCAATTTATCAAGCCTGAGTACATAGTTTCGTAGTGAAGCATGGGCTCCAGCTAGTTATGAAATAGCTAGCAAGATTATGGAGTTTGGAGGCAGGGGGTGATAATGCACGAGTACATCCATTGTTGGTTTCTGTTTAATGTTAATGCTTATGCACATTATGCACCCGGGATAATCTGCTTATCCCGGGTGCATAAAAGAAGCAACAAGAGGTGTGGAACATGGTTTTCATTTGCAACAAGATATTTTGGATTTATGTTTTGATTCCATGCATTGCGATCTTCAGAAAGGTCACTGAAGAGGATGCATATTTTTCAGTAGAAAAATTCAGCAGAATGGATTTTTTTTTTTAAAAAAAATTACTGGAGAATTTTCACATAACTCCATGGTATCTATGCTTTGGGATTCTCTGTCTTTCTATGCTTAATATCAGCATGAAACTACAGGGTGGGGTTATTCACAATTTAATTATTTATGTATAGTTTCCAATTATATTTTTATGGTAATAGTAAAAGTACTAAATTAATTCTGGATCACAGAAATTGTTTGGAGGGTGGCCAATAAGCTCAATTTAGATGAGGAAACACTGCAAGTGAATATGGGCAATTTGTCTGCTCAAGTGAATTATGTTTAATCTGTTTTTATAAAATTGAGTTCATCCTAGAGGACTAGATTGTTTGGTATTGCACATCGATCTCTGTCACTAAAGTCAACAGGACTTCTGTGACTCGAATTATCTTATATTGCTTTAGGTTGGAACTGCCAACTATGAATTTATCAGATAGGACAAGTTTAGTTTTAATGATCCATTCATACAACTTGTATTTGGGACACCCCTCTCCAAAAAAACATTGACATATCACAATCCAGACACACTAAGCTTATAGAATTTCCATTGGCAATACAATAGCTTAGTGCTGAAAATGAATTTCATCCCCAGTATCTCTTTCATGTAACCTTATAAGCTCTCTTTCTCAGTTCTGGGTGTTGGAGTATGTTAGGCTTTTTGTACTTCTGTTGCAAGTGATACTTCCTAAACTACACATTAGATTAAACCAATGGCCTAATTAGCTTAATTAATGTAAATTAATTTTAAATAGCAAGTGCTTGTGATAAAACCATTATGCTTAAATGTTTATTCTAAAAATAATTGCAGTAAATGATATAACTAAAATAGCTTTATATGTCTCTAGACTCCAATATATTTTTAAGAATGTTTTGTTCTGGACAGCCTACAAGAGAAACCAAGCATGGGCAGGACAGACTCAAATACTGTTAAAAAATAATTACTGGAGGCCTTGGAAAACCTTGGAAAAGACTCATTGCGACCCCATGGACAACTTTCCTCCAGGCCTTCCTGTCCAATACCATCCCCCAGAGACCATTTAAGCTCACGCTGATTGATTGTCTCCATCCAGCCACCTCTTTCGCCGTCCCCTTCTTCTTTTGCCCTCAATCATTCCCAGCATTAGGCTCTTTTCCAGTGAGTCCTTCCTTCTCATATGGCTTGGGAGACACCAAAGTTCCTTTTGCCTGAAGGAACTTTGATAGTCAGAAAAACTATCAAGATGGCATTTTATAAGAAGAATGAAGCCTTTCCTCATTTCTTATTTTTATCTAGAGATATGAAATAGATCCTCAAGTTGTTTCTATTATCTTATTTAAATATACAACAGTGACATAGCATTTGGACAACAGAAACACATTACTGTAAACTTATTGAATTTGCCAATTGCTTAAAAATTGAAAATGACCTCCAGTTTTTCCCTCCTATTGCTATATAAGCAGGGAACATGACTTTTGTCTCAGGTTAAGCCTCTGAAGAAATTCTCCACTACTGGGAACTAAAGATATAATATAATAGAGGCTTAGCAGCATCACATTGGTTGGGCCCCAATCACTTTCTCTGTTAGAAGAAATACACATCTCTGAGGATCCTTTTGAAAGATACAAGGAAATTCCTTCTAGCAATAAAACAAAGAATGTGGTGGAACTGGGAATCCCTGGGGCAGTCTTTTTCTGGAATATCCTAATGGAGCATCTCTGGATCATTAGATGTTGGAGAGAAGGACTTTGCACAGCCCTGCTTCAGATGTCCTGCTAACCAGCCATATTCATGTTCTTGATAACATTTGTATATTCATGTTTTATTAAATAAGGCATAAATTGTTTCCACAAGATGCTACTGTGCTAAAATAGTGGCTTATGGATTATAATAACTGTTTTTGTATGAGACACTAAATTAAAAACATGCCAATGATATTTTGGCTTAGCATGATAGATATTCATATTTAGGATACTGAATATGACACCAGACTAAAATTTCTTGCTTTGCCATCTAATTATACCCCCTTTATCAAGAGAAACAGAGCAAAGCAAAAGCAGAGCTAAACTAAGCAAAGCTATTGGAAGTTTCAGTCTTTTAGATGGACATTTGAAATAAATTCACTTCTTAAATAATCCTAGAAAGCTTGCTAAAGATACTTTTGTCTGTGATGCAACAAAAAAAACCATTTTTCTCATATACTCCTTCATTGGGAAATAAATATTATGATTTCAGTAAGCCTCTGAGTGAAGAACTTGAAAGCTATCATCTGCTGTTTGTCTGCAGTCTGAATGGATGGAACTGTAAATCTCTGCAAGAATCTTCAGTTCAATGCTTTTATGTGAATCATTTGCAGAATGTAAAGCTAGCTTGCCTCAATGCTTAGGAAGACCACACGTTTCAAATCATGGGGAGTATATTTTAGCCATGTGGCAAAGATTTGGAACTCATATGTATGGCACAAATATGCCATTTGGCAATGTAATTTGTCTCTAACAAATACTATTTAAATCCTATGATGATTAACTATTTGCAGACCACTTTGAAAATAGCAGTAAGAGGCAACTTGGGTTTAATCAAGAAATGTGAAATTATACTCTGAACATGAAACATTCTACACAATACCCCCGAGGCTTATTAAATGGCAACACACTTTGCACTTTTGCTTTTTTTTAAATAGAACCAAGAACAAAGCAGATTTATTTATTTATTTATTTTATTTCAAATTTATATACCGCACCTTCTCCCGAGGGACTCAGGGCGGTGTACAGCCAGATAAAAACATACAATACAAACATTAAAAACAATTAAAAGAATATATACTAATTTGGCCCCAGTTTAAAATGACAAACCAATTAAAAATTAAAAATATTTAAAAATATGTTAAGCCAGCCCGGCTTGCTGAAAAAAGAAAGTTTTAAGGGCACGGCGGAAGGCATCGAGTTCTTGGATTCTCCTTATCTCTGGGAGCAGCTGGTTCCATAGGGTAGGTCCCCCCACAGAGAAGGCCCTCCCCCTGGGGGTCACCAGCCTACATTGTTTGGCTGATGGCACCCCGAGGAGGCCCTCTCTGTGGGAGCGCACGGGTCGATGGGAGATTGTCGGTAGCAGCAGGCAGTCTCGAAGATAACTAGGTCCTATGCCATGGAGCACTTTAAAGGTGGTAACCAACACCTTGAAGCGCACCCGGAAGACCACTGGGAGCCAGTGCAGCTCGCGCAGGAACAATGTTTGAACAATAAATTATTGCAGTTATCCATACATATACCATGTTTATTATTGTCAAATTTCAGAACAACAGACTTAGTAATACCCTAAGCAGGGGTGAAATGCTCCCGGTTCGGACCGGATCGCCTGATCCAGTAGCGATAGAGGCGGGTGGTTTGAAGAACCGGTAGCAAAAATCCCCCCCCCATGCCCAGCTGAGCAGCACAATCATCAGAGGCTTTTTTTTTTTTTACTTTTAAAAGCATTTTTTCTACAACTTCGGCCGAAAAAATGCTTTTAAAAGTAAAAAAAAAAAAAAAAGCCTCTGATGATCACGCGGGTCGTCAAAGGCATTTAAAAGAAAAAAAATCCTTGTTTTCTCTGACAATCCCAGCTGAGTTCCCTGATCAGGGAACTCAGCTTGGATTGTAAGAGCATTTAAAAGAAAACAAGGATTTTTTTCTTTTAAATGCTATGACATGCTCTGATGATCCCAGCTGAGTTCCCTGATCAGAGAAAGAAAAACAAGGGTTTTTTTCTTTTAAATGCTCTGAGGATCCCAGCTGAGTTAGGCCGAAGAGGTTGTAGAAAAAATGGTTTTAAAAGTAAAAAAAAAAATTAGCCACACTCACCCATTATCCCCCAAGCAGTGGTGGGTTCCTCCCGGTTCAGTCCGGTTCGGTCGAGCCGGTAGCGGTGATGATATGACATCACCAAACTGGTACTCCCCCCCTGCCCTCCCACCCCCCACCCCCCCACATTATTCTTACCTTTTATTTGGTCCCAACCCCAATCTATTGCTGCCTCCTGAGTCCCAGCTGATGACTAGAGGGAAAAAAACTGTTTAAACTCTTGCCGCGGGGCTTCAAAGGGCTGTCCTACAGCTGATCAGTGTTAAAAGCAAACAAATGAGTCGGGTCGTAAGTGCGAGGACTGGTTGTAAGTGCGAGGACCTTCCAGAAATGACTCTGACCAGCTAGCCACGCCCACCTAGTCACATGACCTCCAAGCCACACCCACAAAATAAGCCACGCTCACAGAACCGGTAGTAAAAAAATTTAGAACCCACCCCTGCCCCCAAGCCACACCCACAGAACAGGTAGTAACAAATTTTAGATTTCACCTCTGCCGTGATGGCATGCAAAGCCATATCGGTGGGCACATGAACTCAGCTCCGGCATGCATGTGTGTGCTGGCCAGCTCACTTTCGGGCTTCTGGGCCCACTGGAAGTAGGGAAGCAGGCTGTTTCCTGCCTCTAGAGAACCCTCTGTTGGAACCGGAAGTTGGCAAACAGGCCATTTCCAGCCTCCGGAGGGCCTCCAGAGTGCCCTGGAGGCCCTCCCAGAGTGGGTAGGGATGGCTGTTTTTGCCCTCCCCAGGCTCCTAGAAAAGCTCTGGAGACTGGGGAGAGCAAAAAATGGGCCTTCCGGTCCCACCAGAAGTTGACAAATGGGACATTTCCGGCCTCCAGAGGGCCTCCAGGGGGCCAGGGAAGACCGTTTTTTACCCTCCCCAAGCTCCTAGAATGGCTCTGGAGCTGGGGAGAGAGAAAAAAATGGGCCTACCGTGCCCACCGTACCCTTGCGTGCCAGGAGCAGGGGAGAGTGAGGGGAGCACGCGCATGCATGGGTGTAGGGCACATAGAATTATGGGTGTGTGCACGCGACCCCCCTCCCCTCCCGCTCCTGGCACATAATGGCAAAAAGGTTAGCCATCACTGCCCTAAGCCATAACATAATTGATTATCTTATATCACCTTAGGCTAGAATTCCCAATTATGAACTATGATTTAGTTTTCGATTAGTACAGAAAGTAAACCCAGCCGTTTCATTTTTTATAGGCATCTGTTACTAGCCATGATGATACCAAAATGACAAAATATGCATTGTGATAACCTAATTTAAGCTCTGCTCTTTTGATATTCCAACATATGTCTTATCCAACACCTGTGTGGTTTTAAATCATGATTTATTGGCATGCAAGTGGCAGTTTCAACATATGTAGATAACAATCCAATGATGGTAAGACTAAACAGAGGAATTCCTGGATTGAACAGGTGAAGTCTTAGAAAACTATTGTTTTTATTACAAGAGGATATTAAATTGAAGTGTCAACAGAAATTAAAGAGTTCAATTCTAGTTCCAGTTCCAGTTCAATTTAAATTCTGATTTTTTCTGAATTTTTCTCTCTTGCAGTATGAAAGTCAAGTGAAGCATTCATGAGAGATTTGCTTATTCCTCTAGCATGAAGCGGAAATAAAGCCATACGAAAACAGAAAGATACACCTTTTAATGGTTTGAAACACTTAGAACTAAGCCATAAACTCAACACAATTTTAGCTTTGTAGCAAAGCATAAAAACAATAAGAAAACAGCTTGACTTAGTAAGTAAATTACATTTATAAACATTTGAATTTTACCAGACAAAAATACCTAATAAAAAAAGAAAACAATAACCCAGGTGAACTACTAGCTTACCAATTGTTTAAGAAGCAAAATAATTATTGCAACTTTTGTGAAAGGACTAAGCATGCCTTTACGGTAAAGGATGTGATGCAGTATGTGCAGAACCTATGAGAATGAGATGGCTTGCTCCAAATTTTATATTGTATTGTGATAACAGCACCTTAATATATGCTAACATGCTTGTGAAGAAGGCACAGAAGAGGTTGTACTTCCTGCGAATGCTCAGGAAGATAAATCTATATCAGCATCTACTACTGTCCTACTATCACAACACTATTGAGAGTGTCCTGACATACGGCATTCTTGTATGGTATGGGAGCAGCTCTATAGCGGACAAAAAAGCTCTACAGAGAACCATTAAAACTGCCCAGAATATCATCGGACTCCAGCTACCAGCTCTGGATGACATCTTCGAATCTCGCTGTTTGAGAAAGTTGCATAACATTCTCAGAGACTCTTCCCATCCTGCTTACAATCTTTTTGGACTGTTGCCTTTTGGCAGAAGATGCAGAACAATTAAAACTCAGACCACACGTTTTTGAATAGTTTTTATCCCAGAGCTATAATTGCACTCAACAATGAACTAAAGGGCCACCATCAGTGAGCTGTTGGACAGCATTACTTGGTCTGTTGTGTGGATGTTGGGTGATTTAGGGGTGGGGAATTGTGTGAGTGGGAGTGTGTTTGGGGATTATTATGTGTGTTGGACCTGGTCTTCGGGTGTTAAGTGAATTTCGTTGTATGGGTATACTGTGTATACACGTACAATGACAATAAAGTTATTTATTATTTATTTATTTAATGTGGATTTCAGAATGCATTATGTCTCCACAAATGCTATAACTCTGATATAAAGGACATCTCTCCCAGAAGGGCTGCATAGATATATCTGACCTGATACAAATGGATATAAGCAAGCTATAAGATATCACATTAATTAAGTAACATTAAATATATATATATGGGATAAATATAAGACACAATTAAGTCCTAGTTTTTCTCATCCTGTTTCATTATGTCTATTTTATGAAGTTGAAGATATTTTTAAAAATTGGTCAGTCTAAAGACAGTAGAAGTAGCCTCAACTTATGACCACAACTGAGCCCCACATTTCTGATTTTAATTGAGACATCTGTTAAGTGAATTTCCCTCCATTTTACAATCTTTCTTGCCACAGTTGTTAAGTGACTCACTGCTGTTGATAAGCCCACAACTCAGTTGTTAAGCGACTCTAGCTTCCCCATTGATTTTGCTTATCAAAAGGTTGCAAAAGGGGATCACATGACCCTCAAAGATGCCACAAAGATTGTGTGAAAAATGGTCAGAAGTCACTTTTTTCAATCCCATTGTAACTTTGAACGGTCACTAAATGAACTGTTATAAATCAAGGACTACCTGTAACTTGTTTAGGTTGCAACAGCTAATTATCTTCAGATAATTAGCATTGCAATTAAAGAACAAGGGTGAAACAGAAGGATTCGACTGAATCTGAAAATTATGAAAATCAATATTACTTGTAACATTGAACATCTCTGAGATACTATTTGCACACTACTACTGAAGTATGATTTTAAATTTGAACCAAGCTAAAGACTGTATGATTA